>NC_142394.1:29752951-30952951 GCF_059441095.1 Idiotropiscis lumnitzeri | reverse complement strand
CCATGCACCGCTCCCCACCGGCTGCGGGCGAAAGCCGAGGACCAGGACCAGCTTTGAGACCCGGTGAGCTTTGCAAGACGGACGGCGGTCGTCCGCGCTCGCACTCCAGCTCCGGATCCGGATCCCGACCCAGGCCTGAGTGGGATATCGGAGTTGGGGGTCGTCCGCGCTCCCCTTCTCTGAGAGGACGGGGCACGGATGTGGCCGGAGCGCTTTATCAGACTCCGGCGAGCCCGCTACCCACATCTGCTCAGCATGCTATGAAACCAGGAGCTCAAATGGCTCCAGAGTCGGTGTACCTCTCCCCAAGCGGAGTGGCAAGAGCGAGCGAGGATTCTGAGGACACCACATACCTCGTCCCTCGCGAAACGCTAACGGCGGGACCCTCTGATGACTGTTACTTGGTGCCGAAAGGAACGCCACTTGCCGGTGAGGATGTTTACCAAACCCCAACGGGAGGAGTTCTGGCTGCCTGCCCGAATGGCCCGTCCGCAGTCAGTGGAACTCAGCCGTCTGAAGTGGGTCAGGACATTCCTGGCATGTACCAAACTCCCTCTTCTATGGCGGTCAGCCTTCAAAGAACTTCATCGTCCCCCGCCCAAGCGCCTCCCAGGCCCCTCCTCAAGGGTCCGTCCCCAAATCCTGCTGTAGCCAGAGGAAAACCGGGTCTGACGTGCCACCGGGGGTCGCCTTTGCTGGTTCGAGCCGGCCACCCTCGAGTTCCCGGATCGCCAAATTTCGCCCGGAAGCCCCCGCCGCCGGCTCCCCCGGTAAGGGGAGTCACACGGAAAGATGGGCAACAGACCGCACCTTTGTCAGGCGAGTGCGCCTTCACCCCGGGATCGCAGGCACAGGAGGTGAACCGGCCGACGAATCGGGACTTGGAGAAAATCAACAGCGCGCACAACGCCAAGGGGGAAAAGCAAGATTATGCAGATCCTGTGAACGACCAGGTTTGCGTCCCGTATTTTCAACACTTTATTTATTTTTCCTCTCATCACAACGACATTGCTGTTGGACGCTTACGTAATTTTTGTTCAGTGTGTAAAAAGTTGAGTTTTAAGGTCTAAAATGTTTATCATGTTGCATGGCTTCATATTACAAATATCAATTGTTGTTCTTGTGGTTGTTAGGTGTATGACACGCCACCGAGTGGGCGGTGGCAGCGAGCGGCGCCGACAGTCGTGAGCAATGGCGATGACGGCATCTATGACACGCCTCGCACCGTCCCACCGCACGTCGACTCCGAGACAGAGGTGATGACGGCTTTTTCAGTTGGCGTTCTCTGTCGATGACATTTGGTTGAGCTGCTTGGAAAAATTGTCGAGTGTCGTGTTTCCGCAGCCACGTACTGAATGTTGCATTAAAAAAAAAAAGTATTTTAAAAATACTCTGAATCAACTGACTGTGCTCGCGCCAAAGTAATATTTGGTACCGTGTTGTGGTATCTTGTGCAGAGGAACTATATTGCGTGTTGAGGAGTTTCATTTAGACAAAAATAGCGCTTGTGGCAAAAGTTACATTTTTTTTTCTTCCGTAAATTCAAGTCAGAACAAGTGCACCTTTCCTGGACTGGATTTCAAAATGTCATCCAACCAGTTCCTTAGCGCCCCCATTGCAAGTCCCTTATTGGTGTCCCCCCCCCCACCCCCCCCGAGGCGATTCCACACCTGTCTTGGCCTGCTGCGGTAGCCCGTCTACCCGGTCCGAGGGCTGCTGCTATTTTCTATTTTCTCTCGGTCCCGCCCATCTGCTGAGGCCGCCGCACCAGTGGTCTCGCTTTAGTGCTCCTTGAAAGCGCGTGCCAGCTGCTGGATTGTTTTTGCTCCAGTTGCTGCATATGCGTTGACACAAGGATGTTCGAGTGGATAAATATATCCCGGCCTTCGTTGGGTGGTTCGAGACACTTTGATGCATCTGTGTGTGGCGTCCCACAGGTTCTTACTTCGGGGGAGGCGTGCACATGCGTTTAAAAGTCCCGCCAGTTCACTTCCTCATATGCCGCCACGGTCCACTTGAGACAAAACACTCTCCGTTAACTGCGTAGGGGTGGGGATTAATTACTGAGTCCTGCGCACATAGCAGGAAAAAAAAAAGGATTAGAAGCACTTCTACTGCTAGTGCGCGCGTGTGTGTGTCTGTTTGTGAAAAAAAAAAGCACAATCTTCAGCAAAAAAAAAATCATTGATTTAAAATGGACAAAAAAGCTTTTATTACTTTACAAAATCTAATGACTGTGGTAACGTCATCTTCCACTAAAGCTTTCACCAAGGTAATAAATGAAACCATCAGCCGAATAAGAAGTTGAATGCGTGGGAATTAGTATTTGTCTGCACACACTTCCCTTTGTGGTTGGTCGGTTTCTTCCGAGGTAGCCGTTTTGAACAAAACTGACAATGACTATTTTTTTCCTGGTTGTTGTCCAAAACGCATCCTTAACTTTCAATTTTGAGGTCACATAATACCGCACGGCTCTGGCAGAGGCAAACACTTTGCAGACAGTTCCAACTTTTTTATTCATAAATTTAATAGCAATTTTCGATACTTTAAAGTTGTTCATCATGCCTAAAAAAAAAAATAAATAAAATTACCGGATGTTGGAACCGACCAATAGCATCGATTTGTGAAAAAATCTGCAATTGACCATATATGGACATGCACGTTTTGTTGTCAGACAGCCATGACGTACTTTTTTGACGCGCTTTGATGGCATCTTGGCGTTGAGGAGCTTTGTTAAGACGAAAGTATTGTTTGACCGTCAAATTGTGGCATCGATAGACGCTTAAAAACCTCTGAGGGTTTTTCCCTCTCTTCACGTCATTCCATCTCCTTCTGACTCGAATGAGAATAAGCAGCCCTCGGAGACGGTCAAAGGCTGTCTGGCTGATAAGAAATGCGTTATTTTTCCACTTGCAGGTTTATGACGTGCCGACCATAACGCTGAATGGCTCCACATCCGAAGCCCAACCAAGCGGCGGCGTGGCGGCCGACGCCGATGACGTCTACAGCGTTCCCACTCTTCCGGGTGTGCCTTTGGGTGCCGGCGAGTCCACCGCCAGCCTTTGCGGCGAGGAAACGAGCCAGAACGCTCAGACTTACTGCGTCCCGGGCTCGGACAAGCGAGCGAGCGCGGGTGACCAGCAGCGCGACTCCCCGGACTGCGGGATCTACGATATGCCCGCTCTGAAAGCCGAAGTTATTCCGCACTCGTCGTCGTCTTCCTCCACCTCCACTCGCCGTCTCTCCGTTTCCAGCAACGGCTCCGGGGACGTCCAGTGGCGGGCCTCGCTCTCCGGCCTTGTACACGGCGTGCTGAGCGCCGCTTCCTGCTCGCCCGCCGCGCTCTCGTCTCGGGATCTGGCCTCGTCGCTAGCCGAAATCCTGTCCGCGTGGAAAGCCAGCCACTGCGGGGACCCTCCGCCGCCGCTTCAGCAGGCTTGGGCCCGCCTCGCCGACCTCCTGCCCGCGTTATCGGCGATCGGCAACGCCCCTCCGTCGGAAGGACTGCTTTCTCTGGTCCAGCGTTCCCTGGAGGAAAGCGCGCTCCTCTTGCAGGCTCAGGGTCGCCCCCGACTGCCTTCCCAGGAGTCTTTGTCCCGCAGGCCGCTGCCCGCTCTCCCGGTAGCGGACGGGAAGTCGAGCGGCGGCGGCGGGATGGGCTCCCGGAAGAGTAGCTGGATTCAAGAAAGGCCTCTGCCCCCGACTCCTCAGCCGGCCTTCCCCTTGCCTCCCACTTTGGCCACGGTGACGCTCACGGTCGGCCACGGCAACGGAGACGAAGATCCCAGCAACGAATACGCCGGGATCGGCTTGACTCCTGTGCCGGCCCTCGTTCCTAACGGGGACAGTGTTGGATATGTCAAGCTGCAGGTCAGTTGCTTTAGTCAAATGAATGACACAGACGGAAATGAAGGACATGTTCGCTATAATTATAGTTTTATAAACGTTAAATGTGGTTACAGACAGTTTTTCTTTTTTTTTTTTAAATCACTTTCATGAACGATTATTTGGTTAATTACGTTTTTCCAGTGTTAGTTTCCGTTAACTGTACTAATCTTGTTAGATGCTGAGCAATTGTTGTTCTCATTCATGCCGTGTTTTGACTGAGTGTCATCCGTTCTTCTCCATGTAGGGAAAACCGGAGCTTCCCCTGGCTCAGAACGGACAAACGATCAGTTCCGAGCCGAGAGTAAGTTGCCGCCGCTGATGCTTTCTTTCACGTTTCTACGTAAAAATGTAGTCGAAGCCATCTCGTCGAAGAACATGTCTACGTAGATTATTTGTAGTCAATAGAAAATCCGGCCCGGTGAGTGACATTGCATCATTTTCACGGCCAAGTCGTCTCGAATCACTGGCAGATGAGTCAAGTCTGTTTGCCACTGCGACTCAGGAACAGTTTAGGATTTTTCAATATGCTTATTTTTTATTTCGTTTTGACTTTTTTGTTTTTTTAATTGAGTATTTGCAGCAGGTTTGTTAGTTATTGGTTTTTATTTTTGGAAAATAGTTCATTTTAGTTTCAGTATTAGTTTTAGTTTTTTAAAATATCTGCAACATTCGTCAAGATAAAATTAAAGTGTAGCGTAAAAAAGTAAACCACAATTCTCAAACAACTTTTTTTTTTTTACCTGTCTTCTTCTGTACGGATGGACAGCAACTCTGAAATAAATATATTTCAAATGAACCCCGAAAGCTCACGTCTGACCTTAATAAACAAAGACAAAGGTCGTTTTTTGCTTCGTGGTACTTTGCTTTCGGTCGTTTTAGAAACGTTTCAATTCGTTTTTTGTATTTTTTTTTCCTCAGTAGTCCAGCTCGTTGGCTTCCTTCCTGAACCTCCTACCTAGCGATCCTGTCCAAATGTCTTTATTTTTTTTTGTCTGCGGAAATCACCATGGTCCGTGTCAATATAAAGACATCACGGGAGTTTGAGACGCCATTAGCAAGTGTCATTTTATTATCCCGTCTCCTCTGGAAAAGCGACGTCTGCATTTTTGGGCGACGCGCTCGAGTCCTCGGTTGCGCCCCGGCGAGCCAACAAGAGCTCTCTTGTCTTGGCTAACAATTTGGCCTCACATCGGACAACAGGCCAAAGACAAGGAGTCTTTCAACGGACGTTCACTGACGCGCCCGATGGAATTGTGCTCGCCTGCGTCTCCCGGCGCGCCGTTTGTTCCGAGCGCCTTTCGTCGCCGGTCCGCTTGACGTGAATTCAGATGTCGTGTTTTGTCCAAACGTTGTCTTCAGCTGACGCCGTCGCCTCCCCTGCCGGTGTCCCTGTCGCTGGAGGATTCGGAGTTGCTGTCCTTCTACTCGTCTCAGAGTCTGGCTCACCTGTCCTGCCTGGCCGACGCCATCGACGTGCTCTTCACCAGCGTGCAGGGCAACCAGCCGCCGCGCATCTTCGTGGCGCGCGGCAAGAGCCTCATCGTGACGGCGCACAAGCTGGTGTTCATCGGCGACACGCTCTCCCGCCTCCTCGCCTCCGGCGACCTCCGCGCCAAGGTGCCGTGGCCGCCACACACTCGGCCCGGCCATCCTTCCTTCCCGTCCCCGTTTGGTTCCTTCCTTCTTCCCTTCGTACTTCCTTCATCCTTCCATCTTTCCTTCTTTTCTTCACTTACATCCATTTCTTACCAATTATCTGTCCTTCCTTCCCGGAAGCCCCTTTTCTTTCCTCACCCTTTCATCCATCCTTGTTTCCTTCTTCCCTTTCTTCTTTTCTTTCAACTGGATCTCCTTCTTTTTCCTTCCATCCTTCTTTTCTTTCATTCATCCTCCCTTTTAATGCATCCTTTTTCCCTTCATCCAATCTTCCGTTTACCATCCTTCATTCTTTGCCTCTATCCTTTCTTTCTTTCCGTCTTTCATACCTCCCTGTTTCCTTCTCTTTCTGATTCTGATTGAGTTTTTCCCTTCTTGTTTTTTTTCCTTTCCTCGTTTCCTACCTTCCCTCCTTTCGGTCATTCTTTTTTCCTTCCTTGATATCATTTCAGTCTTTCTTCCTCGCCTTTCTGCAATGTTGTCGTAAATAATGTGCCCTATTCAGAAGCCGCGCAGGAATCGTTTCCTTACGGCCCTCTCCTCGCCCTTTGCAGATCACAACCTCCGGGGGTCGCCTCTGCCAGGCCTTGAAGGCGGTCGTCGTGGCGACAAAGGGCGCCGCACAAAACTACCCATCGGTGTCGGCATCTCAGGAGATGGTGGACCGCGTCGCCGAGCTTTCCCAGCAAGCCGCCGGCTTCTCCACTCTGCTCCAGCGCCTGGCCGAGATCTCCTCGTGATGTTTTGGGACCACCTTGTTGACACTACACACCTTTTCTCTCTCTCTCTTGGAAAATGCCTTATTTTGTTCTGACACTTTTTTTGTTTGTTTGTGTCTTCTTCAGTTGTGTGGCTTTACTCTTCCTTTTCCCCTCTCGTGCATCTTAACTTATTGAGGACGGGAAGCTGCGCTTTGGGCCTCCGCTTTAGAATCTATCATTTTCTCAACGTTTTAAATATCAGAGGTGGACGAGACTCGAGTCTGGCACCAGTTGCCAATTTTCGGACTGAAACTTACAAACGACTTGAACTACATGACTTGAAGCGTCGGTTTACATTTGAGAATCCGCAGATTTGAGATAGTCTGACATTTTGTTTTGTGAAAAGAAAAGTGTTACGTATCGTGCGCACAAACTTGACGACCTACCAGTATGCTGTGATGTTAAAAAACAAAACGGTTTTGAAATAAGGATTTGTCGTCCTCAATTTCAGCTGAATCATCTTCCACTCGAAAGATAATTTGTCTTGAAGCTCGTGTGTTTATCCTCGCTGCAACTGTAGTTTGGTGGAACTGAGACTCAACTGGCTTGAAATTTAGCAGCCACTCCAATTGAATTGTTTGCTTTTTGCCTCAACTCACTTGACTTTCCCAAACGTGAGCTGCACCCCGAAATGTGTTGTTTCTTCGGCGTTGCCCCGCAAAAAGCCTCTTTTGGATGAGATGCTCTTTGTGACTCTCACTCCCACCTCTGCGAAAAATAGCTCCGAAGGACACATTGCCGTTCTGGTTTTGACCTACTTTTTAACCGCTGTCCCTCAAAGGCACTTTGTCGCCACCACTCCCCAGGCCGGCTTGCGCTCATGTCGTGTTTGTGCCAGACGGCTTCCCGCCCGACAAGAATTGCCGTTTGCGTGAACGAGTCCCGGGGACGAGTTGCCCCGGGGCTTTGACGTTCAAAACCTGTGAACCAAGTTTACCCGTCACTGCACGTTGCGACGTGCTTTTCGACGGTCGCGTGGCACCAAATGGTGGCTTGTGCTCATCCGATGTTTATTTGTCCACTTGCGATCTGATGAAAGTGTCGTCTTCATCTTAGCTTTCATTCTTCCTGCATTCCTTCTCTTTTTAAAATCCTTTTTCATACCTTCCTTCTTTCTCTCCTTCCTTTCATAATGGCTTGTTTTCCTCATCTTCTGTCCTTCATTCCTTTGTCCTTCCTTGCGTGTATTCTTCCTTTCCTTCTAACTTGCCTCCTTCCTTCGTTCCTTCTTTCGCCCATCCGAAGCTATTTGCATCCTTGCTTCCTTCTGTCCTTCCTCATGTTGTTCCATCCTTTCTTCCTCCCTCCCTTTCATTCTTTGAGCTTTCCTTATTTCCTTGCATATTTACTGGCCTTGTTTCCTTCTTTTCAGCCTTCCTTTAATTCTAACCTTTCCTTCCATTCAATTGTTTTTCCCTCCCACTCTTTAATGCTTCCTTGTTTTTTTTCTTTCCTTTCACGCAACCCTGTTTTTTTTCCTTTCATTATTCCTTCCATTCTTCTGTCCTTTCTTGTGTCCTTTCTTCCTACCTTCCTTCCAACCGTCTTTCCATGCATACTGCTTTTTTTTCTCCCTTCCTTGGTTTGGTCTTTCTTTGATTCCTGTTATCGTTGTTTCATGCCTACCATCCTTTTCTTCTCATTTCGTTCAACCTGTTCTAGAGCCATTCCTTCCAAACTTTTTTTACTTCATGCGGTCCTAATATCCTTCATTGTCACCATCCGTCCTTCCTACCATCCTGCCTTTCCTTTTCGTAAAATTCCCCCATCCACTTCTCTTGTCTCTTGTCCCACGACCGTGTGCATGCGAAACCCATCAACCAAGTTTACCCGTCGCTACACGTTACATGCATGTCTGGCGCCTTTGCTTTGCTTTTTTTTTGGGGGGGGGGGGGGGGGGGTACATTAGCGTGGCACTCAGTGGTGGGCTGTGCCCATGTTTCATCTGCGCTCAACAAAGATGGACCATCATCAAGCTGTTTGCCGAGGCTACTAATCAAGTCTGAATTCGCATCATATGAACTCATCAGAATTATTTACCTCATCCTTTCCAAGCATGCTTTGAGGAACCTTCCTGTCCCATTTTCTCTGCTGTAGTGTCACCTTGTGGATGTTTGAAGTATTAATGGAAACTACACTTAATACGAGTTTGAAGAGAAGCAAGTAACCTTTATATTTATTATGATCATATTTGTTTTCTTTTTTTTTTCCATTCATAGCTTTAATATGATTGATTTTTATCATGCACATTTTTGTGTGATTTGCTTTGGTGCTGTATTGCAGTGGTTCTCACAATGGTCGCTCGAAGGGGGTGCGTTTGTAAACCGCTCTTCCTCTGTTCACAGCCATGTTGTTAGTGTCAGTCGTGCACGTCAGCTTGCGACAGTGAAGGAATATTGAATTCATTCAGTGGAATTTCAGTTCCTTTCTAAAAAAAAAAAAAAAACACAAGGTCATGAAAATTTAGGATGTAATGTTACAAAAACATAATACACATGGAAGTTATGTTTGATTGGTATTCGCACCCCAGGACCCAAAAGCTTTGAGAACCCTGCTCTGTTTTAAAGAAAGTGTCCCCCACTCCTTTCTTTTTTTTGGAAAAATATACCAGTTCCTGTTTTTGTTCAATGCAAGTTTTCTACACATGTGAAGTCATCCCTGTTTGCTGAATTCTAGCAATACAGAACTACACCTTCACTTTTGAACACTATGTTATGTCTGCCTTGTATTCCAGTCCAGAATAAACAAATACTTTTTTTGCAATAATGAACAGTGTCACTTTATTTGTGTTACATTACTGTACTGTTGTACATTTACTCACGAGTACCACGCTAATTTTTGGTTAGTTTTTGTCGTGTCCCAAAATTTGTGTGACGGGAGACTTTACAGATGTCCTGTGTCATGTATCGGACAATCATTACCCCTTGCAAGCGGCATTGTCCAAAGTGGAGTGGCTAAGCCACGCCCCTTAAAGGCACACCAACTGAGGTGTCCTACAGTGTGTACAACATTTGTCTTAATTTCACATCTTATTTCGCTACACTGCTATTTTTCATCACTGAAACAATACAAAAATAATTTTTGGGGTGCTGGAATGGATTATTCACATTTTAATGCGTGTAATTCGTTTGTTATAACATTTTGTTTGTCACGGGACAAAGTAAACTTGTCAATGATGAGATAAATGCACAGAACTTTACATTGTATTTTTGTCAATGTAATGTGTTCTGTTGTACTATCGTAATTTTGTTGAGCATTCTTTGTAAAGCGCTTTGTTTCAACTACAGCTGTTGTGAAAGCGCTATATAAATAAAGATGGGTGGATGTATGTCAGGCGTGCCGAGGTTTTCCGGAACCTGCCGAATTACCACGCTGAGCGCTCGTCCGTTGTATAGTTAGTAATAAATAAACAAATTAATAAAATCGTGTACGTCATTGTAAAATCATTCGGGCGTACCAGGTTCTCTGGCATCTGCCGAACTATGACGCTGAGTGGCATCGGACGGTAACTGAACGTCCTTGAACTGTAACTCGGCCCACGCCGAAATTTTCCGGAAAGTGCCGAACTATGACGCCGAGCGCCAACCGAAACGACGCTTGTCGGGAGTACTTTGGACAAGATGGCGGACGAGGATATTACGCTTGATGGACAGCCTTTACAATCCCTCCGAGTCGCGGATTTGAAAGCTGCGCTGGAGCAGAGAAACCTCTCCAAGAGCGGGGCGAAGAACAAACTCATCCAGCGACTGAAGGGGGTGAGTTTAGTGGCTGTTTTTTTTCTTTTGGGGTGGGGGGGGCGCCTAGTGTTGAGTGTAGACAAGTTTACTACTAGCAAGAGTAGGCTGGCGGAGGGGCGAAGGGGGGCTGGAGGGTCTTAACGGCGTTTGACGGCTCAGAAGCGGGAAGAAGCGAGCAAGTCGATCCGGTGCCAAATAGTGTACCGGAACATTTGGAACGATCAACTCTAATGGTGGACGTCGCCAAGACGGCTAAGCTAATAGCGAGCCTCGCTTCGCGGCTGAATTGGTAACTAGTTGTGGGGCACCGTGTTGCACAGTTGGGAGTGTGCACCTGTCAAGTGGAGGCCTGACCCGACGGAAGCGAGCCAACAGCCGCTGTGCGTGGACGTAAAAAATGAAAAATAAAGAAAGAAAAGAAAAGAAAAAAAATCACTCGTGTCGTGTGGCCCACGTTGTCATGTTTGTTGTCATTTGTGCCACAAAAGCCTGCGGGCCGTATCAAGGCCGTCGAGCTCGGTTGACATGTGGGCTCGAATTACCGCCACCGAACCTTGCACGACGGACACTTGATTAGGCACGCAGCTCGTGACATGGTTTACTCCTCGGTTTACGGCGCGGTGACGGTTGACGTAACTCGGACTTCGCTGTTGGCTGCTCACTAAACTCTGCTAACACGTTAGGAAAGTCGTCGTTACAGTAAATATTGTTTTGGAAAAGCTTTCGAGGTCATCCACTTGGAAAAACAACATTAAGTGCGACAATAACTGAGCGTGCAGCATGATGACGTTTTTTACGCCAGGCTGTAATTTACTTTTACTGAGTGTCTAACCTACGTTAGCTGTGTCGTAAAATCATAATTGCATTAAAAAAAAGTCTGAAAAAGAATTCCAGGTCATAAAGACACTAATGTGAAGCAGCAATTTCTACGATAACTAAACTACCTGACTCATGACACGTATTAGTATGCCAGGTCATAGTTTGTATGCTAGCACAGATGTAAAATCATATTTACAGTAAACAGTTGTATGAAAATTACTTCTAAGCCAAATATTATGCAATCAAATGAAAAACAATAAGTCAAGCGTTAACCGAATGGGCCCCATGACAATGTTTTAGTTTATCACTAACTTGGAAAACGCTTCGAGATCGTAATAGTAAAACGTGCAAATTTAAAAAGCTTTAGTTACTAAGCGTGCTGAATTTTTACGCCGGGCCATAGTTTTTCTAACCTATGCTAGCACAGTAGTAAAGTCGTAATTACAGTACACAATTATGTGACAAACACTTTCAGGCCATAAATATTAAAGTGTTGGATAAAAATATAGTTTATCACTAAGTTATGATTACAGTAAATATTTGTATAAAAACAATCTTGTTGAATTTAAATAGAAAGCAATCACATTAAAACCAGTAAGGACTTAGCTTGACCCCAACGTAGTTTATTACTAACCTATGCTAACACAGTAGTAAAGTCATAATTACAATTACATTAAAACTCTTATAGACCATTTAGATAAAAAATTAAGATGGGAAAAAAATATTAACTCCATTTTTATCTGATTGTATTTTGCTGTTCCGTGCAGGCACTGATGCTGGAGAACCTGCAAAAGTCGTCCAGCTCCCACAGCGGACTGCAGCCAAACTCTCAGGTAATGCCCGTTAAATGCCCTCAATCCTTTTTTAAAAGCATTCCATTGGTATTTGAGTTTCACACCGCAGCGATAATCTTTCCTTTTTGTTGTAGATCGGTGAGGAGATGAGCCAGAATAGTTTCATCCAACAGTATCTGGCCAAGCAGCAGGAACTCCTCCGTCATCGACTGGAGAGAGAAGCCCAGGGGGCTGACGGTATAACAAGCTCTTAAAAATGCTCCCAATCATCGACCATGATTTTGAAACAGAAGCTTTAAAAGTGACTCAAAACATAGAAGCAGCAAAAAAAAAAGCAAATAATTTCAGTTGCGTTCTACAGCTAGGCCATTCGCAAAGTGGAAACTGCTGCCGCTTTTAGCAATAACTCTTTCCGTCCGCTTCACTTGACAGAAAGCCCGGCAATGCCAGAAGAGGATGAAGACCAGTCAGACAATGACAGCTCGTCCTGCATCCCTGACAAGGTTCGTGTCCGGCTTGTTGACTCGTACGGTGGTTCGCAAGCTCTTCACACTAAGTAACACCTCCCAAAAAATAGTTTGCTTTCCAAGTATGTCACGTCAAAAACAAGGCCGATGGTTGAGTCCCAAAAATGTCATTATTGGAAGCGCGCAACGAATCAAATGGTGACGTCCATCTGACATGTGAATTTTTTTATACGACAGAATCCTGCTTTGGCGGAGAGGGCGGGATCTCTGAAGGGTGAAGGGGCAACGTCACATAGGCCAGATGGTGCCACTGGTCATCAGGAGTCTCTGGAAAGTCCCAGAGCGAGGATGCCGAGGGCCACCTTTCCTCAAGGACACAAAGAGCCACCGGCCCCCTCTCCCCCCCGCGCCGTGGCCTCCCTGTCAGTGCGTGTCCTGGGTCAGCCGGACCACCAGGGACTGCCCCCGGCCTTGTCCAGAGCCCAAGAGAAAGAGGGCGTCGCGCCCAGCGAAACCGGATCGGCCCACTCGGTCCTCCACCTCAGCCGATCGGCCGGCGTCTCAGTCGGGAGTCGCGTCCAGCAGGACAGCGACGAAGACGACGATGACAATGACGACAGCGGGGACGACGAGGACTGGGGTCCGGGTCCCGGTGGGGTGCGAAAAGGCAACAAGGCGCCCGCGCAGCCTCCGCAGATGCCCGCTAGTTCTGTGAGGTCCAAACGGAAACTTCAGCCTCCACAGCACATCCCGCCACCGCAGCCGCACCAGAATCTGATGCAACTGCGCCACCCGACGCCCCCGCCCTCGCCGCCCCCCGACCTCTTTCCGCTCCCGGACACTCCCAAGCAAAGTCCACCGGACACTGACGACAAAGAGGGCGAATGCTCCGGAACGCCGCATGGCGTCCCGCCTCACACCTCGCAGAGGCGAGACCCCGACTCGAGATCCCGCTCCAGCAGCCCCGAGCCCCCCGTGAAGCGCAAACCCGGCCCGCTCTCTCTGCTGGTGCACAAGATGGAGTCGGAGGAGGCGCGGACCGGCGTGGACACCGGCGAGTCTCCACAAGGCAGCGAGAAGAAAGAAAATGAGACGAGCCAACGAAAGGAGGAAGACGCAAAAAAAGGAGAGGAAGTAGCGCTCGATGAGAAAAAGCAAGCAGCTGGAGATAAGCGCACGGCGGGGGGTCGCGACTCGGGTTCCTCGTCAGATTCGGACTCGCAGTCCGACTCCTCATCCAAATCATCATCCTCATCGTCCGTCAGGGTTCAGTCGCACCTTGTAAGGCAGCCGAAGGTCAGTGATTAAGTTAATCGAGTCGTGTTTCACTGGCATAGCTAGATCAACAAAGACAAATTATTTGTAGTCAATAAATCATTATTCACGGACCAATTATGTGTAATTGAATTGCGATATAGTGGTTGGGTTTTACTGTGATCGAGCACTAATGAAGATCTGTGAACTTGAGGGTGGTAGTCGTTGTGTCATGTATTTGGAAGCTAAAGAACCCCTATTTACATTTTGTGTGTTTGTGTGTGTGTGTGTGTGTGTGTGTGTGCCTCCCATCATCTCACAGAGAGCCCAATTGGGCCAAGGTGCAGACGACGAGACAAAGCGAATGGAGACAGAGAAAGGACACCTCCTGAAAAGGTTTGCAACAACACTTGAGCAGAATTAGCCACACCGCTAATTGATAGCCTCCATCTGCTGCCATTTCAGCCAACACCAAATGTAAAAAAAAAAATCCTTAATTAATACTAAATATTGATGTTCATGTTTGTATTCTGAATTCTCGTATAAACAGTAATCCAATTTACGGTCCTTTTTTTATTAATCCAATTTTAAAAAGTTAAATAAGTACACTTTAACTATGCATCAAGTATTCTTGGACTTTTGATCGTGTAAATGCTCACCGGGCCGGATTACGCAACAAAGCCATTCTTTGCCCTTGCCCTCGTATGTAAAGAACATGACCTGGTGGTCAACCCCTGAAACAAACAACACGCTAAAAACCATAAAGTCATGTTCCTAACAGGAAAACGCTTATTTGACCTTAATATTATTAGAATAAGAACAATACAATACAGTACTTTATTTGCGTAACGCATTTCAGAACAGTTGCATCTGTAACAAAACGCTTTACACAGGGTAAAACACAAAGTAGCAATAATTAATGAACAAAGACGGTGACAACAGTAAGTGAAAATACAAATTAATAATGCTAACACATGTACAGTAGACTCAACAAAACAAGTTTTAAAAGTAGACGGAGAGGGGGCTTGCCTGACATTTAATGGAAGGTCATTCCAGAGGGAAGGACGGCAACAGAAATTGCTTGATCACTTCTGAGGCTCAGCTTAGTCCTCGGCACCTCCGATTGCATAACATCAAAATATTGAGCGCAACAAAAGATTCTCATTCATTTTTTCAGGCAAGTATTGTCTGCTGTAGCCGAGTGTCTATTTTCTATTAATTCTATGAGCTTTGTTTTTGGAAATGTGTTGTTTTGTGGGCAGGAGCGGGGCAACATGTGGTTAATCTGGTTAGTGTGTCTGCCTCACGGGCAGGAGATTCTTGGTCTCCTTCCAGCTTGTTTGCCTCTCACTTTGCATCTGCGTGCTTCCTCCCCCCATTTTTTATTTATCTGTTTGTACCCAGCGGCTGGCTGGCGACCAGTCCTGAGTGTACCCCCTTATTGCCACCCAGCCTCATGGCCAAAGTCAGCTGGGGGGAGGCTCCAGTTCATCAGTGACGATCTAATGAGTTCCGTCAGAGCAAATAAAGGCGAGCAGAAGAGAAAATGGACGGACGGGTGTTGTTTTGTGTGCCTGAACAAAACTATTCGATTAGATTTATTAATTTATAACTCCCCAAATAACATCCGTTCTGGTCCTTGTGTGAAACAAAAACCTTCAACGGAAATCTGAAGTAATTCAAACTCATGACGTCGAGGAGTTTGATCGCTAGTTGTAGTTTCGGTCAGGCATGTCTTGGGACGCCCTACTTTTGGATTGGCTGTCGCCTTTTTTCCCTAATGGGTCCTTGTCCTCCTGTTTCATCTTGGTGTGATTTCCGCTGGTAGCTAACGGCGAAACCCGGCCTTTAAATCTTTAAAAGGCGTTTTAGTCATTTGGCCGTATCTTTCTATTAAGGATTAAGAGTCATTGATCCAACTATTTCTCCCGTCTGAGATCGAACTATAATCGGTTTTAGTGTTTTGTTTTTTTTCTCCTTTTTTTCCTTGGCGCCGCTTACGCTAGCCAACATGGCTGGCATGTCCACATTGCATCCTTGATCGCGACGCAGTAATTAGCCGTGTTGTGATCGAAGCACCTCCGACGGGAGGCATTTTTTTGGAAAGCGGACCGCGAGATCGCTGAGCGCGGGTGGGGTTCGTTTGGACCGGCGGGCGTCCCTTCCTCGAGACCGGCGACAATGCTATCCGAGGCAAACAAAAACGGGTAAGAATGGGAGGGAGCATGTGGGAATGGCGACGGCTGTCTTTTGTTGTGTGAAGTGGTGCCCACTGTCTGATTGCAATCTTCAATCATTCGAATAAATCAGATCACCGTCAATTCATCGTTCTCTGGGGACCAAAGTTGTCTCACTGTTGCCAAGGAAATATTACTGGCAGATGAGGGTGGATGTGGGGCCGACACACACACACACACACACACACTGATGGCTGATGTTAGTTGCTTAGTCCAGTGTAGTATTACAATAGCAATTATTTGCCCTAGATTATTTTACTTGACATATTACACTAATTGTTTAGAAAGCACTTGAACCGTGTGAGTGCCAGCACCACTCTAGCAAATGAATAAATGGTCTCTAATGAAGATCTGCACTTAAGGGCTCTCTGACCCGTTTCTTCTTCTCCCCTTCTGGCAGGGAGGTGTCGGAGACCAGCGCGGCAGCTGTGTCCGAGGTGGAGCCTCGCTCAGAAAGCGGTGTAGTCCGGCAGCCAGACGTCGAGCCTGTAGACGGCGAGGGCCGCCTGGACGAGGTAAGTCTGGCCGAGAGGGCCGAGCATTTGGCCGTCTCCCGCTGAAACCTTGCATCCTCATTCACGAACGAGCATGGCTAGCTGACACGAGGCTCACATCCTGGCGAAAAACCCAAGTATGGTGGTACCTTGATTTACAAGGGACACAACAATTTCCTTTGACTTTCGTTTGACAATGTCAAGCTAACTCTAGGAGCAACTAAATGTGTATTTCTTAATAAATAATAAATGCATTAAAATGCTAAACTTTGCTTTAAAGATGCGCTATTGTCATCCTAAAATACAATACATTGCAATACGACTTCATTTTTGTAGCGCATTTCGCAACAGCTGCAGCTGTAAGAAACTGCTTTCCATATGGTGTCATATGAATTAAATGGGAATTAGCACACAAATTAAAAGTCATAAACAATAGATAACAGCAGAACAGCGACAGTGTCATGTTGAGTCGAAAGCTAAAGAATAAAAATGTCTTTAAACGAGTTTTAAAAGTGGACAGAGAGGGGAGGGGGCGTGTATAAGCCCACAGCCGGGCTAACAAAACTAGCATTGATGTCTTGATGTCATAAACCCTTAAATAACTGATATTTGAACAAAGTGCAACATAGGTAGACCGAGAATATAGCAATTCTTTTAGATTTCCTCATTTTTTTTGGTTATTCAATTTTACCTTGGCTTAAAAAAAGTCAACTCAAGGCACCACTTCATTACTTGGGTAACTCTTAACCAGTTTAGCTGTGGCAGGTCATTGCGTTTTAATCCAACTAATGACCCATAACGCACCTCATTGAGTGCAGACGCCGTCTAGTTGTTAACGTAGCTCGTCCAAATCGCGCCACCCGGACTGCATGTCCCGCATTTAAGGGCTCATTTGTCATCTAGAATAATTCTGCTTTCCCAATTGGCTAAAAGTTTCACTTCAGGAGGGAATTTGGTCGAGTTATTAGTCTCAAGATTTTTTTTAAGCGTTTACTCAGCGGTGGGGTGTGTATTGATGCATCATGGCTTCTTTCTTGCCTCTTTTTCTTCCTCTCTCCTTCTTTAGCCTTTTGTATCCCCTCTTAAACGCTTCTCTCTGAAATATATTCATGGTGTGATTGTTGTTTTAAAACCACATTGATTGCTTTGTTATGAAGGTGCCCATGCCTCTTCCATTGCCCCTAATGGTACAAGCTGCGTACTACTACTACCGCCACCACCTCCACCAACAACACCTCCTCCACTACTCCTTCAACTCCTGCCCCGATATGTCTGAGTGCATCGCTGCTGGCCGAGTTAGGCCCACAGTCTGCAACCTCCGGTGGCGCTCAGTAAAGTCTGAGCCACCAGCAGGAACATCAGCAGCGCACATCAGAGCAGCAGCAGCAGCAGCAGTGGCAGCCTTGGTAACGGCAGACCCTGGTTGTCACGGTAACCTTGTCTCGAGAGTTGGAAACTGAGCTGCTCGCCCAACTGAACTGAACTGAACTTTTGTGGTGCTGATTTACGTCGGTGGGCAGTGCGAAGGTGTGCCGTTCAGAATGTCGGCAGCCAGGTGCCCGTTTGTTTTGTGACATTGGACTGAACGGACGTTTCTCCCGCTTTCACGATGGAAATAAGTCTGCCACGTTTTAAAAGTAGCGGTTCTTCATGGACCCCGTCAGGAAACATTCAGTGGACATAAAGCCATGGAAATGTTATTTGTGGCTGCACTCGCTGGATGTGTTGCCAAGGTGTTCCACATTGGACTTGAATGCTGTGGAATTGCCGTTTCTGCCGCCGTGACGTCTTTCCGCCTGCGACTTGGCAATCATCAGACTTCTCCCACATTTACTGCTTCCTGGATTACAACTCTGAACGCCACAAGGCCATCTGGCTTATATATATTTTTTTTATCATTTCAATTCTTCACATTGCTTTTATTTATTTATTTTTTATTTTTTGGAGTGCCAAAAGACTCACGATGGACTTGTCCTTTACCTGCGGAATCAAGGACTTTAAAGTGAAACGACCCCCCGCACCCACTCCCATGGACACAATTGTGACTCTGTGAACTCCTGCTGATGAACAAACGCAACAACCCGCCCCTCAAAGACTTAAAGTGCACCTCAGTGATCAGTTCCTGCACACTCAAATCAAGGCAGGCCCTCACTCCTCAGCCTTCCCCGATTGGATCCTTGTTGCCTAGATACAGTGCACAGGGTCGTGCGGTTGGGCCCTAGTCGAGCCAGTAAGGAATCAGGTGTCAAATGGTACCAGGCAATCACTTATCACCATTTAAAATGTCTAATTGCTAGAGGAATTAACATTCCTCATTACAATTGTTAGATACTGCAGTTTCATTTGTCATAGTCTAACTCAAGTGGTAGTGCTAAAACTCTGCAGTCTTTTGGTAAATGTGCAAATCCTTTGAGTTTAAAAAAAAAAAGAAAAAAATCCAGAGCTCAGTTTTCCACCTCTGCTTCAAAGAACACATGCAAAATTGGAGGATCTTTTTTTCTAATGAAATGGCTTCTAATGACACATTTTTTTATTACTTTACACACCATTAAAACTTTTAAATTAAAAATGAAAGCTAGTTCGTCGCATTTTCACCCCGAATCTCACGTACACACACGCAAAACACATAGAAGTAAAATGTCAAAAGATTTCTGTTTGTGTCCTTGAGCAGAGGTGGAACACGGACGTCTCGGGATTCTCCTCAAGACACTCTCCCTTGCCACATTTTCCTGTTTGACCTCCTATTGCCCCTTTTGAGTTCCCATCTCACCGCCTGCACCCTTTGGGGGTTCTGTATGTTCTTTTTTTTTTGTCTCTCATTTCCCTTCTAGAGCAACACTCCCAAGGCCTTTGCCGCCCGCAAGATCTCCTTGACCAGTAGGTGGACTCAAGCGAGAGAGCCCCTCCGTTCCAGATTCTGCCCCCTTCTTTTTCTCAAATTTGACTTTGTCTCCTCCCGCAGGCGGCAAGACGCCAACTGTCGACGCTGACGGAGGAGCGGGAGATGCCGCCGACACTGCAGCCGCGGCGGGGAGGAAAAGACGTTGGGGCTCCAGCACAGCCGTCACTGCCAAGAAGCCGTCCATCAGCATCACGACTGACTCACTCAAGGTGCGGTGGCGAGGTTAAAAAAAACTCATTTAGGGATGGAACGTGTTGCGAGTTGCAGGTCATGGTCATTTTCATCCTTGTCATTTTGTTTGCTCTCAAAGTCTCAATCCTTTCCCTGTATCTGCCCCACAGTCTTTAATTCCAGATATCAAAATGGCTCAGGAGGCCGTAGTGGACCTGCACCCGGAGGAGCTGCAGCTGTCCGGGGACGAGGACAAGCGGGACAATGGCCACGGAGACGAGGATGACGGTCTCAAGATCCGACGCACCGTCACACAGGTAAGGGCGCCGGCCGTCTGAGTGGGAACGCTCATTTTGCTTTTTTTGTCCCCCATCTTGAGATTATTTTGCGTGTGCGCATCCTGTCCAGGTGGTCCCCGGGGACAGCCAGGAGAACGGGCAGGGCGACCAAGAAGACGACACGGAGACGCCCCAGCGCGAAATCCCGCGGCCGACTCTTGTAGACCAATCCAAGCAAACTCCTCCTGAGAAGACAACAGAGAAGCTCGACGGAGAGTTGCAAGGTGAAAACTCCCAACGTCCGCCTTCAATGTCTGAGCTTTCCGTTGACTTTCGTCTCGTCCTCAGCTTCCCCCAATGACGGTTTGGTGCGTCGCTCCATCAGTCAGCAGCGCTCCGGCGTGTCCATCACAATCGACGACCCCATTCGATCCACGAGGCAGCCCTCACCCCCCCGTGGCAAGCTTTCAAATATCGTCCACGTGACCAACCTGGTGGGTTTGAAACCGAAGCGCATGCACACTTTTTCACCGTAATTGGGATGGCAAAAATTTGGTGCTTCCAGATTTGGAGAAGAAATCATAATGAGCAGTTTGCGAGTCCAAATGAGCATTTTGTGCCTCATTAAAACATTGGGGGGAAAAAAAGTGAGAAACACAGATCTTAAAAATTTTCAGAAAACTTCTCTGTGCACACACACGTTAACTTTTCCGCGACGTCTTATCGTCACCTCCGAGCAAGACATAGCCCGTTGAGGCAAGCCCGGCGCACCAGTTGGCTTGCGAGCTTCGGCCTGCCGCTTTTGTGGCTAAACGCGCCGCACACACGCTCCTCAGTAATCATCACAAATGAGCAACACTTGTGACAGCGTCGGATGACAAGGAAGATGGTGAAGTCATGCTCATCGCTGAGCTCATTTAAAGTCACACGCACGTGTGAGTGATCAGTCAAGCGCTTGGATGATCGAGTATATTTGACGGAAGTCTGGTTGGAACCGCATTCGTGTGGCGAGTATACAACTTTGAACAGCTAACAAGTGTCTGCACAGCATATGGGACAAAAGAATGCGACACACACAGCTAAACAGGAGAAGAAATGGATTAGATTACGTTATGGCTCGCATCAAAACGGGAGGAGTGACCTAGAAAATGCTAAATATATTCATAGTGGTTATTGAATATGTCTCATATCGCTGCCGTTTGTTTTTCACAATACAGTCCTGAGTTTTGATTTGGATGTTTGAGATCGACACAAATTAATGTTCTCAAAATTACATTACAGTAAATCTCACATTTGGTCTTTTAAAAAAAAAATCTCTTTGCTACAGGACCATACAACCATTTGGAAATAAGTTTGAACTGAAAATAATATTTGTTTGGAATTGCCCCGCTGAAAATGCGTCCAGACAAGAAAATAGCGTTCGATGCAATTCACAATGTAATTTGAAGGAAAAAAAATGATTGTATCTCAAAACGGAAAACCAATTGTTATCTTGTCATATTTTTATTGTCGAATAAAAGCCTTGCTTTGGTTTGTTGGGATGAACCGGCAAAACGTTTTGCTCCTCAAAATTGGAAAGTTGAAGCCATTGATTCACAAACATGCCCCTCAAAGGAAAAAAAAGTTATTTGTCTTGATTGTCATTTTTTTATATAGATCTCATTTTGATGATGAGTAATTGGTTGTTGATCTTCTGCTGCTACCACATTAAATGTTGATTTCATTTTTGTTTTGTCTCAAAGGTGCGACCGTTCACTTTGGGCCAGCTCAAAGAACTCCTGAAGCAGACCGGCAGTGTGGTGGAAGAAGGCTTCTGGATCGACAAGATCAAGTCGCACTGCTACGTCACAGTGAGTCGCCGTCACGCTCAGTTGAGACGTTCGTTTGTCGGCTAACGGCTCTCTCGCCGCCTTTGCCAGTACACGACCACAGAGGAGGCGGCGGCGACCAGAGAAGCGCTTCACGGAGTCAAATGGCCACAGAGCAATCCCAAAGTGCTCAGTGTGGACTTCTGTGAACAGGATGAGGTAATGCTCACTCTGCAGCCAATTCAAAGGAATCGTTTTTGGATTTCGCGGCCCAAAATGATCTTGGGCGCATGAAAAAAAAAACAAAAATGCTCCAATTTGGACTGTTAACCATTTTCGTTTCCACACAGCTTGACTTTCACAAAGGTTTGTTGAAGCCGAACCGTCCGGAGCCGCATGTCCCCCAGCCGCCGGCCCCGCCGCCCAGCCGGCCGCCCCCGCTCATGCCCGAGCGAGACCGGGAGCGAGACCGGGAACGGGAGCGCGGCGCGCCGGCCGTGCGGGATCTGTGGGCTGAGCGGCAGAGGCAAATGGAGCGGCGCGAGCGGGCCCGCGGGGAGCGCGAGTGGGACCGTGATAAGATTCGCGAGTTCGCCAAGCCGGGGGGCGACAAGGTGGAGCGGCGCTCCAGATCACGAGAACGAGAGCGGCGGCGGCGGGAAAGGCCGAAAAGCAAGGAGAGGAAGTCCGAAAAGAAGGGTGGGTTGCAAAACAACTTGACTTTCAATTGTTATTTCTTTTGAAAACAGACACGTTTTAACCCCCCCCCCCCAAGTTGCACCCACTTCCGCCGAAAAAAATGTTCTCACACATCATGCCAAAATAAGTGCTTCCTCTTGGGGACGCAAATGTCTCCCGTCAAAACATTGAAATAAACACCGTCCTTGATAGATGAAGGTTGGAAAGAGCCAACTGAGCCTTGCGTGGCCCTCTCGCTCTCTCACGCTCTTTTCTCATGTCGAGCTGCCCGGCCGGGTAAGGCAAGGCGACCTCTGCCAAATATTTGTGACTTGGAAGCACATTGCTCGGGTCAAAAGTTTCAGAGCGTGTCAATAAATCACTTTGCTTGTCTAATGCAAGCCGATGGGAAAAAGATTCCGTACGTTGTCCCTTGACGTTTTGCTTAATTATCTCCTGCGTGTTCACAGCCATGTTGTTTGTGGAAATAGTTCATGTCAGCACGCACGTGAATCGAATGAGATGCGCCTCACAAAAAATTGTTGCATCCGATTCGAATGAATGTCAGACCTCGACACAAAAGAGGCGGCAATCGCCATCGCTAATTGTTTTCGCTCTCCCAAAACGTGTTAAACGCATTTTGAAGTCTTAAGACGCTTTTGTCATCACAAGCGTGTCAATGGAAATGAAATCAAGTCTAAAATTGTGATTACATCCCGATGGCCACGTTTAAGGAATGGAAGTCTCAAGTGCTTAGTGTTGAGGCAACACGGCTGACGTATGTTGTGGAGGACTTGAAAGGCAAACGAAAAGTCTGTCGTGTTACAAAGGTGGACACACAATTACAAATGAATTTGTCGGCCAGCGCAACACAACTTCTTATGCATCTGCTGTGCGTTTTGTCCCCATCAGAGAAGGCAGACGAGCCTCCCGCAAAGCTTCTCGACGACTTGTTCCTCAAGACCAAAGCAGCTCCTTGTATATACTGGCTCCCCCTCACCGAAGAACAGGTTGGTGTTTTGCCGCGAGTCAAGCCAGTCGCATACCTGACTTTGTTTATTTCTCAAGATGCCCTGCTGGCGTCAAGTGTTCGTCTGTGTTTTTGTGAGCACCCCAGTTTGTGCTCGTGTGTTATTCAGTCTAGAAATTATGACGGTACCCCGCTTTGCTGACAAGGGACAGAAAAGCACATTGCATGATTGTTGACGTACACTAGGTGGCAGTAAGCACCGAAAAGAGAATGACAACGACTCATTTGAGCTTTTTTGATTTTTAGAAAGAATAAGTGAAGAGGTGGTGAAATGATGTTTTGCATTTCAGAAGGTGTCAGGAACATCCCAAAAGTTGTTTGCTGCCAACCGCTAAAACACAGACGATGCTGATGACGCGGAAAAAACATTGATTTATTGTCATGGCAACTGAATTTATTTCGGTTTGCACAATGACGAGGACGCATTTTAATGACGCAGCATTGCACCTTTGGCAACACGCAATTCAAAAATTGAAGCGCACTCCAGCAGTGTTGGTTTGCAAGGCCCAGTAGTGACTTGAGCTCGGTGTTTTGTTCTCAGATGATGTGCAGCTAAAATGCTCCAGTGTCTGCAACGCACGCGCGCATTCGAGGTCATCTGAATATATGTATGACTTTTTATTTTTCTTGCCGCCACCAGGCGGCGCAGAGGGTGCTGGAGCGCAACGAGCGGCAAAAGGAGCGAGAGAAGCGACTCAAAGAGCAGCAAGATAAGCAGGAAAAAGTTCGGGAAGAGCGCAAGAAAGAGAGGCTGAAGGCCCGTGAAAAAGAAAGCCGAGGCGGCGGGCCGACGGCGTCCAGCAGGGCCGCCGACGCCGACCAGGACAAGGAGCGAGGCCGGAACAAAGACGGCGAGCGGAGGCGGGAAGGCGAGCGCCGGCCCGAGCGTCCGCAGGTTGGGCGGCGCTCTCGTAGCTGTAGCGACAGGCGCCACTGAAGCATGCGGAAGAGGGAGGAGGGAAGACTTCCCTCGTGATGTGGCGTCCGTTCGGAGGGGGCAGCCTTGTCCTCTTGAGGTTTGGGAGCCATTTTTTTCTTCTTCTTCTTCTTCAACTTCTGTGGTTCCACAGTTTATTCCTCCCAAAGCCCTATAATAAAGTCCAAAATAGATTCCCTTTCCTTCCAAACTCTTCTGAGCAGTTTTAGTGTTTCCACTTGCTTCAGCACTGAACTTTGCAGACCTGTGATATTTCTTTTTTTGTTTTGTTTTACATTTGATCAATAATGTTAAAACAGAGATAAAAGAAGCTGCTGTCATAATGCTTATTTTAGTTTAAGACTTAAGGAGGAAGATTGCGCCCCACACTAATTGCAAAAAAAAAAAAATGTTGACGTTGGGCTTTGGGATGAAATTTCAGGATGAGCAGAAAATGCGTCGGATGTGTGAACTTGTTTTGACTTTTTGTAACTTGAAAATGCTCAACTGGGTTTTTGTACAATTTGGACTCGTCACTTTGCGACATCAGAAAAAAACAAAAAAACAAGACCACACCAACAACTCGGCGTCACTACTTGGCCATCAAAAAACGGAACACACCATTGAGCTTGGAGCCGAGAGAGACTGGAAGAGTCACAGAAAGGCGTAGAAATGGACAGCCTTCGAAATTGTTGCGCGACCAACACCGGTTGTGAATTTTGCTGTTCGACTCCTTGTTGGGGAAGAGCAAGTTGCGCGCAAAGTACTGAACATGAAAAAGTTTAGAAAGCTCGCCACTCGTAAACATGTAGTCCGTTTTTGGTTGGTCCTGAAATTTCAACGGAAAGTCATCCATCCCTACATCTTTGTGATCAGTGCATCAAAGAGCCAAACAGTTTTGTCTTCTAATGGCTATGAAAAAACAGCTCCATTTTTACTATTTTAACGTTGTTTTAGTTGAAAACTCGATTTTTGTTGCTGTTGAATGTATCGCAAGTCATGACAAATAAGTGAATAAATTTAAGTGCTGTCCGACTTCAGTTGAAAAAAAACCTTGTCTTTGTGCACTCGTTTGTTGTCGTGGGGGGGGGGGGGGGGGGTCACATATTTGGACACGGACCAGCTCCGAAGCGTCAAAATCTCTTTTATATGAACTCTGAAATGTACAACCACAAAGCAATCTTATTAAATCTATCCAACACAAACGTGTTATTACAGCATACAGAAATGACAGTAATTGTCCTCAAATTTGACTGGTTTACCTTAACAAAATCTCTTAAAGTAAGATTTAAGTGCAAAATGTTTGCTAACAAAATATGTACAGTTAAGCAGGATCCTTTGTTCTTCTACAGCAAATGAGCAGTAGTCTTTCCTGTTCCCTTTTTCGTGTGTGTGCGTGTGTGAGAGACCATACAGTAAAAGTAGAACAACAGCAGGTACAGTTGAGTCCAAGGGAGGGTGGACGCAAGTCAAAAGGAGCCGCAGGAATGTCTTAAAAATCAGCAGTTACATGTTGAGAGTCCCCCCCCCCCAAAAAAAACTTGGCACGCGAGGGAGGGCGTCCTCTTCCTCAGTTGTGCGTGGCGGCGCTGCACACTCTGCTCATGTGACACGGGTGGCAGAGCAGATGAGAGTCCAGCGGGAAGCACTGCGAGCCGGGCTTATCGGAAAGCTGCTTGCCGCACTCCTACGAGGGGGAAATAAGGAATGCGCACAGGAAGTGATGTCAGCTTGTTTTAAAAAAAAGGGGGGGGGGCGCGAGGTGTGCAACACTCACCTCACAGTGGTAACACTCAAAATGGTAGTCCTTGTTCATGGACACAACTCGGAGGATCTCCTCGCTGCCCTGAAAAACAAGTCCCAAGTTTTTGTGGCTGGTATCGGCAGCCACCGGTATCGGCCCGATACGATACTTGATAACGATACTCACCAGGAGCAACATGAGATGTCGTTTATTACAACAAACTAAGCCAGCTTCTGAGCTAAACACTTCAAATTCACCTAGCTGATGTCCAACTCTTGGATGGCGATGTGCATTTCAGTTTGGGTCTGACTGGCTGAATGCAAATAAAAGCATAAGAAAATGATTGCATATGGCTCGGGCCAATATCGCAATCTCAATATTTTTGCGATGTATTGTACCGTCGTACAACTCAAAGTTGAGAAATTGATCCATTTTCTCCATTTTGAAAATTTTATTGAGATTTTGGGATGTTTAACACTTAATGATTTTTATCCATTGAATTTTTTTGTATTAAGGATTTTTTTTCATCTGAAATTTTGATCTCTTGAAAATGCAGTTTTAGAATGTTGACCATTCTGAACCGATTGAAACTTGTGAAATTTTTGCATTTTCCTAATTCAAGATTTTCGCAAGCTAAAGTTTATTTAAATTTTTTTTTTTATTTCAATGTTCAAACCATTTGAATGTTAACTTTGGTAAACAGCTTGCATTTGTACTTGAATGTTGAAATGGTTGAAAAATGAAAGATAAAGCTTGTCAAAAAAAACAAAAACAAACTCAAGCGGCCAATTCAGCAGCACTCACCTCCGTGGGTAAGATGGGCTGCAAGCAGGCAGCACATTTTGGGGCGAAGGTCCTGCAAAGAGGGAGAAGACCAACGTTTCAACAACGGGAGACGGCCGAGTGATGTTGGCGTGCGTATGAGATGCGGTTACTTGTTGTAGTCGGCCACACAGTAGATGTTGCTGTGCTGGTCCACGGTGAACGGAACCCCGTCCAGGGCCTTGGCGCAGACCACGCACCGGAAGCAGCCGGGGTGGTACGAGTTTCCCAGCGCCTGCAGGATCTGAGGCAACATTGACACATTTTAGTTTGTCTGGGACTCCAAATATCAGGACTTGAGGACTGCAACTGGCGTCGCCCGTGATCGCTTCCCGCCAAGCTGGAAGTCTCTGGATTCAGAATTCAGGATTTACCCCAACCTCATTCACACCCCAGACTCCGCCCCCTTCCTCTCCCACAGCAGAAGCCGGATGAGGTGTCTCCCTCCTGCCTTAAATTCTGCACTGAACATCCGGCTTCAGTCTTCAACAGATCCCTGAATCTATGAGAGGTCCCATCTTGCTTCAAAGAGTCCACCGTCCTCCCCGTCCCCAAGGAACATGCAACACCAAGACCGAACGACTCTAGGTTTGTTGCTCTGACATCTGTGCTCATGAAGTCCTACGAACGCATGTGCTGGACCATCTAAAGAACATCAACGAAACCCTGCTGGACCCCCCCCCCCCCCCTTGCCATTTTCCTACCAAGCAAACTGGTCGGTGGTTTACGCAGTCCACTTGGGGCTGCACCACAACCTGGAGCACCTCGACGGCACGTGGACCGACGCGAGGATCCTGTTCGTGGACTTCAGATCTGCATTCAAGACCAGCATCCCGGAACTCCTCTCCTCCAACAGTGCATCTGCCGCCATCTCCGAGTGGCGCCACAGCCTCGTGACAGGCAGGACAACATCTTGAACATGCATCACCCCCTCCGGAGCCCCTCAAGGATGCGTTCTCTCTCCGCTGCTCTTCTCCCGCTACACGAACGACTGCACCTCAACGCATCCGGCTATTAAACTCTTTAAGTCAGCAGACGACATCACAGTCATCCGTCTCATCAAAGACGGTGACGAGTCTGCGTACCGACAGGAAGTGGAGCAGCTGGCGTTGTGGCGCTGCCAACGCAACATGGGAGCTGAACACGCTTAAAACGTAGAAATGATTGTGGACTTCAGGAAACATCCTGCGCCATCACGCCCCTCACATTGTCCAACTGTCAACCGTCGAGACCTTCGCGTTCTCTCAAGACTTGGGGAGGCCAATTTCAAACCCACCCTGACAAAGTCCCAGCAAAGGATGTCCAGAGGAAACACGGCCTGCTACAAGAACTTGAGATGCAGCAGTCATCGAATCAGTCCTGCGTTCCTCCATGACAGTCTGGTTCGGTGCCACCACCGGGACCTTCCTACCCATTCTTGAGGACTTGCACTCTTCAAGAACCAAGACAAGAGCTCAGAAAATTCTCCTGGACACCACACCCAGGCCTCCACCGCTTCCAGCTCCTCCCCTCAGGTAGGCACCATCGAACCACACACCAAAGCCTTCCCTCTCGCCATTACTTTGCAAATGTTTGCACACCCCTGTGGGGCATTATCCTTGTGGCTTCAGCTCGCTATATACATGAACAACTCGCGTTGATCATATCCCCCCAGCACGATCGCTTTAAAACACTCCAGTTCCTTCGGCAACGTTGACATTTAAGAAATGCAACGACGATCAGCATCGTCTGCGCAACCGTCGTCACGTTGCAAGTGCTGCACCGCCGATCACTTCATCTCTGTCCAAATTGTTGCACAGCTGTCATCGAGGTGCGACGACTGCACAACGGTCCCCGTACGTTTTGGAAAAGACGTTCTACACTTATGTCTTTGTTTGTCGTAGTTGCTCGTTACTGTAATGCGAGTGTCGCTCACATTCTGCCCGAGACAAATTTCTTGTGTGTTTTACGTACTTGGTCCATAAAGGTGGTTCAGATTCTGATTAGAAACCAGAAATGGGGAATTGGATTAAATTAGTGTAGAAAAAAGAAATAAAATTGAATGGAAATGTTTCTTATTTGATGTTGAGAGAAGAAAGGACAAGTTAAATTGTTTAAAAAAAAAAAGTTTCCGTCTTCTTTGGGGAGGAAAGCTCACCTGTTCCAGAATGAGGTGGCCGCACACGCTGCACTTCTCGGCGGCGGCCTGGAATCCTGAAAACTGCCAATTGCAAGAAAAGCCATCAGGAAGGAGTTGGCAAAAAGCAAAACAAAAAAAAAACACAAAGAAGCTGACCATGTAATCTTCTTTGCAGTACACCGAGCCGTTCACGTTGTAGAAGTCTTTGTTTCTTAAGGCGCGTCCTGCAAAAACAAAGCACGTTCAAAACCAGTGTGCCGCCGGTTTACTTGTAATATTCCAAATTATTTATTTATTTTTTTTCAACTCACCACAGGACACGCATGTGAAACAACGCGTGTGATAAAGGCTGGCCAGAGCCTGGCAGGCGTTGTCCGCTCCGTACACGCCTTTTCCGCACTTGATGCAGGTCCCTGGTGGGGGGGGGGACAGAAATGGGGCGTTAAAGTCTGGAGGTGGGATTTGTGTCGTTCGTGTGGGGGCGGGGACTGTGGGGCGCTGGTTCCGGCGTTTCACACCCAGGAGTCAGGCCCGTTTACTCAGACGCTGCTGACATTAAAGGGAAATTCCAACACTTCCTGTAAACCCCCCTTTACCCGTCTCACGCGGACTTTAAAGAGGAAACATGCACTCTGCTTGTTACCTAATCCACAAATTGGTGCGAGTCCATCCGGATGAAGCCTTGGTGGAGGTATCGCCAAGAAGAAACCAGGAGCCATCGCTCAATTTTATCTTATTAGGTCAGTCAGCATTTGCTACTCCATTTCTGCGCTTTTCGAATTGAAGATAAAGTAGTCAAGCGGTCTGAGATGTGCGGTCCCAACCCCCCCTCAAAGCCACCCCGCTCCACCCTATCCACTGTGATCTATTCTGAGATGTACCCACATTTTTTTTTCTAATGTGGCTGAGGGAGTGCCACGCAAACGGAGCATTCTTGCGCGCTGCTCCAAATTGGCACTGCCGGACCGCTCAGGTCCTCGAAATAACCCGTCTGGAAAAAGTCGGCGACACTCTTGACGTGAGAAAAGTGTATCTCAGGAAAACAGTCCGAAATACTTTTTCTTTTACTTCAACGGGACATGTAGAAAAAGTCGAACTGCTTGCTTGTCCATCCGTCAAGTTTTTTTTTTTTTTTTGGGGTGGTGGTCTTGCCAGAACTGGAACTGGCTCTGATTTAAAACAATACTTAATATGTATAATTATAATTGTAGTCCAAACTATCGTGAAGCATGCAACCTCAGATGGCAAAATGCACGGCGTCAAGGCACTCACTCAAAAAAAAAAAAAAAAGTCCACTCTATTCAATATATTAAAAAAGCAAGAAACGTGTTGATTACATCCAAAGTGAAATAATTGATCTGAACATCTGTTTGCAGCACACACTTGCTGGCGAGATGTCACGAGAGATGGCTCGCGGAATAGGAAACTGCCAAACAGCAACCAGAACGCGCTCACAAACAAGTTGTGGATACGCGGGCATGCATACACTCGCCAGCGAGATGACGAGACAGCATGCTGAGGAGACGGACGAGCGCACGCTTGCCAGTGAGATGCTGCTCTCTCTTTAAATACCGGCAAAATTCATCCCTTGTTACACATACACTTGCCGGCAAGATGATGCCGGCGGGTACAATGCCCGCACCTGTCAGTGAGATCCAAGCTCCACTTGAATACACTTGCTAGAGAGCTCCAATCCACTCACTGTTACGCATACACTTCCTGGCAAGTCTGTGTTTACCAGTGCGAAGTGGATCTCACCGGTGCACATGTGCATTCCCACTGGTGTTTGCTCGTCTATTCTAGACCGCTGTGCAGGCTGAATCTCGCCAGCGAGTGCGCGCGTTACAGTGGCGTTTGATCTCGCCAGCGAGTGTGCGCTGCTGCCAGCTGTTCGCTTCTATTTGCGGAAGCGCAGCCCAAATCATGGTTGAAAGTGGGAGGGACGATTTCGGGTCGTGGTTACGCATACACTTGCTGGCGAGATGACGAAAGGCCAAGCTCAGATTTCTTTCAAAACGCTTTGCGAGCGTGCGTCCCCTGAGGGAACGCATACCTGAGCAGAAAAACAGGCTGCAGCACACCGCCCCGGCATCCACACACACACACACACGCACACACTGGAGCATTACTGTGGCCTGAAGTCACCAGGGGAAAACACACCCTGCCACAAAGAAACGGCGCGCAAACACACACACACACACACACACACACATTCATCCGGCCACCGTAACGCACACTAACACAACACACACTGCGCCCTTGCAGCCTTGTGTGACTCACACTCGTCGCTGGCGTTTCGATCCCAACCATGCAATTTTCTCCAAGAGTTATTTTGAACGGCCGATGCCCAGCATCAAGTTACAGCTACGCAAACTTAAAAATGGTTTAACGATATCGCCTCAATAAGTCCATAATACTAACAACAAAGGTCCTGTTTCCAACCTGTCCTGAACAGTTTTTAAAACATCTCTGCATGTCCCGGCAGGTTTGACGCGGTCGAGACAGAAATGTGACGGAGAAAAAAAATAAAAGAACTTCACCAGAAATGAGGGCATCGTTAAACCTCGAGTGCCGAGGAGCAGAAAAGTGTCATCGTCGTTTGTCGAGGCAACAGTTGCGGTGCCCGTTGTTCTGTTGTCTGAACCCCTTGATTCTGTTTTCTTGACCTGCTCTGTCCTTCGACTCCGACTCGCCATCGCAAATCAACCGGCCGATGCAGATGATCGCCCTACAGAGTTTAGGTTCTCTTTGAGGGAGTATCGATGCAAGGTATCGGTATCGGGCCGATACTGGCTTTAATTTCAAGATATCGGGTACTCGTGGAGGCTGCCGACAACAGCCAACGATGCTTAAAGAAAAACAAAAAAACAAAATCTGACATCAAGTCCTCCCCAACAGCAGTTGCCTCTAAAATCATCATCTGCCTCTGAAAGAAAAGTCTTTAAATTAAGTTTTATACATCAAAAGTGCTTGAGGTATCGGTACTTGGTATCAGCGAGTCGTCAAAAGAGTGCGTGCCCTTTTATCAAAAAGTGGTCTCGAACATCCTACTTGAGTTAAAGTAACATTTTGTATCTTGTGGCACAGCGGCTGGCCAAAGGTGTCGGACAATCTGAGCAACGGGAACGATAACGTTGTCTTACCAAAGAATTCCTGACGGTTATCGGCAGCGTCTCGTCCCGTGGCACTTCCGAGATCCTCCTGAGTCTTGGCGGCCGACGGCGGTCCGAGCGCCGTGCCGGGTTTGGACAGAGCCGCCAGCGCCACAGACTGTTCTTTCAGCATCAGGCCCTCCAGGAGACCGCCGCCTTCAAGAGCCGCGTCTCTCAGAAGAAGCCGGGTCAGCTCTTCTTGGTAGCGTGTGCCAGGCAGGTCAGAGTGACGGCTCTTCTCGCCGAGCGCGACTCCCCCTTCTTTGCTTCGCGCCCCCGACCGCTGCTCATCCCACCACTCGGGGCCGGCCTGGTAGCATGCCGCGGCTGGACTTCCCACCGCCGGCGGGTATGAGTGCCGGCTGTCGTAGGCTCCCTGACGCATGCCGCTGTCCAGGTATTGAGTCCAGGCCTCCACGGGGGTCCTCGCGTACATGGGCCCCGTCTGCAACGAGGGGGACTGCTGCTGCGGTGGGATCGAGTACCGGGAGTCGTAGCCCAGGCTGATTCCGCTGGTTCGGTTGCTGCTGCAGCGGCTCCCCATGGGGCTGCCGCCGCCTCCGCCGCCGCTGGCCGTGCTCGAGGCGAAGCTTGACCGGGGGCTGACCAGCACCGACTCCTGGAGGCTGAAGGATGAGCATGGGCTCAGGGCCGGCGCCGGGGGAAAGAAGAAGCCGTCGGCCAGACGATGCGGAGGGTGAGACAAGGATGCGGGTCTCGGGCTCTCCCACAGTTCGCTCCCTGTGCTCAGGCGTTTGTAGAACAAAGCTTCCTGGAGGGAAAGCCGCTTGTGTCTCTCCGGTTCCGAAAGGTAGCCCGTCTCATTCGTGCCTCTGGGAGCTGACCCAAACCCGACGGCAGTGGGATACGGTGGCGGCGGCGGCGTTTGCGAGAGGAGCTGCTGCCTTCGGACCAGCTGCTGGAGCTCCAGGGAGTATCGGCGCTGGTTCAGGGACGCCTTGTGACCTGGAGCATCGCACTCGGGGCCTGGGCCAGACTCTCGCCTCAGGTGGGAATCCAGACCTTCGGCCAGGTAACACGAGGCCCTTTGCTGGGGGGAGCGACGTCTCAGCGGAGCCAACGTGGAAGGGTGAGGCGCTTGTTCGCCATCCGGCTGGACAGACGACGGCGGAGGAAGCTGGGAGGGGGACATTGCCAGGCCAGCGCCGCCACCGCCGCTGCTGCTGTTGTTCCCATTGCTGTTGTTGGCATTTCCATTGGCGTCGTGTTTTTTCTTGGTGCTGTTGAACTTGACGCTGCCGGAGTCTGTGAGCTTCAGCTTCTCCAGCAACTTGCTTATTGGCCGATCCATGATGAAAAACAATTTTCCGACTGTTCGTAAAGCCTCAAATTCAGCTAAAAAAATGACTATACTAAAATGATTTACTGTCGAAAAATAAATAGCTTGATAAATAAAACCAAAGGGGGCACTGGTAGTACTCAAGACATGACTTAATCCTGACTACTTTGCCATCATGTGGACAACCTCTAGACGCAGGTCGGCTCCATTGGACTCGTCAGACGAAGCACACATCCAGGACACTTTGAGCGGTGGAGGGCCTCCTTTGTGGACCCTCGCGTGGCTCCACATCTGCATCGTCCCCAAGTCGTGCTAAGATCTACTACTGGCTCGGTGTGCTGGCAAAATGCACTTTCTTTCATTGGCTTGGAAAAAATGATACTAAAGACGACCGATCTGTGCGTGCACGACTCACCCGACTCCTGCCATTCATCTCAGGAATAAAAAAAAAACTCTAGTAGTCCACAAGAAGTCGTACCCGTTGCTCGAGCCCGTTCGGTAGCGGAGAAGTTCGCAAAGACAAGGACAACTCTGTTCTACCGACTCGTTTCCGTCTATAAAGACCGACTCGGTATAAATAAAATCCCTCCCAGAGTGCATTGCACGGTCGACAACTTTCTTTCTTCCTTTCTTTCTTCCCCTAAATAATGACTTACCTCCCCCTCTTTTTTTATCACCATCAAGCTAGCTCTGAAAGCTTTAACTTTTTCTGTTTAATTATTTTCAAAGTAAAATCACCGTCACTTGAGTTTTGTTAAATCCACACAGATAGTGGCGAGTTTTATTTTATTTTGACAGAAAGACAGTGACTTGGTTGTTCCGTCGCCGTCTAACTTGACTCTTCTTCGCTTCGTTTATCAGTCAACGGCGGCGGCTTGTAACCCCCCCCTCCCCACACACACACCCCGCACCCCCACCCTTTGCTAACTGGAATACCTCATACGATTTCATACGAGTTCTAATTTTGCATTATTGCATCACGCACCCCTTTCCGCCTTTCTATGATGCGAAAAACTGCCCATAAAAATCGAGGCGTTGCGTTTTTGGGGAGGTACTATTTGATTGTACCAGCAGCCTGTGGAATGTGCGGAGGCACACAGTCGGAGTGAGGCGGCCTCCGGGGAGAGATGGAGCCCTTCACCCCGGAGTCCCCCCGCCGCCGACGGCCTCCCAGAGTACACTCGCCCCGTTCACCTCGCCTGAGCCTGCGAGTGGCAACTTGTCTGGAAAGCTAACAGAAGAATTCTTCTGCAGCCATTCGAAACAATAGTTTGGAGAGAAGCAAACAGAGCGATTTGGACGGAGAAGCACGTTTTCACCACGTTGGAACTGTTATAACCTAATTATTGAGTTCACATAGACACCTTTTAAAAAATGTTTTAAACTTTTAAGTTACATTCTATTTGCCCCATTAAAAATATTACAACTTGTGCATTTTATTAATTTTGTCGAGTTTTTCGTAGTTGTACTGGTTTGGAATGCCAACTAGTGCATCGCAAAAATAGAAACATTAATGACTTGGAACAGTTTTGACGTGTGAATGGTTTGGACAAGATAAATGGAAGGATTAAAGTTGAAAATAAATCTTTAATTACATGAAATTATCTTTTTAACCAATGAAAATGTGGAATTGGGGGAATGTAAAAATATAGTTGCACAGGTGTCCTGAATGAGCTGACATATTTTGACCTATAATGGTTGAGAAATAGAGAAATTTAGACGGATAGAAACAGTGTGGTATGTTATCAAAAGTTTACGTTGGCGATTACAACCAAATGAACTTTGTGGCATCATCTGGTGGCCAATTTATATAATAGCAGGCACATTTACGTCTTTTGGCGTCATCTAGCTTCTATTTGGTGTAAGTACAGAGGCAACATGGCGGCCCCCTTAAGGATGCTGTGTTTTTCTGGTAGGACACAAATGTTTTTTTCGCTTTTGTGTTGAAATGTCATTCCTTTTTGAGCTTAGTTTCGTTTGAATGTGATTGAAATATTTTAGTTTTATCCGCTCGCTTCACTTCATAAGTCGCCGGCAAACACGACGCCGGCGTTGTCTTAGCATGGCTAACAGCTAATGCTAGCAGTGTCAAGTCCACCTCACTTTTATGTGTTGCTACTTGTTTTTTTTCATGTTGCAGCGTTCAGGCACTCCTGTCGGCGGTTCAGCACGACGCGGGGAGTTCAAGGGGGAGAAAAGTGGAGGAAGGAGTAAGTTGGACTCAAACGTTACGCAGGTGTCAAACTCCGGATAGGACAGCGAACCCCCGCTTATTCGCGAGGGAATGTAATCGCGAAATTTGTACTTGAGTAGAAGTACAGATACGATACTGGCATAATATATATATATATACATCTATGTGGTTTCACCTTAATAACCGGCCTTCTGCTGCTTTGTTTAGGCATGGACTCGCACGCAGTGGCAGTGAATATGGACCTCTAACAGATCTACCGGATTGGTCTTTTGCAGGTACACTTGGACCAACTCAAATATAATATCTGACCTCTTCAGACAAACTTTATCTAATAAAAGTTCCACTGGGCTTCAATTCTGCTGGCCTTGTTTTTTTCAGATGGCAGGCCAGCGCCACCAATGAAAGGCGTTTTGAGAAGAAGGCAGGAGAGGGAAGAATTGGCTGTAAGTACCGCGACTATTAGTCTCCTTTTTAAGTGACGAATGGAATTGTAGAGAGAGACCGACACCCATAATTAGTAGTCAAGGTGGTCGATAACCAGCCAATATTAATTTGAAATAAAAAGGACAAATTTTGAATAATACAAATGCCAACCCTTTGTTGAAATGCCTTTAAGTATGTTTATTAAATGTGTTTTTGCATTTGGATTATGTTCATGTTTTTTTGCTTGGTTTCTTGAAAAACACATGTTTTGTTTTCAAATTAAAACAAAAAGTTCAGCAGCATGTCTAAGAAAATGAAATGAACACTTCAATGAAGAAATTGCTTCTTAAAGTTTTCTAGAGTGAGGTTTTCCCAAATTTCAGTATAACTGAAATCTAGGCTCCATCATGTAGTGTTAGGTTATGTGGTGTCTGGTTACTATGGTGACGGGTGGGCGCTTGGGTCACATGACTTAATTGGTGAATGCTGGGTAATTTCAATAGGCCTGCTTATTAGTTGCACGGAGGAGAGAGTTGGTCTGGGTCGCCGTATATTTTGTGAAGCGCTGTGCTACGCTTCAGTTTCACGTTGCTTCAATATGCTATGTTGTGCTACGTTCAGACCATCAAGAGTGTGCCTTAAAAGCCACTGTTTTATAAAAAGGAATCAAAGCGCATTCAAGTCTTCGTCTGTTTCAAATGTCAAGCCATCATAACAACAAGCGCTGCGTCAGATGGGTACAAAAAAATGATTTATTAAACAACAACGTGCATATGAAAGGCGGTTATTGTTCGTTTCAACATATTCGCAGCCTTTGAGTATCTGCTCTGGTGCGACACATACGTGTAAGCGAATGTGATATGTAAATCTAATTAATACTGTATATTAACGGGTTCTTACAATTCTGATAAAAATGCTGTAAACAATCTATTTTGTGTTTTTTTTTTTATTTTACTTTTGGCTTCATTTAATGTTTCTTCTGCAGAGGCGCATCTTGATGCTCGACTCCGAGATCGACCAAGGCATTGAGACGTGGCGGCAAAGTAAAGAAGAAGCTCAAAGAATCGAGGAATATCAAAAGTCTCTGCTTCTTAAACCTAAAGGGAAGCTACTGAAAAAGAAGAAGAAGAAGGAGGAGCCTCACAGTTAGAACCAGTCTGGTAAATAACACCACCTTCCCCATAGTGTTCTTGTCCAATCTCCACTTGTGTGTGGCATTTCATGGAATAAATGATTTTAACTGAATTTGGGCCATCTTTTTGGTGTTATGTCGTGCAAGTTTTCCAGCTTCCACTAGAGGGCGGCATTTCCCCACAAACGTGGGCCAATCTGAAGGCTCAAGCGCCATTTTGTGGACGTTAGTTCTGTTCAAAGGGAGGAGCCGCACTGGTTTTCAGCCTCCAGGCAGAGTTGAGCAAAATATGGCCTGGGGGCCATATACAGCCCACTCTGTTATTTAATCTTGACCACCAAGCATTTAATTCTATTCATGAAATCAATATTTTTTGTGTTAATTTCGATTGTGCTGTAAATAAAATAAACCACATATATCTTTTAATGAATTGATTGGAATATTTACTGTAAATATAAGTTGATTTTTTGTAGATAATTGAAAATATACACATTTAATGTTGCTTAATTGGTGAATTTAAAATGCGTGGTATCGCAATTAATAAACAGGTCATTTAGTGTAAATAAGTGATCAAATTAAATGTTTTACAAATGTTTACAGTTTAAATAATTCATTAGTTTATATATCTACCGTAATTATTTAAAATAGCGGAAAATAAATCACTGAGAAAAAAAATAAAAACTTGACTAAGTGATTAAAAAATGGGAGAAAAAATCTTTTCTTTTACGTTTTTATATTAAAATGTGTACAGTACATTCAGAATTTTTAGGTATTTTATTGGATAATTCACAAATTGTTTATTCCAGTCATGATCTGAAATACTTATTGTAAAAACAGTGTATTTTCAAAATAAAATCTGATTTTATATAGTAAAACTAAAAAAAAAACTAATTATACAGCAACATTTTCCATTTATTCTTGTATTTTCTCAAAACTGTGATAAATCCATTGACTCTCATCTGTCTGATTAAAAAAAATAATAATAAATCAATCTGAGCCCAAAAATAAAGTCAATAGAAAATAGTGAAACACAAATTTAGAATTTATTTATTATTTTTTTTATGTACAATAAATCAAGTAAGCAATTATTTGAAGAGCTAAATGCGTACTAAGGAGAATAAAAAAAGAAAAGAATAAACACATTTTAATACAACTATTTTAAGAGGGTGACAAAAACTAAATGAGTGTAGCAAATAATCCAGGACCAGGACGCTTGATCATGTCTGCGTGATGAAATTTGGAATTTTTGGGGACACACTCGCCATAATCAAACCATCGCCGAGAGGTAAGTGAATCTCCGATCAAATTTTGCCGTTCAGGCTGCACTGTACTTATTCAAGATGTTAATAGTTTTTTGTTTTTTTTCAGATGGCGCTGAAAAGTACAGTCAGCAGTGTGCCTGTAACTTCCACGCAACGTTTACTCAAAGAGGTAAGACCGCGACAAATGCTGCTTTTGCTGACCCCAAAAATTTGTTGTTGTCGAGCAATTGTTGCCCGAGTGGCCCACGTGAGGCCTCGAAATGTTTTTTTTTTTTTTCTTGTTCTCCTCCCTTTTTTTTTCTCCGTCACTCCCCCGACTCATTCCTTGTTTTGCTTTTGAGGAAATGAGAAGCAGATGTTGGCCATTGTGAGGAAGATGAGATGAGTTGAGGGGGAAGGAGGTGACCTGACGTCTGTTTGGGTGAAGGCAGATCAGCTGACAACACACAAGTTGATGGCGGTGCGTTCATGTCAAATTTGGAGACTTTATCCTCATTTTTTGGGGGGGGCAGGGGGCTCTTGAGTTTATTCCAATACGGACACAAATAAGATTCCTCGCAAAATTCTACACACAACTCAATTTTGGCAACATGAATTTCTTTTTGCATTTAAAAAAAATGAATAAAACAAAGAATTCACACGTGCTCAGTACTCACGGGTTCCTCTTTGTGGCACCTTTCAAATTTCCTTCCCCAACCTGTCATTGTGGGATGAAAATGAATTCATTTTGGAAGAAAACTATCGAATGTGGTGAATACCTTCCAGATGCTGTGTTGCTATTTCACAGTGTCCCGAAGGGGGGCGCTTCTTTTCTTTTTCTTTTATCACAGATGTTTTCCTTAGTTGGAAAATGTAGCTGTTGAGGTGCCAATATGTAGGTCAGCCGAAGAAAAACCAAAAATAACAAAAAAAAAATCCAGGTTGAATTGCAAGCAACCACATCCCGCCAAGGCACGGAGAGGCCAGACTGCGAGACGGCGCGTCAGCAAAAACAAAACAAAAAAAATGTCGGCTTCATCAGTATTTCCCTCGGCAGGGGGAGCGAATTCTTGGCAATAAAAAGGCACAACGACAATCTGGTTCGGTTTTATTGATACATTTATAATTATCGTCATTCAAACGTCCAATTTATCGTTGATTTTTTTTTTTAAGGTGGTTTATTTGTTTGTTTTAACAAACTCAGCACCTTTTGTTCATAAATAGCATCGATTATCACGAGCTAATGTGCAGAAAATGTTTCCAAAAATAATCACCTGATTTGATTGGATGCACCTCCACGCGATGTAAACCGGGATTACTCGCTTGATCATTGTCGTGCTGTGCCTCTGTCCAGCAGGACTCTTGACAATGTACAGATGCAAAAGAGATAAAAAAAAATAATCTAGCCAACAACAATAACTGTACTTATAATAATAATAATAAGACAAATGCAACGATAATTTACAAAACAATTGCACCGTATTGTCGGAATCTCTCCCCGCTGATCCCCTTTTTCTGCCTTCTGAGCGTAGTTGTGCAGATACAAAAAAAAAAAAAAAAAATCTGTACCATGTGGACTATCTTTGCAATGTCTTCAAATGTGCCACATTTCCATCCGTGGACACAATATTGATCAAAACTTGTCGAAAAGTAGTATCCCTGTCATACTTTTGGTCTTTTGCACGTTTTGCACTCAAACAGCAGTTCAGTTAAGCGTTTGGCATTTTGGCCTTTGCGATCAGATCTCAAGATGAACTGAAAATGAGCTCGAACCTTTTGAGGTGACTTCACTTTGACTCTCCCCAAACCTGCCCAACTTTTTTTTGGTACAATTTCTTTACCAAGCATCTGATTGGCAAACTTGACTTTCGGGGTCTGATCCGCGAATGAAGCCAAAGCAAGTTTCTTTGCTTTCTGTGACTCCTCCCACCTCTCTGCTCAATGGCCACTTTCCTCCCCGAACATCATTTGAAAACCTCCCACGTGTCAAATCAAAACAACTTCACTTGGAATGGATCGAGCGCATTTCCGGATCATCCCGAAGAGCAAAATCCCAAACTTTTGGGGAGTCGTGTATCTAAAAGAGTATGAACAAGGAAGCTGGGAAGTCATTGTCCTTTTTTTTTTTTTTTTTTTTTTTTTTGGGGATACGTCCCTTCTGGAGTCGAGGTTGTCGGCCGGATCTTAATCTGTGACGCCGTACATGTAAATAGTTAGCATACAATTACAACAAATGGATTTTGGTTCCGACATGGCACAAACTGTAGAAACCAGCCAAATATTTGGACATCCCGAACATCCGTCTTGTCAGTGCTCGCGCCGATCCGTCTCCCAGTTTGGCCCTCGCTCGTTCATTTGCGGGTCCCTCTGTGCTAGTCCATCAGTCGACGGGGGTCCTAGACCTTGTCCAGAAGTGATCTCTGGCAGTAAAGGAGGCGGCGGGGTGTGCCGTATTTCCTGAAGAACAACAGCGCCCCGAGGGTGATGACCACCAGAACCAAGAGGAGGAGCGGGATCACCACGGCGACCGGCCCAACGCCGCCCTGAGCCTCGTCCACTTCCAGGATGATCACCTCCTCTTCGCGGCCCTTCTTGGGCTCTTCGCCCTCGCAGCCCATCCAGTCGCTCAGCACCGATTTGGGGTAGCCCGACTCCACTTTCATGTACTGGTTGTTGAACTTCCAATACTTGTTGGCCTTGTAGAAGTACGTGTACGCTGAGGAGAAGACGGCTCGGTCACGTGTTCGCTCGGGAGAAGCATTTCAATTTGACTCGTCCTCTACTTACAGCCGTCCTCGCTCATAATGGCCGCCTTGATGTTGTCCGGCGCGCCGCTCCACATGCTGATTGGCTTCGGGTAGCCGCTGTCCACCGTGCGAGTCCTCTCGTTGAAGCGGTAGTACCTGCCAGGGTCACCAGCGTGTCAATACAGTAACAGAGAGGATCGCGAAGGAATGCTTGAAAAAAGTTTGAACAGATTTAAGTATGTGGGAGGGATAAAAGTGTTTTTAAGAACACGTTTTATCGTTTATGGTCAGCTTTTTCTTTCTCGGCTGCACTTAGAAATTGTAATCCATGCCTTTGTCACATCTCTGCTGGATTATTGGAATGCGCTTTATTTTGGAGTCAGCCAGTCCTCCCTCAAGCGTCTCCAGTTGAGCCAAAATACTGCAGCTCGCATTCCAACCGGAGCTCGGAAGACGGATCACATGACCCACATTCTGTCTTCTCTTCACTGGTTCCAAGTGCATTTTAGAGTTGATTTCGAGCCACTTCAATTTGTATTGAAAGATTGAAATGGCTCCTCCACCCCGACGCAGCATCCTGCTGCCTCAGGTGTGCGGACCAGATGCTACAGGAGGTGTCGAGGACTAAACGGAGCCTGGGAAGGTGGTCCTTCCCGCAGGAATGACCTTCCATTAAATGTTCGGCAAGCCCCGCCCCCTCTCTGTCCATTTCAAAACATTTTGTTGCGTCACTGTTCTGCTGTTTTCTGGTGTCTACTGTACATGTGTTGGCGTGATTAATTAATTAATTGTTGCAACTTTGTGTCTTACTCTGTATCGAGCACTTTGTTGCATGAAATGCGCTACACAAAAAAAGTTGTCTTGTCTTGTGTACAGCGTTGGTCCAAAGTGGCAAACTCACTTTGTTCCTCTGAAGAAGTACGTCTGTCCCGTGGGGGTATAGAAGAGAGCTGCGTCCATTTTGTCTTTAGGGAGACCCGTCCCGATGTCTTTGAGGCTCTTGGGGGAATCCTGCTCCATTGTGGACTCGCTGAAGACCCAGTACCTGTCGCCTGGTGTGAATTTGTTTGACTTGTTAGCTGTATGTCGTGCGCACAAAATACTCACTTGAGTCAAATCGACGTCGCACAGCGCGTACCCTTGAAGAAGATGAATTTGCCATCGTCCCGCTCGTATGCAGCGTTGATGTTGGAAGGCAGGCCCTTCCAGAAGTGACCGATGGTCATGGGGTAGCCTGGAAGCACCTTGTTGTTGCGAACGCGCCAAAACCAGTTGTCCTAGAAGGTTCACAAATAGTAATTCAGCACGGTCACTGGTGATAGACCGATTGTCGGGGCCGATATTTGGTATTTTGCCGGTCGGAATCAGCCTTTTTTTTTTTACTTTCAAGGCAGATAAATTAAACGTTGGTTTATTTTGGCTCACTTTTCTCTCTCTGCTGTTCTGGTGGCCCCGCCCACAGAAGCATCTGATTGGTTTCTTGTGCAGCCAATCAGCAGTAAGATGCCTGTTTGTTTTTTCACCTCGAGTCACCAAGTGATGGGAGAGATCCCGCAGCAGGTCCCGGAAGGTAAGACAACAGACTTTACCCAAATTTTAACAAATGTCGGTCTACTAACTCACAACTAAAAGAAAACTTTTTGCCGTCGTAAACTTTTTGCGAGATGTTTGTTTTCATTGAACTCTAAGACATGCAGCTGAGCGTGGGAGCTGCATGCACTTTTCGTTCGACTTTTCAAACTTACTTGTCTATTGTCCAACATCTATTAAAGCTTCAACATGTAAATCTCGAAAGTTCATCCTTTATATGTGCTTAAAAGCGTTTAAACTAAGTCAAGTTTTCAAAATTTTGACACCCATTGACCTCTTTTTTCAACAAATGAATATCGGCTTGAAATATCGCCGTGACGACTAATAATCGGTTTCGGTATCGGCCCTGAACCAAGCATATCGGTCTATCACAGATGGTCCCTTGCATCAATGAGCTTCGTCCAAATGAAAACGACAAACGCGTGTTAGGCGACGATACCTTGAAGACAAACTTTTCCCCTCTGAGAATGGCGATGGTGTCAAAGTGTCCCTCGCAGATGTCTGGACCGTGTTCCGGTCTCTTGGGATTGGAGGCCTTAGTGGGTCGAGGTGGAGGAGGCGGACCGCCTGTCTTGGTCCCTGTAGGAGAATCGTGCACAATCGGAGTAAGTCGTCTTCGTTTGCCACGCGGACATTTTCACGCCGCCTATCTTTGGGCGGCTCCATACCGTAGATGGCTTGGATGCCCCTGCGGTCGTCATCTGGAAGATGAAAGTCTTCCGTGTCCATCCACTGGTAGAAGGGCGCCATGATGGCAGAGGGGTTGTTGGAATGCTCCAGACCCAGAGCGTGACCGAGTTCGTGGACCGCGACCAGGAAGACATCGTTCCCTTCACGGGAAGAAACGCGACGCGAGGGTTGGTTTCCGGGCAAGTGAATCCGAGAGGAGGAAGCGACTTGATCTTACCACCCTGGTCCACGTTGCCCGTCGTCCATGGCTCGGCAAGGTCAAAGTGCGTGTCCCCCCCAATCCCCTGACCCGGGAAGTAAGCATGAGCCAGGAAGCCGCCCTCGCCGTCGAAGGGCGTGCTGTCGCCATGGAAACCCTCGGCAAAGGAGAGCATGATGTCGGCGTACTTGTCCACCTTGCCCCGGATGTGGCTGTACGGGATCTCCCGAAAAGTCAGCGGGACGGCGCTCTCCCACACTTTGAAGGCCTTCCGGATGGCCTCGTAGGTCGCACGCTCACCAACTTTTGGCGTGTAATTCTGGATGCTACGGCGACACAAACTACTTTAGACCTGATGCGCAAGCGGACCGCAAAAAATGATACTGACCTGAACGTCACCTCCGACTTGTCCCACTTGAGTCCCTGCACCGCGTATCGCTTCCTCCTCAGATTAGTTTTGAGCTCTGGCCCAAATTTGTCTGGAACTCCACATCGTGGACGATTCATTGCCCTGGCGATGATCAAAACAAAGTTGGCACGTCTTGGATTGGTCAATTTTGGGGATTTCTTTTTTTTTTGTTTCAGGACTCACGCTAACGTGTTGCTGTCTATCGAGCCGGTGACGCTCAAGCCGTAGAACCTCTGCATGGCTGCGATGGCCGTCTCGATGGTCTGCGGCGAGCGCAGGGCCTGCGCTCGGACGTCCCCGGGAGGCAGGTAGCCATATTGTTGAAGCCACGCCTTCGAGCAAGTGGAGGACAAAAATTGAAAGAGTCAAGATGGCGCCCATCGCGGCGGAAGTGACGGATTGGTTGCCAACCAATCGCAGGACAGAAAACAGAAAGAAGGAAACTGGTTTTATCAAGGGTGACGGTTGGACCAGACTTATTTGCGGTACCTCGATTATTCTTTCTAGCCCATAATGAGATGGAGTCTCTTTTTTTTTTTTTTTTTTTAAAGAGCCACTTGAAATTCCCAGCACGATGAAATTTGGAGCGGTTTGTCGTTTGTGCATCTGCGGGTGTGTGTTTCGCTATCGAATGTGTCTGCATTGAGTTAGCGTCCGAAGCGTGTTGGGACCTGCGTGGCGCTCTCGGACGGACCGCACACGTCGCGGCGAGCGACGCGGCAGTGTCGTCTGATGCCGAGGTGCCGACTTGAGTGAGAGTGCCAAATCCAAACATCATCCCGGAGAAAATGTTCGTCACCGTGACCCACAAGTCTGTCTGGACTCACTCGGCCAAAGACAACTCAAAATGTTGGAAAAGAAACGGAGTCCGTCCTCTGACTGTTAGTGGGTCAAACAAATCCCTCGCTTATTTTTACAGATGTGAGACGCGCCCTTTTTCCACGTCCGGCGCTCTTTTTAGAGGAGCATCTTGGGACATTTCGCTGAAACGTCATTAAGGCAAGAAGAAGCGCAGACTTGAGTCAGGACACCAAAACTGTTTTTTTTTTTTTCATTTAAATTTGACTTTCTACTTTCATTTCTGACTGCATTATTTTTACTTTGACTTTAGCACAAAATTCGGCTCAGTGCTTCTCAATTACCAGATTTTCCGCACTATACGCCGCTACTTTTTTTCCTTGATTTTGAACCATGCAACTAAGACAAGCAGTGTGGCTTTTCTGTGGATTTTTCTTTTGTCGGTAGGGGGCGCTCGATCGTTCAGAAAATACGCAACTATCAATAATGGCATTTTGGTTGCAAAGCAAAACTCCACCGTAGCGGGTAAGGAGAGCGCCACCGCCACCTACTGGAGTGGATGTGCAATTACACTTTAGTGTAGTACGGCGGGAAAACAAACATGTTCCCCAGGGTCACACGCACCCCCCCCACTATTTGAGAAGCACTGCTCTACTTGAACTGGAGTCTTCTTTTCAAGTGTCTGCGCTTCTACTCAACGACCGAGCGAGTCCACTTTGGCCACGTCTGGTCTCTGCCAAGCCCAAATGGCCAGTCTCTCTCTCTCTCCTCTCACGCTGCTTTTCTCGTGTCTGCAACAGCATGTGACTTGCAAGCGGGACGAAGGACGTGAGCCGGGGGCACACATGGCGACCTGTTGGTGATGTGGCAGCACGGCGCCTGGGGAACAAGGTTGACTTATGTCCTCACACAGTGGCAACTTCTCTCCTTCCCTGCACATTCTCCGTCAAGATTACCGCCATCCTCCCCCAAACGTCCCCTCGAGTGCCGGTCGAAACATTTTTTATCCATCGGGGTCACGGTATTTGTTGGTAGCCGCTCGGGCAATCAAATTCTTTCTGGTGAAACCGGTTAACGGTGCAAAAAGGTTTTGGAGTGCTGCTGTGGTTGACTTCAACATTTGATTGGAATCATCCTCACAGCTTCCTGACTGCTGCCACTGTTTCCTACTTTCCCAAAAAAAAGAAAATGGAGCAGCCGCCATCAAAGCTTCTATTTATCGAAGCTCGAACATGGCCGCTATTGTTGGCCGGCCGCGTGTGGCCGCTGGGCTGGCGGCCGCCGCTTTGGGTAAACACACACCTGAGAGTGCGCAGTGTGCCTGCAGACGCATATTCACGCTAAAACATGAGTCAGGTCACGTCAAATGGAGGCAGAACTACGATGGCAAGCCATTTGAGCAGTTTTGATAGGCTACTAGTACGCTGAATTGTCCGTGTACAAGTATCCTCTTTGTCAACACTTGGAAGACAATTTGTGTTGTTTGTTCCAGTCGTGCCTTCCACTAACGTTTACGTATTTGGGAAAATAAAGTCCATGTACTAGTAGCCACGAGGAGAAAAATAGTAGTGCACGAGTAGAACGACTGTCTTAGAACATTTTTTCCAATGCTGCCGTTTTTTTCTACTCCTTTAAGATGTTACTGTGCACTATGACGTGTCATAAAATTGTTAATGTGAACTCATGCACAGTTTTGCTTCGCTAGTAACAAGTACAGTAGTTCTACTAGCGTCAGCAGTCCTGGAAAATGCTGTACGTTATTAGTAAGCCGGTCATTCTAAATTTGTTTTACTCGTGAGGACAGACAAAGAGTGTAGTAGTGCATGGATAATTCAGCACACTAGTAGCATGTCGAATAAATGCTCAAATGGGTTGCCATACTCACTAGTAACGTGGAGTTGGGCGTGGAATGCTGTGCAAAAAATCGTTACCAGTACAACGACGTATGAGATGGTCATGTGACCCTTTGGATTTGATCAGCTGATGGGAATTCTTCGAGGTTTTGAAGGCAAACAAGGAGTTAAGGAGGAACCGATGGTGTCGTGTTACATGAGGCAAGGTCAACGTTTTCGTCTCGATGGCGGTAGGAAAGTAGACGAGAGAGAGAGAGAGAGAGCGTGGAAGTATCTCTGAATTTCAAGTTCAGACAGTCAGTTGTTCCTCCGTCTGTGCCAGTGGAAAAAAAAAAATCCAGTCACGTGTCGTCGGAATCTCGCATTACTTCCATTTCATTGCCTCGGCGACCCAGTTAACGTCACAGCTGCCGAATCGGGCTGAACTGGAACTGCGTTGAAAAAAAAAAATAATTGGCTTCGGGTTCCGTTGCTGGACTTGTCGTTTTGTCCACTTGGTGTCTTTGATGCTAACATCAAGTCAAGATGGCGCCAATTGGACCCAGATGCTTGCGAAGCGCTGCCATCATCACTTTTAAGACGCGTTTGTTTGCACTGCTGCCCACTTCCTTCGCTCGCAAGGTCCAGCGAAGCACTTTTAGGAGACAAATAGCAGTGGGAGGCGGCGAAACCAAGTACAAATACTTTGACAGCATTTTTTTTTTTTTTTTTTTTACTTCTCTTGAATTATTTCCTCCTTACTAAGACAAAATAGACTCATCAAAAAAGAGGGAAGTAGAAAAACTGCGGTCGACGTCTTGATTGGTGGAGACGTTGCCGTCTTATTCGGTGGACGCGAACCGAGGCCACGACGGGCGACTGACCGACGGTCGAACTTGAATTGTTGACGAATGGCATCGCGACGCCGCAGATGGAAACGCCAATCAGAAAAACGATGTTGGATAAAGCGAGAAAAAGTCAGCTTGGCGTTTGATGTTCGAAAGTCACGCTGACCGCAAATGAAAATGATGACGTCATGTGGGACAATCAATATTTTTTTTCTTTTTTTGTTTTGAACGCCGCCAGAAATGGTCGCCCACTTCTCAGTTCTACCGAAAATGTGCTGATATCTCTCATTATGGAGAAAGAAGAAGTATTTGAGTCACAGTCATCGTCTTTTTCATCAGAAATGTAATTTTGGAGAGCTTGGAGCCAATTCAAGGATGAACCTCGTGTTAAATCGACACAAATATGCACGAAAAATCAAGCAACACAATTTTCCTTCATCCTGAATTTTCATCAGAAATGTCATTTTGGATCAGATGCGTTTTCACCACAAAAAGCAAGTTTGCAGGTGTGAAAAATTAAACGGGCTGCCTAATAAATAAAATAAAAGACAATTTGTTAGCATCTCGATACATGGGGGGCAAGGACAACAATTTGGTTCAAAACGATGCGCACGTTTGAAATCCAATTAGATTTTCTGTTTCAAATCGTTTTTGGTTCCACCCCTAATGTTTACGTATACGCCGGCTGAAACGTGATCGTCGGGCTTTCCAACAAAGCTTGCTTCAAATATGGAAGTGTGTCTCTTAGTTTCTTCGAATGTTGAGCAACTTCAGGATTTGGTTCAGTTCTTGCTGGTGAGGTTTCGCCATCTATCCTCGTCCGCGCTCTGACGTCACAACACACTTTTTTTTTTTTTTTTTTTAATCACATGCTTTCACATGCAGGTGATGCAACGTCGCGGCTTGGCTATTTTCAATGCATGACTCTGAAGGGACAACGTTTTTGTCACCACGTCTGCGCCGCTTGTGGTCAGTGACTAACGACATCCTTCAAGTCTTGCATCCCGTCCAGCCAAGTCAAATCGTGTGATTCACTTCCCGTTCTGGTTTCTTATTCTCGACTGGTACGAACGGCGCCCATCCAACGATCATCAAATTGCTGCTTTAGTTGCTGAGCAATGTGTGAATCTTGCAGGGCGTTGCTGTGGTTCCACAAAGTTGGGCAAACAATTTCTAAATACGCTGACTTTGTTCTAAAGAGTCACCCTGATGGAGCATAATTCGTCGTACGCTCGTTTAGATTCGATTTGCGATCCAAATGAAGCGTTGCATTCACAGACGCGCTTTTAGACGTTTACGGAACAGGACAGAGACTGAAAACATGAATTTAAATGTCGGAGGTTTAAAACTATGTTTAAAATGGTTTGTTAAATTTCTTCTGTGGATTGAATTTTTTTTGTGTTAACTGTTTCTAAACCATCTTAATTTGACCCCGTCTGTCTCAGACAAGAATACTGATTGGAAAAGAAATGATCTGAATTCAATTGAGTAATCCCATTTCAGATTCTTTTCCTTTCCAGGTCACAGAGTCGTATGAGGAAAACTCGCGCGTGCTTTCTCCAGTTTTCACAGACAGATGAAAACCATTAACGACTCCCTCCCCTGGAGAGAAAAAAAAACTTCCCCCTTTTGTCTCTTTCTGAACAAAGCAAAAACAATCTCGGATAAACTTGTCAGAAACAAGAAACGAGATCGTTGTGATGAAGATTAAAAGTCAGTGTCTGCTGAGTGACACGAAGCCAGACATTGAAGTCAAGAGGATCCGTTTTTTTTTTCATACACTGGAGCATCAGTTGCAGAACTTGTGTACGGAAAATCTCTGTTGGGCCATCAGTGCGGGGGGGGGGGTCATTTCTAAATCATGCAACATTGCCTAAAAGTCGGGAAAGTCCAATTCACAGCATGCGGCCTGAACTTACCTCTGCTCTCAACACATCTCCAGAGACGGAAAAGCAGCGAATGGCGCAGACCAGAGCGACAAGCAAAAGTGGCAACATTTTCTTCGACTGATGAACAACTTGCACAAATCCCGAAATCTTCCAGAATGATCCAAAAATACAAACTCGTGCGACTCTTGAAATGAACGCCGGAGACAAATCTGAACGGAGAGCTAAAGACAAAGCGGTGAAATCATCGCATCTGTTGTATCTAAACTCCCTCCCCTCACTTTCCTGGGATTGTCTTACAACGTGTGTGGACGTGGTCGAAGCGATGGAGAAGCCTTTGGGTCCTCCTCCAGATGTGCACGGCTGTTTTTTTTTTTCCTTTTTTTTAACTCCCCCTCTCCCGACCTGCTGCGTGCCGCACGTACACAGAGACACATAGATAGATGCCTCCTTGGGCACTGAGTCGCACGTCAGCGCCATATTGGATGTGGCAAAGTTTCACTGCTTGCTGTACATATTCAAGAAAATATTATACAAAAAAGAAATAGGAAGCGTTGAAAGAGAACCCTCTTACGAATCTCAGCTGCATCTGTTTTTATTTTTCTGGTTAAATAAAGGTTCTGGGATTGAAGCCTTCACTTGGTACTCGACGAGTCACATTGACACAAACCTTGATTTGTAATTAGTACGAGATCTCTGGACTGCAGACTTCTACTGGAACTAGAATCTTCTCTCAAGGCATAACATTCTGCCACCAGAATCCTCTCTTGGGAGAAGTACTTTACTCTGGACTAGAATTATCACTTGGGACTAGTACCTTCTCTCATGAATCACATTTAGGACGACTACCTTCTCTTCGGGCCAAAACCTTCTTTTGAGATGAGAACCTTCTCTCTGGATTAAACTTTTTGTCTCCTGCACTAGAAGATTCTCTTGGTGCTAGAATCTTATTTGAAAACTAGAACCTTAAATCTGAACTACCACCCTCACTTGGACCAGACCATTCTCTTGGGACAAGACCAAATTCTTTGGACGAGAACCTTCACTTGGAACTCGTATATGCTCCTGGAATTAAGAATCAACTTCTCTTTAGACTACAAAATTCAATTATGGTGAGGCCTTCTTTCTGGACTGGAACTTGGAACTAGTACCTCACGTTCATTTCAGACCCAGTGTGACCAGTGCTGTAGATGGTACCACCGTCACTGTGCTGGCAATCCTGTCAGGGAGGACATGTGCTAAAAAAACAACAACAAAAAACAGCATAGACCAACATGGTTTTGTTGTGTTTTTTGTGCAAAAGAGTTAAGATTCAAACTGCCAAATCTTTGGTCACTGGTCAACCCGTTTGAATTTCAATTGAGCCTCAGCCACCCAGCACGACTCACATGCTGTTGTTGCCCCGCTGGTAGCTGGTGACACCAACAAGATTCCAGCTGGTCACTAAGTATCACCAACTCCTTTTAGGGTCACAGAAGCATTCTGGGCCGACTGGGCAGCTGGTGCTCAGTTCATCAAGTGGGTTGATCAGTGACTGCACATTCAGCTGTTTACATCCTGATGGTTTTGTTGTGCTTTTTGCTGCTGGCATAAAAACACAACAAACCATGTTGGTCTATGCTGTTTAGTGTTAGTCTTGTTTGGTTTAGGCAAGGGCACGGTGACACTTTTCTTGAGTACATTTTAATTTCAGTTCTATGTGAATTATTTCCCACCAATTCTATCCAATTATATACTCTGTGAGACCTCTGTATTCCAAACTCTTAAGGTCCCGTTTGAGTAGTTTTGTGCCTGTAAGAAGGTATGTTGGCTGTCAGAGGGCAGGATTTGACGAAACCTGTTTCCATTTTAACATGCAGTGTTGATATTCTTCTTCTCTTTTGTTGTCAAACTCTCTCATACGCAAGCCACGACCAAGAGCGACACCGTGCAACGACAGACGGTCATGCGTATGGAATTTTTGACCGAACACAAATGACTCGATTTTTTTTTTTACTGCATTTTAAATTGAGCAACAGTGACATCTACCGAGAGCAAAGGGAACCTACCTATGGCATTTTAATAAAACACACAGGCACGTGACCGAAACCACGCCCCACTGAACCCCTCCCCTTCCTCTTCAGTGCGTCATCGTGATAAAAAAAAAAACACGGAAGTTGCGCTGGACTTATCAACAAGAAACGAAATACAAGGTAAAGTTGTACCCGTTATCAATTATTTCATTACGTTTTGACAACTATTTTGACAGTTGACATGTATATGTTAAGCTGTTCAATGTTTATTGTCGGTCAAATGGTGCTCAGGAAGGAAGCGCGACGTTAGCATGTAGCTCGACCGGATGCTAAATGCTAGGAAAGCTCTTCTTGCTTTTTTTAGACACAAACGACGCCGGTTCACATGAATTCGGTACACGTGTCGACACAAATGAACTTTTAAACGATTGGGCTTGTGTTCAAACCTTTTGTCTTCCTCAAATGTTTGCAAAGTTTCAAAGTAGCAGTTTGGAAACAAATGTAATAAATGTTTAGTAATAAATCATGTCTGCAGTCGTTCGGTCAAGTGAGATCATTTGTTTTAAATCAGTGGTCGATGTTAAAGCATGTCGTTTTACTAAATGTTTATTTTTCATTTACAGGTGACGTCTTCCAGAACAAAAGCTTAAAAAATGACACTTTTCTGACCCTTTTCTTTTTTTTTTTTGCACATTATCGCCACAATGATGCACATCTACAGCCTCCTGCTTTTTTGCTTCGCTGGTGGGTTGATGAAAATTGTAAAATAAATTGAATGCGTTTGACAAAGTGAACAAGGTTTTCAATCTCATGTTTGTACCTGTCCACAGCTTGCAGCCGGACCCATCTGGCACTTTCTTTTGGTAAGGACTCATCCAATGTCGAATGCTTGCGTTCTACTGTAAAACAATGTGAAAAAAGGCAATTTTGCTTTTTTTGTCCTGAAAAAAACTTCATAAGGTATTACAGGTTGTCATTGAAATTTAAATTCAGGTTGTAATTGTGTAACTCGGTAATATAATAAAATATGTTCACTTGCCCAATTTTTGCTGTGACCTTTTTTTTTTTTTTTGTTTTTTGGGCGGGCGTGCGTTTCCCAGACCATTGTGGACATTCCCCTCAAGTGTTGGACAGCGACGTGGGTGAGATCAGAAGTTCCGCTTACCACACTTACTCATACCGTTTCGGACCCACGTATGACTGCTGGACCATTAAAGGTTCCGTGGGGCAACCAGTCATCCTCAGGTGAAATAAATCCACCTAAAACTGTCCCTCCACAAATTTTTAGTAGTGGTGTTGATGTATTCTTTTTTTTTTTTTTTTTTAACCTCTTGCTTCTTTTAGTTTCTCCCAGTTTTCAGCTCGATGCCGGAAAGAGTGGCTGGCCATCAAATCGTCCGCTGGCGGCACGCCGCTCGTTTTGTGCGGCTCCAAATTGCCGCCGCCCATCGAATTCCCGGGCGGAAACATCACAGTGGTGCACCACTTCCTGCCACATATATTTCCCGTGTCGTCCTTTCGCTTGAATTATGCCAGAGGTGCGTTTGTTTAATTGTCGAGAGGCTTCATTGTAGAGTTGCAAAAGGGTGCAACATGCTTGTTAAATTTCCCTAACTTTTCTGTTACATTTGAGGAGTTATGTTGATATGAATCTAAATTAAAATTTTTCAATTGGAATTGAGATATTTAATTAAAACGTACCATAACAAAGCATAAATCAAATATTGTTTTTATCCCAAATTTAAAATATTCCAATCTAAAAGAATGCCTCTGAAATTTTTCCAACGTTCACTCCGCGTGGGATTTTGCAACCCTGCCGCTCTGAAATAGTCCTGTGTGGTCTTGACAGATCCCGGCTCCGACGATTGCCCCGTGACGTCGTTTGAGTGCCTGGGCGGCCGCTGCCTGCCCCTCTCGTGGCGTTGCAACGGCCAGGTGGAGTGTCTCGGGGAAGGTGACGACGCGGGCACCGACGAGCAGGGCTGCGACGCTGAGGGGACCCCGCCCGGAACACCAAAGGACGGCGAAACCGTCGAGAGGAACGGCGCCGGGGATTCAGAGAATCAAAGTCCCGCTGTGAAAAGCCACAAGGACGACCGGACCGATGAGCTGTTGGCCCTGTTGAAGGAGAGGCGGGAGAAGGAGCACCTCAGGGCGACGTCGGTCACACCCACTCCCGTCCAGTGGCCCTGCGGAGGATTTCTCCGCACCTTCTACGGGACTTTCTCTCCTCCGTCTTCTCAGGGCCCCCCTTTACTTTGCGTTTGGACTCTGGACCCCGATGACCCGCGACCCTTGAGGCTGGACTTGCAGCAGCTGGTGCTGGGGCACGGGGACACGCTGACCGTCCACAACAGAGCGCAAGGCAAAGGAGACGTCATTAAAATTGTGAGTGTTTGGAAGGAGCAAAATCACAATTGGGCCAACTTTGCTGCTTATGGAGCGGTTCTGATTTTGGAAAATCAGCTGTCGATTGGGTCGGGTCCGCTCATTTGTAGAAAGCGGGCATTCAAATTGGTTAAAAGGTTTATTATGATCATTTTAGTTATAATTATTTTATTTTATGTCAAGATTGGTAGATAAATGAAATAATGGTAACATGGTAAATTATTTTGTTTCGTTATATGCTGTTCAAACAAATGGTGAATTAACCAATTATCTAAAAAAAAAAAATTTTAAGTATTTTTTTAATCTAAAATAAATGTAACCAAATGATGTGATATCAAACTATTATTTAGTTTTTATTAAAACATGTAAATGTTCGATTAGTTAAGATAAAATTTGGAATTTTTACAAATATTGGATTTTATTTACTGTTAAAATGTAGATGTAAAATATGTCAAGATTATTTTAATATCTTGTTTGAAGGTTGTAATAGATTTTGCAATTGTTAATATTACTAAATATTAAATAAATCATTATAAAAAAATTCTAAAAATGTAAATTTTCACGTTAGCTGAAGTAAACATTTGTAAATAATTGAATTGAATTGCAATTGCTGATAGTTAAAGTGCTACACTCGCCCGACGTGTTAAACGTTCACAAGCTGAGCCGTGGCAGCAAGTGGCAAAATGCCTTTTTAAAAAAATGTTAATTGGACATAAAAAAAATCAGTTCATCATTCATTACAGACAAAATGTCAACTTTTGATTGCTCCAAATGATAACCTTTTAATGAATGAAAAACTCATTTCATGACATGAATAAGTATATTTTAATGAGGGAATTTGATGAGAAAATTCATGCAACAAATGTGATGCTGAAAATGGCTTCTCGGTCGCGAGTGACCTCACCTCACGTCGTTTTGGTACACCAACAGATCACGAGCGCCTCCAATTATAAGTTGGTCCAAGTGGAGTCCCGCACCGGCCTGCTGTCGCTGACGTACGAGACGCTCGCCGGCTCGGAGGGCGGCGGCTTCAACGCCACCTTCCGCGTGGGCAGCTACTGCCCGCCCTGGGAGGGCCGCTGCGGCGGCGCCTCGGGCGGCTGCTTCGCGCAGGAGCAACGCTGCGACGGCAAGTGGGATTGCCCCGAGACCGGCAAAGACGAGGAGGGCTGCCGGGGCTGCGGCCGCGACCAGTTTGCCTGCGGCGTCCCCGGCCAGAGGACGCTGCCGGCGCCGGCGGCTGGGCACTTCGCCGGCCGCCCCGTGTGCTATTCCGTGAGCGAGCGGTGCAACTATCAGCTGTATTGTGCGGACGGCAGCGACGAGAGAGATTGCACCGTGTGTCAGCCCGGAACCTTCCACTGTGACAGTGACAGGTCAGTCGTAATGCTCTTAAAGAAGCCATCGCGATTTACTGGGAAAATCCCAAATGTATTCACCGCCCTTTATTTTTTAAAAACTACAAAATCATGCGCACCAGTGGAACATTTTCCTTGTGAGGCCAAGCAGTGCATTAGTTGCTTACTAGTTACTTACTTTCTAGAGTTAACATCTTACACTAAACTAGAAGTAACGGTGGCAAACTTGTAAATCATATGAGGGCGCTAGTTGACAACTGTGTGCACTTTGTACTAATAATGGCATGATACAATTCTACTAGTTCAAACATTACTAGCATTCACTACTAGAACTACGTGTTACCAGTGAGGCAAAACACGCACGTGGATATTGTGTGCTACTGGTACAGATAGCAACGTTAATGAATTCTACGACTAGAACAACAACCACATGTTGCAAATGAGTCTAAATTGCACTAGTGGGTAACTTTGTGACATTCTAAAACTATGCTAGTTAAAATGAAGTAAAGATCGTGATAGACTAGTGATCGGGTGCACTACTAGTTTTTTTAAATTCAAGGTGGTTTTAATGAGTTTTTAGAACAGGAGTGTTCTTTTTTTTTAAATGTCTTGTTAGTTTAGTTTATTAGTTTTAGTCTTTATTTTATTTTATACATGTATATATATATATATATATATATATATATATATATATATATATATATATATATATATGGGCTATTTGTTCATTGGAAGATTAAAAAAAAAATCACAATTTTATGATTAAGTAAATTACATTTGCCAAACATCTTTGTTGAGCACAGAGACAAAATCAAATCAAATTTGACTACTTAACGTCTGGCTAGTCTTAAAAAGTACTAGTACTGCGCAGATGTCAGCCGGCGCACACTCGTAACTTGTATTTCTACTGCTCATGCAACCATATGCGTTCCTTCGCATTCCCGCGTGGGCTTGCCTCAGGTGCGTGTTCGAGAGCTGGCGCTGCGACGGGCAGGTGGACTGCAAGGACGGCACGGACGAGCTCAACTGCACGATCATCTTGCCTCGCAAGGTGATCACGGCGGCCACCGTGGGCAGCCTGGTCTGCGGCCTGCTGCTGGTCATCGCCATGGGCTGCACCTGCAAGCTCTACTCGCTCCGGACCAGAGAGTACAGGTGAATAAATGTAGTTGGCAAAATATGAGAAGAAAAACGTTCTTAGTGGTTGTGCGGGCTTTAAAGCGAGTGTTCACGCATCCGAACGCATCCTCTGCACGCAGCATGTTTGCACCAATCAGCCGACATGAGGCGCAGCTGATTCAACAGCAAGCTCCGCCTTCTTACGGTCAGCTGATCGCACAAGGCATTATCCCCCCAGTGGAGGACTTTCCCACGGAAAACCCCAATGAGGTGAGAGACACGTTTTGCTGCGGTCAAGTCATCAAATATCTTGCTGCAAACTTTCGAATGCTTAGTTGGATTTGTCATTGAATAGTTTGTGTTTCCTCTTGACTTTTATTTTTCAAAGTCAATTAATTTGTTTTAGAGCAGTTTTTTTTTTGTTTTGAATTGAAACAAAATGTTTTTTTAGTTTAGTTTTTACATATTTTTTTATGTAGTATTTTTTTTTTTTCAATTACCAAAAAAAGGTCACTCGGGCTGGGTAATAATTCCACATAATTAATATGTATCATGATAGACACGTAATCGATAACAACAGAAAATGCATTTGATAAAATGTTGGATAGCAAAAAATCCGAAACAAACCCGATCCCGACACAAAGAGGCGAAACTGTTTCAGTATTTTGCATACAAGTCGATTAAACTTCTCCGCTTGGAGACGAGGTGTCAACAGTATTGCTTTGGCGCTGCTGGAGGAGCAACTTTGCACATGACGACACAACATTTCCATTTGACATAAAAACAGGTTTGTTTTGTTTCGGGGGTTTTTCAAATTTTGAATCGGTTAAAAAAGATCAACGCTCTGAAGTACTTAAATTGTGAAACATTTTTTGTCAGATCGCCCTTCTAATAAATGAATCAAGCGGAGTTTATCAAACCTTTTATATTGTCCAATCAGTTTATTTGACGCTTTCATAGTTGCGTTGAGCTCTGATTAAAGGTTAAGTATTATATTTTAAAATATAATTTTTTTTCTTGGGGTTGAAAATTTCAATTGTGAAAAAAAAAAACTATTCACTATAAATTGATATTGTCATATCGTGCCGCCCTCAAGGTCACGAAGTTTTGAGTACTGAAGTAAACTCCAATGCCCAAACTTCCTTCTTCTGTTCAGTAATGCTGAAAAAAAATCATTTAAAATGAACGCCAAAAGGTCATCTCTAAAATTAATTGACAAGGATGAAAAGTGACATTTTTGCTTCCATGATTAGTTGGATAAAAAAAAAAAAGTACTTTTGGAATTTATTTTGTTTTGTTAATGATTTTTTTTCAATTAGTTATTTGATTTAGTTTTTATGAACTAAACTAACCGTGGTCGCAACATGGGCACACGAACACACTGAACTGGCTTCGCTTGCCTTCCTGAAAATCAACGCGACTGACGTGACGTTGTTTTGTTGCCTCAGACTTCATCGTTGTCTCTGAGGGGGATCCTGCAGCTCCTTCGCCAGGACGCCGTCGCGTCCCCACACCGGCGACGCAGGCCTCGCTTCATCCGCCGCCTCGTCCGCCGCATGAGGAGGTGGGGTCTGATCCCCAGGCCGCCTTCCCGACCCTCTCAGTCGGCCGGCGCCGGACAGCAGCCGTCCGACGCGGCTCCTCCGGACCAGGAGCCCACTCGGCCCGCCCCGGGCGTCTCCTCGTCTTCGGCGGAGGCCCCCAACCGGCCGGTGCCTCAGAAATTGAGCTTGTCGACTCGGGCGCCGCCGCCTTCCTGCGCTTCGCCGCCGCCGCCTCCGTACGCGCCGCCGGCGCCGCCCACCGAGACGCCCCAAACGCCCCCCCTGGCCGTCCCGCCGGGCAGCCCCTCTCTGGCGTCCATCTTCCACACGCTGGGCCTGAATCTGTCTTTGTTCAGAGCGTCGGCTTCGCCTTCGTCCGGCAACTCCATGCCACTCTCGGCCTCCCCCTCGTTCTCGTCGTCGTCGTCGTCGTCGTCGTCGTCGTCGTCGTCGTCGTCATCGGCGGACGACGACGTGCTGCTCATCCCGCTTTGCGAAGACGCCACCTCCGAGGACGACGTACCCATGCTCACTTGAATCACCTCCCTGACTAGTGCCTTTTTTTTTTTTCCTGTTGTCGTTTAATTGCTTTGAAATCAAATATTTTACCATTTCCACGAGCTGAGGGCGTTTTAGAGCAGAGTTTCCTAACCTTTATCCAGTCTGGGCACATTTTTTTTTTTTGTAACACGGCACAGAAATGTCAAAAAAAAAGTGTTCAGGATGCTTTGTCAACTGCCGATCATATTTGTCGCGTCATTAATGCTTCACTCAAATGTTTAGAATTGCAGATATGACATCATTGTAGAATCCGGCGCTAAACCACAAATTATGATCGCCAACGTTTTATATTTATTTTCTTTCTTTAATGTTTCCTGACTGATTGGCATTGCAAACGAGAATCTGCTCTGAAAAAAGTTCCAACTCCCCTTAATCCGTTAGCCTTCAAAATAAATGTTACAGATGATTTGATTTGTAATCATCGATGCACATGATTTTTTCATTTTTTGCAGGCCATTGAATACAAGTGGGATCTTTTCCCCGTTTGGGGAAAAAGCGAGCTCACCAAACGTGTTCCACTCGAACACATTTGGTGAGCTTTTCGCACGGACAAATCTTCCCTATCTGCTTTTTTGACTTCCAAATGCCGAAAAACATTTGAGAGCGAACGCGTTAGTCGGCGAAACATGTTTGTGGACCGTCTTCAGGTATTCAAGCGAGAAAATGTGTCTCCCGTCCCTATTTAAGTGCCTTTTTGGAGGAAATGCCGACAGGTGGTCCCCCGATTTCCACGCTGCACTGAAGGCTCGCTGGCAATAAAAGTTGAGATGCGTTTTTTTCGTGCTCTTGTTTTCCTCAAGTGAATGTATGGAAATGTGTTTCGAGTTGTTTCTGGCTTTTAGGACGTGTGAAAGAACCCGCCCCTTCCTTCTCGCAATTCACTTTGACACTTGTGCCATTCAGATTATTACTCTTAGTCTCGTTGCTTTTTGTTGAATGTATCCATTAGCTCAGAGGTTTGAAACTTTGCATCGTTTTGACGAGTGAGAGAAAGTTGAAGCTTTATTAGGGGTCAATTTCACTGTATATAAGTCCAAAATGTGGCTGAGATTAAACGATTTGCACTTTTTCTCAGGGGTCTTTGTTTTCTTCACACCGCACTCGACGTGTGTCCCTTTGTCGTGGTTTGTATTCAAAAAAAGGTCGTGAGGAATTTCACACCGGCAACCCAAAAGAAGAACGGGTCAGGCATGACGGGAACAATCCGGCTTAGTTTCTTGGCAAACTTTGAAGAGACTCCGGTGAACTGGTAAAATGGAATTCTTGAGTCATTTTATTGAAGACAGCAAAGCAAATCTCGTGTTGTGTGTCCGCTTCATAGGTGATGCTCACCTGGCGCCGATTCTGGCCGGCTCTGCTTCTGCTATGTGGCGAGTTTCGGGTCTCCCCGCGTCGGTGCGTCTTCGACGACGTTCAGGCTCAGGTGCGAGTGGTCCGCGCCACCTGGCACAGTTCAGAGCCCAGACCGGGAGAGGTGACCCCGATGAGGATCGGGACTTGGATTTCCGGAGAAAGCGAACGTCTGTCGCAGGGCGAGGCAAGACGACTGCGGGCCATCGCCGAGCGAGCTGTGAGGACCGTCACGTCATTACTCTCAGGTGCCGAGCACACGTCTGGCACGCATTTATTCAACAACAAAAAAAGTCACATAGAAGCTGTGGACATCAAAAAAATGATGCACATCCTTTTCTAAACGGGAATGCGACTGTTGAGAATTAAGAAATCACATTCGTGTTGGTCTCATCAATTATTTTTATATGGCAAAAAAATGGACATGAGAACAAGGTTGAGTGCACTTTTTAGTTCCGCTCTTAACTAACGCCAATGCCCAAAAGTCATAAAGTGACATTCATAAATGGACATTTTTAACACAATACGCGTTGAAATGTTATACCAATATTATTAATATATATTTACTCACGGTAAAAAATCATAAACATGGACAGATTTGATGAAATAAAGTAAAGTTGACATAATATATCAAATCAAAGAAGAAAGCATATTTTAAAATGTAACAAAATAACTGCTTTGCAAAAATGGTGAGAAAAAATAGATCTCAAAATGTGTAATAATATGCCACACAATGATCGAGTCTTTATTCGATGTCAATTTATCAAAAATAGTGTTTCCATTGTTTTTTAGTTATGTGACGGCTGAAAAGTACGAACTGCGTTTGATTGTCGATCACGTTCTTTTCCATGCAAATTGGTCGATGACGATCGGTGGCCAACGGATCCAAGCGGAAACGAAACGCAACACAAACAAGAAGCCCATAACGTTTGTTTTTTCTTTTGAAGTGGAGCGAGCCTCCAGCCCGTTGCTGCTCAGGAGAGACGTCAACAAATATTGCAAGTTTCTCTGGAAGAATTCAAGCATCGTCAACTACAACAGGTGTCAATCAATAAATATCAACGACCGCACAGCAATGCATCCAGCTTGACTCTTTCATGAAATTGTGCTTTCAGGTGTGGCCGAGCAAACAAAAACTACCGTCATGAGATGTGTCTGGACGTGAAGGTCGGTGCAGAAATGTGTGTAGTCACATTTAAATTTGCTTTAAAAAAATAATTAATGTGCAATTAAAAATAAATAAATCCCTCCCTCACCCCGCTTTGCCTATATAAAATGCAAACGACATTTGGTCCCTTTTTTTGTATAAAAATGATCATTACTATTTAGAAAGAAAAAAAAGATACATCAGGAGAAGTTCGAATCAGAATTTATCGAATAACGTGACAAAAATATTGAAATGAATGAAATTTGCTGGCCATGACGGTCGTGCCACTTGCTACTTGAGTGTTTTGCTACTTGAGGGCTGGAACGAGTTTTGCTCTGATCAAGCATCCAGAAGGAAAAGTAGATTATGGCTTATGTCGTTATTGGCCAACGAGTTGGCCCTGTGAGGGAAATTTGAAATCTGATTTATACAAGTATAAGTTACATGGGTCATCTTTACTGACTTGAACGGCTTTGGGTGAATGAGACCAAAAAAAAAAAATTTATTACGATTTTATAACTAGGCTATAACAGTAGATGCAGTGTAACATCAGCACACCACCCACACTTATCCTGTAATTCAAAACACAGCACTGTATTGTTAAAATGAATTACGATAGTTGTAAATAATATTTAGAAAGAAATTCTTGACAGTGTTACCCTATAAAATCAAGAGAAGAATTCCTTTGCAAACCAAAATTTTAAAATTTTCATTTTTTTCCTCCACTCCCAAAGATCCCGGACGATCACCTTGCTGGCTGCGAATTCTACCCGCAGGCCGACTCCACCCGCGGGGTCGTTTTCAGGCGTCCAGGCGCCGGCGTGGCCGACGTCGACTTCCTGCTTTACCTCCACGTCCGAGCGACGGACAAGTGCAGGGCGCAGGTAGTGCTGGTTTCCTCTCCGTAGGCATGTCGTTGGAAGGCTCACGTTGAATTGTGCATCGCAGCCGAGCCTGTTGGCCTACGCCGCCCACTGCCAGACGGACGCCCGAGGAAGACCTTTGGCTGGGGTCGTGGTCATCTGCAGGGATCGACTGACAAGACTGACGGCGCCGGTCTGTTTATGTTCAATTCAATTCATTCCAATGTGCTGCTTTGTTCTCACTGTGACATTTTGGAAAAGAGAAATGGTTCGCGTTAATCACCCCTTGTCCTCCAGACTGTGGTCCATGAGCTGTTCCACGTGTTGGGCTTTTCCAAAGATCTTTTTGCCACGTGGATCGACTGCTCCTCCGAACGCAATTTTTCAGCCGGTGTGGCCTGTTCCCGTCGCGGCCAAGTGACTCACACCGACGCATCGGGCCAGATGAGGATCTACACGCCGTCCATAATCTTGGCGTTTCAAAGGCACTTGGCGGCTGTCGACCCCGAGTTGGGGGGACCGCTCGAGAACTCGGTGCCCGACCGTCGCCGAGCAGGATTGCGATGCCCTTCTTTGCCCTGGCTCATTTGGTTTCTCGCTCCAGGACGCACCCCCGGGTGGCGTGTCCTCCCACTGGGAGTCTCGACTTGTGCAGGGTTCCGTCATGTTGGCGGCGACGAGCCGGTCCGGCACGGTGCGCATTGACCCGCTCACCTTGGCTGCGTTTCAGGATACGGGCTGGTACACCGTCAACACCAGCCGGGCACCAAATTTCGTCTGGGGAAAAGGTACCAGAGCGCAAAGCTTTCTTTGTACAATAGGGCAAATTCTTCATTTAAATGGTAAAATGCCATCATTTGATTTTTTTTTTAAATTTCTAATTAAACAAGGGATCATTAATTCACCATTGACAGTATTTTATTTTTTATTCATATTTATTTACCATTTACAGTATTGTATTTTAATTTACTGAAAAGTCATTCACATTTTCATTCATACAATTCTTCATTTTTTTTACTATTATTATTATTATTAAATATGATGTGAATATTTTATTTTAACAATAACATAAATCATATTAAAAAATTTTGGTAATTTATTCATAATCAATTAATAAATATAATAAAGAAGCATCACGAGTAACTGTGTGTCTCATTTTTCACACATTTACTTAAAATTTAGTTATATTTTTTTATTAAATAATTAAAAATGTGGAATAAATATTTACAAATCAAATATAATTTTAAAAAATTTTTTTTTTAATTCATTTAATTGTAATCTATTAGCAGTATATAAATTAAAAAAAAATATATATATATGTATTTAATTTGACAAATTTTTTTGTTTGATTATTTACAATGAATCTGTAACTTCATAATTTTTCAATGTGATAATTGTATGAATGTTAATGCATGACTAAATACATACAGAGCAATGTAACCAATTTAGTGAGGGAAACAAAAATACTGCAAACATTTAAATAAAAAGAAAGGGACTATTTATTTGTTTTGATTTTTTTTAGGCAAAGGCGCTTTGTTTGGTTCCACGTTGACCTGCCATGACAACTCGTCATCGTTCTTCTGTAGCGGCAGGTGAGCGCGATGCGACTTCAGCCCCGTTTGAATCCAATCAGAACAAAATGTGTCCGTTCCGCCAGTGGACTCGGGTGCCATCATTTCCATCTCCACAAAGGCGAGTGCCAGACTGATGCCCACCTGGACGGCTGTCGCGTCTACAAAGCTCTCGAGAACCGAGTACTACGATCTTCTGCTTTTGTGCCATGGCGACTGCGTTTTTTCCCGCCCTCATTCTCGCTTGTGTTTCAGAGCGAGTGTTGGAAGAAAGAAAACGAGAGGAAGTCAAGTGACGAGCGCCAAGGCGGGGAAGTCTTCGGCTCGGACAGCCGCTGTTTCTTCTCCGAGCTAACCACACTTGTAGGTAGCGGAGCGGCAAGCATAATATTCAGTGCTGTCTTTTTTCCCACATTTTCTAATGTGTCGTTCCAAAAATAGATTCAACTTTTTTTGCCCCTAAAACTTAACACGCATCAACCCAGAATGACATCATGAACAGAGATTTGCACATGTATTTAAAATAAAACACAAAGGAATCATTTAAAAAAAAATACTGTGCATTAAACGTGATTTGGAAAAATGTCAATTGATGTTTTCTTTCGACACAAGTAGTGCTTGGCTGCCACCTTGGTGTCAAGGAAGAGTTTCATTGGGACAAACGTAGTGATTTGCTGTGCAATTCTGTTGACGTGAGCTGAGGAGTTCTATTTTGACAAAGGTAGTGCTTTGCCACCAGTTTGGTGCCACGGAACAATGTTGACATGAGTTGAGGAGTTTCCTTTAGACAAAAGTGGTGCTTTGCTGCCGTCTTGTGGCATCTTGGCGTCGAGGTACAGCGTTGACTCCTCTGAGAAGTTTCATTTAGATAAAAATAGTACTTTGCTGCCATTTTGTTGCATTCATAGACAATTATGAACCTTTTTGTGAGGACGTGGATCTTTGCAATCTGCGGCAGAGCTTAGTCGAATAGTGAGCAACGACTTTAAATAACATGAGCGGTACATGAGATTTCTTGGTTTTGTAGTTGCACTAAATTTTCATTTTCCGTGTTGAAAACCAGCGCCAGAATGTATGGGAATGTGACATCTTCAGGTACCGCGCGGTACAACTGAGTCTGGTACTAAAAAGCGACCGCGTTCTCTTTCTCTGACAGAACCGCTCTCCGTTCCAAGTGACGGGACGCTGTTACAGACACAAGTGCACCGGACCAAACCGCTATCAAGTCCAGGTGTTGGGCTCTGATTGGGTGGCCTGCCCCGCAGGAGGAAGTGTTCAGGTTAGTCGCTGGAAGTTGCTTCCTAAATGTTCCAAAACTCAACTCGACTCAATTCTTCTCCCCTCTGCTTTTATGTGCTGAAGATAAGAGGATACCGGGGTTCCGTTTTCTGTCCCGACATGAGGTTGTGTCTGGACTCTGACGTCAAACCTCTCTCAGAGGCTGAGGATGATTTTGCCACAGGGCAAGTGAAGTATTTTTCTCTTCATATAAGCCTATATTTAGTCTACTTAAGTAAAGACAATTTTTTATTTATTTTTTGTTCTCAAACCAGTCAACCGGATGACACGTCACTCCAAGATGACACCCGGTCGGCATACAGACCCGCGGCAGTCGCCCTCGTCACCACTGTGCTCTGTGTTTCGGCAGCACTGGGTGTCCTGGTTGTCGGTCTGATGAGCTCCAGATGTTCTCGCTGCAAAGTTCGGATCCATACGGCTTCAGGAGATGTTTAATTGCTGAGATCTTCTTTCTGTATAGCTGTTTAAAAAAAGACACTATAACTGGTCATTTATGGTGTGCTTTGGAATGATGAATACAATAAAGACGAGAAAAGTGATTCATGGGTAGAGCATGTGTCAAAAAGGGGGTAATTAAAGTTGTTTTAGTTTCTGTAGGAAGAGTAAAAATAGTCTGAAACGAAGCACTCGACCATGACGCCATGTTTCTGTAATTCCGGATGACCTTGAAAGCACCGTTTTACGTGACTGTTTGGGAAAAGATGATTGGTGGACAACCAGGAACTTGCAATGTAGATTATATCATAACGTCCTGTTTTCCACACGCACAAATAACCTAACTCGTCAATTTGTCACGAGATGTGACAACACATTATTACTGTTGTCATTATTACAACACATTACTTTTAACCTATAATTTGTTTTTTTATTGTCAAACAAGGCCTTTAAAATATTTACAAGCGGCACAAGCAAGTGTTGCGTTAAAAATGTTAAATTTTTCTTCACACCCTTGCGATGATTTTAGCACATCTCATTTGTGATGTTTAATAAGACAAACATAGAAGAAGTTTTTTTGTTTGTTATTTTTTTAGTCGGTGGTTTGATGTTTGAATGTACGACTCCAGGATCGGTTCCCTGAACGCGTCACACCGACCCGACGTGTTTTCTCCTCCTCCATTAGCCCGCCTGCTTTCCTACCATCTTCGGCTTTCTGTGGCTCATTTGACGGACGCGACGGTGCAGCGCACAAGTCCCGATCTTTGGGGGTGAGAAGAAAAAGAGACGACGACATTTGAGACCAATTCGACCGAAACGAGACATTTGCTGCCCATTTTTTTTGTCGTCGTCATTGTCGTCGAACAAGCAAGAGAATGGATCCAATGACTCAGTCTGCCCAGATCTCGTCGTCGCAGGGACTCGCCGATGGACAAAATTCTGCGTTGAAAGAATCGAGGCCGTCCGGTAAGAAACAGTCTAAATTGACCACTTCAAATTTAAAACGCGTTTTGAACATTATTATGATGAGTTATTTGACTAGCGATTGTCCGTTACCAACATGTCGTCTGAACCCCCCCCCCCCCCCCCCGATGGCCATTGTACTGTATTGACGCTAATGGATTCACCTGTGCTCATATTAGATTAAAAATAGCACCCATCGTGGTTTAGACTTTTCTGTTATTTTTTTATCTGCTCCATTGGTCAACATCAACACATTTTAATAATTATTGGAACGTCTTGGTGCAAAATATTGTTCGTTGTGCACTACGGGGGAATTATAAGAGGCAAGTGCCCCTGAAGGCAACATCTCTTAAAGGCGCAGTGCCCATATTTTAATGATTATTTAAAAAAAAAAAAAGACTATTTAAAAGAAAAAAATGAATTACGTGTTGTCACGTCTGGTCTGATAGGCTGCTTATTTTCTTTCAAGGGAGTGGCAGCTTTCACCATCACTGCACTAATCTTTAAGCCAAATAAAGCCTTCAAAGCGATGATAAAAACCCATATCAAATCCTCCATACATGCTTGGGTGTGGCATCCGATGGCATCGATATGTCCCTAATTGGACTTTTTAATGATAGCCAGGAAGTCATGTTATGAAATGATTCTCTTGCCCATCGTGTCATCCGCTCAGTTTTGTTTCGGAACATGCTCGATTGATCTCTTCTTCCCCTCTCCGTTATGGCCAAGTATCAGGTAGGCTATTCTTTTACTTACTGGAATACGATCCCCATTATAAGCAGCTGTCATCTTTCACGGCTGAGCTGTTCCACCGTGTGTATGCAATGCCGGTCTCACCACAATGCTGTCTTTGCTTTTATCTGTTTAACTAAATTACAAAAGAAGCCATTGAAGGTCTTGGAAATGTTGGCCTGCCGTCAACATTCCCTTTGAAAACCGTTTTCAAATAGGCTGACCCAACAACTCGCTTGCATTCTCAACAGGGATTATTCCGTAATGACATGTCTGTGTGTGTGTTTGTGTGAAAGAGAAAGTATTTCATAATACAGACATTGTAATAGAAATACAGTGAGGGAAAAAATGAACAAATACTGAAAGACAAAGTATTGTGAAACAGTCAAATTTAATTAATATTTGAGTTGTTGTAAGCATTAAGGAACCACAAAAATAAATTATTTTTTGCATTCTAATAAAAAACAAAACAAAATAATCTCCCAATAAATCAGTTATCAGACTTTCCATCTGCTTAATATCAATATTGCTCTAAAAAAGAAAATCGGTCCAGCCCTGTATGATATCAACTGATAAGTAGTGCAGACTAAAACTGAAGTGAAAGAGCGAGGCCGGCCGCATTAGGTGAACGACGTTCTAATTGTCTACCGGCCGGCCGGTCGCAGAGGAAGTGGCACACTTAAAATGAGGACCTCGTTTCTCCAACTGCGTTGCATCACAGGAAGTCTGCCCGCGGACTTCATTTGGCCTGCAGCCGCATTTGCACTTGATATTCGTTAATCGCACGTGCACATCAACATGCATGTGTGCATGCGTGTCATTTCAGTTGACCCATATCTGCTATCGCTGCATTCTGGCAGAGACGGCACACAATCGGGTGAAATGAGGATGAATAGAAGATTGCAATAATAATCAAATTTACGTTTATTTATTTTCATGTTTAGTTCTGGCACGAACAAAACGATAATACAAAAATGTAGTTCATCAGTCAAAATTGTCCCTTCGTTTTCAAGGTTTTCTTTTTTTAATATTACAAAAAGTTATGCATTGAAACAAGGATAAATGCAGATGTGTAAATCAAAACATATTTTAAAATTAGTTATTCATTTTGAAAGGGGAAAAAAAAGAAAAACAATCGAATCAAAATTGGGAACTGAAAATCGACTCGAATTGGGATTTGACTGAATCGGAACATCCCTTCGTGGTGAGTAAATAATGTTGTGTAATTCTGCTACGTTCGTATTTGCGTAATTGGTACCAAGTGGGGAGTTAATATTTTCCCGGTGACTGCCACCTTTGTATGCACACTTTTTTATAACAATATGAAATCATGCGCAATGTTTTTGCTCTCATTTTGCCAAGGAAGTTTATTTTTTATTTTATTTTTTTTGTTTTCAAATGGACATTATTGGCGCCTGCTCATGCTGCATTCTTATTGACAGATCTTTGTCGGAATTTGCTCACCATGTTGAAGAAGCCTTATTTTTCCTCAGACTGTATCCAAGTTCATGTTTTTTTTGTGTGTTTTTTTTTTTAAGGGTCTTGATTTATTCCTTAATTTGCCTTGATTTGGGCTTTTAATTTTTTCTTAAATTTGTATTTTTTTTATGCGTTTAACCTTAAAAAAAAATGAACACAATATGACGTGACTAGCTGCCAAGTGTACAATGGTGGCTTGACTTTTACAACCATATTGCATCACCTCTGCCTAAAAGAGTCCATAGATCAAGTTGGGCCGGGCCGTGAAAGTCTTTTCGGCCTCCTGCACTTCATACTTGGCTGCCGCTCGCCCGGCTTGGATCATTTCACGAGGTCACAGAAGCAATCAAAGTGAGCCCTCGAGGGGGGGGTGTGCCTAGCAGATAGGTCAGCATGAGTCGCTATGGTAGCAGAGCCTCCACTGGCAACATCTGGAAGGGGCGAGGGGGGGGGGCAGGTATGCAGCGCTTCGTGATGTCTTTGAGTCCAAACTAGTGTGTGAAAACCGAAGTGCGAGCGTACATGTTGAAGGTGTGGCATGTGAGGGCAAACGGCCTCAAGTGAGCCAAGCGGTGGAATGCCGCTCGGCAAGGGCGTACCAACCCCAACCTGCAAAGCCTGTCACACATCCACATGCCACACCCCCCCCAAAAAAAGGAGTCAGAATGTGAAATAGGCGTCTTAGTCATACCTCTCCACACATTCCTGAACGCAAAGAAGAATGCAGCATTTGCGGAACGCCAGCCGTGCCATCCAAATAACCGGATAACAATGCCGAGTCAGCGAGAGAAAGTGAGTCAAGAGGCTGTTGACTTTCTTTTCGTTTCTAAAAGATGAAACTGTTGCGGGGGAGAGAGGGGGGCTTCTGTCGTGCACATGCTCTTGCGTTGTCATGCTCAATATTTGCGTTGCAACACAAGAAAGTCTCTTGAGTTCCGATTAACGGTTGCCACAATGTGCGGTTGAATCTGCAGAAGTGAAAAAATGTGCCATGAAGACGCTTGTAAAAGAAAAAATGAATTGAAAGTACTCAAAGAAAGACCCGATACTTGAACAGTGGACTGACGTACAGCGGCCAAGGATTTGTTCTGAGTTACTTGCCATGTTTGTAAAGTTGCACGTGCATGTCTGGAGTTGTTGCCGCTGTAGCACATAAAGTTGAGGAAGTTGCGTGCTTGCGCACTCGTGCAGTGCACACTGCACGCGTTTTTTATTTTCTTTTGTATTCACCGCACTCGTCGTTTTTTTTTGTTTTTTGGTTATTTTTTTTTTTCAGATTCCTTTCTTTCCTCCTCGCCCGTCATGCTCATTCAGTCATCACAAGGCAAGTGGATACTTTTCTTAATGCCGCTCGCCCGCTTCTCCATCCCTCCTTCTCGTTCTCGTTCTCCCCAAAGTCCGTCTTTTCCCGTAGACCCCTCGTCGTGCCATTCTTGCCAAAGTCACAAGTCTTGAGTCGTCTGATGCACAAAACCCCCCCAAAAAACGGAGTGCCTTATTTTGATGGCTTGCTGCCCGCGTTAACAAACGAGACTTGGGCCTCTGCAGCTGCCGCTGGTCCGATCTGTTTCAGTCTTCATCGCCTGCGAGTGAACGTTATTGAGGTCAGCGGGAGCGACTGCAAGTTTGAGATAATCCCCAGATTGCCACCCTTATTTTAAGACGGCAAGAGAAGTTCACACTGGATGGGCCGAGGTAGGAACCTAAAAATGGATCCGGTTTGTGGGTCCCACCTTCCAACTTAGCCAAGCTACTCACCCCGCCACCCCCGCAACCTCCATCAGACCGAGCTGCAAAGGGGCCCAAGACGAGGAAGAGGGGCACGGAAGAGACCACGCACGGGCCCGCTCGCTGTCCGTCAACTGGCCGCCACCCAGCTCACGATCTGCTTGTGACTTTGCGCATGTCACGCTTCTCGGCTTCAGCGCTTAGCCGTTAGCGTCCCTCCAAAGCTTTCTTTAGCTGCTTTTCGCAGTTCAGTGCGACGTTAGCCTCCATGCTAGATAAGTAGTGAGCCTAAATGTTTCGTGTTTTCACGCTTTTTATGATGCCGCAACGTGAAAGTCGCCTTGTGTTCATTTTGAAAATTGTGAAGTTCAACATTCTTCAACTTTACAGAACAAGAACATCAACTGTAGCGATACCCGTCAAAGCCCAAACGCTCTTGAAGTATCATTTTCCGACAGTACCCTCAAAAAATTAAAGTTCCAGATTTGACATCCACAAAAATCTGCAAGGAATGTCAGGATGTTGACGTTGCGGCTGCTCCGCCACCCCTGAAAATGCCAAGTGCTACGTTCCTATTTGACATTTTCTAATATTTTTCTTCCACCAATACATTGATTCAAAGACTGATCATTTTCAATCCGAACGTCACAAACGACTCTCGTTTTAGTCGGGCACTTTGCGTCCCTTCCGTTGAGCAGTTCGCCGTAACTTTGACGACGGCTCGTGGCCTCGCTGACCTTTCTCCGCATCACCTTGAGACGTTGACCTCTCGCTTTCTCGCCTTGCCTTCCCGTCGGGCCTCTCCTGGAATCTTCCATCACGCGGTAAAGTCGACTGCTGGTGACCGACGCGAGCTGCGCTGCCGCTAACTTGGTGTCTTTTTTTAGAACAGCGTTTGTCGGCATCTGATGACACGTTGGGGCACAAAAAAAAAGTGTTTCAGTCAAGCGGGCAACATAAATTCCACACGGGGGGGGAAAAACTGAAATGATGACACAATAATAATGAACATTTTTGTTACGCTGCTGACTTACGTGCTGCAATTTGTCTGTTGGTCAACTAAAAAATTAGCTGGACATTTTTGTGTACAGTTCACACGTGCTGAGTAGTTTCTTGCAAGTTGTTCATCCAGCGGACAAGTTGCAGTTGTTTTTTTGTTTTTTTTGGCGGGGGAGGGGTCCTGCTGCTCCATGCTATCATGACTTCAGGTCTTATGTCGATTGCCTCTTCATTGCAGCTCGAGTACGGCAAAACTAGAAGGCCCGTCTCGTATGTTCTTTGAAGTCCCATCCCCATGATCCGATGCATGACTGCTTGGGCTGCCGTAGCAGTTAAGGCCTTACTTGGTTAAGAATATCACAAGAGTTTCCATGTGATCTGTATGACCTCCCTTGCTTTCTCTTCTCCTTTGCTGTCGTCTCCCCTGCGTGTCAATGCAGACGTAAAGACGGCGACGGGTCCCAGCAAACCCAGCCAAGGGGTTGCAACGGCCCTTCGCTTTTCTTCCGAGCCAGGCTCTTTTTCGCCTGATACTCGCGGCGGCGAGGCACAGTCGGAGTCGCCGGTAAAGACGTCTCCGGTGTCTGAGCGCATAAAGGCTCTGGAAGCACTTGCCGCCAAAAAGGAGCCATATTTTCGAAGCGACTGTTCCTCACACCTCAAAAACCGCCATCACGACAAATCCCCTTCGGATGTAGCCAAACCGACAAAACATTGCGCGGAGAGAAACACGCCAATGGTTCAGACGAAGAGAGGCTCTCCCGATCAGGATTCCCCCGAATCGCCCTTTGAGGTACTCGGAGAGTTGCGCCAAACGAATGAGTTTGAAGAAACGGAAGCTTGGATGAAGGCTCATCTTCCACCGGTGCCAGACTTGCATGCGGCGGGTTTGGTGAAAGGCACCGTTTGTTCCGAATTTAAAAATCCTGTGCTTCCCGGTGTCCATAATGCCTTCATGGACTCGTCTTGTGATTCTCCAAAAGCAAAAGAGCCGGAGAGTGAGACCTGTGTTGAGGAGACAGACTTTGACCTGAACTTTCTGCCAACAGCCTCCATGTGGGCTCAGCAGGACGGTTCTGGTGGCCAAGCTCGTCCGCAGCTTGCGTCAGAGCATCCGGCTTTACCTCGGCCCGTTTCCGGCTTTGAGCCGCCGTCTCCCCCGGACGACGACATTCTGGAAAGTCCAGATGACGAGAGGACCGCTTGGACTAGCGATCTGGAGCCCGTCGAGGCGAAGGAAGTGGAGAGTTCGGAGGAGTCTGATGAAACCGTTATTGGAGACGGTTTCACTCTTGATGCCGCCTCCGCCAAATCGGATTGTCCTCCAGCCGATGACCTCCCCTCGTCTCCTGCGACGTCTCTCCCTGATGCAGAAAGCGCGCCGCCGCCGGTCAGACCAGAAAGAAAGTTCATGCAGGTTCCCACCATTAATGTCATTGAAACCGAAGAGCCAAACTGCAGTGATGATGAGATGGAAATGGAATTTGAGGAAGAAGACTACGAGGTCGTCAACGAGGGACCAAAAACTGCCGAGACGGCACCGGAGGATGAGAAAGAAGGAGCTAACAGAAGGCCGGTTGAAACGGAATTCATGGAAGGCTATTCTCCTCCTTCCTCTCCGGTCGAGTCCGATGAGGATTACAGCCCTCCGGAAAAGATCCTCAGTCCTCAACCGGAAAAAGCAGAACTCAACGACTCTGGCTTGGATTTATCCCCAGAACAACCTGAAAAATCAAAAACGTCTTTGACGGATGCAAACATGGACAGGCCCTCGCCCGCCAATGATGACGAGTGGTCAGATGAAGTGCGACAAAATATTGCCGGGCAAGACCGAGCGGATTTCGATTCCGACCGAAGCACACCCCTTAATGAGAAGGACGTGGCTGTCTTCTCCAGAAATAGTTTTATGCGCGACGATACCGTTGAGGGGCAGTCGTTTGAGTACGGGCAGTCGCCAACCTTCTGTGAGAATGAGGTGATGACAGAAGAAGACAAAAGCGACTTTGCTTCAGACTCTGCTGAAGTTGATCAAGAAACGCAAACTGCGTCGCCAAACCGCGAGGACGCCAACGCCGCGTCGACGGGCCGTCATCGTCCCGATAACACGTCGGACATTTCCGATGCAACGGGCTCGCTCGACGGCTCGGTCGATAGTTTTGTCGAGTTCATGAGAGAATGCCTCAAATCGAGGGAAGAAGAAGAAGCGGACGACACTCAAAGTGTTCCCTCTGATGACGAGTGCGCTCTGCACGGTCGTCCGACCGCGTTGATGGTTCTGGAACAGGAGCAGCCTCCACTTGGCGCTCGCCAACCTTTGGGCGGCCGTCACGAGGCGGAAGACGCCACGCTGCCTCCTCGATCCAAGACTCCGGAAAATGACAACGCCGCGTGTACCCAGCAGGCGTCCGCGACCTCGCTGGCGTCCGCGCCGCGTTCCCCAAGCAACACACTCGGCACCGACCGCGCATATTCTGAAGACGTAGATGCCGTTGACCGATGGCTCGCCGAGGCCTATCATCTTGCCGAGCATGTCTTGACGGCAATACTAACCCACGTATCAGGTAATCCGAATTCTTTTGGCCGTTTCGTGCCGGCTGTCACTGGCCGCATGTCAAACGACGTCTGCGGCTTTAAGTCGGTGCTTTTCTGTCGGAGTATCCAGTGACAACACACGGACGTAAAACTAATCGGTGTGTGAAATGGCTTGCGAATGCAAAGTACGCCTCGTCTGTCTGCATTCACAATCAAAAGGAAAAAAAACTGATCTTGCGCTCAATTTGACAAGCTAGTTCGTCTGTATTTTGGAAGCTGACGACGCGACGGGCAACGCACAAAACGCATCGGTGTGCTGTTGTGTTCCGGGTCGGTGGGTGAGAATGGAGGCCCGCCGGGCCTTGCGTTCTGTGGTCTGTATTCGGCTTCACTTGCTGCTTCCAAGGATCTCGTTTTGTCCGTCTGCGTCTTGCGCTTGACGTTCGCGTTGTCTTCAATCCTGTTCCTCGAGGGCCGCTGTCCTGCTGCTTTTCCGTATCTCCCCGCTCCAACACACCTGATTTAAATGGTCAAGATTGTTATCCAGTTTTGGATTATCTGATCATTGGAATTACTTTGTGAGAGATGGAAAACAGGCGCAGGACAGCAGCCCTCGAGGAACAGGATCGCCGGACCGCTTCGAAAGCTGCACGCTGCGCCGCCGAAAAGGGAGCGAAAAGCCACATTTAGACGAGCCAGTCCGGCGTCGGATGCCTCTCGGCCATCTGGGAGAGCGCAAACGCACTCGCGCGGCTCGTTTTGGAGTTCTGAACAATTCGCATCTATTCCCAATTTGACCCGTTTTCTCTGCGATGATGCCGGAAAAATTCCTCCTGCGTGGTATGCGTTGTTGACACAATCTCACTGTCGGCTTCTAAGCGCTCTGAGTCAGGAACAATAGAGCACTCTTTGTTTCCCTTTGAGGCCTGTCGACCGAGCCGCCGCCGCCGCCGCTCGACACGTAATCTCTTTTGCATGATCTGAATTATAAAACGCGTCACCTTGTCGTCCTTTTTGGGTTCACTTCTTCTCGCCAGCTCGCGTTTTGCGGCCTGAAAAACGAATTGCACAAAATGTTGGTGCGTTTACAAACGCCCGAATGAAACCGGCGCCGCAACGCAAACATAATGAAGCAATTACGCAACCCTGCAACATTTGCGGCCGATGAAAAGATCTGAAACACGCGGGACGTATCCTCAAAGAAAGATGACAAGCAGCAATAAAGTGTTTGTAATTACGGCGTTAAGTGTATTTCTTTCTGAGAACAAAAGGCTCAACTTTTTAGTAAATGATTTTGAGTTCATTTTCGTAAGGTTGACAACTTTTTACCCTAGGAAAAAAATCTGTCGTTGAATTGAATGAATTTATCAGAACGTGAAATCGTCAACTTTAATTACATCTGTCGTTATGTCAAGTTAGGATGGTGAAAAAAAAAATCTCCAAAAGGTTTTGACACTCTTGAGTTAAAAGTATGCGTTAGGGGCAAACACACACACACACGCGCTCCCCTTTGGACCTACAAAATAAATTCAACCACCAGAATCAAGCTGTCTTTTGTCACATGACGACTTCAGCGCTCAACACGAGTCTTTTTGATTGTGTACACACACACACACACACACACACACACACCTTTGTTTCCCTCCGGCGTTTTGAGAGCGCCAACCCACTCTGACGTTACGTAACTCTTGTACAGAGGCAATCATTTCTGCATGCGCGACTCTCAACAAACACGAAACGTGCATCGGCTGCCGCTCTGCCGTTAAACTGCGCGTGTTCAGGATGGCCGAGTGGTCTAAGGCGCCGCGTTCAGGACCCAGTCTCCCCAGGAGGCCTGGGTTCGAATCTCGAATTTCCCCATTTGTGGGACTAATAAAGGGCAAATTATTATTATTATTATTCCACTCGGGCTGCGTCTGCGAATGTCGTCGTGGTCGTCGTCTTCGATGTGTAACTTCCTCAACGTCCGCTTGTCCACAGTCAAGGACCTGATCCACTGGCGGGACCCCAAAAAGTCGGGCTTGGTGTTTGGCCTGTCCATGCTGCTGCTGCTGTCGCTGGCCGCCTTCAGCGTCATCAGCGTGGTGTCCTACCTGCTCCTGGCGCTGCTCTGCGTCACCATCACCTTCCGCATCTACAAGTCGGTCGTCCAGGCCGTGCAGAAGTCGGGCGACGGACACCCCTTCAAGTAAGCCACCCAATCCAGACGGATGAAACGGTAGCCACTGATCAACCACCCCGGGGGTCGTTTATTTGGAGGCAAACCTCCATGGGGGTTCTGATGCGCTTGTAACGCGGCACCAAAACCCCCAATTTCATTTGACTGCGAGCAAATTCATCTTTATTTTTTCTGTCTGATTTTAGCAGCCAAAGCAGCTGTCCTCAAGCTTTTCTTTTTTTCTTTTTTACAAAATAAAAATAGCCCTTCTGGCAGTGCCGGTGGTTGGGGACCACTGAACGAAAGAACTTGCATGGCAGACACGAAAGCCTGATTTGAAAAAGCTCCTCTCTTCCTCCTCCCTGCAGATCGCTGATAGATAAGGATGTCAGCGTTCCTCCCGAGACCTTCCGCAAGCACGTGGACACCAGCCTGACCTACATGAACCGAGCCCTGAAGCGGATGAGCCGCCTCTTCCTGGTCGAGGACCTCGTGGACTCCCTAAAGGTGAGCCGCTTTTCGCAAGTCCGCTGACGACGCCACGCGCGAGCGACATCCTCCCGAGACCGGACGACACTCACGCAATTTGATTTGAGTCACACTTGGGACTCGGGTGGGCGATGAGATAAACGCCTTTTTCCTCATTCTGATGGCTCTCGTAGTTGGCAGCGCTACGCCAGCAATCACTGCCGCTCCGAATGCGACGATGTCTGTCATTATGAAATAATCGGCGACATTAAAATTCCAAAAAGCAATGAAACTCTTGACATAATTCAAAGTCTTTTGTTGTGACATTTTACCGTAGAATGTTTTGCACACGCGTGACGCAATTTTTTTTGCCCCAACTTGGGACTTGACTTGGACTTTGACAAACGACGACGTCTCATCAGTAAGATCTGCAACCTTAACAGTTTAGCCAACCAATAGCTGGTCAAATATTAACAAAGGTTTGGGATCGTTGAAAAAAGTGGATTTGTGGACGTGTCGGCTCAGCTTCATGACACCAGTACGACTCAAAGCAAGTGGCTAATGTGACCCCCATCCCAGCTCGTGCGACCCCCTTCGCTGGCCAATCACAGATCAGGATTCTGCTTCAGTATTCGTATTCACAAACTTAGAAAATTGTCAGCGGCGAACACAATTTATATATTTATCTGAATTCTTGTTGTATTGCACTGGAGAGGGGAGCTCTCTAATCTCGTTGCACACTTGTGTACAATGACAATAAAGGCATTTCTGATTCTGATTCTGAAGTGCAGGGTTGCTATAAGATGAGGAAAAACTCTGAAATGACTTTCTTGAAATTAAACTTGTCTTGGGACTTTGTTTAAACGCGAAGGTTCACACTTGAGACTTCTGACTCAGGAATATTCAATTTGGCGCCAATGAATCAGATATGTTTCTTAAATCGAATTGAAATGATCTGAAGTGATGCGGTTAGCTGCCTTCTGACAATTTATTGCGCATGGATGTTGATTTTCAAAAGGCTGCAACTTACCGAGCTTGCGCTTCCTCTTTGCGTAGTTGGCCGTTGTCATGTGGCTGCTGACCTACGTGGGCGCCGTCTTTAATGGAATCACCATCCTCATCCTCGGTGAGACCCGTCCTCAAGTGCACGCCCGATTCATCAAATTAACTGATCTTACTTTCCAATTACGCAGATAATTCGTCCTCAAACAAGTCAGTAAACATCATGTGCTGTCCCATTTTCATATACGTCTGCCCTTTGTAGGGCTGCGTGATATGCTAAAAAAATATCTTTTTTTGTCAGATGTTGATTATTGTTGGGTTTTTTTAAGCATCTGTACTGAAAACTAAAATGTAATTCAACAGTTTATATCCAAGTCCTGTAAATACAAAAAAATGAAAGAGGAACGTGAAAAATATTCAGAGAAGATAATCAGATTTTTGCTGACAAATTTGAAACTTTCGGACTTGTTTGTCCTTCTCCGCAGCGGACATCCTGCTCTTTGCTGTGCCGCCCATCTACGAGAAAAACAAGGTGAGCGTCGGGTCACTGTACAACGTGACGCTCATGATAAACATCGTCTTGCATTTCAGACCCGTCTGGAGAATATATAAAGACACTAAATAGAGAGAGCAGATAAAAGGAAAACATTTTCACTTTTCAAGTTATTTTTTTTTCATTTTTCCATAAAAAAAGAACTGATTGTCAGACGACCTTGTAAAAATAATCGCACGGTCAATCGCAATATTGACGTCAGGAAAAATGTCAATTGGATTCTTTTTCAAAATGGTTCTGCAGCCCTTGTCAAGATGAAGCTGTCTGTCAGCGTTGAGCTCACCCGAGGCTCTCTGCGTGCGTCATTTGTTGTCGACGCTCACAAAAAAAGGCTGCGCTTGTTCTGTCCACAGACGCAGATCGACCAGTACGTGGACCTGGCTCGTACCCAAATCAACAACACGATGGCCAAGTAAGTCCTGCAGCGTCGCCGCTGCCGTCTTCGGCTTTGACCGCAAATCTTTTTTTTTTTGCCGCAGGTTGCAAGAGAAGCTCCCCGGCGCCGTCAAGCGCAGCAAAACCGAATGAACCATTTCCCCAAAAAAAATCCTCCCGATCATCTCCATCCCCAAGCACCACCCGTCTACACTGAACCTAACTAGGTAGAAGAAAAAAAAAAAGGCCAAAAAAAAAACCTGTCTATTTAATGTCAGAACTACTGCGCTATTGTACCAGAGCGTGAACTAGACTGAATCTCTGGCCTGGTTTCAAGGGTGCATGCGAGCAAAATGTCTGTACTAAAACCACACCATTTCCCTCGTCTAAGTAAGGAAACATTTAAAAAGTGCATCTATTAATACTAACCTTGTCCTCGGCGTCATTGTGGCTATTCTCGTCGCTCTGCATAGATTGTCCTCTTTTTTTTTTTTTTTTTATTTCGTAGAAGCGGGTCTGCCTGTCGTTCACGTGTGTTTCTGCACTGATCTTTTATTCTGAGAACGCCGCCGAGCGGGTTGGATTCACAACAATAAAAGCTTTTGCAACACTCAGCCGGCTGTGATGATTGAGTCTAGTTCACACGGGCCTCACTCGTATGGCGAGTTGTTGGAGCATTTATTCCGTAGTCTACTAGTGCGCTGGACGACGGTTCAGTGGGCTTGTCGAACGGCTGTCTTACTGATGATGTTTTTTTTTGAGGGGGGGCGACATTTCTTTTTGCCATTGTGACATTTCTATGCGCTATTAGAACTACATGTCACTAGTGAGGCAAAACTGTGCACTAGTTGACATCTGTGCTACTAGTACTACTCGTGACATTAACGTAGGCTTTACTAATAGTACTAGTAGTGCACAGATATGGCAAAGCACTTGAGCATTTATTCAATATTATCTTACCTGTGTGCTGAATTGTCCATGTTCTAGTACACTCTTTGTCCTCACCAGTAAGACAATTTAGCGCGCTAGTCGAACGACTTTGTTACTACTAGTGATGATTTTTCAGTACTGGCTTTTCGTGCACTCATGCATGTATATATATATATATATATAGTTTTAATTCTAAAGACGTGACCGTTATGTCATTGCAATTTAAAGATGCGATAATAGTGTGTGGTAGCTTTTGGAGGAATTTTTTATTTTTTTCTGGGTCACATTTTTGCAGGCCTCGCATAGTTCTCACCCATTTTACAAGTTCTATTGAGATTGTCTTTTTTGTATTAACCAGTGGTGTTCGTATCGTCGTGCGTTGGAGCTCCGAAGGAAAACGAGACGTACGTGTTTCTGTTGGTCACCCGCAACGTTTCATGACTTTGACCGGTCCGACATTCCCCGCTATGCATGCCCATGGATGCTGTGTTAGACCGCCCCCCCTCCTTTCCTGCTAGCTCATCATTTGGCTCTGTTCCAGCACTAGTTCCTGAAAGGCTTCATGTTCCCCCTTTCTTATACGATATAATGAATGAAGTCGCTTTGCGCAAAGCATGCTGATTTTCATCGGGTATCGGGACTTGGTGTGTGTGTATGTGTGTTGAGAGAGTGAAACAGGAGTGCCGTGTTTCATTTGTTGTTCTTGATGTCGTTCTCTTAACATGTTCTGTTTAGCTATTCTGGTTCTACCTTTTTTTGCGAATGATGTCACAGGAGAGAAAAATGGGCGAGCGGGACAGTATGTGGTCTCTGTACTCATGTTCAAGTGAAATGAATAAAAACACGTCAAAGGACTGTTGGCTTTGTCTTTTTGCCCCCCCTCCCCACCTAAAAAAAAAACCTCAATCCCACCACTGCCATAATATGTGACGGGATTCAAAATGGTAGTCAATAATAATATGACATAGCCATAAGATGTGATGTTTTTCCCAGTTTATTAATACATGAATCCAAACTGTTTCTTACTTACACACCGTTGCAACCTCTGACTCTTACTGACTGAAAGACAAGTGGACGCCCCCCTTTAAAATACCGCAGGCCACTCCCCTTAGCCAATTAAGTCAAAAAATAACTTAATCAAAACTCATCTATATTATCAACACAAATATTCATAATTATATAAACATAAACAAGCAGTCACATTGCTCTGCTCTTAGACTGTTTAAAAATATCAAGAAAATGATTCGACTTTAAATCCCGATATTTCGCCGAAACGTCCCAAATGACGTCACGCGTCGGCCTTCCCGCGCATGACGCCACCAAACCCGGAAGTAAGAGCGTTGCTCCGTTTCACAGTGGAGAGAAATATTTGGAGAACACAAGGACCATGACATGAAAGATAATTTGACAATGATCGAGTGTGTACCCAAGACCGCCGCGATACGTGGACATTTTCATTTATCTACTGTCAAAGATGTATAGAGACAGGCAGAACAATTAAATGTTCTTCCACAAGATGGCAGAATTTCGACACATCATGAAACGACAGAATGAGTATTGCGTAAGTTCATATGTGACTTTTTCGTCGTTTTTTTTTTGTTCTGTCCCCCAAGGAACACCATCCAAAATTCGTTTAGTGTCGCATTTGAACCTAATGTGATGTTTCACAACAGGACCAAAGTCATAAATCATGAACGACGGCTAAATGGAGTGTGGACAACTCGGCACGTCGCGTTGCATTGTGGGTAAGGCCGCCACGGTAAATACAAGCCGCAGCAAACTAGTTTCTAAAGTACATTCGTCTGTCTCGTGGAAATGGGTGGTGGTAGAAAGGGGGAAAAAAGAGAGGCATCCATTGATCGTTTTATTTAATCAAAGGTGACATGGATGTCAAGCACATGTAACAAAAACACACGTTGACAATTTCATTCTTGCCATTTCAAATGAGTTAAGTGCTGTATGTGAACGGATGAAGAAATTTTGAGCTGATGTAAGTTCTTCTTTCCACATTAAGTGCCACTGTCTGGAAAACAAGTGAACGTTACCTAAGTGCCCTTTTGCTGTTTTTTTTTTGCAACTACCTTGCGCTTTAAAACCTTTCCCAATTTGTCACACACACTAACCAGTCTTCCATCAGACGTCGACTGAAACGAAAGCACAATCCCTGAGATTTTCCAGGTTGAGAAGCGTTCTAAAGTTCTCCACACTTCCTTATAAATGTGACTCATGCATTTAGTCCAAGTGGGCTGCAAGTGCTCATTTTCTAAAGTTCTTGTCCTCATTAGGGAGCGAGAGGCGGCCAAAGACGGGGCACGTACGGTACATCCGGAAAGTATTCAGTGGTCAATTCTTGGTCAAATGATGTTCAATTGTGAACAACTTGATTAGTAATTCTATTTAAACAATAATCAAAACTGAACTTGGAAATTTCTTGGCACATTCATGGATCAAACATCTGTTGCGAATTTTGCCATTATGCTCACAAAATGGTGGCAAAACATCGATTGAAGCGCTCAACTCAGTTCAACATAGTTCCTTGACAACAAGATGGCTCCAAAGCTATTTTGGCAAATAGGGCAACACGTGGGCAAATTTTGTTGAAAGGAAGACTTCTTGAATGTGGAATAAGGATATAACATAAAATGCCTTTGAAATATATTTTATGTATATGTATATATATATATATATATATATATACACATATATATATACATATATATATATATATATATGTGTGTATATATATATATATATACACATATATATACATATATATATATATATACATTATACATATATATATACATATACATATATACATGTATATGTATGTATATATATATATATATATATATATAGGTACATGTATGTATATATGTATATGTGATTTCATAGTAGTTTATTTAGTACATTTGCATTAAATTGATTACTGAAAGTTTGCTAAAGTTAATGAGAAAAGCCTTTGATGTGTGTATTTTTTAATAAATTAGCAAAAATTTAAAGAACTTTTTTCTCTTTTTTCTTAGTTATGTGCAGATTTTTAAGGGGAAAAATGATTTATTCCATTTTGGAATGAAGCTGTAACATAATGTGGAAAAAGTGTAGCGCTGCGCATACTTCCCAGATGCACTGTATTTCTTGGAAAGGTTTTGGACGAGCCTTTTAGATCAAATGGTTGGAAATAAAGCGCTCTTGTCATCCGTCTCGGGCCCGGTCGGAAGTTGTCAGAAGGCGCAACCTCCCCTCCCCTGACCTTCACCCCAAGCCTCTCTCCCCCTATGAGGCAAAGTGCCCCGTGTCGGTGCGCGCGTGATCCCGGGAAAGGAAGCAGTCGTCGGCGTGGACGAAGCGGCCGGCGTCGCGGTCGTAGGCGAGTGCGGCGCGGCGCCTGTCGTCGTCGCCGTAGCGCAGCGAGTGCGCGTGCACCTGCTGGATGTGGCGCTTGATGGTGCTCACCTTCAGCGTGGCCAGCCCCGCGCCGCACACCATGCATATAAGTCCGTGCCGTCTGCAGTCGTAGTCCATGAGGAATTCCGTGCGCCAGCGCACCTGGTAGTTCCGCCGCTGGTCCTTGCCCGGGTAGTGGCCGTGACGCGAGCTTGCGTCCTTGGCCGTGTCCTTGACTCCGCCATCGTCCTCCTCGTACTCGTCGTCTTCTTCTTTCACCACTGGTTTGGTGTCAGGGGACATGTCCTCATTAGGGCCTTCTCTCGTATTTAGGACGCTGACGTCATTTGTGCTGATTTCTGCACATTCAGGAAGTAAAAGAAAAAAATGAGAAAGAAGGAAGAAGCTTTTGTTGTTGCAATCAACAACAACAAAAAAGGAACATCAAAATGATGTCAAGTCAATCAACGTGTGACGCTGCCGGAAAATGTTCACGGCGCTTCACTTTTTTCAATTTCGTACGTTACGGCTTTATTTCAAACCGAAATTGATTAATTCACATTCTGCTCTAATGCCTCAAAGATGAAAAATGTTTTGACATTTTAGCTCATTTATGAAAAACGACAATCCAGTTTGCTCATTATGTCACCTTCACTTTTTCCCCACATTTTATCTGACATAATTCATCCTACAGGGAATCTTTTTTTTCCCTGAGATATTTGCATATTCCATTTTTGTTTTGACATTTCATTTCTGCAAATTTATAAAAAAATGAAAAATCTAGGAAATAACATTTACAACCTTTGCTTATTAATCTCATTCACTTTTTCTGCATTTTGTTACAATCTAGCCTTATTCCTAAAAGGAACAAATAAATTAAAACGCCTCAGAATTCTACAAATGAATAAATAAAAAACAATTATAATGTAAAAAGTGCTGTTTGACATGTTTGATCATTTATTTAAAATGAAAAATAATTTGAAAAAACTCAGAAATGAAGTATAGTATTCACTCTATTCATTATTGTCATGTTGACTTTTTCCACATTTTTTGTTCCCAAATGGAATTGTTTTTTTTCCCTTCAAAATTCAGCATATAACTTCAGAATGATGCCATAAAAAATGTTTGGGGGGGGGGACAATTTGGGGGGAACGTGAAATTTATTAAAAAAAAAAACATTAGGAAATTGCATGTACTTGCACTGTTCTCCTAAAATGTGGCAATTTGGGTTTTTGGATGAAATTTCAGGAAGAACTCAAAAGGCTTTTGAATCTTTTCAGCTGAAATTCGACCGCAACTTTTCGGAAATTTCCTGCAGCATTTTAAACTATTAGATAAAGTTGTAATCATCCTGCTTTTCACATTTTCACCTAACGATGAGGGGTGACCAATTCAGAAAAATAATCACCCCTCTCCACTCAACAAATATTGCAATTGCACTTTAACATGCGATTACCCTCGAAAGTTGAATTGTACAAATTGGTCAAAAGTGAAGAACTCTGAATCCATTTCCTTGAAGTGTCACGAGTGGCCTCACCGTCCTGCGCGAGGATGCCGTCCGCACAGTAGTCTTTGGTCCAGGCGGCGGCCGTGGCTTCCCGTTCTTGCTGACTCAAGCTCAACGTCTCGGGATGGCATTCCTGGATGTGGCGGCGGAAGCTGCGCACTTGTGTTCCGCGCAGCACCTGAGAGCACACCATGCAGTAGACGTGGCGGCCCCGGGGCCCGTACGCCACCAGGTAGTCGAGGCGCAGCTGCCACGACTCGCCGCACGCGCCTCGGCGCCGCTTGGTGCGGGCGGGGCTCGGCCGGGGAGCCTCCACGTCGCCGTCCTCGCCGATCAGACTCGCGTCCTGAGACGGCGACGTGTCCCACTTGTTGCCATCGGCGTCGTCTTTGGCGTTTGCTTCTGATTGGATCGAAGTCTCCGACTCGTCTGTCATGGCCGATACCACAGAAAGAGAGAACAGACGTCAAACCGTTAAACCACTTTGGTGTGAGGGGGCCGACAATTTTTATGAATAAGGCCTGCGGGTCGAAGCCGGATGGGCACAGAGGTAACGGCTGGAGGGCGGGGGACTGACCGGCAAAAAAGGGTCAAGTGCCCAGCTCTGGTTTTAGAGTTGCGGAAAAGGACATAATGGTCCTGCCAGTGCGCCAAATGGTCTTATTGGTTCGGCTAAAGAGGCTAGTCGTGCAGGGCCCCCGCTCACCGTGAGTCTGAGCCCAGGCCTGCAGGACGCAGTGCTTCTGCTCGGAGGTGTAGACGAGCGAGTCGGGGTGGCGCTGCAGCACGTGGCTCTTGATGTGGTCCAGGTGCAGCGAGGGCAGCTGGCCGCCGCACAGCATGCACAGCAGCCGGCCCGCCTCCGCCTCATACTCCATCAGGAACTCCTGGCGGAACCATGCGTGCAGCGACGCGTTCAGATAGCACTCCAGCGTGCGGGCCTCCTCCGCCTCCGCGTCTACGTCAGCATCGGCCGGCTCGGACTCGGGGGACAGGCTCCGCCTTTGCTGCGGCTGCAGCTCGGTCGCTGCGGCTCCTGGACAGGTGGGTATTAAAACAACAAAAAGAAGAAAATGCAAATAGTTTGATCAAATAATTTACACTGGTGGACTGAACTTGCCAATTATTTAGTCAAAAAACAGTTTAGATATGACAAAATTTCAATCATGAAATAATTCAAGCATGTGCATGAATAATTTAATTGCAATTACCATGCCAACTGAAACAGATAAATTAAAATGTATGTACAATTTTTATGAATTGTGTATTTTACATCAAATAGTAATACTTGTTTTGTTAAATAGATCAATTAAAAAGTGATTGCTACTCACTAATCATATTTTTCCAAATTCAGTCAAATGATACAAAACGAATTTGACCTTTTTTTCATTTTACGTCAAATAGTTTTGTTTGATCTAAAATGATTCACATTTTGGAAAATTGCGATTTCCTAGGAAAGTTGCCAAAATGATCATTTTTAAATGTGAACACTGGCAAAAAATTTGAGAAATAAAGTTTATCTGAATGAAAAAAAAAAATCAGTTCTACTTGTGATATTTTTGCATCTTGCATAAAATTTTATTTTAAGGAGATAATCCACCCTATTTTTAATGTAGGGTCAATTTGGTTATTTAGCCAATTCAACAAAATAAAGGCAATTGTTTATTTAACAACTATTTAGGGATTTTCTAAACAATCGTTTTTTTAATGAGTTTGTTTTTATGATTCACAAATCAAATAGAGAATTATTTAACACCACCCTAATTTGTATTTTTAATTGCTGCATAATGAGCTAATATGCAACAAAAACTGAGATGCAGTTGTTGAGTTACATTTTTTTAATTTAATTAACCAATGAATACAAAAATGTCAAATGCCCGTCAAATGACTTGACTAATATGTTTTATGTTTTTATTGTTGACGTCGATGCCAACGGACTCACTGCCAGCGTCGTCAGGCTCCTCGCCGTCGGCCTCTTGGTCCCCCCGAGGCGAGGTGTGGACGGGTCTGGCGCCGAGATTCAGGTGGCTCTCCCAGCCCGAGCGGATGACCTCCTTGTCGGCGGCGCTCCACAGCAGCGAGTCGGGATGCTTCTGGCGGATGTGGCGCTTGATGGTGCTCAGCTTGAGGGTGGCCAGCGAGCTGCCGCACACCATGCAGATCATGCCGTGCCGCAGCGGGTCAAAGTCCATCAGGTACTCGCTGCGCCAGTACTCGTGGTAGTAGCGCCGGTGGTCGCGGCCCGGGATGCGACTCAGGCCCGGCCGCGACGCCCGCCGCACTTTGCGTCCCGACGGACCGGGCGCCGGCGACAGGATCGGGGGCCGGTCCGGACCCTCGCTGATGCTCCAGTAGCTGGTGCCCAGCGATCGGATTGGCGCCGCTGAGCCCGCCTCCGACTCGTCTTGGGCGGCGTGGCCGTTGGCAAGTGCGTCTTCCGCTAAAAAGACACAAATCGCTTGGACTCAGTCGGGTATATTCATGTTCTCGATTGGGTTGCATGTTGGGGATTTGAGTGAACGATTTTAAAAATTTTAATCCGAGATTCACTTCGCTGCCATCTTGTGGCATCTCAGGGTCAAGCAACTATGTTAAAGTGAGTTGGAGTCGACAAAAATAGTGCTTTGCCGCCTTCCTGTTGCATTAATAGAAAGGTAAACTGGTCAACAGCAAATTTTAATCCGAGATGCCTAAAAGTATTTTGAAAAAATGCTTTGACTTTGACTAATTTGACCTATAAAAGCTTGCACAAGACGGATTCTCTTCTCGCTTTTCTTTTTAGGCTATCAGGGGAGTCGTATATCATAAACCGGACTGCGTAACTCGCCGTTGCGAGAAGTGACGGCATCGGCGGCCATCTTAGATTGCCAAACTTGAATACATTAGTTTTTGTGGCGTTTTCACCTTATTATCTGTCTCTACGGTGAAAATGGTCGCACCAGTAAGTCTGGGTAGAAGCTTGAAATTACATTAATTAATCAATTAATTTCTCTTGCTATGTATGTGCCCAAACCCTACTCAGATATTCATCAGAACCACGAACAATGAAATGAAAGCAAAGTCCATCAGGAAAAATGATGTAGACCTGTGGCTAAATGACGCCACACCGCCCCCAAGTGGTGGGAGGTTTAAATCCATCCAGCCATCCATTATCTGAGCCGATTCTCACCATAAATCAACAGAACAGAAATGGCTCATACACACGTTCTACTCATATTTGACTTAGTTTAAATGCATGGAATTCCGTAGATTGTTTATGATTTGCTCTCCACATTTGCAACACACACGTAAACACAGCCTGCATATACATGTGACTGCACTTCACATTGTTCTACAACGATAAAGCGCATCTGCCACAAGCCAAAGACACAACAAATTTGACACAAGACTTCCACAATGGGGGTCACGAGGGCCCAGTCGTGGCACCCACACATAAAGACACAACAATGTGAGATCTGGACATCCATACACAGCCACACTAAAGACAAGACTGCAGGATGCCGGAAGACAACAAGCCTTGGGATAAGCCGTGGGACCAGACGTGGACCTTGGACCAGTGAGACGGAACAAGAGAGGAAGAATAATTTCAACTGACATGACATGATCGAAAAAACTGCCTAGGTTGAGGGACTCTGTAGATTGTGTGGGCCACGTTTTAGGAGCGCTCTTTTTCTCAGCTGTATTCATCTTGGGTGCGGGTCCTTGCGAAGGTAAGAAAAGTAGCCTGGATATCTGACTTGAACTATTTCCTGAGTTCCGGAGAATTGAAGAGACAATCTGAACAAATTTGGATCAGTTGTTGAGTCTTTGACTGTTTTCCTTCTTGAAGATAAAAACGAACATTCATTGATTATGTTTTGATAATCAAGGGTTTATTCCCTCGTAATTCACATTTGCTTGGTGACAAACTCCAACAATTGAGACGAGGTACACCCTGGATAGGTCACCAGTCGACCACAGGGTACATATAGACCAGTGCTTCTCAAATAGTAGGGGGTGGGGCGGTGCGATGCTGTCGTACTACAATAAAGTGTCATTTCACATCCACTCCAGTAGTTGGCAGTGGCGCTCTCCTTGCCCATTGTTTTGCAACCAAAACGCTATCAATTATAGTTGCGGAGGAGAGTGGATGGTGGGGGTGTCAAATTGTTTTCTTCTAGCGAGGGGGTGTAACAGAAAATAATTGAGAAGCACTGATATAGACCAACAAGCATTTTCAAAAGAGTCGCCGGTGAGGTGTAGTCTATCACAGTTGACGTTGAGGAAGATGTGATGAAAGTCCCTCTGGCATGCAACCACATGAGGACAAGCTGAATAGAAAATTGGATTGGTAGTGTTTGTTCATATGTACCCTGCAAATGGCTGGCGACCAGTCCAGGATGCTTCCTGCCTCTAAATGAAAGCTAGCTAGGATAGGCTACAGCAGCACTTTAGAAAATGAATGGGTAGTATCTTAAAGGGAACATCACGCTAAGGCTAGCAGATTAGCACGTCTTTTTTTAATAAATACGCTGTGATTCCTTGACCGTCCACACGATGGCGTCCGAGCGCCCCTCAGCGCCGTTAAGCCTTTGTTTACAGGAGCCCACACAGACAGAGGGGCCAAGCCGTATTGGTATTGTCCCACTGACAATGGCCGTGGATTTGACAGCCACGCACGCATGAAAAAGCACAACAATGAGTTTCCTTTTTGTTCAACGTCACCTCACCTCCCGAGTCGCTGTGGCCGTGGGCCGCCTCTTCCTCGTCCTCCTCCCCGCGGACGGTTAATGAGAGCGGCTCCGGCTCCGGCCGAGCCCGCGCGGCTCGCCGGAGCTCGGCGGCGTCGTCCATCCCGCACTCGCTCGGGTTCCGGGACGTGTCACGCGCGCACGGGCACGTTCACGACGCGCATCTGGCATCGCACGGAAGCCCCGACGACGCTTGTGTGCGTGCGTGCGTGCGCGCGCGCGACCCCGTCAATGTAAACCCCTTCCCGTTGACAAGTTAACTTTTCACAGGTTCTCCCATAGAAAAGGTGCGGCAAATGCGTAAGCGTGGGCCTTCAGTCGCGTATTTTGGAGACTCTTGCTTGTCTTCAGGGTGGGGAGCCGGACGAGGGGCCCCTGGGGCTCCTTAAGGGGCTCCTGGGTAAATTTAAAGAGACAGTACCCGCGTCCACGAGTGCCCAGGGCCGCTCTTGCGTCATCACACGTTCGTCACGCCGATTATTATTATTATCTTCATTTGTATTCACAGAAGGATATATGCTGTTCATTTAGTTTAACATAATTGTTTATTTTTCATTTTTTTAGACACACAAAACATTGACTTTTTAATTTATTGTGGATATTGTTACACGTTGACTTTTTGATTGTTTTGGCCGGTTTTATTTTAAATTTTACACTCACATTTGATGTATTTTTTCACAGTCACGTTTTGTTTTTTATTGCACATATGCATTAGTTTTTACTTTTTATTCTATTTTCCTCAATTTTTACACACAAACACCTTATAAATATTTTCTTTTGTTCACTTCTATTTTTTTGTATTTTACTCTTTTTAAACACATGAACGCTGTTTTTATTTTTACCTTTTATTCATTGTATTCATTACGCACAGTCATTTTTTACACCCACACACAAACATTTTTAGACACATTTCTAACATGTTAATTTTTTTACATTTTATATTATTTTATAAATGCGCAAGTTTGAAATATTTAGTTTTCGCACAAATTATTTTCAAATGTATTTTTATTACGTTTTAACGGTCACACTCGTTCCAATATTATTCTTTTGAATTCAAAATTTTCGCACATTTTTTTTCCTTTTTATTGTATTTGTATTAATTGTTTTAGGAACTGTTTTCTTTTTATGGTTTGCTTCTTACATTCCCCGCCCAAACACGAGACGTGTGGCCGATATCCGGGTCCTGCCGTGCGTTGTCAAGGCAGCCACATCCAGTCCCCGGCTAGCTAGTGGTGGGAGCTAACCGCGGAGTCCTCACTGAGCTGTCCTCACATAGACAACGAAAAAGAAAGCCTCACTTCCGTAAAAAAACCAAAAACAAAACCCAAAGCAGACTTAAGTCACTCAGTGACCAGGTAAACGCCCGTGCATGCTTTTTATTCTGCTTCCTCCTTTCTCGCTTGTCGCTAAAGGCACGACAGGCGTCGTCAACCGACGAGGACAAGATGTCCATTGTGAGACAACGTCCGTAGCCTCGTCGGGCCTCGTTCGACGACCGTTCCGGTCCCAGTTCGCTTTCCTCTTCCGCCGCCGAAGCCCTTTTGCATGCGTCTTTGGACGCGTACTCGGTGGGACTTGAGTTCGCGATTTCGTGATTTGAACGGAGCTAAACGCTCCTAAATGGGACATTTTGACTGTCGGCGTGTGAAATTAAGATACAGGGGGAACACATTTAAAGGGAGCGTGTCACCATGACGACACATTTAAAGGGACAGTCGAGCGTTGCTACAGACCCTGTGTCCCCCCCCCCCAAAAAAAAAAACAAACAAGACGTTTGCTCAAAGCAAATATGATGGTAACTGACCTGATGCATCAAATGAATAACGCGACCTATCACAAGCTAACTTCACATTCGCGAAACAAAAACAAGAAAAATATTATACATTCTTAGTGCTGTAAGCTGCTGCAATAATATGTGCGTTCCTAACATTACCTGTACTTATAATAAAGGATTCAGTTATAAAGTTTGCTTAAACACAAATATCAAAGTCAAGTTCTCGTCTGTCATTTTATGGAATCTAAATTGTGTTGATCGACTTCTTGTTTCAAGCGCTCAAATATCAAACTGATAACTTTTAAAAACGTTTACATATTACAAGTGTTGTTTGTAACCAATTCCCTTTTCAAATAAATGTAATTGTATTTGAACAAATATTTTTTTACCGCCCTCTGATTTGAAAACTATTCATTAGTTTCGTAAATGTTATATGAGGTGGTCATATATTTATTTGGGTCCACTTTCATATTGACCCTCGGAAGGAAACCGCCACTACGATGTGATCCGGGTCAACAATTAGTTTGACACATCAATTAAAATATATTGCAGAGAAACATTTCATCAAGGTTGTTTTTCCAATAGAAGTTGACACACGTTAATTTTTTTTAGGCTGTTTTTCTTAAATTATTTTTTATCAATTTGTGTTTTTTTTCTTCTTTTTTTATTCCAATTTGTTGCAATATTTTAAATTCGCTAGCCATTTACACACTTGGTGTTTTCATATTTTTTCTTGGTGTGTTCTCACACATGATTTCCTCCCTGTGCCTTAGGAACACCAAACTTATTTGCATGATCCTGTAAGCAAAGGCACTCACGGCAGAACAAAACCTCGCGGACGGAAGGAATGAAGGACTCCATGGGACGAGATCTTGCATGTTTGCAGTAGCATGCCGACGCTCAGGAACAAAGTCGGCTCGGCCTCCGAGTTGGATGGCGCCACCCCGGCGACTTCCAGTTCGTCGGGCCCCTCGGTTAAAACCACTCGGTCTGTCGGAACGATGACCAACGGTGGCCGGACGCGAGTCTTCTTGCGGGTCCAAACCGAGCGCACGTCGGTAACAGAGAATGAGGAGGATCAGGTGGCCCGTCGCCGGGAGCAGTGGAGGCTCAAAAAGCGTGAGCAGCGGGCCAAGATGGCGGCGAGGCTCACCAAAACCAGAGAGAAAGTCACGCCCGTGATAACGGCATCTGCTCACTTTCTTTTTCCTCATTTCAATCAAGGTGGGCAAACCCAAGCACAAACTTTGCACAAATCAGCACAAGTGGCAAAAGAATCATCCAGAAAGCCGCCAAATTTTGCGTCTCCGTTAAGCATTGCCCGAAGCAGAACACCTTGGCAGAGATCCTTGGAAGCACAAAGACATCAGAAAGTTAAATCCCTGCCCATGGCCTTGCCGTCAAAAATCCGACGCAACCCACCGATGGACATCAGTGACACTGCGGAGCAGATCATAGCCAAACAGAGAGAATACTGGCGGATAAAAAAGCGAGAGCAGCGGGCCAAGATGTCAATGGAGGCGAAGGCCCGGCTCAAGGAGAAGGACTCCCTCATGCGGAGAGTTCGACGCTACCAGAACATTCTCAAGGAGATGAGGAGGGCCCGGGCGTCGGAGGCCGGCCTCGAGACCGTCGGAGGCTTTATCAAAGAAGACGGGACAGTTTCAACGAGCATTCCCCAGATGCAGTGCTTAAATGGCACTGCCAGGAAAGATGAGCTCAAGGTCTCTGACGACAAAGTCCTCATGAGAGTGCCCACCCAAAGCTCAAAGACAACACCTGCCCAATCTTTCAGTCACCTCACCCTCACTTGTCCTCAGAGGCAACGCAAACTCGGTTTTCCCGACGCTCCCTCCAGGGGCGGCCGGGTCGGCTGCGTCAGGAAAATGCTCATTTCGGATAAAGCGTTGACCCACGAAGACCGAATGGCAAAGAAGCGCGAATACTGGCGGGTGACGAAGCGGCAACAGCGGGCAGCGCACGCCGCCCGCCTGAGGCAAAGCGTCGTCGAGGCCAGACCCGCCCCGACGTTCCAAAGGAACAAGGTCCCGAGGCCAGCGTCCCAAGCGTCTCTCTTGAACACCAGCGGGCCGACGAACGCCATCAAACAGGAGCCTGATCTAAATGTTGCCCCGGAAGAAGACATCTGTCCAGGTCTCAGGCCTCCGCTTCTGGTGCCCAAGCCCGAGCCTGACCCGGCTCCGGCAGCCGACTGCCAGGCGACCACTCTGCTGGCGGTGGCTTCTATGAAGAAGCTGCTGGAGGAGTCCCTGAGCACGGTGAACGACGGCAAAGACCAAGAAGTCCTTGTTGGAACCCAAGTGAAAGCGGAACCCGATGAATCGCCGGTGAAAGAGGAGCCCGACCGATTAGAGGTGAAAGAGGAGCCAAACAGAACTGAGGTGGCCGCCGTTGTCCAAGCTCAAGACCCCGCCGAGATGGTCCGCTGGCGTCGCCGCACAAGTGTGGCCATCAGCCTGCAGAAGAAGCGGGAGTACTGGAAGCTGATGAAGAGGCAGCAGCGGGCCCGGCAGAAGGAGAGACAGGTCAAGGCTGGCGGTGGCGGTGGACGTGGACGTGGACGTGGGAGTCTTCCCCTCAGGAGCAACCAGGTGACACACCTTGGCATTGTACACATTGCTTCGTTTCAGTCCTTTGTTTGACAATGCTGTTGGGCTTGTTTCGACTTGTGTGTAAGTTGATATGTTTGCACTGTATGGGCGAGTGAATGAGAACAGCACGCGTGCCACCATGTGTGTATATCTGTGCATGTGTGTCCATACAGTATGTGTCTGCATGTGTTTGTGTGTGAGTGCCCACACACACTCACCGACAGACTGACACTTAGATGGAAACGCAACACATGTTCATGCCAGTCTTTTTGTGTATGTCCACGTCCGTGTCCACTTTTGCTGAAACCTGATTCGTTACTGCAAACCTCTTTGTGGATTCGAGACCCCGGGGGCAGCAAAAATAGTATTCACCACGCGGGGCCCCTTGGAACCAGTTTCATCAGATCATTTAGGATTTACGAACAAATCGGTCGGTTTATCGACATTCACCTTAACAACGTCCGTGGATCTTTTCTGCCCGTGTATCGTTTGAGGATGTCCTACACTTGCACTGCTTCTCAATCGTGTTGAGGTCTGGGGATGATTTCGCCTCGGGGACAATTTGAAAGGCATTTTATTTGTTTATCATTGCTTTTCATGCCATCTTTGCATGTTTTTGTCCCGCAGCCTCCAGCTCTTGCCGTGCGCTCCATCAACGTTGCGAAGACGCCGGTGAAGCTCCTTCCTAAGCCGGCATCGTCTTCGGGGAGCAACGTTCCCGCCGTGCTGCTGAAATTGCCCGAGACCCTCGCCGTCAAACCTCCCAACTGCGCAGACTCGGCCCCTGCGCTCCCCACTCTGAAACCACCGGACAACCCGCTCCCCAAGATAATCCCGCACCTCATCGAGCCTCCCGCTCGAACCGCGCGTCCCACTCCTTTGAAACGGTTGTGGCCATCCCCGGCGCCGCTTAACACCTTGAGCACTCCCAAGCGTCGCCCCGACGAGTCCGAGGAGGACTTTCTGAAGCGTAAGCGAGAGTACTGGAGGATCAAAAAGAAGGAGCAGAGAGCCAGGAAGTCTGTGGGTGAGAAGGGGATCCCCCAGAGGAGGGCCTGCGTGCCGCCCGCTCACAACCTGCAGGTACAAAGTATTGGGGGACAAAGTCCAGGCTGGCTACTAATATGGGCAGCTAAAGTAGGCCATCTGGGGTCACCATGGCAACAGCAAACACTAATCTCTATTTCAAGCCACACCGAGTGGAGTTGGGTGATTCCCAACCACTGTGTCACGACATACAAATCATGTATCCTTGTTAATCTGGCGATGCTAGCGACATGGTGTCACAGGCACATTTTTCATTGTATTTTTTTTATGCAATACATTTAATTTTTTTTCATCTCTGTTTTACTCACTATACAGGATTTTTGTCTGCGGGCGATGTCCGACCCTATGAGTGACGCGTCACAACATCTTATCAGGTAGAAAACCAGCATTTTTTTTTTTGGTTTGTTATTGTTACAGACGCTACACTACGTTCGGACAAATGACATCCCAGAAGTCTGTATCTTGAATTGCTTGGAGGTCGTTATTTGGACAGAAGATATCTGCGTTTGGGTACAAATTAGGGCCTTGACCAAATTATCGGTCGGCTGAGCAAAATCCTTATCTGTCAAATGTTGCTGATTAAACGCTGATATATTTGTCATTTCTCATGAAACACAACTATTAGAAAAAGCTCCGTCTCCAGCAAGTGGAGATGGCAAATGGTATGGAAGAATCCAGATCGGCTTAGCTCAAGTATGCTCATATGACATCGTATTGTTTGTACAGAAATTCAAGAGACAGCGGGGCTGACTCTCACTACACGGCACCACTACAAGGTAATATGATGAAACGTGTGATTTATTCCAAAAAACATGTTTTAATATTGCTCCACCGTGTCTCCAGATGAGCTTCTGTTAGCCGATGCCGAGCGCCGCCCCGGCGAGGGTGGCCCCGTGTCGGAGGCCACGTGGAGGAACTTCTACCTCATGGACTACGACCCGCTCAACCAGCTGCTGGTGTGCATGGCGTGCGGAGAGCTGCAGCACTCGCAGAGCCTGGAGGGTGTGCTGGCGCACATCGACGAGGCCCACCCGCACACGCGCGCCTTGGAGCCCGCCGAGCGCCGCCTCATCCTGGAGGCCTGGGACGAGCAGGTGTCCCAGCGTGAGCGCTTCTTCACCAGGCAGCTGCAACAGCGCGACGCAACGCCGGCAGGTAGGATCGCTCGTCTTGATCTACCGAGTTGTAAAATTCATCAGCCCATCGTGTGATGAAACGTTACACATTATTATGTGTACAAATATTTCTGTGTCACGATAACGGCGTAGTAAGCCGTTTCTGTCACGCATTGCATTGAGAAAGCAGCTTTTGCGAAGCCACTGAATTAGAGCACTGGAAATAATTAAAAAATAATAATTTGTACGCGACTTGGAGAGCAATAAACTAAAGTTTATGAAGAGTTTTGTCTCGTAAGGGCATTTTGTTAAAAAGCTGCTGAATCCAATTATTGGACAAAGTCAACGCTTAGTTAATTTGTGGATCATTCTGAGAGGAAAATGGGTGAGCTTTGAAAAAGGCGTATTAAGGAGATGCTTTCATGCAAATCGAATTGACTTGAATGGCGTTGTCCTCGTGGTGGGTTTGTTCATTCAAATCAGGAATCATGGAAGCTCATACATTTAAAAAAAAAAAAAAAAAAAATCAATGTAAATTGGAAAAATGGTTCAAGAAAAGGAATAGCAACAACGGATGCGTGATCATTTGGAACAAAGTTGATTGTTCGTTTCAATATTGCTCCCTGCCCATGTTGATTTATTGTATTGTTTCCATGACAATTGCAATTTCATCAGAGGTCCTCATTAACAACGCTCCCACGCTTGTTTTTTTACAGGAACGGACAGGAACTGAACTGCAGGTGCAGGATAAAAGCAACCTTCTCTCGCATAACAACGACCTTCTATCGAGAAGTTGTTGATTTAGATGATGCAATATATCTCAGGGGTCGGCAACTTATTTCGGCCGCGGTCCAAATTTGATCATGGGCTGAAAGGACTTTTTATAAGGCAAACTCTGCTTTTCCCACAAAAAAAAAAAACTGGGTGAAAAAGCTCAGTGCCGCAAGTCTCGCTGGATTGCCGTACACGCTCTGTGCCTTTCCCACAGCTTTTTGTCGACAAGACATTTCTTATATAGTAGTGTGCACTTCCGTCCTCGTGCAGCTGACATTTTCATTCTTTTGTAGCCAAACAAGATCACGACAATATCGAGGCACTTTTCACACAATCAATATTGTTGCATCCTAAATCATCAGAGAGGTTTTCCTAGGGCTGTGCAATTAATACAATACTACCTTATTTATTTAGCGCATTTCACAACAGCTGGAGCTGTAACAAAGCGCTTTCCATATCTTGTTATATAAATTAGCGGGAAATGAGTCCCTTGAAAAATCAGTTATTATTATTATACTCAACGATTACAAAATTATACATGGAAACCATACTCAAATTTATATATTTACATCTTTTTTAAATTTGAAGAAAAAATAAATTAGGTTTGAATATTGTTTCCATATATATTTTTTTTTGTTTTGTACCCCCCAAAAATAATGGCTTGAATAATCGTGATTTCAATTATAACTAAAATAATGGTGATTCATATTTTTTTCATAATTGAGCAGCCTTAGGTTTTCCCCAACAACATTTGGCAGGCCAAATAATAATTGGTGGCGGGCCAATTTGGGCCCGCGGGCCGGATGTTGCCGACCCCTGCAATAGATGAGAATAGCACACTTGATTACGGTTTGTGTCAACCTCCCAAGAGTCAATTTGGGACTTGTTTACTGGTTAAATGCTTTCAAATGCCTTTCTTTCTGCAATTAAATTTTTTTTTACCTTTGGGAACCTTTGGTCTTCTTTCACAACACGTATTTTTTTTCCTTTTGTGGCCGCGCGGTGGGTGGCGAAGTGGTTTGCACGGCTGATGTCCGGATTCAAGTCTCGGCTTCAGCCACTTAGTCTGCCTTTTTACCACGTCCCCAAAAACATGCATGTTGGATTCACGACGACTCCAGTCCAGGGTGGCTCCAGCCCACTCGCGACGCTCACTGAAGACGAAAACGAAAGGATAGACCAGTCCAACAGTCAGATCCTGCTCCTCCTCGCCTCCTCCATGTCCTCGGGCTCCTCGGGCGGCGGCGACTCTTTCGAGGGTTCCGCTTGGAGCTCCCTTGGGCCCGCTTGCAGGCGGAACAGGGTGGGGACCCGACCCAGCATGGGGTTGCTCTCCTGTAGACCGGAGATCCACTGGTTGAGGGTGGCCTGGTCCCCCTGGCTGGTCATGCACATGGCAAAAACCGGACCTTCATCCACTGGGGAGAAAACAAACTGTCACGTTACCAAAGAGTAAGGTGTGTACATTTTTTTTTAATCCTGTCAGAAATATAATCATCTTACAATCTTCTACATCAAAAGTCTCCAGTGCCCCAAAGTCCCGTTCTAAGTCAAGGTCGAGTTGAAGAGGGTACCCCAAAGACCGCTCTGGATCATAGGACTCCTCCACCTTTATAAAAAAAAAAAAGATTTTAAATAATTTATTACTGGATGCTATTAGAAATTTCAGAAGACGTGTATTTTCAACTCTTTGTTCAACAGCTGCAGACAATTTTCAAAAATCACAAATAGATATATATTTTTTCTGTTTATGTTAGCTCGTTGGATCACAAAATTCCTTAATCCTCTTTCAGAGTCTTTAGCTGTCTTTTTCAGTTTTTGTGCCTCCTCTGCTCGCAACCAGGTCTGGTCTCGCCCACCTTCTCGCCGGCCGGCACGGGTTCGGCCCGGAGGACGTAGTAGTGGACGCACGTCTTCCTCAGCCAAAGGGGAAACGGTCCCTCCACGAAGACGGGCTTGCTCGGGTCGTGCTTGCCGAGGAGCTCCATCTGCTCGGGACTTTGGATGCCGACGATGTGAGGGAGCCTGATCTGGTGGCCGCTCTCGCTCACGTCTGTGCACGGCGTCTAGGGAGGAGATCAGGTAGGACGATTGACTGTCATGGCGTTATAATGATGAAAAATCTCATTTGCATTTTGGAGCAAATGACACTACTTGAAAAGTCCCCTTGGGGGGCGGGGGGAAACTTGAGAGAACAGGGTAATTAAAAAATATATATATATCGTCAAAATATGTACATGCTTTAAATAAATGCTCTTATTTCTAAAAGAAAAGCTGTTAACATTTGGAATTATTTTCACATAATTAAACTTTGCAATTGTAATCATCCAAAAAAACAAAAAATGCTATCTTTGCGCCTTTTTTGTGTTTTCCCCCATGCATTAATTTGTATCAATTATTGACAGAAATAATTGAAGTACATTTTCATCAAAGCGATAATAATGAGAAAATTGCTGTTTCCTCTTGGGGAGAAAAAAACCATTTTAAAGTTTAGGATTATTTAAATGTCCTTATTTTGTTCCTTATTGCCCTACGATTGGCTGGCAAAGAGTTAGGGTGTGCCCCGCCTACTGTCCGAAGACAGCTGGGTTGGGCTCCAGCACCCCCCCGCGACCCTTGTGAGGAAAAGCGGTACAGAAAATGGATGGATGTGTGGGAGTTTTCCTGGTGCTACCGGACCTAAGTGGCTTCCTTTTAGCCACTTGAAAAATGTTGGTCACGATGTGAACTGGCTTAGAATGGCACCTGGTAAACGGTGACTTTGGCGTCCAGGTCGTTGGCTATCCGCGTTAGGCTCAAGCGGGCCAAGTCCACCGGGTCTTCGGGCAGCTGATGCGGGACAGGGAAAGGGTTGGCGTGTTTGAATTTCGGGAACCAGTACATGATGCGCTGGTACTTCCTCACAGGGTGGCCCTTCTCGCCAAAAATCTGCACCAGCAGAACTTTGGTTTCCACGTTGGGCATGACACCTGGCGAGAAAGAAGGAAAATAATCAGTTTGTCGATCGGAGCGCCTCGTAAAACTCGGACACGCACCGTAGTTCTCCATTTGTTCCAATAACTGTACGCCGCACTCCTGCTGGCGTGGATAGTGGTTGAACATGCGCTGGATGAAGTTCCTGGGCACGAACACCTCCTTGGGAAACACATCCAGCAGCTGGTTGTAGACGGCCAGCTCGCACTCCACGCCGAACTCGGGCATCTTCTTGAGCGCCGCGTAGATGAACTCAACGTGGCCCCGCCGCCTCACGTCAGCCTTGGTGAACGCTTCCAGCGCCTCGGCGAAGGAGGCTTTGGTTTTGTGCTCCGTGGCAAAAGGGTCGCGAGCGACCACGGTCGTCTTAGCGCGGTCCTCGCCAACAAACTCGACGGGCACTTTGTGGCGGCGGAAACATCTCACCGCCTGTACAAAGACGTCATATGATCGCGTGTCAAGGAAATATGGATAACGGGTTCTCATCATTTCTGGCTACAGTAGTATTATCGTTGTGTTCATGAAAAACGCGATGGGGGTTTATTCCTGTTTACTTTGAACTCTGGGCGACACTAACTGACCTAAGACTGCAAAAAAAAGTTGACGATTTTTTTTAGATAAAACGTCACAATGGTGGAGTGAATATTTGAGTCCATTTCTTTTGGTGTGCAAATGCCATGTTGTCAGATTGCACTTTTTGTTTAAAGATTTCCCAATATTCCGTGCAAATAAATTTTGGGAACTCCGTAAACCGTTACCTGATCGTGCTGTGGACGGCGTAGCAAACTGGGGCGAGCGGGATGCGCTGCGTGGTAGGCGGACTGGCCCAGCATTTGGAGAAGGCAGCGTGTGCACATCATGGTGGAACTGCAGTGGGAACAAACTACACGAGTCAATTTCAATTGCCCTTAATAAGTCATGGAAAACATGCAGGAAAGCCGCCGTCTAGGAGCGGAATTTGTTTAATGTTCATTCTGAATACTGATACAGAATTATTATTTTTTTAAATAATTTGCTACAGTATATTTTTTAAGCAGTGAAGTACATTTACTATAAAACGTTTGCATTTAATCTTTAAGAAAAAATGTTTCAGACATCAAGGTAGAAAATTCGTTTCACTTTCATGCAATACTGTCTAATTTGAATCGTTCTTTAAATTTAAGTGCAATGTTCTGCTTCAAGCTGCTTGTAATGTTACAGTGGTTTAGATATTATAAAATATATTTTTTTGCAGTACAACCGTACGACATAATTTATTCACACGATATATGGCGATTGTCATGGGGCTCAATGTTAAAAACGAGCCTTCAGTGTTTGTGTTCTAAAAGGAATTCTATTCTGGCTCACCGTCTCCTTCAAGTTGCTCTTGACGAGTGTTACTGCGTAGAAACGCCGACTGACTTCCGGGTTTCACCCCAAATGCTGCCGGTTTCTACAACAAGGACGCGGATAATTGATTCCGCTCCTTTTTTTGGTGTGTCGACGATCGTTGTTAAAAAAGTTTCTTTGGTAAGGGAGCTATTTTAAAAGTACATTTTACGATGTGAAGCGTCCTTAAATTTTTATATTTCATCATATAACCCAATGAAGAAGAATATAAGCAACAGGAAGTTGGATTACATTATTTTCACAATTTGTTTTTAATCTTGAAATGAGTATATTTGGAATCATTTTGTTTTTGTTACATTTAAATCATATCGTTGGGACCCCGGAAAACCGGAATGACAAGAAAGAGGCCCATCGTACCATCCATTAAATCACTAAAAATGTTTTCATGACAACTTCACTAACTGTTGTAGTTGTGAAAATGTCCACGTGATGGCGACAAATACCCTGCAAAGCGAAGAATTTGAGCCCTTCTGTCTGAATGCGAAGAGTTAAAACTAAAGCGAATTAGAGTTGACTAATAGTAACAGCGTGGCTTGTCGGATACTCGACATTGGACTTTGAGGGGAGAATTCTCTCCCGCTTTTCCTTTTGACAATTTTACGTTGATTCCCGGGTGTTTGTGAGCGACACGACTCTCTCTCTCAGTATGGGGACGAAGCTCACCTTTTTCGGGTCGCCTCGGGACTCTCGACGACACGCGTCCTAAAAAAATAATAATCAAATCCCAAACTCACAGACATGGAGTCTTCGACCAACAGCATAGGTGAGTACTTGTGTGTTTGTCTGCATTCGTTTGTGCAAAGTTTCGCTTTAAAAAAATAAATAATTAATTAACATGGCGTGAACATGCTCGTGATTGTGACATAAGTGCGTGGGCGTGAAGGCAGATACTAGCTCGTTTTGGAACATGTGTGTGTTTTGTTTTGTCTTTTTTAATCAACTGTTTCCTTGTTCTTTCATTTGTCAACGAAGTATTGTAGCCACGGGGCTGCTTAAAATGCCCCTGAAAAAGTATTTGGCAATTTCCTGATTTCATTTTTTTCTTATTTGCATATTGATCACGCTTCCGTGCTTCAGATCGCCACAACAATTTGAATATAAGATAGCACAAATAAATATTAAACGCCGTTTCTAAACGATGATGTAAGAAATACAAATCTTTTGGTCTACGGTCTAGCTAACGTAACGTGAGAATGCTCCCATGCTCTTGCAAATTGATACCATGGAGCTATGTTGGAGTAGTGAAGCTTCAATTAGACAAAAGTAGTGCTTCACCAACATGTTCATTGCTGCCAGTGAACTATGTTGAAGTGAGTTGTGAGTTGCCTTTTAGTCAAAAGGGGTGATTTGCTGCCAAGGAAGTGACGTGAGTTGAGGAGCTTCATTTAGGCAAAAGTAGTGCTTTGATACCATCTTGAGGCATCTTGGTGGCAAGCCACTTTTTGAGGTGAATTGAGGAGATTCTTTTATTTTGGGGGGGTGAACCTTTTCAACATTCAAAATAGCCACAAGCACACCATTGATTGGTAATGTGTGTCTGTTTCTGTTTGAGTGTGTCTTTGTTTGAGTCAGCTGCTTGCAAGACATCATGTCTGCCCTGAATTAGATCTTTTGTTTCAAAATTCCTACTAATCATCATGAGCATTTGTCCCTTTCTGAACTAACTTTCCTCATAGAAAGAGCATTTAAAATCAACATTGCATGCAGATTTGAGGATAGTGTGGGATCTATCCATCCATCCAACCATTATCCAAAACCGACGCTTCTCCTCATTGTGGGCGGGCAAACAAACATGCAAACTCTACACACGAAGGATTCGAACCAGCCACCTCTGTACTGTGTACTGTGAGGCGGATTAGTTGTAAGTTAAGTTGGATTTGAAACAAGCGTCAAGAACAGGGCCAATTCAATATATTACCTCACGATTAAATGGATGACAAAGATTACAAAACAACATAATAGCGCATTGTGAAACTTCATGTTCATATTCATGTTGAGAGCGAGCTCAGTCATGCCGATTCGACTCCGATTGCCAAATCCGGTTCCCGCACGTTAGTAGGCGTAGCGCGCTTGGAATGACAACCAATGGGCCGCGCTACATAAAAAACCTTTCTGTCATTTTTTAGCAAAAAAAAAAAACTTCACAAGGAGCAGCAATTTGGCAGATTGTGAACAATTCTTCAGGCTATTGAATGCCACTCCCAGTTTGCTGTCAAACTAAACGTAGAGAAGTACGCCTCGTGTGCTTAAAACAACCTCGTAGCTTTGTCATCTTAGTCTGATGCGAACAGAATGTGCAAAAAGCCACAGTCGGTTAAAAAAAAAAAAATAGCATCTGCGTTAAAAGTGTTCAGGCAACGGATAATTTAACGCGAACCGATGAGTCGCACATGTAGAAAGACGATACGACAATACTCAGGATGAGATTCTTGATCATCTGTGAAGAATGGAAATGACTGCAGCTTACTGATTGACAGTTTCGTCGGATGTCTGCATGATACTACCAATGTCTTTTGAAGTCAAGCAAAAAAAAAAACAAGTGTCTGTAATATTCTACAAAGTCGACTACGATTTTTCTTACTTAAGATTCCTCAAGGAACAAAGAAACATCCAACCGTTATCTGAGCCGCTTTTCCTCACGAGGGTGCGGGATTGCTGGAGCAGTAGGCGGGGTCACACCCTCAACGTGTTGCCAGCCAATCGCAGGGCTCACAAAGACGAACGACCATCCGCGCTCACAAACGTACGCAGCGTCAATTTGGAGCGTTCAATCAACCTAGCTTGCATGTTTTGGAATGTGGGAGGAAACCCGAAGAAAAGCCACGCAGGCACGTGGAGAACGTGCAAACGCCACACAGGAAGGCCGGAACCAGAATTGAACCCACAACCTCTGCTCTGTGAGGCGGACGGACGTGCTAACCAGCTTTAAGAACCTTTTTTTTTTTTTTGGGAATCCGAAAAACAATAATGACATTTGCTCGATTCTCTGCGCATGATGTCGAGGGAAAAACGGAAAAGCTGAAATGTGGCGTTTAACCAGTTTGATAAGAACAACTGGACCATTGATGGTCAACTCGAGACAAACAATCTCATTCTGGAATCTCTTTCGGGGGAGACTCCCCGGCAAAACAAGTTTGCAGCTGGGATTCTCGCAGGCCAAGGCGGAGACATTTTGACGCGAGTATCTGAGCTGTACTTTGACTTAAGTACAAAGCGCGTGTACTTTTGCAAGCTCTCGCTCAGTCCTCGAGGCTGCGGGCCAAAAAATGTACGATCTACATATTGTACCGTGTTCTGTGGAAGCCCGTTCCAAGCAGGAAGAACCACCGGAAAAAGATAATAAAACTCTGGCGTGGTCCGCCAAGTTGGACGGCGGCTGCCAAACGCGGATCCTGCGAAGCGGCAGGAGTGGCTGCGGCGCTACCGCAGCTTGTCATCTTTCTGCCGTGGCCTTTTTTCGGCCACAAGCGTCCATTCGGTCGGGCAAAGTCAAATAAGATCTGGCAACCGCTTTGCTCCGTCCTCAGATGACGCGTCGGCGGACGGCAGCGCCGAATCGGCCGAGCGGGCGTCGCTGATGGAGACGCGTCTTCAGGCGCAGGAGGACGAGATCGTCCTGCTCAAGGCCTCGCTGGCGGACGCCTTGCGCCGGATCCGCCTCCACGATCGGCTCCTCCCCGTTCTGAAGCAGCAGCTCATCGCAGGTTTGCTTGCTTGAGGCGCTTTGGCCAGGCGCCGCTTTGACCGACCCGATCTGTCGTTTCTAGTGAACCCCGCTGCTGCCAAACTGATCAACCAAGTCTGCTGCCACGAGAGCAGGAAGTTTTCTCCCAGCTTCGGCGTCGATGCGGAGCTCCTTCTGTGCGGTTCTAGGTTCGGCAAAATAATACCGTTCGGATTATCTTGGAGTTGAATTCCTGAGTCCTAAAATTGAACATTTTGCTTGCAGCATGTTTGAGTTTGGCCTCCATTTTTGTTTCCAGCCAATCCCCACCGAATGTTGCGGCCAGCACCAACGGCCACGCGGCCGACTCGGCGCCGGCACCCCCGAGACCGGCGACGGCGGACCGGTCCACCCAGACGGAGGCGAGCGAGGCCGGCCGGGATCCCGAGCCAAAAGCGGCGCAGGGTCGGGCGGCTTTATCCGGGCGGGTGCAGAGCCTCCACCTGGAGGACGCCCTCCCCCCGCGGGCCAAACTGCACCGCGCCCCCAGCGTGGAGGAGGAGGACGACGAGGACCTGGAGGACGACGACCAAGAAGCGGCGGAGCAGGAAAAGGAGCTGAGTTGGACCGCGTCGGTGGAGGAGCCCATCCAAGCGAGCGCCATCGGCGGCCTCCGGGATGGAAGTGGTTCCCCGGAAGAGACTGAGGCGCCCGCGACCGCCGATCCGAATCTTGGCGCGCCGTCCCCCGGCCGGCAAGAACCAAAGAAACCTCTGTGCGTGAGTTTGCCAAATGCGACTCTTCTTTCTCTGGCGTTCATCCAAAAGCAAGCATCCCTCGCGTGGGAGGGGGCGCTGGAAAGTGCCGGCGCCGCCGACTGACACTTCCAAGTCCGTGTACATATTCAAGCGCTTTGGAAAAATTGACGTCAGGGCCATTTAGCGAGCGGTTCGCAAACGTTTTGGGACCAGTTGGCGAGCTTTTTCCAACTACGCCGTCAGAATGAAACAGTATCGGAGCTTTTATTTCAAATTCCGACGTCCAGTCCCGGTGTTGGCGCGCGGCGAGCGCAAAGAAGTGAAACGTTCAACAATGTCCATTCAAAAGTTTCCAGAAGGTCAAATGAGGTTCGCCGGCAACTGAGTTGCTTTTTGTTTGCGTGGAAGCCAAGGCAGGGCGGAGGAATTGCTTTGTTTTCCTTTTATTGACACGCCTGTCCTTGTTCTGTACCTAATTATTTATTTTCTTGAAGCAATAAGTCATGATTTATTGCTTTTGGTTTTGTTGCGACTCCGGTTTGAGAACCGCTTTTTCTGGGCAGTTTGTTTCCATGAAGAGCGTCGAGCCGCCAACGCCAACATTTGTTCATCAAGCCAAACTTTTTTGAAGCGTTTTCTGATCGAAATCGGTGATCTCATCCTTTCTTTTCACACTTTGATGGAAGTGTCGTTTCTTTCGCCGCGTCGAGGCGATGCTGCCTTTGATTGAAGTGGCCTGCTTCCTTGTTGTGGTTTTGTGATTTTGCTCGCCGATGTTTCACACATTCCGCAGCTGGGCTCTTTTGGCTGATCTTCCGGGAGGAGTGTTTGCGGTTGATTTTCTCTTCCTGCTTCTCAGGCTGCTCGACATTGTTGCTGCTTCTTTGCCAGGAAGGACACATTGTGATTCCACCTCTTGGCTTTGAATATTTTCAGTGCATCCCGAAAGTTTGGAGGTTTTCATTTTTAATCTGTTTTTTTTAATCCACTTTGTTTTAATCAGCTTTTAGAACGCCTTTCTAGTTAGTTAGTTTTTTTTTTAGTTTTTTTTTTTAGTTTTTCTTCATTTTTGTTTACCTTTTATTAACCGTATCTTGAGTGACCAAGATGGATCGGATTAAGAATGAGTCCATAAGAGGGACGGCACTTGTTCGGACGTCCGAGAGGCCAGACCGAGATGGTTTGGACATGTCCCGAGAAGATTTAGTGAGCAGATTGGCAGAAGGATGCTGACTTTCCAAGTGCCGGGCCAGAGGTCGAGAGGAAGACCAAAAAGGAGTTTTTGGGATGTCATTAGAGAGAACATGAAAGTGGTTGGGGTGAGGGCAGACGATGCCGAGGACACGGTTAGATGGAGGCAACGGATTCGCTGTGGCGACCCCTGAAGGGAAAAGCCAAAGAAGTTTAGCTTTTATTTTTGATTTTTTTCAATATATATGGAGTATTTGTCCAATACCAAATAAAAAAAAAAAAAAAACGGGTCACTAAGTATTGTGTAACAAAGTAAAGTAACCGACAATTCTCAAACGACAACCTTCCTTCTTCTATCGCAACGGATGAACAGCAAAACCAAAGTCAATTCGTCTAAAATGAACCCGAAACACAAATGTACGATATTAATTGACAAAGACAAAAACAAATGATGTTGTCATATAAAAACCTTGGCAGGATTAACTTTATTTTCATCCCTTCAAATAGTGCACAGCAGACCCATAATGACAGAGAAAAAAGATTTTTTACACGTTCATGATGTCAAAAGTGACGCGCCGTTTTGTTTTCTGGCAGGATTCGAAGAAACAGCGAGAAACTGGGCAACCTGAAGACGCAGGTCAAGCGGCTGGACAAAAAAGCGGCCTCCTCGGCCACCCTCCTCACACGCTCGCCAAGCTTAGAGAAGTCGGACACGCGCGTCGTCATCACTTGTCCGCTTTGTCCGACGCTTGTCTTCATCCCGTTTTGTCTTCTTTTCTCTGCAGTCGTGCCAAGGAGATTGTTGCCGGCGCAGGTGATGCATCTCTCACGCAAAAATTTGCAATTGTCACGAACGCAAAGTCGACGTTTGAATGTGGGCAGCCGAAAGCACAAAGTGTCGCCATGTGTGATGAGGCACACGTGAGGCCGATCTATAATCTCGGCAAAGAAGGAGTGCTCACTTGGACTGACGTCAACAAAATTGTTGCGTTTATATTTTGGTTCTTTTTAACTCATTTGCTACCCGCTGAGTAAAAAAAAAAAAAAGGGATCGTTGACGTCTTTAGCCGTCAATGGCAGTAAATGCGTTAAGTACAGAAAGTGAAACATTTCCTAAAATCCCTCAAAAATCTCAAGTAGTATTTGTGCTCGGTTTGCTTGTCGCGAAGGAGTCATCGAGAGAATTCCAAGCCGTCAACGTTTGTGGTTCCGAGTAGCTTTTTATGGGAGGTTACAGTTAAAGTTTTTATTTTTAGCCCACCTCTGCTACAGTGTAGAGGAAACATTCACTTGCACTTGGAAATGGAACTTGACGCTCTCCACGGCTTATTTTCACAGCAATCTTAAAACTTTGTATTGGAAAAATGCATCTTTATTCTCATAAGATTCTCTCGATTTATCTTGTTCTGACTCGTGTCAAGAAGCAATTTAAAATGTCCTCAATATGTCCCCGTGAATTTTCACCCACAGGATCCCCCGGCTCCAGAAGAGGAACTTACACTCAAGGTAAGTAGATGAACGTTTTAAATCATGGCAAGCATTTATTCTCTGGGGGGGGGGGGAATCTGGTCCCGCCCACTTGCAAAATCTGCAATATGCAAAGACCAAATGGAGAAAGATTTTTTTTGGACAACACTGTATATCAATTTGCAATGTTTGTGGCTCTAAAAAAAATCTTTTGATACTCTAAACGATAGTTTATCAATGAATGCATTTGTGTGATGTGTGATTAAACATGTCCAGTTTATTGATGAAAAGTTATTGAGCTAACAAAAAAGCAAAATAGCAGTACGTGCACTTCAACAATGTCCAATCAAATCAATAGAACCCCACCCGCGAGATTCCCCAAGGGTCCGTGTTAGGTCCCAAACTATCCATCTTGGATAGGAACTGTTGTGCCTCCAAACGATTTAAAGGAGAAGTCCACCCTCAAAAAATCTTTGCCATAATTTGTCCGATGTGCCTTCACTCGTCGAAACACGACATTCTGACGTTTGTGGAATTTGAGCTAAGCTGCGAAACCCGTCAGCTCGGTACAAATGACGACCAATCACGGCTCACCTGTTTTCTCAAGCTGAGCCATGATTGGTTGTTTCCAGAGCAATCGTGATGCCATTTTCAGCCGACAGTCGGGACAAAATGGCCCCCAGCGATGGCTAAAAACGGACGCATTTTCTTGCTTAACTCGTATTCCGCAAACACAAAATGAATTTGAGTGGAGCCACATAAAACTCAAGGAACAAAAAGCATTTAAAAGCAACGTGCAAAACAATCAAATCAATTTGCCGCAAAAATGTGACAACGTTTGGACATAAAGTGTCAGTTGGAGAGGAATCATGACTGAGAGGTTTCTTTTTTTTTTTTTTTCCTTCCCCAGGCCAGTCCATCAAAATGTTCATCCGCGGCCGGCCGATCACCATGTACATCCCCTCCAACATCCAAAATTATGAAGACCTGAAGATGGAGCCGCCCTCCCAGAAACTGGAACTGGACTGGGTGTATCCTTTGCCCCGATTGGTCCGCCATCAAAGCAGCAACTGGACGCGTCCTCCTTGACGCTGGCGCCGCAGCTACGGCTACCGGGGGAGGGACTGCCGGGCCAACCTGTACTTCCTCCCGACGGGCGAGGCCGTCTACTTCATCGCCTGCGTGGTCGTCCTCTACCACGTCAACAAGCGCACGCAGCGCCACTACCGCAGACACACGGACTGCGTTCGATGGTCGGTGGTGGGAAAAGAAAAAACAGAAAAGCCATCTTCACATCCATCAGCGCACAACACGGAATTGAACGATTCGTGTGAATATTTGTGCTTTTCCCGCAGTCTCGCTTTGCATCCTGACAAAGTGCGAATCGCCTCCGGCCAGACGGCGGGCGTGGACAAAGACGGCAAGGTGCGGATTTTGATTCATCCGTCGCGTGTCATTTGGTTTGCCCGATTAATGTGCGAGCACCGATGGAAAAAGTCACAAAATGTTTTGATTTCAACACAAATAAGTGGATTTTTTTGAAAGATTTCGGTTCCAATCAAAAGTACAACATTGAAAATTGGCTTGGAAGAATGTGGTAGATTTTAAGTGTCGATTTGGACAAACTAAGTTTGCTGCGTTCCCAAAACGTGATTGCTTCAAGATGCCACAAAATGGCGGCAAATCACAACGGAAGCTGCTCCACTCACCTCAACATCGTTTTTCGCTACCAAGATTAATATTATTGTTGGAAAACTTGAATGTCCAAATATGGTCGGTTTGATGTGAGCTCCCGAATCAATATTATTGATCCGTCCTCATGCTGTCTGTGATTTGTTTTTGTTTTTTACATTTTAAAACCCAATTTTGAGCGTTGAAAATCGTGTGAAAACGATTCCATTAACTATCTTGAACCGTCTTAAGTGTTGCCAAACGGCAACGCGTTCCTAATTCTGCTGGAGCTGTCCCGCGTCACCACGCCTCAAAATTCAACAAAATCAGCCATTCAAAAACAAAAACAAAACAAAAGTGTTTGATGAAGTGAATAAAATCACCCGTCGCTTTTGATGCACATATTCAATATCCGTAATGATCTTGAACGATTATTTGTCTGTTTGGCAGCCCCTGCAACCTTGCGTTCATATTTGGGACTCTGCCACTTTGGTCACCCTGCAGCAGATCGGATTCGGAACTTTCCAGAGAGGAGTGGGATCGCTTGCCTTTTCCACCATGGTGAGTTTGTCCAAATTCAAAATGATGTATGCCATCGCATGTGGGAAAGGCGAGCCGCAGTCGAGCCATTTCTTGCCGAGCTCGTACCTGATCTGACATACTTTGAGCGAATAGTTGAACACGAGATTTTCTTGTATTACTGGAATATTTGCGCCATCCCGTCGTAAACGTGTGTTTTCAGGACTCTGGCGTGTTCCTGTGTGTGATTGATGATTCCAACGAGCACATGTTGTCCGTTTGGGACTGCGCCAGAGGGAGCAAGCACGGCGAGGTCAAGGTAAGGAACCGCCAAATGCCAGAGTGCTCCCGCTAACCGCGAGCCGCGAGCTACGAGCTACGTGCTACGTGGGAGTGCTGACTTCTAAACATACGAGCTTGTCCAAGAGGAACAGGATAATTACAGACCCCCCCCCCCCCCCCCCCCCCCTCGGCACCGCTCCGGGATGGCCCATATGCCGCTTTACTGCACTTGCATGAATGGAGCTTTTTGTGTGTGTGTATTTTCTTTCAATCCTGCTACATGGTGAAAAACATCTGCCAGAGATCTCAGCTTGGATCGTTTAGACAAATTTTCGTTGGCAATACACGTGAACTCGTGTAAGAAAATATGTTCACCGACCGACATTTCAGTTCAAGGGACGGATAATTCTTTTTTTTTTTTTTGTTACTTTTACAAAAAAGACTTTTTGTTGTTGTTATGTCATATATTTTGCCGCTTGGCACAGCCCTCTTTTAAACACTCAGGCCCTTAAAAAAACATTTTGAGGATAGACTGTAGCTGAATAAATTCTAAATAAAATAATATAATCAAATAAAGTTACATTTTGTTTGAATGCTAATTTAATTTCAGTCATCAGGTTTCCAATGCTAATGTTTGCTCAAAAATAGCAAACATGCTAGTTGCTATGCTAACTATGCTAATCATTAAAAAACGAAATTAATTTTCGACAGAAATGACCACTTGACCCTATTTTGCCGCGTCGTCCTTCCGTCCTTGCATCTTGTGAGTGGTTTGAATCGTTTGCAACTGTTTAAGTGGCAACCAAAATAAAATTCAGCGTCCAACACCCGCCGTCGGTCGCCAGACTGACTGGCAACCTGGAAACTTTTTTGGGACAAAGATGAGAGCTCCGCCTCTTTTTCCGCTCAAACCAAATTGAAGTCACTCCCCTCCCGCATGCAAACACGCTGAACATGCATGAGAGGAAAAAAAATAATTCCAGCAAAAACAAACTTCCGCCCTCGCTGTTTTAAAAAATTCTCGTCCTGCGTTTTCCGTCCCCAAAAAGGGCGTCCATCTGAGACGGACGGAATGTTCCGTCCTTGGGATGGAATGCCCATTTCTGATTTTGTGATTGTATGATTAACGAGGTTAAATTGATCGTGACGTACTCCATTATGACTGAAAAAATATGAACGACAATCGAGAGGACGACACGTAGCTTGATGATGTCATTTGGGCTGACTCCTCCCACTTTACTGAGTTGCAATGTGGTAAATGATTTTTTTGTTTTTCCCCCCTCCCCAGACCACCAACGAGACGGTGTTGGCTGTGGACTTCCACCCCAGCGACAGCGGCAACATCATCACCTGCGGCAAATCTCACGTCTACTTCTGGACTTTGAACGCGGGGCAGTTCACCAAGAAGCAAGGCATCTTCGGAGTAAGACTCCCTCGAGCCGACATCCTGAACGTTGCTTTCGCTTCCCCAAATTTTCTTTGCTCACGAGATAAATGGAGAAGTGGAGCTCGCAAAAGAAGCCGTGCAGGACGTAACGAATTACAGACAATTACTTCCTACATTTGAAAAGAGATCCCAAATCCGTTTTTTTTTTTTTTTTAAATCAAATTTTGACTTCCTTTTTTTCAGCCTCTGCCAACGTGACATGACTGTGAATTTTTTTTTTTTTTATGCTTTCCTTCCAGAAATACAAGAAGCCCAAGTTTATCCAGTGCCTTGTGTTCAGCCTGACTGGCGACGTTTTGACGGGCGATTCGGAGGGGAACATCCTGACCTGGGGCAAATCGGCCGCAGATATCAGAACTCTCGGCAAAGGAGCCAAAGGTAGGGAAAACGTTTCCGACCCGCCTGCGATACTTTTTCAGCCCCCTGCTCTCTGTCGTGCCCTCAATGTATCCCACAATGCATCTTGAGAACAAAAACTCCATTTTCCTGATTAAGCTGTTCCAGAAACTTTTTTCTTTTCTCTTGGGGAAATAATGTAAATGTAATCGGTCTCGTTCATCTGCACTCTCGACACTTTGCAAATAAATCAAAAACATTTTGCTGAAAACAATTTACAATAAACCCAAAATGCCCCATGGCGTGGCGAAATGAACATTTTGACTTTGATTGAAGAAAGATGGAAGCTGGAGAGGAAGGAGCTCTTTGCTTTCGTTTTCTTTATTCAATCGAACGACTTTTTTGCAATTCAAAAAACAACTCAAGACAATAAAATGTGGTCTGCAAGTTGGAGCGACGCGGCTTGCTTTTATTTTGAAGGTCTGACTTTCCCGCCGACGTTTGCGAGCAGACCGCCAGCGTTATTGCCTCGCTAAACCTGAAAAACCAAAACTGGCGACCTCATCGGCCTTAAACCGAGAAGCTGTGAAGAAGTTTGAGAAAATGGAAACAATCTCGTTGCTTTTAGTGTCTTCAAACAATTTCAAGTGGAACAATTTCACATCGTGAAGCCCACGGAGCGTTTTCTAGCCTTTTGCGTTGCCTTTTTGATCGCTTGGATATGTTTTCCAAGTACTGCGCGGCGTTTTTGACGTTTTGCTTTCCCTTCAGAGACCTTCCAGATCATGCGACAGACGCGAGCGCACGAGGGCAGCGTGTTTACTTTGTGCACGCTGCAGGGAGGCGCGCTGCTCAGCGGAGGAAGCAAAGATCGCAAGATCATCCGCTGGAGCGCCGACCTGGCTCCCGAGCACGAGTGTGAGGTGAACCGCAAGTGAAACTTTGTGCGGACGCTAAAGTGGCGTGACAAAGTCCAAACGTCTTGCTTGAGGAAGCGCAATCTCTGGGAATTCAAGTTGTCCCCCGTAAGCCGTCTCGTGGTCTTTTCTAGATTCCCGAAAATTTCGGGGCGGTGCGCACCGTCGCAGACGTTGACGGAGAGGAAATGTTAGTGGGAACGACAAGAAACGCCATCCTGAGGGGAACGTTCGCCACCGGCTTTGTGGCCATCGTGCAAGTACGTGCGGGAACTTTTTGACTTTCCCTTTCTCTATGGTCGCACTTTGGAAGTAAACAACAGGCATGAAAATTTGGAGAAATTTGCCGTTACGAAATCGAGGTGAATCGTGGAGATCTTGTGAGAATTCTTCTTTTCTTTCATTATGGACGGGACATGGAAGTGCACCACAGATTATCAGCGAACTGCAGACGGCAGCCATGAATTAGGGGGAAAAAAACATAACCGTACAGCATCACTATTTATTTATTTATTTATTTTTTGTCAGGGAAGGTATTGGAATACTGATACCTGATTGATTTGTGACGTGTACACGCAGTTGGCCTGTGCAAATGTCGGACGACCCTCTAATCTCGTTGCACACTTGAGTACAATGACAATAAAGGGATTTCTCTTTCTCTTCTCTTGAAAAGTCCGTCTTGCAAATGGCCTGGCAAGCGTATCTGCAATTAAATCCACACTTTTCCCTCCTTTGGCCATTATGGTTTAAAAAAACGCAAAAATATATTTTCGATTTTTTGAACGGTCGCCAGTCACGACTTTGTGGTGTGTTGATGAGTATCCAATCACAAGACGCGTTCATTACTGTCAACGTGAGGCCAGCGAGAAGGCCTTGCGATAACCAAGGCGTGATCTGATTGGTTATCGCAACGGTCGAGCAAATCTTACAGTCCATTGACGATGACAAAAGAGACGCCCACACGATTGTGGACGAATAGTGCACTGCTACCGTGAAATCTGCCTGGCAACACGAGCTAGCGGAATTCTGATTGGATACAAACTCTCACCTAAAAATTCCAGGGCTCATATACGTCTCGCCTTTTTCACGGCTGAACTAAAATGCGTCTTGACTTTCGCTCACTCAGGGTCACGTGGACGAGATGTGGGGGCTCGCCACGCATCCGTCCGTCAACAACTTCCTGTCCTGCGGCCACGACCGGCAGGTGTGCTTATGGAACACCGAGGAACACACGCTGCAATGGAGCATCACTCTGGAGGTACGGACGACCGCTCGGGATGTTTTCGCCACGCCGAAATTTCACGCCGTTTTTCGGTAGGAGTCCGGCTTGTGCGCTGATTTCTGCCCGAATGGATCGGTGGTTTCGGTCGGCCTCAGCACAGGAAGGTAACGCGTTGCGCGGTTAGCCGATGCTTGGAAAATAGCAACTGGAAGCCAATCTGGGCTTTGCAACAGATGGGTGGTCCTGGACCTGCTGAGCGCCGAGGTCATCTCCGAGTCGGTGGACGGGAACGAGCAGCATTCCGTCATGCGGTACTCTCCAGGTACGAAACACGACGAGCGCCTCCGGGCGCTTCTTTGGCTCCTCCTGGTGCATTCTGCTCATCCACCTTTTCAGACGGCAGCTGTCTGGCTGTGGGCTCTCATGACAACTTCATTTACATCTACAACGTGACTGACAAAGGACGGCGCTACACTCGTTTTGGGAGATGCAACGTGAGCCTCGTCTCTCTTTTTTTTTTTCTAAACATCTCATGCCGATCCTGCTACACTTCTCGGGTTCAAAATGGCCGAGACAAAAGTAGCATGCTGGTTGTATTGTCTGTCCTTGTTTTTTTCCATCTGTCTTCTCAGGGCCACTCCAGTTTCATAACTCACTTGGATTGGTCCAAAGATGGGAAGTACATTATGTCCAATTCAGGCGACTATGAAATTCTTTATTGTAAGTTGATTTGAATTTCATTTTCAGGAAAATGTATTGTTTGTTTTTACAAGTCAAGTGTTGAGCGATCTCTGCTAACAACATAGCATGACAGGCAGGACAATGAAATGCTCGTTGGCAACTCATCCCGACTGACGGCTTTGAACTTCACAATTTCGTCTTGTTCAAGCCAACTTGGAGTTTCGTGAGTGGCGTTAACGAACACTCTCTTGTGTTGTGTCAGGGGACGTTGCTGCCGGCTGCAAACTGTTGAGGAATCGCTTTGAGAGCAAAGACCGCGAGTGGGCCTCCTACACCTGCGTGCTGGGTTTCCACGTCATGGGTGAGGAAACAAAAAAACGCCGGCCCGTACCCAAAAGGTCATGACGATTCATGACGTTTCAATTCATTCAAATGGTGGAAATCAATTTCGGAAGGTTTGGCAGTTGCCGAAGCAATAAAAGTACCGCTATTAGTTTGTTGGCAGCTATATCCAAGTGAATTAAGGCGCTTCACTTGAAGAGAAGAAGTGCTTTGCTTGGTTAATTTAGACAGAATTGTGCTTTACTGCCATCTTGTGGTCGCTTGGTGTCAAAGGAACTGTGTTATTGTTAGTTGTGGAGTTTCATTTACGCAAAAATAACACTTTGCCCTCATCTTGTGGCATCTTCGGCTCATAATAAATGTTTTTGGAGTGGATGTCATTTATTCTATTTTCAGTATTTGCGGCGCGAAGAAGAGAATGACATTCAAACATTGCACGCGTCAAAAAGACGCCAAACAAAAACGTCTCTTTGTCGTGAACTGCCAAAGTTTTGCGCGTCAAGAGACCCAAAAAGATTTGTTTGATATTAAGTCTGCAAGTAATGATTATTTTACTAATAAATTAATCTGTCGATAATTTTGTGGCTTCGTTGATGAATCTGATTTTTTTTTTAATTTCCAGCCCTTTGTTCAAAAACGACATGATTTCAAATTGACAGTGCAGAAAGTGCACAAACAAACAAAATAAAGAGTTTGGTTTCTGGGTTTTGGTCAGAAAATTGTCAAAATGTTGAGAATTCCAAAGTAACAGCAAATATGTTTTGGCGATTGTGGAAGATATGACAATATTTCCTCTTTTGAAGCTGAAAATTGGAACATTTCTTCATCCATTCATGATGCAAAGCGCTTCTCCTTATGAAGGTGGCGGCCGTCGGGCGTGCTGGAGCCTGTCTCAGCAATTTGAAAGTGAAAAAGATGATTTGATAATCGATCAGTTAGCGCTTTGTCTTTGCACCTGTAATATCTATTTTTGAATTCATTGTTTATCGGCGTTTAATTCTACCATTGACCTAAAAAATTCAAAACTCTGATTTTGGTATGTTGGGCTTTTCTACCAGGCGTGTGGCTGGAGGGCTCGGATGGCACGGACATCAACGCGCTGTGTCGCTCGCACAGCGAGAGCGTGGTGGCAGTGGCGGACGACTTCTGCAAAGTCCATCTCTTCCAGTACCCGTGTCCCAAACCCAAGGTACGGCGCCGCGCTCCGTTTTGCTCAAGCGAATATTATCCGACCACGCCTCCAAACATTCAAGGCAAAACCTGTTTTGGGAATTTTCACAAGTGCGTGACAGCGAGACCAACTTCACTTCAGGGCTACTTTCACTTTGGATTTTCCTTCCATTTTTCTTTCACCTGCCACTAAATGACTGGATTTGTTTTGAGCTGCATTTGATGTTTAAAAAAAAACACAACAAAGCCTCCTGTACGTTAGCTGGTGTTTGTTTTTCATTGATTGTGTCTTTTTGTGGCCCCAGGCGCCGAGCCACAAGTACGAGGGCCACGGCAGCCACGTCACCAACGTGCGCTTCACTCACTGCGACTCCCACTTGCTCTCCATGGGCGGCAAAGACACGTGCATCCTCCAGTGGCGGGTGGTACGGGGCGTGGCCGCCAGCGCTCCGGAACTCGCCCCCGCCAGCCAGTAGATGGCGCCAAACGAGAAAAAAAAATGTCTCCATGAACTCTGGACAGGTGACAGACTTTACAGGACGACATTGGAGTTTGTCTTCCAGGTGCAAAATGTGATTCTGTTGCTGTGACATTCCGACATTCCGCTGTTTACTGTCGTTGATCTTTGTTGGTGCTGTATGACACTGAAAATAGCCTCCGTTTACAGTGCTACCTTGACTTACAAATTGAATTTGGCTCGTGACTAAGCTCCAATTTGCTTGTACAGCAAATCATTTTCCTCCCATTGAAATGGCGTGAAATGTCACTGATCTGTTCCAGAAAGAGTAAGCACACTTTTGTCAAATCTGAATCGTGCGATGAAGATGAAAGTCATCCACGTACATCAGTATGAGTGTTTCCTCCGTTCTCCTTGTGAGTAAAAGCCCACACCAATTTTTTTCTCCGATATTTGGCACAATATAAATCAGATAAACGTTTAGTCGATCATTTATTTAAAAAATAGATAGAATTTGTAAAATAACCTTTTCCCTCCCTTAATGTTTACAAAAATAAGTGCGTGATTTACAGGCACAACATTTGACTGTTTTACAATAATTTATACTTTAGTATTTGTTTGACTACTAAAGGAATATAAGAGTTTGAGCTTAACGTAGTTCATTAGATGTTGCTGCATCCTGTGTATGAAAGTGTGAGACTGTAAAGTGCTGAGCGTGTGACTGGTGGAGCGGAACAGGGTATGTGGTGCAAGAATGGAATGTTTTAGAACAGACGGTGAGAACCGCAAGGAGGGGGCGGAGACGAGATGACTCAAGCACAACCAGGAGGAGCCACCACGTGATTCTGCAGGGGAAGAAAGACCAATAAGAGCAATCTAAAGTTAACTGCAGGATACACGTAGCCAATAGAATCATGCCAGGATGCCTTTGTTGCTCTACCATTTGCATATTGCATAGTATCAATCGTTACTGGGAAACTCGGATGTAGAGTACGTCTGCTGGTGGCAACAGAGGCGTACAGAGTTGTATTGAGAGGGACCCGAGACCCAAGTGCGCATGTAGTAGATCTGTGTGTTAGGAATAAATCCACTCGTGCGTGAAATGCCGGCTTCCTGATACCTTTCAATTGCAGAACGAGCGCGCATATTGTTGGATGAGTGAGAGTTGGGTCAGGTCACAAATTGGAGTCAGATTGCTAACTTGAGTTTATGTTGATTTAAAAAAAAATAATTCCAACACTACCAAATTGAGAAAATTGGCTGAGTTATAGGTTTTTGTGGGATGAGGAGTGTTTAAACATCATAATGTTTGTCTTTTCTCATGTTGATTTGTTTAAAAAAAAATTTTTAAATATTGACTCCGAAAAACTTGTAATTCAAGGTACTTGGAATTGGTATTTGGAAACATTCCTCTGCCTGCTTTAAACCAGTGGCTCTCAAACTGAGGTCTGGGGGCCCGCTGGGTGCGTGAAACATGGCTTTGAGTGTCCCCAAAATATTTAGCGATATTTTATATTGTATCATTGAAAAAAAAAAGCCGGCATGCCAATAAAACAAACCGACCAATTACACCTCCGTACAGTCGTTACAAATGAATTGAAGTTTTTTTTGGAGAATATAACATTTTTTTTGATGATGACACATGACACCGATGAAAGGTCTCTGGACCCAAAAAGTTTGACAAGTCCTGCTTTAAATATATATATATATTTTACTCAACGTTTTCTGGCTAACAATGAAGCCTACTGACAAAACCTGTTTCCAGGAAGTCGACCAACGTTACCTTTGAATAGCTCGTAGTGCGAAGAGATGCCAGGTACATCCTGGACTGTTCGCAAAGGATAAACAGACTCACTCACAAGCGCACGTATGGGCCATCTCGAGCTTTCAATGAACCGAGATTGTTTTTGGAATGTGGGAGGAGTAAAAGCACACTGACAAAACTGTGACAAAATGCATGCTTCACACAGTTTGAAGGCGAGGTTGAAATTCGTCGGTAGGGGGCAGTGTTGCTCTACAAGTTGTGGCGTAGTTCTCGTCACTTTGAGCAGATTTTTTTTAAAACCTTTCAGGCCTTATTGATTTCGAAACATGCTCGTGGGAATTTTTTCCACCCACATACAGGAATTATCTGGAATTTTCGACATTTTTTTGTTCGTACTGTGGTGCCGGAGGAAAGAAGACGCACCACATTAACCTTCTATTGCTCCGTTTTTTAACTAACATCATGTTCTTGTGATTTTTTTTTATACTTCACAAATTCAGTTTTTTTAACATAATGTCCAATTTGGGGAAATAAAACAAATGAAAATTTAGACAGTAACAAATTTTAAATTAAAATCGTTTCCCTGATGACGAAAATGACCGAGTCATTTTTAACTTACTGTCAAGATCAATAAAACAAAAACAAACTATTTTTTGTTTTTGATGACAATGCACTGGACTACTTTCATCAGTTGTATTTTTTTAATGTTTACTTCCAAATATAATTTGGGAATCGATGCTAATGAAATTTATTGTTTCTCTAATGTCATTTTGCGTCATTGGAGTGCAGTAACTAAAATTTTACATAAAATTGCTCCCTTCTCCAACAATTATTAATAATATAAGATGAAATCTAGTATAAAATATGTTGGCATGAGTTTCAATTCGTTAATGGTAGTGCTGATAAAAAAATGCGAATTTAAAATGTATATTACATTCGTTCAACAAGAGCTGCTATCGGCCACAGCTCTCGCATAGTCACTCCACACACAAAGTAGCTCAGTCCTCCGTCGAGACAGCGGTCAAGATACATGTCAACCCTGCCCTTTCATCTGTTTTGGATGTTCTTGTATAACTTTTGTCTGTCGACATCAGAAACATCCCAGAAAACGCTCACAATAATGCAAAGAAAGTGCATCGGCTATTTACAAGGAACGCTGCAAACAAAGCATGCAGAAATTGGAACTGTTAGATGAAATTCCACACATTCAGGAAGTTAAATTATATTTGCATTAGCTAAAAAATGCTTTTAAAAACAGAAGCGAGGTGGGGAAAATGACAACAGACCGCAGAGGGTTCATTTTTTTTTAACTTTTAGGGTGTTATTTCCTGTTTATGTCAAACGTTAAAATTGTTAAAGATGTCGCTTTCTATAAGATTTCTCGCTGCCGAGGGACACGCTCCGACTGCCGAACTGGTAACGTTTCCGAGGTTTGTCGAACGTTTCCGAAGATGACGAGCTGTCTGTGTCACCGAGTCGAGGTGAAGAGGACGAACACGGCGACGACGAAGAAGAAAAAGAAGAAGAAGAAGGGGAGGATGAGGAGGATGAAGCTTCGCTGAGCGGAGGATGCGAGGAAGAGTGGAGGAAGAGACGCGTGAATGAGCGAGCGTGCGAGCGAGCGAGAGAGAGAGAGAGACACAGAGAGAGAGAGAGAGAGAGAGAGAGAGAGAGAGACTGAGAGAGAGCGCGCGCGAGTGAGCGAGGAGGAGAAGAGGGAGAAGAAGAAGATTGTCTCGGGAGCGAATTAAAGACCAATGTTTTGGAGAAGCGTTTCGTGACGGAAACTTTAAACTTTTTTTTAAACCGCCACTCATTCGGCTTGTGTCTCGGAGCCGGCCGGCTTTGTCTCACGACGCGGCGGCCGTCTATAAATGGACTAAAAGCAGAGCCCCGCAGTCGAGCTCTTCTCGTTACACTGGAGCTCATTACTAAAGAATGGCGGCCAACATGTATCGAGTGGGAGGTAAGTTGTCTCATTTGATTATTTTTTTTTCAAACCACCCTCGCCCCCCCCACTCCTCTTCTTGAACGTGCTTGTTCCTTCGGGCTGCACGTTAGCCTAGCCACATGCTAGCTGTCCGTGAGCTAGCCGCTAATCCCAGCTAGCTCTTGCTCGGCTAACCGTGTCTACGTCTACTTTTTTTTCAGTTCCAGTCCACTATTTAAGTCACGTAGCGCATCAAATGCGAGTTAAAACGTCGCTTTTGCGACCAGATTTCCACCCGATGGTACAATTTAACACTTCTAAAGAGTGCGCGAAAGTGTTGCAAAAGGTCAACTTTCAATTTCGATGCGTTGACTTGCTACAAAGTTATCAGGAGGCGACTATCCCCGATTCCTTGGTTTATAGCATTAAATTCGACATACTAGCACAACAGTTCGTGCTTCTTTTATTTAGTGGCAAGATCGGAAGTTGACTCTTTACACATGATGCTAGTTAGCATTAGCCTAGCTTTTCTTTTTGCTTAGGCAAAAAGAGATTTGTTTTAGTTTACTCATTACTGTCATTTGGGGGGGGGGGCGTGAATAGTCCGCGAACAATTGGTGCCAATCCCAAAAAAGAATTAATCTGCCAATAGCTGCAACAGGATGATGGCAAAGCACTACTTTTGTCCAACTGGAACTCCTCAACAGACTTCAGCATAGTTCCTCGGCAACAAATGCTGAACTGAGAATATGCAGCGTTGTGGACTAAGAGGTTAGCATATCCACGTCACAATTAGAACGTGAATGGTTGTTTGTCTCCACATACCCAGTGGTTGACTGGAGACCAGACCTCTCGACCCAGAGTCAAGATGGGCTAGCTGGAGCAGCTCACCTACGACCTCAGTGATGATAATATTGACGTAAAGTTTTGCTTTTGGATTTGTACAGCCCATGCAAGGCAACCTTGGCAAAATGTTTGCTGCTTGTGAGCACATACCTCGGGTCAAAGGTTTCTAACATGTTGATAAATTGCGTTTTTTGCGGCCTTGGCTTCTGCTTGTCAGACATGAAAATGATTCTGCTCAAATTGGCTGTTTCTTTGCCGGAATATTTTCTAAAGGTGGCATCCTCAAAAAGAAATCCACCAGCTGGAATAGAATCCCTACAATAATATTTTGTTTTCACTCGCCACAACGTGCTGAGAGGAAATGCAATAAATGAAGTAATGCATTGAGGAATATATTACTTAATTTGAGCAAAATTATCTGCCAATAGAACAGGCATGAGTCCTTAAAATAAGTAAAAGTAGTTAGAACTGGTGTCGAAAATTACACCTATATTTGGGCCGGGTGATATGACTGAAAAGTTTTTCAAGATATAAGTATTTCGCATTGGTCAATATGATTTATTTATTAATTTTTTTACAATTGAAAGTAAAGACCCAGGGAAAAAAAGGTTATTTTATTTCAACACAATTGTCGGTAAGGCGATGAGGCTAATTTGTTTAAGGGCCTAACTGTTTCACGGGCATACACGCCGCAATTAACTGAAAGATACGAGCACACCTGCATGTACTTGCGTTTTTGTCTTATGGCTTGAACCTTTTTTTTTTTGCCCTGATTCGAGATATTTTCATCTTGGATAGTTTTTCAATTTCTACGCCTCGATCGATCAGGATTCTTTGAGGCCGAAGCAAATTCCAAAATTTGGCAGCATAAAATACATTTCCATAACCGATCAATCTGCAGATTAATTAAAAAAATATGTGATGAGTAAAATAAAAATTTTATGTTGGTTAAGGTTGCTTTGCTATCCAGCCGGCACAGGGTGGCTTAAATTTGGGTAAATAAATAAGTTTCAAGATTATTTAAGATCTTCTGGAGCAAAAAGTGCTGCCCTAAAAAAAAGTTCTTTAATATTTACCGTAACTTCACAACAAAGAAAAATTGAAAATAAAAAAAAAAACGACTAGGGGGAGTGCCTTATCTTTGCATTATGTTATAATTTGTAAAAAAATCAAATAAAATACAAAAAACAATTGAAAGGTGACAGAAAATGTAAATGTACTGGAATGACAGTCACAAGGCTGATTTGCGCATTTTTTTCCCCAACTCATCCGAACATTCGGGTCACCGGGGCAATGCTCGTCATTGACGGGCGATATCTGGAGAACATTTCCCAGTCATCAATTTCTCGGCTGCCGTTTGTGTCCGTTGGCGCTCTAATTTTCCCTTTTTGTCGATATGACAACCACGTGCAAATGAGTGAATTTCTGAATGTTGGTGGAGATGCGGGGGGCATCCTTTTCACGCCTCTTCAGACATGTTTAACGCAACACACACCTCAATCAAACCGCCCTTGCCGTTGTGCAACACGACGCGGCGATGTCCACCTGGTTTGTGGCGCTGAATTGAATTTTCTTGCGTGGACGCTTGCCAGCTTGCCATGGCAACGGTGGCGCTCGTCAATTTCATCTTTTTTTTTTCTCCTTCCAGATTACGTGTACTTTGAGAACTCCTCCAGCAACCCGTACCTGATCCGCAGGATAGAAGAGCTCAACAAGGTGCGTCTTTCTCATGCTCCTAAAACCCACCCCCACCCGGTTTGACCTCGTGGCGACGCGGGCCGCTCGCTCTCTTGTGTGTCGTAGTGACCCAACACGGGCACATGAGCTTCCTTATGTAACATCCCAGCGGCGTCGGCATCAGCAGATTTGTAGCCAGTCAAAGATGAAGGAGCGTCCTTTATGTAACACTCTTAGACGAGAGCGCTAATGGATGCTTTTCGCAATATGGACGCCCGGCTCACACAAATCTTTCTTGAGCCAAGGCGCACATTTTTCACGCGAACATGTGAAATAATAACAACCGCAACAAATGTACTTGGTGTGAAATGCAGGCGTGTTGTTTGTGAAGGTTAATTGTACTTTGTGACATCGGGAATAATTTTTAATCCTGCTTGTCGCCTTGTGTTGTTTGCTGAGATGAACAAAGATCATTTGTTTGAAAGAAAATTGAAATTGGATCATTTACCGCACAGTTCACGTTTAAATTTATAATATTATAAATTTGTGGCACACAGCTCCATAGTTTGTTTTCATTTTGGATTTAAACGGCAACTGTAGCATTGTGAAGCTAGAATGTTTTTTTGTTTTTTTTTCATTCCTTGAAAAAAAATGTATTGTAAATTATTTCTTGTTGAGAAAGTGCACCAGACGTCTGTAACTTTTGCTGATTTCGCAGGCTCGACTGAGCCCGTCTCTGATATACTTGCGTTATTAATTTAATTTTTTTCATTCATGTGAGGCAATTGAGGACAGCTTCTAATCGGGAATGCCGACCTGGCTGAAGACAACTTTTTAAAATAAAGCAAGAAATGAAAGCAAATAAACAGACAACAAAATACAATGCAATGTCGTAATTATAATTAATATAATATAATCTAATATATCTTACTGTGTTTTACGAGTTTCACAGTTTGAATTGAACAGCTGAATAGAAAGTTTTCTTGTGTGATGGCTAAGGGGCATTTTTATTTATTTTGTGTATTGTGTGTTTTGCGCAGACAGCCAATGGCAACGTGGAGGCCAAGGTGGTGTGTCTCTTCAGGCGACGAGACATCTCGGGCAACCTCAACACTCTCGCCGACAGCAATGCAAGTAAGTGACACCCACCGCTATTAATACCGCCGGTCGGGGACCACCAAGACTGATTAGAGAGCCCCTGCCCCCCAAATTAATATATTTGTGACTGCCAATCTTAATTGTTAAAACACAAATTCTACTCCAAACTATGATGCCAGAACACTTGCCACTGGTGTGTGTGTGTGCGTGTGCGTGTGTGTGTGTGTAACCAGTAAAAGCCAATTACTGCTTTGCTACTACCAATTTTATGACATTTTTGATTTTGTGGTACATGTGTCCTGTCAAGTCTCATCATGCCGCAAAAAGTCTCGTCGTGTCCTGTCAATTCTTGTCATGTCCCGTCAAGTCTCTAAAGACCCCAGATCGTTGGCCCAGCAAACCCTGAGGAGTCTTTTTGTAGCCCAAGCGTCTTCATGTCCTTAAAACGGCAACGCGAGAAGATATCTCCCAAAAGGAAAGTCTGTGAAAGAGTCGAGTCGTGTTGGAAGGTCCACAGCACACGAATAATTTTCAAAACCAAATGGTGGCATCCGGAGAAATTGAGGTTGTGAGTTGGAACAAATAGGCTCTATGGTGAAGGTTTTATGTGATATCGTCTCTCTGAAAGCCTCCTCCAAAACGGCCTTCAGAAAAGAGTAAAATCGTGTCCACCTCTGTCCTTTTAGTTTGATGCGCTTCTCGGTGAAGCTCTTCGCTTTCTTTCTTCTCTTGTGTGTGTGATATAAGAAGCTCGGCTTGGTGCTGCTTTTGACATGCAGCCCACCGAAGTCTGATCACATTGACTCATTAGCACCCCCCCTCCCTCCCCTCCCTCCTGGATGCACTGCCTCAGACAAAGACATGCCCACCTCCAAAATAGAGGCGCCACAGTTCGCCCACCGTACCGAACGCTGGTCACACGAGGACACCGTCGACATGATTGGTCTGCAAATTCCAAATTTGGATGCTCATTGCTCCTGTCAGGGTGCTCATCTAAAAGAAAAAAAAAAATGAAGACTGCGTGTCCTCGCTCATACTCGAACGGCAGACAAAAGGCCCTTCATGTGGCGCGGCACCTCATGTGTTAATCCTGGATAGTTTGTGTTTTTTTTGTTTTTTCCTCAAGATGGAGCGCGCTGCTCTGCGTGTGTGCGTGTCGTGAGTTGGGATACGTGTTGGGGGGTAACGGGGGGGGGGATGGGCGCCTCAGGTTTGGTACACAGGGTTTCCGACATTGTCTGGCAGGGACTAGCCGGACGGCGGGAGGGGGTGGTGAGGGGGGAAGAGAGTTGAGAGGTTAACAGAAAAGGGGTGTTGCCGTAGGTCGCGTCCCTCCCCCAGTGTGTGTGTTTGCGCGGCCTCGCTGGCTCACTTGCCCCTCATTGACAGGGTTTCCTTTGGCAGAGCGCAGGGGTGGAGTCCTTCCAGAGATGGAGCGATAATAAAGCCCCCCCCTCCTCGCCTTCGGCTCACAACAAATTGTTCGGCCGCCTGAAAATTAGGAATGCGCGATCGTGTCGCGTACGCTAACAGATGCTTTGGAGACGTCTCTCATGGCAAAGGTGGCAAAAGTACTCGCATGTTGGACTTAAGTGCAAGTGAAGATAAGAAGTAGAATTACTGACTTGATACCCTGAGTAAAAAAAATCTCAAATTGTATTTTGACTGTCACTGTGGCTTGAATTCATGTCCCCCGTTGTTTGGTGGCCTTCTCGCGACTCGCAGGGGAGTTCGAGGAGGAGTCCAAGCAGCCGGCGCTGGCCGAGCAACAGAAGCACCAACTCAAACACAGAGAACTCTTCCTGTCGCGACAGTTTGAATCGCTGCCCGCCACTCACATCAGGTAGCGTCGGCTACTGCCTTTTTCACTCCATCCGTCGTGTGCCGTGAACCTCGCTCGAGCCGCCGCCAATTGTTTCCATGTGTTGAGTCGTGCTCCTCGCTGTCTCCCCAGGGGCAAATGTAACGTCACCCTCCTCAATGAAACAGACGTCTTGGCAGGATACTTGGAGAAAGAGGTAAGAAGGTTGACTTGTTCAACAGCATTTCACACCTCAACTCTCTGTTTGTTTTTCTGAAACAGAGAAAACGTCTGTTTCTCGCTTTTTACATAACTGACCAAATTGGGCAGAAAAATGCTGCAAATGACAATTTTTTCTGCTCAACATTGTGACTTCAAAATGTGACCTTTTTCCTTCCCAAGGTCCTCTTACGTAGTTTTTTTAATAGATGCAAACAACAAAACAATTTTTGAATTGCAAGATTTCCTTGTGCAAAAATGAAAACGAAATGTACCAAGCATGAATTTCATCAAATGTTCATCAACTTGAGTTTGACGAGTTTAGAGGAGTGGCTTGCGGTCTTTTAAAGATGAAGATGGGGAAATTTGAGCGCGCACAGTCACAAAATTCGACCAATCGAGTGTGACGGAAACATAAATCAGATGATTACTGCAATCATGCAAATTAATCTGTGGCTTTGTCGTCTTTTTATTTCATGAAACAATATGTGAGCACGTGGCCTGCACTTCAGCACTGAAGTTATATTGACACTATACAGCGTCAATAAATTAAATGTACATTTATAAAAAAAAAAGACGACCAACTGAAGTCTTTTTAAAAAAAATATTTTTAATTACGTTCTACTAAATTGCTCTGTTGATTAAAATTGGATTAATTATTCAGTGTCCTTGAAATATTAAATGAACAATATTGTTTCATCTTTCATCGTTTTTCTCAGGACTGTTTCTTCTATTCATTGGTGTTCGACCCGGTCCAAAAGACCCTGTTGGCCGACCAGGGCGAAATCCGGGTGGGCTCCAAATACCAAGCAGAAGTGCCCGACAAGCTAGCAGAAGGTGAGTTGCGAAGTGCGTCCGCCTCCGTTCCTCGAATGACAGCGGTGCCGCGTTATGTCAGGAGAACTGGACAGCCGGATCCAGGAAAAGATGGAGACTAAGGTGTGGGACCCTGACAACCAACTTAAAGACCCCCAGATTGACCAGTTCCTCGTAGTAGCAAGGTAACAACTCCTTTCACACGCCCCGCTCCAAAAAAAATGGTATTGTGTGGAAAAGACGGAATTCGAAACGTGAATTATAATGTTCCAATTCTGGAGCCTGAGCCGTGCAATTGCGCTTTTCGCAGAGCCGTCGGGACGTTCGCTCGAGCCTTGGACTGCAGCAGTTCCATCCGCCAGCCCAGCCTGCACATGAGCGCCGCGGCAGCCTCGCGAGACATCACGCTGGTGTGACATCCGCGCACGCGTGCGCCAGCAGACGCGGCTCTGAGCTCACTCTTGTGCGTCTTGTGTGTGCGCAGTTCCATGCCATGGACACGTTGCAAAAGAACAATTACGACCTGGCCAAAGCCATGTCCACGTTGGTGCCTCAGGGCGGACCCGTGCTCTGTCGCGACGAGATGGAGGAGTGGAGCGCCTCTGAGGCCATGTTGTTTGAAGAAGCGCTGGAGAAGTACGGCAAAGACTTCAACGACATCCGTCAAGACTTTGTAAGCAGATGAATTACTCAAATTGACGATTGTCATCGCAATGAAATATGCAAAAAGGTCCTGTTCCGGTGTTGTTGTTGTTGTTGTTTTTTTGTTTTTTTTTAAACAAGCAATCAATTAATCTGTATTACAATTAGAGTTATTAATCATCACTGTTTTGGACTTATAATGAAAGTAAATTCAAATGAACCCTGAAAGGCAGTTTATCTACTTCATTTTGACGTTGAGATTTTTATTTAGTTTTTTTCTCTTTTTTTTTTTTTTTTCGTGTCACACTCAGCTTCCTTGGAAATCTTTAGCCAGCGTGGTCCAATTCTACTACATGTGGAAGACGACAGATCGTTACATCCAGCAGGTGAACACCCTGCCGCGTTTTTGTGCTCACCTGAGAGCTACTCTCTGGCCACAATTATTCTATATATTTTTTTGTTTTTTGTCATGTGTGGGGTTGATGACGCTCCTCTCAGAAACGACTAAAGGCAGCCGAGGCAGACAGTAAGCTGAAGCAAGTCTACATCCCCACCTAGTGAGTATTACAAGTCACTGCACCTTCACTGGAGCGCTCCATGAAATAACTTTTGTGCCCCCCCCTCTCCCTTTCTACACAGCACCAAACCCAACCCCAATCAGATCATGGTGCCAGGCAGCAAGCCCGGCATGAACGGGGCTGCAGGCTTCCAGAAAGGACTCAACTGCGAGAGTTGTCACAGTAAGTAGCAAAGTCTGGCTTCATGTCCGACCAATGCTGCTTTTGTTTGTTTTTTGTTGTTGTTTTTTTTAAACAGGTTTTACAAGTTTTGTTTTTTGATATACCTTGACAATGTTTAATTCTTTGTTTTGCGTCTCGGTTTTACTGTGAACTTCAACTGTGAGTTTTCTTCTCCTGCGGCTACTTGAGGTGGCGTCCGTCCACACTCGCTTCAAATATGCTGCGGTTTATTCATTTTTGTTTGTTAATTTTGACATGAAATACTGTACAGATTGTTCAGGAGCGACTAATGAACAGCTTGAAGCTTGCACGCACTTCCTTTTCTCCTGCACAGGAGCTCCAGTATTGGAAACATGGATTTGTATTTTTATTTTTTTAATTTATTTATTTATTTTTTTTGTAATGGTGAGGTATTGCGGTACTTTCCTACTACCGGTATACCGTGAAACTTGCCGTGTTTCCAGGTATTTTTTTTTTTTGTAGGGGGCAAAATAAGAATCAATGTTTTGGAGGGAAAGAGTCATATTTTAACTTGTAAGTATGAAAAATACAACTTGAATGATGTAAACCCGACTTTATCTTATCCGAGCCTAAAATTTAACATAAGTTTTTGTGTGCCATAAAAAAACGCACGCACAAAATAAACAAATGAATATTTTTTTTTTATTGCCAATTGAAAACAGAATGAATGAGACACGGATTAGGTCTGCTTGATGTCTTTTGTTTCAATTAACGACGGTGCGGTCTCAACACAGCGGCCCAGTCGCCGCAGTGGTACGCCTGGGGGCCCCCCAACATGCAATGCAGACTCTGCGCCTCCTGCTGGATCTACTGGAAAAAATACGGCGGCTTGAAGACCCCAACGCAGCTCGAGGGCGCTGCGAGAACTGGTTCTGTACGTCTCCTTCGTCATGATTCCTCCCAGCGTCCACCATCCGTCTGTCAATCACCGATGTAATTGTCCTCTGCCATTTTAGGAACTGGGGCCACGCAGTCACATGACCCGCCAGGAGGTCCAGGGCCTTTCACCGTTCACCCGCAACGAGGGCCGCGCCAAGTTGCTGGCCAAGAACCGCCAGACGTTCATCCTGCAGACCACCAAGCTGACCCGCGTTGCCCGGCGGGTGTGCCAGGACATCCTGCAGCCTCGGCGGGCGGCGCGACGGCCGTACGCCTCCATCAACGCCAACGCCGTCAAAGCCGAGTGTACGTGCGCACGCACACAGTCTCTCCGTCGAGCTCACGGTTTCGGGCCCACATTTGACTCCGCTCTCCTCAGGTATGATCCGGTTGCCCAAAGCGACAAAAACGCCTCTGAAGAGCAAGCTGGTTCCCCGACCGTCACTGGCCAACATCGTGAAGGACTTGGGTAAGAGGAGCCACGTTGTATGCTAATCGTCCAGAAATCACCGAATGGCTTTCGGGCCGAGATGCGTCGAAGATGCTCATGGAGTCAAAACTCAGAAGGACTCTGAGGTCTGCAGACTCGGGTCAATTAAGCCTCGTTTCCACCGACCGTATCTACACAACTGAACGCTGCTCCACGCAAACTCGGTCTCCTCCGACAAAAAAAAAAAAAGTAGCCCAGTTCTAAAATGGGACGTAAATATTTTGGAGGCCAATGATTGACGATCGTCATCAATGTGCAAAGCACCACCACGAGAAAACGGACGCCGTTCATGACGGAGAAGGAAAAGAAAGGCTGCCAAGCAAAAAGTTCAAAAGACTTTAACTTTTGAGGAGTTGCCAACTTTTTTGAAGATTACGAGATGACCAAGACGTGCAGAGGCGGCCGCTTGGAGGAACCAAAAGTGTGCGCAGTGCCCACTAGCTACGGTCACCATAACGGTGAGGAGGGGCACCTGGGAATGGAGATGAAGTGTTTTTGGTGTCGAGCTGAGCAGAGTAGATACCGTCGATGGAAACGAGGCTCTAGTGGGGACCGGAGTTCAAGCAAACACTGCATCAGCTGTTCAGTTCTGCTGCACGCAAATGAAATAAGATGCCAACAGAAATGACCCCCCAAGTGTAAATGCTCTTAAAACCACGTTAAAAACTGCTCCCCCGCCCCCAATAACGATGACAAATATTTTTACACAATTTCTATAGCCCCCCAAAAAAAATAAAATGTTTTCTACTTTGCTTTTAAATGTCTTGTTCTTCGGGGGGTTTTTTGTGTGTTAAATTCTTTTTAAATGTGTGAGAAGCACATTGAGTTTCCTTGTGCATGAAAATGTGCTATATGAATAAAAGCGCTTTGTCTTGACATAACTGGCGTGAAAATAAAATCTCCTTTTCTTTTGTCCCCCCCCCCTTCTGTGTTCTCCGCAGCCATCTCTGCTCCTCTCAAGCTGAAAGCATCCAGGGGACCCCCGACGCCCATCAACAGGAACCAGGCCAGCCAGCCCCGCGCGGGCCAAGGCCTTCTGGGAAAGAGAGGCTTCGACAACGTGAGTGTCCCGGCGCCGTCACATGCCGACGCTGGACGCATTCGACTCAAATGCCGCTTTGCTTCGGACAGGCCACGGGAATGCCGTACTCGGCCAACGGGAGGTCGTACACGTCGGGTATGAGGACCACCTCCCAGTCTGTCATCAAGCGGCAAAAGGTCAGCCAGGGAGAAGCCCCCAACCCTGTTGTGTTTGTCGCCACGAAGGACACCAGGTACAACATTTGCGCATTTCGTATGTCACGTCTCATGTGCCGTAAATGCTTGACCAATGTTTTAACGCGCAGGGCTCTAAGGAAACATCTGACTCAGTCGGAGATGCGCCGGGCGGCTAGGAAACCTCACCTTCCGGTCCGGATCAAGCTGCCGCCGCCCCCTCGCCCCCTGGCCATGCCCCTGCTGCCCTCCAGCACCAGCGAGCCCATCGTCCTCGAGGACTGAATGGCGGGGGGGGGCTTCTTTTAACAGGATAGGGGTCGGTGACCGTACCCTTTGTCTTTTATTTCCCCATTTGTCTTTAGTTCGCTGAGTTCCCCCACCAAGGAAAATTTTCCAACATTCACACAACAACTCAGGCTTTGTAGGATTTTATTCCAGGTCCTGAAATATTTTTTAATGCCGCAGATTTTTACATGTGTAATTTAAGTTGAAGATATTTTCTCTCCTCCTCCCTGAAACATTTTTTTTTGGACGCCAAAGCACACTGTGTGTGAATGTGTGCGTTGTTGCTGTATGTTCCCAAAATGGAGGGGTGAAAGCTTTAAACTGTTCAAACTTTTACTCAAGTCTTGCACCTTGACCATTTTTATTCATGTTACAAACGTGGGCAAGCACAAAACAATTTGCATGATATGGAAAATCATTCCCAATACCTTCTGGAGGTGTTTTACCCGAAAGCCAAATGTCCCGAGAAATGCAAAAAGTTGAATTAATTACGTGCGCAATCTTGTTTTGTGCTTGCTTCAACAATAGGGCCTCCGCTAAATTGTATAGGACCCTCAGTTCTCGTTCACCTTTTCTATTTAAAAGCCCCCCAATACCTTTTCTAACAAAAACAATTGCGTAATCCGAATTCCGAAGTTCCACAGCATTTCAGGGTTGCAAGGACGTTTTTTTCCAAGCAGGTTTCGTCCCAATGTGGACTTTATCTTTCTATAAAAAAGTAAAATAAATCAAAAATTACTTCATTCTGGGGGGGGGGGGGGTCGTGTGAACATACAAAAAAAGTGGGTGTCCGGGTACTGACTTTTTGTATGGGCAGCAAAAGAAATATGCGACAAACTTTTTTTTCTCAAGTGTTTTTTTTTTTAATTCCAGCGTCTCTGTAACCTGTAATGTCTCTTGATAAGAAAAGAAATAAAGATTTTTTTTTCTTTGTGGTCAAGCAGTTTCTAGTCTTGTTCTTGATTTTCTTTGAGCTGGTGGAGAGCCAAAAAGTGGTGATGGTTGTCTTCATTCCCCTCCATCCTTGTTGCTTTCGTTTTTACGGGAGATGATCTGCAAGTACATAAACGCGCAATTAAAAAGAAGCGTTAACTTGCAAGAAAAAAAACCTGCGTTATCTCGCAATCTTTGTGAGGGAACGCAATTTTTTTTGGGTTTCGTTTTTTGACTTGCATGACACCTTGGCGAGTCTACGTTTCCATTTCCTAGATCGTTTTTTATTACACATGCTTGTTCAACACTTTCTTCTCTTCCACCCTCTTCCTTTTCACCCTTCTTTCCTTCCGAGTTTTTTTTGTGCTCATCTAGTTTGCCTTTCTGTCTTACTTTGGTGCAATCAGAAACGAAACCAACTTTTGGATGTTTAGAAACGCTCACGTGACTTTAGCGCGGGACCTTAATTGAGTTTGTGGCCAATTCTAAAAGAAATATGTATAGAAAATGGAATGTCTTTAGCGCGAGTCACTCAAAAATAAACCCGTTGAAAATCAGATCATGAATCGTGGTTTCGTGAACCACGTGACAAAAACAGCGCACCTGGTTGGTTCACCTCCACCACGTGACCCTCGCACACACCAGATCCTAATTTGGGACAACGGCGGGCCTTTCACCTAATTTTCAAAAAGGAGCACTTGACCTCTTCTCACTTTGCGATATGTAACAGAGGAGCGTGAGAGTTTGCGCTTCCATGCCAGTCCCCATCCCATGGAAATAAACACATTTTGGTTTTAAAGAAAAGCTTGTATCACCTCCTGTACCGAATAAATTATGGGCTCACCTCACCTATCAACTGCAACCACGCGCGCAGCCATGATTGAGGTAAGTCATTCCAAAAATTTTTTATATGTAACTTGAGATCTATGACTAAATAAAATAAAATAAGCAGTATTTGGGTAAGTCACAAGTTTAAATCTTACAACATAAAGGCAAACTTAATTCGATCTCGTAAGCAGTAATCAAACAATTGAGCAGTTGTCGACTGCCATCTTGTGGAAGAGCACCGAATAGTTGTGCGTACCACTAAAGGTTGCCGACAAAGATAGAATAATTATTTGTACTAATTGAGTGCAATTGACAATTTTCTTGGAGCAGTGGTTTGGAATCACGACGTATGCATTTATTTTATCTTTTGGGGCAGGGGCAGGTTCTGCTACATAAAATTAACATCGGCCTTGATATCAATTCAATAAGAAAGACGTTGAAATGTTGAGGCAGCACATTTTTTTAAGAATAAAAATCTAAAGTTGGACATTGTCATTTTTAAGGGATAATTTAAAAAATAAGATGCTTTGTCACATTTTCTTTAGATTTGGTGTTAGTTTCAGATCACAGCTAGTAAGGCTTAACATTTTATTTGTCATGATTTTATGTTTTATATAAAACAGCCATGCATGTTAAACGCAAGCGTTACACAGCTGACTCAGTAAGCTGCAGTAATGGTCATTTATTTTCAGAGAATAGAGTATATGCCTGAGTCTTGTCTGTCTGCACGTGTTGCTCACATTTGTGTGCAAAAATAAATTGTTCAAACGTTTATAACTGCAGCCGGCATGTTCCGCACCGGTCTTTAAGGGCCGCTCTCCTACCCGTTTTCTAGCTCACCCAGCTGCGACACACCCGATTCAAATGATCAGCTCTTCATGAAGCATGATAACGATCCTGATCATTTCAATCAAGTGTGTTACAGCGGGTAGAGATGGAAAAAACAGGCAGGACAGCGGGCCTGCACGATCCACTTTGGACCCCCCCCCCCCAAACTTCAGTGATCGTCTATTGCATTTTATATTGTCAGCATAAATCTATTTTTCTATCGCAGGCGAGCAGTGATTTGCTCCTTCCCGCCGACCACGACGAGGAGCTGGTGGCCAACCTGCTCTCCATCAAAGAGACGAGTGTCGACGGAGACGACTGCGGCCTTTCCCTGGTCGAGGCCCTCCTCCCCGTTTTGGACCCCCCCTTGCCGCAACTCCCGTGGGTGTGCTCCACTCGCTACAAGACGGAGCTGTGCATCCGTTACGCCTCCACGGGCTACTGCAAGTACGCAGAGCGCTGCAGTTTTGCCCACGGCCTACGCGACCTCCACGTGCCCTTCCGCCACCCCAAGTACAAGACGGAGCTGTGCCGCAGCTACCACATGGCGGGCCACTGCTACTACGGCAGCCGCTGCCTCTTTGTCCACGGCGCCGCCGAGCAGCGGCCCGTACCGCGGCGTTCCCGCCGCAGCAGCGTACCCTGCCGCACCTACAGCAACTTTGGCATCTGCCCATACGGCATGCGCTGCAACTTCCTACACGTGGAGGACGCTCCGATGGACAAGAGCGTTGCCAACCTTGCCGGGGTGCAGAAGCCCCGGGAGGCCATCTGCCACACCTTCAGCACTTTCGGCTTCTGCGTGTACGGCACGCGATGCCGCTTCCGGCATGTCGTCCCCAGTGCGGTGAAAAGCGCAGAGTCCGGCCCGAGCAGCGTGGGCCCGGCATCGCCCGCGTTGGAGTCCCCGTCAGTGTCGCCCTCTACCTCCCCGGAGGCCCACAACGCCTTCACCTTCTCCAGCCAGCATCTCAGCGACCTGTTGTTACCTCTGGCCTTGCATCTGCGGCAAATGGAGAGCAACAAGATCCGTGACGTGTGGGAACAATGTCGGTACTGAACAACAAATGTTTTTGTTTTGATTTTTTTATTTTTCTGTACAATTTTTCTTTAAAACACTTTTGAACCCATTTTGTACATTTGCTTTTTAATTTTTTTTTTTTTATATGTATTTTTTTATAAGGTCGTTTGTGTTTTTCAAGCGTAGTTAGTAGTTGGACTGTCCAACTGAATCACAAGCGTAATATAATTTTTAACTGTTGTACATACTGGGAGGAATGACTAACATGATGTGAATAAAATGATTTTAATACACTACTCTTTGTCAAATTGGGTTTTTAGGTGGTGATTTTAGTTGGACGCTTTAGGTGTCTTTGTTTTATAGCTGTACAGGGCACCAGGATTTTTTTTTCCTTCTCTCCCGGGCCTTGACTGCTACATAGTGGGCTGAGAAAATAATTTATAAACATTTTTTAGAATGTCAAATAGAATGAGAACACGTTGGTCACGTGATGCGATGTGGAGTATGAAGTGGCCTTTAGACCGAAAAATTGGAGAATGTCGTACATTTTACTTGAACGTTAACACACAAAACACGCTTTTAGAAAAGCGTTGTTTACCGATGTGACATTGTTTTTCGTTTATAAAAATACAAACCAAACAACGCCTGACGTTTGCGACCACTCGTAGTCGATTTCTTTTATTTTAAAGGCGGATTACATCCACTTCCTGTTCAATTGCCAACTTGACAGTTGAGACTGATATGGCGTCGACTCCTTCAGCCCCGCAAGAAAGAAAACCTTCCACGTGAAATATTCCCCCATCGGGTCACATTTGTTGTATAGTAAGTAGAAATATAGAGTTGTGAATCATTTTCGTTGTTGAAAGCAAGCGGTTGTCGTCTTGTGTTGTCGGTTGGCTTTAAGCTAGCTTTCGAAGCATTAGCACCAAACCCCGTTCGAAAAATGCCACAATTCAGGAAAAAGAATATATCGTGGACATGCTGTGAAGCACACTGCACAGTTTTTTGTTTTCTTTTAATCCTATTTATTTATAGGTTAATTCGGGGTAAAAATTGTCACGTTTATACCTTTCACAAGTAAACTTTTACTTTGTAAAACTTGACATGTCTTGGGAAGCAGGAACAAAATCTGACTTTTTAACATCACCTCTGGAATCCATTGCCACGTATAATCGTTTATTTCGCATAGTTTCGTTAAAGTGCATGCAGATCAACATTAAACCTAAAAAAGATCACATTCAGGAAATTTAAGTGAAGCTCAGCTGAAGAACTCAAATCGTTGTATGTCGGGAGGAGCTAAGTTTAGCCTGGATTGTTAGTGAAAGTTAAGGAGAGCACTTGTCTATTTGGGCAAAATGAGATCACATGTTGCCCATTTACTTTTTAAGCATAATCTTACCTCCTGAAATTTATAGAAATAGCCTGTAACTTGTTTTTAAAGAGAAAAAAAATATAGAAACACAATCTCAAATTTCCCCATTGTGGGACTAATAAAGGACATCTTATCTTATCTTATCTACAATGTGAATTAACTTGAATTTCCTCTACATTTTTGGGGGTTACCTTTTTCACCACGCTTACCTGACTTTCAGCTAGTGCATGTTAAGAGGTGAAGCGGATGGCCGAGCGAGAGGAGCGACGCTTCGCTGAAGTGTCACGGGAGTCCATCAAGCTCATGGCCGAGAGCGCCGGCGTGGAGCTCGGCGATGACGTGGCCGCTCTGCTTGCCGAGGACGTCTGCTACCGGCTGAGGGAGGCCACGCAGGTAAAAGCACACCTTTTAAACACACTGTAAAGAGATTTGAACACGCAATTCCCAAAATGTACATTATTGTAAGGCATGATAACATTATCTGAAATTTGAAGATTAACACTGTGCTTAAATAATTCAATAACATATACTTATGTTTCATAAATGAAAATTGTGTGGTACATCAAAATTGTACCTAAATATATTTTTGAAAACAGACACTTCTAAAACAACAACAACAATACTTGGCTAATTTAGTGTACTGGATTTAAAAAAAAAAAGAAGTTATTGTTCACATACCGCTTTTCTTAAGTTTTTCTAAAATTTCTAAGCCACTCCAAACCTTTTGTTATAATAATTCTAATGATGATGATAAGCACTGTTTACGTACGTACTGTATAAGTACTGATGATTTTTGTTTGCTTTTTTTGCACACAACAAAACAGGGCAGCTCTCATTTCATGAGACATGCGAAGAGAAGGAAGCTGACAGTGGAAGACTTTAACAGAGCTCTTCGCTGGAGCAACGTGGAGGTACATAAAGTGGAGAAATCCAAAATAATTTGTGCAAAAACAAACTTAAATACTGTATTAGTTGTACGTCGTTGGCGTATCGTTCAATAGTTGAATTGTGTAGGAAAAAATAATATTTACTTTTTGGTTCTGAGTCGAACATGGCAACGCTTGCCAATAAAAGTGGAGAATATGCCCAAAATATATTAAGCCTGAATGCAGAAAGTTTGACAACAACATCAGCGGCTTGAACTATGTCCAGGAGCAGAACCAGAAGACAAACTGGAAACTTGAAAAAACGTAAGAAGGCAAACGCCGGCAAAGCTAGCAAACTCGGCGCCGGGCGAAATGGAGCTAGCAGAGGCGCTTGCGTCTGAAACATTTCTCATTTGGAAACAGTCCTGAGGGAGAGAAGGGACTTCCGGCGTGAGACTGCAGAAGGCTTGAGCGCCATTTGTGAGGACGGCACGATTGATGATGTCGAAAAACGAATAGGAGCTGCGGAGGGGCGTGTCCAGAGCGTCGAATAATTTACGTGTGATTGTAGCAAGCTGGAAGAGAAATTGCCATCAATTTGGGAAAACTTTGCCATTGATGAGTTCATCTTTTTTACAACACTAATATAAATGTATATGTGTGTGTGTGTCACTCACGTGAACTCTCCAATGAAGGCCATCTGCGGTTACGGCTCCCAAGAAGCGCTCCCTTTCCGCTCGGTGAAAGAAGGCGAGCTTTTCTTCACCGAGGAACGCGACGTCAACCTGGTCGAGTTGGCCTTGGCCACCAACATTCCCAAAGGCTGCGCCGAGACCATGGTGCGAGGTACACTGTCCACCCTCCTGTGATTGATTGCTTTTTTTGGGGGGGGGGAAAGCGGCTTTAACTCATTTCCTGCCATTGACGGCTCAAGACGTCAAAGATCCATTTATTTTTTTTTTTTACTCGACTGGTACGGTATGAGTTAAGTCTCTTCTTGGTTGCTGTTTTACCAGTGAGCGTATCCTACTTGGACGGGAAAGGGAACGTGGAACCCCAAGGAACGGGTAAGACTCATCCATGTTGGAAACGGCGGCCGCCGCGACTCACCGCTATCTTTTTAAAGTTCCCTCAGCCGTCCAATCGCTGTCGGAGGACCTGCTGAAGTACTACCAGCAGATCACGAGGGCCATCCTGGGGGACGACGCCCACCTCATGAAGGTGTACCTCGCCCTCCGTCCCCGCTTGGCCTGCCGCCAGCTGCAGCTAACCTTTGACCTTCTTCCAGATGGCTCTGCTGGACCTGCAGTCCAACTCCAAAATTGCTGCCTTGCTTCCATACTTTGTTTATGTCATCAGTGGGGTAAGCTGGCAGCCCAGCTTGTGCTTGTTGTTTAGTTCAACTGAGCTGATTTTATTTCATTTATTTTTTTTGTGGACTTTGTAGGTGAAGTCGGTGAGCCACGATCTGGAGCAGCTCAACAGGCTTCTGCACATGGTGAAGAGTCTGGTGCAGAACCCGTACCTGTATTTGGGCTCGTACGTGCGCAGCCTGGTCTCCAGCGTCATGTACTGCATCCTGGAGCCCCTGGCGGCCTCCATCAACCCACTCAACGACCACTGGACGCTGAGGGACTACGCCGCCCTCCTCCTCAGCCACATCCTCTGGTCGGTGAGGGGCCCACAGCAGGGACCACCTGCAGGGCTCACCAATTATACACGACTGCAGTTTGGCATTCTTGGCCATTATTTTTAGACATCTTGATGCCAAGTCACTATGTTGAAAAGAGTAGACAAGCTTCATTTAGACAAAAGTAGTGCTTTGCTGCCACAGGGTGGTGCTTGGGAACGATGGCAAAGTGAGTTGCGAAGTGCTTTGCTTTCGTCTGGTGGCCTCTGGGTGCCAAGGAACTAATGTTGAAGTCAGTTGAGGAGCTTCATTTGGACATTTTGTGCCCTCTTGGAACTATGTCGATGTGCGTTGAGGAGCTTCATGAAGACTAAAAGTCGTGCTTTTTTGAATTGTTAGGAGAATGAAGTTTTTTTTCCAATGATTGCACGATGAAAAGCGCAGACTTGTGAAAATGTGACGGCGTGCGTGCTGACTTGTTTGCAGGACTCACGGCGATCTGGTGAGCGGACTGTACCACCAGATTCTGCTGTCTCTTCAGAAGGTCCTGTCGGATCCCGTCAGACCGTTGTGCTCCCACTACGGCGCCGTGGTGGGCCTCCACGCGCTCGGATGGAAGGTGACGGCCGCCGATGTCGTGTTTTGAATCCCAACTTTAACAATCCTGCAATTGTTTCGTTCATTTTCCGTTTTTTTTTAAATATAACATGAAAAGTGTACAGTCATAAACCATTTTCTATACCACAATATATCCAAGTCATATTATTTTAAAAATAAAAATTAAATGTAAATTGAAAATGTTTTGTTTTAAATTCTCAATTAAAAAATTATATAAATGTTTAAGGTTCTCAATGAAATAAATTCCTTATAAATGAAAACAAATTCATGTTTTCATTGTTTTTATGAATGACCTGGCCTTATTCCTTAAACATGTAGTTTAAGGAATAAGCCCTTTAAAAATGTAGTTTGTTCAAGCAGTGATTCATGAATAAATTGTCGATCATACAGCTCTGTAATTTTACGTGCACATTTGAATAGTTTCTGACCTTGGCCACCAATGAGGTACATTTGTACTTCAATTGGTAGACAAGGTCTACCAATTATTACTATTACTTTTCCTCATGAAATAATTGGTTGATGACTTAACCACTGACTAACCTTTGCGGCAGGCCGTCGAACGAGTTCTTTTTCCGCATCTTCCTGCCTACTGGGCCAACCTGCAGGCGGTGCTGGACGACTATTCGGTGTCCAACGCTCAGGTCAAAGCAGATGGACACAAAGTCTACGGAGCCATTTTGGTTGGTCCCAAAGCTTGTCCCAAAATGGCTTTTGGTGTACTCCACAGAATGCCGTAAAATTCGCGTGTTGTCCCCTAGGTGGCAGTAGAGCGCTTGCTGAAGATGAAGGCACTTTCTCTGTCCCAGCCGGCTGCCGACGGAGGCCCCGGTGCCCATTTGGGCTCGGCGGCGGGCGTTTTGGGATACAGGATGAGCTCGCCCGGTCTCAGCCCGCCACCGGAACCTTTGTCCGAGGCCGCCCTGGGCATCGCCAGTCACCTTCAAACGGGCGGCGCCGGGTGCCCGTGGGAGGACTGGACACCCGTCCCGCTGCCCGCCATGTACAGTGAGCTCTACTCCTTCTTCGGCGACAGCCTGGCCATGCGCTTCAGCACCGGGCCCGGGTTCAGCGGCGACCCGGCTCAGCCGGGCGACGCCAGGAAAGACCCACCCGGGCCCACCTCCAATCACGACACCGCCCGCAAGATGCCCCAGCTCACGGCCAACCTCAACATCAGTCCCAGGCAGGATGGAAGTCCCCGGACCGACCCACCCCCGCCCAGCCTGGCCGCTACTGGATCCGGAAGGTACAAAGGAGAAAATCGATGAGGGTTTTTAATAAAAACTGTCTAACAATTCTTTTTTTTTTTTTTTTTTTTTTTTTAACCAATTAATCACAAAGAAATTTGTAATTAATTGCAATTGGTCACATTTTTTAACTACTATTCTTGTAAGCTTGTAACAGATATTTACTTGAATAATATCTTGTAATGACTATAAAATCACCAAATATGAAGTAGATTTTAATTCAAAGACTCATTTGATCCTTGAATACAGTCTCAACAGAGTTATCTTTTACGGCATTTTTCTTGGACAGTACTTTTAGTTGTTATCACAAGCTCCACACTCCGGCAGTGTTGGCTTGAATATCTCAAGTACATACCATGAGCTCAGGTGTGTCTCCCCTCTTCCTCCCAGGGCCGTGGCTCGCTCCTCATCTTCCTCCGTCCAGCGCTCGCGATCGTCCACGTCGCGCCTGGGCCAGCGACAGGCGGGTCCATCTCGCGACGTTTTCCCCAAAGCTCGCTTCACCTCCCCTCAGGCGGGGCCGCTCGTCTTTTCCTTCCTCATCGGCGGCAGACAAATGGGCCGCAGTTGCCGCGGCCGTCGGCCTTTCCAGACGACCTTCGCCCTCACGCCGGCCCCGGCCGCTGTCCCGCCGCGCGCCTACGCCCACAAACTGCCCGTCATCGGCCGGGTGGGAAAACCTGTTCGCCGTTGGGCACGCTCCCACTATTCCCTTCACCTTCCCCTTTAGCGCCAGTCCCCACATGTAGGTATGCACTTTTTTTTTTTTTTTTTAAATGATACAACTCAATGTTTGCTTTGACGGACGTTTCGAAGGGGCTTTTCATTTTTGTTCTTTTTGCTGTCAAACTTAGTTGTACACTTGCTTCTTGTATTCATTTTGATAGAATAGCATGTTCAATGATGCAAATTTTACAGATAGGAATAAAAAAATGATGCAATGTGTGTGTGTTTTTATGGTATTTTTGTCAGATTCCTATTAATAATTCCATGCTATCTAACAGGTTTTATTTTTATTTTATAGCTCATCTCTACTTTTTTTATGGTATCATTTAAAAAAATAAATAAAGGTTTGTATTTGTTTTGTGTTTATTAAATCCTATTTTCTATATAAGTGTACGATCTTTTTTCATGATGCAAATAAACTTGAGTAATGCAATGTTCAACAACCTTTCCACCGCAAACCGGTTCATCCAACTGCTAAACTTTTGCGGACCGTGCTATCATTACTCATATCACTAGCTTGTGTTTAATATGAGCATAATGCAACCAATACAATTAGAATCTCTACTGCAATTTTTTTTCTGATCTATGCAGCCTGCGGCGGCCCGCTTCAAAGTGGTACTGGTCCACGGACCGAAGGTAGGAGATCACTGTTGTAATGTTATGCTCATTGAAGTTTTATCTGTTAGTATTTATTAAGTACTATTATTTTTGTTTTAATTAGCAAATCAATATTTTCATTATGTATTTATTACACTATATCTCGTTTTAGTCTTAATTTTATAAATTCAGTTCAATAAACATTAAACGCATTTACCATTTTTTATTTGTAATTAGTATTTAATTACGTATATCGAATGCCATTTTACGAATTTTATTTTCACTATACATTTAATAAAGAATACAAATACTCAATGCATGAGTTCGATTTTTTCATTTTTCAATTTATAAAATGCAAATAATTATTTTATATGACGTTCTTATTTATTTTAATTATTTGATCGGAATATAGTACAAAATAATTAACTTAATGTGTGCGTTTATTCAGTGGTTCAATTTTGTTTTGTTTCTAATTTATGGCATTAAAATATTTCATTTTTCTATTTCATTAAATAACTTAATTCAATTTGCTGTCATGCTTACGTCACGGGAAACCTGACTAAAGACGCGCGGTCAAGCGTTCCATTTCCGCCAACTTTAAAGCCGTATGAGCGACGTATTTAATGATTTAATAAATAACAATAAGAATAAAATATGTTTAAGTCCATTTAATTTTCTATTCGTACACGATTTAATATTTTTTTTCCTAACCATTTTGGTTTCGCGATGACGTTACACGTGACGTACATAAACAGAGGCGTGGTCTTCGGGTCCCATTTCCGCAAACATGGAGGCTGTGTTGAGCGACGTAGTGGCTCCCGAAGACCTTCTAGTAAGTTCCCTCCGTGTTTTTAAAACATATCTTCCTCCATTACATCGTTTGACAGCTCACAGCTGACCAACAGATGTGCTTGTATTCCCCATTCGACCCTGCCACAAGCGAATATTTTTAATTTCAGGCGACAAAGTTGTCGCGTCACATAGGTAGCTAATGCTAATGCTCCTTTGAAATCTTTGACTGTCATATTAACGTTAACGAAATAAGTCTTTGACCCACACGCGCATCTAAAAATTTCTTAGAAATTTGAGAAGAAATACAACAATGAGTTGGCGAAGGGCGCCGTTTCCAAGGAGACCAAGTTTGAATATGCATGGTTTTTGATCAGGAGCAAATACACCAACGACATCAAGAAAGGAATTGCATTGTTGGAGGGTGAGTGTTGCCAAGCGCATGTTTCATTTCATTTCATCTTCCCCTCCTGTTTCTCTTGAGCCTCTTTCACATTTTGCATGTTGTTTTGCCAAAGAACTTGTCCAGAAAGCCTCAAAGGATGACACGCGCGACTTCTTATTCTACCTTGCCGTGGCCAACTACCGACTGAAGGTGAAAAGTTCGCCCACGTCATGTTTATTCTTTTGGATTATGTACCTGAGGAATTGTATGAGTAGACTTGAGGGCCTAAAAGCCGTCGTGTGCGTCTTTTGCAGGAATACGAAGAAGCCCTGAAGTATATCCGCATCCTCCTGGGGAACGAGCCTGGCAACAAGCAGGCGCTGGAGTTGCAGGCTGTCATTGACAAGGCTTTGAAAAAAGGTGAAATTGACCAGTGTGATTTTGAATGTGAGTGAGGCGTTTTTTTTTGTGTGAGTCACAGACTGACTTAAGTTGTGGCAGTGGCCGAGTGACTTAGTAGGCAAATGAGTGAGACTGTGAGTGAGTGTGTCATGTGTTTTTAGGTGATGCAGCCTTGGGGAATTTTTTAGGAGTGAGAGGGATAATGTGAGAGAGACCCGAAAGAGTGATTGTGAGAGCAGGTGGTTCAAAGTGTGTGTGACTGTGTGAGTGGGTTGGTGCGTGAGTATGAGTTGTGTGAGTTTCATTTGAATGTGAGAGATTTTGAGTGTACGTGCAGGTCAGTTTGAGTAAGTGAGCTCCCGATTGAGTTTTAGTGTTTGCGAGCCTAAATGAGATTGCGTGCGTGTGTATGAGAGTGAGCTCGAGTTTGTGTGTGCAAGTGAGCAGTTTTAATAGGTGTAACGTGAGCGAGTGAGATCGTGTGCGTGAGTGTTTGACAGAAAGTGAGAGTTGAGTAAGTGAGAGTGTGCGAGAGCAGGTGAGTGAGCGAGAACGTTTGGATTGTAATTGTTGCAGATGAGCGCACGAGTGTGATCATGTGTGAGAGTGTTTGTGAATTTAAATTGGTGCAAATGTGAGAGTGCGTTTTTTTTTTTTTTTTGTGAGTGCGAGCATGCGCACAGCCGCTCCCTGAACCCGTCCTGTTTTCTAGATGGCTTGGTCGGCATGGCGATCGTGGGGGGAATCGGTCTTGGAGTGGCTGGATTAGCCGGCCTCATCGGCCTGGCTGTGGCCAAGCGAGGGCCCAAATTTTAACCGGAACTTTTTTTTTTTTTGCGCTGGACTACCACATTGAATTCTGTATATTCTCCTTTGCATTGACGATTGACCGTCGCTCGCAAACTGTTGCCTGTGTACATAACAAAACACGCATCACGCCACTCCTTTTATTTATCATCCAATTTGTTTTCATGCTAATCGATTGAAAAGGGAATGTTCTGTCAAATGTCTGGAGTTTAACAGCTTGTTTTTCCCTGATCGCCAATTAAAAAAAAAAAAAAAAAAACATGGAAAGATGTTGACTTGAGTCACCTGTTCTCATCAAACAATTCCAACCTTATCGGCAGCGGCGCCGGTAGTTGCCGCAGAGTACATCGCGATCGCAAAGTGCCGGCAGCAAGGAATAAAACATGTACCGGTATTTAAAAAAAAAAAAAAAAAAAACAGGACTTGGCCTTGTTGGCTGGCCTTGTAATCGTCTTGACCCAAAGATGAAATCAAATTTGTCAACGTTGTTTTACGAGGCCATCGTGGGTGTACGTCTGTGCGTGCATGTGGAGTTAACAACCTCGTGGTGTGTTATTCATTAACTCACCTGACAGCAGACCGAAACTCCCAAGTGACAAACGAGTAATTTGCCGTCATAATAAATCGAATAATAAAAAACAATATTGGTGCATTAAATCGTACTCCTTGTGAGGATGTCCATGATAAACTCACGGGAAGGCAGTATTTGCATAGTTGTTGAAAAACATTAATTAAAAAATGAGGTTGCGTGAATTCTGTTTTTTTTTTTTGACAAATGACTTGTTTGGATTTGAGATTTGTTTTTACAATTAGTGTATTATTATTTTAAATGAACTAATTGCTGTTTGGAGGCTTTGCAAGCCGCTCTTCGTTTCCTCTCGACATAAATGGAGGGAGTGGGAAAAAATGTCATGGCGAAGGTCTGGCTGGCTCTACCCAGCATGCCTTCGATGTTTGTGTGTCACGATTAATGAGCTGGCTGATAGCGTGCGGGAGGCCACAGATTGGTCACCAAGGTTGCAACAAAAACACCAGCAAGCGTTTTAGGGCCTGCGCCGCTTGCCCTTAAAATAACAGAATGACAGCGGATCTATTTATTGGCGTCGTGTACTTGTGGCGCTTTGATGAGCTCAAATCAATGCCAAGTGCCTCCTCCCGTCCTGTCGTAAATATTTACAGCCTCTCGCAAAGCAACGCCTGCTACGTTTGTTTTGGGGTCGGCATGGCGCAGTGCTGGAGTGGTCGGCTCCCAACTCAGAGGTTGCGGGTTTGATCCCCGGCCAGTGTTACCAAAAGTCCTTGAGCAAGATACAAAACTAGCGTCTACTGAAGCTGCGTCGTCACAGAAAAACGTAAAAACTTCCGTTTAGGCCTTTAAGACCAGATACATTCAAATGTAGATGATTTAATCTAAAAGTATCTTTTTTTTTCCTTTTCTAAAAAGTTGTTAAAATGTTCGCCAACAAAATGGACTCAAATGAGCCTGAAAACAATCCTGATTTTCTTCTCAGAAACAATTATCAAATCTCATTGATCCCGTTTTGTGAAGACACCAAAGACGTACAACAAATACGGCTTTTGACTTTGCTCAATTATTTTTGATTTCTCCGGCGAGCTGTCAAGCAATTTTTTTCAAACTAAAAGTGCGTCTGTCAGTTTTCATGCCAGCGGCTCAAGCAGAGGTCAGTTGTCACAGGAAGCAAAGAAAGTTAACAGTTATTTATTTCTTTTTAACACTCTAGAAAATAAAAATGAATAACATATATATATATATATATATATATATATATATATATATATATATTATTTTTTTTTTTTCATTCATTCCAGTTAAAATACAACCCAGAATAATTACAGCATTCTTAGAATGACATTGTCCAATTTTTTTTTTTAAAAGCTACCTTGGTAATTTATGTTTAACTCATTTTCTGCCATTGACGGCAAAAGACGTCCAACTTCCTTTTTTTCTCTGATCATAAATCATGCCGTATTTTTCTTGTCAAATTTCACCAATTAGATTTTGATTTAGACAGTTTTTTTATTGTTCTATTTTTTTTAAATTGATTATTTCTGCGCATACAAAAAAAAAGGACATAGTGTGTTCTGTTACTCGTGTGACCATTGGACTCTGCATGAGCTGATAAACAGTTTGTTACATTTCGGGGGTGTTAAGTGGGAGCAGATATCCGTCTGTGTGTGTTCGTGTGTGTGTGTGTGTGTGTGTGTGTGTTGAGGTGGGCGGAGAGAACAGGTGATATAAATCCATGTGTTTGGCGAGCGTTCATACTTCTCGTGCAAGCCATCACAGCCGATGCTTTGATTCGCCTTCCCGAAGTCCGGACGTCGTCTCCTGCTCGCCGCTTTTTGGACCTTGAGGGTGGGCGGGGTGATATTTGGGGTTCAATTATGGATCCCATTGTGGAAGTAGTGGCGTTAGTTTTGGGCTTTCTGGGCTGGGTGCTGGTCGGGGTGGCGCTGCCCAACCGCTACTGGAAGACGTCGACGGTGGACGGCAACGTCATCACCACGTCGACCATCTACGAGAACCTCTGGATGTCCTGCGCCACCGACTCCACCGGCGTCCACAACTGCCGGGAATTCCCGTCCCTACTCGCGTTGAACGGTAAATGACTATTTCATTTTTTTTTTGGTTTGGTTTTGCAAACCTTGTTATGTCGTCCCCGTGCCAGGTTACATCCAGGCATCCCGCGCCCTCATGATCACGTCGGTGGTGATGGGCGCCTTCGGCCTGGTGGCGGCGCTGGTGGGCGTGCAGTGCTCCAAGGCGGGTGGCGACAACTACGTGCTGAAGGGTCGGATCGCGGGCGCCGCTGGCGTCCTTTTCATCCTTCAAGGTAGTGCCGTACTTCTCCAAATTGACGCCAAGTGCCACCTCAAAAGTCTGAAAATCTTTCTTGACATTTATTGCAGAACAATTGACTGGTTCATGTTTATCTGTAAAACACTTGTAGGCAAGATCTTAGCCCGCTGCTCACCGGGCATAGCACCACTCGCACATTTCAATCGAGCCGTTTTATGAAGCGCTTTGAAAAAAATAAATAAATCACTGGTTTGTGCTTACGTTTGTTTGGTTGTAAGGATGCCATTTGAGATGATATGGTTTGATTCATTCACAATCTTAGTGTGGTACTACATACTTATTGCCACTAGAGGGAGCCCACCAACCTGCTGCATTACTTGGGTCGTGTTTCTGCAGTCTTGATGGATGCCAGGTACATATTTGAAATTGCAAAAATCGTTTAACCGATACCAGATGGAGGTACTCTGCCAATACCGGCCTTTTTTTTTTTTTTTTGGATCAATCAGGTTCTTTTGAAGGTTGACGATACTAGCCATCGGCACTTGGGGCAAAAAAAAAAAAAAATCTGACATTGAGTCCTCCTTGCCACACTGCGATGATTTGTCACCAGGGATTAAAGTTCTTTGTTAGCAATTATCTGGCATTGTGTTGCTTTCAATGGTGACTATTCAAAGTACTGGTCATGGGAGCAAGTTGAAGTGAGTTGCGGGGCTTTATTTAGACCAAAGTAGTGCTTTGCTGCCATCTTGTGACATCTCACTTCCTTCAAACAAAGTTGAAGTGAGGTGATGAGCTTCATTTGGTCCAAAGTAGGGCTTCTCCGCCATTCTTAGGCGATTATCAATATATATTATCATTTTAATCTGGTATCTACGTATTTGTTCTATTATGGGATCCGTCTTTGTTCATAAATATCTTCCCAGTGTACTAATTGGATATGTGAACTAAGGGGTAGGACGAGATCAGGATTGTAATTCTTCCTACTCCCTTGAACATGTCAACTGTCGACTGAGTGGGTCGATGACATCTGAGGATTTTCTTTCCTCTCCCATTTTTTTTTTATTTTGTAATGTGTTTAAATGATCAATCAATCAACAATTAGTTAGTTCGCGGCTTTGCAGCAGGGCTCCATCCTAAGTCCCCCTGTCTTTCGGTTCTTCTGTCGCAATATCTTTTTTTTTTAAGCAGAATTTTTGCAGTATGCATATTGTTTTGCCTTGGACTATGGAAAATAAGTACTCTTGTTTATGCTTGCAATATTTTTTGTGTATGAAAACACACATTTTCTTAGTATGATCATCCATGGCTGAATTTGTTATAAAATTCTTCTTGCTACTCACTGTGTCGCTGGCATAGATAGAAAGATGAACAAACATATATTATTTATAGCAAGTAAATGATTTTTGTGCCACTGAAGTGAAATTGGATGATTTCCATGACTGGGATTCATTGATTCAAGGTCAACAGTGAAAAGAAAAACAGCATCTTTGAGCACGGCTGTTATAAAACACCCTAAAGATAATAAAAGAGGCATTTTACGGCTTATAAAAATCAATTCTTCCTGTCAGACTTTGGACTTGTTTGGCAGCCGCTATATCCTCAATGATTAATAAAGGAAAAAATTGTGCACAATGGTGGCTTTGTCGTGTAGAAATTGCATGTAGTTTCTGAAAAATGGATTCTGAACTGCTGTAGTCTAAAGTAGAATCTGTGGGAGGAAAAAATAATTAGGGGAGGTACATTGTAAAAATTATTTTGTCATTTGGGAAATTGAATAAGCCGAACAGAAAGTATATTTCAGCTGTATTTAACTTTTTGTTATATCTAGCAATTTACATTTATTCCTCACCTCATTCACTACCAGCAGAGTAAAAAAAAATGGATCTTTGATGTCTTTAGCCGTCAATGGCAATAAATGAGTTAAGTGATGGTCATTTTATTTTGGTCGAGTTTTTTATTTGGCCTTCGGGTGAATTCCGTTTTAATTGTTGAGATTGGTATATTCTCTATTATAGAATATTTTGACATAAGAATGACATTTGGGGGAAAATTGTAAATTTAGGGTTTAGCACGATCTTTGGGAATATTAAAAAAATAATAATAAAATAATAATAATAGCCTGATGACCTAATTGTGAGGAACATTTTGACTTTGGAAATGGTAAAGAAATGTGGAAGCGTGTCATCAAATCTGCAAAATATGAAAAATTGTCTCCAAATTCTGTAAGAATTGTGCGTCACCTTTGGACTTTTCCCATAATTTTCTCGTTTCCTTAATGGTATTTTTTTACGTCATTTACTTTTTATTAGGCTTGTGATTAATTGTTCTTTCTTTTTTTTCAAAGGTTTGTGCACAATGGTGTCAGTGTCCTGGTACGCCTTTAACATCACTCAAGAATTTTTCGACCCGTTCTTTCCCGGTACAAGGTACAGATGACGCTGCACGTGTGGGAAACATCACGCACCCTGACCTTAATGTTTCTGTCGTCGCAGATACGAAATCGGCGAGGGGCTCTACATCGGGTGGTGCTCGGCCGTGCTGGCCATCGCCGGGGGGGCGTGCCTCACGTGCTCCTGCAGGATCGGCTCAGAGGGAAAGTAGTAAGTGACGCCATCCCACTTGAAAGCCAACAAGTTAGATGACTTCATCTTGACGTGTTTATTATGAATTTTGCAGCCCTTTGCCTCATCAAAGCAGAGGTACTGTTTACTCTGGACCGGCTCGGACCAGAAGTGTGGCCGCCAGCACGTATGGCCGAAATGCGTATGTTTGAATGGAATCTTTTTTTTTCATATACTTATGAAATGATTACATATTCTAGTGGAATACATGCATTGTTTTGTCACATTTTGTACTCTTATTTTCTGCAATGTTATTTATGTCAAATATTCCCATGTATTATGCAATGGAAATCTGTTCAATTGATTCTTGAATTTTGTTTTTTTTTGTACAGTTTTTTCCCTACAATTATGCTCAATAAACATATTGTACATGTTGAACAAGGTTTTGGGTCATATCATTTGAGTCATACAGCAGCAAATCAAAATGCAAATAAAAAAAATATTTTTATTTATTTTTGTATTGTTGGAATATTTTGTGAAGTCGAATTTGAATTTTGAAAACAATTGAATTTGTGAACTTCAATTTCTTTAGTGGGACATGTTATTCATTATTTGAGCATAACGCAACCAACCACTGTTGTCCAATGAAAAGAGGCCGCGTGTCCAACCGGATGCGGATGTCCCGACTCGTGGACCAATCGTCGAGGGCTCGGCGCTGTCAAGTGCGAGGTCGCCAAATACCAAACGAAAAGAGTTCCTATTTTTTCCGTGGATGCGTGAGGCAATTCCGTCTTTGGAACAGCTGAAAAACTCTAAATTTGACTCCGTTTTTTTTTAAGTATTATTATTTCTGTGTAACGTAGCGTTAAAAGTGACATGTTTCCAGACGGAATATTTTCGCCGAGCAGTGTTTTCCACACGGAATTTGAGCGCGACCGGACCGTAAATACTCTGCTCGGCTAGTTGTCGCAGAAGCTTAAACTGCAAAATGTCGCCTCAATGAGTTGGACGTCGCGTTTGGTGAGTTACTAACCCATCGCCGGTATGGACTGGGGACGCCTGACGGGAGTCGGCGGGGTCTTGTTCTCCTTGTCCCTGCTTTCTGTCATCCTGGACCTCCAGCTCGACGGTAAGGTGGTTGAGATCACCGCGTAAACGAGTTTTTTTGTTTTGTTTGGTCATCTTTCTCTTTTAAACGACGAGCACGCTGTGTTCCAGGCGTCTTGGGGGCAACGCGCGGCGAAATTGAGCATCACTTGGAGATGGGCCGCAAACTTTTGGCAGCCGGTCAACTGGCTGAAGCCTTGTCCCATTACCACTCGGCTGTGGGTAAGATTACCATTCTCATTCGAGCCCAAAACAAGAGGACTCTTCAAAAAATGTAGAAATGTGGACATTTAGAATGGTTCAAATAGACTAAGAAATGTTAACTTTGTTGCATTTCAGCTCAAGTTGATGTAGAATGAATTGTTAAAATGTCCAATGTGAATCTTGACGTTTGCATGTCTTGGTGTGTCCAGAGTCTGATTCGAAAAACTACCTGACATACTACAAACGCGCCGCCGTGTTCCTGGCCATGGGCAAGTCCCGATCGGCCCTTCCCGATCTGACCAGGGCCATCCAGATCAAGCCTGACTTCCTTGCTGTAAGAAGAAGAAAAACGCATCCCCTCGCTTGGTGTGGCATGACTTCCATCCCTTGCATCCTTGTGTGCTTTCCCAGGCCCGACTGCAGAGGGGGAACATCCTTCTGAAACAAGGCAACGCGCAGGAGGCCCGTGACGACTTTGTAGCGGTGGTGAGCACAGAACTGTGCTTTTTATTTATTTATTTTTCCTCGCTCCAATTGAAGCAGCTGTTGTACCTCTCTTCTTTTTCCGCTCACAGCTCGGGCCGTCTCCGGATCACGCCGACGCACTGGAGCAGCTGTCGAGAGCCGAAGATCTGGAAGAGCTGCAGGAGGACGCCCGGGCAGCGTACCACCAGGGCAACTATGGCGGCGCCATCTCGGTGCTGGAGCGAGTCGTTGAGGTACGCTGAAAACGCCGTCTTGGATTAGGCTGCCGCGTTAACTTGTGATGATGCTTCACAACCTTCTTGCTAGATCTCGCCGTGGGATCCCGAGATGCGGGAGCTGCGCGCCGACTGCCACCTCCGCACTGGGGATCCACAGAAGGCCATTCAGGACCTGGCGCCCGCCACACGTCTGCGCAGCGACAACCGCGCCGCTTTCCTCAAGCTGAGTCTGCTGCATTACCGCCTGGGGGAACACCACGAGTCTCTTACGTGAGTCACACTGATCTCTCGTCTACCGTCCACCCCACTTACGTGCCTCTGAACCTCGTGCACAGCCAAGTCCGAGAGTGTCTGAAGCTAGATCAAGACGACAAGGATTGCCTGGGCCACTACAAGCAAGTGAAGAAGCTCAGCAAGCAGCTGGATTCGGCCGAGGAGCTGGTCCAGGCGGAAAGGTGGAGTATAGTGGACGGGGTTCCTCGCCGCGCCGTGCCGCCGACCTCTCAAACGTTAGGGCCCGATTTACTCAGATCCTCCGCTCACCCTTAGGTACCGCAATGCCATTGAGAAGTACGAGGGTGTGATGAAGGCGGAGCCGCACGTGTCGCACTACACCAACCTGGCCAAGGAGAGGATTTGCTTCTGTCTCGTCAAGGTGAGATGCCGTCTTGGCCTGTGTTAGGAGGAAGCCAACAAACATTTTTTTTTTCATGTTTAATGAGTTCATCTTGACTTCTAATATATTCAAAAATTGCTTTTGATCTTTCTTCCGACAACCAGGACCTCATTGTCATCATCAAAGAGCAAAATCAATTTATTTTTCAAATCGTTGATGAATCGGTTGAGAAAACATTTCCATCCCTTTATTCCAAAACGGTTTCTTTAAGTTGGGCTAGTTTAGTTGAATTGTGTTAAATTGGGACGCGATGGCTTTTGTGTACGTGAGCTCAATTCAATTGAGTAAAGTTCAATTAAATGGGATATAGTTTGTGTTGATTGAAAATATTAATTTGAGCTAATTAAAATTAAATCGACTAAATTCAAGTTCATTTGAGTTGAGTTAAATTAAGTTGAGTTCAGATCAATTAAGTTTACATAAGTTAAGTTAGAATTTATTGAAATTATGTTGTTATATTAAGCATAGTTCCATCAAATTGAGAGAAAAAAGTAAATTTGAGGGAGTCTAATTTTTTTTTTAACTCATTCACTCCCGTTGAGAGGCAGCTATCTCATTAGCATCAAACCGGGACGGCTGCCAGTGATTGATTTAAATGCCATGAGTGCTCCCAACACTCGTGTGATCGACCTAATGGACCCTCTTGCTCGAAACCATTTGTTGATTATCAAACTAGTCGTTGAAGAATTTGATATTCAATTAGTTACCCGTTAAGCAATAACCTGTCCCAACTTGATCTTTTAGCACAGCGTGTTAACGTGCGCCTGACGGCTACAAGCATCATCATTTGCACGAGACCATTAATTTGTGTGCGACCATTTGCAGCTCAAGTCAGCCACAGAAGCCATTGACGCGTGCTCCGAGGCGCACCAGAGGGACCCTCGCAACGTGAAGATCCTGCGCGACCGCGCCGAGGCCTTCATCCTCAACCAAGACTACGAGAAAGGTCAACGCCGCTTGTGTGATGCGAGCTGCCACCACACTGTGGCGCTGTTGTTCACTCGGATGGCGCTTTCTTATTTTGGATTTTTTTTTTTATCCCACTGCCGCAGCCGTGGATGACTACCAGGAGGCGCAGGAGTTTGACGGCGACAACAACGACATCCGAGAAGGACTGGAGCGAGCCCGGAAGTTGCTCAAGCTCTCGCGCAAGAGAGACTACTACAAGATCCTCGGCGTAAGCCGGTACTGCCTCAACACACAAAAACATCCTTTTTTTATTTGAATTATGGCACAACTATTTGGAGACAAACTGCAATGTTTTTCTTTCCGTCCCCTCAATATTGCGATTCGATAAGGGATTGTTTTTTTCAAGGCCCTCTTCCCGTGTATTGTTTTTTTTTCGGCAATAAATGAATCTCTATTACAATAAACAATATCGGATCTTTCGCCGCATTGATAATGTCGCGTCGCACTTTGGCCTTGGGTCATTGATTGACTTTTGGAGCGCTCTTCTCAGGGCGGCCAACAAGCAGGAGATCATCAAGGCGTACAGGAAGCTGGCACAGCAGTGGCACCCGGACAACTTCCAGTCGGAGGCCGAGAAGAAGGAGGCGGAGAAGAAGTTCATCGACATCGCTTCGGCCAAAGAGGTCCTCACAGACCCAGGTCAGGAAATTTGTTACAATAAAAAGTCAGTTTTTTGAGAATGTTGACTTCCTCACCAAGAGATTTAATCAAGTGTGGTGAAGCTAAATTCAGTTGAGTGAAGTTAAATGATGTGAAATGAGCTGAAGGTAAATTCAGTTGGATTGAGTTTGAGGTAAGTTGAGTCGAATGAAAATAAGTTCATTTGAGTCGGTTTAATTTTCGCTGAGTTACTTTAAGAATAGCTGAGCTGAATTGAGTTAATCGGACAGAAGCCGTACTGTAAAAGTACTCGAGCCTCAGCTGATGGTGTTTTGTTGGTGTTGAATAATTTGCACTCGTATTATCTAATTATTATTATTTCTATTTCCAATGTTGGTAGCAGTTTATTGTATTTAAGACTTGAGGAAAGAGCACCTGGTCCAGACTCGACTATTTTTATAAGCAATTGAGATTTTTTCTCATTTCCAGAAATGAGGCAGAAGTTTGACGCAGGCGAGGATCCATTGGATCCCGAGAACCAGCAGCAGGGCGGCGGAAACAACGGCCACGGCTGGCCTTTTCCCTTCAACCCTTTTGAGTCGGGAGGCAGCTTCCACTTCAAGTTCCAGTAGAGGACGAGTACGTGCGGCGTCACGGTGAGGACTTTTCATTTCAAACATAAATGGCTGACAGACTTAAAAAAAAAAAGCGAAGTTCACTTCGTTTTGCCACATGGAGTTTTTTTTCCCCCTTGTTTTATGTGCCATTAATATTTTTTTGTACCAATTTGACTGACATCATCAAATGGACAACTGAATGCTGAGAGACAAGAATTTCCTTTTTCGTCATTTCAAAATCTGCACTTTTCTTTTCAAACGCACTGTTTTCTGAACAAAGGCTCTGTATTTGCAACTAATGCCAAGCCAAAAGTGTCTCAGGAATATGACTGACGCTTCAAAGTACAGTGAGAGGCGCGATGCTGGGCCGATATACTCTGAAAACTTCTAAGTTACAGTAGCACTGTACTTCTTTTAAAAAAAACAAAACTTTATACTGTAATTTATGGAGAACGTACGTTATTTATTGAGTTTGTTTTGTTTGTGTTCTTGCATTTTCTGTTGTCAATCTGACGCAGGGGCTCAACTGCATTAAAATGATCCAAAAAATAAAAACGTTACTGACTGTGTGAGACATGAAAAGCAAGTTGGGAGCATTCCCAGAAGAAGCAAGCGTGGTTGCCTACTTATCGCAAGGCAGTATAAAAGACGGATTTCCCGACTGTTGTAACTGGAGTTTTTGACTGCATTGAGAATAAAGCTCCATCTTCTCAAATCATGTTTTTTCCTCTGAATTTGAGACTTCACTGAAAAGACATGCAATGTATTATATTTAATTGAAAAACAAAAGCACAAGTCCATTTATTTCTTCATAGTCCTTTCATTTCCGAGTGGTTCAAGCCAAAAGCTTGCGTGTCGTCCAGAATGTCAGCCTCGGCCTCAATGGACACAACATGGTGACCGGGGATCATGGCCAGGCCCAGAACTCGGGGTTCCCCCTGGGAGAAAGTGTCTTAAAAGAAAGGGGGAGGAACATGAAAATCAGTAGACTGCGAAGGAACTTCGCTTCAAGTGGGACTCTGTGGTCACCTTTGGATTTGAGGAACTCCTGAGCCGACCCGAGGATTATGTTACAGTCGCGGTCTGTGCAGAGGAAAAGGCCCACCAATGTCCGGCCGTCAGTCATGCGAATCCTCATGTTCTTGTTCAAGAGGCCCTGAAGTTTCTGCCTCGCCTGGGATGATGAAAACACATCACGTTATTCCATAGTACAGAAAGTATAAAACAGTTCAATTGGATTTAGAGTTTTTAAATGCTCATTATGGAGGAACGTGAAGAGTTGAGAACTATTTGAGGTGGCACTTGGTTTAAAACGTGTAAAAATCACCAACGAGTCAACTGACAGGATTTTCTAATTGCCTCAAATTAATTTGGCAACAAGTCACGCTATGTTTAGTAGTTTGTGTATCGTGAAATCTGTGTCCTTGCCAAATGGCTCTAAAGAGAATAATAATGAAGACATGGGAACCGATATTATAATAATCATAATGTCCGTCCATTTTTATGCATTGAATCACCTGACCGCAAATTCATAAGCGACTGAATTGCTAAACGCTCGAGTGTCGCTTTTCAGGAAGCAGACACACGCATAACGATAAACATAAAAATAATGATCCTAAGAGCGCAAATATGCAAAATAAACATACATGGGTAGACGGTCCGTTTTCTTCGATTGTTGCCATTTGTGCATTCTTCTTCTGTGGTTTGCTGCCGGAAGTATTTGTCACAGACATTTTTCGACGCAACACTTGCCCAACAGCGACCCTCAGTGGTCATGCCTCGAACTCCAAAAGAGGCTGTTCAATGACTTTCCCTTTCCGAAACATGTTTTATTACTTTAATGATTACTGAAATGTACGATATTGTTTTTAACAATGAGAACATTTCACTTGATTTTAATTTTGATTGAGTTACTCTGATTTACAAGAGTTATAAATCGTGAATTCACACGGTTTTCTAGCTGTGAGCATCCTCCCTTTCATTCATTTCATTCCTACAATCCTCGTTTCCTTCTTCATCATTGCAGTCATAGCAGTCACGCTTTCATTAATTAAAATTCACACACGTCTAGAAAAATGCCCATCACACTTATAATCAAGCAGGAACAACGCTAAATTGAAAAACAAATGGCAATCTGAATTTACTAGATAATCCAATTTTCTTTGCAGTGTATTTTCTTTTGTGTACTCTCTCATACTTCACTTCAATCTCATGCACTCATTTGTTAGTTTCAGACAATCAAGAGTGTTTTTTGCTGCCTTTGTGGTATGTGTGCAAGCTTGCTATAAGTGTACATTTTAGTTTAAGAAATTGTTGATTGTATGATAAACAACCGTGTTGTTTGCTTGCTATGGTGTGAAAGTCATGATTTTGATTGACATTGACGAAAGAATTGGAAAATGTTCTATACTTAAAAGCGGTCATTTTACATTTGCATTCAGCTCAGTTGTAATTGCTTAAAGATGCAGTTATTATTTTTTTTAAAAAGTCGTAAGAAGGAGTTTAAGGGCATTGGCCACCCCTGGCCACCCTTGTAGCTCCGCCCCTGTCTGCCCAGCCTTCCTTGCTTCATTCTACCTTCCATTGCCCTTCCTTTCAGGCCTCCCTTTCATTTATCATTTCCTCGCCATTCTTCCTTCCGCCCACCCTTCTCCCCTTCCTTTCATCATCCTTCCCTCTTTCTTTCCTTTTATTCCCCCTCCCATAACTCTTTTCACTGCTTGTTTTCATTCTTTCCAGACTTTATCATCCCCTTTCTTGCATTCATCCTTCACACAATATCTCTCTCCTTTCTTCCTTCCATCCCACCTTCATCACTTCCTTCCATCCTTCCTTCTTTTTTTAATACTTCATTTTTCATCCCTCCTTCTATCCTTGCAACCTTCATTCCTTTCCTCTCTCTTCCTTCCGAATATCCCCCACTCCTTCCTGCAGGTTCCCATCATCCCTCCCTTCCTTGCATGCTTAAGATTTTATTTTTAAAAATATTTTAGTTACGTTAGTATACCACATTTTAGCATGTTTGTATTCTATCGCCTCTTGTAAATGGAAGCTGATTACAAGGCAAGATGCAAAAAAATCAAGAGGCCTTCGATCTTTTTCTTCAGATCTTTCTTTCTTTTCTTTTGTTCTCTTTTTCTTTCCATCTTTTTTTGTCATTTACTCCTTGGTCTGCTGTTTTCCCACGTAACTGTTAGCATGTTAGCATTTAATCAATTGCCATCGCATCTTCTCACAGACTTCCATCCTCACCACAAGTGGTTAATTTTTTAAGCAATACAATCTGATGTAAGTCTGGGCATGGCTGCGGCAGAATTTTTTTCTTTGCCCCCCCCTCTTGATCCCTTCCCAGCACACACACACACACACACACATACACTAAAGCTTTTTTTCCCTCTGGTGGGGGCCATGTTTGATAGATTTGCTCTGCAATGCAGAAAGTGACACCACAAGTCTGGGGATAAGAAGAGGGGGGTGGGGGCACAGACATTCTCAGTCGGAGGGGGGGGGGGGGGGCACAAACAACTAATAACAATGAAAGTCGCATGCACACCCCCTTTTCCTGTAACAATGTGGAGCTTTTTGAGGAGGGAGGGGGCGCAAAGAGTGCAGGGGGGGGGCTGAAATAATATAGTCAGCCATTTTTTATGTAAGGGGATTTTTTTTCTTATTGGGGGGGTGTAGGGGGGTTGTTAAAAAATAAATATAAGAGGGCGGCCATCTTTGTTGCTCTCTGCCTAGTGTAAAATGCCCCCCCTCACGTTCCCCCCCGATTTGAATATTAAATAAACAGCACGATACAATTTTTTTTAGTTTTTTTTTGTTTTGCACACAAGGACGGGATCCCGATGAGAGGACTATCATGTCCTATCCTCCGCGGGCCTGTGAGGAAGACGAGGGCAAGGCGCTTCATTCCGAGGGAGGAGATTTTGAGGAAGAAGACGACGGCGACGGCGACGGCGGAGACTTCTTAGAAGCGAGAAGCGACATTAACTCGCCGCCGGCACCTCGGCAAACTGCAGCCGCCCCAGGTACGTCTCGGCGTCCCGGATGAAAAGAACGCTTTGAAAGCGACGTTTGGACGCCTCGTCCTGGAAGCCGCATTGCAAATCTTGCACGTCTCCAACTGGCGCGGGAGACGTTTTAAGCACTGTGATGCGCACTAAACAAGCTCGGTCTGCTCGGGAAGTTTTGTGTCCACGGCCAAAGTGTCATCTTCCTCACCCCCCCTCACCCCACTCCCGTGACACGCGTGTCACAGGAATGACAGCATTCCAGGACATTTTTCGTGATGCGTTCAAACGCATTCGGGTGAAACCCACACCCAAATGTCTCCCAGAACGTATTTGCTGCTGCTTCACGGGTGACTTCCCAACATGTTTATTTCACACTTCTTTCCCACCAGAGTCAAATTCTGATGACTTGGAGAAGTTTCTGGCGGTGAAAGTGAAAGGTGCGTAGATATTGCTTCTTTCTCATGTTTACAAAAACAAAGATTGATTCGAGTGGGCCAAACTCGAAGCCGCCGCCGTGCCAGAATGATAAATGAGCTCCCACGGCGGGATCCTTAACCCCCTCGCGACCTCCACGGCCCGAGTTCGGACCCCCCTCCCCGATGTATCGCGCGGCTCTACCGCCGCGGCCTACGAGTCCCCGGGCTCGAGTGAGCCTGGCGTCCGCCCCCCCGCACGCCGTTGGCGGCGTTCCCACACGGAAAGGCGGGGAGCTGGAAGAGGTTGAGGTAGACCCAATCAACAATTTATTATTATTTTTTTTAATAAATTGTGCTTCATGACGTTAACCGGGGTCAACTTGCAGGTTCAAGCGCCTAATTCCCAGGCTATCATGTTGCCCCTTGGCAATAATTTTCTCATCAAGCCTTTCTGTCCAAATGTCAACCAAAAATGAACAACACGAGTCAAGCAGCGAAACAATAATTGTCCTGAGTCACAATTTTGTGTTCACCTGACCAAGAAGCATTGAACAACTCGGTTTATGTTTCCAGGTAGGCAGCATGATGGAGTGGTGCTTGGCATGTGTGCAGTTCCGGGTTCGAATCTTGGCGCCAGCCCTCCCGAGTGGAGCTTATGTTTTCCTCGTGCTAGGGTCATTTTTGTTCTGGTTGTACATTCTAAAAACATTCATGTTATGATACTAGTACAGAAGATTTGTAAAAGCAACTTGGAAACGATCATCTTGCACCTGCTCACATAGAAAAGTTAGAGAGTTTTGAGATGCAACGTAGTCTCAGACTCCTATTTGACGAAGACTGTGAATTTTGCAGGCTCGCTATTTACAGGCCTACAACTCGATTATTTTGGCTTTTTTTAACCACAATATTTTCAGAATGGAGTAACCGAAGCTTTTGGTTACAACAAATTCTGACCAGGCTGGGCTGTTCCGACCACAGCTCTGCCATCCCTTGCCCTTGTCTGGACCGTCCGTGTTCTCTGGAGCAGTCGCGTTTGCGCCCCTATTTTCTGTGTTTCATCCATGCTGCGCTCATCTATTGGCTGTTGATTGTGTCATGTCACAGCAAAGACTGAAATACTTGCAATAATATCAAACATGCCTGATGTTGTCACAAAGGCAAGACTAAAACATTTCTACACTTGAGATTACCACCGTAGGATAAAGGAGCAAGATGCTGGGAGCCGAATTTTGGGGATGGAAGCCAACGTTTTTTTTTTGTTTTTAAAAGGATGGCCTAAGCAAGGACGCACGTGGATTTTCATCCGTCCCTGTAATCGTCTCCGTCCCTAAACTGGTCATGTACCGCGTGTTTAGAATTCAAATATATGTGCTTGGAGCAGAATGAAATGTTCAAATGCTGTTGCATGTACTGGCCCTTTAACTGAGAAATCAACTAAGAGAGAAAGCGAGTCTGGGCAAAACCACAGACAGATACGTGACGGTGTGTGAAGAAGCAATTGAGATGCAAAGTAATCATCTTAAATTGTTTTTAATTTCAGCGATGGGCTGAAGTGCAATTAATACAGTCATATCTACAGTGCGACCCAGTTCTTCGCTCATCTGTGAATTTGCCTTGCGTGACAAAAAGAATCTGAAGAAAGTTTCCGCTACGCTGTGTAACAATAGCTGCGTACGGCATTGTTTGGGGTGCTTATAATATAGATAATAACCCATTTCATAACGTGGACATGCGCGGATATTAGTCCGAAGCAGCTAATGTCAAGCGGCTAATGTATGTACAAATGTTTTTATGATTAAATTTAGCAATTGCGGCTTTAAATCAGGTGTGGTTTGCAATCTAGAAATCATGGTAAGTGGATGCGAATCGGAACTTGGTCAGCTAATGAGCTTTTAATCATCGTCCTTTTTTTTTGGACTGGTGAAATGCAAGGATGGACATGCTTTAAAAGGACGGGGACGCAGGATGATTATTTTCTGAATAAGTACGGAGGGATGATGACGAAAGGGTGTCCAGGTCCAGGATGGACCATGGACCGGCAAAATATATCTCTGTGGTGTATTTGTGTGCCCTGCGAAGGGCTGATAACGAGCCCAGGGTGTACCGCAACACTCGGCCACAAGAGGGCGTGACCAATGAAGATGTTGCCATGATGGGAATTTGTTGTGAGTTTTCATTTCAAATGGGTCCAAGATAGTTTGTTCCTTTCTGACGATTGTCTTTCTTTCCAGAAGACGAGGTGAACACATCTGACAGGGAGGTCCCGCTTAAAAAGAAAGGACGGCCAAAGAAAAAGAAGGACGCCAAGAAGAAGGACAAAGAGGGGAAAGCCGCCCGGGTGAAAAAGCGCAAGAAGCTCGTACGTGGGAGCCGATCTCTGTTGACTGTGCTTGATGTCGTCCGCTGCTCCTCACCGTTTTATCGTCTGCTCAGGACAGCGATGTAGAGCGGGACTCGGCGCGGGACCGGGACTTCGGCGATCACTCGGACAGCGTCGCCAGTGGCTATGGCTCTGGCGAGAAGAAGAAGAGGAAGAAGCACAAAGAAAAGAAGGAGAAGAAGACCAAGCGGAAGAAAAAAGATGATGAGGACCGAGACAGCAGTCAAGAGGAGACCACGAGGGTAAAGTCAAATACAGATACTTGAACAAATGTACTGTAGCTATCAAATGATTCTGGTTCTGATGCTCACATTTACTGGTTGCTTCTCAGCAGCCTGTGGAGCAGAAGACCTCAGCCCAGCTGGCAAAGGAGTGGGGTCTGGAGGATGTTGATCATACCTTCACCGAGGAAGACTACCGGGAGCTGACCAACTACAAGGCCTTCAGTCAGTTTATGAGGTGCGACTCTTGAAAAACTGCAAACCCGGATCAGTGGATCTCTTCGTCTCAGTCCGACTTGCACCACTTGACCAATTCCACTTTCTGCTTTTGCCAGGCCCATGATCGCCAAGAAGAACCCCAAGATTCCGATGTCCAAGATGATGACCATCCTGGGGGCCAAGTGGCGGGAGTTCAGTTTCAACAACCCTTTCAAAGGCAACGCCGCCGCCGTGGCAGCTGCTGCGGCCGCGGCCGCCATCGCTGTCGCTGAGCAGGTCTCCGCGGCGACCGCCTCGCCTACGCCAACGCCGGCGCCAGCGCCGGCGCCAACGCCGCTGCAGCCGCCACCCATCCGGAAGGCGAAGACTAAAGAAGGCAAAGGTCAGCCTTGGGTGGCGGTTTCAAGCTGTTCATACGGATGTCAAATAAATGTGCTTGAAAAGTTCCATCACGATGAGTTTTGGATGTGCAGGGCCAGGTTACAAGAAGCGCAGTAAAAGTCCTCGAGTCCCCGACAAAAAAAAGGCCTTGCCTGCGGCCAAGGCCAAAAAGATGGCGCCCATTCGTCTTAAGCTTTCCCCCGTGTGTGCGAAGAGGAAGAAGAGCTGCTCTGTGAGTTGTGAGCGCGGCGTCCACGCAGGTGACAGCTTGCGGGTGGGCTGACCTCGCGTGTCTCCTGGCAGAGCGACGACGAGGACGAGGACGAGTCGGAGCAGGAGGACTCCAGCGTCCACAGCTCCTCGGTTCGCTCGGACAGCTCCGGCCGCGTCAAGAAGAACAAGCGCGGGAGGCCGGTCAAGAAGAAGAAGAAAAGTAAGCGTGGTGTGCAGAGGCGGCCGTGCTCTCATGCCTTGGATTTGCGTAACCTGTGGAGTTCCAGGTGACGAGGAGGGCGACGGCTACGAGACGGACCACCAGGACTACTGCGAGGTGTGCCAGCAGGGCGGCGAGATCATCTTGTGCGACACGTGCCCGCGAGCGTACCACCTGGTGTGCCTGGAGCCCGAGCTGGAAAAGGCTCCCGAGGGCAAGTGGAGCTGCCCTCACTGTGTGAGTCGGACGCATTTGGAGTTGGGCCTGATTTGTTGAGGCGCAAGCTGATTCTGAATTCTGGCAAAAAAAAAAGCATAAGCATGCAAATACATTTTTGCAAAATCCTCTTCATATTTATTAGTGCCATGAAACGATGCAAAGCAACACTACTGGAGTGTGGTGTTTGTGGGCGCAACTAAATGTACCGTACAAGTTTTGAAATGTCGTTTCGATGGTATTCAAGGATCAAAGGAAGTTTTGAATTCAAATCAACTTCATATTTCGCAATTTTACATTCATTGCAAGAGATTATTTAAGTAAATATCTGTTCGAAGCTTCACAAAATAGTCGTTGAAAAAAGTGAATGATTGATTGAGTTATTAACAATTTCTCAATTAATTGTAATTGTGCAGAAATTGTTTGTGATTAATTAGTTAAACAATTTCAAGTTTCGGTTCCGCCAAGATGGCCCATTTTTCGTTAACAAGCTCAGTTTATATATTTTTGGATTAGGAAACTGAAATGACGTCTTTTTCTTTTTTATCTGTTAATTTGGGAGAAAACAGGAAATAAGTGACAACTTGAAAAACGCATGCTTTTAATGAGAATTTTGGCCACGCCCCCTCGGCTCTCTCCATGTTTCACTCCGAGTCATTAAAGGGCTGGATTATGAACGCCGTTGGAAATCATTCGACTGTTATTGCTTAGGATGGCCGAGTGGTCTAAGGCGCTGCGTTCAGGACCCAGTCTCCCCAGGAGGCCTGGGTTCGAATCTCAAATTTCCCCATTGTGGGACTAATAAAGGGAATATTATTATTATAACGTCCAAAAACGCTGATGAAGAGCCACGCCCATCTGTTGACCGCCGTCTGCCTCCTGACGCGACTTTTGTGTCGCAAAATGTCGGAAATATAACCAGTCGGGGTTCGTGTGCGCGTTCTTGCTCTTGTCTGCTTCAGCCCGGAATCGATCGACACAGTATTTTGGATTTTATGGAGGTGATCACATGGGCTCGCGTTTGAGGTGAATAAATGTGTGCGTGTGCGTGTGTCCACACAAGGAAAAAGAAGGAATCCAATGGGAAGCAAAAGACGAAGACTTTGAGGACTTTGAGGAGGAGGCGGAGGAGAGAACCATGTCGGAGGTCGGGGCCGGCGTGGAGGAGGACGACGACCACATGGAGTTCTGTCGGGTGTGTAAAGACGGAGGTGAACTGTTGTGCTGTGACACCTGCACCTCGTCCTACCACATCCACTGTCTAAACCCTCCACTGCCGGAGATCCCAAACGGAGAGTGGTTGTGTCCACGATGCACGGTTAGTTCCTCCGACGCTCGCCGGCTTCCTCGCGTACCGCTCACATCGCGCGCTTCCGCTTTGTTGGCGCCGCAAAGCAGGGTCACAAAAATCACATTTTGCAACCACTTTTACACCTTTGCTCTTTTTGCTCCACTTTTTGAGATTTGCCTTATTTCTCCAAATCATTTTTTTGTGCGTTACTTTGCTTCGCCTTCCACAGACAGTTGTCGTCCAAATTCAAATCAAGTAGTTAGGGTCACTGTGGACCATTTCCTTCCCTTTTCCTTGCGTCCTTCATTCCTTCCTTACTTATCCTTCGTTTGCTTCCCTTTGCATCCTTCTATCCTTCATTGTTCGTATCAACCTTTATGACATGACGATTTCCCTCCTTGCCGTGGTCTTCCTTCCTTTCATCCTCACCTCGTTTCATTCCTTCTGCATTGCATGCTTTTGTTTTCACTTTGCTCCCTTTTTTCCTTCCTCTTGCAAAATCTTAAGTATCAAAGTATTTCCCACCAGGCACGCCACCCACATCGGCAGGGATTCACTTTCAACTACAGGATCTGCAAAAAACATTAAACTACCATTAGTTTGAAATGAATCGCTCAAACTCCTCCGTCGCCCAGCCTTCTGTTTTTTCTTCCTCCTCGTCTCCTCATGAATGACACCTTGAATTCATTCCATTGTGTTCCACTTGTAGTGCCCGCCCATCAAAGGACGCGTGCAAAAGATTCTCCACTGGCGTTGGGGCGAGCCCCCGCCTCCGGTTTCTGTCCCGGCGCCGGATGCGCCTCCTGCTCTGGACGCGCTGCCTGACCCGCCGCCGCCGCCGCCCATGAAAGGCCGAGCTGAGCGGGAGTTCTTGGTCAAGCTGGCGGGACAGTCCTACTGGCACTGCACGTGGATCACTGAGCTGCAGGTGGAACCAAAAAGTGACCCATTATTGAGCTTTGTTTTTTTTTTTTTTAAAAGCAAAAAAAAAAAAAAACACGAAATGACAATTTTCTAAATATATAAAGATCACATTTCCCGCTCCTCCAGTTGGAGATCTTCCACTCGGTGATGTACCGCAACTACCAGAGGAAGACGGACATGGACGAGCCGCCCGGTTTGGACTACGGCTCCGGCGAGGACGAGAGTGGGGCGGGAAAAAGCGAGAAGCGGCGTGCCAAAGATCCGGAATATGCCGTCATGGAAGACAAGTTCTACAAATACGGCATCAAGCCCGAGTGGATGATGATTCATCGCATCATCAACCACAGGTGAACCTTTTCTTGCTTTTCCTCCTTCACTTGCATTCATCTGTCCTTTCTTCATTCCTTTTTCCCTTCCTTTCCATCCTGTCTTCCTTTGTCCCTTCCTTCCTTTCATGCCATTTTAATTTCATTGCTTGCATCCTTACTTTGTCCTCCTTTTGTTCTTTGCTTTCAAGAATCCTTCTGTTATCTTTCAGCCATCCTTTCCTTTCCTTCCTTCCTTTCATACCGTGCTCATTTCCCTTATTTTTCCATCCTCTCATCCTTCTTTCCTTCCTGCCATCCTTCCTTGCTGTCATCCCTCTCTCCTTTCATCTTTTTATACATCCTTGTTTCCCTCCCTCCTTTGTTGTGTTATTCCTTTCGTGCTCATATTCGACATTTCTTCAGACAGAGTTTTCAAATTTGAGTCCTGTCTGATCCCAAGTGGCGATACTTGAAGATGTCATTTGTGATGAAAATGTTTTTTGTTTGAATCAGATAGTGTTTGACAACGCAAACTCAACATTGGCTCCAAAAAGTTTCCTGTGGAGTTCATCGTCCATTTTTAATTTGGATTAGGCCAAATTAGTCAGAATGAGCAGATAACATTCAGATATGAGCAAATATTAAATGCGGCGCTGTGTGTCAGTGTGGATAAAAAGGGGATGTACCACTACCTGGTGAAGTGGCGCGACCTGACCTACGACCAGTGCACGTGGGAACAAGACCACATGGACATCCCCGACTTTGTCATTTACAAGACCAACTACTGGAGACACAGGTACGCCCTTTGAGTCCTTTCGGCGATGCGCTCTTGAGCGCTCCCAATTTTTTTGTAGGGACGCCACCACGAAGGAGGACCCCGACAAGCCTCGCAGGATGAGGAGCAAGAGTCAGGAAGTCGAAGACGAGCCTTCTCCCGCGTCGCCCGTCACTGACGTGAGCTCCCGGCGTGGCCATCTCGGCAGACGGGAGGGGGCTGCGTGTCACTGTGATATTTAAAATTGAGATTTTTTCTCCCCATTTCTAGCCGACGATAAAATACGAGGAGCAGCCCGACTTTGTGACGTCGACGGGCGGCACGCTGCACCTGTACCAGATGGAGGGTCTTAACTGGCTCCGCTTTTCTTGGGCTCAGGGCACCGACACCATCCTGGCGGACGAGATGGGCCTGGGCAAGACCATCCAGACCATCGTCTTCCTCTATTCACTCTTTAAAGAGGTGCCTGCCGTCGAGTAATGCCGCGCGGCACTTTGTTCATCTTCTTTGTTGCAGCTGGATCAGTATTTTGTATTCAGGTGTAGTTTTCTGAGGGAAAAAAATCTCAAGAGAATTAAGTTTGTTTATTTTTTTTCCAGGGAGAAAGTTGCAATATTTGCGTTAATTATGTTGCATTGTTCTTCTGGAAAAAAAATCATAATATTAAGAGAATTAAGATGTACTTCTTTTGTGAAAAGAATCACAATACTACAAGAATTAAATCATATTTTAGTCACAACAAAGGTTCCATGAGAATTAAGTCAGATTTTTCTCAGGTAAAAAAACAAAAAACAAAAGGCAGGATGTTTTACAAAAATGAAGTTGTACTTTTTTTTTCCACTAGAAAAAAAAATAGAAAAAGTAAACTCATGTGGAATTATGTCTTATTAAAAACAAAATCACAAGTTTTTATTGTGAGAAAATAAATCATGTTGCACTTTTTTTAATTTGAAAGAAAAAATTTGGGGGGGAGTCATAGCATTATGCAACTCTTTTTTTCTCAGTTTTTCTTCCGCAAAGAAAACCTTTTTACTTTCTAAAGCTTTGTGTCCCGCTAAATGCCATAAGAATTCAGAAGTCGCTTCCTTCAGAGGAAAAAGTCATTATGTTACGAAAACAAAGCCATAAATTAAAATAATAAAAAATAAAACAAAATAAAAATGGCCATTAAAAAAAATTCCCCAAGACGTAGGAGTTGTACACATGATTTGTTGGGATAAAAAGTCATGAAATAATGACATCAAACTCAATAATATGAATATTAAGTTTTACTTTTCAGAGAAATAAAGCCACAATGTTAAGAGATTTAAGTTTTGTTATAATGTAGTGATAATAATTCAAGAATCACATTTTTTTCCCTTTTTATTTTCCAGGGTCACACTAAAGGCCCTTTCCTCGTCAGCGCGCCGCTCTCCACCATCATCAACTGGGAGCGGGAGTTTGAGATGTGGGCGCCCGACTTCTACGTGGTCACCTACACGGGCGACAAGGACAGCCGAGCCATCATTCGGGAGAACGAGTTCTCCTTCGACGACTCGCTTCTGAAGAGCGGCAAGAAGGCTTTCAAGATGAAGGTGAGTCGCGATGTCGCCGAGACACGTCGAGCGCACGCGTAAATGACAAAATGTTGTTTTTTTTTTTTCTCTCTCGTGCAGAGAGAGACGCCGATAAAGTTCCACGTACTGCTGACCTCCTACGAACTGGTGACCATCGACCAGACGGCACTCAAATCCATCGACTGGGCCTGCCTGGTGGTGGACGAGGCTCACCGCCTTAAAAATAATCAGTCCAAGGTACGCACATGGCAAGGACAATTAAACAGAACCACCATGTACCTCAATGTGCCATATTTGAAATGAATAAGATTTATATTTTCAAGAAAAAAACCCCGTCAGGAATAGAAAAGTGTCTAGACACAGTGCAAAAAGATTTAAAATTAGCAGTATATATTTTTGTGTAAATGAAGCTCCTCATCATCTCAAGATCGATCCTCGTTCCCATCACAAAATGTTGGCAAAGTACGTTTTTGTTTATTGATTTGGCCTGAGGACAACCACAATGAATAGAGATGGGATAAAGAAAAGCCTCAACAGATGAATTTGCGAATCTGAAAATTTTTTTTTTTCATAGAAGTCATAATATTACAAGAATTTAGCCGTATTGTTTTCGATGAAAAAAGTTAAAACATTAAGAAAAAGAAGTTGTTTTTCAGAGAAAAAAATTCACATTACCGGAATTAAATACAATTTTCCAACATAAGGTCAGCATTGTATGAAATTAAATATTTTTCTGAGAAGAAAGTCACTATTAGATGGAATGAAGTATTTCTTTGACAAATTGTCTCAAGTCGTATTTGTTTTAGATGTACAGTGTCAATATTTTTTATGAGAAAGTCTCAATGTTATGAAAATGTATATACAGTTTTGTATTAATATGGCAAAGGTAATAGTTTCAAAAAGTCAACTGAAACAATTTATTTATGATTCATACAGCGATGTAAGATTTTCCCTTTTGGTGGTCAGTTCTCTTCAATTGAATCCAAGTCTTGCGTTACGCTTGTGCGCCCTCTAGTGGCTGCAACCGTCTTCATCCAGTCATTATTAGAATTGGAATTAGAAATCCCTTTATTGTCATTGTACTCAAGAGTGCAACGAGATTAGAGAGCTCCCCTCTCCAGTGCAATACAACAATAATACAGACAAATATATAAATTAGATAAAATTGAGAGTGCAATGGAAAATAATACTGAAGGGTATATAAAAACACATCACGATGCTGTTCTGCAAGGTAAGGGTGGTCGTGTGTGTGTGTGAGAGTATAGAATAGAGATGGCTATCCGAAACGCTTCATGCTTCTCCTCACGAGGGTGGCGGGCGTGCTGGTGCCGTTCCCAGCCGTCTTCGGCCAGTAGGCGGCGTACACCCTCAACTGTTTGCCAGCCAGTCAATCGCGCCGTTTTACAACGCACATTTGGTTTGCAGTTTTTCCGGCGCCTGAACGACTACAAGATTGACCACAAGCTGCTGCTGACCGGAACGCCGCTACAGAACAACCTCGAGGAGCTTTTCCACCTGCTCAATTTCCTCACGCCCAACCGCTTCAAGTAGGACGCGCACACACTCTGAGTGACTCACATGGCCATAATCTTGGATTGTTTGTCTTCTTTGGATTGTTGTCTGAAAATAAATCATATTATTTGGGGGGTTGGAACATTTCAACAATACAATATTAAAATATGAATTTCTTTGAAGAAAGTTACAATATTACGAAAATTGAGTTGGAGTTTACTGTGAAAGAAATGCCATAGTCTCAGCTAAATTGTGAAAGAAAAAATATTAGATTGTTTTTCCCCTGCAAAACGTTTGTATTTTTTACAACCCAAAAGCCGCCACACTGTATTATGAGAATTACATTTTATTTTTTTGTCAACTAAGTCGCTATATTATTGCCGTATTTGTTAAATGAGTTAAATATTTTTTTTCTGAATAAAAGCTGTAGTATGAGAGTTAAGTGCCAATGTTTTAAGAAAAAAAGTTCAGATTTCATGAGTATTATATTTTTCTCAAGGAAAAAGTTACTATATTATGCGACTTGTGTTCCAATTTCTCGCTTGTTACACAGTATTGATAATGAGGTTGCTATTTTGTTGAGAAAAAAAAATTTAATCATGAAAATTGTCTTTTTTTTCAGAAAAAAAGCATGAAATACAGAAATGAATCTTTTTTTCTTTTTTTAAGAAAAAAATTACTATAACAAAAATCAAGTTGTATTTTTGCCAAAAATGAGTTGCTGTATTAGGTTATCCAGAAACCACAAACAAAAATGAAGCCATACCACGAGAAGGAAGTGATGTTTTGAATGTAATTGCGAATGTCCTCGCGCAGCAACCTGGACGGCTTCCTGGAGGAGTTTGCCGACATCTCCAAGGAGGACCAGATCAAGAAACTTCACGACCTGCTGGGGCCTCACATGCTGCGGCGCCTCAAGGCCGACGTCTTCAAGAACATGCCCGCCAAGACCGAGCTCATCGTGCGGGTGGAGCTCAGCCCCATGCAGAAGTAGAAAACTCTCAATTTCATCCACCTTGCTTCTTTTTTTTTTTTTTTTTTTTTTTGACCATTCTAGCTGTGTCGATGCAAATGTCAAATTAGAAAAAAAGGCGGTCTGAGAATTTACTCATTGAAATGAACGGAGATGCCAATAATCTGTTCCAGCGCCCCAAAAATCACCCCAAAAAAACAACAAATTCTCATAAGAAAAATGGCACTCTCTAGTATTGTACTTTGTAAAATACTTAGTAATAACATACTTAAATAGCATAACGTGCTTCGTCTGCTTTGCGTGCCAAATGACGTAGATTTTACGATGAAACACAGAAAAACCGTCGCAACTAAGCTGCAGTCGTTTTCTGCCGAGAATAAAGAATATATACTGGCCATTATTTTTTGCTATGCCTGCATGTGTTGCTACCGCAATTGTGATTACATAGAAGTTGCTCAAATGCTAATGATTGCAACCTCGATGCTAGTTTTGTCAGCCGCTCTATGGTGTTTTGCATTGAGTGTTAGCATTAAGCTAGCAGACTTTCAAAAGAAAGTGGTTTAGACAAATATGTGAAATTCTCTTTTTTTTTTTAAGTTGATTTGACAGTAAACTTTAAAGAGTTAAGTTGTACTGCATTTTCTAAAGGCCTGAAAGTTAATCCTCCATCTTTTTTGTTTTCTTTAAACAGAAAATACTACAAGCTGATTCTAACCAAGAACTTTGAGGCCCTGAACTCAAAAGGCGGGGGAAACCAGGTCTCCCTGCTCAACATCATGATGGACCTGAAGAAGTGCTGCAACCATCCCTACCTCTTCCCCGTCGCCTCCATGGTGGGAAAAGTCATCTCGTTGTGTCACCACCATCTTTGCAAAAATGCTCCAGCGGCGCTCTCTCCTTTCGTTCCAGGAGGCCCAGAAAACGCCCAACGGCGCTTACGAGGGCTCCGCCCTCACCAAGGCTTCCGGGAAACTGACACTGCTGCAAAAGATGCTGCGGAAGCTGAAGGAGCAGGGACACCGAGTGCTGGTCTTCTCGCAGGTAATGGTCACGAGTCATTTGTGCTTTCTCGCTCGTGACGCTCCCCTCTTCGCAGATGACTAAAATGCTGGACCTACTGGAAGACTTCCTGGATTACGAAGGTTATAAATATGAAAGGATCGACGGCGGTATCACCGGAGCGCTTCGGCAGGAAGCCATCGACCGCTTCAACGGTAAGTAAAAATTTCTGCGCTTGCTATAAAATAATAGTTTTCGCTATATTAGGAGAATTGTATATATTATAAAACTGATTATCACTGCAATGAAGTATTTTTTTCCATAGGAGAAGAAGAAAAAAATTGTCTGATTTAAAAACAATAATAAATAAATAAAATTGCCAGATTTTGCTTCATTTTTTTCACACATTACAAAATAAGACAAAGATAATGACGTTAAAATATTCCCAACCAACGAAAATTATCAGATGAGTTTTTTTTTTTTCCTCTCCATCGTAAAGTTACGCATATTAAATGCCTTATGACATCACAATGCAACACGCTCAGGTCGTGACTGTCACGGCTCACCTGTTTTCTGGATTTGGTCACGTGACATTCACAGACTGAGCCCGCCCGGCCCTGTGATGTCAATTTCAGTCGACAGCCCGTGGCAAAATGGCCGCCCACTCATATGGCGAAAAATGGGAGGATTTTTCGGCTTCATTTATATTCAATAGTGATCAGAATGCTCTGCTTCGCTTTTGAGGAAAGAAAACCCCATTTCAGAATAAAAAAGTTGCAATATTACAAGAATTTAGTTTTTTTAAAATGCATAATTTCAAGAAATTCGTCTTGTTTTTTCTCCCAGAAGAATTTTCATGATTTCAGTTGAATTTTATCAACAAAAATATTTTAAGAAAATGGTAATGAAACAACCTAAAAGGATATTGTCTGCTATAAATGAATCAATCAAAATGTAAATAATAAGAAGACCAAATGAACTTAATACAAATATTTTAAGAAAAAATGTGTTCTTTCAAGTACACGAAGTGTAATAATCCAAGTTTAATTGGGTCTCTTTTCTCTTTTCAATAAAAAAAAAATTAACTATTTCTGTTAGATTACAGCCCCCACCCCCCCCCCCCCCCCCCAAAATAAAAAATAAATTATATATATATATATATATATATATTGTTTCCCTCGACAAAATCTGCTTTTTTTTCAGTCTGGCACTAATGGTCTTTGGTATTGTGCTTTTCTATGGGCAGCTCCCGGCGCTTGTCAGTTTTGTTTCCTGCTCTCCACCCGTGCCGGAGGTTTGGGCATCAACCTGGCCACAGCCGACACCGTCGTCATCTTCGACTCGGACTGGAACCCCCACAATGACATCCAGGTAGGGGCACCCCGCCTGCGATTCGTTTTATGCCCGTCGGCTTGGCTCCAAATTGTTTTGCTCCGCCCTTCAGGCCTTCAGTCGTGCTCACCGCATCGGGCAGGCCAACAAGGTGATGATCTACCGCTTTGTGACGCGAGCCAGCGTGGAGGAGCGCATCACGCAGGTGGCCAAGAGGAAGATGATGCTGACCCACCTGGTGGTGCGGCCCGGCCTGGGGTCCAAAGCCGGCTCCATGACCAAGCAGGAACTGGACGATATCCTCAAGTTTGGAACCGAAGAGCTGTTCAAAGACGAAGGCGAAGGTGACTCAACAGAGCTTTATTGGTGGTGTGATTGGCTTGGAGATCACATTTTTTTCAAGGAAAAAATACTCATTCTCCCTTAATTTCCTTTTTCAAAAAGACAAAACATCCAAATATTACTTGAGAAATTTTAATTCTGTTTTTGAGAGAAAAAAAATCCAAATTTGTAAGTTTTTAAAAAATATATATATTATGAGCCTTATTTTGGAGATAGTCTCAAGATCACGAGAGGTAAATTGAATCTGAGAAAAAAAAAATCATTATCAGAAGAAAATTGTGCTATTACGCCAAATAGTTTTTTTTTCATTAAAAAAGTTTTGGAAGAGAAAAGGAATGTTAAAAGAATTTAATTGTTTTTTTTCTTTTACAGAATTAAGTTGCATTTTTTTTACTGAAAAAAAGTTGCAAAATTGTAACTAAGTCATATGTGAGAATCAAATCCTTTTTTTTTTTTTTTAAAAAAAAGAAAGTTGCAATTTTTTTTTTCTTTTTTTGGGGGGGAAAAGCCGCCTCCATATTACTGAAATTATTTGTCTTTTGAAAAAAATAGAATTTGAGCGTTATTTTTTTCTCTGGAAAAAAGCTGCCATTTTACTGTTGATAATTAGGTAAAAAGTTGTCGTATCGCTGGAATTAAATCAGATTTATTTTTTTTTAGAGAAAGAAAACAAAATAGCTACATTACTGCAAAAGTTATTTCTTATTTTTTTGTTTGGGAAAACATTTCAACATTGCAAGAATGAAGTTTTTCTTTTGTGTTTTTTTTTTGTTTACGTTTTTTATACTCTGTGACAGGTATGAAGATATCCTCTGGGGATAAAGTTGAGGACGAGGGAAATGTGATCCACTACGACAGCACGGCCATCGAGAGGCTGCTCGACCGAAGCCAGGACGCCACCGACGACTCGGACGTCCAGAACATGAACGAGTACCTCAGCTCCTTCAAAGTGGCCCAGTACATGGTCCGAGAGGAGGACAAGGTAAAAGGCGAAGGAAAGAACATTTTTTCCTGGGTTCTTTTTTTTTTTTTTTTCTCTCTATTTCACTTCCAGCTTTACCTTTTTTGGACTGTTGCTGGGAAGCGGGGAAAAAAATTTGGCAGCTCTGCTACATTCATCTTGGTTTATGCCAAAAAGCAGTGAAATAATGAGCCGAGAGAAGCAAAATAGCGCTGCAGATAACTGGGGCGATAACTCACGCTCGCATTTCTCATCGGAGCTGTATAAATATATTGACTGCCGCTGCTTTAATCCAATCCTTGCGAGGAAACATCTGTAGTCCAGTATGGAGCTTGAACACATTTGCTATGGGAGCAAAGAGCATGTTAATGGAACACAGATATGCGTGATTGTGACTTCGCCCGGTATTCTCCGTTGCCTCCTTCACAGTGCCCATTGTGTTTCCTAACTTTTATTGACCCAAGCCACATCATTTTTGACAAGATAAAACATCTCACTGCGCATTGCCGTGCTTCAAGCCATGGATATTTGAACACAAGCAATGGAAAAACACGTCGACAGATAATATAAAAATAGTCACAAGCTTTTGTTCTTTGTCTTCTGCAAAGAGCGACTAAAATAACTCGAGCCGTTAACTTGTACATCCATGTCTGTATTGTATCGCCCCCAGGTGGCCAAAGCACACGCCAGAAGGAGCAGAGAGCTCTAGATAGATATGGATTCGATATCTATATAGAGCTAGATATCTAGAGCTATCTACATTAGAGATCTAATCAGATCTATCTAGATAAAATCCATCTAGTTAAGATATCTCACTATTTCTATCAAGATCAGACCATATCGATATCTAGATAGCTCTAGATATCTAGATCTATATTGATATCTAATCTAGATAGATCTAGTTCGATAATCTAGATAGCACTGTAAATAATGAGCGATCCATCCTTTTATCTCCTGACAAATACCTCAAATAGAAAATCTTAAGATGACACTAAAACAAATAAAAACTAACTGAAACATAACTAAATAAAAACTACAAACGGATTAAAACTTGAATTTTCAAATAACAAAAAGTCCAAACCAAATAAAAAGAAGAAAAGGCTATTCCAAGCATGCATTTCAACTTGTTTCATTTCCACCTAATTTGGGCATTCCAGATTGACGAAATCGAGCGAGAGATCATCAAGCAGGAGGAGAACGTGGATCCCGACTATTGGGAGAAGCTGTTGCGGCACCACTACGAGCAGCAGCAGGAGGACCTGGCCAGCAAATTGGGCAAAGGCAAGAGGAATCGCAAGCCGGTCAACTACAATGACGCTGCGCAGGAAGATCAAGGTAAGCCCCCCACATTTTTATCATATATTTTTTAAATCTTTTTTTTTTTTTCTTCTGCATCGTATTTGTCGTTTCAGAATGGCACGCCGACATTTCTGACAACCAATCCGAGTACTCCGTGGGCTCCGAGGAAGAGGACGAGGACTTTGACGACCGTCCAGAAGGTAAGTCAGAAATTCATCTAAAATAAACCTCTAATTAAAGTGGATACATTCTAGTCTCTCCGGTGATGGGTCTTAAAGAGAAACTATATTAATAAAAGGAATAATTTTCCCCTTCCTTCACACTGTAAACATGTTAACTTATGATATTACAACTAAAATGTGGAAGTATTTTGATGAGTTGTACGTTTAAATGTATTCCTGAGTTCTCACTTTGTAGCTTTCTCCAAATAAGAGGCAACGCATGCTTGCTCTTCACCGTTTGTCACTCCAAGTTGAAGTTAACTGTCAAACTGACACATAACAAAAATCAAATTGAACAGTTAATGATTAAACGCCAAAATGTTACATTTCTTTTCATTGAACTCAAATGCACTAGCTTAATGCTATCATAGACATAAAATTTGCCTAATTAACGTGAAGCCTACCCATCACATAAACGTAGCTGGCTAAACTACATTCAAATTTATTTATTGGTTCCTTTCTGTGGGAACAACCACGAGCTGTTTGTATGGGTTTGGAATTTCTTTTTATAATTCGCTACGATTCCACAAGATGGCGCCAAAGCCCTGAAGGTCGTTCGGGTGTCAAAGAAGTATATAAGAATGACTTTTGTGGTGAAAGGTATCTGTCTGTTGAAGTAATTGCTGCTATATCATGGAAATTTGCGTTTTTTTAAAAAATATATTTTTCACAGGTTTTTACATTTTACTTAGGTTACAGACGCAATTAAAAAACAATCAAATCAGCTTTCATTTCGTTTTAAGGGGGGCTGTCAATTACTCGCGCAATTCGGGGCAGAGCTCGGTCCCTATCCCCCGCAAATAACTTAACAATAAACCAAGTTTTTATTTAGCGGCTCCAGTTGCCTGGCACGCTCGCTCTAAGCTCTTTGCCAAAACACACAAAGCGCGCTCGAGACGGCCATCTCCGAGTGAAAGGAAAGGAAAAAAAAAAACTCACATTCTCCTTTCTTTACCTCGCCAAGGGGCTCAATGTTTTCATCATCGCGTGAAAATCATTTTGAAAGGCGAGCATGCGATACTAGCTTTGCAATTTTTTTTTTTCTGGGCCTTGATTGAGGTCTTGTTTTTTAACCCCTCGGTTACCTGCAGGTCGGAGACAATCCCGCCGGCAGTTGCGCAACGAGAGGGACAAACCGCTCCCTCCTCTTCTGGCCAGAGTTGGCGGCAACCTCGAGGTCTGTCCTCCCGCTTTGCTTTCAAATGTCCAACTATTCTTCCTGGATGTTAGCACTGTGTTCAGGTGTACGCACAATGTGAATGTGAACAGCAGCGACATTTGTCTGCAGCTTTGTAACTGCGGTATAAATGTATCGATCGCGAGTCTCCACAGCACAAGTTGAGAATACTTTCTATGTTTGTGAACGAAAGAAGCAGGAATAGGCATTGGCCTCGCATGTGCCAATTTTTTGATGTTTGTGGCCAGGTTCTCGGCTTCAACACACGGCAGCGGAAAGCTTTCCTCAACGCGGTGATGCGCTGGGGGATGCCGTCTCAGGACGCCTTCTCCTCTCAGTGGCTGGTCCGAGACCTCCGAGGCAAGACTGAGAAGGAATTCAAGTAAGTCGAGTGAGATACAAAACAAGGTGACGTCGAAGTGATTGCATTTCACATTTGGCCGTGTCGCCGCCAGAGCGTACGTGTCGCTTTTCATGCGTCACTTGTGCGAGCCGGTGGCCGACGGGGCGGAGACGTTCGCCGACGGCGTTCCCAGGGAGGGCCTTTGTCGCCAGCCGGTCCTCACGCGCATCGGCGTCATGTCGCTTGTCAAGAAGAAGGTGGCGCTCTTTCTTTTCTTTACAACTACCTTGGTAGCAATGCTAATTCCGTTAGCCTGTCAATGGCGGTTCCCATTAGTTGTTAGCATTAAGCTAATAGACTTTGATCAAAGTTGAGAATCGCTGCCAGGTTTTCTGATTTGGTCATCATTGCTATGTGTTTTGCGTCCAGATTCAGGAATTTGAGCACGTCAACGGGCGTTGGAGTCTCCCGGAGCTCAAGCCTGAAGTCAGCTTGGACAAATCCTCCTCCAGGGCATCGTCCCCCACCGCCAAGACCGCGACACCCACGCCGGACGCCAGCTGCAACAACACGCCATGCACCTCCAAGCCTGGTAAGTGCCGAAAAAAAAGGAAACTTGACCGACGCTCTAGACGACCAGCGACGTTTCGTTGATGCCAACAGCGACGCCCGCTCCAGCGGAAAAGCCCGAAAAGAACGGGAAGGAAGGCGAGAAGGAGGACAAGGAAAATGGCGAGGCCCAGTCTGAGAAGGAGAAAGATGACAGCAAAGAGGGAAACAACGAGGTGGGAAACAGAGGAAATGGCATCTGAATGAAACTTTTTGGAGTCTTTTTATCGTGTCGGAACGACAGTCACGTTTCATTTTGTCTCTTCCTGTGGTGAATATGGGAGGGGCCTAAATGACGTCTACATGATCAAGACTCATGTTGATTAAAATACCGTTTTCAGAAAGTTCTCATCCCAGTCATTCTTAAAACTGAATGTTTAAATTATGCATTATAATTTTTTTTTATATGCACATATTTACATAATTCAAATGTTCATTTCATTTTAGTGGACGTTATTTTCCTATATTTTAGTGCATGGTTGTGTCTGTTCTAAAAATCGAATTTACGCCTTCACTGCAAAAGTTCTCTAAGGTGTCCGTCATTTCAGCCTCGCGCACCGCAAAGCGCGTCTCCTCCCACTTTGAAAACGGAGGGCAAAGACAGCGATGGCAAAGACGATGACGGCAAGGACGCCGATGGCAAAGATGGCGACGGCAACCAATCACGTGAAGAGGAGGAGGACGAACCAAGCAGCTTCTCGCCTCAGGAGAGGAATTCGCCAGACAAGAGCAAAATAACAACCGAGCAGGACGGGTTGGAGCAAGAAGGAAAAGCAGGTGTCGTAGTCACAAATTCACCTATTTGCATTTGTTGAATTTTTACCAAACTTATCCCCAGCGATTCACATTTCTGTGCTTCTTTCGAAACGCTAAAGCTCTGCATCTATTGGATGGCGAAGAAGCAGCTGACGAGCGGCAAAAAGACACAGAGAAGTCGGAAGCGGCGGACTCCAACGAGGCAGCTGAAACCAAGAAAGGTGAATCCGACTGCAGTCAATCGAATCTTTTGGGTTTTTTTCCGGCCTGCGCCTAAACGCAAACTGATGCAAGCTTCTTGTCATGAACAGAAGAGATGAAAGGTGAAAAGGATGCCGGGAGAGAAATCCGAGAGGCGAAGGCGGAGCTGGCCAAGGGAGACGGCAAACCGCCTGCTGAGCGGCCTCGCTTCATGTTTAACATCGCTGACGGCGGTTTCACTGGTTCGTCACGCTGATGCAATGTCCAACTCAACTTCAAATTCATAAAAATAAGCCATCCACAGAATAGATTTGACAAAGACCATGTTTAGATTCTTTGCCCCTCCCCCTCTTAAGGAAGAGAAAATATGTAGCACGGTTGGACCCGACGTAGAGTCGGCAATCGGCTGAATGATTTTGGTGAAAAAATCGAATGGAGATATTTATTTTTTTTCAACATTTTTGCAATTGTGATTTTAATATGAATTCTTTTTTTCAAGGTCCTCTTCCTATACATTTTTTTCAGAAAGGTACAGAATGGTATCATCTGTACAATGTTGAACATTTTTTGCCCCGCCTAATTATTTGTGGAAATGGCAAATAAAATGGGTGCTAAACTTGACCCTTGTGGCACACCCATTTTTATTTTCCGCAAAGATGAGGTACAACATCCAATGCCACGCATTGATTTCTTCTACTCAGGTATTTATTCATAAGGAAGGAAGGAACAGTAGGTAGGTGATAACCTGGGAAGTCGGTACCTTGGAAAGTAGGTCAGGAAATCCGAAGGGAGGTCGACAGTTTGCATTTGCATGAAAAAGTATACTTAATAATAATTGAACTAAAAAAAAAAAGCTGACATTCGCATGTGTTTCCCTCTCCCCCGCAGAGCTGCACACTCTTTGGCAGAACGAAGAGCGTGCCGCCATCTCTTCGGGAAAGATGAGTGAAATCTGGCACCGCCGCCACGATTTCTGGCTCCTGGCAGGAATCGTCATGTATCCTTGGCGGCGCCGCAAGCCAGCCCCCTCGGGACCCCCTGCCGCGCTTGTTTTTTACTGCAGACTAAAACATCAAGTACATGTCGTCCTCGCTAGTTTGCGAGTCGGGGCTGCATATCAGTGATATAAATCTCCTTTTATGACGCCACACACTCCGAGTTCTTGTCTCTCATACTTTAGCCGCCATAAATTTGGCATCTCGGAAAATTCCGGATTGGCACAGAACTCCCAATAGAGCGCACATCCATGGCTTGTATTTTTTATTTATTTTTTGTTCACATTTTTTACACTTTAACGTCGAATATTAAGATAGAAAGGTCTATATTTTTTCCTCAATATAGTTTTTTTTTTTTTTTTTTAATGCTCTTTTTCCAAAGTGTCCTTGACCTCCACACCAGCCACGGCTACGCTCGTTGGCAGGACATCCAAAACGATCTGCCGTTCGCCATCGTCAACGAGCCGTTTAAGTCGCAGGCCAACAAAGGAAACTTCTTGGAGATGAAGAACAAGTTCCTGGCTCGACGCTTCAAGGTAAGACAACGTCGAAGTCTCATTTGGGTGAAGCCACGAAATGATGTGGCCGATGTCACCTGTTGCAGGTGAGTTTAGGACGTCGCGTACAATCTTCACCGTATGTAAAATACAATCGCAGTTCTAATTCTTGGCAACCTCCTAATTTCGGCTGACACTTTGTGAAGAAATGTTTCTTTATTATGAGCACATGAGTGTCATCAATCAGCTGACAAAATGCCCCAAGGCTCAATTCTTGGCCCCGTCACAATGCTGACTGCAGCGTTTCTCATCCTCTTTTTGACTGCCTCACATGTTTCAGATCTTCCAACATCCTCATTTACGGCATCTGTCGCCCCTTTACTCATCGCTTCAAAATAATGATGACTAAAAAAAAAAAAGGGGGGGTTTTATTTATTTATTTGATTTTTTTTCATGGATTTTCAGCGCATTTAAAATGGATTGCATGATGTGGAGTGAATAAACGGAGGCATGAATTTTCAGCAACTTAAGTGTCGGTTGGCAGGTACTTCAGGTGCTCGTCGCAATGTAGTAAAAGGAAAGTTTCAAATCGCAAAGGCTGCATTTTGGACAAACCTTAATATTTTTATTTGAATCCAGATTAATTTACTGCTCGGGAAAAAAAAATACCTGAGAAGAGGATTTTCCAAAAATTAAATGAGGATTATATTACAATCGCAATATTGAGGAAAGAAATTTGAAAATTGTGCCGTTCCGGTCCAGTTGCTCGTTCGGTCCTCTCGCCATCATTTCTGACGTGATTGACAATTTCTCAGAGGCGGGAAAAAAAACAAAGTTGCCATTAATTTGTTCACTGCGGGCTGGTTTCAAAGCAGAGCGCCGTGTACTGGCTGACGTTTTAGAGGATTTTCACTTATCTTTCAATAGCCGCAAAATATTCTGCTGTCAAAATTTAAGCACTAAACCTCCCTAAAGAAAATGGAGATGTTCTTATTTCACTCCAAAAGTTTTTTCTAACCTTTTTGCTCTTTAGTAATCAACCGTAGAACGTGAATATGTTTCACCACAACAAAAACACCCGTTTCAGACCAACAAGGTTTTTTTTTGTTTTGTATTTTTTGTGAAAGAAACATGTCGAGCAAAACAGTGACTTTGTATTTAGAAGATTCACATAATAATTTTTTTTTTCAGCTGCTGGAGCAGGCGCTGGTCATCGAGGAGCAGCTGCGGCGTGCGGCCTACCTGAACATGACGCAAGACCCCAGCCACCCGGCCATGGCGCTCAACGCGCGCTTTGCCGAGGTGGAGTGCCTTGCCGAGTCGCACCAGCACCTCAGCAAGGAGTCGCTGGCGGGCAACAAGCCCGCCAACGCCGTCCTGCACAAAGGTCGGCAATTTCTATCCATACACAGCAAGTTCCAACAATTAAAACTAAATTCTTAACACAAATACACCCTATTTAGGTGCAATGGTAAAATGGAAGAACCTGCCTTGGTATGATCGAGAGGTTGCTATAGTCAGTAGGTCACCGGGTACCTCATGTGAAATGCACAAGTTGTATTTTTTTTTTATTTATTTTATTTTATTTGATCTATTTTTTTTTTTTTTGCAAAAAAAACCTCAGGATTTGTAGTCCTTGAATCAAACCGCATCGTTCCAGATGAGCCAAATAAGGTTGAATGGAATCATACCCACGGAAAATGATACTAATTGTATGATTACCGTCCAAGCATACTAAAAAAAAAAAAAAAAAGGAAGATAATTCCACCTGGAAGACATTATTATCTGGGCGGGAGCAGTGGAGTCATCTGTTGTTGTGGTTGCAGTCCTCAACCAGCTGGAGGAGCTGCTGAGCGACATGAAGGCCGACGTGACCCGGCTGCCGGCCACGCTGTCCCGAGTGGCGCCCATCGCCGCGCGCCTGCAGATGTCCGAGAGGAGCATCCTGAGCCGGCTGGCCAGCAAGGGCACCGGCACGCACGTCCCCCCGGTCAGTCGCCTCTCTTTACTATTTACTCTCAACACAAACACTCCAACCCGCGCAGGCTGCCAGTGGAAAAACGATGGAGGGCGGCCAGTAAAAACACAGAGCCCATCAACCTGCGCTATTTCACTCCACAACTGCTTAGTCAGCAGATTCTCCTCACCATCTTTAAGCACTTTACAATGTTATTCTCCTTCCCCTTGCTGCTGCTGCTTTTTTTTTTTTTCCGGCCTGCTTCGTAAATGCCATCGTGCCTCTACTTAATTCCTCCTTTTCCTCGGCGCAGCCAATCCCTCCCGGACCCTACGCCACCCCTCAGAACTACGGCGCCCCCTTCGCCCCGGCGCCGCCGGGCGCCCTCCTTATGGGCGGGGCCAACTACAGTCAGATGCCACCCGGATCGTTCATATCAGGTCAGTGAGCCTCCAATTTCTTTCGCAAGCAGTGAACTTCTTCATCAACATTCTTTGGGTTGTGCTCGGTACCACGGCCGTTATTTGCTGAAAACTCCCCAAATGGTCAAATAATGGCGCCAAAGCCTTTCGCAATAATTAAGTAGTCCCAAAAGACGTAGCCAAGGTTGGCACGAATGTTTCTCAGGTAAAATTTCCCTACTTTCTGAATAAACGGCACTCTGGCGCCATCTTGTGGCTTCTTGGTGCCGTCGCCGTGTATACATGCGCACACTTCTGGTGCATTTGCTCCCGCTCGCTCAAATCATTTGTAAGCCATTTATTTTCTAAGTTTGAGTTGAAGTGATGACGAGAGTGGTGTGCAGTATCTGCGGTTGAAATCAGGGTGGGCAACTGCAGACCTCGAGGGCCACCGTGCTGCAGGTTTCAAATGATCAGGAACGTGATCAGGCTCCTGCAAAGCTTGATCATCAACTGATGAAACATCGAGTTGCCCACCTCTGGACTTTCAACTAAAAGTAAAGACAATTTCTAACTCTCTGTGTCTGACGTACGGTCCTGATGAAGAGAATGGCACTTGATTGTCACGATTTTCCGGAAGATCTGGTGCAATGTCTTGGTCTGTTCGGACATCTTTTGTTGTTGGATCCAAAAGTCAAAACTTGCGAAATAACAATTACGAATTTGTTAAGGAAATAAAATAAAGCCAAGAGTACTGACCACAAAAAAAAAAAAAAGAAAAGAACTGAAGCGACATTTTACGCTGGTGAAGCTAACCACAATTGCAGCAAAAATAGTCTTCATTTTCCTTGTTGTCCATGAAATTCATTTTATTTGTTTGTTTGTGTATTACGGTGTGGCAGTGAGACAGTTCTGTCTATAGATTATAAACTGTAAAGGAAAAGCCAAATGGATTATGAGCCTGTTCTGGACCATGACGCTGACAAAAAGCCTTGCTCCTATTTAAAGGTTTCATCTGAGGAATTCCATCTCTGTTTTTGTGCGTGCGTGTTTGGGGGTGATGGAAAAATGCAATGTCAACATTGCACTTAAATATGAAGCACGTTCAAAAAGTGTGTTCATCTTGGATGGTCCAAGTACACAATGGAGTCCATATGGGGGGTTTCGTGCGTCGGAGGCCAGACGCACACCTGAAATCGACATTAGCAAACACGCTGCGTCAATATTAAGGCTCTTTTAACAAAATGTCAGACCGGTCTGACGACTCATTTGGCTCTCAGGAATGCGCACGTTGTGTTTTGGCCGCGACGTCCGACCCGCCGCCTCCTGCAGACGCTTGTGAATTGATATTCGCCATGGCATGTGCTTGCCAGACGCGAGATGTGGCTGGCCCGCCCGCGCGTGCGTGGAGATGTTTAGCGAGCGGAGATGTGGCAGAGATAACTGCAAAAAGCTGGTCTTTCCCCAATGGCTCAAGCGCACAGCGCCGTCTCGGTGTAATCGGAGAGCGAAACATCTGTCAAAGGCATTGCACGTTCCATCGGCGAAAATGTCATTATCCTCAGGCCACGCCAAGAAAACACGCAGGAGGTATTTTGAGAGGGACGCCAACCGCAGAGGCTCTCTGCTCGCGTAAATGCGTGACGGAAATAGCCGCGAGTTGCCCTGCCGGAACCCGAGTCTGCGTGCCGTTCGGTATACGAGGCCACATCGCCGCCCCTGATTGGGGTCCTGACCAGAGAGGGAGAAAAGGAGCTGGCTGCAGATGAGGACCGAGTTAAAAATCCAAAGAGTTGGCCACCGTCGAGCTCCGGTAATAGCCCTTGTCCTCAGAGACATTCCAGAGTTACTCACTTGACGGCATAAAACTCAAATGTCGTCCCATCGCGCTTGTTGGGCGCTGAGGTCCCATTTTTCAGAGGGGGTCCCGTTCAATGAGGGACTTCTCCTGAACTTCATGAACACTTCCCATCCCATCCCAGGATCCTCACGAGGAGGCCTTTGTTCCTTTTTTTTTAACGGCTTCTCCGGAAGAAGTGGAGCGATGGTTGGAACACTTCTCCCCCAAAAAATGTATTTGTCGAGAAGTGGCAACTGATCTTAGTGTCATCAGCAGAGCCGGAGAAACTGGAAGCGTCACAGAAAGGCGTAGAAGTGGACGCCGTTGCCTCGCCCGGAGCTCGTGCTTGATACGTTTTGTCTTACAATTGTGGTGAAAAGGTTTGATTTTCATCTCAAACACAAGAATCACTCTTGGTGCATGTTGTCCGTTCAAAATGTTTGAGCAGGTCAAATGAAGTTCACACCAAAGCTTCCATTTTGTGAGTCGTTTGTGGCGAGGCAAAACTATGGCGACTGTCGGGACGCCGTCTTGAGCTGCACTCGCTCAACCCCGAAATCCATCCCGCCGGACTCGCCAACGGGAGACGTTTGCCGTTATGTGCACCGCGTGGGTTCATTCAAGCACCTGCGGGACGAGCGAACCCCTCCAAGCCAGCTCCAGTAGCCGCCCTCTGACCGACTCAATCCCCCTCGCGGGGGACCAGTAACGTGTCACATTATCGCGCTCCCCTCTGCGAGCCTCCACTACAGTCTGCCGCTTGTCTGCCCCCACAGAAGCCACGGGCGGAGCCACTTGGGGAGCCGGCGGGGGGCCTGGCGGCGGCAGCGGCGTGTGCCAGAAGACCAAGGAGCACGATGTGGTGCAGCGGCAGCGGGTGGTGGACCTGTGGAAGGACGGCAAGTCGGAGGGGGCGATCGGCCTGGAGCTGCGGATGCCCAAGTCCACGGTGCACAGCATCATCGTCAAATATCGCCTCAGTAACACGGTGGAGAACTTGCCGCGCAACGGGCGGCCCAAGAAACCGTGACGCCGCCGGGACCGCCGGGAATAGCCACGGGAGCCAAGTTGCAAGTCGGGGGTCAAATGCCGGAGACGTCGAAAAGTGGACCTCACAGAAGACTGAACGTGAACGCACTGGCGGGTTGTCGGGAAACACAAAGAAATTCCTGATTTCTTGAGGGTTTTACTTTTCGAAAAAAGAGTTCCCCTTGGATCAATTCTTCATCCAGCGGCAGACTCGAGGAGCCTTTCTCCTCACTTTGACCTCGTACTCCCTCATTCCTCCGCCGTCTTCCACTCCTCCGTCTCGACACGAGCGCACACGCATTCTGTCGGGACCTCACGCAGAATCTCGCAGAGGACGTCACGTCACGTTTATCCGCCGACAATGACCAAAACATCAAGATCGGCGGATACGAAGCGTCGGCTCGCCGCCAAGACTTCTTAGTCTCGCTCCGATCTGATCGGTCGGCGGGAAAAAGAAAAAAGCGTCGGGCTGGCATTTGGTTTGGATCGGTTTGCTTCCGCTCGTGCGGAGGCTTTTTGGTTCAACGTTTTATTAAAAGGGAAGCAACCGGCTGACGTCCTTTTCATCGATCACTTTGCGCTGGCTTGACGCTTCGGGTCCAAGCGCACAAATTGGACGGACTTGAACGTCTTTTTCTCCATCCATTTTCTGTCGAACAACCGGGTGCAATCGTCCAACGTGTGTGTCCGTTTCACCGATAGCGCTTGACCTCATTCGGATTTCCAAATGAACAACTTGATGACAACCGCGATGATCGCCGCCTCTTAAAAGACGGCGTAAACCGTCGGTCAATTTTGCTCCGGCCATCCATTTTCTTTCCACGTTCCCAAATCAACGGGTTACGTCCCTCGTCGACGCCTCGTTTCAATTTTCCTTGGCCCATCCAACTGCACTTGTCCTTTTTCGTGTCCGTTTCACCAGATTGAATTTGAGGCGGCTTGTTGATTTCTGTTTGGAGGCCCGTCCACGCCACATTCCCAGCAGCGACATTTCGCGTCTGGCTTTTTAAAGACGCCGATTTCCTCCTGTGGATTTTGGTGGCGAGCAAAAGCCCAAAGAATGTTTGTGCTGCTGCTGTGTCATGGATGTGTGTCAAAGTAGCGCTCAGACACCCGTGCAAATCACTTCCAAGCCCTGATTTCCTGCTCTCCCTCTCGATTGAGAAAGCCCAGCTGGAGCGACTCTCCGCTCTGAAGTTTGACACGCACACACGCACGCGCAAACGCAAAACGCCTGGTCCAGAATAGAACTCTTTGGCACAGCTACACTCGGCCGAGCTGAAGCGCTGCGTCGCTCCGCCAAGATGGCAGCGTTTTCGTCTCTCCGATAGCAGGCGGGACCTACCGGGGAGAACTTTTTATTATCGATTGGAGCCGACTTGCTGCATCTGGTGCAGCGCTGAGCTGCTCCAGAACAATCCCGAGCTCAACGGGTGTTCAACTAATAAGAAAAAAAAACTAAATCACCTCGATGATCCCATATTTGACAAATTTGGTTTTGGCCGTTTTTCTGCAGCGTTTGTCCTCGTTAGTGTCCCAGGTGAGCTGGAGCCGTCGCTGACCAAAAGTTGCCATATAAGGTCGGCATTAAAAATATTTGGAGCTGCAACGTTTTCCGCACGCCCTCTGGCGGCCATGCTATGCTTCTCTTCCTCGTTCACCCGGTCTTTGTTTTGCTTCTCATGTGATACTCTCGCCGCTGTCTTTCCATTCCCTTTGTTGGCCCCTCGCTGGCAAAACGCCACCAATGGAGTTAGTCTTGCCTCCTTATCGCAGGACTGATCTGGAAGCGCTGTTATGACATTCGAGACCCGGTGCGAGCGTACCCGTCATCTATTCCTGGCTTTTGTTTGGAGAAGGCGCTCTAAACTCGCCGTGGCACTCCCAGAGCGCGTTGACCAACGTGGGAAGCGTGCGTACGTTCGGCTCCAACGAGGGTTTCGGCTTCCGGAGTGCCGCAAGGCTCAATGTTAGGACACCGTTGCTTGTCGTGCATCCGGGAAGTGTTCGCCGCTAAACTCGACTCTATTTCCCCCCTCCCCCCCAACACATGCGCACCTTGCAGTGCTCAACGGACCCCCCTTGCCTGTCAAGAAGGAGCGGGAAGGCGAACTGCGACGGGAGCAACGTGGCGGCGAGATCATCTGCATTGACGACTAGGTTAACGCTCCGCCCACGCACGCACTCGAGTAAACGAATGAGCATTCAGCGATACTCAAAAGAAACAAAATGATGACTGAAAATCAAGTCCATATCTTTGTTTGGCTAACTTTTTTTTTTTTTCCATACAAAGTAACATTCTCCAAAACGTGACGTTATTCTCAAGATTTACGACTTTTGTTCTGCAAAACCTGACTTCATTCTTCAATCATACTTTTCACTGAAAAAAATAAAATAATTCTTGTCGAATAAAGGAGCTTTCCTCGCCCCCTAAAAATGACTAAACTACGACTTTAAAAACTTCATTGCCATAAATGATTACTTTTATCAAGATTATGACTTAACTCAGCTAAGATTTGGACTTTTTTTCCAGAAAAAAAATACATCAATCTTTTAAGATTAATATTGCAAAATGATTGAAGATATTTTTTTCCAAAAACATTTTGTACTTCAAAAACCTTTAATCTTGAAAAATGTGCAGAATTTTGTCGCTCCCCAAATATTTTAGTCTCCGAAAATATGCCTTGTTTCTAACCCAATTCTTGCACAATTTTCAGCAAAAACGACCTCACATTGTAAATATTTTGACTTTAAAACAGACTTGATTCTCGTTTTATATTTTTTGTTTCTTTTTAGTGTGGCCCTAACACACACACACACACCCCCCACACACACACTTGCAGTTCTCCTAACTTCCTGTGCTTGTCTGCCTCAAACCATGATACTCCTCAATGAGCCTCCTCTTCCTCTTTGGAGACTTACACACGTCTCACTCCAACGCATCCTCCCGTTGAAAGCTGCATGCAAATTTCTGACGGCATGCGTCAATCTTCAACTCGTGTACAGTTGGATAATGCTCTTTTTATCACAAAACTCCCTATGAATGTTTCTGACCGATCTCGCAAACAAATCACAAATTTGCCAACGTTCCCCGCACACATACACACTTTTTAGTTCTTTGTAGATGTTGGTTATTTTTTTAAAATTTTTTTTTATATTTCACAATGAGGATCAAACGAAGAAGTTTCCAGGTAACTTCAGACGTAACTCTGACATTTCATCATGCCTCTATTTTAGATTTGAGGCTTGCAGGTGATTTCCACACATGCGCACACGCACACACACTTCTGCAGTAGATGTCAAATGTCGACACCGCTCTGTTGAAATGCCAGAGATTTGACTTGAAAAATGTCAGGAAAAGCTGATAGAACAGCTGAACTTTATTTGGGTGATGGTTAATCAGAGCCACTTCAAATGTTGCCAGGTGTGAGCAGACTCATTTAACATGACTTTGAATGTGATTGGTTCATTCTGAAGCACCATTTTAAGTGGGTGTGCACACTTTTGCAACTACATTTTTACTTCCCCTCACCAAAAAAAATAAAATAAAAAATAGATTTAAACAAAATTCCTTCATGGGGGGCGAGTTTAGAAGTGATTTATATTTTCAATCTTTTTTTTTTTTATATCTCAAAAATCTGGCATTTAAACAGGGGTGTGAAGACTTTTTATATCCATTGTATATACCAACCACAAATATATGTATGTCGAACTATAATTTCATTTGGTGCGCTCCATCGTTGAAGAAGACAAAACAACAAAAAAACGCCTTATTGAAACTTACAAATGGACAAAGTTGAATGAAAACAAAATAATTTTTCATTTCATTAAAAAAAATTCCAAGCTAAAATGTTGCCCCCCAAAATAAGCACTTTGCTTTGTTTTTTGTTTTTTTTATCTTTTGTCACTACACCTATCAAATGTCGGCCGGCAATGAAAGTATTTACTAAATGACGTATCTCCTTATTATTTTGTTTGTTTGTTTGTTTGTAATAAAATGCTCTGAAATGAGACACACAGGCTCTCGGAATACTTTTTTGTTGACGTGTTCAAGACGAGCTGTGAAAGGATGTGGAGCGCCAAGTACGTTGACTGTTGCATATTGCACTTTGTGAGCATGTTGAAGCGTATTTTCACGTCGCCAACAAAGTGCCTCAGGGCTCAGTGCGAGGGCACCATTGCTTGTCGTGCTCGTGCAAAAGATTTACACAGCTGAAATATTTGCCGCCTCATAAAAAAATTCAAATAAACATTTTACTCCACAAAATGTCCCACACAATATCTCATAATTAGGAGAAAAAAAGCGCCTTTAATTACATATTTGTTTCATTTATTTTATTTTCATGAAGTGGCTCATTCAGTCATTTGCTATAAAAAAAATCTAATTATTAAATGATTGGTTAATTAATCATCAGCAAATTAATTACAAAAGCAGTTTAAGAACAAAGAAACTTTATTCAAATAAAATATTTTACAAATACTTTTTTTTTTTTCTTCCCTACAAATGACCTGACCTGTATAGCCCGTATACAACATCACATGTAAATATGAATTTTTCTTTTTTTTTTTTTCTCTCTCTTTTTTGCTTTCTCAAAAATGACCTATTGACTGCATTCAGCTTTTTTATTTGGCATCCTCCAAAACGCAAAGCATCCAGGCATTTGCATCGGCTTCCTCACAAGGCACGGCTATGTCAACTTTGACCTTTATCAAAAATAGGAATAAGAGCAAGGAAGTGTGCGTGCGCCCGTGCGTGCGCGGTAATGTGGACATTGCAGCTTCACATTGAGGAAGTGAAAATGGAGATGGCGGATTTGGTGTGAGCGCATGTGCTGACGGGGGGGAAATATGATGAGGCGCTGCGCCGGGGGCTTACTTTCAAATGTCCAGAGGAGGAGAGGACGGCGAGAAAATTTAAAAAAAGGATAGAAATGGTGACATGTTGCTTTTTGCAACATGTCGGGAAGGTTTGGGCCGGCGCGGAGCCCGAGTGCCCAGGGCAAAGCGATGCGGCGAGCCCACAAAAACGACTTATAAACAAAGGCAAACCACGGCTGGAAATAACACACTTGTTTGGCTTGCGCAAGACCGCTCGGCTTTCGGTTATTCTCCATTAGCGTACTCGCAGTGGAAAAACATGATTGGAATGTCGCTTTTGGGATGGGGGGGGGCGGGGGGCTCCGTTTTTCTTTTCACTGTGTTCCAAATAATTATGCATAAAGATTTGTTCAATGGACCACCAAGATTAAGCCTTTTTTTGGGGTTGGGGGAATAAAAATGGGACTTTATTCTGATATGATTGACTTTTTTTTGCTTTTAAAAAATAATTCTTGTTATTTGTGACCTCCTGACCTCAACCGTATTGAGAATAACCCAAACTGCGTCCGCATAATATTTTGGAACACGGTGTTTCATGTTGTGCTGGCCCGAATGCTGTTTTCAAAATGTCAATGATTCCTTTTCCGTTTTGTTAGACTTGGTGATCAAAACAATCACTTGGGTTTCGATTCAAAAATAAAAGCACGAAGAGATGTGACTGCTCCCCAAAGGAGTCCACGACAGTCCAAGTTGATGATAAAGAAAGAAAAAAAAAAAGAAACTTCACATGTCTGCGATGTGCAAAATGTTCCCAGTTCGTGCACAGTACGTCACCAAAGGCAGAAGCCCGGCTTCCGATTCCCAGCCGCCCCCTCCGTCGTGTCGCGAGGAAGCGTCGACGTCGCCGGCCAAACAGCGTCCGCAGACCACCACTGGCGGTGGCTTTCCCCCAAAGAAAGGAGCGTCCGCGGGAAGAGGCGGCGCAGGGGGAATCTTGAGGGTCTTCAGCCCCCCCCCCCCTTGGCAAGCGTCAGTTGACTTTGAAGATGCTGAAGACGTGAGGCGAGGCTGACGGGTTGCCCACCGTGTGCAGGCGGAAGGACGGCCCGGTGACGGCGTGCAGCTGCGTGCCCTTGTCCAGGCGCAGGAGGCCCGACACCTGGCACGGCTTGAGGAAGTGCGACGGGTGCGGCCCGGCCGACGGGGTGGTCCCGTAGCCCTCCATGCACTGCAGCTTCTGGGGCCTCTGCCCCCCCGTCACCACGTCCAGCTTGACGTACTGCGACTCCTGCTCGTTGAACAGAACCTGCCGACCACACCGGCACAGTTTCAGCATCCGCCAGGATGCGACACATTCTCGACCGATTATCGGCCGGGCCGATTATCGGGGCCGATCTTTGCCATTTTGGCATAATCGGCATCGGCCTTTTTATAACTTTCAAGGCTGATAAGTTAAAAGCTGGTTTATTTTGGCTCACTGCAGCACACATCTCTCTTTCAGCGCTGTGCTGGTAGCCCCGCCTGCAGAAGCATATTGCCCCGCCCACAGCACCATGTGATTGCTTCCCTGTGCAGCCAATCAAGTTGCCTGTTTGCTTTTTCACCCCGAGTCCCACGCACTGCGGGAGGCGACGGGCTTTGCCCAAATTTGAATAATTGTCAGTCTACAACAACTCACAACGTTTCCTGACGTCTATTCCGGGCTTGCCTTCTCGCTTTTGTGTCGACCGCGGCTGCACAAGTGCGGTCCTCGAGAATCCGGATGCTTCCTGTTTTCCATGTCACCCTTCTCTGATTCAAATGATCAGGATCGTTCTTCAACTTGCGCAAAGTTGGCTGATGAGCCGATCATTTGACTCCGAGAAGCGTGACATGGAAAACGGGCAACGTCAGGATTCTCGAGGGCCGCCCCGGCGTAGGCTGCCGATTCAACTTGCCGACTTGACTTTGGCGTGTATCATGCGCCAGATGAGGTGGCTCGGGCATGACATGAACGCCTCCTCGGTGAGGCGTTCCGGGCATGTCCCGCCGGCAGGAGGCCCCCCCGAGGACGACCCAGGTCACGCTGGGCAGACTACGTCACCCGGCTGGCCTGGGAACGCCTTCGGGATCCTTCCGGAAGAACTCCAAGAAGTGGCTGGGGAGACGCAAGTTTGAGCTTCCTTGTTGAAGCTGCTGCCTCCGCGACCCGAAACGTTCCACGCGACTTTGACGCGTGGAACTGGATCCTCCATTCGACATTCTTTCTGAAACTTCTTTTTGAATCGTTCTTGCATTCGAGCACGATCGTCAAATGGAACTTTTTGAAGGAATCGTTTTGCGGGCGGCCGTACCTGACAGAAGAGGAAGTAGACGCCGGGCTTCTCGACGACGAAGGTGCCTTCGTCCTTGTTGTAGCTCACCGCTTTGCTCATGTTCAGCACGCGTTCCTCCCAGCCCTTGATCACGCCGCCTTCGCCCACTGCGAGCACACCAAGCGCAAAGTCGGACAAGCAACGCGCGGCGACTCCCCCGCCGGCCCCCGACGGACCCCCGCTCTTACCTTGCTGAGAAGACACTTTGGTGACTGTCAGGAAAGAAAAGCAAAGTCAATTAAGGCTTTTTATTTTTTCTGCAGGATGATTTCTGCAGACGCTAACGTGAGACGAGGCATCTGCCCGGCCACTTACTCTCAAAATGAGACGCGGCTTTCTTGCCGTTTCCGTGCTTCCCGCGCAGCGTCCCCCCTTTTTTCGGGGGGAAGACAGAACGTGAGTGTGACAAAGAAAACACTCCTGCGGTTCCACAATGTGTCTGCTAACGCCGCGCTCATTTGCCGCCCATCTCGTCTGCGTCTTAACACGCTTAGCAGATGGCCAAAGGATTTCCCGTCACGTGCTTTTGATAAATTTCCTCAAACTGTTCTTTTCATCATGCGAGCGTGCCGGCCGCTCGCAAGGAATCCAAAAAAAGATGGAGTGGAGGCGACGAAAGCATCCAATGTAAACGGAATAAGAGAAGATGAAGTGGTGGAAAAGGCTGTCCGAAAGGTGCAAGCGTTGCCAGGCGATAAATTCTCGAGGGATGGCGACAAAAGTACTGGCATGAAAAAAAAAAAAAAAAAAGTCAACTCTTGGTTATATCGTCTCCTGGGTGGACAATATTTTGTGTGCTGCTCGCAAAATGAAGTGTCCTTCAAGCTAACTTTTGCTAGCGTTTAGCGTTAGCGGGCATTTCTGTTTGTTATATTTACTTTTCTCAACATAAAATTCGTTTTTTAAGCATTTTTGTTTTTATTTCATTTTGTTCATGCAAATGTTTTGTTATTTGACTTATTTTATTAGTTTTCATCAAATATAACAACTTTAGCGACCGTCTATGCTAAGTGTTAGCTCGTCAATGGCGCTTTTTATTATGTGCTAGCATTAAGCTAGCCGGAGCATTCGGAAGGCAAAGCGGTTGGTTCGTTGTTTTGAAATAAACAAAGTCTAATTGTCTTTCATGTTTTGTTCGACAGTAAACGAGGCATGAAAGAGCTCCGAGCTTTTTTTCGTAAGAATTGCCCACCCCCGTGGTCCCGAGAGTTCACTCCCGGACGTAATCATCAAGCCACCCGCAAAAGGGCCGCTATAAATACCGCAATGATAGGTCATCAAGTATCCGCGCTTTCACAACAAATCATAGCTGTGGGAGTCGCGACAGCACCCCCCCAAAAAATCAATTTGACAGCCCAAAAGCGTGCGACAAGGCCTCGTTCGCGAGCCAGCTGGTTTTCTGGGCTGCGAGGCCGCTCCGGTCAGACCTGTAATTTCTGCCACAGTCGTCCAGCTGCCTACTGCTTCCTGTGTCGACTTTTAGCTGCGGCCCGAGTGGCGTACGGCCCAAACGGGTGCGTGTGCGTGTGAGTGTGCGTGTGCGTGTGCGTGTACCGTCTCGCTTCACTCTCTGGCCGACCAGCAACTCTCGTTTCTCCAGAATGAGCTGCACGATGGCCTTCCTCTGCGTGTTGACCTGTGCACAAACACACAAACGAGATGAGCAAGTGTGCATCACTCACTGCGACCCCCCCCCCCGTACGTTTTTAGTGCTTGGCCGCGATCACCGCGTCTTTCTGGGAAAGAAAGGAGTTTTGCCGAGCCAGCAGACTTTGAAACGCTTGGCGGGGGGCCCCACTGGAGGAGAAGCTTGTGTGTGCGTCTGTTTATGCGCGCGCGCTCGGACGGAAAGCTACCGTTGCTCTCCTTGCGACGAACATTCCAAGCATCAGCATCACAAATGTCCTATTGGACATATTTGTGGTTAAAAGAAAATGCTGATGCCATTTTCCTCTTCTGGACAGATAAGAAACCAAACAAAATTTGAAAAGGCGTAATAAGGAAAGTTTGTTCACATTCGTCAAAGATACTTGAATGTAAATTCTTCTGTTGAGCCAAAAAGGAAAACCCAATGGCTGGCCAAAATCAGAAACAGGCAATGCCTGGAAATGCTGAATCCCTTCAGAACTTGGGAAGGCATACGAAGGAACGTTTGTTCGTCACAGATGCTTGAATGTTAATATTATCGTGAAGCGCAAAAACGGGCAATACCAGAGCGTCCTTACTGACGTAATCTTGAAGTCTTTCAGTACTTGGAATGGCGTATTAAGGAAAGAGCAAGAAAAAAACAGGCAATACCAGTGCTTCCTCACTGGCATCAAATCTTTTATCCGCTCAGAACTTGGTAAAGGCATATTAAGAGAAGAGCCCCAAAAAATTGCCAGGTATCCTTGGAAAGGCGTATTAAGGAAAGTTTGATTGCATTCATCACAAATGCTCAATTTTTCTGTAAAACAAGATAAACTGGCAGTGTCAGTGCAGCATTATTCTAGTAAAATGTTGAATCTTTTCAGAACTTGGAAAGGCATATCAAGGAAAGTTTGTCTGCATTTAGGCTGAGTGAAAAGCAATGCCATGGCATCAATGTTGCAGTAGAATCCTTGGGAAGGCATATTAAGAAAAGTTGTTTGACATTCGTCTCAGGTAATTCAAATTCCTCTGATGAGTTGTGCAATGGAGGTGTGTGGGGGGGGGGGTCAAATACCAGGCCATCATTCCTGCAATAGAATCCGTGGAAAGGCATATTCAGGAAAGTTTGCAATTGTTACAGGTGCAAAAAAAAAGACAATGCCAGGTGTTCCAAAGTGAAGTGGAACCCTGGTTTGGGCGAATTAATTAATTTTTGCAAGGCAGCATGACAGATGTAAAATCTTTGAAAAGGCATATTAAGGAAACTTTGTTCGCCTTTGTTACGGATATGGATCTACGTGTAAATTTTTTCGAAGACGAATTAAACAGGCAATGCCAGCACATCGCTACTGCACTAAATCTGTGAATTTTTTTAAAAGGCATATTAAGGAAAGTTTGTTGCCATTTGTCACTGATCCTAAATTCAAATTTGGATTTAGGGAAAAAACAAGAATAATTGGAGGTTTTCCGGTAAACTGAGATTTCTTCTTTTTTTTCCACAAAAGACAATAAAATCGTGGGTTTGAGAGTGGGAAATATGCATTTAAAAATCACCACACATCCCCCGCGAAGGTTCCCGTAACCGCATGCACGAGTTCGGTTGCATAACCACTTTTGGAGAAAAAAAAAAGTTGCTCTTAGTTTTTTTTTTTTTTTTTTTGGGTTGTTGCTTTTGTGACCCCGACCTGCTCGAGGCGCTCCTGGAGCATGTGGAAGGACTGGGACAGGTCCCGCGTCTGGCGCCAGGTCCACGCCGTGAAGAGCGCGCTGCAGGCGGCCACGGACACAGCCAGCAGGGCCAGCGAGGCCCACAGCGCCCGGAGCTTGCGCCGCCGCGGGGCGATCCGATGCATGCTGACTCAGTCGCCGCCACCACCACCGCCGCCGCAGCCGTCGCCGCCGCCGCCGACGATCATCCCACGGTGGTGCGCCTTACTTCGGAACATCCACGGCTCACTCGAGACCCCCTGGCCCAGCGCGGCTGCTTAATGAACACGCGTGGGCCGCTAATTGGCGCGTCGCATCCCGCCGACTGTTGCATCCGTCTCTCGGCGTCTCGGTTCTCCCTTTGGGCTTCTCTTGCTGGGGGGGTCCCCCCTCTTGTCTTTATTAAGACTGCGCGCGCAACAGCACCGACCGGGGGGGCTCCCGAGTTGCGATCTGACGCCGAGAGCTTCGTCCTCCCCTCCTGCGTGTCTCTGTGCTGCACTTTTCCTTTTTTCTTTCTATCTTGCTTTACTTTTCTTTTCTTTTTTTTTTTTTAAATCAAATCAACCCGACTTGATGTGGAGCGGTGGCCAGTTTTCAAAGTGGCCACACGAGGGCGCCAGAATGTAAGGTAAAAGTCTCCGTTCACTTGCCTGACAGCGCATTTGAGTGGCAACTTTGTTTTTCTCCTAACATTGCAACTTTTCTTAGGCTTGAAGACGTTTTCTCGAAATATTAAGGGTCATTTTCTTATAAAAGTGCAACTATTTTGCCTTCTCATAAATTGAAAGTGTGTGTGTGGGGTGGTATTTTCTCGGACTAAATTTTATTGTTAGAAAAGTTCGCATGGTTTTAATGATTTTTTTTTCACAAAAACTAGAATGCTAATTTTGGACTGTTGTAAAATTAAATATTACATATATATATATATATATATATATATATATATATATATATATATATATATATATATATATATATATATATATATATCATAATATTAAGACTTCTTGCACCCCTCAAAAAAAATCTCCATAATGTTTGGTCTTAAGTTTCCTCAAAAAAATCATTTTTTTCAATCCATCCATCTATATGTCTCGTCAATTTGTAAATTCATCATTCCAACTTTAATCTTGTAAAAGTACACATTTTTGTCTTGCCATTTTAAAGGGAACAGGACAGGTGCATATTTCCTCATTTAATTACGACTTAATTGTAAGCGTTCAAGTGTTTCTTAACAATTCAACTTGGTGGTTTCTTCTAATATTCTGACTTTATTCTTGCAAAAAAACATATTGTACAACGTTTTAGTCCTTTTTCAGAATATTTTAAAGTCTCGGAAAATTATGTATATTCCTCATAATAGTAATAATTTCTTGTATTCCATCTTTATTATTGTTTAAAAATATTAACTGTATATTTAGGGATAGTCTGTTTTTATGTGCAGTATTAAGTCTAGTACATTGTTTTTAACACTACGACTTTATTATTTCAAATATATTTTCCACTGTTTCACATTTAGTTGATATCTTCTATCCAATTTCATTGGTGTCAGGCATGAACAAATTTTCTTATCTCAGCCGCTAGAGGGCACTGTAGCCACAGAAACGTGAAAGACAGACCCGACACAATCATAATGGCCTATTTGCATCCACGAATTTAAAACGTTTTTTGTTCATACAAGCTCTCACTTTTTTCTCTCCCTTTCTTCACTCTCTCTTTCCCTCGTATTTTTTTCTCATCCTCTCTTCGAACAAAGCCCCTCTCTCTCTTTGCTGTCTTTTTCTCTGGCTCCTCACTCTCTTTCTTCTGTTTCTCTCCCATTCCTGCCCCCACTTTTCAATATAAGCTCTTTTCCACCATTCGCCCTTTGTGCCCCCTCCCACTGCCATCTTTTCTCGTTCACTCAGCCCTCTCTTTCCACCCCCCCCCTCTCTCTTTGATGCCCACTCTTCCTCTCTTTTCTCACCCTTCCTCGTGGGCATGTGTGTGTGTGTTTTTTTTTATGAAATTAAATGAATGTGTAAAGTGTAAGGCAGAAAACTGAGCCTCGTCAACATTTATGTGCGTGCGTGCGTGCGTGCGTGTGAGCGGTCGGGCGCGTTGGCTACTGCTCGTGTCATTGTGTCCTCGGCTGGGTGGGGAGGAAATGAGGAATTGTCTTGAAATTCCCATTCGTGCGTAGCCGCTTGCCCGCCTGTTGCGATTAATAGCCCACGTGTGTCTCCTGAAGGCTGACGTGTTTTTTTTTTTCTTTTTCATTTCTCCTCGGAATTCTTGCTAATGACGCGCGCACCGACGCAGTCGCAGCAGATTTTAGTCATCCGAATGAACTTGAAAGGGCCTTCGTATACAGGAGTTTAGAACATGTGGTGACCGTACAGGAAGCCGACGCCTCCTCTTCCGGTTTAGTCTGGCTTCTAATTGTCCCCCCCCCGACGCCAACCTTAAGCAAGTCAGCTTATCGAAAAAAAGATCGTGGTTAGAAGTGTCCTTAAATCTAACTTGCTATGATCTGTTACCGTGCATGCTTCAGCAAATCTGAAGGCGGTGAAACAGGAAATGATGTCATCGTGTTTTTTTTCCGGCACTTTTGACTTTAAGCGCACTGAAAAGGGGGAGGAGGGAAGCAGACACATGCTGTCATTATATAGACGCCACGCACGTACGCCCTTATTTGGACTTGTGCGCTTGTGTTTTCACTGTCAACTCCTGAGTCACGTGACTCCGTGAAACTAGGAGGAGGAAGAAAGAATAAAAAAAGGCATCAGATCACGAGAAAGAACGTGGTCGTTTTAAAGTAAACATGTTAAAATAGGAACTTCTTCCCTCGTGAAATTTTACTTTGATTTACATTATGACTTGAAATTAGTTGTCGCAGGATTGAGTCTTCTTTCTTGAAATGAAAAATCTTATTCTCAGAAAATAATAGCTTTTTCTTTCTTTTTAAACAGGAATCTGACTGTTTTCTCACAATGTTTTATTTTAGGTTCTGACTTTGCTGACAAGTTCGTCCATGTAAAATTGTTGGTTTTCCTCTCAGCACCCCCAAAAGTCGGACTTTGTTTTCATAAAATTATGATATTTGTTTTCACAAAAGTGTAATTTCATTCAAGTAATATTATGATTTTTATACTATTCTCCATAAAGTTGCATCTTTTTATGTAAAAAAAAAATAAAATAAAAAAACACAACTTTACTCTTGTAGTATAAATTGGAGAAAAATTCTGAAAATACAGATTTATACTCATAAGATTATATCGACAACTTTCAGATACACTCTTACTTTAATAGGATCACAACATTTTGGGGCAAAACATACAGCTTTAATCTTGCAACGTCAAATTTTCCACTTTTTTTTCTCGGAAAAAAATCCATATTTGAATAAGATCAAAACTTTTTGAGTGGCAAAAATACAACTTTATCTTCGTAAAATATTGATTTGTTGCAACTTTGTGTCTTTTTTTCCTGATAAAAATCTGATTATTCTTATGAATACGATATTTTTCCCCATTTTCAAGATTACGACTTTATTCTCATAAGAGTCTGACTTTTCCGACAACTTCATATCAGTAAGACTGTTATTTTTTCCTCCCCTCCAAAAATTGTACTTTATTCTCATAAAATTGCAACTTGTTTTTTCTTATGTCTAAATTTGTTAACTTGTGTTGTCATCCATCCATCTATTATCTGATCCATCTAATATGGGGCGGGGGGGGTGTCACAATTTTTAGGAATAAGACCGGAGGGTCGATGCCGGAATAGTACCTTGGGGGGCGGGGGCACTGACCGGCAAAAAAGGGTCAAGAAGTGCCCAGCTCTGTATATGTACGTTTTTAGAGAGAAAGAGAGAGAGAGAGAGAGAGAAAACCTCTGGGAGTGTCTAGATTTCTTTGAGTATCTATTGAGTACAGTAATACCCCGCTACTTTGCGGTTCACCTTTCGCGGGTTCAGTGCTTCGCGGGTCTAAAAAATATTCGGGGGCATTGTAGTTTTGCCGAGCAGCACGAGGGGGCGCTGGGGCGGTTAGACGGCCGGCGTGCGCCGAAGAAGAGCGTGGGCGAAGAGGAGAGTGGACGAAGAAGAGCAGGTTCCCCCGGGCACGATCCGGGGCGACGTTTCGCGCGGTTCGGACCGTACGAGAGCTCCGGAGGAGGCCGGCCGGCGTGCGTGACAGTTACGCCGAATAGGAGCACCTTCCCCGGGCACGGGTGGTGTCAAGCGGCCCCTAAGTTTAACCGAATGGAAGCTCCGGAGGAGGAGGGCATGCTCGCGTCACAGTAAGCCGAAGAGGGGCACCTTCCCCGGGCACGGGTGGGGCAAAATGAAACCGAGTTCAACCGAACGGAGACACGCTTCGGGGGAGCAGGTCCGGCGTGCGTGACAATTAAGCCGGAGAGGAGCACCTCTTCCGCCCGGGCACGAGCGCAGCGCGAGGCTGTCAGTTATGAATGAATAAATAAATAAATGAAGAATGCCACCTTTCATTTCACAGGGCACACCGGACGGCGTACCAGCAGGTAAAAGTCGAAGTAATTAAATAAATACAAAAAGAAGTAATTGAATAAATACAAAAATAATGGCTGGGGAATAAAAAAATAATAAGTTTTAATATTTTTTTTTTTGTTATAACATGAATTTCATTCTCTCTCTCTCTACCCGTATATATATATATATATTTTTTTTAAGTATTTTTGAAGGTGCGCCGCTACTTCGCGGATTTTCAGTTTTCGCGGGTGGTCTCGGTCCCCATTAACCGCTATAACCGGGGTATTACTGTATTTCAATAGTTTTAAGAGTATTTATGCAATTTTTTGGGAGTCTTCCAGTAGAATTCAAGAATATTTACACACATATATAACTTTTACGTGTGATAGAAGTATGTGAATAGATCCAGGGATGTTTAGGTCACATTGTACATGAACGCTTGGGCCTACTAAGCAACCATATTTTAATGTTGGTCCTTATAATGGTATGTAGAGATTATTATTTTTTTTTTGGAGTTGGTAAAAAAAACCTAAAAGCTAAACCTCGTTGCAGCGAGGGTCCACTGTAGGTTCAGCCTGGAATTCGACCCAACATTTTGGGAGAAATGTGCGATGGCTCGGGGGTTGGGCTGCCTGTCTGAAACGCTTCCATGACGTTTACACCAAGAATGGTTCCAGTGTGCACCAGCGAGGCACCGCAGCAGGCGTGACGTCTGACGGCCTTTACTGTTTTTGGGTCCAACCCAGCAAGAAAACAGGGGCCCTCTGTTTGACCACATCAGGCACTCACTCTAGTACACACAGAAGCATGTTTAAGAGTTGGCGCTGTTCAAAAGTAATGCTTATAAAAATGTTTCTCGTGGCACTAAAAATAGATAACGATAATCCAAGCATCCTTTCAGAATTGACCTTAATGGGGTCATCAGTCAACTGGAGTTTATCTCAGTTGACTCTGGGTGAGAAGTGGGATACATTGTAATTGGGCACATAGACAAACAACCATTGTCACTCACACTGTGAACAATCTCAAGTCTTCAATCATCTCAACATTTGTTGCGAGTTAAGCGTGTACTGCAGACTTTCCGTAAAGCATGAATGGCGTCAAGTTTTAAAAGGTCAAAAAGAAAGGGGGTATATTTGCAAGAGCTATGATACCAATAGACACTTTTTATTTGTTACTTTTTTCAACACACGCTATTTTAAGTAACATTAAGAAATATCGTTCAGCTGTTGTTTGTTTTTTTACCTTGCGTCGTACTCAACAAACATGACATTTATAGCTTGCTCATTCCCCCCTCCACGCGTCGATTTGGTAGCTCCCAGCCCTCGTTTCTCTGACGCAGGTGCGCGGTCACGCATGACGAGAGCACGCCCCCGTGGTTTAAAACAGTGGCGAGCAGAACCGAGTCGAGCTCAGGAACGGACACAGATAGCGTCGCATTAGCCTCGAATAGCGTAGCGTGTGTGGGACTGGTAGGAGCACCGCGAACTGATTATTACAGTCCAAAGGGGCATTTTTCGTCGCGCGTTTTTGCTTAGCGGTGCACTCCACGTGACCTTTCACCTGAGGCGTTCACGGACGTCGTTTACATGAGACTCGCGGGCAGGTAAGAGCGACGACCGAAGCGCCTTTAGGAAACTGCATATTTGAACATGTGCTTGTTTCTCGCTCACACGACGCGTGTCGCACGTATGGATTTGCACAGTTGTCTCAATTGGTTCGATTGTTAACTCGGAATACATGGGACGTTAAACAGTGGACCTTATTAGTGTATTATTGGGTTAATTCACTAATTAACTTGCACGTATGAATGACCAATGTATCGCGAACATTCTGCATATGAGAAGTTTAATCTAGACAAAATGAGTGTGCTGCAAGTAATTTTTGGCAACTTTATGTCAAGGAACTATGTTCAAAGTGAGTTGAGGGGCTCCATTTATACATAGCTTTATTGAATACATGTATTGGCACCATCTTGTAGCATCATGGTGTGAAAGAACTCACTCTGTTAAAGTGAATTCAGGAGTTTCATTTGGACCAAAAAAATACTTTGCCATTATTTTGGCGTCAAGAAATTATGACAAAATAAGTTAAGGAGTTTGGATCACAGTGGCAGGTAACCACTGTGTTTACTTGCTGTCAGAGGAAATTGTAGCACTTGTTTTGCAATACAGCTGTCCTGTTGTGTCAAGTGTTTTGGTTAGTCTAATGGTGACACATTCACAGAAGTATGCTATTGTTTGGAGAACACAAATATTTCGGGGGTTTGGTTAGTGGGGGGGATGCAAAGCTGTTTCCTGCATCGTTCTTGACTAACAATGGTCAAACGTTTGTGTCCGTGCTCACTTCTGAGGAGGGATGTTGAAAGAATGGCGGGCGAAAAAAGGGGCCAATGTTAGAGCGACACAATTTAAAAAAAAAAAAAAAAGAAAGCCTGGCGCTTGCAAGAAAAGGGTGTTGTGATGTTACATAAGACTCAAGGTCACGGAAGGCCTTAAAGGTCTCGACACACCACTCCGACGTCGCCAACTGCGACCTTGGCCTTGAAGTCGGCACGTTGGATAGGAAAAAGACCGAAGAACACGCAGCAAAAGCCGACGGAGAGACCGACGACTCCAGACCTTCTGCGAAGGCGTGAGATGTAGTTCCCCTCCATGCCAACGGTGGCGCTAGTCACTGCGTAGCCTTTGATGCCGATATCCAATGACGGCGTTTTTTCGTGAATAACAGTGACTACTTTGTCTTCGCGCTCTTCTGTCCAGACAACCGTTATGTCCATAGAGGAGATGTGAAAATGAGCAAAGTTGATTCAGTTCTTGAGGAACGCCTCCGACTTTACGACATGGCGCGACATACCAAATCATACTTGAATGTCTTTGGACTGAGCTCAAAAATTGAAAGTATTGTTTTGGCACCATCCTGTGACCCAGGAATTATTTTCAAGTTGAAATAATGGTTTCGGATTTTTCATTGTATTTTGTTTTCATTTCTTTTTCACTTGTTTTTTTTAAATTTGGTTACTTTTGATTAACAATAGAGCCGATTTGTTAGTTATTTTTTTGAAAATGCTTTGTTTTGGTTGAGTTTCTTAGTTGTAGTAGTGGGTTTAGTTTTTTTATACGGTGTACTTGTCAAGCGTATGTTAAAAAACCAAAAAAGTCCTAACAAGTTCTAGTTTTACAAACGTAACATGTAGTTCAGCTTTCAGGAGCTTCATGTTCTTTATTTGAAGGACTTTGTGATCAATGAGGATTTTGAATTTCATCTCTTCCTTCCAGACAAAAGCAGCGAATGCAACTGCAGCGCCGTCTGTAGAAGGAAGGTGGCAAAGCGGCAGAGGCGGACCACGTGGAGCGACACTTTGAATTTGGCGCCATGTCCCTCGGCACCTTCCACATCATGCAGACCCTAAAGAACTCGCCGGCCGCGCTGCGCCGCCGCTTCCGCCGCGATCGGACCGAGTCGCTGTCCCACGGCGACCCGCTCTTTAAGGTCCACTACCTTGGCACCGAGAAGATCTTCTCCCTGGACCGGGAGCAGGCGCGGGACGCCATCGGGCGCCTGCTGGCGGGCGTGGCCAGCGGCAAGAAGCTGAGCAAGGACCACGCCCTGGTGGTGCGGCCCCGCTACGTGGAGGTCAAGGAGCTGAGCACGGGCCGGCAGCTCACCAAGACGTACTTACAGGACATCGCGTACTGCGCCGCCGACGTCGACCGCCCCAACGTCTTCTTGTACATCTGCAAGCACCACGGGCAGCAGCTGCAGTGCCGCGTATTCTGGTGCAACCGGGCCGAGCGGGCGCGGGACATGACCAGCTGCCTGGCGCACTCCTTCCAGCGGGCGCTGAGCGACTGGCAGCGCGAGGGCTTGGCCACGCCGATGTTGACGAGTGCCGAGGACGCCGCCGGCTCCCCGGCCGCCAAGAGCTCCACGCTACCTGCCAGCCTGGGAAAAGGTGAGCAAGTTTGCTTCTCATCAAGTGAAATATTGTGTACAAATTTGCTAAAAATCCAGATGTGCGCTTACTAGGAATAATGTTTTTGTCGAACAAAATAGTTTAGGACTGATATTATTATTATTATTATTATTCATTTTGGTTTTACGTGCACGCCATGCCGACTTCGTGGCCACAATTTAGTACATTCACAAGTTAGCGTTTTGTCATCTCTTTATCTTCCATGTCATGTCTCAAATGTATTTTGTGGCCATAATTGATCATTTTGTGCTTGCGTTGCGTATGCATTGTGGCGACAAATTAAAAAAAATAAATTGTTACGTAAGCGTAAACTATAAGATTGAAACTTTTATGTATCATAAACCTGATCTTGTTTACTTACATGGTAAGAGGACTTTAAAACAAATAGTCTATTAAATCACAATTGCAATATTGAGGGGGGGAAAAAAAATCACACTTTGATTTATTTATTTTTTTTTCCAAATCTTTCAGACCAAATGAAAATTAAGATTAGGTCATAGGTTAGTTGGATAAAAATGAATTTTGCAATAAACACAATAACGTGCAGGTATAATTTTTCGGTCAATCAGCATCTTCACGAATCTTTGAGAATATCTGACATTAAAATAACACATAAAAACACACAATAAGACAAAAAAAATAAATAAAACAAAAAAAAAAAGACTCTAATCTCGTTGCACTCTTGAGTACAATGACAATAAAGGGATTTCTAATTCTAATTCTAAAAGGCGCAATCAGGGCTGGTGAGTGACGTGGGTGTCAGCGGTTTTTTTTTTTTATTAATTGATTTAAAATATTTAAAGTGTAGTGCAGTAAAGTTGTCTCGTCCCTAATTGGCGCCTGTGTCGTTCCACATACAGTCCGCTGGAGGAAGAGAGGCTCAATATCCCGAAGCCCCCTCCGAGCCATCGCCAGGCGAGGGTCCGCCTCTGACAGCTGGCGCTGAGCGGAGTCCCTACCCCCTGGACTGCAGAGATCAGTGAGACATGCGTCGTTGTTACCGATTTTTAATATTCCAAACACTCGCGGGGTTGTAGAACCCGGAACAGAGGGAACGCTGTCACTTGCGCTCTCCTCATCAATGAGTGTACAGAGACTCCACAGTGAGCTTTCTCCGAGCCCTCAAAGTGACTTGAGCAGCTGTTGCATCATGTTTACAACTTTTACATTTCCGTGACAAATTAATGCTGAATATTCCACATTTTTATGAGGATTTTTTTAACGGAACATTTTTATCCACCCATGTGCCACTCGAGGTATTTTTTTGTTGTTGTTTTTAAATGTGATGTCTTTACAAAGTGCACACAAGTATATTTTAAATTTTTGCTGTTGTTGTAATTATGTACATATTTAATGAAATATGTATTAAAGTCTTTTTCTACACGTTTGTGTATTTAAGCGTCATCAGGTTTCGGCAAGCTCAGCTTCAGATGTTACATTTGGCCTGCAGTGTGTGTCAAAGGTTGACGCAGGGGGGCAAAAATGAACCTAAAAGTGTCTGGGAGTTTCTAACTCCGTCATGTGACAAGTTCGTCACGGTCGTAAAGCATTTTGTCGCTCGTTTTGATGATCCGCATAAAACTGGGCGATATGGCTATGAAATAAAATCAAGAGTTTTTTGTTTTTTTTCCCCAAAAATCAAATTTCCGATTTTAGTTGGTGGGAGTGAACTGTCGTATTCCATTTGACAAACGTGAACGGCTATGTACGAGTTAGTCGTGAGAGGCCTCTGAAAAGTGGATAAACGTGGCGACTTGTGTAGCTCGTTTGATCCTCTTCAGCAGTGTGAGCAGTGCAGGAACTATGGAAGCTGCAAAAAAAAAAAAAAGAAAAGAACCCGCTGGAATATGCTTTACAGGTGTGGTCTTAAGGTCGTTGTAAAGTCGGTACGCGCCGTCTTGTTTGGTGTCGCGCATCCCGTCGTAAAGTCAGTCGTTGTCGGGGGCGTGTTCAGCCACGATGGCCGATGCCCGATTGGTGTGTAGAGGACTTTAAATCGAGTTTATGAAACGCAATGTCCACGTTCTGCTCGGCAGACGTCTTTTTAAGCCGCTGTAGCTCCAGCAGGGTTTGGACGTGTAGACGCCGCAGAGGCTTCACCTCGTCCAGCACTGGAAATGAGAAATGTGAAACTTTTACTGTTGTTGTCCCTATTAACGTGGATTCTGGATCGATCGTACCTTTGTCATAGTGCAGCTCGTCGCGGTTGCCGCAGACGGCGTACGTCTCCAGGAAGTTGAGCAGCGCTCCGGTGGCGAGGAAGCGCTCCGGCACGGGAAGGCTTCGGATGTAGCGCGTGTCCAGGGCGAACGGGTTGGAGGGGAAAGGCACCGTGCACAGACTCACCATCTCGCTGACCACGTCCCACACACGAATACCTTTAAAAAAAAAAAAAAAAAAACGGCAAATAATCTTCTCATGAGGATTTTCTCCACTTGGTTTAAATTCCATACCTCCGGTCTGCCAGTCTGTGATGGACTTGAGCTTCATGGGCGTGTCCCTGACCATGGAGTCCGTGCCTTGGATGCTGACCAGGCGTTCGTGGTTGGAGCGAATCCAAGCGTGGGGACGACCGTATTTCACGTAGCCGGCCAGTAAAAACAAGGTGCAGTTCACCTCCTGGAGACGGGATGTTTTTTTGGGGGGAATGATTCTCAAATGGTAGACCAGAAATTGACTCACTACTTTGTTCATCTTCGCCAATGATGTATAGTGACGGATACAATCAGTTATGCTCCACGAGATTGAAGAATTTGGGCTTCCCTGGTTTAGAGGGAGGAGACCTGGAACTTGGTGTGAAAAGACATCACTTACTGGCACTGCCATCTCTTGTTCACTGGGGGAGGCTGGCAGGAGATGCTCCTCACTGCTGGGTTCCCTGAGGACAAAATAAAAAGTACTCAAATGCTGCTTGCATGAGAGCCAAAAAATTGTTCTCTGGGCGGGGTTCACCACACGGGAATGACAGCAGTCACCTGGCAGTGTTTGCACGCATCGGAGAAGCTGGCGCCGGCCCCCGGGGTTCCCCAGGCAAGGGCGAGCCACTCGGGCTGGCAAGGCTGGGGGAGCTGCTGCTGGGTGAAGAACAGTCGCTGCTGCTGGAGACGCTGCTGGAGGTGGCTCTGGAAACAGCGAAGCCCGGCGTGCGCCAGCCCTGATCGGTAAGGAAATGAAATGGATTCTTTTAGATGGGGTTTATCGGAGGATGACATTGCTCCCGGCGGCGTCCATGATGCACAATTTTCCAACATGCGGTTATTGGAGATGACTGACCAGATCGTCGTTGACAACAGTCAGCAGCATCTCCTCTTTCCCTCTCAACCAAGGCTGGAAGTACTTAAAACCCTTGGAGGAAAGGAGACAACTGTCATTTGATGTGTAAACAATCAACAAACGATATTTGACCTGATTGCACCTGTAAGGAACCCAGTAAGGCCAGGTCAGCTAAAAAATGTTGCAGCCTCCTCCGCTGCTCCCGCTCTCGTTTCTGCACACACAATTTAAACGTGTAATAAGTATTTTGTTGGTTTAAAATCTGGGGATACAAACTGATTTTTGTCCAGTTTCTGTTGATGATCTTAAAAGAAAACTTTGAGCACAAAATATAGGAGTAGGAAATTCAAATAAGTAAATTAAAAAAAAACAAGAATGTATAAAAGTATGTGTGTTGGGCTCACTTAATTAAACCACTCAATGACCCATGTAGTGCCGTGTTTCAGGCTATTCCAACGGTAAATACCGCTCCAAGATGGCGGCCAGAGTACACATGCGCAGTTTGGCATTGATGAGCACTGCTTTAACCACATCCCGCCTTTGTTTATCTTCACAAGTCATTGCCGAAGAAAATGTAAGAGTTAAATAAAAAAAAAAGAATAACCGTTGCTAAATGTATGAAAATAAAGGCAACGTTTAAGGTCCTCGAGTATCACGACATCACCACTTAATTTAATACATTCAGTATTGGGGGCAGTGAAACTATTTAAAAACACTATGCTGCATGCTTATGCATTGTAAATGTATAACATTTTTTACAATGAGGATTGAAAAATAATATGACTCACGCTGACGGTGTTCATCACTCCTTTATGCACTGCAGTTGATGGCTGTTTCCAGCTTCCGGTGTTGTCTTTTAGGTTAGTAGCGCCCCTAGAGGCCATGACGGAAATACACTTGTTCTTTCCATCCAGTTCAGTATTTTCTCTTTCGCATTGGAAGTAAATGTTAATACCATTATTAGGACTATAATAAATAATGACATAATTAAAGTGTGTGCATTTATCTTTACTATTAATCTGTGTGTGCCGTGTGATTGGCCAGTGTAACGGACTCACACGTTCACTATTTATGACTTTTGGCTTGTATTTGTTTTCGACTGGCGGCACGGTGGCCGACTGGTTAGCACGATGGCCTCACAGTGAGAGACGACAGAGGTCGTGGGTTCAATCCCGGCTCCGGTCATCCTGTGTGGAGTTTGCATGTTCTCCCAGTGACTGCGTGGGTTTCCTCTGGGTATTCCGGTTTCCTCCCACATTTCAAAAACATGCATGGCAGGTTGGTGGGACATTCTAAATAGCCCCGAGGTATGAGTGTCAGCGCGATTGGTTCTAATGAATCGTCTATGTGTGCCCTGCGATTGGCTGGCAACCCGTTCAGGGGTGTGGCCCCGCCTACTGCCCGAAGCTAGCTAGGATAGGCTCCAGCACCCCCCGCGACCCTGGTGAGGAGAAGTGGTACAGATGATGGATGGATGTTTTCGACTGACATACTTTATTTTGAAGTTGTAAATTTAATGCTATGCGCTTTTAATTTTGGAATTTCCGGTACGTTCAGGAAGTGTAGATCCACAAATCATAGCTTTACGCAATTTAAGGAGGCGTTTCCAAAGGAAACAGGTGATGGGAAAAGGAGAACGAAAAGGTTAACGATCGAGTCATTGCTGATCTAAAAATTAGATTACGTAATGTAAAGTCTTTCTACGGGATGAGGACAAGGTATTTAAGTGTTGTCTTGTTTTATCGTTATTTCGTTTGCCGTGATTTACCATGCACAGGTGTTTCATGTCATAATTAACTGCTGTCACTCTAACAATTGCGTCTTTTTAGTAGATGTTGCAGTGCCGCGGGTTTTTTTGTTGTAACTTTATTTTCTCACGTACGGCTAATGTGGTTTCATGGATTTGATTGCATGCTGTTAAGAGCTCTCATTTATGTTTATTATTGTTTGTTTGCTACCGTAGCTCTTACAGTGTGTCCACATTGGAATTAAGGCAACTAAAGGAATCAAATCTTTTGTGGAAACAAAATTACGCTTCACTGTTGTCTGGCTGGGTTCGCTACAGCCAGCATCTAGTTCAGCGTGCAGTCCGTCCACTGTCCAAATTCAGCTGTGATTGACTTTAGCAAGCCCGCGACCCTCATGAGGATGAAGCGGTTCAGATGGAGGGAGGGATCATATTTATGTCCTCAAAAATAAATCAGTGTAGCAGTGGTTTGGAGCAAAAACATTTAATATTCTCAAAAAAACAAAAAGGACATAGCAGAAGTCAACTTAAAGATTCCTGGAATTGAAGGAAACAAAGAAGGTTCGGATTTCTTTGGCTGAAATGGTCACTGAGAAAGGATCGTCGTCTCCAAAACGCCTGGGGCTTCTCTTGTCTGCAAATAATCAAGCAGAGGGAACACTGAGCACACGTGGATCTGAACTTCGAGTATCAAAATCAAAGTCTTACGCTCAGCTTTATCTGCAGTTTTCCACGTCCACGTCTGCAGGCTGCCTAAATCACAAGTTCCTGTGAGGGAACGCTCCTCCATGGCCGAAAGGTTCCCGATTCCCCGCAGCACATCCTGTGCACGCAAGTAAATTAAAAACAATTAACTGTTGAAGTCTAATCATTCGACGACCGTTGTCATGCTGCTTATGGCCACCTTCAAGTTGATGGTGACCGGCTTGGAAAGCTCGGGGTCTTCGCCTTCCTCAAACAGATGCATGATTCTCAACAAGACCCGGTCGTAGTCCGGCTTGGGCAGCACATTTTCACCTGCACACGAGCGCAGTCGTTCATGCCAACTCTAAACTCGGCCGAGACACGCCTCGCCGCAGCTGACCTGAGGGCACGCTGTAATTCCAGCCGGGGATGCTGAGGCTGAGCAGGTGGAGGTTGGGCGGCAGCACCACGCCGGGGGCGCGGGGACTTCTTTTTGCCTCCTTCTCCTTCCAACGCAGCTCTAAGACACACCAAGTGGGGAAAATGAGCCATCCCTACTACGCTCGAAATAATCTCCGACTGCCTAAAAGTGTGTCAAATGGCTGCTCCAAAGAAAAATGGCTGACTAGCTGGTTTTTTTTGCGGCCAAACCTCTCAACTCATTTACTACCATTGACGGCTAAAGACGTCAAAGATCCCTTTTTTTTTTTTTTACTCGGCTGGTAGGGAATGAGTTAAACAATTTTTGTGGGTGTACTCAAGATGACGAGCCCGCCAAATATCATCTCACGAACTGCAACAGGCTGAATTTTCCAAACATTCAAAGGACCCCTGGAATGAGCCAAATGATCGTAAAATGATAAATGGCATCATGGCGGACTTTGGTGTTTGAGGGGCTGAATTTTCTCCAGGCGCTACAAGGCAAGTTGCAGAATTGAGGCGGACGCTCACGTGGGAGGTCAATGGGCAAGACGACAGGTCGGTGCTGCAGCTCTATCGCCTCCCTCTGGTAAATTTTGGAGGCGACGCCCTTGGAAGCCAGCATCATGCGCAGCGCGGGCCGCACCACCGAGCTATCGTTGAGGGTCAGGTTGTAGCCGAGATTCCAGGGTAGGTTGTTCAACAGACGCCTGTGCAGCATGACCTGGCGAGGAAAGGAAAGTCGTTTGCCTTTTCCAACGTCCACGGCGACTGGACGCCTACCTCCAGTTGTCCGCTGGCTTGGCTGGACACGCCGTGGGCTCGGTCAGCGACCAGAACCAGTCGGCTGAGCTCGTCCTCGATGTAGGCCGCGCGAACCATGGGGAAATAATTCTGTAAAATTGTCAACGTGGATTATGGGGGACATTCCAACACAATGTATTGCACGCAAACAGTTTGTGTTCCAATACGTGTTGCTGTTGTTTTACTTTTGGATTAGTGTGAACAAGTTTGGTTGTATTTAAAGCATGTGGGAAGGGTAAAACTCTAAAAATGGTGGCTAAATTGTGGATTTTAAACGACTGCTGGAAGGTCCCAAACTGGGTACTTTGGCATCTTGGTGTCAAGGAACTGTGGGGAAGTGACAAAAATGGCAGTTGAGGAGTTTAATTTAGACAAAAATAGTGCTCTGCCACCACATTGTAACATTGTGGTGTTAATACGATGGGGTGCGATGCTGAGGGGGGCGCGTGTGAACCTGGGGAACGTGCTTTTTTTCCACCGTATTACAATAAAGTGTAATTGCACCTCCACTCCAGTAGTTGGCAGTGGTGCTCTCCTTGCCCATTGTGCACAGCGAGTATTAAATCTATGGTGAATTGTTTTCTTCTTGCTAGGGGGAGGGGGGTGTAACAGAAAATAATTGAGAAGCACTGTTCTAGTCAGTTGAGGAGTTCAATTTAGACAAAAATAGTGCTTTGCCACCACATTGTGGTGTTAATGAACTATGTTGGGGAGGAGTTTAACTCATTCACTACCAGCCAAGTGTTTAAAAAAAAAAAGGATCTTATTTAGCCGTCAATGGTAGTAAATGAGTTCATTTTGCCAAAATTAGTAGTTTGCCGTCATCTTTGTGTCAAACTATGTTGAAGTTCATTTAAAAGTTGTGCTACTATGGTACCTTGGTGACAAGGAACTATTTTGAAGTGACTTGTGGAATTTTATTTCAATAAAAAGAGCTCTTTGCTGCCATCCTGTAGCATCTTGGCAACAAGGAACTTTGTTGAAGTGAGTTGAGGTCTTTCAATGACACAAAAAAGGTGCTTTGACGCCATCTTGTGGCATCAATGAGCAATTCTAAATATTTTCATCGGAACCTACCCGCGCTAAAGTGTTGTTTGCGAACTCTCGCCGCGTCCTCTTCATCATCTGGTAGCCGTTGTTGTCCGTGTAGAGCGTCCGGTCGCTCTTCAAAGACGAGCTGGTCCTGAGCACCACCTCGGAATTGACGGCCAGCGGCCCCACCGAGTACGTTTGCACCAGCCCGTGACAGCGCACTTTGCTCCCAAAGCATTCTGGGACGCGGGTGACGATGGAGAAGGCGCAGTCGTCGTCGCTTTCATTTCTAGATTGAACCGACGAGACGCTTTCATGCGAGCGGAGGAGAAAAAAGGTCCCGGCTGACACCCACCTGTAGAAGTACTGCCTGATCTCGGTGATGATGTCACCGGGGACAATCTCCATTCGCACGGCCTCGTACGCCCGCACCGCTGAACCGTTGGCGCTGAAGATGTAGTTATCCGAAATGGGCCCTGTTTTAACGTCACCGTTGGCACGGTACTCCCAAAAATCCTGAGTCACGCGGACGCGTCGTTTGTCATGCCTGCCACAGAAACGCGTGAGGGCATGTAGGAGCAAAAGTGATTTTTTTTTTTTTCCTTCTCCTGAAGAGGGAGTGTCTTACAGATGCGTGATGCTGTGTAGTAAATTGGTGTCCTGGTCGAACATGAGCTTGTAACACTCGCTCAGAACCGGCAGGAGCCTCCTGCCCACTTTCTTCCAGTCCCGAACGTTTCGTATTTCGAAAGGAACGACCCTGGCTTCGAATGTGCCGCCGCACTTGGACCTCACCGCGCACGGCTTCTCAGAGAACTTGATCAAATATTTCAAGTGCCGAAGACCTCCCAGTTCTGCCAGGATGAACAAGTCGTACGTGTCATTGGACAACGTGGACCTTTGGATCTGTGACACAAACCAGATTGAGCCTTAAAATCAAAAAATGTGTCCCTTTGACATTTTTTGTGGAGCTACTCATGACAGACATGCCTGTCAAAGTGCAACTGGCTTCGTTTTCAATATGGTCAGAGTACCTGCGGAAGTGAGCAAAATGGCCGCTGCAAAGCAAAATGGCCGACTTCCTGACTTTGTTCCTAAATTCCTACCTGTGCGGGTACGGGTCGTGTTGACTCATCAAAGACTCGTGCAAACGGAAAGGTCACGGTGACATTGATGACGGTAACGATGTTCCACGCCAGCGGGTTGTAAACGATGACGTGTTGCTCCAAGTCCTGCTGAGCAACCGCTAAAATAATTCAAGAACGGCATTAAACTCCATTATTTGGCAGACGGCGAAGAAAAGTGCCAAAACCATTTTTGGGGGTGAGGATGTGGATGTTGTGCGGCAGCAAGAAAATGGCCGCCAGAAGCTCCTTGCCGCCCATCATGGCCTGAGTGAGATGCTGCAGGTACATGTCTGCCACTTTTGGGGACTCGGTGCCAGTGATGCCATCGTGGTGCTGGACCTAAAAATAAAAGATTGAAGACATCCGACACTCAAATAGATTACTTAGAAAATTGGACTGATGGCTGAAACGTTGGCAAATATTTTGTGTGTTCAAATATATTCATGTTTTTAAAAAATGTGAAGTTGTGGAAGGGGGCAAATGAATTCCGTGTTCTATAAGTCTCTACAATATATCGCAAATATTCAGCCAGTCTGAAACGTACTCACACGTTCTCACAAACTCGCATCGTCATAGATTTATTTTCACCTATCCTCTATTATTTGATTTAAAAATTTTTTTTAAAAAAGCCCACCTATTTTCTATTTTCGTGCTTTGGTCAAATCAATAAAATTTTGGCGCCATCTTGTGGCATGCTAATTTAAAGGCGCTAGTTTAGTGAGTTGAGCGGTTTTATGTAGTCTGAACGAACGCTTTTAACGACATGTTGTGGCAACTTGCCGAGGAACCGAGTTAAGGAGTTTCATTTGGGCAAAACCGATGCTTTGCCACCATCTTCATTTTAAAGAAATGTGCAGAATTTAATTGCGGTTCGTTTAGACAAAAATAGTGCATTGCTGCTCTCTTGTGGCAATTTGGTGTCAAGGAACTATGTTGGCGTTGAGAGATTCATTGAGACAAAACTAGTATTTTGTTATCTTACAACTGTTGAGGAGTTTCGTTTGGCCAAAAATAGTGCTTTGCCACCATCTTCTTGGCATCTATATGCCATTAAAAATCTTCTTAGAGGGTCTTGATAACTTCATTTGCTCAGTGTTGTCCTATCAAGATGCATTTACAAAAATATGACATATTGTAAAATGCCCTATAACCTTTTCAGAGGAACTTAAGTTAACCTTCTCTAAACTTTTAAATGTCCAGCTGTTTTTTTTTTACACAGCCTGAAATAGTTGCAGTGTATTTTCAAGTCCTGTTCAAATTTCATGCAAATATCCCCCATTTTTGTTGAGTAGGAAACACGTCTATGATGCTATATTCTACCTCCGAGACGGCCCAGCGTAGCGCTTTTAGCTTAGCAAGCGCCCAATCTTTAGCGACAGGTCCGTCCGGATAGTTGAGCCGGTACAGCGTGAAGAGCGTCTCCGCCGCGCGAAGTTGGGCACTGGCTCGCCGCGCAACGCCTTTTAGGATGTTCCGAGAGGCATAAAAGCCCGTCCACGCCTGGTGGGAGTCTACCAAAAATCCATTTCCCCCCCCCAAAAAAAAAAAAAAAAAGCAAAGGAGGTCATCAGGTCATGTCCTCATACGGTGACGCTTATTAACGTTTTCATTTGTCACCTGTCGAATAAGGCAAGAAGTCTCGGCTCTCTCGAACCTCCCAGACGAGGTGCGCGTCGTGTACGGCTCGGAAGTATTCCCCGACTGTGGCATACTGGACCGAGACCCCCAAGTCTTTACTGTTCTGGTTGATGTAGTCCATTAACGGGTCCATGTTGGCGAACTGCACGGACGCGTTGTAAAACTGTTTGTCGCAGCCCTAAAACGCAATTTGACAAGTTAGGAAACTTGCTAGCGTCAAGAAAGCAAAAGCGTCGCGCCATCGTCACCCAAGGCCACAGAACGTGCTTGGTCCGAAACCAGCCGGCCCGCCGCTTGATGTTCTCCACCATGGTGACGGCGTAAGCGTGCACCGTCTCCTTGGTGACGGGCAAACTCATGTTGGGGTACACGCCGTCCGTCGGGGGGTCGGGGAACAAGGCCACGCCGTTCCAGTAGAAGCCTGACCTGAAAAGTGGCCATGATGTGATGATTTCATTTCAGGATCTTATTCGACGGAAAGTGTATTTTATTTTAACGAGTGATCCGTTAACAACAGCCAATCGGAGCCCAAGAGAATGACAATCCCGAGATGATTTAATGTTCGGCTAAAAGTGACCAGAAATGTCTTAGAAGAGTGTTATTAACGACTCCACCATATTTGAAATCTTGTGTAATAAACGAGGCTTCAACATCACAAATGTTGTGGACGTGTCAACGGAATGGTCTGAAGCCACGCCCCCAATCAACTGTCAATCAAATTCCATTTCCATAACAAAAAAATGGATGCTACTTCGAGCATTGTTCGTATGTCTACACAATATAATATGTAGTATTATTGTCTTCTTTTTTCTTTTTCAATAGGTTTCAAGTTTTCTTTTATTCAGACGATTTTTTTTCTGGTGGAGAGCAAAAATCCCTCGAAGTTGGACTCCAGCTACAGTCGTCAAGATGCTGCCGAAGTGAGGTAAGTTTTTTTCACTCCACCAGAAAACTTTTTTTGTCAGGGAAAAAAAAGAAAACTTGCAACCTAATATCATATATAATAAAAATATCTCCGCTTCCAAGCGGTGACAACGAGGCGCTCTAAAGCAACCACGCCAGCCTGGAGCAGCGCAACGCACACTTGCTATCACGTTCAAAGTATCAAAAGTACAATTAAATCCGCTGTCTCTGCTCTTCCGTCATCATCCTCGTGATGTGAGTGCACTCTTGGCCGACAACGAGGCGCTCTAAATCAACAGAAACACAACTCTGTTTTCAGTCGACAGTTTTTCATTATTTGGAATATGGATTGTTGAAACGTGAAGATGAGGACGAAGAGTCTACCTGTTGGAGAATGGCAGGAAAGACGGCGTGCAGTAGCTGAACTGGTCCATGGTGTGAGTGAAGATCTGCTGGCGCTCTCGCAAAGAGGCAGAACCTCGCCACACAAACTGCAATTTCTATTTTGCAACGCAACAAAACTATTTTGCAACGCGACAACACGGTTTCGATGTTATCACAACTCAACAATTTGGTTACACGCGGCAGTGGCGGCACCTTTGTCTTCTGCATGGCGTCTTTCAGGTCGTAGTCGACGCGGGAGATGAGATGAGCGTCGAACCCGGCCAGGGCGAAGAGCACGGGCATGGCGGCGGAGGCCCCGAACGGATCGACGCCCCACGAGAAGCGAGGACGCACGCCAAACGTCTCGAAGAGGAAGCCGTGGCCCTCTGGAATCGAAAGCACGCAAAGTCGTCGGCGCCGGTGTCCAACACGGCGGGAAACGAGCGGCGTTACCTGTCATTTGTAGCAGCAAATCATCGAGATCCGTTACGGCTTCGTCGGGCATCACCTGGCCGCCCAGGACGAACTCGAGTCGGCCTTCTTTCACAAGCTGCCGAACCTGCATGAGAAGACGAGCCGGCTTGGAGGGTTTTTGTCGCGCGTACATATTCGCTTGAGGAGCATTTATTTCCAAATCCAACAATCTGTGAACTATTTAAACTCTTTGTATTGTAGTGTGTGGAATACTCACTGTTTAAAGTACTATCACAGCACTAATTTTGTCTAAATGAAACTCAAATGCACTTCAACATAGTTCCATGGCACTTAGATGTACTAAGGCGACGGCAATGCACTACTTTTACTTGTACTTTCCAAATGAAAATTGACAAACTATTCTAAAAAGGTTTAAAGGTCAGCATAGTGGAAACGCACTGATGAACCTCAACACACTTCAGCATAATTCCCGAGCACCAAGATGCTACCAGGTGGTGGCAATGCATCACTTTTGTCTGAATAAAACTCAACAATGCACTTCAATCGAGTTTCTTGGCACCAAAATGAGACCAGATGGCAGCAGAGCATTACTTTTGTCTAAGGAAAACTCATCTCCACGTTTCAATACTGTTCCTTGGCACCAGGATGACACAAGGTGGCGCCAAAGCACTACTTTGTCACAATGAAACTTGCCACTCGGTTTATTAAATGCATATAGAGGCCACAAGATGGTAGTCAATTTCTATCTTTGACTAAATTAACCTCAATTCATTTCAACATACTTTCTTGTTAACAAGATGTCACAAAATGGAAGCAACACACTTCCTTGTTTTTTGTTGTTGTTCAAACGGATGGTGCGTAGAATAAAAAAAATACTTTTTACTTTGTGTACTTTTGTACCTTTCAGTCTGTACATGATTACTTTAGCTTAATCACAGAGGTTGAATCAATACTTGTACTTTGACATTTCTTTTCAGCACTTCTATCAACTACTTTTGTCACCTCATCCCATTATAAATTGTGTTTATTTGCGTGCAGTGAATGGGCGCACATGTTAGTTTTGCACGTGAATTTTGGAATTTGCATGACGTGCGCCAGCAACGAACTTGTTTCTTTTGGGAACCCGAGGCCACATTATCCCACCACAGTCGAAAGAATTCTTGCTCCACGGCGATAAATCTGCGCTTCTTATCTTTGGAAAGCTCCTCCGTCACGCTGGTGTACACGTTGGCTGCATAGGCGTGCATACTCTCCTGTGGAACACACATTTGTATTAAGCTGAGAGGAGGGAAATAAAAATAAATAAATAAATAAAAGGCAACCTAACTTCTACCTGGACAGTGTACACCCAGCCGACATCCATGTGACTGTGAGGGATTACAAACGTCTGAATTGGCTCGTTTGCATCTGTCAATCCATTTGAGCACGAATTCAAGTAAAATATAAAGAGTAAAAGTCGCATTCTTTTTCCAAAATAAAAATACCGACGGCACCGGTGCAAAACAAGAAGCGACTTTTGTGTTGTTGTTATCGCGCGTCACGAGATCCACTACGGAAAGCCAAAAGGGGAAAACAGCCGATTTTCGTGTGGCTGACCTTTGAAACCGGAAGCATTTACCGGAACGCTTTGCACATTTGGAGGTGAACTTCTCCACTCGCCAAACGCTAAAGAAGAATGTCCAAAAACAGAAAAATAGCGTTCATTTTTGGTGGGTTTGTAACGGCTGTTGCTGTTGCGTTTTACCCAATTTTCTTCTACCCGCTCGCCCACAAAAACGAGTACAGTAAGTCGCTAACAATTAACTTTTTTATTTTTATTTTATCACTGTCAGAAAAAAAGAAGCACGTTAAGGTCCAGTAGTTTGTTGGTGTTAATAACTTTGTGCTTAAAACGCATGTGTATTCTTAATATCGTCGGTTACCTTTTGACTAATGCTAGCTCTAGAAAGTAAGACCGATTAACTTGGGAATTAGAACTAAAATATATGATTTTTTTTTTAATTATTGTTTTTCCTCAACTCCAGGAGAAGTCCAAAAGATGAACCGGTCTGGAATCGAGCAGGCAGACGTGCAGCCCGTCGGTAAGAGCTCAGGATGACACCATTCTTGCTATTAATTGAATTTTATTTATTTATACTCCGGAGGTCAGAGCCATGTCATGAAGAGCAAAATTCCACAAGTAATTGATGTCTAAAAGGTTTAAAAATGCACATAGTCGCTACAAGATGGCAACAAAACTCGACTTTTGTTGAAATGAAAGTCCTCGACTCACATCGACATAGTTCTGTGGCACCACCAAAATGCCACAAGATGACGCTTAGCTCAGTTGATCTAAATTAACTAATCATCACAGTAAAGTGTCCGTCATCCGAGTTAGAGAAACTTAAAATGGGAAAATAAGAACATGGAGTAACTATTACATGTCCGACTAATAATTAAAAGGTGACACATGTTTTGTTTGTTCCCATCTCAGGTGTGAAAATTTGGTCTGACCCATTCAAGAAGTGAATCCTGTTGGACCTATGTGGAGAGTGCTCGGCATGTGAGTGAGCCAAGGATTTGTTTTTTTTTATTTGTGCGTTCAAGAGGACACAAGATAGAAAAGAGACTTTTTGATGGGGATAGCACAGTGAAAGAGTGGTTAGCAAGTCTGCCTTGCAGTGCTGAGGTTCAAGTTTGGAGTCCAGTGCGGAATTTGCATTATTGGCTAATTGACATCATCACCGTTTCCCTGCCATGAATTAGCAGCTTAGCCAGGCGAAGATCAAGAGCCACTTTAGAGCCATTACACCATCTGACACACAATTGAGTATTTATTGTTTGTACATAGAGTGTGAAATTAAACACCAACAATAAGTAAATCTTTTACCATCTGCGCATTTCTGACATCGTGTCTGTGAGTGAACCAGATTGGTCCATAACAGTTGGGCGAATTTACATAATGTCGCCTCCTCACCAAGTTTCCCTGAAACTACAGAGGCCACTTTCAAGCCACGACTACATCACTCAATGAAAAACTGACCACGTCAAAGTCAAAAGGTAAGCAGAGCTGCTACCAGTTATATCGTTTGTATGAACTGTAGCGTTTGCCCGGTGTTGTCGATGTGGTGGAGGTGAGGTCATGGATTGGTGTTTGACAACATGTCCACTGATTTGGTTTAATTCTGTTTTTTGTTAGATGGCTATTAAAATAAACTAGCTTTTGTCTATTTTGTGTATTATTATATTTAAAAAAAACATTAAAAGCATAGCATATGTCAAATATTTTTTATTAGCCAACAAAATATTTCTATAATATGCTTTTTCTCCGCTTGCCTGGAAACAAGTCCAGGGTGTACTCGCCAACTGCCCGAAGACTGCTGGGATAGGCTCTGGCATGCTCGCAACCTTTGTGAGGAAAACATGGATCAGATAAAAGATGCCTATGCCTCTTGCAATTTTTTTTTTTAGATTGAAACGTGGTTTTAAAAAAGCCTCAGTTATTGAATGTTATAGTAAAGAACAAAATCATCCATCCTATATCTGAGCTGCTTTTCCTCATGGGGGTCGCGGACGTGCTGGAGCCCATCGCAGCTGTCTTTGGGCAGTGTGTGGGGTACACCCTCAACTGGTTGCCAACCAATCGCAGTAAAGAAAAAAACTTTTAATCTGAAAATCTTTCGTTTTAGATTACAATGTATTAATTAGAACTACTTTATTTTTTTTAATCTAGTGCAATGGTTCTCAAACTTTATACACCAAGTTACACCTTAATAAAGGTAATTTTATTTTAAGACACTGTCACATTAAGCGATTTAACAATGCACTTAAATATAGGACAATTATAATAAAACATACTTAAATATATAAATATATTTCACTAAAATTTAATTAAAATTTTACCAAAATATATTTTCTAAAGACGAATGCCCATATTTATTATACAAAAAAAAAAGAAATCCCACTTGAGTGTCCTGAGGCAGTAATTCTTTTCTCTACCACAAGAGGGAGCTCGCGATTAACTCATGCTTGTCCTCATTTGTCCGCTGCGGGGAGCCCTTCTCATTGACCGGTAGCTGCTCAAGAAGGCCTCCACTGGGGTGAGCGATTGTTCTGAACAATGAAGTCAGATAAGAATAATTATAATCATAATTACTATTATTAAAAGCTATTTGTTTAATAGGTTATTTGTGAGATAAATGAGCAGTTGGCTTCCGTAAGATATCAAAAAGGCAGCAAAAGTCTTCATGTAGGCTCAAAAGACACGTTTCTTGGTGTTCTTAGTGTAACTAAAAGCAGATAAATTCCAACATTGAGCACCCCGTCAAACCCCCCCCCCCCCGTTTCTGCTTTTGTGGTTTCCTGACATTGAGCAGCATCCCTCGGAGGAAAGATGGATGGGAGAGAGATGAAGAAAGAGCTCAAGCATGTGTTTATGTTCCTTTGTGCACTTCCATCTTTCCGTGTAGCCTGTACTTTGGGACTCTCGGGCCCGCCGCCAGGCCAAGGAGAAGCGCCGCTCGTCCTCCTCCATCGACAAACAGCCCCATTGTTTATGCGAGCGTGTTATTGTTGGGCCGCGCTCCGAAACGCGAGAAAACTCCAGAGCCCGGCCTGAAAATTCCTCTCATTCCCCCGCTGGTGTTTTCCAGATTCCTCAAGCGACGGCTCCCGCGAGCCGAGGGGGAAATTGAAGCGATCGGCGAGAGGAAGGGAAGCGCATTCTTGAGGCCACGCGTCACCGACGCTGCTCGCTCAGTGCTGCTGCCTTCTTGTTGGCCTCGCCGGCCTTCGCGTTTGATGACGTCACGCTATTCGCGCGGCGTGCAGGCTGCAGCGCTCTTGTGCAAGTCGTACTTGAGGCAAAGGACTTTACAGATAATTACTCGCTTGAATGCTTAGAATTTTGTCGTTTTGATGATGAACAATTGTTATTTTTCCTCAATATTGCGATTCTTATTTATTCTTTTTTTCAAGGAACGTGAGCAATAAATGTCATGTTTTATGAGAAAAACAAATCGCATCATAAAGTCGTCGTGACAAATTTCAAATGAATTAACAACGCCACGCCGTCGGCTGAGAGCACATCTGCGCCCGTCCTTTTCACATTAACGTCGAGTTTTCTTGCAAGAGTTGAGCTTGTAATTAGCGTCACTCTTTGAACCGACGCGGCTTCTCGGGACGCCGTTGTCCTGCTGGAAGTAGCTCGCTTGATCTACAATCGCTTGGCCGATGACCATCCGTCTGGCGTGTTTCTCTTTGTTTTCATCTGGTTTAGAATGAAAAAAAACCAAAATCTGCAGGAGTGCGTGGCTGAAAAAGTTTGGCTGCGGTTGAGCAACCTCCAAATGAGGTGAGCAGGAAATTGTCGAACGCAGCGTCGAGGTTGCCAGGATTCTGTCGCACGCGGGCCTGCGGCCGCTTTTGGAGCTGTGCCGGAAATGTTTAAGCAATTAGCTCCGAGTTTGAAATGTTGGAAACAAGTTCTTATTTCCTCCATTTTTATTTTTTTTTTAATTCACTGCACAGGAAAATCTTTGTGATGCATCGACCTCATCTTTCCAGCTTGTTCCACTGCAGGAGCAAAAGTACACTTGAGTTGTTCTTTTTGTCGTCTTGAGGTCGGCACGTTGCTGACTTGAAGCGACATTCGGGCGGCTCGCTCGAAACCTGATTTGAGCGACTGGATGTGAGCTGCGGTCGACAGTCTTGTTCTGTCTTGCACGTCTCCGGTTGGTTCCAAATGCGGCCGCTAGCTTCTTAACTGGAACACGCGAGAGGGAGCGCAACTTTTATTGTGGCCTCCCGCCTCACGAGAGTTTTTTTTTTTTTTAAATGTTGACATTTGGTTTTTCAAATCTCCCTGACTGAGCTGCTCCTTCTTTCTTTGTTCTTGGCGTTTGCAAAGTCGACGTCTGGAGCTCTTCCTGCTGGTGCTCCCAAACGTTGAAATGAACTCCCGGTACACATTTTTATTTGTTGGCGTTTGACACAGTCTGAACTTTTTTTGTTTATTGGGTCAGGCATTCAGTCAAGGTAGACGAAAGAACACAAAGGAAAGATCTCGAGGTGCCACAGAATCCCAAAGCGGACCATTTATGGAGCACTCTTGAACGTTCCGACATGCATCCGGAGCCGAACGTGGCGCGTTGGTGTCATTTAGACGACAAAACCGCGTGCGTTCCGGCGACGAATTCTGTCCTGGGGTGACACCGCTGCAAAATGCCATTTTTATGTGGGAATTATTGCGACGGAGGCCGAGCTGTCGTAAAGATGGCGGTTTTGGCTCGTAGGCGTCCAGAAGGAAAAGCAAACGTGTACTTTTGCTGCACTTTACTTGCACGTCTGACTCGCTTCCAGCGCCGCTTGGAACACGCGCTCGCTCGTCTTGCATTCAGCGCTCGGCCCAAATTTTGCTTCGGGACGAAACGGCCAAGTTAAGAATTGTCATCTTTTTTTTTTTTTTTTTTGCTTCTGTTTCTTCTACGTCGCCTTTTTGGCTTCAACTTTTGCTGCTGCTTTAGCAGGATCAGGAAAAATGTCCGTTCAAATTCTTCCAGCCGTGGACTTGCATGAGGCGCCGTCATCGATTTCCGGGTTGAGGGGCAGCGAAGCTTGCGCATTTATTTATTTGTTTATTTATTTTGGTGAGACGCGTCTGCCTAAGTCGACTGGCAGCAAGGCCGAGGAATCGGGCGCTGGTGTAACGCGAGCGTCTGTTTGGGAATAGCCCGAGGGATTTGTGCTCGCTCGCTTGGCCGCGAGTCTCTCCTCTTTGCAATTTGATGCGAGGGGGTACGCGTGCGCGTGCACGTGCGTCTGTAACTGTGGAAGTCGATGGCGCTTGCGGGACGACAAGGTCGGGAAAACAAGTCTCAGGAAACCCGATCTGCACCTCGCCCGCACCAACATGGGCACTGTCTCGCTCGTTCTTTTTCTTTCTTTTTTTCGACTCTCCGCTATCGGCCGCTCATTTCAAGCGTTCCGTTTCAGTGACTCGAAGAATGAAGACAGCAGCGAAGTTAGCGCTCGAAAAGAACCTCACTTGCGTTTCTTCTTCCTCTACTTGTGCTCTTTTTTTTTTTTCATTTTTACTCGCCTGCTTCCTTTTCTTCTTTTCCCTCTTCTGTTTCGTTCTTTTCTTTCGGCCTTGACATTTGCTGCTTTTCTACTTTTTCCACTTCTGCTTCCTCGTTCTGCTTCATTTCTTGTTTTGCTTCTTCCTCGTCTACCTTTTTTTTCTTTTCTGCTCCTTTTTTTTTTTTTTTTACTCGTGCAAATTTTATTTTTTTTCACCCTCTTGTACGTGAAGCAAACCATTTCCCCAGCCGTCATTCTGATCGGGCACGGCGGTGATCCTCGCTATGACCGCGTCCAACCCTGCCGAGGTGCCGAAGCACCTGCCAAAAAGAAATCAGCCTTTCTCCTTGTCGCTGCGGCGCACGCTTCCTTCATCTTATCCATTTTCCACCCTCACCAAAGGCCTTGCCAACCCTCTGCAACACACACACACGCACACACACACGCACACACGCACGACTCCCATGCGTCTTCCCTCTTCCTCATCTATCAGTCTCACTTTGTGCCTCTCTGTCTCCAACTTATCGCCTCCCGTCTCCTGTCCTCTTTCTCCGGGATGGCCTCGAGTATGCGGATTGGCGCGATGCCCGGAATCCCCCCCCCAAGGCCGCCACAACCCCCTCACCCCATGTCGCCAAACAGCACGTCTGGACCACCGCCCGGACTGCACGCACCGATCCAGGCACGCAGATGTGAGGCCTTAATGTGCACGCGAACAGATGAATGTCCAGCGAGGCTCTTCGCCTTTCATTGTGGCTCAAGTGTCAAATGTTGACTTCTCCTCTTCCACTTTTTATTGAGCAAGAGTTGCGTTGTTTCAAGCCGCAACTCGCCATATAAAATATGTCTGACTCTTCCAAATTGTATCTACGCTTGACAAAAACAATTTCAACCATCGTGCGCCGTGCAAACGCCGCAAGATCTCCACAAATAATTGCGAGTTTTTAACCGTTTAGGCAAATGTCTGTTGCAGTACCGAGACCGACCAACAGGTGGCTTTTTAATTGTTTTTTGTTCGCCTTCCGTTCCGAAGTCTTTTGTAGCCTCCAAAAGGTTTTCTTCCAGGATCACCGTGTCTTGAGCTGCGTCCATCTTCCCAACAACTCTGACCAGCGTCCCTTTCGATGAAAAGCATCCCCTCAGCATGATGTCGTCACCAACATATTTCACTGTAGGATCGTGTTTTCAGGGTGAAAAATGATGTTGGTTGTCCACCAAAATTTGAGCTATGCATAAAGGCCTAAGAAAAAAAAAATTTGTCTCATCAGACCAAAGCTTCTACATTTTCTTCCCCTGCATAGCAAACGGGCCTTCTTTTTCAATTTCAACAATTTCTTCTTTCACAAATGTCAGATTTGTGAAGTGCGTGACTTGTACTCACATTGTCTGTTGTTTGGAATTTTTTTTAGGATCAAATCACAATCACTCTAAGCGCACTACAAGATAATTGCTCAGACCTTTCCTGACTTGGATTAGAAGGAGAAAATCAGGTACAAAAATCGAATTATGCTATTTGGGTATTTGCAACAGTTGACCGTTTTCCAAACGGATCAAGTCAAAGAAATCACTCTGAACACTCCACAGGATTTTATTAAAAGACTTTTCTTGACTTAGAGTAGAGAAGGGGGGAAAATGCTCAAATTCACCCTGAATATCGGTACGTGCGTACCCTGCGGCTCTGGATGCAATACGAGAGCACCTCACCTATGATGTGGACTCGGGTTACCAAATATGGTCCCTACTTCAGTAGTCGCCGCTGGAAGAACCGAGTGGTGAGCGGTTGCAGCTCTGTTCCGCAGATGTGCTACCAGCAAGGTCGACGGCGCTCGCTCGCTCGCTCGCTTTTGTGGTTTCCCTCCAAATGAGCTCATCGCCCTCTTAAAAATAACAGCGGTGACATCACTGTTTTTGGGCCCAGGCGTGCCGTCAGCCCGCCGCGGAGCGGAAACCAAAAAAAAAAAAAGCGAGCGAAGATGGTTCTTATTTAAAGGTAATAAGTTTGCTTCATGGGCACGGCGAGGGGAAGGAGAGGGTGAGGTTGGATAGCGTGCAGACGTAGTCGCATAAAAATAGATATTCCGTGGCCGCGCGTCGTTAATGTCAACCAATATTTGACTTTCATCGCAGCAGATTAGCTTGTGGATCCGCGGTCGGTCGCTTCGGTCACGACTGCTGCAAAAACTCTTTCTCTTCTATATGGATCAGTCGACGTTACACATCTGTCGCAACAGTAGACACCTGGTCAAGAGTCAGATTCGTCACATTTGCATCAATCACTTCGATGGGCGGAAAGCTGTCGGCTTCTGTACGGGCGAGGACGAGGCATCCGTCACTGCACCGGACAGTTTTCAAAAGAAAATAGAGACGATCGTCTTCATGTAAAACCGGTGCGTCAGCCACGACAGTGGCACGGTTTTTTTTCAGAAGTTGTTTTCTTCTACAATTTATATTGTCAATATCGGGCTGACTCGGCATACTGTCAAAATGACGACTTTTCAAGAAATCCAAAAATATGCCAGCTTGAGTTTCCGGACACGACTTCACTCAAGTTGTATTAGGCCAGTGCTTCTCAACTAGCGGGGGGCGCGTGTGACCCTGGGGAACACGCTTTTTTTTTTTAATCGGCAGTACTACAATAAAGTGCAATTGCACATCCACTCCAGTAGGTGGGAGTGGCACTCTCCTTGCCCTTACCTTCACAACAGTTGAAAGTGTGCAAGTGCGGGTGGCAGATTTGACGCTAGAGTGGACAACTACCTGAAGGCGCTTTTCTCGTACAGGTGCGAAAGGCCAATCGAAGAAAAAGTGCTGTTGAATGTCGCTCGGCTGTCACGTCATTTGAAATGTGGGCCTTCACGGGTCCAAGCGACGATGTCGTTTGACCTTGAGAGGATTCACGCCACCATCTCACTCCTTGACGTGATGCCGTGTTCACTGATGGGTGGGGGCTTTTTAAGGAGCGGGGGTGAGGGGGATCCTATTTGTTTGTTTTGCCCTCCAGACGTGTCCGAGAGCAGATTAAGGGATTTGGCTCAGGGGCTTGGGGTGGAAGAGGGAGGGAGGGGTGGGGGTGGGGGGGGGCAGAAGGATACAGAGGGAGCGACTTGAAACTCCTTCGCACGCCTGCTTGACAGTCACGCACAAGGAAAAAAAAAATTCGTAGTGAGAGAACTCTCGCGACCGTCTGATCTTCTCTTGTTTTTAACCACTAATCCCCCCCCCCCACACACACACGTACACAACCTCCACCACCCCTCCTTAAGCACCCAGAAAATTAGGAATCCTACGGCAGGCCACGCTTGCACGCGAAAAAACGCTTCCTCAAGTGCAGCTTTGTGAAATGCTGTTGCTTTTTCATTGATTGGAGGAAGCAGAAGGTTGCTCCATATGCCTCCAGTGCCCCCCCTCCCCGAAACCCCCCCCCCAAAAAACTCAGGATGCAGACACTGATTTTTTTTATTTTTTTATTTATTTATTTTTGCATGTTCCTGCCAAGATAATTTAAAATATGAAGAGTGGGCAAACATTTACAATTTAAATTTGAACCAAAAATAAGGCTTTTTTTAAAGCATATTTTAATTTTTATTGTACATGCATTTTGTGGTCATTAACCCAAAATATTATTTGCTGTCTTAAATTGAATTTAACATTTAAAAAACAGGCCTTTAAAATAGATATATACCATGTATTTCTGTATTTTTACTATTTTTCAAACATAACTTTTTTTTTTGCTAGAGCCAGCCGTGATTAATGCTGTTCAAAATTAACTTGATGTATTTAATATTTTTGTAAATTCAGAAACGGGCGTTTAGAAATATATTGTGACATTTTTCAAATATTTGAAAAAAATGTTCATGTTCCAATATTTGTTTTTGCTTGACTTTTTGAGTTTTCTTCCCCCACAAAATAAGAAGTTGGAATATGACCATTTCCTCTGTTAATGAAAACTTATATTCAATTCTATTTTTATTTTTGCTTGCCCATCAGACCTCGTGTGTTCAAATTCAAGCAAACAAACGCAACACCAAGCTCAAAATCAAGCGCGGCTTATTGAGGCCCCGTCCATACGCTGGTGTGGGTGGCGCTTTTGTAATGTATATCAGGTTCACCAGGGTCCTTTTCATCTGACAGGCCATTGTTTTTTTTTTGGGGGGGGGGGCTGGGTTGGGGCGAGGCGAGGCGACCCAGCGTTCCACTCCCCTCGACACGGGAGCAGGTTGGCTGACGATTGTTTTATGGAAATGCGCGCGGGCCTGACCGGGTGTCTGCCATGCGAGGCTGGAAGGGCGGGGAGACTCGCGTTTTGTGTTAGGCGAGGAAGGGGCGGGGGGGGGCTGCTTATGTGATGTGACGCCGACCCCGGCAAACGCCCCTGACCCTGAGCAGATGGTGAGGCAGGGTCTCTCTTCTGAGGCGGAATGAATCGCGTGTGCCGTGTCACTTCATTGTCTGCACTGGAACCACCCCCCCACCCCAAAACAAACCTCATCACGCACCCCCCTCAAGTCCCACCCACCGAAATCCCTCTCATGCTCACCTTCGCTTCAACAAAGAAGTGACATGCTTTATTTGTCCTGCATGGGCCAATTTCCATGACCCGCTTGATTTTTGTGCAGAACCTCGTCAAGAAGCAGTTAAAAAACATGTCAAGGACCAAGTCAGTGACCTGTTAACCCGGTCAAAAACCAAGTTAAGGACCACGTCAAAACCACTCAAGAGCCAAGTCAGGTTAAGAACATGTCAACGGAGAGTCAAAAAGAGTGTTGAGGACTAAATCAAAATACAAGTCATTCACTTCATTTATGTCCAAAGCAGATCAAAAACTCATTTAAACACCAGTCAGGAACAACTAAAAACTAAAGTCAATGACTTGGGAAGAAAATCAAACCAGATTAAGAACCTGTCACGAACATAGTTTAAAAAAAAAAAAATCAAGAACCAAGTTTAAAAAAAATCAGTCAAAAGCCAGTCAAGAACCACATCAAGAACCGTCAGGGAGCACTTAAAAACAAGATCCAAGTGAAAAACAAGTCCAAAGCTCGTCAAGAACCTTTTTAATAAACAAAACAAAAAAAGTCAAAAGTCAAAAGCCAGTCAGGAGTCCCTTCCAAAACAAGTCCACTTTGTTTTTGCCTGATTCTTGATTTGCTTGTGAATGTTTTTTTTTTTCTTAAAGTGGTCCCATCTTGACTGCTTTTTAATTTGCTCCTTGACTGGATTTCAACTTTTTTTTTTATTTGATTTATTCAATATTTATTTTATTTTCTTAATTTTTTTACTACCTGGATCCTGACAGCTTCTTGCTTGTTTTTTTTTTTTTATTTGGTTCTGAACTTTTTGTCTGTCTTGTTTTTGAAGCGCCTCCTGACTGGTCTTAACTAGTCATTGGCTTGATTCTTGACTTGCTCCTGGAAACAAACCGGTCCTTGCTCAAGGGCACCTCGGCAGCTTTCCGTCCATCCTGCAACCGATCCGGCCTCCACGTTCCACACCGGGTGTCTTTTTGTTTCCGGATGGGCTCTCGAAGCCCCGCACGTCCTCACTCACTCACTCACTCACTCATTCATTCCTTCATTCACGTGCTTCCATTCATGGCTCCTTTTAGCCGCACACTCATTCACAGGTTTGCCCACTCGCCGAGGCTTTATCGGCGGGACAATTAAGGCACCTGCGTTTCTAAAGCGGCCCCAGACCCCCCCCAGCACTTGAATGCCGACCGCCCCACTTCCTCGCCTGCTCACTGGTCCTTTTATGCACTCGGCCATGTGCGGAAGGGCGCTCGCTGCAACTCCTTTCACACAGAAAATGCTTCTTCAAATTCGTTTGTACGCCACGCTCTTAGGATTTATTTATTTATTTTTTAATCATAGCCAATAAGTCTTGGTTCTTGTAATTAACTTAATGTATTCAACATATTTTAGTATGTACGATAATTATCTATTTTCATAGTCATTCATATCAGCCACCATTAATTTTGTCATTTTTATTCATTATAAATGAGTAAATAAAATATTATATGAGAAAAAGTTTACATGTTTAAAAAAAAAAAGTAGCGTAAGAAGCTGTCATTTTAAAAGAAAAGAGTGGACATGAGAGGGTTTTCACAATTTGACCTGGAAAATTAGTAGTCATTTAAAAATATGGACATTTCACAAAAGAAACGATGGAATTTTTATGCGGGTGGAAAAAAAATCAAGAGAGAATTTTTTTTTTGTGGAAATTTTATAATTTTACATGAAAACATCATAGTCAAGAGAAAAAAAATGTTGAAGTCGGATTTTTTTTCTTTTAATTTGAAATAAATTCAGAAGTTAGTAAATTGAAAAAAAATCTGTAGAAAAAAAACTTGCTTGCACTCAGTTATCATTTTAGTCAGTTTGACGAGACAATATGTTAAAATAGAATTTTTATTTCAATTGAACTTAAAATCTTCAAAATCTTTCAGAAAATGGGTGGAGTCAATGAAATTATTTCCTGTGGAATAAAGTTGACATTTCTGACATTTTGTTTCATCTAACACAGGTTAAAATGTGAGAATTTGTTTTTCCTTTTTTTATGGCTGATTCTATCACATACAGTTGCTATGAGCACGGTTTTCTCAAGATGACACAAAACTCGCTCAGACAATTGCGTGGTGGGGGATCAACAACATAATTAAGGTTGCAAGAGTAGCGCACACAAATATATGATCGAATTCTGTCTCATATTTCAGGAGCGCAAAGAAATATCCGCAATATAGCAAAGGCTGACTGTAACCTTGAAATTGGTTCTCTAAATCACCGCCTCCGTCTCCTCCTTGACAAAGGGTGAGGCGTCCCCTCCCCCATTCTAATCAGCAGTCCTCTTCCTGAGCGACGCCCCCCCCCCCCCCCCCCAGACAGACAGACAGCGAGGGAGGGCGCTTGCAACGAGGGTCATGGCCTCAGCGGTGGCTGCAGTCACTTGGCCAAAGATTGAGCGCGTGCGTGTTGCAATCTTCCTCCTCGACGCTTTCTTTAAACAAGGGGTGGGGGAAAAGTCATCCGACCCAGAGAGTGGAGTATTTTTTTTCCTAAAAATGACATAAAATCAATGTCAATTTTCTCAGATTAGAAAATTGACATTTTATACAACCCACACAATAAAAAAGTGCCGTAAAAATAAAATAAAACAAAAGTACACACTGGCATATATTCTTTATCCTCTGCGAAAAAAACAACTCCTATTCCTGCAGCTCACGGAGGTGTTGTGTCCGTCTCTATTAATATGCACATGTATGAATTATACTGCCCCCACATGGCTAAAGGGCGTACAACGCAAAGAGCAGCAAAAATCTCTTTTCACGTTGTCGTTGTCATGTTTTTGTGTCAAATTCTGAGACAAATAAAATATTGAATCCATTTTGTAATGACGATGTAACATAACACAACGTGAAGGAAAAAACAAGACAAAACGGGATCGCCGTGAATACTTTCCATATGCACTGTGAAAGTTTAAAACCGTCTGATTGTGCAGGTAGTCGCTGGGATAGCAATCACGTATCACGTGGCTTATTTTTTCATGTCACAACGCTGACGCTGGACTTCTCTTTGGCAGCTTGAACTCGCCGTGAACCGCACTGGTGGGGGAAAAGGGAAACGTCTTTTTTTTTTTTCCTCCTCCGCGAAGTGTCCGAGACGTCCTCACCTCAACGTTAACATCCCAAGCAGTGATTCATTTGCACTGGATAGAGTTTTCCACGTTTGGCCCCGTGTCGGTCGACCCGCATCGCTCGTATCAGAAAGTTCCACCACCGTCCCGCTGTCGACCGTCTTGTGGTGGGAATTGGTGGCGGGTTTGTTAAATCAAGTCAAGTTTATTTGTATCGCTGTTGATCGCAAAGTTGCAGCCTCACCTCGTTCATCCCCACTGAGCCCCCCCTCAAAAAATACAACTTTATTCTTCTAAATAGCTACTTTTTGCCCTCATGAAAATGCAACTCTATTTTGTCCCATTATTTCGTTTTTCTCTGAAAAAAACGGCTTTATATTAAGATTGCTTATTTCTTTCTTGAATAGACTAACTACTTTTTAAAAAAAATAAAAATACAAATATTCTTGTTGTAAAATTGCTACTTTTTATTTCAGATTTTTTTTTTTGTCTTGGAAGAATAATGTACCAACATTGCCCCAAAAGTAATCGTAATAAAATGTTTCAACCCCCCCAAAAATTTCTCAATCTTAAGAAAATCTGATCTTTTTTCTGATCCAAGTCGCAATCTCACTTATTTGATGTCAAATATGGTTGTAAGATTATCCATATTGCAGCCGCGACCAGAGCCTTCTTCTGGAATGTTTGCGTGTTCTATCGCAATCTTGCCGTGAGCCACCATCTTAAGCGGTCAACTGGAGTGGCTTTATCGACTGGAGGCTTACGGCTTAGTCACGATTACTCCACTTGGCGTCCTCGCTATCACAACCAATTGTTTGGCCCTTCATGAGAGGACGGGATGAGACTGCGACTTTGGTCAAGAGGACGTCGACACGCTGAGATTGCCGCCAGAGGCATATGCAAACAAACAATACATTTTAAGCATTTCTGAATAAAAAAAAAAGCGAAAAAGATATCCACTCATACAGAGTTTTTATTTTATTTTTTTGCGCCCCCGCCCCTCCACACATAGCTGCCGGCTCCGAACAAATGAGAGCATTCACTCGCCACCAGTGTGGTCTCCGAGTATTTACTTTGAAGTCGGGAAGACTCCCACTCCAAGGGATGGCAACTGCGAACAAAAGATGGCAAACAGATTGAAATGAGGGCCGCCCAAAAGACAACAAATACAGGAGTGGAGGGGGGGGGGCCTACATGAAGGTTTACGGCTTCCTGATAAACCAAAATGACCCGACATGTTTATTGCGGGAGAGAGAGCTCACATCAACCTTTAAAGCCTCGATGCCACCAGTGAAATAATGGCCTGCCTTGTACTTTGACTGAGGTTTGCCTGGTCATGGGACTCCCCGATGTGATGGCAAATGCACTAATCTGCCCTGTATGGCCTGTTCACGTGTGTTCACACCATTGTTTCCCCCGTTTCAAACAGGAAGTGCCACGTTGCCCAGGGGAATTGTGCATGGGGTTGTTGGAAAACAAGTCAAGTCAAGTTTGCTCAAGTCATTGATCCATTTCTAGAAAGCTTTTCCTCGTTTGGGTGAATTTCCACTTCAAATGAACAAGTTATTCCATTTGTGTGCAGCATAAACGCTAAATGCAGATTCACTGCGTTTACTTTGAAAGACAAGAATAAGAAAAAATAGTACCAAACTCCTGCAAATATAGTCAATTTGTTCTAGGCAAAAAAAGTTGCAAGTGTAAAAAAAATCTGCTTTTATGAGGAACAAATGTGGCAACCTTATACAACACAATACCACTTTATTTATATAGCACATTTCACAACAGTTTATGATAATAAAGTGATATTTTAGGAGGGAAAAAGTTGCGGTATTGGTAATTATTTTCTCCGGAAGGTTTGTTTTTAATAATTAAAAAAAAATCCATGTCCATATTTTAAACTCGGTGTTGATTTTCTTGTTTAAAGCATGTGACAACAAAAGTTTTTTTAGGGGCGCGCTAAAAAAGATGAATGTTATTTTAATTAATTTGAGTGTGAGAATTTATTGTATTGTGAACAAAATGCGCACCAGTCCAGGGCAGCGCGTTATCGCCTCTTGATTTACAACTCCGGTACACACGTGGGAAAAGCATCGTGGCCAAGTCTCGCGAGAGCAGGCAACCCCTTAGCGCTGGCCAATTGTGAGAGTTTTTGCAGCTCTCGCGCGATCTCGGAAGTTTCCCACGCCTGTTGTTGTGGCGTCTGCCCTTTTCGCTCACTCTCGCTCCCCCCCTCGCCAAAGTGTGGCCTCCCCTTCTCTTGTGTCTCCTTACCCACCCCCTTTCTCCCTTCTCCCTCGTCCCGACACCTCCATTCGGCCTCTTGTTGTCTCGACGGATTGCCGGGGCTGCGGGGACAGACGCAAAAAGAAAAAGAAGACGAAGGAGAAAAAAAAGGATATCGCGAGTATTGGAGTTTTGGTGAGAGTTTGTGGAAGATGGCGCCTGTTGTGACAGGGTGAGTCTGAGATTCGGGGGCTTGCTGTCGGGGAGTTCAAGTGAATCCGAGTCAACAAGCGTGGCACCGCCGCATATTTGTGTGCTTTCGCCCGGCCCCACGTCTACTTTGTCCGCCGCTGCGCTTATCACACAACGTTGTTTCTTTGTTCTAATGTGTTTTGCGTTATTTTTTTTTCTTTCTCCCCCACTGTTTGTTGCGGCGTTTGGTGGGCTCGCGTCACGCGAGCTGTTAGCATGTGTGCTAGCCAGCTAATGAAAACGACAACAAAATGAAGAAGGACTTCCGTGGACGCGCGCCGGAAAGCGTCCGGTTGAAACTGCTTGTCCCTCGGCTTTGTTTTCACGAATGTGCTCCCGCAACGTAGACGGGGAACGACTGCTGCCTATGGGCAGTGGGCTGTCCGATAATGGATGCCGGCTAGCAAGATCCGAGTGAATCACGTTGCTGCGTTGTGAACCGGACGAAATGTTTGTGGTTTTGCCCGAGAAAACAAACTAGAAATCTGAAATTAATTGCTTTGTTTTTTTACGAAAAAGTTTGGTTTTGCGAGAATAAAGTCGTATTTTTTAGGGAATCAATAATCGTACGACTGATTAACAAAAAAGTAACAATCTTACAAAATATTCGCATTTGCCAGGAGGTAAGATTAACCATTAAAAATTTGCTTTTGCTAGAATAAAAAGTGGCACTCTCATGCAATATAGTCTTAGAAAAATAGAGGACATTTTACCAATGTTATGAGAATGAAGTTGCATATTTTGAGAAGAAAATGTCATCTTACAACTGATGCGTTTTTGTGTATTTATTTTTTTAGAGAAAACGAGTAACAATCTTACACAAAATGCAAATTTTTTTCTGGGGAAAAGTATTTTTACAAAAATAGTTGAAATGGCCCTTTTTTCGGGAAAATGTGGCAATTTTACGAAAACTACGCAATACATTTTGAGAAAGAATATCTTAAAGCTGAGAATAGATTTCTGTTAATAAAGAAAAAAATGAAGCAATTTAAAATTATTTTTAGGAAATTAAGAAGTCTGAGAATTTTTTTAAGTAGCAGTCTTGGCCCCCAAATGTTTTTTTTTTTTTTTTTTTTTTAAGAGAAAATGTAGCAATCGTACAAGCTGTCAATTTTGTCAAAATTATTTTCTGGAAATTACGTTTTCTCTCCGACAAGAACATAGTTGTAGTTTTTGGGGAAATAAATAAATTACATTAGAGTTGTTTTTCGAGAACAGGGTAGAAGTCTTTCAAAATTTTCTTTTTTTTTTTGCTGGGGAAAATGTTTACTTATGAGAACAAAGTGATATTTAAAAAAAGGTTCTAATCTTGCGACTTGTTTTTGCACATTATTTTTTAAAATCTTACAGGATTTTTGTCAAAAAAGGAAACAAAATAGATCAATGTATATAAATAAATAAAACGTGACACACCCATGGTAACTCGCAGAGTCAAGCCTGCTCACTTATTGCCGCCAGGTAACACATCTACGATACTTTCACACGTCAGCATCGGGCTGCTAATGGGAAACTTGTGATCAATTGGTGGGAAATGTGTCATCATTCACCATGGAAGTGTCACAATTTTTCTAGTTGCTGGTGTTCATTTTTTTTTGATGTAGTACAGTCACAAAGTCATATTGGTCTCCTCTCAGTGAAGGTGTGTGTTATGTGTGGATGGATTTTATTCCGTTAAGAAGGAAGGAGGGAGCATGTTTGAGGGCACTGGGGTCAAGTCTGGGTGGTGGGCCACCTGTCCGGATGATATATCTTGCTGTGTTTTTTTTTTTTTTCTCTTACTGCAAGTTTAGAAAAAGTACTACCATTGCATATTAAGTCAAGTCAATTTTATTTGTATAGCCCTTAATCACAGACAGTCTCAAAGGGCTTTCCATAGCCACAATCGACATCCCCGATCTTAACCCCCAGGAGGGCAAGGAAAAACTCAAAAAACCTCATTAGGGGAAAAGTGAGAAACCTTGAGAAGGGACCACACTTGGGGGAATCCCCCTTCCAGGATGACCAGGCTGCAATGGATGCCAACTGGGCAACATTTGACACATACAATGATGCTATGCAATAATAGATGAGATAATATAAGAGTCAATTGAATGAAGCGCTGCAGGAAGATGACTTCAGTGGAGTGGGTCCTCATCCAGGGCCGTAATATCCATGGCAGCATATCCGAAGATGAGCCTTCCATCTTGTACCGGTCAGTTGGTGTAAATTCAGTACAGCCACTTCCAAGTGAATCGCCATCACCTAATTTGGGGAATTGGGAACAGAAAAGAAAGAACAGAAATAGCAAAGCCATACTGGAAAGTTTTGTGAGGAAAATTTAGATGGAGAAAAAAAAAGTTTCTTTCTGATGAGAACATGATTATATTTGAAACAGAAAATGCAATCTTATGAAGATATTTTTTTGGGGTGAAGAAAAGAGATGGCAATAATTTGAAAATATTGTTGAATTATTTAAAAAAAAATAGAATCAACCCTACAAAAATAGCATCATATTTTTCCCGAACGAAATGATCAATTCAAATAGACTACGACTGATTTTTGAGGGGGGGGGTGGCATCCTTATGAATATTGAGCTCAGTTCTTTTGAGCGAAAAACGCATTTTTAGCAATCGTACGAGAATATATTTTTGGGGAGGAAAAAGTGCTTAACTTACAAGACTACGGACAGTTTTCACTTTGTGAGGAGGAAAAAATGCAAATTTCTGATCTTTTTTTTTGTAGCAGAAGAATAAATAATAGCAGAAGAATAATTTTTTTTGAAGTAATAGCAATATTACTGAAATGTTGACATTTTTTTCAAGAAAAATATACCATTGTCACAATCTTCCGAGAATAGTCATTTCTTTCCAGAAACCAAAAATCATGCAGGAAGAAAGTTGTTTATTGTTTTTAACGCTCTCTTGTAGCACACACGGCTCTTTATCTTTTAGTTCACACCACCGCAGTGAAGCTTGGTGGTGGCCGCATCATTTTTGGTGGCACTTTTTCTTCAGCTGAGATGGCAGAATTGTGGACAGTTCCAAATTGCAGTCATCGTTGGCACGAAACCTTCCGCTGTCTGCAAGAAAGCAAATGTCAGGAAAAGCCTCCTAGAACACCTTCACTTTATTGAAGCTGGCTCAGACATTTGGAATGGTGGCAGGTGTGTGCTGACTCCCATTTAACGTGAGTTTGAATGTGATTGGTTAATTCTGACCGATGGTTTTCCGTGTTTTAAAAAGCAGAGCCTTTCTTTTTTTGCCATTTGTTTGCATCAGCGTGCGCTTCTGGGCTCCTTGGCTTTGGTTGATTGGGAACGCGGGTGCGTAGCGAGTGCCGTGACACAACGGCGGTTTTGTGTGCGTGCGCGTGTATCCATTCCCCGAGGGTCCTCTCTTCTTGCCGGCTTCCCTTTTCATGAAAGGAGAGGTTCACAGAGAGCAGCAGATGTTGACGCGCTGACCTTTATGGTGGCGCAGGCTTGTCCCGGAGCTAAAAGCCAAGCCCGCAACCCCCCACGTTTGCGCCCCTTGTCCACCCTGTCAAAAGTGCTGGAACATGGCGGTCCCGGAGCACATTTTGGCGCCCCTTCCGCTGGGTCACCACCACCGACTGCTCTCTGTTGATTTCTTGACCGACAATTGTCATTCATCTTGTATCCATTATGTGATATGACTGAAATACTGGCTCCACCAATGTCTGGGGTTTCACATGAAAATTTCAGAGGAGAAAAGCCACTTGACAGGAGTGCATCGAATCACCGAAATAATTAGATAGATAGAATGTGTCCAAGTTTTGTGATCACTCTGTAAAACAAAAGCAGCACTTGCGCAACACCACAGCACGTCTACGATTATCGGCACAAGGTATTTTAATGGAATTGTAATCATGATTTTGATTTTTAAAACATAATAATCGTGCTTTAACCTGTCAATGCCTCCTCATTTGGAGTTGACTATAAAACTGAACACACAACCAAAATAATTGCACACATTGTAGGATTTAAATGCGCGTCGTCGCCAATGTTCATGCTAAAGTCAATGTAAAATCCCTTCGACATGCTAACGCGACTTTCAACTAACAAATATTTTCACACAAAATACTGTTGGAACATATTCATGAACACGCAAGTCATACAACAATGCTCAACGGCGCAACAGGTTATATTATTTATTACAGCTCAATTGCATCTTTTCTCTTCTGTTGTTCTTTTCTCATTGTAAATGTGTACTCTACACGTGCACGACACTACACTGCCGATGCGCGCACAGCACAAACAGTATTTGTAGTTATTGTATTTTTTAAATTGCTGTTATGATAATCTTATTTTAATTTCTTAATAATTTGGTTTTGAATTGTTCTTTCAAGATATATTTAAATTTTCAAGGAATATTTCTTGTCGTACAAGCACACACTTTGTCATTATATGACAAAATACGATACCCGAGGTTGGCCCAGTAAGTCCCAAGACTTGTGAAAATAAAACTAGCCTACCAATGCTAGTTTGCATGTAATCGTTTCAATCACTTTATCGAAAAAACGCCAATGCTACTTTGAGCTAAAAACATCCCAGCGAAGTCTCATTGGCTAATGCACATGTCACACACCAGGCCAGGCCCCGCCTTTTAAAGCCACACACATTCAAAGTCACAAATGCAACAGTGGAGAGCATGAGGCCGGCACCCCCAAAGGGACAAAATTTGCTAAGTTTGTGTGACTGACTCGAGCCGATTCCTCAGTCACGACTCCGGCGTTTGCCCGGCAGAATGTGACGGCGCATTCACATGTAAATCTCTGGCCAGTGTGGCTTTGCAAAGAGCGCTGCCGTCATGTTTGACAGAGGCCAAATTGCTCTCGGCGGTGTTGTTGTTGGCTAAGGCAGTCGAGTACGCGGCAGAGCACGAGCGCTAATCCCACAGGCGGCGGATACCTCGCCGCTGGCGCTCGCTTTGGAGCGATTCGCCGGTGTTCTACCGCGAATTGTCCTCTTCCGAGAGCGCTTCCTCTGGAGACGACTTGCCGAGGCGCGGTGGCTTCAGCGTCAGCAGCTTTTCGTCCCCGCTGTCCCCTCACATTCAGGATGTTTCATTGAGAAAACACGAAGCGCTTCTGCCTGTGTGATGAGCGTTTCCTGTCGTTCAGCTTCAGTGGGGAAGTGCTGAGCAACTTTCAATGTTCAAGTGGTTTTGATAGGAATTTGTCGGTTTTCCGCCAACAGACAAAATGTTTGTCCTGTGGTATGCTTTTGTCCTCAGTCACGATTATTTAGTGACCAGTTGGTTTGTGTGGAAAAGAACAATTGCCAATGAGCCTTTGGAAAGTACATGGTATGACTGGGCAATTAATTTCAAATGGAAGTTGATGCAAGTTAATGTTGGGAAAAAATGTTTCAAAGCTTGTTTGGGATCCAAAGAAGTCCCGCAAATTGGGGGGAAAAAAACTTTGAATAATGTCATTTGCTTTTTTTGTAGGAGAGAAGGGGAAAATGGTAGACAAAGCGTGTCGTTAACAATCCAGCCAATTTGAATGATTAAAATAAGCAGCAAGTATATGAAATGAGGCTTCAAAACCCTGAAAATGAAGCTGTTGTCTCCGGCCTCGGACGCTGTGGGCGTGTCTGCTGAGTGTTGAGTGCGCTGAACTCATCGCGCTCAGCTGTCAATCAACAGCCCGGAAAAATGTCTTCTACTTGGTCTCAAACCTTTTCTTATGCCAACCCTTAGAGCGTCAGGTTGATGGACTCTATCCCACCGGCTCGTGCTCCACGCCATGACAACAAGGCGCTCATACGTTGGCCGTCACTTAAGTGCACGTCAATGTTGCGACAGTTAACTGCTTATGCGAGCAAGTTTTTACACCGTGGAGGAGGGGCGATTCATGTCAGACTCCCAATTTGTGTCGCATGGCCGCCACGTTAGGCACACACACACACTCAAAATATTGCAAAAAATGAAATGGTGAGAAACGGATTAACGCTTTATCTCTGCAGTTGAGAATTGCACGGTTTTGTCTTTGCACGTGTTTAGCAGTTACCTTCAAATGTATTCAGAAAGAAATATCTGAGTTCACTTTACGGGGTCATAAAGTTGTGTACTTCCTAAATGTCTTTGCAGTGTGTGGAAAAAAGAAAGAACCCCTGGCTGGCTTACGTTCTGAAGCGACGTTGTTGTGTTTCATGTGTTAAGATGACCGATTGATATTTAAGCGGCTCAGCGGCGCATGCTCGCCACCAAAGTGCAATGAAACCTTTTCTACCATGACACACGCAAGGAAAAAATAAAGCTCCTCCCTAAAGGAAACACAGAATCTACCGTGTGGGGAAAGCCCCGATGGACTGCACCTCCCACGGCGAGTCGCAACCGCGTTCGATAAGAGTGGAGTGGCAAGCAGCAAGCTGGCTTGTCGTCGCGAGCGAGCTTGCAGCCGCTCTTTTGTCTCTTCTCACAATGTTGGTCAGTGTGTCATGCATGTTAGGTGCCGCGGTTCTGTTTGGCAAGTTTTGAAGGCATGTTTTGTTTTGTCCCCCAAGCATCATTCCCAGTAAGGCTTTTGCACGCATCTATTCGCTGTTTGTGCGCTCAGGCCCAAGTACGCCAAGTATAGATTTGGCATGCTCTTGCCTAAGAACATCATTCCAGTGAATTGAGGCATTTCATTTCTGCAGACTTTCGTGTTTAGGCGTGTTACTTACTCGTTGACTTTGACTTCTCGCAGTGTACGCGATATCGAAACAGAAAATTGCGTTACTCTTAAGACACAAACCTGTGTCGTCTTTAAAAGGCAACTTCCAGCTACCAAAGTTTTGTAGTGTGACTACTTTTTTTGTGATGGTCATTAAATCGGAATGAAGTACTTAGAAAAAGTCCCCTGTTCACGGTGAACATAATTAATGCAATCCCACAATTAATTTAAATGGGACATGGAAGAATGGCACAATCTACACTGAAAAATGTATCTTTTATGTGAATTAATAAGAGCTTTTATGAATGTGTATCAGGTTTAACTGCGCCTCGCCGAGCACTGCGGCTTTGTTACCGTGTTGTGCAAATGTAATCGTGATCTATATCTTTGCTGCTGTAACACCTCAAATTTCCCCATTGTGGGACTAATGAAGGACATCTTTATCTTTTATCTTTAATAAATTGTTGCTAATCGCTATTGTTTCCTTTGCTCCTTGTAAAGTTGCTCCATGAATTTTGCAAGTCAGCCTGTGGGGACACCAGCCCGATCGTTTACCCACAGATGACCCCCCCCCCCCCCAACTCCATAAAGCGAGGCGGCGGCACAACGTCGAGTTCTCCAATGTCAGGAAAATAGTCAAGAAAAACAGCGGCAAGAAAGGCACGTTTAGTTTCCAGGAAAGGTGCACTGTTATCGCCGAATGTTTCTCCGCATTGTGCGGTTGTTTAACTAAGGCTGCTGCGCTGTTCCACAGAAGAATCCGCCGGGTGGCATTCCTGTGGCTGTTGACGTCAGGAGGTTTCTGGCGCTCGCTTACAATCACAATGAAGTAACGGCCGCGGCTGTCATTTTGCGGGACACTTTGTTGATTGTGGTGCAAAGAACAATCGCACACTTTGACGGACGCTCTCTAAAGCCATGTCCGCACATGCATGTTCCGTCAAGCCACTGTCACTCGTGTCTAAAGTGCTGGCCACAAAGTTAGTAACTCCCATAAGTAGAAAACGTCCAAATTATGCCCTAATCGCCATTTTGCCTCCCCTGACTCGGTAGTTTTGCATCTTATGTGCAATTAACGGCAGGTATTAAAAGTTGCTTTGGCATCGGTCATTGCGCCAAATCAAATCAGCACATGGACATTTGTTTTCTTGTTAGATCGAGTTAGTCGCTCCTCGCCTACGCTCTAGTTTTGGCTGGAATGAAAAATGCGCATGGAGACATGGCAGCACTTTGCCGCTCGAGCAGCACATGACATCACACGGTGGCCCAGTGAACTCATTTTCATAGCGACCCGAGTGAAGGATGGCTCGTTGAACGAGAGAGCAACAAACGCCCACCTTGACGGCAACGGTCAACTCACGCCCGCAGATTTGTGTTGCACTGTCCGCAAAAGTCTTTTTGTCGGTCCGCTTGAGATGCTTCTGGAAACGTTGGCAATGTCTCAACTGGTTCAGAACAGTCTGGCACCGCTGGCGGAAGTGTCTTTGCTCACGCGCTGCTAAGTTGTGCAGCCTTTGCAAGAGCGACTACGTGATAATCCACGAGTCCTCCACCTGTCAGTCGCGTTAGCCGTCCGGTTTCACGCAAAGCAATAAGCGGAGAATTTTAATAGCAAAAGAGGAATTGCTGATCAATAAAATGCCTTTCAGTCTCTCTCTGGCCTGGTACCAAATGGCGCATGCTGCTTTGGTTTGTTTTGGGCTCGGCGGTTGACATTTGTTGTCGGGCGTGCAACAGGCCGAGGGGGGGGGGAATAACAGCGTATACGTTGTAATTAGAGTACGAGCAGTTTTGCAGATGGCGCTTATGTTGTTTTAGCGAGAGAAGCAGACGAGGCCACCGCACTTACTCATTACAAGGGAAGAGTTCTACCTCAGTTGAGCCCAAACAGACGGGCGGACATGTGCTGCAAACGCATTTCGGATTTCGGTTCCGTTCCATTTTTTTTTTCTCCTATGTGTGCATTTTACTTGAATTTTTTATTTGTTCATTTATTTTTGACTGACGACGTTTTAATTTTACTTCCTACATTTAAGAGCAATTTGTTTCTTACGTTTTTCAAATTCTGTGGATGATCACACAATGTTGGGGACAAAAATAAAGGGCAAGATATTTCCTGCTCATTATTTAGGTTGGCGTCCTGCACGTTTTCGATTCAACAAACCGGCCAGTCTTGTTTTGTGTTCCTTTGCGTGGCGTCAGATGGGACACGGCAGGCTCAGAATGTTTTTGCAGTTTCTCGTTTTCATAGTTCCTATTCCACTTGTACTTTTATTATTTTTGTGCAAAAATCGGTCTCATTTCTGGGGAAAATATTTCCACACGCTTGGAGCATACCTGATGGCCGTGTCGTAAAGCAACACGTGTTGGCCAGCGTTGTATCATATGACGACTATTAAGAATCAAGTTGACATTAGCCCACAGTGGTTTGACATCCAATCTGGAACAATGATGGAGTTTCCTCTCCGCCGGTGTGAATCTTGTAAGATTAACGGCGATTGGGGATGGCTGACGCTCGTTCCTCATGCGCAACTGCTGCTGTGAATCTTTTAAAGGCCTCAACACGCCAATCGGACGTCGGCCGATGGAACGTCGGAGCTGTGGGGGGGGTGCGATCGTGCGATACAACATGTCGAATTGGGGCTGGCTGTTGCGTTATATACAATACAACTTTATTTATATTGCGCAGTTGAGCCCCGTGATTAGCTGTTTGCTAGCCAATCGGTGCACTGGAAGTGACGAAAGCCTCCGTCTACGGACATAAGGGCGGGCTGGACAGAAGCGCGTAGAGACAAAGTCATCGGTCTCATTCACGAAAGGCCGCCGTTCTTAAACATCACCATAAAAGGCTGCGCATGTGACTAGCGCCACCGATGGCGTGGAGGGGAACGACTACTTTTCACGCGAGATCAGAAGGTCCGGCGTAGTTCATTTTCCGGTCCGTCTTGACAACTTCAAGGCTGGCGTCGGATTGGTGTGTAGAGGTCTGAAGTCGAGCTGCGATCGGAATAGCTGACGCCAGCAAAGCTTTTCCACCACAAGCTTGTTTTCGTGCTCTCGGACGTTGTTGGCCGGATATTCTCCCGCAGGACGATAAAATGTGATGACGACGATGGACGGGTCAGTCAAAAAGGTCTTTCTGAAATGTCCGATGGGAAGACGAGATGCAATGTTTTCTGAGCGTCAAAGTTGAGCTTACCTCCTCTTTGTTTAAGGAAAACTTTTTTTTTTTCTTCTCAGTTCGACCGGAATGCAAGTTGATTTGGTGAGCTTAAGCGCAGAGATTTCTCAACTCAGACATTTTGGCTTGTTTTGGTCTTTTACTTGTTTAGCGCTTTTGTACCTTTTAAGGCACTCTTGGCGCGTCACGCTCATTTCTCATTTATCTCCTGATGATGCAGCATCAGGAGCAAGCGGAGCTTCAGCAACTTGTCCAAGGACACTCTGACATGCTCACAAGGGCCGGGAATCGGACCCACAGCCTCCGGGTTTTGCGACGACCACTCAAGCCCTGAGCCATGCCGCCCCCTTTTTTTGTGGGCTTTCTGCATAAAAGAGGCGAGATTCCGCAGCCTGGCAAAATCATCTCCTCAGTGCCTCGGTCTGTGGACGTGCGCATGCTTCTTAACAAGAACGACCGTGCTGTCGTTTCACTTGGTGGCTGCGTTTGAATGCGAAGCGGTTGAGCCCTTTGCCTGAGGCTGCTCGTCTTTACGATTGCCTCGGTCTTTTTGTACAAACAAGGCCGTTAATGTTTAATTGAGTACAATGAGAATATAGATTCTTGAAATATTTGACTGTGGCTAATAATGCGTCAATAATTGATGGCAAACTTCCCAGATGATCGACTGAGATTTCTTGGAATGTCGAATTATTTCTGCACTTTGATGTACTCGGCTCTGCGCCGGCTTTATTTTTTTTTTTTTGGGTAAAAGATGCAAGTGTCAATAGCTCGCGGCCACCACAACATGTTTCAGTTATCCATTAGCCGGCCCAAAGCCCCCGGCTAGGATCCTTGTAGCGGCCCGTGGTCTTGCAGAATCTTTTCCCGGTGCCAAAATACAAGCGCAACGGTGTTTCTGCGGTCGACTTTTCTGTCCCGGCGAGGCGTCCCCCCCCCCCCCCCCCCCCCCCCCCCCGGGTGCGCTCTGGTTCCAGCAGTGAGTCATCAGCTCAGCCGCGAGTGAGAAGCGGGAAAAGTGTGGTTCATTCAAGGTTCAAGGCCTCTGCGCTTCATCCCCCTCCGTTCTTTCTTGACAGCAACCCCCCCCCCCGCTTCCCCCCATCCCACGTCCCCCAAGCACATGACCCATCTCAACCCTTAAACCCCAACCTCTCTCTGTGGCCGCATATTTTCCCCATTTACAAGATCATCGTGTTCCCTGTTCGATTTGTCTTTTACAGGTTTGGAATGTCATCGGTGGTCTGAGCTGAAAAGCTTTCTTGCAGGTTGTAACACAGTTGAAGCGCCTCGGCATTTGCCGAGGGCCTTGCAGCAATACAGTGCCCCCCCCACCCCCACTCCCCTCGATTGCGCTCTTAATCGACCGTGACCCCGCAGAAATAGACGCTACATGGCGTAACATCTGCGTTTTATAGCAAGCGTTTTCACTTTTCAGACTTTTATTGAATGGCAGGAGAACCGTAAAACGTCGGTTATGAGGGAAAGAAATGCCAACACGGTGGAAGCGGGACAAGTTTAGGAAGCTCACTCGCAAGCAGACGGCGTTGGAGAAAGTGTGTGATTGCGAGAAAACACGATGCAGGTCATGGAGTGAATGACAAAAAAAGGCCACAGGTGGTCAAATCGCGTCGTGTGGTCAGTCGGCATCGCTTCGGTTGCATTTTACGATTCGTGAACGGTGTCGTGCTTCACAAACAATACAATGTGTGCTTGCAATTTGGGGCGTAAAATGTGTTTGAAGCGGTTTGTTTTAATAAATGGGATTTCAAAATATCGTGGCTTTTCCGTGATCGTGGGTGAGTCTAGGACAGCCTTCATGTTGATCGGGAGTCACTGTAGTTCACTGCGCTTCGTCAGGGTACACAAAAAATCTTTGTGCTCGGTCTCAGAGCTGTAAAATGATTTTGACTTGGTATTTTGTTGATCTTTTTAAGAGCTGGGTTTGAATAATCGATTTGATTAGAATCAGTTTCCTTTTCATATCCCGCTATTGATTCATACAACCATAAATTGATAAGCAACCCACAAAATGTATGGTTGGAAAACCTGTTTTGAACCATTTAGGCGTAATACCTCATTCCGCCACAATGTGGCGTATATCTCTAACACATGCTCACAAAGACACAGGTCAGCATCGTGATCAAACGTGGCAATCTCCCGTGACAATCGAGTAAAACGATGAACTCGCTCATGTCAATATCAAGCGAGTGCTTGCTTGTTAGGACAACAAAGTGTGCGTATGTTGACGTGAGGAGCTGTTTTGCATCCAATGCGAGCGAGGCGTCAATGCTAATGTGCGTTGATAAGCCGTTTTAGCTAACTATGTCTTGGTAAAAAATAAATTGCTTAAAACAGACCGTGGTTAAATCAGTCGTGATTTTGACACTTTTTTTTTTACGCTCCCTCCCTGTGGTTGGAATTGCTTTCAACTATTATTCTGATAGTCATGTTCAATAAAATGCATGATAAATGTCAGTGCATTGAGTTCAATTCTGAATGAAAATATTCATATTTTTACTGGTGCATCAAGTTAGATGAGTAAGTTTCTATTATTTTTCAGTCGTTCATAAGAAAGTAAAATTAGCACTGCATGAACTCCTTAACTCGAATCGATTTAGGAAATTTCAATCAATTCCTTGCCCTGATCTCATTCTAGAAGTTACTTTCTTCATGCTTCTGATTGCTTAAAACAAACTCTTTCTTCTGGGTTATAAGTTCCCCCCACTCCTTATTTTGTGTCCATTTATCCAGATGCTGCTTCCTAAAAGCGTCTTCTCAAACGCTTGGGAGAGTCCGACACCCGTTGGAAACGTCATGCGTCCGCTTTGTATTATTATCGGTGCCTTCCGGCCTCCGGGCTGCAGTGTGCCGTTAATGTGTCCGGTTAGCGCCACGTTGAGCGTATGCCAGACCAAGAGGAGTTGTTCAAAAGTCTGTCCGGAGACCATATGGAGAGTGCGGTGAAGAGGGAGAGCGTTGGAGAGAAGGAAAATGAGGGGGAGGGAGAACGGGGAGGCCTTTCTTTGGCTTTTTCTGCCTCTGTCATTAAGGTCTCCCATGTCAAAGCCAGATGGAGCTGGTGCCTTGTGTGCAAAGTGTGCGTGCAGACTGCGACCCGCCCAACTACACACACGCACGCACACAAGCCGAGTCCTTGCTCTTGCTTTGAGCCACCAAGCGGGGCATCTCAGGCCAGCGTCCAGACCTCGACCATCTGCACTCAGTTAGCCAGAAGGGTCAGAAGGCTCATCAGCAGTCATTGAACGTGCGTCTGCTCGTACGACACTTTACTCCTCATTTGAATCCTCACCAAGGCTTGCCGTCATCTGATATCACAATCGCCTTCCTCGACTGTTGACATTTTTTTCCCCCTGTGTCATTTACAGAGGCTGTAAAAATGTGGAGGGTGGAAAGTTCTCTTCTCGTGCGTCTGTTATTTTGTTCTCCATTTTCGACTTTACTTGACCGCTTGGTCCTTAGTTGATAGATAGCAGGAGCGAGAATATGTATAAGAGAGCAAGAATTTGCGAGACTGAGCACTAGTGTTGTTCCGATACATTTTCCACTTCCGATCTGATACCGAGATTACGGTTGAGAGTAATGTCCGATTTTGATATGAGCAGGAATTTATTTTGTAGTATGAATTGTTAGAAGAGACTTGATCAAGTTATACTATTAAACAATAGTCAGCAACCGTAGGTATGAGAATATATGACACATTTATTCCAAACATGAGATGCGTCTCCCCATTAAATGTATTCATGCATACAGTTAAAAATGTAGTTAGTAATGTCATCAAAGTGCCGTCATATTAATGTAACTTGAATACATTTAATTACTTTTGGATTGCTCCAATAGCAGATAGGTTGGAGGAAATTAATACAACAAAAAAACAAATCAATATGTTTATTTTTATGCATTTCTCAGTTTGTTTGTTTGTTTGTTTTTAATTGGTCTTCGGGCTGGTTTTGGAATGCTGGAAGATGCTTGAGCATCCACAATTTGAATCCAAAGACATGTGTAGCAAACATACTAACCACTTGCGCACCGTGCTGCAGGATAACTTCATCTGGTGATGGGAAAGTAGATTTGGTTGTTTCCAAACCGGTCCACACTTGTAGAAGGTAGAGGAGAGAGGTTGGCGTCACACACACGGCACGCCCCCCGACATTTAATTTCCTCTTGGAAGGCAAGTTATAACATTCATAAAATGATAGGAAAATGAATAAGAGGCAAGATTGTGGAGCATTTTCCGTAGGTGCGCTTCTGTCGCCGCTGCACGGGTGGGCACGCATGGAGGGCACGACGCACGCCGCATCAAGTGCGGCGCCAACCCCGGCGCGCTTGGAAATCGTCCCGCTCACCGTCTTTTCAACCTCCGGAATTCTCATCCTTCTCATTTGCTTCAGATACAATTTTAGTGCCCCGACTTGGCTGCCCTCGCCGTGACTTCTTTTTCAACCCCCTCTCGATGATGACGTGTGCGGCCAACAGATGTCGTGTGCGTAATGTTGCAGACGATAGCAAGCTGTTTGGGCATTTATTTGATATCCTACCAGTGCAACGAATTGTCCATGTGGCGCTATGCGACCTTCTGAGCAGGAGCCGCAAATAAGTTTTTACTTTACTGTTTAATATCATTTTAAAGTGCAAAATTGTTAAAAGAACAACCCGTGCCGCCATACTGGATGCTGCAAGTTGATGACGACCCAATTGTGCCATTTTCGTGCGCTTGTAGCGGAACACCTTGTGCACTTCTACTCCGTGTACTTTTCAACGAGGACCGAAGGGTGTCGTGCGGCGTCTGCGATTGGGCAGAGCAATCATCATTCACCTGTTTTCTGAAGCTGAGCCTTGATTGGTCGTTTGCTGAGCTCTCACCAACTGTGACAAAATGGCCACCCCCTGAGAGGTCTAAAAACAGATGCATTTATTTTAAACGCAATATTAATCACAACGCCCTGTTTGGACTGCAGTTGTGGGCCTGCATAGAACACATTCTTGTAAATATTGTTTTGGGGGGTTCGACTTCCCTTTTAATTCTTTGTTATGAAACCCTTGTGACATCAGAGCGCAGGTATTCATTACGGGCTTCAATTTCCCAGGATTCTTGAATATTTTGCGTGGCGAGACCTGTTTTTCATGCTGCTGCGCTTGAAGGCAAATCTCCGTCCGTTTGCTTCAACGCCTTTGTCTCGTTTGCATGGAATTTCTTTTGTGCTGCTGCTCATGTCGTTAAAAAATGACTAATGCGCCGTCCAGATTCGAATGGGGTCTTTCTGATAGATTTTGGGATGTCACCGAATTGTCCCGTGGCCATCACGGGAGGGGAGAGGCATCTTAATAATGAGGTGAGCCGTCACTACGAGGATCTGCTATCAGCCCCTCCGGCGGGGAAACCAGACACTTTCTTACAAGCTGAAATGCTCCTCCTTTCAGATAGAAATGTCCTTGTAGTCCACATTTTACCGGTGTCGTCACTCTTGTGTTTTCCTCATCAATCCGATTTTCTGGTTGTGGGGGGAAAATGTGAACCTCCGTTAATCCTCTTGAGTCGATTCCAAATCCTCCAACAGTGGGTGTACATCCGGGATATGGAGAAGTTCAAATCATTTTTTAACAACAAACAAAATGTCCAAAACAAGACAATTGAACATAATTGAAAACAATGAAGTGACTAAAACGAGGGCTCGAGTATTGCATTGTGTTGAACGGCAAGAAATAAAAGTGGCTTTGAAAAACAACCAAGCGGCTTGTTGAATGCACTTTGAGAGGGCAGTGCATCGTTTGAGAGCGGCGACAGAAAAAGCGCTTCCGTTTGGATTTTGGTACCTCCAGGAGCAGATGGTCAGCTGACTTGATGCTTCGGGCAGGAGCGGAAGACGGAGAAGCTCAGAGAGGCGAGCCCATTTCAAGTTTTGGAAAGAAATAGCGAGGATGGGGATCTGTAATGGGATGATCGCTTAAAATAAAGCCCATCTTTGCCACCCATCTCATCCCCCTCTGTGGAGGTCTGAAAAAGTTTGACATTGTCCTCTTCTGTTGTGATAATAGGCTTTTTATTTTGGAGAGAAATACTTCCTAGGCAGTTCCAACTAGGGCTGGCTTTTAAAAAAAATGGATATATTGGTTTTAATCGATTTTCCTGTTCATAGCCCGATACGATACATAAAACCAGATATCGATACTTTTAATAACATATTCATGCCCATAAATTTACATGACTTCTCGTGTCACGCTAGATCTTGTCACTATATGGCGAAAGCAATAACGGCAGATGTTTTTAACGTATAACGTAAATGTTCATATTTTGGCTAATGTACCTCATTACAGCTGACATTCTGTACTAATCGCAGCATCGGTTCTTCCGAGAATGCCTTCCATACCAAAGTAAAATTGCTACTCGAAAATCAATCAACGTGAATCAGAATTGGGGCCTTGTGTATCAAATAGAAGAGATTTTGGAAATTTGACTCGATACCCAGCCCAGTTGCAACAACCCGTTTGTATTGTTTATTGTTCTTTGTTATAAAACAAGATTGAAACATTGAAGGTGAATGCTTTTGGTTCGGCAGGTCACGCTTTTTAAAGATTAGGATGGGTGCTCAGACAGAAAATTGTGATGTCGATGCGCCCCTGAAAATCCGAATCCTACAATGAACTCCAAAGCGCATAGTGCGTCAGTTCCCGTTTGGAGGCGATCTGAAGCATTTTGAAACAACTGACGACGGGTGGGGGAGCGCCGGCTGACTCCAAAGTCAAGTGCATGACTGCGATGCGGGAGTCGCAAACGATGTTACTGTCAAAATGACCCGTCACCTTCTTGCTGGGCTTGTGTTCCGAGTCACACGTCAAGTGTTTGTTGGTCGTGATTCAGTCATCTTTTGGTTTTCAGCTACTCCTAGAAAGAGAGCTGGCCTCAAGCAAACACGGATCTTGTCATGTGAACTATTAATATTTACAGCGGTAACCAACGACAACACCTCGAAAAACTGCACTTGCAGCACGTTTGTGTCTTCCTGTCTTGGATCTTCTTGAGCAAAGTAGACCCCAAGCCATAAACTAGCTTCAGTTTTGTGCTATTTGGAATGTCACAAGATGCTGCCAAAACTGTCCAAGTGGGAAAGTAGTCCAATAATTAAAGCGATCCATGTCGACTGAACACGACATTTGTTTGTCGGGGAAGGGGAGTTGTGAGCTTGTCAATCACTTTTTTTTTTCCACTTTTTTTTGGGGCAAGTCTCAATCCTTCTCTCTTGCTTTGGGAGTGCCACTATGAGAACATTTTGAAATAAAAAGACAAGTTAAATGATTCCTGCAGCCGCTTGTTGAGTGCCTGGAACCTCCTCATGCGCTTTCCCCGCCGTCTCGCGTTCCTCCTTCATTTCATCCCCCTCCTCTGGAATCCATTAGCTTGCAAAGACATCCGCGCTTCACTGTGGGAACCTTATCGATCGCCCTCCTTTTACAGAGATTCCATCTTCATCTTCCCTCTGAGTCTCGTTCTCTTTGCCAAGATTCCGAAGCACCCGGTGTGGCCGGCCGGGTTTCGCTCATTCTGCTATCTTTGATGGCATCTGCCGCCTATCGATCCATATTTTTAAAAGTCCACATTGTTGTGAGTCATGCGCGTGAGGCAGAGAGTTCGAGACAAAAAGTATTCACAGCGTGCACAAATGCAATGTGATTTTGTTTCCTGCATGTAGATTGTTTTTGTTTGTTTTTTTGGGGGGGGCGGGGGGACGCACTGTGCCGTCACATTTGCCTTTTCTCAGATGATGCAGCTACACACTTTCTAATAGCGGACCGCCATTGTGTTTTGTCTTCTCGCTTCAGGAAGTTCGGGGAGCGCCCTCAACCACAGCGCCTCACCAGGTGAGACACACACACACACACACACACACACCCCTACACACCCCATCTGCACACTCCCGCTCATTTGCTTACTTTCTAAATGCCGTTTTTACTTCAGGTTTGTGAGTTTTTAAGTGTGTGTTTCTGTAACAGAGAGAGAGAGAGAGCGTAATGTGTGTGTAAACGTCTCTGAGAGACGAAGGTGTGAACCTTAAAGTGTGAGATAATCTGTCAAGTGTGTGTGTGTGTGCGTGACAGAGAGACAGTCGTGTGTGCGGCGTGTGTGTTAGACTGTAAGGGGTGTATGTACATGTACAAATGTAGAGTGAGAGAACACACATCCCACGCGGCTTGTGAGCGCGTGCACGTGCGTGTGCATGTGCGCGCATGTACACACACGTATGGATAAGAGCGAAAGGCCCTGTAGCGTGCACTACAATGTGTGTGTGCACGTGCAGGCTCACTGGCCGTGCAAATGTCGGGCATTGTATTTCCAGTGCTGACAGGGCTTCCCCTATAAAGACCCCGCAGGACTCGGTCTTTTAGCTGCCTGCGCTGCTGCCTGACAGAAAATGAGGCACCACAAGTGAATCCATGCGCTTGGAGACAAGTCCCACTTGGACGTCAGTTTCAGTGTGCCCTGTGAGGCGGTTCCGAGGCTTTGTTTTTACGGGGTTCAATGAGGTGGATGTCGGCATTAAAAATGGCACGGCGGATGACGTCACATATTTAAAAAAAAAAGAGTGAAAGCTCAATGGTGTAATGGCCGTGCTGACAGAGTAGGGCCTTAGCTAACGTTGGCTTTGAAATGAATTCTTGAGGCCATTACAGGATGACTTGATGTGGGGTCAATATTTAACTGGAAAGAAAGCTGATGAACTGATGATAATATTGAATCCTCAGTGCCATTTCGGAAAATGATACACGGTGGAAGGCCCGGTGATTAATTTATTTGTCAGGATGATTTTTTTTTGTTGTTAATCAGTTCTTGTTGCTAAAAGTGCACCCCCACTGCTTACACTAAAAACATTGTCGCTGCCACGGAGAGCACAAACGATCAATAAGATTCCTTTATAGGCCAACTGTTTGACTTGATGTCTGGTGGAAAGGGACGACGAAGACAAGCAAATTATTGGTCCAAACATTTGGTGTGAATTTTGGCCAGAACAGCAAGTTATTCAACAAGTCCTGAAAATTCAAACAGCTCTACATGAATGTTTATGAGTTTAGAAATGAAAGACATAAAGTCGATGGCATCCGTATTCAACCTTGGACGTGTTAGCTACAAAATGAGAAGCGAGGAAAAAGAAGTACAAGACTGCTTCATGTGAATACCAGAAGTTAGAAAATAACATTTGCTGACAAAGCTCAGACTCTACCTTCTAGCTTGGCGGTATCAGTCTTTTAGTAACGGAGAGTTTATTTAGCCAGTGTATGAGCAAAAACTACGTGTAGTATCGGCACCAATTCTGGTTTCGGTGGACCCGAATGAACAAGATGAGCACACTTAGTCAGAAACGGCAACGTAATTGCCTTGTTGCCCGGCTGTAAATTTGCCGTTCCATTTTGAACTGGATCAACCTTAATCCCCTTTAGCTGTCCCCCTCTTTCCAAACGGCCCCACCCACGCATGCACACATGCACGCACTATGAGGGGCCTCTTGGTTACCATAACAAAGGCCCCGTCTAACCCGAGCGTCGGCGTGGTGTTGCGAGGCAGAGTGGGACTCGCGAGCGTGTCAGGTGTCACTGACATCTGTGCCTGAGCGAGGGGCGCGTTGACGGCCGTGCGCGCGTCAGCCCCTACCCCTTCCCCACCCCCAGCTAGTCCCCGCCACCCCCCCCTCCCATCTCCATCTTCAAATGGACCCAGCTGGAGGGAGCTCGCGTAGCTTTTTTTGGCTGTGGAAGCGCTAAAAGGGGGTCAACGTGAGTGTACAATATGCGTGTGTGTTGCTCTGTACAGTGAACCCTCGCAGGGGTTAGCGCCACCAATAGTCGACCCCCCGCCCCAACACACATTTTTTTTCAGAATTGCCTGTATGACTAGTTTAACCCCTAAATGAGCCCCTCCATGCCCTCCTCTCTATCTCCGTTGCCGTTCCAGAGAAGCCATGAGGAATTACCTGAAGGAGCGAGGGGACCAAACTGTCATGATCCTGCACGCCAAAGTTGCACAGAAATCCTACGGCAACGAGAAAAGGTGACTGCTCCCCACCTTTTTATTTATATATTGATTTTATTTATTTTATATATATATGTGTGTGTGTGTATAGAGTCCGAATTCAGGTTCCGACGGTCAGCTTCTGCAAAGCGATTTATGACCACACAGCTGATGGCTCATGACAAGTAGTTAAAGCAGAACTATACAAAAGTATTTCAAGAATCCGAATGAGCCCTGGATTTTAAGTGTCACTTATTTATGAAACATTGGTTATGTTTCCCCCTCATTGTTGATGCTTTGCCGCCCTCTGCTGGTGGCATAGGGTGCAGTGCACTTTGGTCCCACAAGACTGTCAAATTTAGTTTTTTTTTATGGAGGACCACAACAAATTTTTGCTGATTTTATAGATTTTTTTTTTTTTTCAAATGAGAAACGCCAGGAAATGTAAAGTTTTTTGTTTTTGTTTTTTGTTGTTGTTTTTTTTTACGGATTCCAAAGCTGTCATTGTTTTTTTCCTAGACTATCAGGTCACTCCATCTGGGTTTCATAATAATAATAATAATGATACAGTAATTATGAAGGAAGGCTTTCGTTCAGAAATGGGTGGAATTTATTTCTGCCGTGTCACAGCTACAAATACAAAGCATACAAGCATTTATCGGTGAAATGAAAATATCTTAAAACAAATTGGATGTGCTAGAAATTAAAAGTCAAGACATTTTTAAATCAGTGAGACATACAAAGCCTCATCTGTGCTGAAAACTTGACCAGTGAAATTCTATCAAATCTGCACTTTTATCACGTAAGCTATTTTTGTTTCATGAACCGATAAGTAAAGTGTGTGTGAAATGTGCACTGCAATTGAGCACTGAACCTCTCGAGACACTATATAGATAAATAAATAAATTTTAAAATATTAAGCCTACTGACAGTAACTGACCAAAATTAATCTTTTTTTTTTCCTCTGCCACCAAATTGCTGCCTTTACAATTTCAAAATGACGTTCTCTTACATTGCGATGTTGATTTGAATTCGATTAATTAATTTCCACTTTGAAGTGTGACTGGTCTTTGCTGGTTCACGCAGGTTTTTCTGCCCTCCTCCGTGTGTGTACCTGATGGGCAGCGGCTGGAAGAAAAAGAAGGAGCAGATGGAGCGGGACGGCTGCTCCGAACAGGAGTCGCAGCCGTGCGCCTTCATCGGCATCGGCAACAGCGACCAAGAAATGCAGCAACTTAACTTGGAGGGGAAGGTACGACGGCCTCCTGCCCTCCTCAAGTGCTACCTTGACTTGCAGGCCGGGACGGTTACATGGCATTTTACTTCATTTAAATGGCAAAAGCTGATTTTGATGTTCAAGTACATTAAGTTTTCGAGGCTTGCTCCTGGAAATGGATTGAACTCGCAAGTCAAGGTACCGCTGCACATTTGCCATGTTCCAATCTGATGTCAATCATCTTGTCCCCCACCATGTGCCCTCCCTAGAACTATTGCACAGCCAAAACCTTGTACATATCGGACTCGGACAAGAGAAAGCACTTCATGTTGTCTGTCAAGATGTTCTATGGCAACAGCACCGACATCGGTGTCTTCCTCAGCAAGAGGATCAAGGTCATCTCCAAGCCCTCCAAAAAGAAACAGTCCCTGAAAAACGCCGACCGTAAGTCGTGCAGCCGCGAGTGGCGTTATGTCACGGCCAGGACACCTGCGCTCTTCGCAGGTTCTTTTCGCCACGCTTATCTCACTATTAACACAGCTGCTCTCAATGCGGAGGTGCGCCGGGGGGGGGGGGGCTCAGCATGTAACACACGGGTGGGCAAACCTTTGTGCTCAAGGACCACATTTGATTTCGGAAAGGGGCGCATGGGCAAAGTCATTCGAAGAGACGATTTTTATTTAATGTATTTCAATAATAGAATCCAAAATGAGAATGAATTGTTTGAAATTCTTCATATAAGTATTATTCATCAAGAAATTATTCAATAGAATAGAATGTCAGTAGTTAATTTAAAAAAAATGTTTTATTCAATTCCGGACGATTAACCATTTAATTAAAAAAAAAGGCTTTATAAATATTAAGCTAAATAATGAATGTGTATTGAAAATATGTTTTTAATAATACGAATTATTCGTTCTCATTTTCTATTGCATTCGTTAGAATTGCTCAGCACTTTAATATATTATGTCAACTCAAATTTAATTGTCAATTTAATTCCAATAAATTTAATAATTCCATCCATCCATTTTCATACGCTTATTTAATAATTGTGGATTCAAATGTGTCAAATCCATTGAATTTCCATTCAAATGTTTTGATAAGAACTGTAATCTTTTTTTAGAATTGCTCAACATTTAAGAAAATAATGTACATAATAGTATGTTTTATTTGACCCAATATTTCTGTTGACCTTTTATTTCCAATGATTTGACCCCTTTTAAATTGAAACTGTGTTGTTTAGATGATTTATTCTCTTCAAATATTTAATTTTAATTACCTGCTTTTCATAAAAACTGTTAAATCTTTACATAAAATAATTTCAGAAATACAGTTCACACTAGGATTCATTGTTAACATTGTATTTCTGTTTTTCTATTAAAAAATAAATCATGTTGAATTTAACATATTTGTTATATTAACAAACTAATTCTCATGTTTCAATGTTAAAATTTATGAATGTAATTCTAATTAGGTTATTGAATCAATAAAACATTAACAATACCCATAAAACAATTTATTTATTTATATATATATGACATGAAATGTATTTCATGTGGTTAGTGAACAGAGCGTGATTTCTCATTTTTCCGCAGTGTGCATCGCGTCGGGCACCAAGGTGGCGCTCTTCAATCGACTGCGCTCCCAAACAGTCAGCACGCGCTATCTCCACGTAGAGGGGGGCAACTTCCACGCCAGCTCCCAGCAGTGGGGAGCCTTTTACATCCACCTTTGTAAGACCCCCAAGCCCCAAAAGCCCACTGACTGCTCCCAAGCACTGTGCCGTTTCCAAAATCCAGCACTTGTTTTTGTTTTGCAGTGGATGACGAGGAGTCGGAGGGCGAAGAGTTCACGGTGAGAGACGGTTACATCCACTACGGCCAGACGGTCAAGCTGGTGTGTTCGGTCACCGGGATGGCGCTGCCCAGACTGGTAGGCGAGAAAGCCACGCGCTTCCCTTCTCCTTTTCTTCACTCTCCTTAATTCTCCTTCTCACGCCGCTCGTCAGATCATCCGCAAGGTGGACAAGCAGACGGCGCTGCTGGACGCCGACGACCCCGTGTCACAGCTGCACAAGTGTGCCTTCTACCTAAAGGACACCGAGCGCATGTACCTGTGCCTCTCGCAAGAAAGGATCATCCAGTTTCAAGTCGGTGCTGGTGCTTGGCCGCCAATGTCATTTCCTCTTCTTTCTTTTTTTTCCCCTCTTTTGTCGTAACGCTGTCCGTCCACTCTCCCAGGCCACTCCGTGCCCAAAGGAACCAAACAAGGAGATGATCAACGATGGCGCCTCCTGGACAATCATCAGCACGGACAAGGCCGAGTACACGTTCTACGAGGGCATGGGCCCCGTGCAGTCGTCTGTCACCCCTGTGCCTGTGGTCGAGAGTCTACAGGTTCATTTTTATTGACGCGCTCCTGTTGAGCTTGGGATTGTTTGACTTTACAACAGAGAGAAAATTGATCGAGGAAAAAGTCATTTACTAAATTTCCCGGTTAAAGATGTGTACAATTGCCGATGATAATGTTGCACGGGAAGTGCACATTTACATGCACATGCAGCAAATACGCTCCACTCTAAGCTAAGTAGAATTCACATCACGTGTCACTCCAACATACTTCCTTCATAAGAATTCCTCGTTTTCTATGAGCCTTGGCTTTTCTGCCCTCCCGTGTCTTCTGAGCACGTAATAAAAAGAGCACAAATATGGTGATGTTACTCTATTAGTATTTCTTTTGAGAAAATTCAATGTTTATCTGCATGCAGCTCAACGGCGGCGGAGACGTGGCCATGCTGGAGCTGACGGGACAGAACTTCACCCCGAATCTGCGAGTGTGGTTCGGAGACGTCGAGGCCGAGACAATGTACAGGTGTGCCTTTGTCACATCACTTCATCCATTTTATTTAATTTTTTTAATACGTTCCAGGCACGGTCACGCTATTTGTGATATCGCGGCCATGTTTAAAAAACAAACAAAACAAAAAAAACCTTTGCTTTAAATCAGGGGTGGGCAAACTTTTTGATTGGCGGGCCACAATGGGTTCTAAAATTTGCCAGAGGGGCCGGACCAGGAGCAGATGGATGGAGTGTTTTGGTAACCTCACCTCATTGAAGAAAAAAAAAAATTTAAAACACACTTTTTATACGCATCCAAATTTGATAAATGTACCATCAGCGAATTGAAAGAATGAATATCAATATTTGTTATTGTAAACATTTTGATCTAGTCGTGATTGCCTTGACAAATAAGTAAGCGCGCCGCCCCCCAAAAAAAAAAAAAAAATCCGTTATTGCATAATGAGAAACACCACAGATGAGCCGTATTGCATCAATGTTGCCACACATGGAGGCAAATGATTTAACAAGACTTAGACGTATATCCTTTATCCTCTGTAACGAACGACCACCACGACTGCACCTTACTGAGGATTTTTTTTTTTGAAATGGTGAAAGATGATTTGGAATATAAAAAAGTGTCTGTTTTTTTTGTTTGTTTTTGATCCGCAGGTGTGCCGAGAGCATGCTGTGCGTAGTGCCCGACATTTCGGCCTTCCGCGAGGGCTGGCGCTGGGTGCGGCAGCCCGTCCAAGTGCCCGTCACGCTGGTAAGGGAGGACGGCCTCATCTACTCCACCTCGCTGACCTTCACCTACACGCCGGAGCCCGGACCGCGGCCGCACTGCAACGCCGCTGGCGCCATCCTGCGGGCCAGCAACTCGGGCCTTCTGAGCAATAGCGGCGGGCCGGAGGCGGCCGCCGGCGTCTACGGCCCCGGAACGGGCGTCACGTCCTCGTCGGCCGCCGCCGCTGTGGTCTCCTAATGCTCGATCCCCGAGCTAAGACCGCAAGGTAGAGAACAATTTGGAATAGTTCATCAAAACACAAACACAAAAGTTCTGCGTTTCAATTACGGTTAGATCAGGACAAAGGAAGAAACGCGGGGGAAATCTGAAGGAGTGATGTCACAAATCCGCCCGGTGACGGGACAGGGCGGAGCGTGCTCTCCCCACGCCACCTGCTGTGCTCCGGTCCTGGTGGCCGAGAACGTCGGCGTGTGCCGGTCCCCGGTCCCCGGTCCCCATTCCCGTTTTGCACTGCCCTCCAAATGCTTCCCAATCCCAAGTATTCATGTTGCGTTAGCTGCGCTTTGGGGATGTGTTTTTATTGGAGGCGGCGCCAGGACGCAAAGGGACACGCAAGCGTGACGTTAGCATAGTTTTAATGGACCAAGGAATTTGTATAAGCTTTAGCAAAGGTACACTTTTCTCCATACCTTTATTAAACATATTGTACACTTTTGTTACCAAATAGTTTGTATTGCTCCTATAATCTTGTGCTCCCCCTAACTCTTGCCCTTATTTTTCCCTCTTCTGTTAGAGGGGGAGAATCTTAAAGTGAATGTGTGCGTGTGCGTGTGCGTGTGTGTGTGCGTGTGTGTGTGTGTGTCAGGGGAACCACCTCAGAGGGCCTATTTTTTAATCTCATTGGTTTTTATGAAGTCTTTAAAAGAAAAGCTTTAAGCAACGCCTCTGCCTTGCCTGCAATACGTGCGCCATGTCTCCTTTTTGGAATCCCACTCATCACTGGAGCGTTTTTTTTTTTTATTATTATTTTCACGGACAAAAAAAAAAATGGACTGACTTGTGAACCTAGTCGTACAAGTCGGGAAAGGAGAGAGCCTTAGTACTGTGCAAGAGAACTGTGTGTATATACAGTCCATATCGTGTGTGTGTCCGTGGATCACGTGGACGCGTCTTCCAAGTGCGCGTCTTCCAAGTGAGCGTGACAACAATATCAACAACAACAACAAAAAAAAAAGACACTTTTTCAATTCAATGTGGCCTTACTGACAAGTTCAGTGACAAAAAAAAAAAAAAAGAGAAAGCAAATGCTTCTGTTCAGCATCATGTCCAATTTCTCCACCGGTACTGTCACACGCGGGCCTTCTTTTTTCTAAAAGTCCAAGTGGAGCATATCAAGCAAGGCCTTCTTTGTGTGTTCTTCAAGCTTTCCGAACAGCAATATTGTACAGATCATGAGCACTACGAGTTCACCAGCCAGTAAATCGTGCAGCCCGCGCGTCATTGAAAAGGAAAATCAAGTTGGACTCACTCCATTAACTCTCCGAACGGTCCAAAAGGAAGAGAAAGCAGGCAATACGTGCGACCTTTACAGTACGACTGTAAACTTGAATGTGTGCTGGATGGAGTGAACCCAAAAGTAGGAACAAAAAAAAAAAACGACAGCCACAAATTAAGTTATGCCACCCTCATCTGCCTGTTTGTCATGAAATGTATATTTTTAATATTTTTAAATTATTGGTACAAAGTTTCCCCTTCATCTTATGTCCAAAAAAAAGTGCATTATTGCCTGTGCTGCCTCGGTGGGCCTGGGATTTTTCTTGTTGTTATCAGTAAAATGCCACTCGCATGGATTTGTTGAGCGACACAAATACCTTTTAGCAGCCAGGTCGGCCCTCCTCCGCCTCCTGTCATGTTTTTATTTTTATTTTTTTTTGGGCTTTGTTTACATGTTAACCCTCATCTTCCTCCTCATCTCTCGCCTCGTCCGTGTACACCGGGCTCAAACCATGAGCCTTTCTTTGTATAAAGGGACTTTGCCGAGGGCTGCAAAAAAACATGTTACACGCCTTCTTATCATTAGCCCTCCTTTTTTCTTTTTTTTTTTTTAAATAACTTCTGGAAGCAGCTGTGTGTTTTTTTTACGGTTATAACGAGCGCCGAACAATGTATGTAAGCTCTTTAAAATGCCAAATGTCTGATCGTGTAGTTTTTTTTTTTCATGCACTGCACAGTGAGAGGCAGCTTTAAACCTAAAATAAAATAAAAAAAAAAGGTAGCTCTCAGCCTTACTTCTCAAGACTATTTTGGAGCGCTAACTTTTTTTTCTTTCTCTCACTATTTACACCTTTTATTTAATGTCACTGTCACTATCCTTCGCTCACTCACTGTATCTGTGTGTTATTCTTGTACTGGTCATTGTGGTAGTATACTCCGTGCTCAAAGGGTAGAAACCTGTGCTGTTTGTAACATTTAGCAATAGCATCAAAAACAAGGGGATGCGATTTTCATTTGACTTTTTTTTTTTTGGAATAGCATAGTTTTTGTACATATCGCAGCTCCGGATCATGCTCAAATCTGTATGTCATTAAAAAAGAAAAAACACAGGAAAATGGCATAAAAATGAAAATTAAAAAAGTGATATCAAGTATCCTTGTTTTTTGTGTGTGTGTGTGTGAGGGGGGGGGGGGTCAGCACAAGCATCATGAAAAATCTTTGCACCCAAGAATGTCTCTTTAGGCTCTTGTCGGACTGGGACAACAATTGTCTACAAGGTAATAAAAAAAAAAAAAAGATTTTGTTTGAAATAACAAAACTCGGCATCATGTCGCTGCTGTTTGTTTGCAGATTGAGTCTGTGGAAGTCGACTGGGCAATTCTTGGAAGCAAAGGCGGCGCAGGTGTTCCGCATCCCACTCACATAAAGATAAGACTGAGGTCTGACAAACACGCAAGATCATCCATCACACATCGTGGAAAATCCAATCTATTTGCTTTTGGGGATTTCACGGCCATTGGATTTGTACACCGTCAAGGACTTTTTGGGATCGATCCCGATGGCGGTACGAGTAGCGTGTACCTCGAGGGACGACGCCGGCGAATATTGTGGCCTCTGCCGAGCTTTTAAAGCCACTTCAATGAAGCGCAAAGAGTTCCCCTCCTTGAAGTGCATGTTGCCGCACGAACGAAGCATTTTCCTCATCGTCAAGAGTCCAAATACTTGACAAAGGAGGCACGCAATGGTACGCTCCCGTGAGTTTCGTGGCAACGCGCCGGCGATGACCGAAATCCATTTCAGACCACTTCTGGTGGCAGCAGCGAGCGAAGGCTGGTGAAGCTGAGGTACTTGGAGAGGCCGCCCAGAGGACCTTGATTGTTTTGCTCAGCGTTCTGCTCCGGGGTGGGCTCGACATTCTGCTCGGGGTACGGATCCATATAGAGCTCCACGAATGTTTCGCCGATCTGCTCGTCAGACGGCTCGGCGTTGAGCTCCGGAAGCTGCTGGAGAACCTGCTCGAGGACCTCCTCTGGAAGCTGCTCCAGGACCCCACCGGGGATCTGCTGGGAGGCCTGCTGGTCGCTCTCCGCGACCATTTGCCTGGCGAACGGCACGGCGTGCCGCGCCAGCCTCTGCTGGTCCTTCATCTGCTGCTTTTGCTGGCGCTTTTGTTGATGCTTTTGCCGCCGCCTCTCCTGACGCTTGTGCAGAGCGCTCTCCTCGGGCCCCTCATACCATTTCGCCTCGATGATCTGGGTCCAAAGGTCGACGGCGCGCGCCTTGAGCTGCAAGGACGAGAAGGTGGTCACCATGCCCTGGCGGAAGCGCTTGTTCATGAAGCAGTAGACGACGGGGTTGACGCAAGTGGACGTGTACGACAGCAGGTGAATGAACGAGATGGGGGCGCCTGTCAGACGGGAGACCAAGCGCGAGTCAAAAGCCTTCCACGCGTTGACCACGAAGATCGGCGTCCAGCACACAAAGAAGAGGCAGACGATGACCAGGAGCATGCGGACCACTCGCTTCTTGGCCAGCAGGTTGGCCGTGTTGCTTCGGAGGCCCAAGCGGCCCGCCGTGGCATAAGTGGCAATATTGTCAACACCCTGCGCGCCCATCTTCTTTTTTAAATGAAGATAGCAGCCATCGCCGTCGCTTGCTCGGAGGCTGCCGAAGCTGGCCGGTCTGTCTGCAAAGAGACGAAGACGATCTGAGTTGGTGGTTATTTGGTTGAGTTACAGACAGCGAGGACAAAGGTTTCACCATTCTCATGCCTGAATGGGTCGCAGATTGCTTTTACCTCGGGCTGATGTCCTGTTGGACAGCTCGAACCTGATCCCCTTGTAGAGCTCCACAGAGATGAGTCCATAGGCGGTCAGCATCACAGCGCCAGGCAGCAAGAAGAGCAGCAGCAACAAGGATATATACCTGCGAGAGACAAAGGCCGGAAATCTAGTTTGAATCGCATCCACGGCGTTTGTCGTCGCTCTTGTCTTCAGCGCACCAATATGCCAGGAGGTTTCCGTTACTCCACGTCATGCGGCACATGAAGCCATCGGTGTTGTTGGGGCGATTAAATGGCATCAGACTGCTGGAATAGATGTAGGGCAGCATAAGCGACAAGGACGTCAACCAAGTGGCGCCGATGACTTTCATTGCGTGCGATTTGGTTTGCCACGTCCTGGAGGTCAACGGTCTGCAGATGGCGCTATAGCGTTCCAGCGCGATGGCCACCAGGTTGTAGGTGGAAACGCTCACAGACACGCCTGAGACAAAAAAAGCATTTCCATTTGGACTTCCATTGCTTGGCTGACAAACGGCAGGAAAAACACCAAAGGTGTCACTAGACGATGCGGCGCAGATTCTGCTTTTAGTGACGTAAACTCTTTGCTGCCTAAACGGGTTGCGTATTGTAACGTTCGGGACTTAGTTGGTTGCCTTAAAGGGTTACACACAAAATGTCGGCAGCTTAACCCATTTGTTGGCTTGTGTTGCACAAGATAGCGTTTGGGGCCTTACCCATCTGCCTGAACGGGTTGGAGTTGGGGGTCTTGGGGGCTTAACCCATTTCTTGCCAAATTGAGTTGTAACTGATGGCGTAACTCGTTTGTTGCCTGAGCGGGTGGCGTTCTGAGGGTTTCCAGTTTGCGGCCTAGATGGCTGGCAATTGGCAGCGTTGGTGGCTGAAAATCCATCTCATCTCTTTTGCCTCCTTAATTCGGTAGCAAATGGTTTAAGCACCTAACAATTAGCATTCGCAACCCTTTTAGGCAGAAAGTCTCCAAAATATGTGAGCCTCTGCAATACATTTGAGCAGCAAACTTAATATTGCCATCTGCCACCTGTCGGCCATCAAGCTGGTACTGTTCCTGATGCCGCCACGTGCAACCCATTTAGGCAGCAAAAAAAGTTCAGCGCCACAAGACCTTTCGCACTGCACTTGGTTTTCTTGGTGTGCATCGCAGGGCAGCGCGCAAGGATGACGGCGTCCCGGCGCGCACGCGGTCTAAGCCAGCAGCATCATACCCATAAAGTACATGACCATCTTGCATGTGCCATCGCTGAAGACAAACGTCTGCATGAGGTTGGGGATGAGTGTGAAGGGGATGCACACCAGCGAGACCATCAGGTCGCTCACGGCCAGGGACAGCAGGAACAGGTTGGTGATGGTGCGCATGCGCCGGTTCCGAGACAGAACTGCGATGATGAGGCCGTTGCCCACCACGCTGATGAGAAAGATGACGCAGTACAGGAAGACCCGCACGGCATCGTCGAAATCTGCGTCAGTGGGACAGCACAAGAAAAAAAACATCAAAATGACACGAATGGGGGGCCCTGAAATGCTTACCGTGAGTGCCATGTGCACGTCTCTACTTCAGACTCAAAACTGCCCACAAGCACCAACACTCAGCAGTGTTACTTTGCAAGGCCCAGTGGGAACTTGAGCACGGTGTTTTTTTTTCTCAGATGATGTGCTAAAGATGGACAGCTAATATGGTGCGATATTTTCAAAGTATGCAAATTATTTTTAGAAGTAAATCAAACCGAGTTAAAATATTTAACTGAGTTAAAAAAATAGTTAACTCTTTAATTTTGACAGCTCTATTTATAATTTATTCAGAGGTTGAAGGTGGCATGAGTAGAGATGTCCATCATTTTTGGTGACTATTGGTCGTAGTTTTCCAACATTAAATGATGTCGAGCTTTTGCCCAATAGTGATTGCCTACATCTTATCTTATCTTATCTGATATGGGAAGGAAAAGGCTTCATGTCCATTAAAATCCCAAATATTAGGGCGATCGTTAATTCTCATATTTTCAGACGTCAAATAAAAAATGGGCACTAAGCAACATTCAGTCTTTGTTTTTCATGAAGCATTTAAGAGTGCGTTCACAAAAGTGTAAAACAGTTTTGTTGCGGAGGAGCGCAAGCGTGCGTAATGCGCAGTTACGCGAGGATCGCGTCCGTTCCAAGTTGAAAAGGCGATAATTGGAAGTAAGTAGACGGAGAGTCGATACCTTTCACACCCAAGTTCGCTGTTGCAGCTGCCGAAGGTTTACAAGCTGACGAGTTGCTGAAGCCAAATTTGCACAAAAGCTCCTTCATTTCCGTTGAGTTGAGCATTTCGTGCACGGTCATTTCCGTTGAGTTGAGCATTTCGTGCACGGTGACGGGGTCCATTGTGCGGGAAGAGGGGGAGGAAAAAAAACTAACGAAAAAAAAAAAAACACGCCGTGATATGTGACTCCCCCCCCACCCCAGTACCGTGTCGGCTGGCGGGACTTGCGCTCCGGATTGCACTGGCCTCTCTTCGGGCTTCAACTGGCCGCCTCAGAGCTCTGTGCGTGTCACCATTGGGCTTTGCTGACGTCATCACTTAGTTACAGTCGGGCATCACAGCTGGCGGGCCCCCCCGCATCGTCATTCGGGAATCGTGACGTCAGGCGTCGATGCATTTACATTCATTCTATTTTCGCAAGCATTTCTTACAATGACAAAACTTTGTTCTCATCACTCCAAAGTAGGGTTCCCCTGCCTTCCTTTCATTCTTCTAACTTCTTTCTTTCTTTCCACCCACCCTTCCATTATTCTTTTAAGACAATCCTTCCTTCCCCCCTCATTTCTTCCTACTCCACTTTTCCTTTTCTTCCTCCATTTCTTTCTTCCATACATTCCGTCCTTGTTTCTTTCCTGCTTCCCACCTTCTTCCTTCCATTTGTCCACTCTTTTTTCTTCTCTTCTTACATGCATTTTACATCCACTCTACCTCCGTCCATCCATCCTTTTCTTTCTTTCTTTCTGTTATTCTCGTCCTCCCTTTTCGTACATCCTTTTTTTACCCACTGTCCTTTTCCATCATTATTTTCTTGAAGTCTTTTCTTCTTTCTTTTGATTCTTCCTTCTTTCAATACCATCGTATTTTTTCTCCATACTTTCCCTTTCTACCCTAATTTTCATCTCTCATGATCCTTCCCTCCTCTCCATTCTCTCCATTCTTTCCAAAATATCCTGCAATCCGTCCTCCATTAAACATGTTAATTTGTCAAAAATAATTTTGGCTCACCTCTGCTGAAGACATTCAAATGTGTGTACTACACTTTATTTCATACAAAATGTACAATTTAGTTTTAATTTTTTTTTCAATTGTTTCGCCACGCCCACACAATACTTTTTGTGACTACAACAAAATGCTGGGTTGTAATAAATCGTATGAACGACTTGATCAAACTACATAGTTTGTCCTAGCGGACTTGCCGTAGCAGCCGCAGCTTTCACTTCCGGGTTGGCGCTGTTGTTGCCAATCAAGTCGTTTTTCGTTCTACAACGCGACGCGGCGTCTTCCACTGCGTCAAGGAAACATGGACGAAGACGCCGAGTTATCGCTGACCATTGCTCAGCTTGTCCGACGCCTGAAGGGAAGTCATTTGCACGCTCAAATAGAGCGAGAAGCTCGAGTAAGTATGCCAGCATTAGCGTCCGGCTAACCGCTTAAATCCCACCCAAAACTAACGTCATACAATCTGCATCTTTTTTTCCGAACTGATTGCAGGAGTGTTTACATCAACCAGAGATCCAACTGGACTCGCTGAAGGAAGACGTGCGCAGTTTCCTCAGATCATCAGGTGCGACAGTTCTAGCAGAGTAAAAACAATATGACTTTTTTTTTGTTTGTTTCGTTTTTTTCCATTCACGTTGTTGTGTTTTTTGTTGTTAACAGGTTGGGAAAGAAAGCTTCAGAATGCTGTGCATCGAGAATTACACGTGTAGGTAAAAAAAACAACAATGACCTCCAATGTAGTGATTCGGACCTAACAGCAAAAAAGAAATCCATTACAACTTTCTTTCTATAGCGCATTTCACAACAGCTGGAGCAAGCTTTCCACACGGTATAATCTAATAAATTAGTTGGACATTAGAACACAAACTAAAACACATATACTATAGATGCCAGTACAACAGCGATAGTCTAAAATCGAGCCGGAAGCTAAAGAATAAAAATGCGTCTTCAAACAAGTTTTGAACGTGGACAGAAAGGGGGCGGGGCTTGCTTAACATTTAGTTGGAGGTCATTCCATTGGGAAGGAATGGCAGCAGAAACGGTGCGATCCCCTCTGAGGCTACCTCCAGTAGCTTTTGGTCCACAAAGCTGAGGCAGCAGGCAGGTAGGGTGGGGAAGCTCGCAGATGTACACTGGGGCGAGGCCATTTAAAGATTTGAAGACGAACAGAAGTATTTTAGAGCGAACTCTAAAGTGTGCTGGGAGCCAATGAAGTGAGGCCAAGATTGGGGTGATGTGATCGGCCTTCCGAGCCACCAGTTGGAGGCACTTAGGGGTGGACTGGCTGACTCCAAAGTCAAGTAAATCTCGCCAAGATGTAACGACGGCATGAATAACAGGGGATCATTTGTTTATGTTGAGATTAGGGTAAAAAAATACAGTTTGATGCACAGAACAAATGTTTTCAGAGGTTGCTTTTAACCACTGCTTTTTTTTTTTAAATTGTATAAAAGTGCGCTGTAACATTGCAAGGACAAAAAGATTCTTTTGACTGTTTGGATTTACAGACGATTAATATTAACAAACTGATAAAAGCTTTGCCTTGTGTTAAGAAAAGGCCTTGAAATATTTGCTCTTTGTTGATAGTTTGAGGGGACGGAAAGTTTCCTAAAAAAAAAAAAAATGAACCCCCGCCCCCAAAATACTATTTTAGTGACTGAGGCTGCGTGGTCCTTTTTTTCCAGATGAGAACATTCAACTGCCCCCCCTTCCCACAACCTTCACCCCTTCCTCATCACTCAGCCCTCGCACGCTCTTACGGCTGTTTAGATGAGCTTCAATGAGGTCGTCAGTCATGACCACCCACCTGTGTGGAAAGTAAAGGATTACGGATATGAATTTTTTTAGGAGACGGAAATAAACTCCTTTGTGTTTATTTCCAGCGGGCGACTGGCCCAGAGCCTTCCGGCGGCCCCCCCGGAACACCTTAAGGAGCCCTTGGCCTACATGCGCAAGGCCCAGGTCAGCCTCTCGCTTCGCATCACTGCTGCTTCCACCTCGGTGGCGTCTGCCCTTCACGTTTGTCGTGAGCGTGCACGTGCGCGTGTGTTACAGGCCAGCTGGGAGAGGCGCGTCGTGAAAAGCCTGAACGGCATGAGCACAGAGCTGGGAGTGCCTCTGGCCCGAATGGTAAAATACACTCAATGCGGGACACAATGTTTTTTATTTATTTAAATTATTTTCTATTTAGCTGAATTAATTAATTTAATTGATATATTTGATTAAATTATTTGTCATATTGCACTGGAGAGGCGAGCTCCTCCAATGACAATAAAGGGCCTTGTGGTTCTGATTCTGAAAAATGAGCGGTCCACTTGGTCTGCTACCTGAACGTTAAAATCAGCGGTCCTTGTTGCGACCCCGACTAACATAATTTTTTTAGGCTGATGTCAACATTTGACAGGAAAAGATTCCGCTAACTGTTTGATGGTATGATTATTTAAATTTTTTTTTATAGTGAATAAACACTTCTTTTGTGGTCCCCGAATGCTTACAAAAAGTAAGATAAGAAATACGGGCAGCACATTTGATTATTTTACAATTCTTTATCCGTTAGTAAATGTTTAACTTCTACCTCAGAGAGCGATTTCCAAGTATAAAAACTTGTGAAAACGTATCAACTGATGAATTTAGCTTGGAATTTTGGCCATAAATCGATGCAGAACTTTATTTTTATAGTCCATTTCACAAAACCTAATGTCGGCTCTTAAAAAAAATCATCTTCTTGATCTATCGGGCTTCATCGACTTGTTCCTCAAGGTAGCGAGTAACCATTGTGCGACTTTGTTGTGTTTGTGCTGCAGAGGCCCGCGGCCCAGCAGCAGGAACTAAGCAACAAATGGAACGAGATGGGCACGGACGAACCAGGTATTCCAAAAAAAACCCAAAACAAATCTCATCATACTGTGTTTTTACCGATACGGAACGTTTTGACATATGGTAAGTCTTCCATGAGCTTGCACTTGGAGCCCGATCCCTGCACAGCTCGTATAATAACATTTCGGACTTGGGGCTATAAACACGGCCGACGTCGAAGCTCTCCAGACCCCGTCGAACGACCTCCTGCAGCCCAAGTGGCGACGTGGGCCTCCCGAGGATGACGGCGCACGCCAGGTCGCAGCGTGCCGCCATCTTCCTGTTCCGCCCGTTGTGCTTGACGGTGGCCAAACGCTGGCACAAATCTACACTCGGTGTTTTTACTTTATTTTTTTTTTTAATACAATGAATAGCATTCTAATGTTTGTGTTCCCCAAAATGTTTGTGCTTGCAGACTTGAGTGGCTTCAGGCCCGTCTACGCCCCCAAAGACTTCCTGGAGGTGAGTGCGCATCGCGGTGCGGCTTTCGCTCGTTGACTTCATCGGACGGCTTGCCTGCAGGTGGTGGTTGCCCTGCGGAGCCCCAACCACGACAGCGGTGAGGACGCGGGCGCCAGGGGTCACTGGGGCCTCATTCAGGTGCCCCTCGATGTCAAGGACATCGCACAGCTGGTAGGGACGATCGGTGTTCACACTTCACTTCAGCGTCTTTGATTTGTGCGCTTCATGGCTTGTGTTTTTTTTTTGTTTGTTTTTTTTCCTAGAGAGGAGCTTTCGTGGAACTGAGCCTCGCCGCAGGGCAGCTGGGGATCGACGACAATGCGTTCATCCATCCAGGCACTGGCCCACTCTTTACCCCCCCCCCCTCTTTTAAACCTTTATTTAACAAGGACATCCCCGTTTCTTTATATTTAATGCAAAACACAACTTGTTTTGAGAATTAAAAAAAATAAAATAAAATTAACTTCAGCATCACAAGATATTTGAAAGTAAGTGAGTCGTCAATTAAGACACCAAATTATTGATGTACTGACACGTTTTCGTTTCCTGCAGGAATGGATTGTGGGAATCATGAGAAGCAACAATTTAATGTTCCAAAACTTAAAAATAAGTTTGAAGTGACTTCATGTTTGCCGGACAGCTTTAAAAGTTTTCTGCAGTGTCAACATCTTGAAAAAGATTTCCTTTATAGAAATAAATAACAGTGTTGTCAGCATAGAAAGGCAAATTTTCTTTGGATGCATTTCCACGTAAGTCGTTGAAATGAATGGCAAATAAGAGGGGCCCCGATACGGAGCCCTGCGGCACCCCCTTTAATACGCCGCGCCTTATTGGTGAAGTCATTTGAAAACCAGGAAACTGCTCTGAGAAATGCAATCAAATGTTTCAAATACCACGGTCTCTTCGAATCTTTCTCTCCAATCCTGTATTTGCTAAAAAAAGAATGTTGTTTTTGTGCTCAAGTCAAAGCAATTAAAGTTTGACTTTGACACCGTCTTGTTGCACGTTGGCGCTCTGGAGCGATGTTGAAATGAGTTGAGGAGCGTCGTCATTTTTCCGCAATTTCTGTAACCGCCTGAATACTAACAAGCGCTTTCTGCTACTTTGTAGACTTGTTTGAAAACGACTACATTGACATCGGAAAGAAAGGTAAGCGTCCGAGATCTTGGTGGCTGGTCCCGCCTCTCATCGTCTCGTGTCGCCGCAGTGCTCGCCGAGCAGGACAGCGCGGCGGCGCAGCAGTACAGCCGGCGGGGCTGCCCCACTGGGCTGCGAGCGGACCTCTGGTCCCTCATCCTGAATTCTGTCAACCAGCCGCAGGTTGGAAAGCCACGTGCTTGACACACACACACACACACACACACACACACACACACACACACACACACACACACACACACACACACACACCCCCACACACACACCCACACACACACACACACACGCGCGCAGCCGCCATCTGTGTTTGTCTTCAAGCAGCTGTGGTGATTCCCAAAAGGATTTTATTTTTATTGTGTAACTGCTCCTTTTTTGGCCATTTGGCCCCACAAACGTATGATTGAACTCGCCACATCAAGAGCAGCGCGATCCTCCAGCTGCGCCGTTTTGGATGTTTATGCGGCCGGACCATGACGACGCCGTCAAAGTGCGCTCAACCCAAACAGAACATCCAGACTCGCGTGTGGCAAAATCTTACATAAAACTCCAAGATGGATGCCGGCGGGCGCGTCTGGAACACGTCTCACATTTTGATCCCACTCTATTTATTTAAATGAGTGACATTCTCCAACTTCCACGGCAGCGGTTCGCTTTGTTGTGCGCACTTCCGCACGGCGGATCCATCACCTCGCAGTGGGGACAGTTTTATCGCCAGTTCATCACGCCGCACGTCCAAGCGGAGAAGCGTTGTCGGAAACGCCATCCATCTCATCCCGGCAACGTTTGACAAAGGGGAAGCAACGTTCGCTTGACGTCGTCCTGCCCCACAGATTGCGCAGCTTTGACTTCAGCTTGGATGCAAATTTAAAGACAAACATGTCCTTTATTAGTCCCACAATGGGGAAATTTGAAATATTCGGATCACTATTGGCCAGTGCTTCCCAATTATTTTCTGTGAAGCCCCCACTAGCAAGAAAAAAAAACAATTCACGCCCCCCCACCACCACCATAACGAATCGTTGCAAACCAAACCCACAGTGTAGAGTACATACTCGCTGAGAGCACCGCTGCCAACTACTGGAGTGGATGTGCAATTCCACTTTATTGTCGTACGGCAGAAAAAAAAGAAGCATGTTCCCCAGGTTCACACGCACCCCCCTCACCAGCGCACCACGCACCCCAGAGGGCCCCGCACACTATTTGAAAAGCACTGCTATATGGCCTGCACGCCCACTGGCCATATTTCCGGACGCAGAAATGCTTTTTGGGGGAAAAAAAAACAACCAAACATCTACAAGCCGCACCTGGATAGAAGCCGCCGTTTTCTATGTTTTCAAAAATGAGTAGCGGCTTCTCGTCGCGTCAAATTGAGCGAGTCAGTAGTAGAGAAAGAAGAAAGAAAGAAAAGGCAGATATTCTTCAAACTGCCAACCTACTTTCAAACTTTTGCTATGACAACGTGACAAAATGTTACCAAACGAGCGTGGACATGAATCCGATTACAACAAATCAGTTCCACTCACGAGGACTTGCTCTTCTTCAACTCTCAACTTATCTGGACACGATAGAAACAAATATCGTGCGTATCCAATTTGTCTTGGTTGTTGTTCAATCTTTTTAGGACGCGATGCATTTCGAGCAGCTGAAGGCGGGAGTCCTCCAACATGACCTGCTGGTGGACAATCTGATCTACAAGGTAAGCAAACCTGCTCGCCTGGTCGGCAGAGTGACGTGACGTGCCGCGTCTTCTTGCCGCCTGCAGGATGTCAAGCTGACCGCCAGTAACGACGACTACTACTTTGTCTTCGAAGACTTCCTCTACCAGGTATTTTCCATCCGGTCACTTCACTTGCTCGTCCCGACCTGCCGAGAGGTCAACTAAACTCCAAATCCGTCTGAAGGTCTTGCTGTGTTTCTCGCGGGACGCCGCCGTCTTGGAGCACTTCACGTACAACAGCGCCACGCCACCCAAGTCCTACATCCAAGGTGAGCGCACGCCTCCAAGCGGCACGCCTTGGCACACATTTTGTCCAAAATGTGTGTCTCGCAGGGAAAGAAGGTGACGAGGACTACGCCGTTTTTTATCCTCCCAATGGTGAGCCCCGTTTTGCCTTTCTCAAGGTTCAATTCTGTTGTCGTTTATCGACTGCATGGGTCGGCAACCTTCAATACGCCATTTTGACCCCCTCCCACAGGAAAAAAAAAAAGCCTCTGTTTCGTCATGATTTGAATGTGAACTGTGCCGTGAGCTCTCCTATTCAATGAACGACTTGTCGACTAAAAAGGACATCAAGTTGCTCCGGGCTCAGCTGACGCGACCAATCACGGCTTGCCTGTTTTCTGAAGCTCGTTTTCTGAGCCCTGAGCGACTACGTTTCTAAAACGAATTAGTTTTCATGAACTTTAATGATTTGCTGCTCAGTTTCGGATTGAAGTTAACGCCAACGCAAGTCAAAGTGGTCGGAAAGTGAACAACTAATTGAAGTCAATAAATCTTTCATATGAAGTCACGCTTCATTTGAGTGGAAGACCGGATATTAAATCAGATATTTTCCAAATCATTCATCTGTCCGAGTCTAAAGTTGAACACATTTCCATGTTCTTAAGTGGGCAGCTAACAAAAGTGCCACTTCTTTTTTTTTTTTTGGGTTCTGTTGTGTCCCCGCATTTTGCAACAGGTGTCATCCCGTTCCACGGCTTCTCAATGTACGGTGAGTCAAACGGCCGTCGCTCACTTTTACGCCATGGAAACTCCCTAAAACGAAGCCGCCGCACCTTCCAGTGGCGCCGCTGTGCTTCCTGTACAATGAACCGTCCAAGCTGTACAGCGTCTTCAGGGAGATGTACACGCGCTACTTCTTCCGACTGCACTCCGTGTCCTCGGCGTGCTCGGTAAGAACGCGCCGTCGCGCCCGCATCCGTGCCGCCTTCTCTCTGGTGACGTTTCTCCATCGCGCAGGGTATCGTGTCTCTGTGTCTACTTTTTGAGCGGCTCCTGCAAACGCACCTCCCGCAGCTCTTCTGCCACCTTCGACAGATCGGCGCTCAGCCGTAAGTTGTTCGTCACTTGAGGTGAATTGGTCTCTTGGCCGCAAAACCCACCCGGGATGGGATTTGGTTTTTAAATGGCAAACGGATGAGAAGAGGTTAAAAAAAAATCTGAATCATAATTGAAAAAAATAAGCCATGCTTTGTTTTAAATTATTTTAATATCTTCAATTAAATTAAGCAATGAATAAAATGATAAAAATGTCATGCCATGTTTTGTATCGTATGACAAATTTTCATTTTAATACTTTTGAAATATTATATATATATATATATTTGGAAATATATATATATATATATATATATATATATATATATTTGGAAATATATCACAAATGTTTTATTGGAATAAAATAAAATATATCGCACTCATTCTTTCACTGTTTTGAATTGTTTCATTGAATAGTAACTTGAAAAAAAATCTTTGACAAATTTTGCATTTTATGTCAAATTAAAAACAGAACTCATTTTAAATTTGTATCTATAATTTTTCAATTCCTACTAAAGATTTATTCAGTGGATGCATTTTTAAAACAGTTTAAGTGTATTTAAGATATTTTTCCAAATTATATAGAATTGTGTATTTCACTAATATTCGGTTATTTTATTTCTAATAATTTTATGAATTGGCCATGAAAAAAATGGAAGCATACAATTGCTTATTTTTTAAACATTTCATATGATGTTAATAAATCAACCAATTCATGAATAAAGCGCAACAGAAATGTTTTTTTCATGGCAAAGAGCTTCTGTACTCCGGTCTTGTGCTGCCACCTTGTGGCTGATTGTCTCATTACAAAAACATGACTTTGCCTCCAGCCTGTTTTTTTTCTTTCTCGGCAGGTTGCGCATCGCCTTTAAGTGGCTGGTCCGAGCTTTTTCGGGTTTTCTGTGCACCGACCAACTGCTTTTCCTTTGGGACCGCATCCTGGGTTACGACTCTCTGGAGCTGGTAGCAGGTAACCTTTTCAAACGCCGTTCGTCGCCCGCTTTTTTTTCTGCCAACTCTGTTTTATGAACGCCTTCCAGTGCTGGCAGCCGCCATCTTCGCCTTTCGGGCCGACAACCTGATGGAAGTGACGTCATTGGCTTCAGCTGAGGTACACACCATACATTCCTACATCTCTTGGTTGGCACATAGGCGCTTTTTTTTCTTTTTATTTTTAATTAATATTTTTTGACTGTTTTGAATAAGACAAATAGTAAACAATCATATTTGGATCCATCAAGCACAACCTTCAACAGTACACTTTTTATATTGTACCTGTCATAACATATTGTCGCTGTCGGCAAGAATCCTCGTATTTCCAAAATGACAACTTTACAGGATGTAAAAAAGAAAAATGGCAGCTTGCTATTGCACACTCAGGTCAACATAATACTACCTAATAACGCTGGCATTGATGAAGATATATCACAAGATAGAAACACGAAGCGGCCGCAGAGTACTTGAAAGTCATCAATCACGTGAAGCATCCACCTTGCAAAAAGCCTTTGAAAAGATCACCGAAGCAAACGTCTGCCTTCTATCTGCACAAAACGCCTTCTGAAAGCTTTAAAGCCACGATTGATGCAAGAAATAAAACAATGACGCCGTCTGTTCATTTATATGAAACTTAGTTACCTCCGTGACGCACAAGCAGAAATGAAGCATCACACGGATCCATTTTCAACAAACAAGCCAACGTAATCTCGCAAATCTTAATAGTTTCACTCAATCTAAAAAAAACCCTCCCAGACATGAACTAGATTACGCCACACAGCTTCCGCAGGGCGAGGAAAATGAAGTCGTTTTGACACACTTCTGCAACACGTCTCAAGCGAGAGTTGCGTTAAAGAGCGGCCGTGTATTGAAGTTATTTTCTTCACTTTAAATTGGCTGAAATTGCCGAAAAAATACAAAGTCGGCACGGACCATCAGTATCAATTTGTGGAAAATAAATTTGCACGTTCAAGTTTTCCGCCGGACAGTGACGAGATAGTCTTCAAACTGTGTTGCACAAATATGTTCAAGATACTCAAGACACCTGAAGGGAAAAAAAAATTGCTGATTGGATACCTTGAACTCAGTGGAATGATATTGCAATGATCTTTTTATTTTTTTATTGCGTTCTAATAACAGCAGCCACCGCTTGTTCCTCAATACCAATTTGTGACTTTTTGTGAACTCTTAACAACTTTGCAAGGTCAAGAATCAATTTAGCTTCATGATAAAAACAAAAGTTTGGTTCTTTCATATATGCCACCGAGTGGAATTGGTGTGAGTGACATCATCCATTCTGGCTGAAAAAATAAATCAATCAATCAATCTTGTCTGCAGAGTCATGCTGCTCGCTTTTGTGTACTGTTGAACGTCTGTGTCAAAACAAAAAGTGTTTTGAATGTTACAAAGAAGATATGTCAATGAAATCAGACGCCCAAAATATTTTGTCAGTTGTATTTGATCGGTAAAAGTTGCTCATCTGAAATGTTTCAGAATCATTTTCGCCGCAACTTCTGCGAATGTCCTCCAATTGTCAAATGAGGCCCAACGATGCACATTGAGTCGCCGTTTGCTCATCTGGTCCTCTGCAGGCGGTCCTCGCCGATCTTTCAACCCTCAAAGTCATGCCGCTCGTCCAGATCTTCCTGTTTGCCGCCTAGCCGAGCATGGCGGCGCGGCTCGCGACAAGCAAGGAAATCCTTCACCGCTGAAATTGGGAGACTTGTGTCGTCGAGTCGCGATTCTCAAAGGGAGGCCCGCTGACCGACGATTTCAATGTTGCTTCTGTGCGTCACATTTCAACGAGCACAATTCAGTTGGATTTTGCACCTCATATTTGACATCACTGAGTATATACATTTCATCCCGTCACTATTGAAGTCATTTTCAATTTCCTTTATTTAAGCGTACTTCATCTCAATTTTTTGTGACTGCTTTGCGGCCAAAAGTCAATCGATAAAACAAGTCATACATTCCACGTACTGAATATATTTCAAAGTCGCAGGAATAAATAAAACAATGTACAAAACACTCGACAAGTTCAGGAACAAGATTGCACAAAAGCGTCTTCGGGCTCGTTCAGTTGAGAAAAATGTAGAAAATGTCAAATGTGCCTCATCAGTGTAAAAAAAGTGGGTGTGGCCAACATGATCCTTGCCGCAGGTACAACAAGTAAACAAACCATTTTTCATCATTTAGAAAAAAAACAAGAAAAGAAAAATGCGGCGTGCAACACAGTTCAAGTCAGTAACACCTCGTTGGACCAGAAAAGCATCAATAAATAAATAAATGAAAGAATAAAGGAATCTCAGAGGGTCTTTTTTTTTCAGTGCGAGACGCCGTCAATCCGACAGCTCAGTAAACGAGGAGGTCAAGAACCTCGGGAGTCGGGAGCAGCTAATGAGTCGGGCGAGAAGTCCCGAAGGTCAGACGTCGTAGTCCGGCAGGGCCGAGTAGGCGACGCCGCCGACCGACGGGCCGCCGGAGTGGAGTGGGAGGAGCCAACACAACACGGAACCTGATTGGAGGAGAGAGACGGACGTCACCCATCGAGAATTTGTTTGTTTTATCGTGCAGACATAAGCTCAGTGCTTAAGAAGTGCTGAAGTGTTGAAAAAAAATAATACATGGCAATATTTTGGGGGGAATCGTTTTTCAAAACAGGTCTTCGCTAACATGATCTCACCTCGTCCGAAAACCTCCCGCAGCAGCGCCAGCTTGGGCTTACGCGTGGCGTGGTGAGGCGGCGGCTGCTGCGAGGATGACGACGACAAGGAGCCTCGATCCTTCATCATCAGCAGCCTGTTCCTCATCTGCTCGATGGGCGTCTCGTCAGCGATGATGGACGCCAGCTGCCGAGGAAAAGGAGGTTTTTTTTTTAGGGGGGGGGGGGGGGGGGGGCAAAAATAACATCTGTATTCACTCTTATATTTTCATCAGCCCAAGCACCTGATCGTAAAAGATGACCAGGACAAAGACGCCGAAGAGCACCGACTCCACCAGCAGGATGATGTAATGCGCGCTGGAGAACACAAGCACACGTCAGGAACGCAGCCACCGCCGGCGTCTCTGCCACTTGGAACGAGTCTCACACAATCAGGTGCTTGCCGGGCGCGCCCTCCGCCTCGCCCTCGCCCTCGCCGCCGCCGCCGTCCCTCTCGCTGCGGATGCGCCACACCCAGGCCGACACCACCAGCAGGGCGGCGTACACGCTGGCCACGCCTGCCGAGACATGGAGTCACGTGACGCGCAGCTCTGGTGACGTGCGCGAGCGCTCACCCGTATAGAAGAGGAACTGGATGAAATATTTCTGGTTCAGTTCTCCGACGCAGTTATTGATCCTTTAAAAGAAGGGAAAAGCTTGCATGAGGTTGAGAAAGTCCAGAAGTTTGGTTCGCGGCTAAATCATTTTGAAAAATTTCTCGTGATTGGCTCAATATTGCGATTGCAATCGAATGTGGTATTTTCCCCTTTTTCTTTTTTTAACACACACAATCAATTTGTGTATTACAATTATAGATTACATTTACGGTGTGTAAAAGAAAAGAAAAAGCAAATGAACAATGAATTCACATAAATGACAATTTACCGACTTCAGTTGGAGTTAACTTTCTAACCACGTCGACTTGCAGTCGTTTAAGCGTTCACGCTGACACCTTCATAAAAATCTAACAAACTTTAGTCAGTAAGTGAGAAGCCAAGTTATTCTAGTTAACGAAAAGTAGCAAAATAATAATAAAATGACAAAAATATTTTCCTAAACAAACAAAAAAAGCTTTTACCAAAACGAACTACAACTATCTGTCGGAATGTTTGAAGGGTTGGAAAAAGTCTTGAATGATTGTGTCAATAATGTCTGTTGCGGTATTTGGTTTGGCTAAAACTATTTTGTGTCTGAGACAAGTCAAGTTAAACATTCAACTTGACTGCGATGCACTTGTTGAAGCTCGACAGACGCTGGATTTGTCTCACTGAACAAGAAAAAAAATAAATAACTGAAACTGCCGACTTCAATTTTTGTTGGGAAAAAAATGTTGTGCGTAGAATGTTTAAAACCGTAAGCATTGAATTTTTAATCTTATTTTACTGAAAAAGAGTTAAGTCTCATTGTTTTTCAGAATTTCACTGGACAAATTGTTGTTTTTGTATTTTTGTCTATCGATAACCGGAGTGGATTTCCCCCCTTGAACTAAACCTTCCAGTATATACTCCCCCATCTGTAAAAAAAAATAGATATATAAAAACTATGAATTGAAAGTGCAAAAGTCATAATCAAATTAAAAACCAGAATGAAAAATTTTAAGCTATTCCAAACCGGTTGATAAATCATTTTACAACAATAATGAAAGCCAAACAAATGTGTCTTGATGGCTTCTCGTCTCACCACGGACAGTGATGGTCCATGCGGCGAACACATCTTTGGCACACCCGGCAGTGATGCGCCCGCGGCGGTCTGTACGTTTCACAGCGGCTGCACACCGTCCAGCCCTCGCAGCCCTGCACGGTCGCACCACACGCACGTCAGCACGGACAAAAAAAAAAAAGGTAAACATGACGTCAGCACCGAAACCTTACCCGGTCGCTCATCCGCGACGACTGCGAGCGCAGGTCGGAGAAGTCGAGAGCCGTGTCTGGAAGCGGCACCACACCTGCGAACAAACACGACGAGCGCTGACTGGGCTGGATGTTGTGCTTGGGGCGGGGCGGGGCGTCGTGACGTCACCGACCTGGGTCCGAGAAGACCGCCTTGGAGTGGCAAGCGAGAAGGAGCAGCAGGATGACGTTGAAGGCGGACCCGTGCAGGCTGCACCAAACGCTGTTGGAAAGGCACCACAACCGACGCCACTGCTTAGAACACATGTACAAATGTACACACGACTGGTAGTGACGTCACTCACAATACGTCACTCATCTGATCCGGGAATGCCAAAAGCATCAAGATGACCGGGACCCGTGACGTCAATGGCTCCTTCCCCCTTTTACCGCCCCCGAACGGAGTGCGTCACTCACCTGCTCGAGTACGCGGGGATGAGGACGTACTGCACCACCACGTAGTCCGCGTAGAAGACGCTGAAGTACGTCAACATCAGACAGACGACGCCGCACGGGTCCCGCCGGCAGCGCAGCGACGCCATCTTCGGAAAGGCTCCGCCCCTACGTGGTCCACTTCCAAGTGACGTCCGTCGAGGAAGTCACGAAGAGACAAAAAAAGAAGGACCAGAAAAATGCAATTATAAAAAAATAAATAAATAAATTATGTATATATATGTGTATATATATATATATATATATATATATATATATATATATATACATATATATATATATATATATATATATATATATATATATATATACATATATATATATATATATATATATATATATATATACACACACACACACAATAATAATGTCGTGTTAACAGACGTCATGTTTTCGATGTGTTTTTTTTGTCCGTCATCAAACGTTTACGGTAAACTATTTGTGAGTGCTCAAACTAGACTTGTTTGCATCGATTGCGTCCTAAAAAGAACACAAATCGTTTGTAGTGAAATTTGTTTTTCTTGAGTGAGTGTTCCAATTGTATTGACTATTATGAGTCTAGTCTAGATAAATAGGTATGCCCGCTGTACAAATGCAGATTGTAGACAGTACTGCTTTAAATAAAGTTTTTGAAGGGAAGCAAACATAAATTCCGGCTGCATATGGATGACGTTAGCGCACTTTGTATTTATAACTAGTCAGCCCAGTCAGGCACCGTCCTTTTGGAGGAGTGTTCTTTTTCTATAAATCTAAGCCCGAGCTTTGCGTTTTATGTTTTTGTTTTGTTTGTTTTTTTGCTCGTATCACAGACTTTCACACTTTTTTTTATGCCTAACACGTGGATGTATTCACAAATTATGATCCTGCAAAATAATTTTTTAATTACAGCTGTTGGATTGGTGCTATTGTACACTGTCAACACGAGAAAAAATATGTATTATCCGAGTAACGGTTGAATGACATTTTTCTAATGAATGGCTCCTGTGTATTTTGGAAGCATAAAAAAAGACCAATTTCTAATCTGATTATAAATGTAATATAAAGTTGTGAAGCACAAAAAGCAAAGCTTGTGTGTTTTTGACACGTTTCCGTGTTTAACAGCTATCAAAGTAACACTGTTTCGATGATAAAGAATAATAAAATATGTGGGATAAACATTTATAATCATAATAAAATTTCATAGGCATGAAAAACAAACCATCGGTTTTGCCAAATCCTGTGTGAGATGGGTCAGCATTGTCCCATCCAACATGGCGGATAGGCTGACGTATTGGAGCAGTGGGCCACCAAGCTCAGTGAGGTGAAGTTACACTTCCGGGTGGCGGAAGAAACGAAGAGGACTTAAAATAAATAAACTAGAAGTCAAATACAAATCAAAGTAACAAAAATGTATGTATATGTGTATACCCTGTACATGTAGGAAACGATACACCTGTTTTTACACTTGTCATTTTCGGCCCTCTAAAAAGTGCTTTGGTTGTTTACTCCTCCTTCTTCCGCCCACCGAGCAACAAGCTTCTCCTCGGTTGTTGCTGAACTTTCTCCAACGGGACGCACGGCCGCTCTAGTCACGGTCATCCGCCGGCATTTTTCACTTTTCCGTCGGCTGAAAGTCACTCTTTTCGCGGGGGAAGTTTTTGTTTTGCCCCGCGTCGAGCTCCTGGGGGATCATTCAAGGGCAAAAGCAACCTGGAGGTGGAGGAGGGCGTTTTCGCTTCAAGAAAAGCCACTATGGAGGTTCCCGGCATGCAGGTAAGCACGAAGGTGCACAGGGCTTACTAAAGCCAAATAAACCAGTTTATCAAGCGGCGAGGTGGCATTTTGCAACAACTGGCCACTTTTTCAACGCCGGCTAGGCAACCTCAAGTATCGATGAATAGTCAAATGAAGCTTGCGACGTCCACACGTCGAGCAAAAAAATGTTTAAAAGAAATCATCAGGCCCCAACATGGAGCCTTGAGGTGCCTCTTTGCGATTGTTTTCATGAAAAAGTTTGTGCATGGAGTTGAAATGGGAATTCTCAATATGTGAACAGAATCTCAAGTTCGAATGAGCAATAGAACGATGGATTTTGTCTCCATTTTGTGCATGTCAACAGTTTCATACGTCACTATTGTATAAATTGTCCTTTTCTATCACTCTTTGTCATCCTTAATGAACCCTTAAGAGTTGAATTGCTCACATTTCTTGTTCTCGAAGGTGTCTCTATCTTATGACTCAAAACGTTTTTTTGGGCTGTGCTTTGGGAGGCTCCCAGGTGTTCCGACCTGTGTAACCTGCCTGGGTGTGCTCGCTGCCTGGTCTTTGAATGCATCGCAGAGTATGGCAAATTGTTTTTCTTTTTTTTTTTCTGTGTGTCTGTGTTTAGACGAGTCGTAATGATTGAAAGCTGCACGCTCAGTCGAATGTGGACGTTTCACTTCCTCGTATTCTATCGAATGGGTGAACGTTTAACTTGGGTTGTTTGCCTGTGTGACGCAGCCACGGAATGAGTACATGTTTGCTTTGGCGTGTCATTTGGAATTGTGCTGATCACCTTTATTTATGTATTTTTTTTTTATAATTGCCCAAATTATTGTACAGGCATTATTTTGTTTTTGTTCGAAGGAGGATTGTCATCTAAGACCACATGATTCCGTAAAAGGACAACCTTTGACTGTGCTTTTGAAAATGAGCTCCAGGCTGCGATGATTAATTCAGCTGTTTGACTACAAAAATCGCGTTGCGCTTTTAATCGTTTGATTGAACAAACAACTTTATGCCCACATTTGCTGTCGCCCACGTCACTCACCAGGCCATGCCCCGCCATTTAAAGCCTCACACACTTAAAGTCGCAGTGAAACGTGAGGATGGCGACCCCATGTGGACAACCTTAATACTGGATTATAAAAATATTTGCTGTTTTTATGCAACCCCCCTTTTATAGAGGCGGTTGAACGTGATTATTTAGATCTTATGTTGTTTAAAAAAAAAAAAAAAAACAGCTAAAAATTGGCAGATTTTCAAAAAGGCTAATATCGGCCGATTTAATTGGCCTTATTGAACCTCCATCCCTACATTGAAGTTTAAAAATAGAAACTGTGACAACCAGCTGAGAAGAACCACAATAATTGAAGTCACAATTTCAGCGTGAGTGAAGTCGAGGCCTTCATTTCGATCCAAAGTATTCCAGAATTCCAATGGCGGTTGTTGGCGGCGACCGCGCTCTAAAAATGTCTGCTTTTGTGTCGTTGCGCATCGTCCAGCATCTCCGGCGGCGTGCGGTCGGGCTGGCGGCGGCAGGGAGTGGCACGGCTGCTGCATGTTGTTCCACTTCCTTTTTTTAGGCGCGCGTGGAAAGTCGAGCGCGGCCGCAGAGGCTCCTCGCCGCTCGCTGCCTGACGCGCTGCCAGCATGTGGAAAACATTTGCGAGAGCCGCTTTTTCTTCGACTCGCTCACTAATGCGCCGAGCAAAACAGAAGGCTTCGTGTTTTGAAAGTTCACAACGCCATTTGAAGATGTTTAACTGTCATTCTCGGTTTTTTTGCTTTTATTTGACATTATTTTAACATTAAGACAAAACATTGATGAATAATATTCAGATATTGTTTATTATCACACTGATTCTTTTTTTTTTTTTTTACTTGTTTAAATCGCAACATTTGAGGGGGGGGGATGCATTTGGGTGATTTTTCACCAAATTTGAGCCCTACTTGAAAATGTTTGTAAACGTTTGCATTTTGATGTCTTTTCCTTTGTCAGAGTTCTCAAATCGATCCCGAAGAATTATTCACCAAACTGGACCGCATCGGCAAAGGCTCTTTTGGCGAGGTGAGCGCCTTCTGGGGGTTAAGATCGGGGATGTCGATTGTGGCTATGGAAAGCCCTTTGAGACTGTCTGTGATTAACGGCTATACAAATAAAATTGACTCAACTTGACTTCTGTGGTTCTCTCTTGACAAATGTTCCATTTCAAAATCGGCCACATTCCGAATTTATTGGAACATTTTCTTTTACAAAATTTTTCCCTGATGATTTAATTTGTTTGAATTTTTCATTGATTGAGGAACGTTTCTGTGGAAAAGGATTTCTTCAGTTCTTCCAAAAGTTGTTAAAAAAAATGATAAGTTCTCAAAAAAACGACTTGTGTTACAAATGTGTAATAATTTTTCTCACGGATAATTAAAAACAAATCCTGGAATATTTGAATTGGTTGTGAGATTTATAAAACGTTCTTTGTTAATTTGCCAAGTTGACGTGATCTTTTTTTTTTTTTTTTTCTTTGCGCCCGAAGTGATCCTCTTAATTGTTCAATGCGTCTCCGCGGCAGGTGTTCAAGGGCATCGACAACCGCTCGCTCGGCGTGGTCGCCATCAAGATCATCGACCTGGAGGAGGCCGAGGACGAAATTGAGGACATCCAGCAGGAGATCACCGTGCTGAGCCAGTGCGACAGTCCCTACATCACCAGATATTTCGGCTCCTACCTCAAAGTGAGAACGCCGCATTCTTTGCTGCGGCGCGGTCGTCACCCAAAAAATATCGCCAACGTTCGGCCCAAAATCGTTTGTCGGCCATTTTGAGCGCTTGCCGCGTGATCACGGCTTGTCTTTCTCGTTCAGGGCAGCAAATTGTGGATCATCATGGAGTACCTCGGTGGAGGTTCTGCACTCGACTTGGTGAGCGACTGCAATCGCATCGACTTGCGGAATTGAAATGCACAAAGTGTCACTTTGGGAGAAAAAAAAAATTAATCATAATTGCACGATGGAGGTACTTTTGCAAAAAAAAAAAAGTTTCTTTGTTCAGTGAAAAATTGTTGTGGTCACGCAGCTTCGTGCGGGTCCGTTTGACGAGTCTCAAATCGCCACCATGCTGAAGGAGATCCTGAAGGGTCTGGACTACCTCCACTCTGAAAAGAAGATTCACCGAGACATCAAAGGTGCGGCCCACGTTGCGTGTTAGGGTGGGGGGGCGTGACGAGACGTGAAGCCCGCTCTAACGTCGACGCGTGCGTCACCCGCAGCCGCCAACGTGCTTTTGTCGGAGCACGGCCAGGTGAAGCTGGCCGACTTCGGGGTGGCCGGTCAGCTGACGGACACGCAAATCAAGCGCGAGACCTTTGTGGGGACGCCGTTTTGGATGGCGCCCGAGGTCATCCAGCAGTCGGCGTACGACTTCAAGGTAAGATTGCGCTTTTTATTTTTATTTTTATCTGTTCATGGAAGGAAGGACCCGACCGATTACTTGGCTGATCTTTGCGCTTTGAAAATCGGCCTTAACACATTACAATGCAAGATCGAGATGGGTCACGCCTTTTTTTTTCACGGTATGAATTTGAACTCCCACCAGGCGGACATTTGGTCGCTGGGCATCACCGCCATCGAGCTGGCCAAAGGGGAGCCTCCCAATTCGGAAATGCACCCCATGCGGGTCCTCTTCCTCATCCCCAAGTCGCCTCCCCCGACGTTGACGGGCGACTTCTCCAAGAGCTTCAAAGACTTCACCGAGGCCTGCCTCAACAAGGACCCCGCCTTCGTGAGACCGCATCGCTAGACAATGACGCACATCCCACAAACGTGATCGCTCCTTTGGAAACACTCAATTGCCCTCGGCAGCAAATGCTAATCGGATTGTTTGGCCCTGCAAATTGCGATGTTGGCGATCGGCCTCGGGTGTTCCTCGCCACTCGCCCTTCAACTTGCCGGGATGGACGACGGAAGCAAAATCGAGCCATGAGCGAGAACACGTTCGAAAAGTGTGCTACACTGGCGCCCTCTAGTGCTCAGATGGACAATTGCCATGTGTCTCTCGATCACACTCGAGTGGCAACTTAATTCATTTCCCGCCTCCTTCAAATTGCATTAAAAAAAAAGATACGTTCATTATTTTTTTTCCAAATTCTTAACTCATTCAGTACCAGCCAAGTAAAAAAAAATGGATCTTTGACGTCTTTAGCCGTCAATGATGGTAAATAAGTTGAATACTTCAAAGTCTGATAAACATTCAGTTAATGTTTTCCAATCCCTGAAGAATCCAACATAGGAAAACATTTCGGGGAGAAAAAATAAATGTCCCAAATGCAAAACGTTGATTGCAGTTTTAAGATGCAATGTCACCATTGAACACTAGATGGCAAACGTCCAATTTGAGCTTGTATTGGGCCTTGAAAAATGATCGCAATATGGAGGAGGGGGAAAGTTGTGCTAAGATTATTTTTCCAAATCCTTCGGCCCTAAAATTGAAAACGAAAACGTCTGACCGGACGGACGCTTGCGTGTCCGCGTCTCGCTCATGACTGCCTCGTGTCTTCTCCTTCAGCGTCCCACCGCCAGAGAGTTGCTCAAGCACAAGTTCATCGTCAAACACTGCAAGAAGACGTCCTACCTCAGCGAGTTGATCGACCGATACCGAAGGTGGCGGGAGCAAGGGCACAGCGACAGCAGCCCCGACGACTCCGATGGGTAACTTCAAAAAAAAAAAAATGACGGCGCCACGTCCGCCGCGTTGGCTTGATTTGCGTTTGCGTGTTCAGCGAGTCCAGCGACAAGAAGGACGGCGACTCCCCCGAGTGGAGCTTCACGACGGTGCGCAAGCGCAAGACGGACGAACGGCCGCACATCAACGGGCAGCTGAGGAGCGAAGGACAAACGGCCGTGAGCGCCTCCGCCAGTCTCAGCGCCATCATCTCGCCCGTCTTCGCTGAGGTTTTGACGCACACGCGCGCAAACGCTCGCTCGAGACGACAATCTACAAACATGTCCGTTTGTGCAGTTGAAGCAGCAGCACAAGGAGCACTCCGAAAAGCGATTGGCCACCGAAGAGCTGGAACACAACATCCGATTGGCCGAGGACGTTTGTCCGGGCATCGCCGACCAGATGGTGACGCAAATCGTCGCCAGGTGCGCCTTTTTCTCTTGCTGGTCTCCTTTGTGATCAGCGGGAATATTGTAAACCAACAGCAACTCAAAACATCCCGATCACGTTAAAAACGATTAAGCATTTTTTCAAAATCTTGACTTTGCTTTCAAATGTCTTGAACTTTTTATTTTGTTTGTAACTGCTGTCAAATATTGTACTTAAATATTGCGAAGCACATTGAGTTAGCTTGTGTTTGAAATGCGGAAATATCAATCAAGCTGCTCAGGCTTGCTCCAAATTGGGGGCTTTTTTTTTTTTTCATCTACTTGTGCCAGTGCAAGCTGTAATTTTGCTGTTTTTTGGGCACAAACCAAGTTTGAATCGTTTTTTTGTTTTTTTTCTTGAAACAAAACCAATCCAAATTCTTTGGGCAAGTCTGAAGGGCCGCGCTTGAAGCTGAACAGGAAGTCTGCCGCCCTTTTCGATTGAAGTTCATTTTGATCAGTGAACGCATCTTTCATCACGTTGCACACAAAGAAGTACGTTGACCTGAAATTGAAATTGAACAGGAAGTCGGCCATTTTGCTTTGAAGCAGCCATTTTGTGGCCCGACTTCCCCCAAAAAAGTGGCATGATAAGTTTGAAAATAAAGCAAACCAGTTTCAACTTGGGCGGCATAAAAAGTCTCGAGGACTCGACAAAATTGAGCATTTTGTTTTAAAGCAGCCATTGAACTGAACGTTTTTTGTTTTTTTCTTGTCGTTTTGTTGAGCGCTGCCTTCGGCTCTAATTTCGTTTGGTTTTTTTCATGCCGTCCTCAGATTCAACGGCAACTGAAGACGCGCGGGAAGTGGATGCGGTGACGAGAGACTGTGTCTCAACCCGGCCACGCTTGCAAGTTGGAGAGATGCTGTGCAATGTCTCCACGCACACACACACGCACGCACACACACACACACACACACACGCACGCACGTTATTTCCTTCACTGCTGCTGGACGAAGAACTCTTTGCTCTCATCCAGCAGCGCCGCTTTCCCTTTTGTTGATTTGTAGATGGAAATATTTGCTCGGTAGCACTTGAAGATGACATGCCAAAATTATTATTATTGTTGTTTTGATTTTTTTTTTGTCTACCAAACCAAAGCAAAGACAATCTAAAAGTTGTTGATTGTATATATTCTTTTTTTATGTATATTGTAAGAGTTGTGATGCTCAGCGGGAACCATGTCCACATTTTGTCAGAAATGTTTTTCCTCTTTCGCGGGATGTAGAGTTTTATGAATAAATATTTAAGCTTGATTTAAAATGTCTACTTCCATCTTCATTTATAATTGTTTATTTACAAGAGCTTCCATTTTTTTTCTTTTTCTACAGTGTGACCTTGGTGGCCACTTTGGTCTCCTCTTTTTTCACCTCGTCCTCGTCCCCCTCATCCTCATCCAGCTGGAGGCTGCCCGATGAAAATCTCATCCGAGCCGCTCCGCCGGGCCGCAGCAGCCGTCCGAGCGGAGGCGGCGGCCAGTAATACGGGTAGAAGACTTCGGGCTCGGAGTCACTGTAACAGCCGTCGGGGCGTTCGGGCAACGGGGCGGCGTTGAGCGGGAGGTAGGTGGGCCGAGTTGGGCGTGTCAAGTGAGGATAGTAGCCGAGCGGGCGGAATTCGGACGCGGGGAGGTGGAACTTGACATCCGGTCGGCGAGGGAGACCCGGGAGGAAGTTGCAGTCGTCGCTGTAATGCCCCGCCTCCGTACGGCCCATTAACCCCGCCCCGTTGCTTCCCGCATGGTACGCCCCGCCCAGGCCGCCCTGCCCTAGCGTGTAGAGCGAGTGTCGCGGTCGCCCATCCCGCCTCCTCGGCTGCGGCAAGCACTCCAGCGAGGCGGCGCTCTCGGAGAAATACGGGCGCGAGAATGTCGGCAGCGCCGGGTGGAACTGGTAGGCGGGACCGTTGGGGTAGAGGAGAACCAGCTGCTGCGCCGCATCCGGGTGTGGGAGGGGCCGGCGGCGCAAGCGGTTGCCGTGGAGACCGGCCGGCCTGGCCGCTCGGGGGTTCCTGGCGTCCTCCGGTCGCACTTGCGGCGAGAGCGGCGTGACCCGGGCGAGGCTGCGACACCTCGGGGTGGCGTACGGCGGCCTCGGCGCCGAGGCGCAAGTGGAGCGGTGGAAGCCGTCCTCGTACTGCTGGGGGAGAACGTCACGCGCACGCGGCCATTCAACGTACCGAAAATAGAAATCTTTTAGCAATTTGTTCGTCGTGTGTACTTGTTCGGAGACGTCGGAGAGCAGATCGGGAGAAGATCGGCACTGCCGCGAATCGTAGTCTGCCTGACGGGAAGTGCTGCATGGAGACACGAGTTAAAGTAAAAAAAAAAAACGGGATGACATTTCAAGTTGAACATTTCAAAATAAATAAATATATATATTATTTTTTTGTATCCGATAAACATCCTGGTGAAGTTTGTTAAATTGTCTGTCTACATGTGTTGCACCATTTGTGTTTAAATATCTGTTGTGTTGGCATTCAGCTAACTGGAGTTCAAATATACATTTTAGTCAAACTTAAGAATTAAAAAAAAAAAAAAAAAAGCTAATTGTGATAATGTTTGATAAGCCGTTGTGTTTTCCTACTGCCACCTGTCAAAGTGCGAAGGCCTCTTCTCGCTCGATCCCAAACATTCCAGCAGCTGCTTCTGCGTGCGGCCGCTGTCCACGTTCGAAAAGATGAAAGGTCAAAGGTCAGAGTCCATCTGTAAAGTATTTGCTCACTTCCGTTGTGGATTCAGGCCGCAAATAACAAAGAAAAAAGTGGTCACCTGTATCGAAAGCTGGAACCTTTCGTGGACAGCAGCGTCGTCTTGTGCGCCGCTTTGGGCTCCTCGGCCAGCCGGAAGAAGGCGTGATACTCCACGCACGTTTTCCAGAATGCCTTGCACACGTCCCGAGTGGCCATGCAGAACTCCAGCGTGTCCTTGCGGGACGGCTGTGAGGGGCAAACGGGACGCGTCAGCTCAACGTGGCCGCGCCAAAAAGCACCAAAAAAAAAGCGGACTCGGACCCCAACGGCGTCATGCAGCTTGATGAGGAAATGTTTGCGCTTGAAGCTCAGTTTGCGAATCTTGGCCCAGCTGAAGGCGTTGATCTTCGTGTTTCCCTGAGCAAGCATCCAAAGTTTGAGCGCGCTCGGCCGCCGGCGAGTCCTCGTGAGCCGATGGCGGCCGCGTACCTGAAAGACGAGCACGCCCGAGTGCGTGACGGCCAGATTGATGCGCGTGCCCTCGCCGTCGCTGGCCGACTGCGGCCGGATGCCGTACATGTCCAGCTTCCTGGCCAACTCCAGCAGGTGGACGTCCGACACGGCCGCAGACAAGCCTCTGAGGAGAAGAAAAATGCTGTTATCTTGGGGGACATAAATAGTGCTTTGTCGCCATTTTGTGGCAAGGAACTATGTTGAGTTTTTAGACACAAGCAGTGCTTTGCTGCCCTCTTGTAGCATCTTGAAGGTCAAGGAGCTTTGTTGAAATCAATTGCAGATTCTTTTCAACAAAAATAGTGCACTTTTTGGTGGGTTTCTCTGTACTTGTGTTTCTTGTGGAAGCGGACGATCTTGTGGTCCAGGTACTCCTGGTTGGGGACGTAGTGCTTCATCTCCAGATGCTGATAGTCCAGCTCCTCGTCGTAGTCTCCAAGTTCTGCTACAAGTATATATTGTTTTGTTCTAAGATGACTGCATTGTAGCACAATCGCTCTCATTTTTTGTTTGGTCCTTACACTGCAGTATGTGAGAAACCAGCAGGGCGGCGCTGTTGTCATTACAAGTCAAACTGCCATTGGAAAGGTCCAGCTTGACTTGCAGGGCGAAAAGGTACCTGCACGCACGCACGCCCGCACACGACATGACGTCATTGATGACGGAACGTAAACGAGACTGCAGTCAGGCCAGCCTCCACTCGCAAAAACGAAGTCAAGCCAGCCGTCACTCTTATTTTCAAATACTGTGCAACACGGTGCATTACGGTAATGCGCCGAAAGCGCTTGTTGATGGCCACCTTCAAAATAAAAGCTATGAAACTCAAGTATGCACGTCAGTGGTTTGGATTTAAAATAATGTTAATAACCTTCTCTTTTCACCCAGGGGGAATGCAAACTGACTCAGAATTGCACCGAGAAATGTTATGAATTGAGATAGACAGAGAAATTAATGTTAACTGTCAATCAATGGCTGATATTACAACTGATTTAATAAAAAATAATTAAAAATTAAGTTTTCGTTATCCCGCAACCAGACTGCTGCCGAGGCACACTAGGCCACCCCTGGTATACAACCAAGGTATTTTCATCAAAATCTGATGTGGCATTTCAAAATAAAAGTCCAAAGAAATCTCAAAATGTTACCTTGACACCCGATTTCGAAAATTCATTAAAAATTAAGTTTTCGTTATCCCGCAACCAGATGAGCTCTTGGGCACACTCGGCCACCCCAGGTATCCAATCAAAGTACTTTGAATGAAATCTGATGTGGCATTTCAAAATAAAATTCTGAAAAAAAATCTCAACTTTTGACCATTACACATGATTTTGAAAAATCATCAAAAATTAAGTTTTCGTTATGCCGCAACCAGACTACTGCCGAGGCACACTAGGCCACCCCTGGTATCCAACCAAGGTACTTTCATCAAAATCTGATTTGGCATTTCAAAATAAAAGGAAGAAGAAATCTCAAAATTTGATCGTTACACCCGAAAGTTGAGATTTCTTCCGCATTTTATTTTGAAATGCCACATCAGATTTCATTCAAAGTACTTTGGTTGGATACCTGGGGTGGCCGAGTGTGCCCAAGAGCTCATCTGGTTGCGGGATAACGAAAACCAAATTTTTAATGATTTTTCGTAATCGGGTATACGGGTCAAAAGTTGAGATTTCTTCTCCATTTTATTTTGAAATTCCACATCAGATTTTGATGAAAGTACCTTGGTTGGATACCTGGGGTGGCCGAGTGTGCCTCGGCAAATAGTCTGGTTGCGGGATAACGAAAACTTAATTTTTAGTATTTAAGTATTAAAAATAAGAGTGGCGGCTGTCTTGACTTGGCTGGCCTGACTGCAGTGAACCGAGGGAAGGTCTGCGATTTAAGAAACGGCGCCGTACCGAGTGAGGCCCCTCTTTAGTTGTCCCGGGTCCGGAGGGAAAAACTTAACCATGAACCTGAAGAACAGACCGCTGGTGTCTAAAGAAAAAAAAATCCCACTTTGCTTGTTTGGTGGGCTCTTTTCCAAATTAATTTACATAAAATATTAATTGCTGGCCTTGATAGATCAGCAATGAAACAATTGTAAATAAACACTTACATTTAATTTGCTTTGTTAGCGGCTTGAGCAGCTCGAGCCACACCTGCCAAACAAGCCCAAATCAGTGCAATTTTATCACCCCGCGTGTGCGCGTGACGTGTTTTTCAAGGCTCACGTAGTTGCCGCCGTGGTGTCGGTACTCCAGGCCGAAGTATTCTTTGTCCAGCAGCTTCAGGTGACCGCACACTTTGTTGAAGAAGTCGCCGCCCAAAACGTTTTGCTAACATGGAAATAGTGTCAGTGCACTTCAATCATCTTAATTAATTAATTAGGACGCCCCCCCTCCCCATCCCCACACATTTACATCCACTGGCACTGCACCGACGACATGTCACCAATGTTTCAAAATCAAAACAAACACAATTGATGGGGGAATAAAAAAAAACTCACCTCCACCTCGAAGGTGCGTTCACTGTCGTCCAGGAAAACCACGCGCAGTCTAAAAGGAGTCTCCTTGCAGACTTTGCGGCGTGTCCATGTGCGCGACGGCCGCTCGTCCATCTCGTGCCGCAAGAATTCCGGGGACAAATAAACGAGGTCCGTGTTAGTGAGTTATTGCGTATTTTCTTTCAATACACGCACGCGCTACTAGTGCGTGCGTGTGAGCGTTTATTGTTGGAATAATAGACATTTCACGGTGGCTGGACGCTTTGACAGAAGTGACCCGTCTTGAGTAAAGTAGGCTAGTAGTGCAAAAGCTTTTTGTAGCCGCCAGCGCGTAAACGCGTGTCTGTTTTTGTGCGTGTATGTGCGTGTGCGTGTGCGTGTGTGTGAGAAAGAGAGCGAGAGCGGAGAGAGAATACGAGTATGTTGTACGTGCTTGTGTGTGTAAGAGGGAGTGGGAATTTGACCATTAAAAAAACCAAAAAGTTTAGTGTTTGTGTTTGTTTTTGTGCAGGCCAGAAGCAATAACAGGAGAAGTAGAAAAAAAGATTGGGACTTGACTGTCAAGGCCGCCAATGATTGTTCTGTCATGTCATTTTTAAATGTAGTTTATTTTGTTGCACAACAGTGGCTACACTGGCATAAATAAATGTCAGCGCAACATGTTTAAATTAAGTTTGAAAATAAAATGTTGACCTTTATATCCACTATGTGGTCGCATTTTTCACAGATGGGCGCACCGAGGTCATTTGAACTTCAATCCCGCCTTGAGCACCCCTTTTGTACGTTGACATAGCCGCCATATTGGATGTGGCAAGTTGGAACTAATCGAGGATTCGTTCATTTGATGTCTGTTTTCTTGGATTTATTAAATGTAGACTTAAGTTTTCAACATTGAATATATTTAATTTAAATGCTCTTTTTATCAACATGCCTCACTTACTGTCTTCTGTTTAAATGAATGAAATTCACTAATGCACAAAATCAACTGCACGAAAGTTACATTTTGTCATGTTTCCTTTTTTTTTTATTTCCACAGGATAAAACCCATCATAATAGACAAGAAATAATAAAAACATGTTCACACACTTTTTGGGGAAATAATCTTCTTGACATGTGACAAAAAGAGTTGATTAGGCCCAGCCCAGTGCTAGATTTCCACAAATTCTCTGAAGCTGAAATGAACGTAAAACCGGCAGGTCACACAGACGGATTAAAAAAAAAAAAAAAGATACTTAAGACAAGCATCAATGAAATCACTTGCATGATCCCGCAAACAAAATACATCCAGGAAGTAAAAATACAATAAAAGTAGACATAAAGGTGAACATGTAAAGCATGTTCAGCCTCATTTCCATTTAAGACTAATTCGTCACCACCCACCCGGAAAAAAAAGAAAAAAACACTAATATTCATCATTGGAGAAGTGAAAATGTGGAGCACCCATATGAACACGTTTAAATAGTCCAGTGGCACACGTACGACGTTTGCGTCGTCCCGATGTAGTCTGTGTCCAAACATTTTCATCCAGTGTGTGACTTCGAAAGGCGTTTATAAATATCCCCAAGGCCGCCCCTATTGCTCTACATGAAGGTCCTCGTACAGTTGTACAATACGCCGTTACGGCTTTTTAACATGCAAAACTAACATTCTTTTCATTTCTATTAAGCACAAGCCCCTGAAAGAGATCTGCTACTGGAAAGCACTTTTGACATTTTCACATTGCTTCACATGACGGCCATGTCTTTTTTTTCTTTTTTTTTTTTTTTAAGATCGTCCCTTTCAGCCGCTAAAATGATCACATCTCCGTCAAATCGCCTTTGTGGGACCAACTCTGCGTAACTATCCGAGATGCACTGTTGCCTGACCGACAGGAGCGCCATTTGCAGGCCGAGCTGCAATGTCAAATGTTCCCCTTTCTACACTTTCACCAACACACCCCCCCCCCCCGAAAAAAAATCCGTTTACTGGCCCCACCCCAAAAACATAAAGCAAAATGCAAGAAAGACATCAAGCGGTCCTCAAACATCAGCGCGCACCCGCGACCACTTCAACGGCCTCCGATGCCGTCAATAAAGTTCAGGCATTGTCGTCGGCTTTTCATGACGTCGTCGTTAGTCGGGAGAAGGCGACAGAAGGATTTCCAAGGAATCGACAGTCATCATCAAGTGATAAAAAGACAAGTAGAAAAGCGCTTAGTCAGGCTGCCGAGAGGCCGACAGCGACTTGGAAGGAGCTGCAAACATTTCTGGCAAATACTGGCTGTCTCAGCAACTTTCCGTCTCTTCAAGAAAGAGGTGAAAATCAAGAATTCCAAATAGCAGTCAACGCGAGAAAGAAAAAGACAAATGTCAGGAAAGGTCGAGCACAAGAGCTGAAGTTTATTCGAGGCACTCGAAATTGTGGCAGGTGCGCCGGCTCCCATTTCACGAATTGAAACGCAATTGACGACGAAAACCAAAGCCAAAGTTGTCCCTCTCAGTCCATCCCAACACAGCTCGCCATTGTGGCGCCATGACATTGACAAAGTCAATCATTCACGCCGCTTTTCGCCCCCTCAAACATTAAATGGCTCTCTTTGAGCCGCTTGACCCACACCTCTTCTGTTCGTAGTCACTTGGGGGAGAAAATAACCAGATTCCATATTCTTTTGTATCTTTGGGGCAGAAAAAAAGCTGATATTTATAAAGAAAAAAAAAATAAAAAATTCTCGACCAACTTCGGATTGGGACTCGCTGGTCATGTGACATACATCCCGCCTGAACAGAACAGAGTCGGAATGTTGGCAAATAATGGAAGGTTCCAATTGGACATTCAATGTATTGTCACAGTCTTTGGCATATCGGTTGGGGGGGGCGGCGAGGAGGAGGTTAATCCTTGCCATTAAAATGGAATGTGAGCAGGACGTTATCTCCTCCTTCCAGAGCGGAATGCATGGGTCATGCTTTTATTGTCTGGCCTATTTTTTTTTTTTTCTTTCTGCTTGACACATAATGCACTTTTGCATAAAGCGCCAAATTGGTCCCTGCGATGCGGGACGGACAAAACAAGGCACTCCAAAACGTCTTTTGTCCTTTTTTTGCTTTCAGTCTGCACAGAGGTAGCGGGAGATGACCCCGGTCTGCAGAGAAACTGGAAATCGAGAACGGCTCTCGCTCGCTTTCAGCCTTCCGAATCGATGGAGCCCGATGACATGACATGATGATGAAAAAAAAAATTAAATTGCGGTCAGAATATAGCGCACAAAATTGGGGCCAGACGCAGTTTTTTTTCTCTCCTTCTCAGCGAAAAGTGAGGGGAGGGGTGAGCAGTTACGTGCAAGACGAAAGAGAAAGTGTAAACACGGATGCCTTTTTGGACTTTTGATTAATGTGCATTGTCCTCCCCCCTCAAAAAAATAAAAAACAAAAATAAAGTTGCCAGCGGCTGCTAATTATCCCCAAGGACTATGTGAGTCGCTCACGGGCCTGTTCTAAAAAAACAGGTTAGCGTTTACTTATGTAAACATTTCATAATGAACCAAATAGTCTCTATTTTGTCGAAAAAGAAAATAGATTTTGTTATATGGAGGAAAATGCTGTTGTTAATTAGCCAAATTTTAGTACAGTGATATTTTTTCTCGCGGTTATCAAACGGTCAGAGTCGATCAGGCCGTGCTTGGCCGCTTTGGAAGCAAATCAAGCACACCAACTTAAGAAATGCTAAAAATATGACGACTGAATTTCATTTTAGGATGAGGATGAGTCGCAAAAACAGTCAGAAAAGGAATATTTTTTTCCCGGGAGGCATTTCATTGCCATTAACAGGAAAGATGTGCTCAGTTGCTTTCGCAGTTGTTCAAGTTGTTTTGGGGAATGATCGTCAAGTGTCAAAAAAGTTTTTTGTTCTATCGCCAAAGCCTCAATCTCGCATTTTGTGCACACCTGATGTGCAAAACAAGTTGTCACTAGTTTTTAGATTTTTTAGTTTTTTTTTTTAAAGTTCTGATAAATTCAGGAAAGTATTGGAAACATGAATATTGGTCAAACGGGAGTAAAATGTTTCAGTCAATATGGGGATAAAATGTGGAACATTTCAGCAGTCTGGTGAGATTTTCATTGTTTTGGGCATGACACAATTTCAGATGGAGCATTTAAATTTAGTTCTGAGTTTTAAAATGGCCAGTGAAGCATTTTGGTCGTAAGTCTGAGCGCCAGGGGAAGATAAAAAGAGAAAGATATGCTTCAAGAGGGACAGAATTCTGACAAGTAAAAAAAAATAAAAATATATTGACATACGCTATCTCGATATCACGCCGCGGTGATAAACGGGGGTGTCACTGAATTGTCGCCTCAATATTTCTTCCCCCATGTCATGTCGAGGGCCCCGTACAAGACTGATGTGAAAATAAGATCTAGACAACCGGGCGAGAGTGAAAGGTGACTCTTGGCGAAGGATGTCAAAATGTCCCCGGTAACCGAAAGTGGTCGTTGTGGACTTCAGAACCGATCGTCTCTGAGTTGCGTCGGGGACTTGAAGGGTTTCAGCCCCAGAGTCTTACGAGGGTGAACTCTCTCTTTGGTTCCGTCCGAGGTCTTCCCGCATGTCGCCCAGCCCAGATCGATGAGCGGCGAATCGGCCGGGTTGAGCGGCGCGATTCGAAACGACGGCAGTGTGGGCGAGCCGTTGGCGGAGCACGGCGCCGAACGCGAGGTGGGGAAAGGCGCCAAGAAGGGGTCGAAAGGCGACGCTTTGTCCAAGGAGCACGATGGGTCGGCCCTGAGGGCGAAGGGGTCGCAGGCGGGAGAAGGGAAGGGCTCGTAGTTGGTAAAGGGGTTGGTAGGGGAGGGCCGGTACCCCGGGGGGACGCCGCCCGAGCCCGAAGATCCGCCGCCGCCCGCCGAGATGAAGCTCCAAGCGTCGATACGGGGCCGTATGGGCGACGGGCGAGGGCGAGGGATGACGCTGACCTCCAGGCGGCAGCTTTTGGGGCTCCAGAGGGCAGCAGTGGGGTGGAGCGAGCCGGGCACGGGGGGCTTCTCGTCCGAGTCCTGCGTGTCTTGACACAGGGGCAGGTCCAGAACTGCAAAGGACAAAAAGAATTTAGGAATTCATTTGGCAATTTTCAACTGGACTTGAGCGACATGACTCGCATGCTTGTCGCTTGTCATACGCCCCCTGAAACAAATCAGTTAGTAAAAAGTGGCGGAATATTTCGGATCAATTTGGGTTGGGAAAGTTCCCAACTTCAGTTTGTGTTGATGGTGCGCATCTTTCAAGGTCAAACTGACTCATCGTCTGGAATTTTGTTTACCCACCGAGCTGGGAGCCACGCAGGCCTGGACCGGACCTCCACTTCCTGTCGCTCCTGTGCTCCGCGCTGTCGGAACCCGCGTCCCCGTTGGCGGGGCGGAAGCTCGGGTTCTGTCGCCCCGGGCTTACGTCCCGCCGCGTCGCGTGCTCGCGTGCCGTGCTCGGCGGCGGCTTCAGTTCTTGACACCGCGAGGCTAAATCCAAAAGTGGCTTGGGAAGTGGCTCAGAGGCAGAGAAGGTGATGAGGTCATCCACGACGGGGGGTTCCCGAACGGGGGGCTTCGCGGGCGAGCTATCCAAACAGCAGGTTGCGCACTCCTCAAGGGACGGAGGATTAGTTCGAGGGGGCACTTTGGGCGAGACGTCCAAGCATCGACCTAAGCCGACAGAGGCCAAGAGGGAGCCGCTGCCCAGCAGAGCGCGGTGGGTGCTCTTGAGGAGGCCCCGGTCGGGTCTGGGCGAGCCCGCGGGAGACGAGCCTCCTTCTTCGCTGCCAGAGTCTCCTTGGTGAAGAGGAAGCCGCAGGGTGTCCTTCACCGAGGAGCCTGCGAAAACGACACGTCTCTTTTTTCATTCATGTGCAACGGGGACATCGTGACAAACAACCTGACCGAAAAAATAAAATAAATAAAATCACCTTGTGTTTATGCAACACACTAAAAACATCAGACTTTGGTCAGTAGCATAATTAAAGGAACACTTAATCGACATTGACGCTTCTGTGATAGGTTGCATGTAAGAATAACTAAAGTACTCAAATGCTCGCCCCCAAAAATAATATGTAGCGATTTAAGGTTTTTTTTTTTTTTGTGAGGAGATTTACAACAAATTGTCACGCCCACTTTTGGAGCTTGGCTTGTTATTTTTTTCGTTACGTCACAGCATGGAGGCAGGCGAGGTGATGAAAATACAAATGCACACGACTACTCTTGTCCACTTCATTTTGGGAAATTAGAAAAGCGCTCCCGCTCAATAGTTTGGATTTATTGACATGTGATCACCTCCACAAAATCCATGCCGATCGATTCTGCACTTACAAAGGTCGGAACGCGCACACGAACCCCGCTGGTTACATTCCGGACATTTTGCTACGCCAAAGTCGTGTCAGGAGGCAGCAGGCGGGCATGAAGCACGTGGCACGGAGAGCTTCGTTACCGTTGTGAGTCGGGGGAGGGGTCGGCGTGGATGGTCTGTACTCCTCAAAGTCGTCCGCGGCTTCTCCGTTCTCGTTGCAGTGGGACACCAACAGCTTGGCTCTCATTGACAAGCTGCCCAGGCGACAGCAGACGTGAATAAAAGGTTTTTGGGCTTTGAAAAATGGCGGACCTACCTGCTCTCCTGAGGACTGAGGCGCAGAACTTTGGGGCTCTTGGGACTTTTGGGGCTCTGGGGCCTCCAGTGGGGGCTCAACTTCAGCTCGCCGTTCGCCTGCTTATGGGACGGGGCCTCGAGGGGCCACCCGGGGCTCAGACCAAACGTCCTGCTGTTGTCACTGGGACTAACTGCGGACAAACGGGAGCATCGTGTTGAACAAACACAACTTAACGGCTCCCTCCGCTGCCGCAGCAAAGTGGATGAACACGCTGGTAGCAAAAGTTGCAACAGGAAGCGCAAAACGCCACTGAGGAGGTGCGCTGATCCTCACAGGAAGTCAGATTGTATTTGCTTTCAAAACAGACTTTTGACAAAGCGCTTGTGTGAGGGCGACAGGAAGTGGAAGGAGGAGGGCGGGCGGAGGAAATGACGAGTGGATGGCCGCACGAACGGAGACGCTCCGGGAACGGGAATTGAAAGTAGAATCCACTCACGCTGGATTGCACGGAAACGGGGGCCGAAGGACGGCGAGGAGCCTGAGGCCAAATCGGGCGAGTTGCGCCTCTTCTCCAGGCCGGGGGAGGCCTGCACTGTGATCTTGTGGATGAAATCTGACAAAAAAAAAAAGTCAAATGTGAAAACTTTCCCATACGTTTGCCGTCTTGGGGGGACAAATTGGAACAAAAGCAACAACTTGCAACATTTCCAGGTCTAGTCCTTCCACACAATGATGTGCTTTTTCTTTTGCTGGGAGTGTCCTGGGCACATGACGAAGGAAAACGGAGAGAGGAAATGGAAAAACAAAGGCACTCGTAGGCCAAATGGGAAAGGAACGGGCGAGGGATACCTTCAGAAAAGGCACGGCAACGCATCCACGGACAGGAAGTGGCGAGGCGTGGTCGGCTCACACTCAAAATCAAAATCAAAATCACCTTTCGTGAAAACACACAAGGACTACGTCTCCGGGAGTCTGAGTCTCTCCAGTTAGCAAAAAGGACAAACGGTGAAAATCTGCAATTATGTTTAGAATTAAGGCGAATAACCGTTACAACGGTAAAGATACGACAAACACGAACAGTCACGAAGAAATTGTTTAAAAGTGGGGGTGCCCAAGTCCAGTCCTCGCGAGTCCCGACTCAACCTGTTTGCATGTCTCGCTCCACCAAAACACCGGATTCAAATGATGAAGATTGTGATCGGGCGTCTGCTCATGTGAGTCCGCTGTGTTAGAGGAGGGAAACATGCAAACGGGCGGCATCGCGCCTCTCGTGAGAGGGGGAACCTTTAGGGTGATAGCTTTGATAGAAAGTTGCCCCTGCCAACATGGCCGCCACATTGATGCGCTTTTTAGCCTGTTCTAGTCTACTCTTAAGTTTGTTTATCCGTGACGCAAGTTGGAAACGCAACCATTTTTTTTCCATTTAATTACATTTTTTAATTTATTTACCGTTTTTTTTTTAAAATTCAGTTTCTATTGGTTTTCAGAACAGGTTTGTAAGTTTTATTTATTTTTATTTTTAGAAAACACTTCACCTTACTTTAGTTAGTGGCCGAACAGCAACCTCTGCAATCTTTTGGAAATAATTCAAATTTTGGGGGCCTACGTATGCAAAAAAAAAAAAACAAAAAAAAAAAACAAAAAAACTTTTACACACACATCAGGTGTCATATTTTCAAATTGTCATCCACAGTTACGTAAAATGGGTCTGCAGCCGACACTGCAGAAATTAAACGGAGGCCGCACATCCCGAAACGTTTGACCTATTTTTTTTTAAATGGGTGGATTATTTGTGAAATTAAAAACTAAAAAAAAAAAAAAGGTCGCTAAATAGTGTGTGATTAAAGTAAACGTCTGTCCTTCCTTTCCTTCTTAAAATCAACCCCAATTGACCAAGATGAAAACAAAAAACACGTTCGCTGTAAATAGTTAGTTTTCGTTTTTCTAAATACCTTATTTCGGTAAAAAAAAAACTTTTTTCAATATTAGTTTGAGTTCGTTCTGACTTTTCAATCCAGTGAAGCAAATTTCCATTGTAGAGTATTTCCAACCTTGAGGCATGCTGATCTTTTCTCCGTTCTTGCTCTTGAGCTTGTGCTTCTTGAAGGTGCCCTTGCGCTTCTTGACGTTGGGCTTCTCCTGGTTCTGGTTCTGGTTCAGGTGCAGGATGAGGAGGCTGAGCTCGCGCTCAAACACGTCCTGCTCCCACTGGGCCAGCTGCTGCTCGCGCTGCTGCAGAAACTCCTCGTGGGACTTCTGCTCCAGCGCTGCTCGCTTCAGCTCCTCCTCACGACATCGCAGCTCCTGAAAGGCGTGCAGGAGAGACGACTTAAATTGTCTATTTTGAAGACGGAACGTTTAACTGAACGACTGCTACTGGTATTGTGAAATCTGCCCGGCAACACGAGCTCGCTGAATTCGGATTGGATACAAATTCAAACCTAAAAATTCAACCCGCGGATATAATACGACATCCAGGTGAAGAATATGATCAGGATTTCTTGATGATGTTAGGCCTCGAGATTTTAATGCATCTCGCAAGTGGAGCAAGAAAGCAGCAAACATCGGGCAATGTTGTTTGCCACCACTTTAAATGAACAACAATTTATGGAAATAGTTCGAGTGAAGTCTTGGTGCCTTTTCTTTGGCGCGCAGCTCATCAAACATGTCCTGGATCTCCAGCTTCCAGTCCTCTTGCAGCGAGTGGAAGGAGTCTTGCGGCATCTCCTCCATCACCTGCTGCTCCAGCGCCGTCAACTGGGCCAGGATGGAGCAAAAGTTGGGTCTGCGATGGGGGTCCTGGTCCCAGCACTCTGAGACGCAAAACAAACAAGTCAGTGGAAAAAGAAATCCAGGCCGGTTTCACTTCTTTGACAGCTTTCGTTCAATCCTCGACGGCCTGAAATGAGGAAGTCCCGAAATGATTCATCGACGGCCATGAAAATGTGATTTGTGCCCTGGTGCTGGTTGATTGAGAACGTTTGCCGCGGTGAATTTGTCTTTTTTCTTTTCTTCTGACACAGAGCAAAGTCCGTTCTTGCTTAATTAACTTGCCGTGTGGGTTTGCATCATTTGAAAAAGGCGACACCCACCTGACATGAGCCGAGCGAAAGGTTCGGGACACGTGGACGGGATGGGCAGCGTCAGCTTGTTGACGGCCACGCCGTACGCCACGGCCAGCCCGTCGATGCCTCTGTAGGGCGCCTCTCCCGTCAGCAGCTCCCACAACAGAACGCCGTAACTGCCAAAGCAACGACACACGACAACTCCTTTTGCTCGGACCAAACAATCGGTTGAAAGAAAACTAGTGAATTACGGTGCTGTGGGCCCTTTTTTGAGTTGGAATCCCTAACAACATGGATCCCCGTTTGAGCCGGACTGCGCATCAGAGTACTCGAGACGGCGCATTTTCCCGCGTTTATTTGGCTTGCATTGACATTTTTTTTCATTTGATTTCCCATTTTTTTATTTGCCATTATTTATATTCTTTACACGAGACCACATTAATCTTACAGCATCTCGGCGCAATCTATTTGCAGAAAAAGATTTGACGAGAGGTAACCTTTTTCTCCTGTTCTTTGTGACATTGTTCAAGTCATGCAAAGCAAGCTATTTGCAATGTTGATACAAATGATTTTTGTACTTTTATTTTTCATTGAAAGTAATGTGTACCAGTTGGTCAATAAAAAAAAAAGTTATTATGCATTTATTTTGATTTTGGTCCACGGGGGGAATTTATCGTCACCGAGGTAAAATCGCTCAATTTATCGCGATATTGATTTGAGGTCATATCGCCCAGCCCTAGTCTGAGCACAACATTTTTCTACACACACACACACACACGCATGCACGCACGCACGCACACACGGCTGCCTTGCATCCAAAGAGCCTCCAAACTTGGATTTCACACACTGTCAATTATCTTTTGTCTGAGCGCTGTGGAAATCGAACTTAAATGCGGAGTAGACAGGCCCTAACCTTTTTTTTTTTCCCCTTCTTCTTATTTTGCGCTTTAATTACAACGTGCGCACCATGGCAGTGTGCAGAGATGCAAGTTCGAGGCTCGCCCTTTCGCGCTGGTCGTCTCCCATGAGAGGCGAGATGACTCTTTCATTTGGGAGCAGCCTGCGTGTCTGTTTGTTTGCGCTCTCATTTGACTTCTTACTCAGGACACGCTGAGCGGCGGGAGGACGTCTGTGTTACAAAAACGAACATCAGACTTTGGACCCTCCTGTCCTAATAGGAGACACCATCGACACGCACGAAGCCCGCTTGCACTCATTGAACACGCACGAACATGCCCACGCATCCATTTGCAGACAAAAGCGCCGGTGCGGCGCTTCCTTCTGGGTCGAGACGAGAGACAATGGGTCCGCCCAGTCCACATGTCGCACAACAAAGCACAGTGCCGCTCGCTCACTGAAGAGACGCAAACTCCAAAAGTCGGGGAACTGACAAACACAAATGTGCTTGCAAATGAAAAAGAAATTGCACCTCCAAACGTCGCTGCCCTTGGAGAAGGTGGAGGACTTGATCACCTCGGGCGCCATCCAGGCGTAGGTGCCGGCCGTGCTCATCTTGGTGGTCTTGTGCCACTCCCGGGCCAGGCCAAAGTCGGTGATCTTGAGCGTCAGAGCCTCCATGCACTCGTTCTCGATGGGCTGAGCCAGAAGGACTGCGCCAAACAAACGACACAAAGGCAAACCTTCCGCAGTTAGAAACAAACACTAAACGTCGCCACAAATGACGGCTGATTTAATTCTTTTTTTTTTTTAAAGAATTGCCTGTAAGATAATTTAGCACTGTAAATATACCACAAATGATGAAAGCCTAAAACATACACATGCAGCAACGACTCCATTGTAACTTCCATGACAGCCTCGAGATGTGTCACAGCAACAAAAAAATGTATCAAATTCAAATCGACATTGCAATGGTCAGATCGTAAATTTTGCATGATTGAGGGAGAAAACTAAAAAAAAACTTTTCAGTCGGCTGGTCGGCTTTATTTGCATTGAAATGTTGAGTGGTGAAGAAGTTCAGATCACGTTCACGTCTGCAAACTCGTGTTTCAGAAAATGCATTCAAGAAAGTTTGAGTGGTCAAGCTACACATTTGTTTGCATTGCAGTTGTCATTTTGAATTTTCTGACGACTTTCAAGGCTGCAAGTCGGCGTCTTTCCGAAGTTAGCAACTCTATTTGGACCGACTTTCATCTCAACTCATTTGACTTTATTCGAGTGTGAATATCACCCAGAAAAGCAAAACCGTGTACAATAAAAATGCATCGTTATAAAGATTGATTTATTGTTTGTGTTTGTTCAAAAATATGCGAGAAGAGGCCCTTGGGAATAAAAATCAAACTTGCAATATTGAGGGTGGGGGGGAAGCAATTTGATGATTTTTTTTTTTAAATCATTCAGTCGGCCCGACTTCCTTGACACCAATGTTTACGTTCCTCTTAGCCGCGGCTTTGGCGCCATCTTAAAGTTACACAAAAAAGCACAAATAGGCGAGTTTGTCTCATGAGAAGTATTTGAGTCAACGTTCCGAGTGATTCTCCGAGTGGCATCCTGTGCTGCGGCGCTTCGGCCCGAGGCACAACTTTTGACGTCACAAAGGAATGCATCACAAGAGGTTTGGTCTGCTCTGGCTGTGTGTGTGTGTGTGCGTGCGCTTTAAGGGGTGGCAGCGACGCAGCCTTCCAAACAGGCACGCCACCCGAGCAACAAAATAACAGCACACATTCTTCTTCTGCTTCCTGAGTCAAGACGGAACGGAGGGCAACCGCGGGTCAGCCTTCAGCGGGCCCAAAGTTACTGCGGCAACATTCAAGCAAGGCCCCCATTGCGACCTTTGACCTACTTGACGCCAGCGCGGGCACGGCGGGCCACACTCGGCCACATCGCACCACTCCGACCTGACGCGTCTTGCCCAGACGGCGCGCGCGCTCGATGTCAAGATAGAGAAGCCCGAGCGACAACGATACGGTGTCGGGTCGCCGTGGCAACGGGAGCGCGTTTGCAATTGTTTGCGTCACGCTATCGGACCGACTCGACGCGGTTCGGGATTTCTGCGGCCCGTAAAAGGCCCGCTGCGGCGACGGACTCTGAGATTTCGTAACGCAAGCGAGCGTGTGATTCAAGGGAAACATCGGTGAGATGATGTCATACTTTCAGGGAACCGTGACATCATGACCAGCGTCGTGTCATTTTGAGGAAGCCTACGAGCGGCTCGTCAGCATGACTTGCCTTCTTCGAAAGATTTGGCTCGACACGCGTGACCTCAAATTGGTTTCAGGCACTCACGAGCACACGCACAAACGCTCACGCCGGCCAAACTCGACCGAGGTGAAAATGCTCCGTTTTGATCGGCGCATTGAAAAATATTCTGCTCAATTATTGGTACGGTCTCCTCCAAAAGTATCAGGCGGGCAACGTGCCTTCTTTTGTCTGAAGCCACCCATTTTTCAAGGAAGCAAAAGTATTGGAACGGACTTTATTAAATGAACGTGAAGGAGTAGCACTTGCCATGACATCAGCAGATTGTCGCATTCTTCATTTGAAATGATCTTTATTGCAACCTTTTTCAGATCTTGTTCATTTCCTGCTTCAGGAGATTGAAGGCATGCTCTATTGGGTTAAGGTCTGATGATGGATGTCGATTCAAACGGAATGCCGACTTTCAGCTTGGACAAAGTCTTGTGCTGTTTTTTTTTTTTGTTTTTTTAAATCTGTCCATCTCCAGGCGGTCGAGCCTCCCACCGAGTGACACCGCTGCATCCCGCTGAGAGAGCTTCCAAGGATTTAAATGATCTTGAAAGTCAGCTCTCATTTAATTGCGTTAAATTGTTTTTGCTCAAGGCCGTAACAGAGGACATGGAGTTTCTTCACTCTGAACCTCACATAATGACCAAAAGTCAATTACAACCCCCCCCCCCCCCCCTCTCCCCCCTCCCCGAGTCGCCTCACACCCGTAGGCGAGCGAAGCATTCCGCCAGGGCGGGGGCTTTCCCCGGGAAGAACGGGCGCTTTGTCCCCCCCGAGGGACGAGGCCACGGGCTGACAGACAGCCTGGCAACCTCTGACCAAGCCGAGCAGCGAGCCGAAGCCGAAGCCGTTCGAGTGGACAAGACGGAAACTCGCAGGTGATTTAGACCAGAGACAGCGCTGCGGGAAATCGTCCAAATTCTCGCCTGTGATGCGAAAATTTGCAGTTTTAATTCTTACAGACACGCTGACATGAGACATAAAATTCCAATTAACATATTGACAGATAATTCTGACCCCGCCTCCCCCCAAAAAATGTTTTTGACACTAGCGTGAGTCACAGATATGTTAAAGAGGCTTACCCGATGTCAGAATTGGCCGATATCGTCATTCTTCACAAGTATCCGATACGTTGACATAAAGCCGCTATCGATCCGATATTGATACCCGGTACCGGTACCGGTACTTGCCCATCACAAGACCAACAGTGTCTCATCTATTTATGAATAAGGTCAACTTGAGATCATTCACCATGAGGAAGGTGCTCAAATTCCTTAGGAAGACTCCGATTAATGATTCTTTGTGCAAAGTATCTCGGCCGGGGGTGCCTTCAAAATGGTCACTCATTAACACGACCTTCGCTCAAGACTTCACCAGGGGTGACTCTCTCTCGCTCTCTCCCTGCACCGCCGTTCAAATCCAAGACTGGAGAGCGTCCAAAAAACAGGACGGCACGAAAAATGGGAAAGTCCCTCTGGAGCAATCTTGTTTGCCTCGGCGGAAGAAGCAAAAGGACACGCGCACAAAACATGGCGCTCTCCAGCGTGACCTCCCAAAACTTCTTGGAAGCAACGCGCCGATCTCTCGGGCATTAAAAGAAGCACCATGGAACGAAGCATTCGGAAGAAAAGTCAAAGGTGAGATGACCGCTCCTACATTTGATCATCTTTGCTTGCAAACATTTCAAATGAAAAGGGAACAAAAATCATTTACTGGCAACAAGACAGCTCCCATTTAAAAATACGACTTTCTTCCATCGCAGGTTCCAGGTTGGCAGTTTCCGATTTGTAATAACTTATTTTGCTCTAACTCTCATTCATATTGGGTGTAATTGCACCGTTGCCTACTAGATGGCAGCACACTTATTTAATTAGAGACGTGTTCATTTGAAGGAAGAAATGCAGAACAGGAAGTAAGTTTTTGTTGAAAATTATCAGATGTCATCCTCTGTAATCCTGTTTTTTATGCCGACAGAACGCGACCGCTGTCGGTTCAGTTTCTAATCGACATATTTGGGCAAGATTGTGAGATGATAATTTATTAGGGGAAAAAAATAAAATAAATCTCATTGAATTATTTACGGTTCACGACAATTTGTACTTTTTTTGTCTTATGCATTTCGCTGGCTCACTGTCAATTCTAACGCATGTCATAAACACACTCCAATTTTATGTCCTGTAAATTTGCAGATTAAAATGCCATTGAACTTCCACAGTGCAGCCATCGCGCGTCAGCTGACTGGAGCATGATGAAGCAGATAAAACATCCAATCGGGTGACATTTCAGCCATCTTGTGTTGGACCCGAGCCGTGGGAACAAACAACAACCAAGTGAAATTGCACAACAAATTTTAACTTGTAAAACAAACGCGCCAAACTCATCCGATGGCGCCTAAAATGGCGTCTGTATAACAGTGAAGTGATCGAGCCCAGCCCCGCAAGTCGACATGCTTAAACATTAACACACGCATGCGAACACCGCAAAAGCTGCAACCATCTCTCATAGACACACGCACACACACGCACACACTTATGCGGGGATGTTTGGATGTGTGCATCTGGTGAATGAAAACATGCTGGTGGAGGCATGGCTCACGCCTGTCCGATTGTGGAACAAGAAAAAGAAAAAACAACAACAAAAAACAAAAAACAAACCTGTTGATCCCAAAAATCTAACTGACTTCTTCCTGAACAGGAAAAAAAAAAAAAGGTCAGTGAGTTCCAAGTGCTTAGCACGGCGTATTTACCACCAGACTTTTACGGCACGTTGCGATGAGCTATTTTGGGACTTAAGGAAGATTTTGCAAAGCGATCGGACAATGTGCCGGTCTGGGTACACTTTGAAATACGGCATCTGTTCGTAGGCGGGTGTTACACAGGTTCAGAAATGCGCTGAGTTGGCATCCGAGCACCTTGCTCAGGTTTTGGGAGCGGCGACTTGGATCCAAAAAGGAAACCAAGGCAGCGAAGGCATCTTGCTGTTGTTTCACTCGGTATTGTTCAATATTGGCACGAAATATTCAAACTAAAAGAGGTGGATGTATATATTTCATAGATTTCTCAACTCTCTTTTTTTGGTCCAAAGCAGGCAAATAACATGTCATTTAGAAAGTGGAGTGGCCGGCAGTGGAAACAAACATGCAATTTAATCTAAGTCAGGCTTAAAATAAGATTTGACTGTTTGCTGCCCTGACGTCGACTTTCAAATGAAGATAGGAAAACACAAAAACAGAAGATGCAGACGCAGAATCCTGATGAGGTTTTGCTAACCTCGGTTTACAAAATAGTCGCCAAAGACCATCCCCAAAAGTTGTCAATTTTGCTTTGTAAGGTTTAGAAAATGGCTGAAAAGACTTTGAATGTAATTGGGCAGTACCAAGTTTCGCTTCGTACAAGAAGGAACCATATTTGCTAACCTAAACTTACTCGGTCCAAATAGACAAAATCCACTTCAGAGGATCCCCAAACAAGTAGATAAAAAAATGGTCGAGTCCTTCCTGGGAAAGACAAAATGGACAGAGCACTTCATTTGCCAACCTAAAACAAACGCACAAAAAGTCCAAATTGACAAAAGCAGATCTATTAGAGAAAAGTCCAAAGTCAAATGTTCACTTCATGAGCATCCTCCAAACGGGAACAACTGAACACAGCTTTTTTTTTTTTTTTTTTATACAGGTGGTCCCCGCAATGTATTATGGTCCGCTTGCAGCTCCAGTTCAGCACAAAATGGCAACGGCAGAAAAGAAGAACTTCTCTTCGGGAACTGGTGGCGTAATCTACGACATTGCGCGCAGCTCGTGTCCATTTCCTTCAATTTGGTTTTATTTTGCTTCATCAACGCGTCTTGCTAAACGAGCCGTCTTAGGAAATAAGGCCGTGCCGAGCGCGACGCCACACCACAACAGGATATTGCTCAGTGTCATAACAGGCCAGTCGCCGTGCAGACATGTGGGGACAGGCCCGCAACAACGGAGAAAAAAAATAAATAATCCGAAAACCCCAAACTGGGACGTGATAGGATCTGGTGGGCCACGTCAACGTAGCGACTTCTTGCTTTCCGAGGCTCGCCGAGCCCCGGGGTCCTAACCTTTACCGGACTCCGGTCGAGTCGACAGAAACCGGAGTGGCCTCGACGCCTGAGATGGGGACGCTTTCAACATAGAATGCAAAGCGGGGGCGGGGTGGGCTCGTTTTGGATCAGGGAAGATACAATCGCAGAGCTGACGGCGATTCTATGCAGCCTGGCAGGAATGCAAATAACAGAGAGGAGCTTGTTGTCCAACTCAGGTGCCTCGGTGTAACGTGCCAGGCCGTTTTATTCGTGATTCATCCACTTTGATGAGCACGTCCCATTTCCAACCCAGCGTGGGATTGGCCTCACGGTCCCAGCTGGTGCCGAGGGGGCTTCGGCCAACTTTTTGCAGGTTGAGATTCTCTTCATGATATGTTTGTCGAGTGTTCCGAATGTTTTTTGTTATTCAAATAAAAGTTGTGCTTTCGAGCGTGAACATTTTGAGCCTTTTTGCTGCCGCAAAGGATTATGCGGAACATTCTTTCATGAAGGTTGCTACGGCGCGTCGAGGCACTTTTCCGAAGCATTTTTAGAATTTAAACCTTTCCTGTGAAAGATCCTTTGCTAAATAAATCAATAAATAAATAAACAGAACCCAAAGAGGTCCAGAGTGTTTTTTTATTTTGTCGAGGTTCTCCCTGAGACCCGAGACCAGATATGTGACGGACGAGCAGCAATTTGCAGCTCGGTGTTTCGAGAAACAAAACGTAGCCTGAATGCTGGACGGGGATGGTGACGTCGAAACAACCGCATTTGAGTCAAGAGCTCTGCAGAAGCAGCGGCCTTGTGGTAGACCTTTTTCAAAAAGGTTGTCTTTGTCTAAGCGCAGCCTCGTCAACACCAACAAGCAACAGACGAGGAACCGTCAAGTCAGCGCATTGACAAGGCCCGACTGTCCTCGCCGCATCAGTCTGCACCGTCACAAACGGCCAACGGAAATTTGATGCAAACAAAAAATAGGAATCGACGACCCCGCAGTCTTTTGTGACCTCCATTTGTTAACTGATTGACAAAAAAAAAATAAAAAAACATGAACGTACCCCCCACTTACTGTATTTGCAAACTTATTTTATTTTCAGCCGTCCTGTTATTTCCTGACAAATTCACCGTCTCATTATTTTCAAACGTTTTCTGCTAAGACAAAATGGCGTCAAAGCCCTAGATGATAACAAAGTTGGAATCTATGTAGAGGAAATATATTGAGGTGACAAAGCGAATGTTGCAGCCAAGCTTATTTCAGCTGTTAGCAGAAGTTACGGCGAGTTTTTGCTGCATGCGTTTGTTTTTGCACGGCTGCAATCAAATCATGAGCAAGATATTTATTTTTAAGTTAAGATGATTTCCGGTGAGCCGATTTTTAAATGAAATTATTCATTTAATTCACGGAGATTCCGTTTCAGGGGAGGGGCCATTTTATGTGTTGTTGTGATGCCACGCGAATAACGCACAAGAATGAAAAATAAGAATAAAAGAGCCGCAAACGACACATTCGGAGAAGCTTCGGACCTTTTGTGGTCTTCATAGCCAACTGAAAATTTTGATCGAACAGAGCTTCTCAAAGTGTGGCACGCGGGCTCACTCTGGTCGGCAATCGTTGTCTAAGGACAGGTCAGTTGGATTTGTACAACTTTATTTATTTAGCGCATTTCACAACTGCTGGAGCTGCAACAAAGCGCTTTCCGTAAGGTGTCCTATAAAATTATGCGATTCAACTTTAAGAAGCGTTTAGGTACAATTATGTGTAAAATATTTTCATTGAATAATGACACTGGACAACAGCTAATTTTATCCAGAGATGGCTTTATGCGTCCCGAAATGTCATTTTAAAAATGTCTTTAGTTTTTGGTACAACAATTATTGTGGAGATTATTTTTTTGGGTTTTCAAGTTTGAGCAAACAAAACATGCGCAGTACAGATTGTACTTGCGTTGTCAGTTTCAGAAAACCTATTGCTGAACAAAACGATTGCTTCCTAAATATTATAAAATATATTGCTGCATTATTATTATTATTATGAAAACCTGATGTGCTAGAGAAAAACACAAGGGCAGGATGGGAATTAGAGAAAAAAAAATGAATTGAGACAAGACGACTGTCATATCTGACTAATAAAAACTTGTAAAAATGTGTTGACCATTGTTATTTAAGTACGTTTTGAAACATCTCGGTTCCAGATTTTCCAGACTCCAAGATACGCCGAGCACCCGCCACGGAGGACTTACTGTTGTTGGACTTGAGGTCTCGGTGGATGACGGGGACGATGGCCTCACTGTGAAGGTAGAGCATCCCGCGAGCGATCTGGACGGCCCAGTTGACGAGGACGTGAGGCGGGATGCGGCGGCCCGCCAGCGCCCGGCTCAGAGGGCCGCCCGAAGCGTACTCCATGATGAGGCACAGGTTGGGCTCCTGCAGACACACGCCCTTCAGGGCGATGATGTTGGGGTGGGTGAGCATGGCAAAGAGACGCGCCTCCTGCCGGACGTTCTGCGCCGTCACGCTGATGTCCTCGTCCGGGTCCTGGCGGGCGGCCTTGACGGCCACCAGCGCGCCTCGCCACGTACCGCGGTACACCTTCCCGAAGCCTCCCACCCCGATCACCTCCTGGAGGCTCAGTTCTCGGAAATTCACCACGGCGGGTTCCAACTCGCCCAACTCGCTGACCACGCCGCTGCCCGGGAGCTTCCCGTATCCGCTGGGCTTGAAGGAGCCATAGTTGGAGGGGAAGATGCCCACCTTGTTGTTGACCTTCCCCGCCCACCAACCTTCATCGCCGGAGATCTCCGAGTCCAGAGAGAGCACCTCCACCAGGTCGCCCTTCCGTAAGGTGAGCTCGTCTTTGCAGGACGCCTCATAGTCGAACAAGGCCGTCCACACGGGGTTGGTGAAGTTGCCTTTTTGCGATTGTTCCAAGTTCTTCCAGTTGGACAACGAGCCTCGGCTGAATATGTTCTTCAGCGGCTCCATGGAGCCTCTGACGCTTGTTTTGACTGGATCGGACTCTTTACCCCGAGGGTTTGAAAATAAAGTACAAAGAAGTACTTTATCGCGCCTCGCTCCCTTTCCCGTCGGTCCTGTTGGTTCATCAGGGACGAGTGATATGTTCAAAAGGGAGGATCGACTCGTAAATGAACAGCGGCACGGCAAATTCGAATTGGGAAACAAACGTGCGCCGCATCTTCTTGGGCCGGGGTTCGAATGGTGGCAATTGGGGTCAATCGCAACTTTGGTGCACTGTGGTCTCAAGTCATGCGCTATGTGGTTTCCCAACTCATGGTTAGAGCACGATATAATGTCATGGAATCACCGGCCTGTATTTCACACCCTCATAATGAGAGCATTAGCTTGCGGGCTTGGCACCAGCTCAATGTTGCGATTGAACGCTCGCAAAGACAACAAGCTGACAAAGGTCCATCAAGGTTGGTTTTTACCTATTTTTAGCCATTGGTTATAATTTAACGCAGCTATTCAAGGCTCCAATGACTCCAGACAAAAATAGTTCCTCAAGGCTACCTCCCGGGGCTCTTGGAGGTCCTCAGTGAAGGCTAAAATGACAAAGAAAAGTCGCTGAGCTGACAAAGGTTCAGCAAAACTTCCTGACTGGACTCTTGAGGTCTGTTTTTCTGAATTTGCAGCCATTCACTAGAGTTGAAAACTGCTCTTGGGGGGCTGAAACGAGGAGGGAAAAAAAGCCAAGAAGATGACAAAAGTTCTTCAAGAATTCCAGGCTGGATTCTAAGAAACGTTTTTTTAAGTATGTTTAGCAATTTTATCGAGTTAAACACAACTTTTAAGGGACTCAAATGACTGAAAAGACAAGAAGCTGACAAAGGTTCACGCAGGCTTCCTGACTGGACTCTGAGGTCTGTTTTTAAGTATTTTTAGCCATTAAGTAGAGTGGGCCAGTACAAGCAGGAAGCGCAGAGGAGTGCAGAGAAGAATAGCAGGAAAGGGAGCATTGAGCCCAGTCGGCCCACTGTTTTCACGACAACTTTCAGGGGGGACCACTGCGCATTTCCACCACCGCGCAAAGCCTCAAGCCAAGTGGTCAAAAGTTGTGGCAAAATCCCGCACGAGACACAACGACACTCTTCCAAAACAACATGCCGGCCCTTAGCTTTCCAAAGTGGCGGTGCACCTCATCCTCACGGTGCTGGTTCTTGAACGGCGTTGAGCGGCTGGTCCGGTCCGCTGCGCCACTCCGACGGACACGAAGGGGCTTTCCCGTGTTGAAAAGAGCGATAATCCCATCTAGAGCGTGTTATTAGATTCCGTTTCCTCGCTCCGTGGACCTCGAAGCAACTTCTACGTCCGTGATAGAACGGAGGGTGGGGGAGTCACAACTTTTTTTCCCTGACCCGACCGGAAGTCAGGTGACAGGACAACAATAAAGTCAGACCTGCTTAACAACGCGCGCTTGCGGTGCTACCTTACAAAATAAAATCGTATGTGCGACTAAAATGAGAAAAAAAAAATCAGTCAAACGGAAGCAGTACTGCACTTCCCGAGCGAGTTCCAACAACAACAACAACCCCCCGCCCCCTCAAAATTCCAGCTTTAATTCCAAACATTTTCCTTCTAAAAACCTCCGGGAACATTTGAACAATTGTAAGGCACGCCGTCAAACAGAAATGTCACAAAAAAGTATTAAGAAATGTACCAAAATAAGTACCAAGTTGAAAGAGTTGGACACCGCAAGTTGTATTTCACTTAATTGGTCTTGAAATGATTATATTTATAAATGACAAATAACGTATTTTATATATCTGGCTATGCCGCCCACGTGACGTGTAAGTGACAAGTAGCGGAAGAATTAAATGCCCTTCCAACTAGAGGACAGAAAATACACTTAACATTTATATCCGTCTTTATTATAATTACACAATGGGTTGCAGAAGTAGGTATCCAATTGTTATTTAACTTTATTCATCCAATTTTAATTCGTAATTTCTTGCTTGAGACAGGTACAAAAAATAAATAAATAAGCAGCTTTCACTCGTCCCGGAAGTGTTTGGAAAATAAGAGAAGCGCTGCCGTGTTTCCTCACCGGGGGCCCCTGGATGGGTTCCCTTGCTCCCTGTGCCCTCCCCCGCTTCCTTTCTCCATCACGTCCATTTTAAATACAGCAAATCAAATTTCGTCCGCCACAGCAGAAAAATAACACGCAAAGGCAAAAAAAAAAAAAATCCCTGCCTACGTACAGTTCAACGTTCCCGTTATTTGGATTTTATTGACATGCATGGGAAAAAAATAGAGTGGCACTGTGAATTGAAAAAATACATTTCTTCTTTTTTTTTTTTTATTTATTTAATCCGTACAAAATAAAAAGAATGTTAAAAATTTTACAATGCAACTTCCTTCTTTGTATCTGGAAACATGTAGCATGGACATAGAGGGGAATCTGTGTCGACCTTCAATGATATTTTAAGTATTTTAAAAAAAAAAAAAGTCGCGGTGGTCGGTATTCGGGTGATGCAATATAACAAAAGTAAGTCAGAAGTTGACTGTGGCCTGAACAGAAATTAGTTAGCAAAATGGATTTAAAAACAAAGAGTTCATAAAAAAAATCAAATAAAATAAATTGGGTGATGTCTTCGTTGTGGTCTTGGGACTTTTTTTTAACGTGGGGGGGTGCAGGTGGGGGGGTAAAAACATAAAATAAAAATATAACAAAAGTAAAGTGAGTGGGGAAAACGCCTGAAAGCAACAAAAAACACACATATCCTGACTGTAGGCATACAACAAATAAACAAAGAGAATAATAACCAAAACGGAACTCCTTAAAACTCTCTTGATTGGATTTTCTTTTCCAGTGAAATAAAAGCCCAAGTTTAAAAGAGAACATAAAATTAAAACACAATGTACAACCGGATTCTTGTCTCTGGTGGCCTCTCACCGATGAGTCTTTTGCTCCTCTGAGCGACCGCCATGAGAGCAACTTAAACTAAAGAAAAAAAAAAATGTGTGGATGTGAGTTTGCGCGCGTGCGCGTACGTTTGTGCGATGTGGAAAAAGGGGAGCTAAGAGTCATAGTCTTCGTCATCGTAGTCCTCGTTTTGTTGTAGCACGGGGGCCGGCGGAGGTGGCGCCGTGCTCATCATGGAAGGGTGCGGGGCGAAGGCCACCAGGCCGCGGGGCTGCGCCGGGGCCGCGCCGTCTCCGGCGACCATGTTGTCTCCGTGCGTGTACTTCGAGGGTGCACCGGCGCTACGGGTGACGCATGCGGCGGAAACAAGATGCACAAAGCATTACATTAGCAGTGAATTGCAAAGTGTGGTACGCAAAAGAATATCAGTACAGTTCTTTTTGGTCTAATTATCAAATTTTGAGCAAGACTTTTTTTTCTCGTAATAATAATTATTCAGAACATGTTATAAGGCAGGCCTGGCAAATTCCGTGTGCGTCAGCGAATGAGTGTTGTTGGCTGCTTCTAGCTCAGATTAGCTACCTTTGATGAGTCTCGTGTAGTTTTTTTTTTTTTTTTAACTTTTATTTTGGGACACCTTTGAGGACGTACCTGTGGAACCTGGAAGCAGCCTGCAGATTTGTGCTTGACTGAGAGCCGTCCTCTTCGTCCCCATCTGTCTCACTGTCCTCGGAGTCCTCCTTTTTGAGGACAAAAATGGTTAGACACAATAACGGAACCAAGACGGCATTCTCTCGATGCAAATCACTTCCCACCTCTTGCTCCGATTCAGTTCCGGACAACTTCTTGTCCTTGCCTTTCGAGCCGGCCCCTCCGTTTTTGTGACCGGACCCAGGCTTTCGACCCCTGGGGAGGAAGAGCAACGCCAACAACACAAAATCAAAAAGAAAACTAACACCAACTCAACATAAGCTTTGAGGCCATATTTAGACGTCAATACCTGCGTGGCAGCTTTTCCCCCACCGCCTCGGTGTGGTTGTCGTCCCCCTCGCCCTGCATGTCCGGCACCGTTGCCACCAGATCTTTCAAGAAATCAAACTGCTGCTCCAGCTCGATACATTGCTTTCTGTTCACACACAAAGTCCAAGAATTACTTTACAAGTTGAATTTTCTTTTGACATTTGCAACTTCAGTGTGTATGGCTTTAAGACAGCGCCGTTCTGGTAAGTGACGTGGGTGTCAGTAAATCAGAGTGTACAACTGGCTGGCTTTCAACAATTTGGACCAATTGTTGTACTATTTCCTTAAGGCAAGGCTTTTGGCATCTTGGGCTAATTATGACTCAGCACAAAAAAAAAATGCTAATAGGTGAGTAAGGTGAGAACATGCAAACTCCCCAGACGGAAAAACGTACAAGTGTGACGTCGTCATGGTCTTGGCATTCTTGGACTGGGTGACATGACAGGCCTTAGTGAGCAACGACTCCAAGAAAAGCTCCAGGGCTCTCGCTGATGTCGTGGTAAAGGAACGTGCATGGCTTTGAAGAAGATGACACAGAATTTTCTTTCCAGCAACTCAACTGTGTTCCATAGGACACTTAAAATCAATATACCACTGAAATTGCATGACAACTTGTTGTTTTAGTCCGGAAGTTCCTGACCATCAATTTAGTAAATTCCGTTCTCATTTCACATCTTTGAAAATTCACGTTATTTTTTCTTCAACCCTCTTCAAAACACTGCAAAGTGAAGATTTTAGGCAAGGATACAAATAATAACAGGTACTGCTGCAGCGACTTTGCCTATTTCTTCATCTGTCTGCATAATCTTCTTAATCCTTGCCTGGAAAAGAGGATAGCATGAAAAAGTGTTTGCGGGGATGTAAGGCGTGCATAAATGTTTCCAAACGCTTTCACAGCAGCTCGCCATGCTAAAAACAATGCGAAACAGAGACGAACTTGAGGTGGGTTACGTCACATATTTGGAGTATATGAGTACGTTTCAACGAGTTTTGACTAACAAATGTTGCGTGCTAATCGGGCTGAATTCCACCTACGACAAATTAAATTTAGAATGACAAATTAGCATTGACAAAGATTAGCTCATGTTAGCCAGACGGGACACCGGCGTCGGTAAACACTTACCGGTGGAAATCTCGCGTTGTATTTCTTCTTTTTGCTCGGCATTGTGACGTGAACCTGGTGGTTAATGCACACACAAAAAATAAATATTACACGAGAGTAATGAAAAGGTCCACCGGCGCGCAGACACTAAAATAGCTGCGCGACCGTCCAGGTCGATCTTAGTAGTTAGCTTAGCACGTTAGCACGTTAGCACGTAGTCGTCACTCCACTGCTGGTCGCGTAGTTTGATGCCCGCAGGGTCCTAATGCCCGACACAACCAGAAGTTATCGTGTCAATAAGATAAATTGAGGGGGGAAACGATTGCGTAAACGGTAAGATTTTAAGTGTTTCAGCGTTAAAATAGACGAATACTAAATATATGTTCAATTATTATTGTTTAATGCTGAAGAATGTATATAATTTCATTTTTTTCAACATGTATGTATATCTAAAATATCGCCAATGGGGAAACCAATATATCTTTCTCTTGTAGCTTTCATTTGATGAGTAGTAGGTTCTTTTTGAATGAGTTTGTTTGATGTTCCTTTTTTGAGGGGGTTGTTTTTCTTGTACTTTGAACATTTTTTCTGTTCGAAATAAATTATTCAAAAGAAACGAAGTTTTTGGCGTTCCCACAAATTCCTACATTTTCCAAAATAAAATCCCAAATTAATATATATTTTTATATGATCAAAAAGCATACAATATTTACCACGTTCAGAAAACCTATCACTTTTAACAAATGAAGAATATTACCGATCTTTCTACAAACAGACAGCGCCCACTAGAGGCCGGAGGTTGCAGTTGGCAGGTAAACTCGCCCGTTTGTTTTGACGTCGTTGTGACTGCTTGGTCACCACGTTTGACAAACCAGGTAACCGTTTCATCCAACTCGCTATTCGGAAGGCGTGACAATAGTTCCCGTTGCCTCATATTGAGAATTCGACTACGGTTTCACGGCAAACGCGGCGGGTTGGTAACGGCAGCTAGTGAGGCTAACGTAACTAGCAAAGTGAAATTCTTTCACCTGAGTCCACTTGTACTAAACGTTAACGATCGCCATTTAAGCGGTTGGTTTGCGGGTTCGAAATGTGGGAAACGTTGCGTGTGGAGCACTCTGGCATTTTCTGGGCAGTAAATGTTAAGTCTAGCAACGTTATGCAGAGGTTGTAAAAGTGCTCGCATTCTGAAGTAGAACTACAAAAGACTGTTTTAAGTAGCATGATCGCTTTTGCTTAAATTGACAAGTACAGCATCTTCGTTGTTCTTAATTCTAAACAAACCCGTTTTGGGCTCGAGCTAAGCAAGTATGCACAATCAGCAAAAATAACTTGTTTTCTTCAGATTCAACATAATTTCAACCCAGTACGTGTGCTTCAACAGGAGCATCATGGAGGAGGAAGCGGTGTCCCCGCTAGAAAGCGAAATGGAGCCCTTGTTTGCCTCCGAGACCTACGCCGCAGAGTCCATGGCAGCGGACATGGACCCTTGGATCGTGTTTGATTCAAGAAAAACCCCCAGGTCGGAGTTCGACGACTGGCTGGAGAGCAACAGGCCATCGCAAGTGAACCGATTTGGCAACGAGGAGCTGGGCGTGAGCCCTGTGGGCTGGATTGCCGTGCTGGGCCCGGACCACTGCCCCGCCACCGGGGAAGTGGTCGCCCTCCAAGAGAGCTGGGAGAAACTGGTGGCCAGCGGACGGACGGTCAACTTTGAGAACGTCAAGGAGCTGGCGCTGAACCACAACGTCCTCTCGGGCAAGTGGCTCATGCACCTGGACACCGGCTTCAAGGTGGACCACGCTTGGGAATGCGTGGCCAGAGCGACGGTGGACGGCAAGATCAAGAGTGTCAAAGTCAGCCCGCACGACCCCGTCAAAGGGGGCAGGCATGTCATCTGCGTCTACAACCACAACTTCACCGACGAGAGCCAAGTGGTACAGCTGGACGCTCACATCCGAGCCTCGGGGGTCAAGTGTCCGCTGGCCTACAAGCCGGACGTGTACACGCACTTGGGAATCTACCGCAACAACCGCTGGAAGCTTTGTCCGACCATCTACGAGAGTAAATTCAACCTGGAGTGTGTGCCCAGGCGTTCGCTCATCATTAACAAAGTCACCAACCTGGATGTCACATAAGCGCGATGACGAGGGTCAAAGCTGTTTAAAAAAAATGTTATGGATTGAAAAGATTCCAGTTCTTCCTGTTGCAGGAAATGCACAAATTTCAAGTTGTGATTTTTTTTTTTTTACAAATATATATTTTTTACATTTGTGTCCTTATTTCAAAGGGATCCATGCTCTCTCTGTCTTTGTGCTGTTGAAGTTTGCACCATTTGTTGCAGCTCCCCCCCTAAAAAAAAAAAAAAAAATCCACCAACGAGCAAATTTGCAAATGCTGTTTGACTGTATTCATTCATTTTCGCTTACTGTGGTTGGAAAACTCCAGATTTCTGCACATTTTCTGTTTGCATTGACAGTAGTCATTTTCATAAACAGTTTACATGCTGACGTTGCCAAATAAAGTCCATTTTAAGAGTCCGACTTGTGCATCGTGCGGCCAAACCATGAGGAATTTGCAATCACAAGAATGGAAAACATTTTTATTTAGATAATAAAGGAAGTAGGTTTGAATGCAGCTATTTGAAGCTGTTGCCCCCCAAAAATATTTATATTATATTTGCCACTTGGGGTCTGATTTCCAAATTTTGTGTTTACCATCCAAAATTTGGGAGATCAGCCCAAGCACCATATGAACTTTGAAGTGGTGGAATTTGCAGAGGCCTCATTTTGGGACAGCCGAATAGCGAAGAAGCTTCCAAATTGCACTGGCGGTTTATCGGTCAGTTTTGTTTCCGGCATTTCAAAAAATTTGGCATGAGAAAAGATCCGTTCTGACGTGAGTTTGAATGTCAAATCGTTGCATTGTGACAAAGTGCAATAAAAGATGCAAAAGGGGCGCGCTTCGACCAAGCAAAGCATGAAAAGCTTTCACAGCTGATGTGAACGTCGCCTGTATTATTTCCAAGCAGACCATTCATTTGGTTCTGACATGACACGACGACAATTTGGCGAGATGTTCCAAAAAGGCACATTGGTCCGGTTTTGTTTCAAAGGCTGCATGGACTTACCTTGAAGTCGGTTTGCAATCCTAGTCAGAAAAGCCGACCCGTTGTCGTCGTCGTCGTTTAAAACAAAACAAATAACGGCTGAACACGTTAAGAGATGTCAACAATTCCGTTTTAGGTCCGTCTACTAGTATGCTTTTTGTCCTCACTAGTAACACAATTCAGCGCACTAGCGGAACTCGTATGCAACAATGGTCATTTCTTTTTCTTTTTTCTCGCTCCTGTCTGACATTTGTGCACTGATGGAACAACTTTGAAACCGGTGCAATGCCGAGGTAGGTGCGTGTGAACATGGGGAATATGATTTTTTTCCCGCCGTACTACAATAAAGTGTAATTGCACATCCACTCCACTAGTTGGCAGTGGCAGTATTAACTCTCCGCTGTAGGTTTGTTTTGCAACAAAAATGTGATTATTTATAGTTGCGGAGGAGAGTGGGTGGTGGTGGGGGTGCGCAAATTATTTTTTTCTTGCTAGGGGGGGGGGCGTAACCAAAAATAATTGAGAAGCACTGGACTAAATGCTGAAAGGCGTGATGTAAAGAGCTCTTTTAAGTGGGGTGTCCCGAAACAAAACCGGCTTGGCTTCCGCTATTAAAAATGGAAATGAGATGATCCTCATCCACCGAAATCAACTCGTCAAACTCGTCCAGCACGGCGGGCCGCTGCTGGTTGTTGCTGTTGTTGGTCAAGATGTCCATCATGCTCTCGTTTTGGAGCAGGTTGACGATGCTGTTGGGATAATTCATCCAGGTGCTTCCCGGGATGCCGGCCGGGTCCGAAGTGTCCTGCGCCGGCGCCGCCACCGCTGCTGCCGAGGGGCCGGCCTGCTGGCCGCTGACGCTCTCGTCCGGCGGGTTGAGGAGGTCCACAAAGTCGTCCATGTCGAGGCTGTCCAGGGTTCCCGAGGCCTGGGCTTCCGAAAAGCTGGGGAACTGCGGGATGCCCTCCTCGGCCGTCGTGGCGTCCACTGGGAACTGCGAGCCCAGTAAGGGGAAGAAGCCGGCGGACTGCGAGGAGGCGGCGCTACCCTGCGAGGCCGGCGGCTCCTGCGTGATGACCGAGCTGATGTTGGGGAAGAATTCCTGAAGGTCTGACAGGTTGACGGTGGGGTAGTCCTGGCTGGAGACAGACGGGTGGTTGACGGAGCAACTGGAGACCCGGACGGCTTGGGGCTGCGGGCCCAGGTTCAAGCTCTCCATGATCTTCCACGTTTGACTCGTGGCCGCGGCCGAATTGGACGATGGGGAGGGGCAGGGGGCGGAGGAGAAGGGGGAGGGCGAGGCCTCCACCTTGGTCTGGCTTGAGAACATCTGGCTCGGCTGCATGTGAGCGAAGGACGGCTGCGCTTTGGCTCCGCTGGCAGCAGGTGGAACTGCAGCACAAACGCAAGCAGCACCGTAAACAAAACTTCAACGCAAACTACTGGACATGACAAGATGGGCCCGACCCAGACGGATTGCCAATTACCATATTTGGCACCTTTAATGGGCTGATTCATTTCAAAAATTGTGTAACAAGTCATCTGGGATGTTTGTCGCACAGAAGCGACATCATCAAGCAGCAGCCAATAAAATGGCTCCTCGCAGACGAGTTTGCGTGCGGCGTCGGCTTGAATGGCTCACCGGCTCTTCACATTTATCTCGTCCCGAAACGCAACGTGAAATAAAAAGTGATTTTCTTTTTTGTGTCAAAAATGAAAAAAATATGTATAGTCTATAAAAGAAGAAGGGCACAAAAAAAAAAACTCATACTAAATCTAACTAAAACCAAACTGAAAACTAAGCATTTTTGAAAAAAAGTGAAACAAATAAAAACTAACAAATGAATTAAAAGTGACTACAACTCAAAACTTACTACAATTCCAAATTCCAAAAGCTTAACGACGCTTGTCATGAAGACAATAAGAAGCAAACTCACAAGCTGGCGCCATCATCGACGGAGGTTTGTTTGGCGCCGTCCTCCTGGCGGGGCTGAAGTGTCGTCGATCGGGCGGCGGAATCGATCCTGAAAATCCCAAAGAGGCGACTTTTATTATTCTTGCGACTCAAGCGGGGACGACAATAATGAGGTCATACGTGTCGACAGCAGCGATCCCAGCTTGAGACTGTGGAACATATCGCCGGTGCGTTTCCGCTTCTCATTCCACCGGTATTCGTCTGCACGGGGAAGAAGCGCAATCAGACGACAGTTACGGCACAAAGTTGCTCGAGGGAGGCGACGGCGCCGAGTCAAGTCGTACCGCGGTCGGCGGGCAGGTACTGGAAGTCCATGGGCTCGCTGACCTCGCGGTCCGAGGGCCGGCGCAGCTGCACCTTGACGCGGACGGGCTCGCTGAGGTTGGCGTCGCGATAGGGCGGCGTGCGGAACACGATGGCCACCTGCCTGTGGACGTCGGCCTGCGAGAACGTGCCCTTGCCTTCCCACGAGTCTTGGAAGAAGCGCACCTCGATGTCCTCTGTGGAGACGGGCGGGATTGAACAGGAACTGGACCAAACCTTACAACCCCCCCTCAAAAAAAAAAAAAAACACTAGACAGCAGTTTTGACCTTTTTGTACTTTGTCGCACAGTAGAAAGATTTCATCGCCGCCTTTGCAGCTGCCCGAATTGCGGTTCACTCTGCAGATTTTCAGCTCAGCCGTGTTTGGAGCCCCTGTGATACAAAAAATTGAAAAAAAAATGCAATTTCAGACAGATGAGATCAAATTTCATTTTTACTTTTGTTTTTCAAATTCAGTCTGTATGAATTCCTTTTCGAGCAGGATTGTTAGTTTTTATGTTTTTGAAAATGCTTTGTATTAGATGAGCATTTATTGGATTTAGTTTTTTCCCCTCACCCAATATGGAATATTTGATGAGTACAAGATAATAAAATAAAGGGCATCAAGTAAAATGACTGTTTGACCTTCTTTCTTCTGTATGGATGGACAGCGATACAGAAATGAAGAACGAAGCTCATGCTTGACTTATAAGGACCAAAATGATAGTTCATTTTATGAATGTAATTTAAAAATCCATCCATCCATCATCTGTCCCGCTTCGCCCCACGAGGCTCACGAGGGGTTCCGGAGCCTATCCCAGCCGTCTTCGGGCAGTAGGCGGGGGACACCCTGAACGGGTTGCCAGCCAATCGAAGACGAGCAACTACTCACACTCACGCCTTGGGACAATTTGGAGTGTGGCAGTAAAAGTTGCAATCTTTCTTTTTTTTTTAAGTCCGTTAAAATCCTGAGCCGTGGTCATGCCCGCTAGGATCCAGCAAATGGCGCTACACATGTAAATTAAAAAGCACTCACTGTTGTCAAAGATGGGCTGCGAGACGACGGGCTCCAGAGGGAACAAGTCCCCCGTAGGCAGCGTGATGGAGGCCTGGAAGCAGAGCCGCACCGAATTCAGGTCAAATTCCTCCTCCCACACCTTGGCCTCGTGAACTGCAGCCAAGACACATCGGGGAGAGGATGAAGGTGTGGCGCAATCGCATCGCTGCATCCTGCCACAAAAGCTCTCCGATTGGTTAACATTATGAGAATGAGATTGTGGGGCTGGACGGTCACGCGAGAAATAATCACCACAATTGTGATTGATTGATTTTTGAAATGGTGATTAACAAACATTATTCATTGATTTCTAAATGTACAACTCCCAAAAGTCAATCTTTAATGGACAACCCGAAAATCAATTTGTAACAAATTAAAATCAGAGCAATTAAAATAAATAAATAAATAAAATAATTAATGGAAATTTCCCTGCTATGCGTGTTTTGGCCTCTGAGGGGCAGTGTCGTGCAGTGCAACATGAATGTTGCCTTTGAGCTTTTTCATGAATCGGACTGGCTTTTCACAGATTGGGAAGAACAAATGATGAACATTTTTACATTTTCTGTTCCGACAGCGTTGGAGTGTGTGAATATTGATTATTTGAAGGAACATCACTCCCGGAACTTGCCGCTAGTTTTCTGTTAGCCACTCAATGGAAGTGCTCGTTGACGGCTCGCATCAGCATCGCTGATGTTTTAAAACAATATTTCTTGTTTCTGGCCGCCACTTACTGTTGAAGGGGTTGTTGTTGGTCTGCAGCCGACACGTGATGGCCTCAATCACGTCCTTCTTCTTCACACACTGAATGCCCAAGTTCTGAAAACTGAAAACACACGTTCACGTTTTGCTTGTCTTATGTTCCAAAAGTGATTTGTTATTCACAACAAATGATGAAAGCGTGTTCATCTACTAGCGACATCTAGCGACAGGCAGAACACGGTTGATTTATTTGTTCAATATCTATAATGACAGATAAACCAGCTGACGTCGATCCGGTATTTTGTAATTATGCGACGGCAATTAAGCCAGCACCCGAGTCGCGTTCCAAAACGATTTTTCATTTGACTGACGTGTGTACAACAAGTAAAAGACAAACATGCCGTGAGCCAATCTGGGCTGTTAATGATTCACGCCAGACGGGAGGGCGACGGCGGCCTCACCCGAGACAGCGGCGGTAAAAAAGTGTCCACAATCACTCGCATGAAGCTCAGACGGCAGGAAGCTGGTTGCGTGACGTCGCTTCCAGGACAAGGCGGCGGACGTACCTGTGTATGCGCCTCTCCTGCAGGTCGGCCTCGTAGTAGCCGTGCTTGCAGTCCTTTCCGACCAACTCGTGCGGATGAGGCTTGTACGGCGTGTTCTTTGTCACCAGGGAGATGCGAACCCGCAGAGGGCCGCTGTAGTTGTGCACCTGTGCCATGACATAGTTCACACACACACACACACACACACATAAAAGCATCTTGAATAAAAGAAGACAGGAGGCCACAGGTGAAATACTGATTTTTTTTTTCTTTTTTGTCTTATTGTGTATTCAAGCAGCAATTGTTTGATCGCAACGTCCTTATTTCTGTTAGCTCGTCCGCAGTTTTTAGTATTATAGGTTAGCATCACAGTTATTATCGTTAATGAAAACTAACGGAAAAAAAAATAAATAAATAAAAATTGAAAAAAAAAAATAATTCAGTCAATGAAATTTAAGTAAAAATGAAAATGCCTTAAAAATAAAGAAAAAAATAACTGAATCAACATCTTCATTTTCTAAAACAAAAGCTAACTATAATTAGCGCAAAAATGTCCTTCATTTTCTGTCTTTGTCAATTCCACACACGGGCTTTCGGGCTTCATTTAAATGCTTTCTTTTTGTTATTGTTGCTGATTCGGACTGAAGAAAGAAGGTAAAACAGTCGTAGGAAAATTGGGAGTTTATTTTATTACACGATACTTAGCTTTCAAAATCTTGCGTGCGACAAATATCCCAATATTAAAAAAATAAATAAAGCTAATACTAAAACGCAACTAAAATGAAGCATTTTGAAATGGCTGCCCTACAATCCATTTAAAACTAACTTAATTCAAAAAACAAAAGTCAAAATGAAATCAAAACTATAACAACCCTCGTTAGCATTAGGCTAGTGGACTTTTGTTAGACTAAATGATACGTTTCGGTTAAACATATTGGAGCTTAAATGCACGATGTTAAATATTCTTTTCTTTTATGTGACAGTTTTACAATAAAGTTCAACTGGAAGGGACGAACAGTTTGAATCTTTTTTGGCAAATTCTGCAAGCAAAAGAATGAAAACAAGCGCTATGTAATTATTTGAAAAGTTGAAATGTGTCTTACGGAGTGAAGGTGTTGAAACGTGCATTTTCTTTTTTTAATTCACGTAGTCGTTCCGTTTTGTGGATTTTCACGTATTGTGAGTGAGCCTTCAATGTAATCACAAATTCATCAACGACCAATTTGTTTTTTGTGTGCGCTTTGACATTCCCAAGGATGCCACCAAAAGCTTTTCTGAACGGGAATTGGCATCAAGGAAGTATCTTGAAGTAATACATCTCAACAGAGGGTCAAGATTTGTATGGTGGGGAGGAGCTAAGTTTAGCCTGGGCTGTAAGTGGAAGCTAGGGAGAGTCTCAAATCATCTGACATTTTGACTTTAAGGGTAATGTTGTTATACGAGTTTGAAACGATAATTAAGTGTTTTGGGATTAAAGTTTGTTGTATATTTACTTTTAATATTGCCAAGATTTTCTTTGAGGCACTTAATGAGGGTTTTTCATGATTCTTTGACTTTCGGGACGAGAAGTAAACTCACCTTAATGGCCGGGTGGGTCTTGGTGGTGTCGTTGCTTTTCTCGCCAGGGATGCTGCCTGCCGAGCGCCCCTCGCACTTGTAGCGAAACCGCATCCCGCGCTGCTTCGGCTGCTCGATGATCTCGATGAAGGGGCTCGCTGTTTGGACTTGACACAGCCACAACAATGTGCTTCAAAAATACGGTCCGACCGGCTCAGATTGGGCTGAACCATTTTAGGAAAAAGATTTTATTGAAATGTTTTTTTGGGGGGAAAATATTTCGATTTAATTTTCGATTTTCTTCACAATATGCAAGTGTTATCATTAAAAAAAATCAAAGCAAGAATGCAAGGACACTAAGAGAGGGGCAGTTCTTTCTCAGGTTTTCAAAAACTTTTTGCCGTCAATTATAATTTTGTATTTATGTGTACCTGTGTATATGAAAATGATTTTTTTATAAACCCCAAAATGTTTTACATTTCGTATTAATGTTCTTTGCACATAAAGGTCAGATTATGTGTTAATAAAATCATTGACCCTTAGCAAAGCTAAATTGATTACAAATATATTATATTATTATTCTATAATAAATATAATTAATTCCGGGATTACAGATGACAGTGTGCCTTTTTTTTTTTTAATCAGTCCAGTGCAGGCTAGTGTGACCTGCTTCGTGAACGTGAGGCACAAGAGCCCTTTGAAATAACGCAGCTATGACGATCTCAAAATCGCGTCGTCTGAGATTGCGATGTTGGTCCCACAACGATAAATCGTTCAGTCCTAGGCTGGGTGTGATTGGTGAATCATTTGTAGTTGTCCGGATAAGTCGTCGTACCTGGGTTGAGCGTGTTCATTCGCCATCCATACACACCTGCAACGGACACAAGGGGAATTTTGAAACACCCAAAATGGCAGCGCAACACATGAAAAAATGTTTCAGCACATTTTTGTGGCTTGGCAAAAACTTCTCATTCTTGGTGTGGTCACAGTGGAAGTGTCCTAAGAGGTAAAAGGTCGCAGAGATACACTGAACATGCTGACTTGACATGCATGCCAGTGATGACAAAAAAAAAAAAAAAGAGCTAGTGTCAAATGACATGTGGAAAGCCACTCGCCAGATTCAGATTTGTTGCAATTCATAAAATGAAGTGAGCTGCGACACAAAGGTCATGCGGTCCGAGCAACTCTGACGATGGAGGTATCTTACGTTCTAATTACACAATCCATCGTACGAATTCAGGTTGGTTGCTTCAAACATAAAGACGTGTTGTACACGTGACGTGAGTGCCATGAGGCCAACATAAGCCAAAACAAAGTGTCATCTGTTGAGTACAATTCAGTTGTATTTAACTTTTAAGTTCAATTATACTTGGTGTAAAAAGATAGCAAATCACTTTACATTTCACACACCATATGCCATTGGTATTTAGTTTTTGTTTTTTGATTGGGATGATAGCCGAGTGTAAACTCGTTACACTCGTCAGAATCCTTCGTTTCCTAAAAAGAAGACAAACTATCCGTGTTGAACTTGCCCACAGAGAGGACAAATTAATTATGGTGCACTGGTGGTCAAAAAGGGTTAAGGTGATCCATCTTGATCATTTTATTCTTTTCTTTTTTTTTTTTACACAAGTTTCAAGTGCAATACATTTGGATGGAATCCTTATGAAATAGTCTCCTTATGCACCATAGTGATGTCACAGCGTTCAAACTGTACAAAATGTTACAGTGATAAAACCTCTCACTCATTTTAGAAGCAGATGTTAAGTCCTGAGTATTTTTTAGGAGGTACGAGGTTGAAAAGCTTTGAGAATCACTGATTATAAAGTCAATATTTACAAAGTAATGTATGATCGCACGATGGAGGCCACTCCAGTCACGATTTGCAACACAAACAATATAATCTGACATTTTTGATCTAAGACGAACTGTAGGTGAGTTGCTCACACGTACGAATATGCCTTTGGAAGTGGAATATTCCAGAATATGCCCCCAAATGAGGTGGCTTAATATGAAATAAATTCGTTTTCAAACGACGTTCAGGGCCTTGACGGTCGCAGTAGGAAATGCGTGAGCCAACAGGCCCGTCGTCAGCGCGACATTCGCTCACACCAGGAAGGTTCTTCATTTCAACACAACTTCCTTTGAACATCTTGAAAATGATCACACGTCCAAGTAAGAAAGGAATAATAAACGTTGACACGACACTGGTCGCGAGGGGATTCCCCAAGGCGCAAAACAACTCCCCGTCCACTTTCACCTCGCTCCACCTTCCGCGCTCCAAAAAAAAAAAAAAAAAAAAGAAAGAAAAAGAAAAAAAAGTCAGCAAACAAGCAGCAAAGCGAGCGAAAGCGGCTCCACTTACTGGCCATGGCTCCCACGATACCCCGCGGACTCGCTGGGCTCCTTTTGTCAAGGTTGCAAAGCCCAAAGTGTGCGAAGTCTGGCGAAAACGCGTCTCGAGTCGGAGCAACTCGCTGGCTGGAATCGCCTCCTTCGCTCTCTCTCTCTTTCTCCACCCACAAAGATTCGACATTCGGTCCTGCGCCGGGACGCAGCGTCAAGCCACAAGTGACAACAACACGCGCGCTTTCCGGGAAGGCAACAACGACATTGTCCTCAACACCGAAAACAAACAAAAATTTAAAAAAAAAAAAAGGAGAGAGAGAGAACAAGCTCTACTAAAGTGGGATCTAATTTCAACATCATTTAGGATGTACAGTACAGTTGCAAGAAAAGTAAGTCAACTCTTTGGAATTTTCAGGGTTGCAACATAAACTGGGCACAAAATAAGATCCGTTACTCACCCAAATCACAACGACACCACACAGTCTGCTTCGACTCATACCAAAGAAATCATTTCACTTGTTTGCAGGTGAAATTCATTTCATCTTCTCTTCACATTTTATGCAACTTTCTTCATTTCTGTGCTAAGAATGAAAACGATAAATGTTATACTTTCCGATTAATGCGGTTGGAAGTGTTGGTTAAAGCTGCCGTGCCCTTTATCTGAACCTTCGGCTTTAATAAGAGGCCAAACCTCCTGTCGCCAATCATCTCAGCTAAACATTTCACAAGGATTTTTGAGCCAAACAGTTTCCAATTCGAGAATATTCTTGGCAGGACCGGTGTGATTTGGGTCAGGACTCCAGAAGACACATTTTCTTCGGTTAAAGTTATTTAATCTGTTCTTTTGTTGTTGTCCTGTAAAAAGTCTCCACCCCCCCCCCCCCATCAATGATGGCAACGCAACCAGGCCCTGAAGTAGTAAAGCAGACCCACACCACAATACCCCCCCCCTTCCACGATACTTGACAGTGAGGACGCGGTTCTGGTGGCGGTGCGTTGTGCAAGTTTGCCAGTCAAGCTGTGGAACATCCAGGCGCTCTTTTGCCTACTTCAAACCTGTTTGAATGTTTTTATGTTTACACTGGTACCGTCCTCCATGGTGTGCTCCAGTTCGTTTAATACTTGACTTTAATCATATTTCAAGAAAAGCAAGTGTCAACGATAGTTACAAGTCTCGAGCCGAAATTTAGGATTGACATTATTGAGCATTCTGCGCTCCGGTTCAAATTTCAGAGCAGGAAGTTTGCGTTGTCGTGCCAGGAAGTCAGAGCTTTTATTTGATCAGACCAAGTCGTCCTTTTCCGGTTGTATTGCCGGGGAACTTGATGCCAAAATGGCACGGCACGTCACCACCCACTCAAAACAGCGCGGAAATACCCAGATGACGCACTTTGAGGATCAGAAAAAGATCGTGTGTGCGTGGGAGAGACGAAAACCACAACTCCGGATCGGATTAAGTCATCGTCTGGGGGATAGTTTCATTGTTGATTCTGTGTTGCTTAACACAGGAACCATAAACACTTATCTCGTATCTCACACTTGAATGTCGGATATTTATTGCTCTTAACTGTATCGGGCCAACTTTAGTGGTGACTGGAAGGGGGAGGGCGAGGAAACAACGCCTCCGCGTTTTGCCCACGAGAGGGCGACGTCGGCGAGTAAATGTAATGTCGTCAGGAAAGCGCAACAGTTCGCTAACGTCCAACTTTTTTACCAACCAAAATATTTAAATAAATACAGACCACGGAAACATTACAGTGCATGTAGAGTTTGAACACGAATACTGTTGAGATACAGAAAACATAATATTTAAATGATTCATTTAAAACGTACATAAAGATAAGTGGTCTTCAAAGTAAAGAAAAAAGCTTATAAAAATGGCATGTAAATGTCTTAAACGTAAAAGCTAAATACAACTAAACTATACTTGGGCAGACTATTTACATTCAATTACGTGATAGTGTTATAAAGTGCTTCTGTGGTTCATGTTGGCTGGAACCAAATAATTGCATTACCACAGAGCAAACTGTACAATGTCACCCAGTTTTGTCTCCCTCGTAACAAGAAGTCGTTCTATTGGTGCGCAATGTCACACAATCGTAGAATAAACATCACTAATAATACAGAGGGCGCAAAAGACACATTCAATATGGCGGACCCGCTGACGTATCCAGCTCAACGCAGGATCTGTGTATATTTGATGTCTATGGTTGCCAAGGCAGAAGGAAGAATGATGCCTTCACTGGCTCACTTCAAACGTGGGACATACGACTTTTATTTTCTTGTAATTATCACGTACACATGCAATAAATACGTCATATCCAAACTAGTCACTTTAGATCACTCTCGATCGACTTGTGGCCGATTGAATCGACCCCCCTCGTCGCCTGAGTGCGTTTACGTACGCAAGGGACTTTAAAGGCAGCGCGAGGCATGTCATAAACGGCCTGGCCGCGGTGGTTGGTGGTGCGTTTGCGGCCAGTGAGGCGGTACCTCTCGAGCCTCCTTCACTCTGCTGCGCAAGCGAGCTCTTCGGAACAGAAATGGCGGAGGGGGAGTTGGACGTGGATTCGTTGATTTCCAGGCTTTTAGAGGGTGAGTTGGACTCTTTTCACCGCGGATTGTGCGCGAATCCTGCCATTGCGTCCCCTTGTTTTGGTCCAAGGGCCCACCAGCTGTAAGCTTTGCTCGACTCGCTGGTGGCGAAGAAAAATGTCTTGGTGGTGAAATCACAGCCGCACCTTTTAAGCTTAGTTGGCCCCTTTTCACTTATTTTTCTTTTTTGCACGTTTCGAAATGTGCTCTCAAATCTTTGCCACCGATGTGTGGCGTTTACGTGGCAAACAAAAAGTTGTCGTTTTGCGGCCGTTGGCACCAGGTGGAGTAAATGTCGTTTATTAACGTCCTGGCATTGTCTTATTACAAGTGCACCTCACGTCATGTCATCATCGAAGCGTGTCGAAATCAAACCAGCAAAGTTGGCGTGCTATTTTTAAAAATGCTGCTCGTATTTCTTCAACGGCGGACGGCGGACGGCAGCTTCAGGTTCGCCTTACTCGCAAAAGTTGCTGTTATCTCCCCATATACGCGACGTCACTTGGCCGATAATAACGCGAGCCCAAAGTGTGAGCACGGTTGTTTGGTTCTGGTAGAAAGGAAACACTTGAGGTCCCGTGTGCGCCTGCTGCATTTTTCAGCAGTTCTAAGAAGAAACGCATTTTTTTTCGCAAGGTGATGTGGCGCTCAGAGGGGAGAATGCACGACATGTGCAAGTTGTGTTTACATGCGAATGTTTACACAAGAAGGGATGAATTGAATTTGGCATTTAACAGCTTGCTCCTCTTTATCCCCGTTTTGCCATACATTGACGAGAATGCCCCCATGAGGGAAAGGAGATCCGCAATCGCTGATGCACAATGAGCGCACAAGGGCTGCCGTCCACCTCATCTTATAACCAACCAGACAGCAAATGCATATGCACAGTCACGTGTATTTATATTTGTATTTTTTTTTAAGATGGTTTCCAATGCAGATTTTTATTGTGGTTGACGCTGCAACCCAAAATTATGGTTGTCGTTGGAAACTCGTCGGCGGCATCTCTGTGTGACAGTTTGTTTTAGAGACACGGTCGCTTGGTGCCGTTTGTAAAAACGCCGAAGATTGAGTTGCTGAACAAATATTGAGCAATTTGCAGACAATTTGCACAACAACAGCACAGCCTAATCATCATCCCGATTGATTGGGCGTGTTACATAATCGATTGCATTATTGACTTGATTCTCGCGGTCGCGAGCTGGCAATACAGTGAATTCTTGTTTATCGTGACGTGTGTATATATGAACGCTTTGTGAATAATGCATCCATTCTCTGTACCACTTGTCGCTGGAGCCCATCCCAGCTATCTTCAGGCAGTAGGCGGGGCACACCCTGAACGGGTTGCCAGCCAATCGCAGGGCACACAACCACCAACAACCATTCACGCTCACACTCATACCTAGAGGCAATTTAGAATGTCCAATCAACCTATCATGCACGTTTATGGAATGTGGGAGGAAACCGGAGTACCCGGAGGAAACCCACACAGACATGGGAAGAACATGCAAACACCACACAGGGAGGCCGGAGCCGGAATCGAACCCACGACCTCTGCACTGTGAGGCCACCGTGCCGCCCACTTTATGATTTTTACTAATCCAAAATATGCATGTGAGATGCATGTGTTCTTTTGGTTCTCACAGTCTACACTGTCCTGTCATATCTGTGACTTTGAATGCGTGTTGGACCTGGCCTGATGAGTAATTTGGTTGTCAACCAATTAGAATGCCGTGTTGGATTTTCTTGGCTCAGGAGTGCGGCTGACTGTATGTCTGCTGAGTGGCTCTCGGTTATATTTTGTTCAATTTGGTGCTGGGCTATAGTAAATTAGCAAAGGATGTTTACTAAACACTACATGAGGTGCCTCAACTCACTTTGACATAATTCCTTGTGGCCAAGATGCTACCTAACTATGGGGGGAGTTCACTGTTAACTTCATAAAAAAAATAAATTAAAAAAAAGAGAATGGTCAATTAAAAATCAAATCCGAGTGCCGGACGACTGTCAGCAGACCAAAATACATTTTGGTGTTTTGTTTCAATGACGACGGAGCTGCGGAGCCGTCTTATTAAATGTCAGCACACACAGCTGTCCGTGATGCTAATCAACCAAACGGTGCGGTGCCGAGTGCGCGGCTTGACTTGTTCCCTCAGTGGCGCTACGGGACAGGAAGTGAAAAAAAAAAATGGCCGCCAGTTCGCCAGTGCACGAATTCCAAAGCCGCAAAACGTCTCGTGTGTAAATAAGTCTGGTTGTTTACAGCGAGAGACTCTCGACGATGACATTTTGGGAGCTGCGTATTTTTGCATTGCCGACGTTGCGGAAACAATGGCGCAGGCTTGTGCGTGGAGGCGCCTTTGCCCCCTGGCACCGTCGCTGGCCAAGGGGGCTCGACCACGACTCGGACCCTCTCCTTCCAGATGGCATCAGTCCCCCTCCGTTGTGTCACTTCGGTCCACCTCACAAAGACGGCCATTCTTCTCCAAATGTCAGTGGCACAAAAAAAAAAAAAAACGGCCTGTGCTGACACGCCGTCGCATTTTCTCCCTCCTTAGTTACGCTCAAGTAAGCCTTCTTCCCGTTTGCGGATGCGTCGTCAAGAGCTCCTTTGAAGGACCTTCGAATTCAGACGCAAAAAAATGTAAATTCCGTTAGCTATCCTCCAAAAGTTCAGAAAACAATTTGTGTCCCGCCGAGATTTTTAAGTGTTTTTTTTTCTTTTTAAGCATTTTCACAGTATACGGACACTCCTCTATTTCTGGACATTCATCCAACAAACATTTCGGACAAAGTAAAAGGAAGTCAAGTAAAAAAAGACAGACCCAGGTGGATGGCGTTCAGTTAGTAAAAATGTATGGGAGGGGCTTAAATTGTATGCGCGTATTTTAAGTGCCTATATTGCGGATTTTCACCAAGTGCGGCCGGTTGTGGAACATAAAAACATTTGCTATGCAGTACTGCGCGGACGACGGCGATGACAACATAATCATTCGGACCGCGTCAGACCGGAAACACGCTTGGCTTGGCTAACGTGCGTTGCCTCCCAACGGCTCCGTTTGCCGGCTCGTCTCGTTCTCATTCCATCGGCCGAGAGAGGGCAGATGAGGAGCCTCGCAGGGCTCCCTCTCGGCCCTCAGTGCAGCGACGCCCATATAAGGCCTGGCTCGCGCTTTAAGACCAACGTTGCTGCTCCAAAATGAGCGGAAAAAATAGTTGGCCTCCGTGACCAGTCAAGCAGTCGAAAGCCAAACGTGAACTCATCACCTCTTTCCCGCGCTGACCAAACACACACACAAAAAAAAAAAAGACGACCAAGAAGAGGTCAATTCCTTCGATAAAACTCGTTAACGGGGCTTTGTGACTCATGTCAACTATTTGGAGTGATTGCACACGCACACACCTTCACACTCCCAAATCCTCACTCATTCACTCCCACACACACACACGCACGCATGCTCACACGCATGCTCACACGCTCTCATCAAAAGCACGCACACACTTAAATGGACGCCAGTCATTTCAGGTCATTTCATTATTTTTGTAGCGTATACAGGAATCTTTTTTTTTTTTTTAAACAGGCACAGTTGTGACCAATTGGAGAGACGTGCAGTCGAGCAGTGAGAAAAGATCTCATTTCACACAATTGGTGAGAAAATGATGATGTTGATCTAAACTATGGAGCGACGTTCGCATTTCTAAATGATACCTCAGCAGAGATGAGACGATGACAGCCTGACCAGGTTGACATTGACGCCCCCCCCCCCTGCTTATATGACAGCCTTGCATTTGCCCCCCAAAAAAAGTCATTCCAAATTGTATAGAATTTTTTTTATACTGGGACGTGCGTTTTGTGTTTAAAGCTGACAGTGCGGGAAGGAGCCTTTTTTTTTTGTCACAGTACACGTGTCTTCGGTCACAGACGCTTTGCATACTGGAAATTGCTCTTGTTGGGTTGCCATGGAGATGAGATGTGCAGCGTGTTGCGTTCGGGGGATTATGAGAGGTCCACTTTTTTTTTTTCCATTTTTTTATACTTTCACAAAAGGAAGCTGAGAACCATCCCCGGCACAAGCTCAGAATGGTACGTCCCAAAGTCAAGGTCACTGTGTGTGTTAAAGGGGAGCTAAAAAAAAATAAATAAATTGGTGTGTGTGTGTGTGCGGCTGAAAGGGGATTCCTGTGTGTGTTTGTTTGTCCTATATCAGTCCTGACTTGTCAGTTGATCCAGCTGGCGAGTCTGCAAGCACGTCAGCGCACAACGCAGAATCAGGGAGGTCCGGGAAATCTCTCTCTTGACACGCGCACACACACACACCCAGTTTTGTTTCACACACACCTTAGCCTCTCCCGCTACTCTCCCTTTCTCTTTCACACACCATTTCAGTCTCATACGCACCCACTTACACACATCTTGGCCTCTCGCTCTTCGTCTCTCTCACGCACGCACACACCTTTGTTTTTCTCTCTCATATGCATGCTCCTCACTAATTATACATGCTGGTACGTGTGCGCAAGTCTGTAACACAAACAGTTGGGTCAAAAATAACCCAATATGGATCAAAAAGGGACCAACCAAACTTTTGAATTTGGAGTGAAATGAAAATGCCACAACACTCTAAAAAGAGTTGAGTCAGAAATAACCTGATCCATGTATGCCCAATTTTTTTTTTCTACAAAACAACCCCATTTTGGGGGGAAGTATTGTGGCTTATTTTTGACCAACAGCCCATTTCAAAATGTGGAGACCCGCAGCTACACATCCGAAGCGGCCAATGTATTTCCACGTTTGTTTTTTGGGCAAAATTTTGCTATTGTGGCTTTACATCGGGTGCATTTTGTAGTCCGTAAATTACGGCACGCTTACTACGCTCAATTCTTTGTGTTTTGTTCATTTGATGCATTTTTTTTTAGGGGGGGGGGGTCAGATGGGGTTCAAAAGATCAACCCCAGAAAGTTGAGTCGGCTCTTTTTCCCACCCACATTGTTCATCCAACTGTTTTTAGCGTGAACAGCCAAGGTTCAAGTGTTACATAACATTTGGAAGACGCACTAGCGGAGCGAATGTGCCGACTCTGTCGTTAAGGATGAATGGAGTAGACAAAGCGCGCCATTTACACTTTTGCTTTCACATCCCCCAGTGCGAGGATGTCGTCCGGGGAAGATCGTCCAGATGACGGAGGCCGAGGTGCGCGGCCTCTGCATCAAGTCCCGGGAGATCTTCCTCAGTCAGCCCATCCTTCTGGAGCTGGAGGCACCGCTCAAAATCTGTGGTGAGCGCCGGCCGGCCGGTCATCGGCGGGGCCGCCATCGTTGCCGCCGCCGCCGTCTGACTTTTCTGAACCCGATCGCGTGTCTTGCGCTCCTCATGCAGGTGACATCCACGGGCAGTACACAGACCTGCTAAGGCTTTTCGAGTACGGTGGCTTCCCCCCGGAGGCCAACTACCTGTTCCTAGGCGACTACGTGGACAGGGGGAAGCAGTCCTTGGAGACCATCTGCCTGCTCCTGGCCTACAAGATCAAATACCCCGAGAACTTCTTCCTGCTGCGCGGCAACCACGAGTGCGCCTCCATCAACCGCATCTACGGTTTCTACGACGAGTGTGAGCGCGGGCGCCGCGTCGAAGCTGTCGGCCGACGTTCGGCGTTGTCGCTTACCTCGTTACTTGTGCCTCAGGCAAGCGGCGGTTCAACATCAAGCTGTGGAAGACGTTCACCGACTGCTTCAACTGCCTGCCCATCGCTGCCATCGTGGACGAGAAGATCTTCTGTTGTCACGGAGGTACGCCAGGCCAGGGGTGCGCGGGTCGTGGACGTGGAGCGTTGGCTCCAGCCGCTCATGATGTGATGTCACGCTACCGCTCGCAGGTCTGTCGCCTGACCTGCAGTCTATGGAGCAGATCAGACGCATCATGAGACCCACAGACGTGCCAGACACAGGTTGGTGGACACGCGCTTTTAAAAAGTCGCTTGGACATTTCAAGATGACTTTTAATTGTCTGAGAATTTTCATTTTCCCTCTAAATGATTATTTTCCCTGTCGGTAAGAAGCACAACTTGTCTGGTAAGGTGTAAAATGCATTTGATAAGAGTTCAATCTAATCAAATGAATGTAGATACAAATACTTATAGAAGATTAATAAAACAACCCGAAATGTGTTTATAGTTTCCACATGAAACGTGAATCATACGACCTAACGGCAAAGTTTGTTTAACAACTTGTCGTCACAAAGAGATCTTCAACAACACCACACGAACGTTTCATCCAACATGAATTGAAAAACTATCAAGACATTGAACGTTAGCCTACTTAAAATCACTAAAGAGGATTTCGATTTTCATCCCTTCTGACCGCCAGGGTGCGCCGCTTAAAGCACTCAAAATGTTCCCTTCGCGCATGTGCAGTTTGAGTATTCATACCAAACGAGTCACCTATGACCCCTGGATGACCCCTGGACGCGCATAAATTCCGGTGTCGCCAGAGCTTTGTTTTCCTACAGAATCTTCTTGCGTGAACACGAGGATTCCGAGTGAGAGGATGCCCTGGCGGTCAGTCCCGATTCGTAGAACCCGAGTTAGTGACGTAACTTTCCTTTGTCCAGTGAGCAGCAAAACTCCTGACTTGAGAAGGTAGCAAAGATAAGATAAGCGCGTCTGTGTGTTCCCTGTGACCGGCTGGCGACCAGTTCGGGGTGACGTCTGCCGTTTTGCCCAAAAGTCAGCTGGGATTGGCCGAAGATGGCGCATGACACTTCCTGGTTGACTTCTTTATCGATCCATTGATCTCCTGCAAAGCGATGACAAAGCTTTGCTCGTTTTTAACAGAGCGCCCCCTAAGAAACAGAAGTTGGAGATGGCCTAATACCGCTCGTGTGTTGTCATGAAACCTGCTGCTTCTCCTTTTAAGGGAGTCAGAGACTCACGCTGGCTTTTTTTTTTTTTTTTTTTACCCGACATCCTCTTTTATGGTCTGTGGAGGGGGGCACCGTGTGCATGAAACACGCACACACCGACAGAGTGGAAAATCAAAGTAGTTGCGTACCATCCTCCAGGCCTCCTGTGCGACCTCTTGTGGTCGGATCCAGACAAGGACGTGCAGGGCTGGGGCGAGAACGACCGCGGCGTCTCCTTCACGTTCGGCGCCGACGTCGTCAGCAAGTTCCTCAACCGGCACGACCTGGACCTCATCTGCAGAGCCCACCAGGTCCGAAGCATGACGCGATGTCACACGTGAATTCTGTGTATGTGCTACTTACTGGCTGCGTGGCGCCCCCAGGTGGTGGAAGACGGTTACGAGTTTTTCGCAAAGAGGCAGCTGGTGACGCTCTTCTCGGCTCCCAACTACTGCGGCGAGTTCGACAACGCGGGCGGCATGATGAGCGTGGACGAAACCCTCATGTGCTCCTTCCAGGTGCATGCTCAAAAACTGCAGTTGGGAAGTAGCACGGCAACGTCGTTAATTTCAAACTGCTGCGTGTCGTTCAGATCCTGAAGCCCTCCGAGAAGAAAGCAAAGTACCAGTACGGCGGCATGAACTCCGGTCGGCCCGTCACTCCTCCCCGCACAGCGCAACCTCCCAAGAAGCGATGAAGGGGGATGGAAGAAGAGAAGACGAGCGTCAGCATCGTCCGGCGTCAGCTTCTCGCGCCACGCACATCCATCAACTGTTTAAAAAAAACAAAAAAACACACAGCCCATCCATCCAATATCTACCGCTTATTCGGGTCGAGTCCTCGAGCCAGCAGGTTCAGCTCCAGACCTCCCCAGCCACTTCTTCCTGCTCTTCCGGAGGGATCCCGAGGCGTTCCCGGGCCAGCCGAGAGATGTTCTCTCCGCTGGTGGGACACACCTCACCAGGGAGGCCCGAGCCACCTCATCTGGCTCCTCAATGTGGAGGCCTGGCGGCCCGACTTAAGAGTCCCTCTCGGATGCCCGAGCTTCTCTAAGAGAGAGCTCGGGCACTCTGCGATGGAAACTCATGTCGGCCGCCGTTATCAGATCTTGTTCCTTCGGTCACGACCGAAAGCTTGTGACCGTAGGTTAGGGTAGGAACGTAGATCGACTTGACTTCACCACAACAGATCGAAACAAGAGTCTGCATCACAGCAGACGCTCCTTCCTCCCCTCACTCGTGAACAAGACCCTGAGATACTTAAAGTCCTCCCCTTGGGGTCGGACCTGGAGAGGGCACTCAACCCTTTTCCGACTGAGGAGCATTGTCTCAGATTTGGAGGGGTTGATCATCCCAACCGTTTCATATTCGGCAGCGAACAGCTCCAGTGAGAGTTGGCGATCACGGCTTAAAGAAGCCAAAGATCACATCATCTGCAAAAATGCAGAGATTCAATACTGAGGCCACCCAACCGGACCCCCTCATTGCCTCGGCTGCGCCTACAAATTCTGTCCAAAAAAAGTTATGAACAGAATCTGTGACGAAGGGCAGCCTTGGCGGAGTCCAACCCTCACTGGAAACGAATCCGACATACTGTCGGCGATGTGGACCAAATTCATCGGGACATGGACCGAACAGCTGGTATTAGTGGGCTCGGTACCCGGTACTCCCGAAGCACTCCCCACTGAACTCCTCGAGGGACACGGTCGAACGCCTTCTCCAAGTCCACAAAAAATGTAGACTGGTTGGGCAAACCTTCAAGGAGCCTGCCGAGGGTGTAGAGCTGGTCCACGGTTCCGCAACCGCGACAAAAACCACACTGGTCCTCCTGAATCTGAAATTCAACCTTCCCCTGGAAAAAGAAACCTTAGAGGCAGCCCAGTTTTTCTTTTATCTCCCACTATGTCTCCCAAGTTGCTCAACTTGCATCTGTGACATTCAAACATTAAAATTGTGTCAAAATACTCAAAGTGTGGCGCCATTATTGTGTTTTGTCTCCGTTTACACACTAAATGACGGACAGACAAACACGGAGCAGGATTGTACCATTTCTAAACACTTGTTCTCCGCATAAGGCGACTGTACATCTTCTATCGTCCTTGTTTTGTGGCGCTTCGTGGGGCGCTGCTGCCACCAACTGGAATTGTTCTTCCACTGCAAGAGAACCAACGCGAAAGCCGGATGTGCAAAGTTTGCTGCCGCCATCTAGTGGTGGGAGCTTTAAGTGCACGATCATAATTTCTTTTCTACAAAATGTCGTAATTCTATAGGCGTAAGTAGTCTCAACATGCTACTTTTAGCTGAATATTGTAAAAAGAAAATCTTGCCAAATCAAATGTTCCTGTAACTTCTCTTAAATTATGTAACACATTCCTCATTTCCACTTTTCTGTTTTTTAAAGGCAGTTTTTTGTGTGCTAACTGTCAAACCAAGCAAATGTTCCTAATGTTGTGGTCCCATTCGACAGACACACAACCTTGAAACCATTTCAAGTCCTTTATTGACAGTCAAATGTGTCATGAGTCAGACTAGACATGGGTTCCTTGTGTAACTCAAGACTCAGTAAAAATGTACAGTACACACAAACACTACTGCTTGCGAGCGTCACGAAGTTCAAAGATTTGCTGTAACAGAGACGCGGTAAACATAGAATAGTAGCGGATGAACATTCTTTCGGCAAGTGTAACAAAAAAAAATGGAAATACTTTCATCTTTTTGACCATTAAAACTAACTTGAGCGATCAACCACCCCAACCCCCTGAAAAATAAAACATTTTATGTTCCACTTAGAGAAAGGAAGGCTTAGAGGCATTCAAACAAAATAAAATAAAAATCTATATATGCGAGGCACATTGCATTGGTAGAAATAAAAGGACAGCCACACAAATGAACACTGTTAGCAAATACAGTTGAAAACTAAAATGTTATGCTGAAACCAATAAATGCATTTCATTTAAAATAACACGACAAGCGATTGCAGTTTATCGAATGTGATGAATTGCAATTATCCAATTTCACTCAACTAAACCCCAAAATTCATTTAGTCACTCACAATTAATGTCACTTTGTTCATCTATCTAGCTATCGATGGCAGCGACATACAGTGCCAGGCAGAAAAATGAAATGATCTTCCACACGGGAGATTTAAATGCCATGAAACACTGACCGAATGAGTGAACCTCAGTTTGACATGCTCCGCTAGAGGGCAGCATAGGTCGCTTTATAAAGCACGACTGACTGAATTTGGCTTCTGCTTACTCGGCTGTTGTAACAGCAAGGTGTTACATTTGCAAACTACAAGGAAAGGAACCAAAAGCTTCAGGAAAACACCTAAAAACAACAACAAAAAACATTCCCTTCCATACGTCAAGGCATTCCCTTGAGAAATGTAAAAACAGCAAAATAAAAAAAATAAATACTTCAAGAAAGTCTGCACAAAGAGTAATGTTCCTTATTTCTATTGCATTGTATGTACAGTGGTACCTCGATTTAAAAGTTTCATTTGTTCCATCACCAAGCTTGCAAATCTATTTAAAACGTTTTAGTCCCGGCGGAAATTAAAAAAGAAGACATTTTTTGACAAAGCAAAATTGCTCACGATTGTATAAAACATGATGAGCGAATGTGGCTCTCAAAGACGTTAAATCAAGGCCCCACTGTATCCAGCTGTGCTTGCGTGTGTGTGTTTTGCGATACTACACGAGCTTTCGAAGCGGGAAGGACAATGCGGCACCGATGGACAGACCCAGAGCCAAGAAAAAGGTCATGAGGGATCCGGCGGTCTCCGCATCCTTGGCCTCCACCAACCTGACGACAAAAAAACAAAGTTAGCCTTTTTGGGGGCACTGCTAGGAAATAGTGAGCGTGCGATTTATTTGAACTAAATCGGTACTTCCACGTTCATCAACGCACAAGCACTTTTGTCACTTCGGCTTTTTGGACTTACTGTGGCGCGTAAGACATGGACAGACAGACAAAGTATCCGCTGGAGATGGAAAAGAGTGCCATGATGACGGTGAAGCCGATGTCGGAGGCGAAGTAGACGGGCAGGAAGGAGCGAGCCTGGACGTTGCACAGCATCAGGAGCGGGATGAAGATGACGCGAGAGACCACCAGCACCGGGAAGAGAAGCGACTCCTTGCGGGGCTGACAATGCCAAAAACATTCTTAAATTTGGATTCCGTGGAGGAGAACGAATGAACGAGCGAGCGTGTGCACAAATATTAGGAGATATCTATTTATCTCCCCCTCCCCCACGTCTCTCTCGGCTGTGTCATTTACCTCGCGGCGGTCCCACATCGTAACGTTGGAAACGTGCAACCAAATGATTTGTCCCACACGGAAGTAGTTGCAGTTCCGGAATGACATAAACGTAGACGCCCGCTAGCCTGTCGCGCAAAGTCAACTTGAAGAGATCTCTTTTTGTTGAGGTCAGACTGGTTCTAATAAATACAATTTGATACCGATCCAGTGTGGCGGATCGGACCATCCCGAGTCTGGAATGACAATCACCCACCAAATCTTTACGGTTAGGTCGATGCGAGTCATTATCACGCCAACTTTTTTGTCGCTTGCTGTCTCCCTGTTTGCATTGCTTTTGTCTCCCCCTTCCTCTTCTTTTTTTTTTTTCCGCCCGCTCTTGACTGAGTCGGGCCTGCCTGCCTCACTCGCTTTAAACATTGCCTGCATGGCCAAGATTAAAAAAAAAAAAAGTGAAAGCTATTCACAACAATATAAAAATGTTTATGAATTTGGTGTGCATCATTATCATACGTTGCTACACTGAAAAAAATGCCAAAAAAAAAACAATTTAATGCTAAACTGCGAGATGGTGGGGGAACAAAGTCATTCGCTAAAAAAAAACTAAAAAATAAAATGATTTCATTCTCACCCAGCGTATCAAAGTGGTGACCGTGCGGCCGAACCAGTCGTTGATATTAAAAGTCAGGAAGCAGCACACGTTGATGAAGTAACGCTCTAGAAAAGAACAATAACAATTAAAAAAAAAAAAAAAAAGACACAAACTAGGCTGCCAAAGTCCTACCCCAATTTCCCGGTAATGCCGTCTTGAAATCAGGGGAAGATGTCTTGACATCAACGGTGATGGCGGGAAACACCGACAGTGTGACCGTGAACACAAACGTCACACAGAACGCCATCACCCAAATCTACAGATGAAAAAAAATAAAAAGAAAGAAAATATAATCGTGCAAATATTACACATTTTGGTTCTGTTCGGTTTCTTGGAATATTTTTGGTACAAAAAACAGAAAAAAACATTTACTTGGAAAAAATGACAAGTAAATTATTTCTTTTTAAAAAAATAAAATAAAATACACTCTTAATTTTGTAAACTATTAATACAAACACGGAAAGGTTTTGTGACTGTGACATTTTCCTTGTATGCTCGCATTATGCGAGTGGACTTCTGTCAAAGCACCCATTAGACGGTTTGGTTTTGGTGTTTTAGATTTCTTTAGTTTCAGTTTTGCACTAAATGTCAAGTGTGGATGACAAACAGCTTGAAGGAAGCACGCTCGACATCTCCATGGCGATGGGTTGCCGGTCCTTCCCTATGGAATGAGCTTCCGTTCAATGTTAGGCAAGCCCCGCCCCCTCGCTGTCCACTTTTAAAAGTCACTTGACGACACGTTTTTATTCTTTAGCTTTCAACTCAATTTTAGACAATCGCTGTTGTGCTGCTATCTATTGTTTTTGTCTTTTAATTTGTGTTCTAATTTCCGGCTAATTTCTATGACACCATATGGAAAATGGAAAGCGGGGAAACTATAGACCGGTCTCGGCGTGCATTTTGGGTCTAGCTTTGTCGAGCGCATCTCATGTTGACAAGTCGCTCAAAATTCACCTTCTTGAAGACCTCGATGATGGACGCTTGGGCTTCCTTTTCTTTCACCTGCCCCAAGGACAGGAAGGCCTCCTTGCTTCTGTCCTGCTGGGCCTCGACCTCGACGTCCTCCGAGGCGCCGTCTTTGTTTGGGCTGCCGGCCAGCGAGCCGTTTGCGTGGCCGTTGAGCTTGCCGTTGTCCACTGCTGTACTCTCTGCTTGACGACACACGCATGCACGCACGCGCACGCACACACGCGCGTCGTGAGCGTCAAACAAACTGCGCCTTTGTTTGACTGCCGACACGACTCCACACGCATGAATGGAGGCCTAACGAGATAATGGCTCTCCAATTGATTGAATTTCACAGTAAGTGAGGCACCCAATCACGGACTTAAGTGGTTAAGTCAACACAAGTGCACGCAGACGGACGAATGCCGGCAACTCTTCCAAGGTCGCTGATGCGTGGACACTTTGACGACAAATGTGAAAATGAAAAGACGTGAAGTTATGCACCAAAGCGTCGCTCAGATTGCACGCACTTTTTGTGACGTCATTTCAAGCCATCAAAAGCGTACACGCCAATCTCGCTCACCCGTAAGCAGCTCATCCGTGGCGCCGGGCTCATATTTGGCGCTCTTGTTCAGGTAAAAGCGGGCAAACTCCTGCACACAAACAATTGAGGCTTGATTTCTGTTACCAGAAATGGGACGCAAAACATGGAGTGGAGCCAAGCCGTTTTCTCCCCAAATACCGACCAAGCGGGGCAGGAGGAGGTAGCAGAAGAGTGTCACCAGCGTGCCCACACACGGCGTGATAAAGTAGCCCAACGCCGCTGACTCCGAGTCCGCATCACCTGAGGGACAAACGAGCACGTTAAGCGCACCGAGGAGCAGTTGATTGACATTCCTTTTCTGTTGCCAGGCAACCGGAAGGATTTGTTTGTGTGTGTGCGCGTGCTTACTGGCATTGGCCAACAACATGGCCATGGCGGCAAACGTGCCGGCGAGGCCCTGACCGCTCATGAAGATGGTGCTGTACTTCTGGGGCAGCATGCCCACCAGGCCGAAGAGACTTCCCTGCAGCACGGCCCCGAACGCTGCCGGAGGAGCGCCGCAAAAGGTTTAGCGGGAAACGCTCGGCGCGTGCAAAACGGCGGCGGCCGCCACTTACAGTTGATGAACCAGATGGTCGCCATGGTGATGGCGAAGAAGCGGTCCGCGTCCATTTCCACCTTCACCAGCACGGCGGTGAAGATGAAGAGCAGCAGGATGAAAACCAGGCTGCCGGCGATACGCATGGCCTCGGATATCCTGGGGCACAACGGGGTCGTTACGTCATTTCGTCGGGTCCGCAAAAGCAAATTTTGCATTTGATCTTCCACCAATATTGCAAATTGTCTTCAATTCAGCATTTACTTTCATCATTTCCCTTCTAAACATAAGTTAGACAATAGTTGCATCATTCGCAGGCCACTCGCTAAAAGTTCCAGATATGATGTAAAAGATCAGGATGAACCCAGAATAGGGAAAAAAAAAAAACGTCCAAAAAAAAAAATCCAAGTGCAGGAAAAAGTCTTCACTTTGAGATACAGAAATGAAGTTGAGACGTATTCAATCAAAAAGTAAAAGATGCTATTTGACAAGAATTCATTTGTACTATTAAATGAAGAAAGTCTGAATTTCATGAGACAATAAAAAGAACAGAATGAAAACAAGATCAAATGTGCAATATTCAGAGAAATTTACACATTTTTTTCATAATTTTGGAATTTGACGATGCAAATAAATTGTTCCATTTCTTGCAGCAACTAGTGATGATTTTACTAATCGATTAATCTGTTGATTAATTGGTGAAACGGGCACATTAAAAAAATAAAGATTCAATGTCCATCCCTCTCTTCAAAAACAGGATATTTTTGTCTAGCAGAAAGCGTCGAAACGGCACAAACAAATTCATCACAATTGCTACTTATTTGGTCCGCAGAAAATTAGCAATTATGTTGATCAGCTGTTTTCCACAGTACAATATATTTTTAAGTAATTTTGATTCAACACATTATTTTCACATGTTCAATATTGAGAAGCTAAAATTACGAGCTTTTGGACCAGTTCCCAAAATAACTTTAAAATTGATTTGTCGATTAATCGATGGAACTCTAACTCTACAATGGGACGACTCTGAAGGAAAAAAAAAGACACCGTGCATGAAAAATTGTCATGACAAAAGGAAAGAAAGATGAAATTGAAAGCAATCTAAAATGAGGAATAAGTCCTTTCACGTGAAAAGTGGGAATTGAGCATAAAAAGTGACTTGCAAGACAAAAAAAGTTGACACGTGAATTAAGTCATAACTGAGAAATACAGTAAGAATTTTAGCTTGTATTATTCCAAGAAAAAAAAAAAAGACATGCTAACGTTGAATTCGACCCTAAAACGCACTACGACCTTTCCCGGGAAACTTAATTTGACTTTTTCTAAACTTTTGAAGGCCCACGTTCAACGTTTCAGTCGTTGCACACTTCACCGTTCTCTAACAAGGCACCAAAAGAGCAAAAATCAAAAATGACGTTTGATCCTTTCAGTGACGCCTCCAGTCTCTCGGAGTCAACCTGCTGCTGACACTCACAGCTCAGCTCAGGTTCATCCTGAAATCTCACCCGAGAGCTAACATTCCGGACGTTTGTGAGTCGTGCAAAAAAACCCAAAAAAAAACAGGCGTCAAATATTTGCCATCCACGAAAGCCGGCCAACGGACCTCTGGTAGAGGATGGAGTTGAGCAAGGTGAAGAGCAGCAGAGGGAGCTGGGACAGCAAGGTCATACAGCTGTTGAAGTACTTGCTGTTGTTGTTGTCGCTGCCGTCTGTGACGTTGGACGCGTTCAGGCGTCCTTGGAAATACTGCGCAGGGATGGCAAAATGTGGAGAAGACACAAAAAGAAACAGAATTGTCGTTTCAGCGAATCTTTCAAAAGGGGAACGGACCAACACGTTGAAGAAAGGAACTAACGGCAACTCGTGAATATGCGGATCACACCCAATATGAAGAACGAAAGGAGAAAATTAACGCAAGACACAAATGGGAGGGAAAAAAAGACAAAAGGCCGAGTGCAAGCTAGTTAAAAACAGGCTTCTAAAGTTCTTTTTGATCATGAGTGTGCACGAGTGACCTTTATCAGTCACATGGTGCACACTTTGGGGCTCTGTGTGTGTGTGTGTGTGTGTGACGTTAACGCCATAAGCACTTGTTAAAATACCATCATGTGACACGACATGCCAAGGCACATAATTTATACACTACCAAACAAGAATGTAAAAAAATAAATTAACGATAATTTCAACTCAATTTACGTCTAAAATCTACGCCTGTTTCGTTGAACACAAGGTCTGAGGGCGAGTTGGCAACGGCACTTACTGCCATCTAGTGGAAGATCACGCAATTGTTTGTGAGTCGCGAAACGAAGCTGGCATAGATAGATGATGTTGTAACAAAATGGCTCCACTTTATTTTGCATTTTGCTTGAATTGCATTTAAATAAATGCCACGGAACTATATTCAAGCGAGTTGATACGTTACCTCCATTTTGAGGCATCTGTGGGGTAATTATAAAGCGTGATCATATTTTTGTCGTTGCTCATACCAATGAGGCAGTCATGAAGAAGTTCCACGGAAGCAGCGTTCCCAAGCCCAGGATGAAGAAACATATTCCCACCAAACAGCCCCTGCAACATAAAACAAAACATCCACCCTTGAATAACATGCCATACACGGACGGCGTATCCAATTCCACCTCACCAATCGGAAGGAGCGTCTTTCCGTCCCTTCATCTTCGTGCAGAGGTTCTCTTGCCAAGTTTAAGGACACAAGTGAGCCACACCGTCTGGGACTTGTCAGCACAAGCCTTACCGAAAGGAGCCCCTGGCGTTTTCACGTTTCACACTGCACTGTGAGAGTACAAAGCACAGCTTGCAATGTGTGCATTGAAAACAATCAAAGGTGTGGCAAAAAGCACAGAAAGAGGCCAAGAAAGGCATGCCAGCAGGTGTCCCACCAACATTTTGCCGCTTGAGCAGTTGAAAGTTAATCTCTTTAAACTGTACAACGCCGTTCCTCTGGCATGGACACGGTGGAGGAATTGAGAAGATACGGTGAGAAGGACTCACACATCATCAGACGGACTTAAATAGGAGAGGTGCACACTTTTTAAATTAACTTAAATAATAAAGTGGAAGGAGAGAAGGAAGGCCAAATGAAGGAGGCATGAGTAAAGAGACACGTATGGCGGGAGGAAGAAAAGGATCCCAGAAAAAGTTTCTTGAGTTGAAGAAAGTCAGGAATAAGGTCAGGAAGGAAGGTGCGTCCACGAGGCATGAATGAAAACGGATAAGATGAAGGAAGGAAGAAGGGCCGAAAGGTAGGATGTAAAAAAGTGAGAATAAAAAGCAAGACAGAGAAGGAAGAAAGGAAAATGTAAAAAAAAAAAGTACCTTTGGCAAACAAAGTCCAGCAATTGTATAATACCACTTTTTGCAATATTAAATGTCATACGTGCTTATATCGCCTCTTTTTGTCAAATACAGAGGACCCTTGCATAATCGCGGTTCGGCACACACGGATCCACTTTTTCGTGGATTTTTTTTCTCTCGGTATTTTTAAATGTTTTGTCTCCCCAATATTTTCTTGAGGAGGGGCAACCCCAAGTTTTTCCAATATTTTTTTTTTTGGGGGCTTGGAAAAAAAAAAAGCCAATTTTTTTCAATTGGCGTTAATAATACACGGATTTTCGAGGAGGGGGTGAGGGGGTCCACTGTCCATGATAATAGTTGATGACAATGTTATCATCGGGACACCTGTTGGCCTCATAACGCAAAGAGAAGACGTATTTTCGTAAAACGAGTAACAATAATGAGCTCCGGACTGAGCGTATCGTGAAACGTGTCGACCTACGTTGTGTTCTGACGACACATTTATTTGGTATGAGGAAGAAAACGACATTTAATTGTCGTTACGCGACTTCACGTAAGAACGGAAAGGCGCTTACTTGAGGGGGGAGGAAAAAGCGTGTGTCACTTCACGGTCCTCTCACGCGTGCCCTTCCCGCTGAAAATGGAGACGTGAACACATCCACACTAAAGCTTTTTTTTTTTCTTTTTGGTCGTTTCCTTGTTTTGTGGCGTGGCAGGTGGCGGCCGTTGTAGTTTTGGCGAATGTTACGCTCACACCCACGTCCCCGCAAACGCACAAAAGGCGAACTGTTCTTTCCACCCGCAGCGATGAAGGCAGCACGGGCGACAAACTCCCGTTCTGGCACGACCACTTCCGGTGTGACGTCGGATGCTGCCCTGCGTCATCGTGACGTCACCACTGCGCGCTAGAGCGGCAACGCGGCAGTTGTGGTCAAATTTTTAAACGGGCTTTGCAGTGAATATTAAGACTTGAATGTTTGTCAATTGGCGATAAATGTATAAGAAAATGCACTTATACTTGCCCGTACCAGTTTTAAGTTTACAGTCAAACTAAACATGAAACTATGAGAATTACATGGTTTGTTTAAAACAACCACATAACTTTGCGAAAGGAAATTCCAAACAATACAAAATGCTAGACGAGTTAACTCCAAATCAGCTGCAGGTGTGGAGATGCAGAGTGAGAAGCAAAGAAAGCAAGAGTTGTAAAAAGCAACACTTTTGACCATACTTGCGTTTAATTGAATCGCACTTGAAACAAAGCATTTAATGAACGTGCTGCCACAAAGACAATTGATTTGTGACACACGTCATTGACTCCCCGAACATTCGACCGGATCTCTCGTGGGAGCGGGTAAAATGTTAGAAGAGCGAGGACCAAGGTTGGAGGAGTTTGCAAATAAATGAGATTTAACCAATAAATCCCCTGCAACTTAAGCAGGCCTGCGAATTTGCACAATGTTTGAGGGAACAAATATGCACAAAAACTCTTGAAATTTTTGCGCACGCATTTGGCCAGGCAAAGAATTTTGACATTTTCAAATTGTTATGCGTCATTACAAAAAAAAGAAAAAAAAAATCATGGTATGTTAGCATTTAGCTCGAGGACTTTTGTACACAAATTTCATTTCATTGAACATTTTTGTGGTAAACACACAATGTTTAATTCTTCAGTCAGTTTTACAGGAAACTTCAAATGGGATAAGAAGTCTTTAAAAAGTTTAAAGTGCGTAGGAAGCGTGAGAATATTTGAAAAATATTTTCACTTGGTCTTTTTGTGTTGCGATGGGTCTGGAACGCATTCCTCGTGTTAAAGGAAGGTACACTGTAGCTTTGTGTTCAACAATACAGGACAAATTTCGCACTGAGCAAGGAAATCTGTGAGAAAATTCAGATGAGATTATCATTTCAGGACATACAGATTTGGAAATGTTGGCCAACATTCTTTTTTTCCAGCACTGTCTACTTTTTGTGACATGTGTTTGCTGAAGTGTCATGAGATTCTTCTCATATAAAATATTAGTAATAGACCGATTATCGGCCGGGATGATTATCGAGGCCGATATTTGGCCTTTAGCCCATTATCGGCATGGGCATTTCTTTTTAAACTTTCAAGACCGATAAATTAAAAACTGGTTTATTTTAGCTCGCTGCGGCACACTTCTCACTCTCTCTCTGCTGTGCTGGTGGCCCCGCCTGCAGAAGCAGATTGGCCCGCCCACAGCACCATCTGATTGGTTCCTTGTAGCAGCCAATCAGCAGGAAGCTGCCTGTTTGTTTTCGGTAGCACATCGGTCTATCACTATAAAATGTGTGCCTTGGCGCAATAAAAGTGGGGAATCACTAGTTTATATACATTAATGTAATGTAGAGTAACCAGATTAAAAAAAATAAAGAATAAAACCAGTTTGTCTGAACTGAATAAAGAATACCCAAGTTCATTGACGTCCGCCTCTGAGTCCAAATAAAAAAAAAATAGTCAAGGGATCGGCTCAGGTTCAAGAATCCCAAGTCCACATGTGCGAACTGTGTGAAAAGTGCGTTTGCTCGGGAAAGACGGCGGCGTGCGTGTTCCGAAAGGCGTTGGATTTCTTCATCTGCAAACGTTGGCTGGCGATCATTTTCTCCAGCTGGACCATCTCCTGCTTCTGGTTGGCCATGCAGCGCTTGATGTTGACCAGCGGCGCGCCGTCCGACACGCTGCTGTTCCTCTCCTCCGTCTCCTGCTTCACCCGCTTCAGCTCGTCGTCCATCTCGGCCAGGACGCGCGCCTTCTCCGTCAGGCCCTCGCTGGCCTGCCGGTACTGTTCCTTGACCTGGCCCAGTTGGGCCTGAGCGTTACGGTACTCCTGGATCAAGTTCTCCAGCTGGTTGTTGATGTACTTCTCCCGGCTGCGGACCTTCTCCAAGGTCTTCCCGATGTCTTCCTGCAGCTTCTCCAGGTAGCCTTTGGCCTCTTTGAACGAGGACGAGATGCCGTCCCGGTGCCGGTGCATCTGCTCCACGTGGATCCTCCAGTCCTTGTTGTCGTTCTTGACGGTGACCTTGAGCTGCGGGAGCACGCGCTCCACTTCCAGGTACCATTCGGCCGCGTCCACCATGGACTGCAGGATCTCCGTGTTGACGCAGGACATTTTGGCTTCGGGGTGAGCGCTTAGTAATTTCAAGGCCTCCAGGTCCAGAGCGTGCTCCTCGTCGTCGTCCAGCTCCTCCATCACCTCCTCCTCCACGTTGTGCTCCATGTCCTCCTCCACCGCCAACGGCTCTTCCGAGTCTTCCACCGGGTATTTCGGAGCCCTGAAGGAGAAGCCCCTCTTCTTGAGCGCTTCCTCGGCCAGCCTGTCCAACACGAAGCACACGTACTCGCCCGAACCCGACAAGAGTTTGGACGGCGGGAAGTCCACCCGCACGCCAAAGGCTCGCAGCTCGGCGAGAATGTCCGACATGGTGGCGCTGGGTTCGCCGTACTCCACGCGCTCGTCGAACGGCCTCCCCGCCGCGTTGATGAGCCACGCCGCGATGATGGTGAACATGTAGAACTGCTCCCCCGGGTTGGACTCCAGATAGGGACTGGACACAAAGTAATGCCTGGTCAAGTTCCTCATGTTGTGTTTTGCCAGGACTTCGTCTTGGTAGTTTAAAATGTGCAGCTTGTCCAGCAAACGCTCCATGGCCACAAAGGCCTGGTAGGCTGCTCCGGGCCCGCGGTCGTCCTCGTCACCGCGGCGGTGGTGGGCCATGTGTGCACCCGCCGCACAATGGTTCCGCTTGTCCGATGTCGATCGAAGACAAGAGAAAAGTCATCTCTGTTGAGAAGCGGCAAGCCGTCGCCTTGTTGCGATGTTTACAGAGCAGTTGTCGTCTCTGTGGAGAGGTACGCCGCCGCACGGCGGTGATGTCATCAAAGTGCTTGTCATCTCTGTTGACAAGTGTTGTGTGGGCTGCTGTTTATGATGTCATAGTGCCTGTTAGTTGGACTTGGAGCCGTCGAGTTCCGCACGGTGGAGAGGGAGGTCGAGTTGGCTAAGCTATATTCAAGTCGTTATGTATGCCTTTTTACAGTACGCGGGTAATTCCCGTTGGTCGTGATGCTAGCTGACTCGAATGATCGGCAAATGAAGCTTTTATGAACCGCTGCAAAGCTTCAGTGATCATGACGTCCGTTGGCGAAAAACCACACCCGGAAACAATGATTGGATACCTAGTTCTGTAAACTAAAAAAGATGTTTTTGTGTATTGTGGCAGTTTTTTAGTCAATTAACAAAATCAAGTGAAGGGCTCATGCCTTGCTTGATGAATTTAATCACAACCGTTTTCACGAGAGGAAACCCCTCAATCCCAGCGTCTTTCTGGATTTTGACTGATTTTGCGAGGCCAACGCAATATTGTGGTCTAAAGCTATGAAAACACGGAGCTATTACGAAAAGAAAAAAGACGTAGAAATACGTCTTTGGGAGGCGGGGTTTTTGAAAAGGTATACGTATGTTTTATGGATTAAATAAGTTTTAATGTTGAGCTAAAAAATCTTATGAATGTCATTTCATTATTTTCTAAGTCTTAAGTCAAAAAAAGTGTGAAACGTTACGCCAAGAAACCACGACTCGAATGTTCACGACATTTCAAAGTTACAAAAACTGGCGCAGCTAAAGTATATGCATTTGGAAGATTTTTATTTCAGAAGATTATATTTTCCACAGTCTTTGCATTTTGACGGTTTCTTTTTAGAGTTTACTAGAGTTCGTTGAGAGAATGAAACAGTTCTTGCTTTTTATTCCCAGACTGAGCGGAGCGTCGCAACCGTGTTCCGAGACAACTTTATTTCCTGGTTTGAAAAGTGCGCCGCAGCTTCGGTTTCAGAGTGCCCCGATCGATAAGTCACGTGGATTTTAGTGTTTAGCATTTTCAAAAGGTCGCGGTTTGTCAACCGAGAGCAGAAAGGCAGCAGACGCGTGTTCGTGTTATTGGAAGTGATTTATTCCAGGAGGAGTGCTCTGTGCTTCCCGATGAGGAGGACATTTTGGATCGTTTTAATACCCCCCCCCAAAAAAAAAAAAAAAAAAAAAGAAGAAATGTACAAATCATCCGAACGAGGAAAAACAACGTTGTCATCTGTGCTTGGAAGTTCGGCAGTGCCATCACGTGTGAATATCCTTCCTGGAAGTCCCTTCTTCCCATGTGGCCCTCGTCACACGGGGCAACGTCAAACCACGAAAACACAAAAGCCGAGCAGAAAAATATGTACAAAAACATGAAACCGAGTCCAACTGCTCTGCTATCAAAAGCCTTGAGACGCGCACATTCCTCGGCTCATCAATTAAGAATTTGTCGAGTGCGAGCCATCAACATGTTTCCTGGAGGCGTCCCGAAACCGTTTGTGCAGCCGCACACAGTGGAGAGTTTTCCCAAAAGTGTCGACGAGTGTATCAAAAATATCCTTTTCATTGGATTTGCTGCAATTGTATCAAAATGGGACGCGATTATTCCAAGTCTGTCCCGGATTAAAAACATGACGGAGTGGAAAATGAAAAAAGGAAGCGCGTCGTCCAACTCAAAAGCGCAGAGGCGGCTCGCGTCACTTCGGGCCGACATTTCGTGAAATTGATTCAACTTTTTGTTTTTTTTTCCCCATTCTCGGCAGTTGGCGGCGTTTCTCTTGGAAGCGGATGCGTGATGGTTCATCCAATCAGAATTCAGCATCTCCGCCTCGCAATGACAATCTCATTTGCCGTCGTACCGGCTCACGTAACTTCAGTTCATTCGATTTGCAATCCTTCAGCCGATTCTCACGATAACGTCACGATTTGCACGCCTGAATACGTTTCATAATCAGCATTCCCGGTGAGTTTGACGCATTTCACTAAAATTGTTTTACGCTTTTGTCTTCTCGGAGACGTGCAGCTTCTGCAGATGATGCACGTGGCACCGTTGCGTGACGACTTTTGTTTGGCTTCTACAACTGCGTGGTCCGCACTTGAAGGCCCGCCACTGCGAAAAGGTCACTTTAAAAAAAAAAAAAAAAAAAAACCCACAAAAACAACAACACGGTTGCTGTGTAGAACACTCAAGTGAAACAAAGTGGACGTTGAGATTTACACATTTACATTGAGCCTTCGAGGCCTAATATAGGCTGATAGAGCAAAAAAAAAAAAAAAAAACACCTTCCCACCGTGCCGCCGACTTTCATCTGTTAAGGATCAAGGGGGTCTCGTGGGGGAGTGGGGGGGGGGGGGTCGGAGGGCGGAACCTATGGCTGCCACTCTTCGGAAGAGGGTCTCCGTCGAACAGGGTTCCCACCGTAGCTTTGGGATGGAAGTGGGAAGAGGGGCTGTGCTGGTGGGGGGGGGTGTCGGATGTTGGTGGGGGGGGGCGGCTGAGAGGTGGCGTGAAATCCCTGTGTTCGTCAGAGCCGTCGCCGTGGCAGGAATCATCAGCTGCTCAGGTCACTGTGGAGTTCCCTGGAGTTGACACTCAGGACCACGCCTGAATGGTTGCCTAGCAACAAGAGGAAGGGTGCAGGAATAATGAGTTATGCTAAAAAGAAAGCAAATGTGTTTTGTATACAGAAGGGCCGAGTGATTACGCAGTGGGGTCATCAACATTTTTTTTTAAATAATTGCTCATTTTTTTTTAATTAAATTTTTTTTTTTAATGCGGACGTGCACGACTTCCACGAACAAACGAGTAGAATTCCCTGTAAAGGCCACAATATGGTAGCAAAGCACTACTTTTATCTAAATGGAACGTCTCATCTTACTTTAATGTAGTTCCTTGTAACATTTTTTGGCTAGCAAACATTGTGAATTGTGTTCACGTTTTGACAAAAGCAATTTTTTATATAAAGATTGTTTGCTTAAATTTCCGTAGACGTTGAGGCAAGTTAATGCTTAAGTTGCAAAGCTTGTTTGAAAAAAAAAAAAGGATTTTCCTTCTCTATAAAAAATGTTGACTAAAATGGGAAAATGGATTTTATTTCGGGTCGTGTTGACATCGAAATGAAGCAACAAGTCCCAAGAATGGAAAAGAAAGAAACAAGTACCTTGGCGTGCGTTTTGGTGTTTAGTAGCAGTGGTTAGTGGTGGTCCGTATGAGGGAGCGGAAGGTGGGGCTGGCTCCGGCGTTACCTAGCGTCTGCGAGTCCAGGTCGTCGTCGATGAACTCCTCGCCCTGGATGATGTGTTGCGTGTCCTCGCTGTGATTGACGGGGCTGGTCATCTCCTGCTCCTTCTCGTTGTGCATCTGAGCGTAGACGCTGCGGCTGCCCGGAAGCTTCCTGAAAAACAGCGGGGGATAGACCTCCTCAGTCCTGAGCCAAGGACTGCAGGATTTTTGGGGGGCGAGGGGGGGGGGGGGGTTGTAAGAGGGGGCTCGATTTGTTTTCTTCGATTTTTGGTTTCATTCAAGTGACTTTGGAGTGAGAGAGCTGCGGGCAAGGAAGTGCTGCTGGTGGGTGAAGACGAGGCATGCGCTCAAACAATCCGTCGCAACAACCAAGGCGCTCTAAAGAAGCCACGCAAGCGCAACGCTCCGGCTGCCTGTCATGTGGGGCTTTTAAATTGAAAAAAAAAATATTCCATTTCTTCTTGATTTCGCTGAATGACATGCGCACACTCAAGGCCAACAACGAGGCGCTCTAGTCTTTGTACATGTTTTTGCAATTATTTAAAACATCGTCTTTTAAAAGTCACTTTGAGAACAAAGTCGTTTAAAGATGTTGACAGCATGTGGGAGGAGTCAAACCATGGCAGATTTTCATCTATTGTGCCGTCCTACAATAAAGTGTAATTGCACATCCACTCCACTAGTTGGCAGTGGCGCTCTGTGTGCAGCCAGTAATAACTCTACGGCATAAGTTTGTTTTGCCGCAAAAATGCAATTATCTAAAGTTGCAGCGGAGAGTGGGTGGTGGGGGGGCGCAAATTGTTTTCGTTTTGTTAGGAGGGTGTAACAGAAAATAATAGAGAAGCACTGCAATAGAGGGAAAATCTGCAAAATTCTGCCAATTTTTGAGTGGAACGGAGAATATATGAATATCATTATCTTTTTCTTATGTTGCGATACGTAAAATAAATAAATATATGAATACAAATCTGCCATTTTTTTGCTGATTTTCAATGAATTCATCGTTGGATGACACACGCGAACAGAGCCGGCCCACGCGTCCATGCGGGTCCAAGCAAACTTGGATTTTGGAGCACATCCTATTGTTGATACCATCTGACGATTTCATTGAGTGACAGCCAGAGATGGAAAATTGCTTGTCAAGACGTTTGACTTTTTCATGTTGCTCAGTTCTTCGGTCGTGCTCCAGACTCGTTCGGAGTCGGGCCAGCTCCGCGGCTACGACGTGCATACGCTCGGCTCTGCGGCAAGACACCCACCTCTTGAACTTGTAGAGAATAAAAGAGGCCGCGGCCGCCACGCTGATGAGGAAAACCACGGCCAAGGCCCAGACGCCAGGACCGCCGGCAGATCCGTGACCTGTGGTGATGACAAAATACCCCCAAAATAAAGAAATCAATGAATAAGACTTGATCGAGACAAAACAAAACCAAAAAAAAACACATTTGAAAAGAGAAGTTGCGGGAGAGATGAAGGTACAATCCAGGAAAACGATTGAGAAAGTAGCGCTGAAGCCTCCACAAATGCATGCGAATGCTCAGTAGTGAAAGACTGGCCGATTATCTGCGCCGATATTTAGAATTTTGCCGATTTTCAACTTCCAAGGCCGATAAATTAAGAGCTGAAAGAGCTAAAAGATTTTGGCTCGCTGCAGCACACTTTTTCTCTCTCTCTGCTGTGCTGATGGCCCCGCCTGCAGAAGCTGATTGTCCCGCCCACTGCACCATCGGATCGGTTCCTTGTGCAGTGGGTAGCAGCCAATCAGAAGTAAGACGCCTGTTTGCTTTTTCACTGCGAGGTCTCGCAAGCAGAGGAAAGTAAAGCAACAGACTTTGCCGAAATTTTGCTAAATGTGAGACCACTAATCACAACTTATACAAAACTATTTGCCCTCGTAAACTTGAAAGAGATGTTTGTTTTTATTGTACTCGAATACATGCAGCCCGGGAGCTCCGTGCACTTTTCGTTAGACTTTTAGAACAAAGTTGTCTATTTTCCAAGATTTGAAAAAACTTTAAAATGTTGCAAATCATTAAAGTTTTTTTAATAAACATGCTTGAAGGCATTTAAACTAAGTCAACTTTTGGAGTTTTTATCTTTATTCACAAATGAATATCGGCTTCAAATATCGGTTATTGGCCTCCATGTCTCCTCAGAATCGATATCGGCCCTGAAAGCATTATTTGTTCGCATGAAGCTAAAGTTTGTTCGGAATGTGGAATTGTCTCATAGTTTTCCGTTGAGTTTGGCACTTCGCATCAACTGGGCGTGGCATTTAAGGGCCGCAAATGACTTTTACGGAGAATTGTTGAGCGCTCTCGTCGCTCCCTTAGGAGCAATGCGACTTGCGAAGACCGAAAGGCGTCGCTCAGCATTCATGCGATGTAGCCAAGTGTGATCCGAGGGCTTGTTAGGAAACCGGGAAAGGGCGGAGGGAGGGCTGGAAAGGTGAAATCGGAAGAGTAGCGCGAGTAAAACTGACGAACGCACCAATTTCTGTCGCTGAGGCTGTGGACTCGACAGCATTTAGACCGAGCCCTTTGGAGATAAACCGATAATTGGCCATTAAAACAAAAAACGTCTGCTTTTCCAAGAAAAATCGGCGACGTGAAGTCCGTACCGGCGTTTGGGTCCGCCGGCAGCACCAGAACCCGGAGACCTCCTCGCACCACAAAGCTGACGTTGTGGTCTTTGAAAGCTTGCATGATGGCCGGTATACGCTGTGGACCACAAAAGAGTTTTTTTCAAGATTTCAAAACAAATGCGAAGAGTGGAAAAGTTAAATACAACTGAACTGCAGTGGCAGCGATCCTTTTTGGGCGCACTTCAAAGCGCAAACGTGAAGATGTTCACCTTATCCTGAAATAGACTTCTCTTTGGTGGCGCGCTCTCCATCGGGAGGACGTACAAATCGGCGGCGGTGGGAAGGCCCGCCTTCACCACGGTAACCAGCGACTCCTGGGGAACACCTGTGACCTGACGGAACAAATATACACCAACAAACGGTGATTCACGAACCACCAAAATGATTAACCAACAACAAAAAGCAAATCTTTTACAAGGAATAAAAGATTAAAAAAAAAAAAAAAAACGACCTAAAAACAAGTTTTACAATGTTCAATTAAGCCTCAGCCATTATCAGCAGTTGAAAAACCGGACAATTTCTTTTTTTGTTGTTGTGATGTTAACATTTAACAGTGAAAGACAAATACCCCCCCAAAAAAAGAAAAAAAAAAGACAATATCAGCAAAAAAAAAAAAAGCTGTCAGCTTTTTGCCAATTATTCTCTCTTGTACCGTTAAAAAAGCCAAAAACTGTCGTGTAATTGTAATAATGTTCTAAACATACCAAAAAGAAGGTATTTTATTCTTTTAATACTTCAAAAATATTTTTAATACAACTTTCAGAATTTTATTTAACCAATTATCGGAATCTGATTCCGTTGGGCCCTCATTTCAAGTTTCCAACCGACTCATCGACCAAAATTAGCGCTTTAAATTTTTTTTTTTTTTTTTTTTTGCCGATACTACATTACAGGAAAGACATTCAAACAGCCCCCACCCCTAAAAAAACAAAATCATAAAAAAGTTAGTCATGTTACTTAATTTTTTTCCCTCTCAGTTGTCAAGTTAAACAAATACAAAATGACAAAGTATTGTTGTCGTCATTAACTCCAAAACATTATTTGGTTGAGATATTTTTATTTCATTTATCGGCTAATTAATCGGTTCTCTGAATTTTACTCTGGCAAAAATCAGAATGGGGCTAAAAAAAAAAAAACTCAATTTGGGCGGGGCTCTAATTTCACCTTGGCCAGTCTCTTGGTGACGACCTGGCCCACATCCTCTCGCCACTCGGGAATGTTGGGATTGAAGCGGTCCAGGTGCCTGCTGAAGCTCAGCGGGATGACGTGGAAGGTTTCTGCCAGGGGACGCACGCACACTTGGACCAAAATCTCACCACAGTGGAAGAGTAGAAAGTTCTTTTTTACCAAAGACGCGAACCCTCCTGGTATCCTGCACCATGGACCTCCCGTTGGACGCTTGCACGCTGATTGAGATGTCGCCCTCCTCGGGAAAGCTGGTCAGCATGCTGTTGTGGAGCGTCAACGTTGGCTGCGTGACAGTCGCACGTGACGTTAGTCAGTCCAAAATGTTGCCAATGTTCCCTCCAAGGAGCATTTACCTGCAGGCTGTCGCCAATCCACCAATAGAAGACGGTCAGGTTGGCCTCGGCGGGAAGGAGGACGGCCGTCAGGTTGACCTGCTGGTTTCTCCCGGCGATGGGGGTCACTTCCAGGTGCACTTCTTGCAGAGGTGCTGCGAGTGCAACAATTCCATGGAGTGCGGATGGCAAAGGCTTCGTCATTCTTTTGACTGTAATACCAGCGTCAGCCACTTGAGGCCGCCAGAGTACTGCGGTGTTTCCGTTTCTGACCTGTGACCTGGATGTACATGTTGGCCTCGTCGTGACCCGCCGTGTTCTCCGCCTGCACGGAAACTTTGTAGACGCCCGGGTTCTCGTAGCGGTGCTGGATGGGCTCATCCGTCACCGTCAGGTTCCGGTAAATGGCCCGAAAGCCGTCGCCAAGGTCCACTTGGTACTTGGTGCTGCTCGTGTCGCCCTGGGTGAGGAGCAGGGGCATAAAAATTAGGTAGGCACATTTTTAAATGATTAAACAGCCTGAGCACTCCTTAAATGGATTTTTTTGGGATGAATTTACAGATTAAATATCACAAATTTTAAATCAAATTTTGGGGGGTTTGAGTTTGCAGATGACTCCCTTGTAATTGTTTAAGCATTTTGTTTAATCATAAACATATTTGACATCCTTATAAATATGCTGTGAGCTTGTCTCTCAACATCACGAAAACGTTTCGAGGCATTAAGAGGATGAGAAGAAAAGTGAGCTCGCTTCAACCTGATCACATAATATGATTCCTTTTTTTTTTAATTTATTTTGAATGACCCACGTGGGCTGCTCAGCTGAAAAGATGAAAATTCGGTGGTTGACGCTACCTCCTCCTGGTGGACTATGAATGTGATGTCATCACCCGGCGCCACAGCCAGCGTCTGCCCCTTGATGGCCACTTGCAGTCCTCTTGGGGGCAGCAGAGGGCAGTCACTTGATTTGGCACTCTGCGCCTTGTTCACCCCCCCCTCGCACACGTTCGACACCACCTTGCGGTACCTGGAAAAAAGGAGAGGATGGTGGATTCGTCTCTTCATTTTGTTTCTGTATGTGCACGTTGATGTGAGATTTTTTTTATATTTGGGCCAATCGGATTCAATTCTAATCTTCTAGGGCCTTGAGAATCAGTCATGCTGACCTTTGTCATTTCAACTCCACGAGCAATGGGACCCAAAAGGAATTTGTCCTCACAGGGACAGCTAGCTAGCTCGCATGACCGTCAGCGGTTTTCCACCCTCTGATTGGTTGTTTAAACCAGCAAGATACGCCAAGAAGTGAACATAATATGAATATGTCAATCATTTCAAAATTGCAACATGACAGTGGCGATTACAGCGGGGCTGTCAAACTCAAATGCACACTGGGCCGGAAAGTCAAACTTGAACAAAGCCGCGGGCCAGCATTTCATTTTTTAGAAACAATCCAAATGCTGACTTTTACTTGAAATTTTTTATTCTAAGTGGTTTTATTAATGCAATACAATTTTTAGTTTTTAAAATTACTATTATCATTTAGAATGTAAAATGGTATAGAAGTCATTTGGCCAGAGTTTGACACCTATGGATTCTAGGAACTAAATATGAAACAAAAAGGAGAATCTAAATATGGATTTGCATGTCTTGCACAGACCCCGTGCTGGACTCGAAGGTTCGTCCCGGGTGGCAGTCGTCCGGCGGCGAGTCCGGATGGTGCCAAAAGTCGCCGAAGCATCGTCCGCTTTCCGCGTGGGATCGCTCGAAACCGTAGTCGCTGTACACGGCGCGTGCAACGAAAGGTGACCAAAAAAAAAATTAAGCCTTTTGTCCTCGTCGTTATTTCCTCTCTCTTTGCACGCTCACCAGTTGAAGTCCCGCTCGGTGCACTGGCAACGTTTGGTCACGAGAGCCGAAGTGTAGCTCTTCCCTTTGACGCAGAACGCGCTGTCTTTCCTCCTCCGGAACGTCTGCTCCTGGCCCATGATGCACTTTTCACCCTGAGAGGAAGCGATGACAAGTGGGCGGGTCCTTCGTTGGCGCAGCATTTTGAGAGCGTTACCTGCAGATCCGTGAGCTGCCACGACTCGTAGTCGGCCTCCGCGCACTGGCGAGGGAAAGACTGCCGGAAGTCCACTTTGACCAATTCCCAGTCGGACCGGTAGCTGATGTGGCCGAACACGCTGCGCACAAACCAGCAACAAAACCGATTTCAACATTTTTGGGGAGCCGTCACAATTTTTCTGACGTCCAAATTATGGCTTGGCAACACTGCTCGAAACGACGTCACACGACCTCCACACCTCAGCACAGTGTGTGTGTGTGTGTGTGTGTGTGTGTGTGTGCGCGTGCGTGCGTGCTGAGGCAAATCCCAGCGGTAAAAGCGAGTCTTTGTTGGTGTGACCTTCCCGGCGCATTGGAGCCGAGGGGCCTAATGTGACCTTATCTGCCGTCGGAGCGAGAAGAGATGTGACAGGTCGCACTCCGGCTCACTTACTGATGCCGGAGATTGGGAAGAGCGAGCGAGTGGGAGGAATTTCTGCTCCGGTGGCCGCTCCTCCGCCGCATTTGAGGCCAAGAACAAAATTTCGGAAAGATCCCATCTTATATTCGCTATTATGCAATACAGTCGAGGGATATTTTATTTAGCGTATTTTCCGGACTATAAACTGCTACTTTTTTTCCTCGATTTTGAACCATGCGGCTAATACAACAGTGCGGCTTTTCTGTGGATTTTTCTTTCACCACTAGGGGCGCTCTATAGTTAAGAAAATATGCGAAATAAATCTTGATTTGTTTTCTATTGGGCGTGTTCTGTTTTAAAGAGGAAAGTTGTTGCCGTGGCAACAGTCACTGTTTTAACAATCTGTTTATGTACCTTCATGTACATTCACAGAACAAAATCGTTCTGCACATGCAGTAAACGACTATTTTTAAAACTGCAGCTGTAGATTTTTTTTTTGTTTTTTTGTTTCTTCCTTCACAAAATAGTTGCTGCAGCGTATACATAGGTGCGGTGCGCCTTTTAGTCCAGAAAATACGGTCAATGGAAACCCCCCCAAAAAATCGTTGATTTTTTTTTTAAATAGCTGAATGGAATAACGGGCTGGGTTTAAAAAAAAAAAATCGATATTGACTTTTATCCCTATTTTAAATGATTTCACGCGTCACACGCGATCTGGTCACGACGTGAAAGTAGCGCATCAAAACAAAATGACGCAAGCAGTGACGTCAGCGCCAACAAGCATGAAGGCAGATGTATTTATTGGTTTGCTCCCGTCATCTTAACTAAAGCGCACCATTAATGGAACTGCATTGGCTTCAATTCTTAATCGAAATATTCAGATTATTACTAAGGGAAGCAGTTTGAACTATTTTGCAGCATTTGTTCTTGTGAGAATGCCTTCCATACCAAAAACGGTCATTTGGGAAATCCTTGAAATAAATCGAATCGGGCCCTTGTGTATCGAATCAAATCTACTTTGGACATTTGAATCGATGACCAACACTTCATTGGGGAAAGTTGATCTCAAAAATTGAAAGTTGGAAAAAAAAAAAAAGGAAAGTTCTGTCCCAAGACTGACTGCTACTTCCACCTCGTCACAATTCCTTCCGCCTCGCCAAAGGCACCGATTCCAGCATTGTTTGCGTTCTCAACGTGCTCTCCTGATTGGTCGAATGGTACTTAACGGAGTCTCGTAAAGCATTCAAGCTCCCAAATGTAAAGAAACCTCGCGAGCTTTCAAGAGACAAAGACTTGGATGCCGGAATTGACGGGATCAGAGATTGGCGCGTGTGTGTGCGCGTGTGCGAGAGCCTCCACGGTCACTCGTAAGCAATCGGAGCGAGGAGGAGGCCAGAGCGGAAAGCGATCGTCTGGAGGTTCAAGCGAAAGGAGGCAAACTTCATTTTCCGCTCTGGATGATAATTAGTCATCAGTCTGAAGCAGCGGATCCATTATGCACGGATTGCACGCCACCAGAACCATCCAGCGCACCGGCCACCGGTAAGAGGAGGAGGAGGATACGATCGTCCGTCCTCCGAATGAAGAAAGGGAAGAGGAGTGGAAGGAAAACGAGTGCGGCCGACTCACGTCATCACCAAAGTTTCGTCTCCCGGCTCGCTCAGGAGGCCGTCGACGAAGACGGAAGTGCCGGTGAAGTTGTGGACCGTCCAGGTGCGCCCCTCGTCGATGCTGAACCTGCGTGGAGAGCGTCAACAAAATACAAACCGTCTCAACACTCGTGATTAAAATGCAAGAAAAATAACAAGAGTAGAAACAGAAATAATCAAATGAAATCGATTGGAAAGAACTCAACGGACATTGTGCACTTCCACCTGGTGGGCTTTCCTTGGCCACCAGAGGGCAGTATAATATTGAAATCAAATGTGTTCACACCACAACCAAAAAAACATTTTTTTTTTAACAACGTATGACTTTCTGAAAACATCCGGTCTTCATTCATTTTGATTATTATGAATGAAAAATGCTTACTTGAGTATCTTGAGTGGAATTGACGTGTCCTTGATGGCCACAATCACCCCGCCGTGGTCAAGGTACAGGATGTGATGCTCCTCCTCAAAAACCTTGAAAAAAGACACACAATGCATTCAAGATTCTTGTTCGAGGGCATCTTCATGAGTTGGGAGTTTCTGCTCCAATGACTGAAGTAAGAAAAAAAAAAAAACTTCCAGTTTCTAATTGAGCTTTTTTTCAATTTCAATTTGTTATTCACACGTGTATCCGCGCTTCTACGCACAGACTGTGAGCACTTTCTGCGAACGTGCGCACCCAAGATGGTGATGTACCTGTCTCCAAGTCTTCCCGCAGTCAGACGTGATGTACATTTCTTCCTTGTACTCCACCAGCTTGGAGCCGAGGTTACCTGAAGGAAAAATAATTGCACGTTGCATCGAGCGAAGGCTAAAAGGCAGCCTCAGCCTCAGAAAGGAAAAAAAAAAAAAAAAGAACATCCTGTCACAGTCTGGGCGAAAAGCTTCAAACTCACCCGCTCCCATGATGAGACCCGGAGCCGAGTCTTTGGTGTGGACGGTGCCGGACACGTACGGGTTGTCCGCCCAGCGCAGGTGAAGATGGAGGTGGCAGTCCGGCTAGAAGTACGGAATGAAGTTTCATGGGCGGGCCAAAAAAGATGAAGCTGAACTGAAAGGCTGCGGGATTACTTGAATGTAGAAAGTGAGACTTGGAAAAGTGTGACTCCGTTTGAGAAACGTGTAATGTCAGAAATTACTGGGAAAATGTACAGGAATGAAAAACGTGGGAAAAGTTCACATTTCGGGAATGAGGGAAATAGTTGCCAAGATGTCTGATAATAAAATTGGAATGATTTTAATCAACTTGGAAATATGGAAGGTTTACAACGGCGACAATTAATATTAGCGATAGACCGATTATTAGCCGAGCCGATTATTGGGGCTGAAATTTGGCATTTTGCCGATTATCGGCGTCAGCCCTTTTTCCTTTTTTTAACTTTCAAGTCCGATAAATTAAAAGCTGGTTTATTTTGGCTTGCTGCAGCAACTTCTCACTCGCTCTCTACTGTGCTGGTGGCCCCGCCTGCAGAAGCAGATTGGCCCGCCCACAGCACCATCTGTTTGGTTCCTTGTGCAGCGGGTGGCATCCAACCAGCAGTAAGCCGCCTGTTTGCTTTTTCATCTCGAGTCACACGCACTTCGGGAGGCAACAAACGTTGAAATTTTCATCAATGTCAGCCTACGACAACTTACAACAAATAGAAAACTATTTGCCGTAGTAAACTTACTAAAGAAAATGTTTTCATTGAACTATAAGCAAAAAAAAAACCCCAAAAACTTTAACATGTTGCAAATCTCTAAAACTGTTTAATAAATGCGCTTAACAGCATTTCAACGTTGGAGTTTTTACTTTTCAAAATTTTGACACCATCGGCCCTGAAAAAAGCAGATCGGTCTACCACTAATGAATTTAATAATAATAAAAAAAAAGACATTTAGCGGCAGAATATCATTTGTGCCGAGCGAGCTTACCGCTTTGCAGGTGATGGATTTGCCGTTCATGTCGGTGGCGGGCGGGGTCAAAGGCTGCCAATCACGTCCTTTGTTGTAGGTGATGACAGTTCTCACCTTGCCGTCCAGCCTCTGATTGGCCAGGAAGACGCCTTTGATCCCACGGACCTGCATTGAAGACCATTTCCACTGCAAAACGTTTTTTTTTGCGCGGATACTTTCCAGAATCACCGGCAAAAGGTGAAAAATTAAATTTTGCAAGGCTTTAAATAAACACTTTCAACATTAAAAAATAATCGTCAGAAATTCAGCAAAATAGCAATGGAACAAGACTTTGTAATGGCGACATTCCAGATGTTGTCTCCCACCTCCAGGATGTCGATGAGGACCATCTCCTCGGGCTGTCGGGTGCTGCGGACGTTCTCCAGGACCATGGAGTAGTGAACCCCCCGTGTGTCCGACTGGTACAGGTTGTACGTGTCCGTCTGGTACCACTCCTGCAGCGCCAGGAACACCTGCTGCTCGTCCGTGCTCACGACGTGAACATCCTGGAGACCCCCCCCCAAAAAAAAGAAAACAAAACAAACAAAAAAAAGAAATCACAAATCGGGGCGTTTTTCCATTCATGTTGCAAATAATTTCCAGCAATTTAGCACAGAAGCTGACAGAGATTTGGAGGCTTATTTGTTGCGTAACTTGTGCGTATGGTCACGAACGCCACTTGAAGGCGTGACAGCGTGTCGATGGCAGCGATCGGCTCAAACTTGTTTATTCCCGCAAGCTGGCCTTCCCCTCGCTTGAAAAACATCTCCCGCGAGCGCCGCATTCAATCAGCGCACTTCGATAGTACTCAGGCTGGCGTGGCGGCATCGAGCGCTCCCTCGCCACCGTCCGAGCAAGACTCATTTATCGTCTTTGACTGGCCGGTGACACGCGACGCCATTCCATCGACGCCGTGACCATTTTTTAGGAAACACGCTTGCGTCATTTTTTTAGTCGACTAAATTGTTGCCGTCAAATGAACATCTGCTGGCCAAAAGTTGTGGCAAAGGAAATTGATCGAAGATCTTTAAAAGGATGTGGGCGCATCAAACCAAAGCCAATCCTGGAAAAATGCACAACCCAAACATGGACGGTAATCCCTCGCCACTTCACGCCTCACTTTTTGCAAATTCAGCAGAAGAAAAAAAAATACTCATGGTGGAAAAACATTTTATTTGCAAGAAATTTAGTTCATGAGCATGTGATTGGTTCCCGGCGTGAGATCGACCAATGAGAGCACAAGAGATTCATCCCGTGAGCTGATTGGCTGCGATGACTCAGCATCTTCACGTGTTGTACGTCGCCAACCTCGTCCATCTTCATAAAGCAACGGCAACACATTTGGAAATTCAGAACGTTATTCAAACGAAACGCGCTCAGCCGGGCGACAAGCACGGCTCGCTCAACGCAACGAAACATCGACAAATAAAATGTTCAAGTGTTTGTTACATTTTTTCTTGCATTCAATAGAGGCATAAATCTCCCCAAAATAAATTCAAAGTCACAATAATGATAAAGTCAACCTCCATTTCGTAGTTTTTCAATTTTCGTGAGGGGTTCCGCCCCAATTCTCCATGAAAAAAAAATTAACGCAGTTCAATATATTATAATTAATATATATAAATAAATGAATATAAATAGATATAAATTATATATATATATAATATAACATAATATAAATAAATAATAGTAATATAATACATAATATAAATAAACTCATTTATTTACTTCTTGGATAATTTGCATATCCAAGAAAGCGATTACAACAGGCTTTGAATTCAAATAGACGACATATTTGGTCATTTTATGCTAATTCCAAAATATTATTCAAGTAAATATCTGTTCGAAGCTTCACGAAAAATACCAGTTGAAAGATGTGATTAATCGCAATTAATTATGTAATTTATTTGTATTAGTAAGCAGAAAAAAAAAAAATAATATATATATATATATATATATATATATATATATATATATATATATGCCCCTCCCAGTTGACTAGCTCAACGCAGAAGCTCCTAGACGGGCTACGTATTCGAGTGCTTTCGTTTTTCTGTCCTTCCGGCGTTCAATAAACGGCTGAGGAGTGCATCGGTAATTTTTCTTTCTTTCTTTATTTTTTGCCACATGTGAGGACGTTGCAGAAGCCGACTGTCGTTCTTGCGACTTTCACCTCATCTTTTCCAGGCTAGCCGAGGAACACGGTCCACCACATCAGCGTACGGCACGTTTCTGTGCGGCACGCCGGGATCAATGAGATCAATACGGCAAATGCGGCCGGCGTGCAAGATGCCTCGTGAAGAGGTGAGATGGAAGGAAATGTCGTCAAAGTCAGCGCCTTCGCTCCCAACTTGACTCATAAACGCGCCAAAGCTCCGTAAATCCAAAATGTGACGCCACTCTTTCTTATGAGGGCTGCAGTTTTCTGTCAATATTCAGCACTGAAAAAGTGAGAAATGTACTCATTTCTTTCTTTTCAAAGTCGGACTTTTGAAACTGGAAGTGGGTCGTGGGTAGACAAGAAAAAGTCAGTGGTGGGCGGTCAAGGCCTTCGCTGCTGGTCGAACATCATCAAGAAATCATAATCATGTTCTTCACATTGATGTCAAACGATATCCTCGGGTTGAATTTTTAGGTGAGAGATTTGATCCAATGAGAATTCAGCAAGCTCCCGTTGCCAGGCAGATTTCACAATACGAGTCGCACGCACTATTCAGCCGAGGCCTTCAGACACAATCGTGCGACATAATCCAACATCTTTAAAGAATTTGGCGAGTCTTCCGTTACCTTTGGCAAGGCATACTTGGGAAACTTCATCTGGACGAACTCGTTGCGTCGATACGACACGTAGTGTTTGGTGCGATTCCCCGTGGTCACCTGGGAAACCAAACCAAACAGTTTGGAGGATAAATAGCGTACGGAAACAAAACATCCATCAAATAACGCGTGAAAGGGATTCAACGACAACATCGTCAGCCGTTATCACGTCCAAAAAGAATCGGCGGCAAGTCCATTCGAGACAAGGCCGGATTATTTCCAGGGCGGAGTCATCGGAGCTGCAGCAGGTCTCACGCAAACAAACACACGACAGATACATAAAAAAAAACAGAGTGACTTGATATCGCTAAATAATTCATCCGAGTGGAAGCAATTGACAGATGTGACGTTATTATCTTTATTCTAGACTTTGGTCGGCGTTGTTTTTGTCTGCTGGAAGGCCACTAAAAGAGTTCCACCCCGGAAAGTCTGAAGTTTTTTTTTTTGCTTGTGTGCTTTACCTTGACAAAAATGTAGTCGTCCTGCACCGACAGAGAGTTGGGGTCGATTTTCCCCAAGAACTGAGCGGTCACCATTTTGTCGGAGCAGTTCTGGATGAGACACGTCACATACAGATAACCTGCAAAAAAAAAATCTTTGAATGCCGCTTCATCACATACACACCCAGAAGACATCAAAAATGGGAGATCTCGTCCAGCAAATCCAAACGCTCATTTAGGACAAACACCTCAACTTTCTTTCCCTGAAATCGGCACCCACTCACTTGAACGGCGAAGCTGGCGGACGCGATCGCTGGCGGACGCGATCGCTGTCGGACGCGATCGCTGTCGGACGCGATCGCTGGCGGACGCGATCGCTGGCGGACGCGATCGCTGTCGGACGCGAGCGCTGGCGGACGTCAACGTACCAAATGCCATTGGCGCCATGGAGCCGCAGGCCGGACTTTGCCCTTTCTGCACATCGTCCGTGTCCCTAACGAGGATGCCGGTCCAGACGGCCTCTGCCAGCCTTCATGCAGCTCCCGCATGCTCCAGCGCCCTCCGTCCCGCCCACCAGAACTGGCACGGAACCCGTGGCGGGCCCTAAACCCGATTCCTTTGCAGCATGCCGCCGTTTAACCTTGGCAAAGCCGTTGGTGACCCGCGGGCAAACGGATCGCTTTGGCACGGCCGGGTTGCGCCGGCGCCGAGCGGGGAACATGTGGCGTGGCCTCGCCCCACAAAAGCGTTCTGGCGTCCGAGCGTGGTCACTCGGCACCGACAAAGACCGGCGGCATCGTTGCGCGCTGCATCAAGGACATTGTTCCGTTTTTTTGGACCTGACTTACGTTTTATTTCTTGAGAACTTTTTCCGGCTTCCGATGAGTCCAGATGGGATTGTGGAGAGCTGCCGTCTCAGCTTTATTTGCAGAGATTACGGATTAGTGGATGAGGTCCGCTTGTGGTTGACAAAACTAAAACACACACGCGCGAGCGCGCGCACGAGACGCGAGCCGACCTCGAATTGGCTGCGCTGCCCCAGGAGGCGAGTTAAGCGCGAACCGCTCCATCTGCTCGTCAGCTGATATCGCGATCTACACGGGCCGCCGTTGCCGTGACGCTTTTGTGCGGGCAACAAGGTCGAGCGCGGCGGCGATGCCGACGGGCCGAGAAACAAGCGAGCGGCGAAATGGACTTCCTGCCATCTCTCCATCCCCGTCCTGGGAAAAAAAAAAATACAATCAAAAAATACCTCCACTTGTGTCGCGCATCTCCATGTGCACCAGATCAGGATCCACATCCACATCCGCGACCGACCTGGGACACGCAAAAAAAAAAAGAGGATAAAAATCAGAGAAATCCGAACGGGTGGTTTCTCTCTCCACACACACTCGCAGGCGTGCAGACAAACTATTTCACATGGTCACACACACTCAGAGACACACACAGACACGAACGCACACTCTCAGGTTCACACACTGCGGCAACACACTCATATGCGAACACACACAAGTCGCCATGACACTCGTTGACACACACACTCTCACACACAAACTCTCACAACGACACATGGACTCTCTCAATCACACAGCGACACTTTGCGCCTTTAAGCACGCACACGCGTGTCGATATTGCGAGTCAACAAAGCACTTGATGTGATTTCTTCTCATTTGCAATTGGAAGCAACGAGCAGCATTTTGGATTTTCTATGACAAGCAACATCGAACTGACCAGAAAACTCGGTCCTTGGTCACCCGCTCCTGAAGCAAAGTCCACTTGCGGCCCAAATCGGTGGAGGCAAACAGCTGGCCACACGAGAGAGAGAGAGAGAGAGCGTTTAGAACCCGTTTGGACATTTTTGCCTTGAAGCTCACGCCAACGCGTCCGGCGCCGCACCCGCCCGTCCTTGCAGTAGGCCAGGAGCTTGTCCTCGTCTTTGGGGTGGAAGACGAGCGTTTCCGGGCTGAAGGAGACGCTCTGGCGCTGGAAGGAGGAGCCCTCGTCGGTGCTGATGAACAGCATCCGGTCCCGTTCGTTCACCGACGAGCCCACCAGAACCACCTGGCCGTTCGCGCCAAACGCAGAAACCACAAATACCACACCTTATTCGATTTGTTTTTTTTGCTTTACGATACAAATGCAGTCGCTCAACTCAAGAAGGAGCAAAGCGAATTTGACTTTTGTGGATTCCAATCAAGGAAATGCACGGCCCGCCACTCGGGGCCGCAAAGTCAGCGCCGCCGCATGTTGCGCAACACACGTGACGCCGGGCCGACTTGTCAGATGTGAAAGTGGCGCTCTTGACGCCCGCTTTGAAGTGCATTCGCCTCTCGCAGCTTCTGCATTAAACATATCGGCGACCCGGCGACCCGGAGGTGCGGAACCTGGAACTTGTGACGAGTTGTTTCACCTTCCTGATGTCCTGATTACTTCTCGTGCGATCTGCCGCTGCAGAGGTGCCTCTTTAATGACATTTCCGCCGTCGTCAAACGAGAGGGAGGAGAGCGACGCTCCGGGCTATTAATCCAGATTTAATTACGAGGCGGGAATCGCAAACAGAATAAAAAGTGATTTTGCTTCAGTGCGAACAACGCATTAAGACCTTTCAAGACAACATTTGCGCAAGACTTACGTTGGGCGCCACGGAAACGAGACGATGCTCAAATTGTCAGTGTAGGATGAGCAAAACGGCGAGCATTCGTTTGACATTTGTTCCACGTTTTTTTAAAGCCGACTTATCGCAAGTCGTTTCCGAGCATTTTTCAAGATCCACAGAATATTGCGTTCCGCGCCCATCGTAAGAATGAAACGTCTAAAATAAGCAAAATTTCTTGACGCAGACTCGCTCCACGCCGTTCGGCGTTCGCTCCGTGAATTGCGTCTGATGCATTCGATGACGTTCGCAAGTGGTTGACGAACATCAACGTCTTTGGCCGTGAATGAGCGGATTTCAATTGGATAAACCAAACTAAAAACGCGTCATCAACAAACACAACGCACCGACGACATATCATCCGGATTTCAGCGACGTCCGGAATGGTTTGGAATTTCTGACCACAACTGTCTCTTTTTTTTTTCATCCCAATTTGTGGCATCGGAATATAACATTTAAACCAGATTTCTGAATCGTAGTCATTGAAGCTCAAGTATGCGAGTCACAAGCGTACCCGCCCCCTCATTTGCATATGCGCTTGTTCCATGGAGCGCTTTTAACCGGCGGGTCAATTGGCCCTCCGGAGAGCTCTCGGCACCAAAACCAACGGCGCTCTTAGCGTCGGATTTGACAAAAACACGGCAGGCTTAATTGCTGCGGAAAAGGTTTTGATCCCGTCTGATATCAGGAAAGCAAAACCCATTAGCTCTGCGGCTTGTCGACACTTTCGGGGGCGAGCTAATTGATTTGAACAGGTATGGAGGATTTAATGGCGCCGCAGATTATTATTTGAAAAGTCATTTCAGGCAATAATTAAACGTTTCTTTTGTGGTTTCATTTGAAATCATGAAAGCAGCTCAATTAAATAGACGCTACTCACCCGAAATACGGATTTTTAAATATAATCTTACGTCTGCCAGTTTTGCTCCATCCAAACCAAAATATATTTGACGTTTTTCGAATAACATCAAATGCGTGGCCAGATGGCAGCCGGCTCAAGCGTCGGTCGGCGCCGACTGCGTCTGTTCCCGGGGAAACCTTTTGATATCGGGGACCTCCATAAAGAGAGCACTTCATCTCAAGCTAATTAATTAACAGACGCATCATCAAAAAGTCATTACGGAAGATCGGCCTCCGAGCGCTCGTCTGCCGCTCATCGGAACGGAGACTCTTGCGTACCTTTCTTCATTGCCTTCCGCGACGGCGGGGATCGAAAAATCCACACGCGGCCTGGCTCAAATGGCAGATTTTCGAAACCGAGAAAAATCATTTTAAAACAATTCATGTGACCAACAACCGAAAAAATGTAAAACTATATTTAAAAAAAAGAAGAAGCTAGGTTGCAAAAGTGTGCACACCCTCTTATAACGAGCTTTGTTCAGAATTAACCAATTACATTCAAACAAACATTTAAAGTTCAGCTGTTTTAGCAACCACCTGAAAAATAAAACTCAGGGGTGTGTAGACTTTTGTATCCACTAACTCACTTTCCTCAGACGCAAGTCACACGTGGAAAGCGCGCCCGTGTTTTTAATAAAGCGCAGACTTGACCTCCAGCTCGCGGCTTATCGGAGGAGCGACGGTGAGGCGATGAGAGGAGGAGGCCCGCAGCGAGTTCAGGAGGAGGAGGAGCAGAGAAATGTGACATAATCCTCGCCACTACAATCGAGATGAGGAAGACGGGAAGCAGACTGCGGCCGAGACGGCGTCATCTGCTTCAGGGTCATTTTTCATTACACTGCCAAGCGCCCCTTTCATCATTCATTCGGTGACACATTCGCTGGCGACGACTCTGCCTTGACAAAGACAAAAAAAAATGTGTTTTCATTACGGACGAACATTCATCCATCCATTCATTATCTGAGCCGCTTATCCTCACAAGGGTCGGAGGTCGTCTCGTACTAGAATGTAATCCTCAAATCGTAAAGGCTGCCTTCTCTGGAAATATTCACATTATATATAAATATGTGTGTGTTCTCTCGCCACTTCGCGCTTCAGGTTTTGCAGCTCTAGTACTTTGTGTTTTTTCTTTTCAAAATAAAAAAAAAATTAAAAAAATCTAGCCATATGACCGAAAGACAATTGTTTCAAAGAGACGAGTTGACTGGGAGGCTTTGTACGTACCCACGAGCACTCATACGAGGCACGCGATTGGTTCCTGCCGCAAGATGGACCCATGAGAGCACACGTGGATTCATCCCGTGATCTGATTGGCTGCGATCACCCCAGCATCTCGTCCGCTTTTCTTCCGAAACGCTTAACGCTACTCAAACGTGCCGTTCAGGTCATCAGAGTCGAGCCGGCTAAGCGGAAGTTGTAAGCGAAGCGCGATCGGCCATCCGACGAAACATCGCGATTACTTCTGGCGACAAAGTCAAGAAGAAGAAGCGCCGTTGCCGCAACCAATCAGGGCTTAACTTTGAGCTTTGCAAAATAACATCAACAAGGACATTTGGATTAAAAGCAATGCGCGGTTCGGATTAAGGTACGCCAATTTCAGGATGAAACTTGAACGTAGTTATTAGCCAACCACAAAAAATGAAGCTTTTTATCTCTATAAAGACGTGTTCATGTTGACGGGTCTGGAACGGTCATTTCATCGAGGAAAGTGTCAAGCAAAGGTGCCGCCGCTGTCGTTACTTGTTGTTGTCGTGCCCTCGGATGTGGACAAGAAGCGTCAACATCAGGTGGGAACGAAATACGTCTTCAAGTATGAACACACAACAGACAAGCAAAAAAAAAACAGGACAGACTGACTTCAAGCTCACAAGCAGCTGTTCCTGAGCGTTTAACGGCCGGGGGGGCGCCGTCATATAGGCTTACACGCACACGCACAAACACACAATTTTGCATTTGCATAAATACACACATGGACTAACTACTGCCTGTCAGCGAGGGACCGTAATCGCACTTTTGCAATGCACACACACACGGAAGAAATGATAATGATCAATGCAGCCCTCCCACTGAGTTTTTGCAAAAAATGTGCATCCAGCTCGTCCCTCCTCTGAAGGCCGCGAGCGACGTAATGACACCCCGTCTCTGGTCGGTTGGGGGGCCGGTGGGGGAGGGGTCCTTCATGAAACAAATCCCCGACGGTCACATTTGGGGGGGGGTTGGTTTCCACGTTGAATAATGTATGCGTTTGGCGTACGGTCGCGTTCGCATGCGACTGACGAAAAACAGCAAAAAAAACAAGCAAAAAAAACAAGCGTGAGGTTTTGTTCAAAGGACAGGAAGAAGATGGAAATTATTCATGACTAAAGGAATACATTATGAACTCAAAGTAAACAAAGACGGTGACAGGCCGGCCTCAAATGAGCGTCCAAATAAGGAGGTTGCGCAAAACACACTTTCCGCTCGATAAGGGAAAGGCAACACACTTTTGAGACAGATTTTGCTCATCTGGCCAAATTAGCATCAACGCGGCACAAAGCAGCCCAAAAAACGATTATTTGACCATTTTTGTTCCACGAGACAAACATGGGCGACGCTGTTGCGTAAGCAAACATCTCCGCAGTCTCCACGAGGGACGAGTGATGATATGCGACTTTAATTGGTGCCTTCATATTAAACATGCATCGGCGGACAGTGAACGCTTGTTTTTTGTCGGGTATGCATTCCAGAACTGTAAAAGTTAGAAGAATTTTTTTTAAAGGATTCCTTATTTCGAGCAATTATCTGGATGAGAGTTAAAGCGTCTTTACCGTATGTTCATGCCAATAAGGCGCACTTTTAAGTCCCAAATATTCTCCAAAACAGACCAGGTGCGACCCAACGGACTTGTTCCCCAGAAGAACAATACAGAGAGCATGTTAACACAGCCTGCTGGTTGAATTTCAAGACCACTATTCGCAGACTTGACTGTGCGAAATAAATTCTGTGAATACCTCTTTTGATGATGGTTTGAGACAAATCAGTTCGAACAGACAAGTAAGTACATGTGGGAGAAAGCAGGACAAAAGGGCAACTGTCCACAATGTTGAAGTCTGTCTTATCATTCTCAGTTTTAAACTCCAGACTCTGAGTGAAAAAAACAAACGAAGCGAGCTAGCATGCGCGAGCTAGCATGCGCGAGCTAGCATGCGCGAGCTAGCATGCGCGAGCTAGCATGCGCGAGCTAGCATGCGCGAGCTAGCATGCGCGAGCTAGCATGCGCGAGCTAGCATGCGCGAGCTAGCATGCGCGAGCTAGCATGCGCGAGCTAGCATGCGCGAGCTAGCATGCGCGAGCTAGCATGCGCGAGCTAGCATGCGCGAGCTAGCATGCGCGAGCTAGCATGTTGAATACAGAAATAGCGCCCACCACAACTGACTGTGCCCTTTGATATGAGTACTCGTGCATGTCCAACATGTGCTAAAAGGCATACAGTATGAACTAGCGTAGGAATATTTAGTGTCTGGCTATTTAAACCATTTAACCCTCATCTCTGTGTTTCAAAACTGAATTATTGAGGATCACATTCAATTATTTGTCATCCCTGTGCCGGGGGGTTTACGGGGTGGGGAGTCAAAGTGGTTCACTTAAAGTTCACCCCCAGGCGCCATCACGGCCACTCTCGATTCATTTGGCGTCTACGCACGACCTCTCTCAAACAGCCTTGTCGCTCCTGAAATATTGAACGCAACACAGCCACAGCTTGCCCTTAAAAGCAACCCCCCACTACCCCAAAAAAAAAAAAAAAAGCGGTGGCACCCACAAAGTGATTTTCTGAGCAAGACAAGAAGCAACATCTTAAAATGGCATCCAAGCAACGCCATGTCGATGATTTCTGTATCGCCTACTCGTACTTCCATTAAAGAAAAGTCGCATGACTATTGATGCCGCACTCGGACATCATCACGTGTCACACGAGGCCGCTTCTCAGACCTCGTTATCGTCATCTTTATCTGGAGCGCCGGCACTTTCACTTTCAGGCACGGCAAAGCGTCCCGGCCCGGACGAGGCAAAAACTTCTCCGGCGGAATGTCAATCATCCCGCCGAGATAACGCAGAGTCGAGCGAGCCTCACCGCTTCCTACTTTTCAAAATAAACTCCAGCCGCATCATGATATGAACAATGGTCGATTTTTTTTATGTATGGGCACTTGTGATTGAATTCTTAGCATTTTTTTTTCTGTTAAAGTTTGACAGCCTGCAATTTAGCGCACATATGGGCAAAAGTCACGACACGCACCTGGTCGGTCGTGACTTAAATTAGATCCGAGGAATGGGCGTAAAATAAATGGCGCGTACGGAAACAACAAGGGCATCTATTCTTGTATTTTGACAGACATCCGCCATATGGCGGCGGCAGGATGCTGTCAGCGATCGCGACGCCTCTGCCAATCATTTTCCAAGCGGACGCGCCGAGCCTAATTCGAGCGTCAGGCTGCCTGCGGACGAGCCGCCGGCGAGTTCACGCGTACAAGTCATCAATCAGACAAATCAATCCATCGGACGCGGCTGCCACCTTTCCATGGGCCTCCGATTGACCGCAAATAAACGTCAGATGTTCTAGTAGGCTTTTTGGACTTATAGCGCCGTCACAAGGTCAGAATTGTGCCGTGCACCGACGACGACAGCAGCCGTGAAAAGATGCAAATCACAAGCGCGGGTCAACTCGTCCATATTCATGAACGCCGAGCAAAGCTTTGTAATCACGCATTGTTGGCGTGTGCTGTCGACAAGCAGTCGCACAGTCGCACAATATTCCGAGCTAAATACCGTGAAGTGAATTAAACGAATGCCGTCGCCGGGCGAAAATGGATTTTGTTTTTTTTCAAACCGACGTCTGCCGTCGTGCGCAGCTGGCAGAATTGCGAGCTTCTCATTAGTTGGCTCGTTGGAGGAAGGCGGCGCAGGAGACGACTTGAGAAGTTTGAATCACGCTCACAAAAACGTCTTTGTGACATCGAGAAAAATGTCACGTTTGTCCTTTCATTTGAAAAAAATCCCGTGAATCTTTCATGACGTGTTGATTTTTTCTTCCAAAACAATTTCAAAATATGACGCAGTCCCGGTGGCGTGTCACGGCCGAAACGCCGAAATTGGAAATGGAGACGTCAAGTCAAAATGTTCAACGCGTCGCCGCGATTCGAAACACGCTATTCAGATGACCGTAATTTCCAAACTATATGACGCACCTTGATACAAGCAGCAGCAGCTCTTTTTAAAAAAAAAAAAACGATTTTATTTTTTTTCAGTTTTCTATGTTGGAAAAATGTTTACTGCATGTACAGAACGATTTTGTTTTGTGACTGCACATAAAGGTACATCAACACATTAGTGAAACACAGCAACAACTTTGCTCATTAAAACGCAACAGACCCAAGAGGAAAATCAAAAATCAAAATCTAGATTTATTTAGCTTATTTTCTAAACTACTGGTGAAAGAAAAGAAAATCCACAGAAAAGCTGCACCGTTGTATTAGGTAGCGGCTTTTAGTCTGTAAAATAAGGTAGTATGGCGTTTGTGGAATATAAATTGAGCATAAAAATCCATGTTAAGGTGGCGGCCATTTTGTTGTGTCCTGCCGCCTGTCAACTGATGATGTCATCACATTGCCGGGGCGAACGTCACAAAGACCAAACGGGACGGACGTTTTCCTGAGCCGGCCCGGCATCGTGATGTCATCTTCAGTCGACAGCAGGTGGCAGCAGTTCAAAGCAAAATGGCCGCCGCCTGCATGCGATGGATAAAAACAGGTGAGGTTTTTTTTGCCTAATTCAGATTCCGCAAATGGAAAAAACGAATCCGAATACGCCGTTTAGACTTGTGGGAGCTCAGAGAAGATATTTTTTGACTCGGCTTCCCCTTGAAATGAAAACCGATCCAGCTGATGTGCTAATCATGCGTGCAGATTGAAATAAATGAATCATGTTGGGATTTTTTTTTTTTTTAATTCAAGACTGGAGATGAGACGCTGCAAAAGAAGAAAAAAAAAAAAAGTCTTTCATCCCTGATTTGTCTTGGCAGCTCATTTATTGGCCACCCGAGCCATCCATCAGAGCATTCAAGTGTGCTGATTGGTCGAAGAGAGTTCAAAATCCATTTGAGGCCAACTTGCATTTGATTAGGATGGATTTCTTTTTTTTTTCCGAGCCCGAATCAAAAATCTCCCTCTCTTCTTCTTGATTTCCATTTTCTTCTGCAAATTTGGTGACCTGAAGTGTGTTTGGCGGTGGAACACAAACGACGCCTCCCTGCCGGCGAGCCCGAGGTTAAAGCGCCAATTAGCGGCCGTTAACGAAGCCTCATTAGCCTCCACGCCGTTTTCTTCTGGCGGCTGCGACTCCTCCTTATTATCCCTCAACTCTGAGCGACCTCGCGGAGCGCTCCACCAAAAATACATAAATAGTCCGCCTTCCTTCCGCGGATGAGGGGGAATTCTTGTTCTTGCGGGGGAAAAAAAAGGTGGAATTTGCGATCCTGCGACGCTCACGCCATCTGGGATGGCTTTGTGGCTGCCAAATTGCGTCGTTGGCCTTGGCCACTTCAGCGCCTTTAGTGAGCAGACGACAAAAAAAAAAAAAAAAGGTGGTAATGAGGTGATGGGCAACAAGACGACGCTGTGTTGTCCGCGAAGGCTCAGCGAGCGTGAAAAGAGGCCTTCACAAGCGATCGGCTTGTTTGTTATTGTTGATGAAATGCTGATTGATTCGACGGCACTCAGGCGGGCGGCCATTAGGACAAACTCGCAAGTGACTGCTCCCAGGAAAGCCGACGCTTCCTTTTAAACGGCACACACGTCGTCGTGTTGAAAGAAAGCAAAGGCATGCCGCCCGTTTCACGCCTTCACCTTTTTCACGATTGTTCTCGAGCAGCCGATTCTCGCACGTTCTAATTAAAGCAACTCTTGTGATTCACGTTTGCTCATTTTCTCCTCATAGTTCTTATTGACAATTTCTGGCAAGTATCAGTGAGAGTCAACATCAGTCGTGTAATACTTCACGATGCAATGGGGGGGGGGGGCGCGTGTGAACCAAGGGAACGTGCTTTTTTCCCCCACAGTACAACAATAAAGTGTAATTGCGCCTCCACTCCACTAGTTGGCAGTGGCGCTCTCCTTGCCCGTTATGCACAGCAAGTATGAACTCGACGGTGTTGGTTTGTTTTGCAACAAAAATTATTTATAGTTGCAGCGGAGTGTGGGTGGTGGGGGGGGCGCAAATTGTTTTTTTTCTTTCTAGGGGGGGCGTAACAGAAAATAATTGAGAAGCAATGATCTACATTATTAAATATATTGACATGAATTGCAGATTACAAATTTTGCTAGTTGAACATTTTTGCTGCTACCGAGGTTATTATAGTTAAGGAAAACTAAGAAATTAGCGCGAGATAAAAAGTGAATACCTTTTTGGGAAAATAATGTTTTATTTTAAACTAAAAACATGACTGAAACTAATGGAAAAAACGAATAAAACCGAACAAACCCGCTCAGAGAACAAATGAAAAAAAATGTTTTGAATTTTGACTTTTTTAACTTTGGGTCCAAAGAGCCAAGCGCTGATGCAACAATGGCTCTTCTTCATTTGTCCTCTACAAGCGTCCCCTCTTTGTCATCCGTCTGCCTCCGCCCCTTCCCCGTCGCCGCCGTATGCTCTTCAAAAGGCCGAGGATGACAAGACCACTCGACGGGCGCGCCGCTGACGGTTTGCCGTCAGGAGTGGAGTGCGTCTGAGTGATGTCAGCGTGCCTGCGGAACGTTTGTGTGCCAAGGTGGCCAAGTGGGAACACGACAGAAGACGTGGGGCGCTTGTCAAAAGCGGCAAAGATGAAAAGCCGGCCGCTGCGATCGTCTCGGCCGGACTCGACGGGAAAGGCATTTTCAGGCCAACTTTAGCGCAGGTGTCAAACTCAAGGCCGGCGGGCTGAATCCATCTACTCAACCCTAACCCAGTCACCGAAGGCCCCGCCGTTCAAAGCAGTGATAGACCGATTATTGGCCAGACCGATTATTGGAGCCGATATTTGTCATTTTGACGATTATCGGCATCAGCCATTTTTTTAACTTTCAAGGCCGATAAATTAAAATCTGGTTTATTTCAGCTCACTGCAGCACACCTTTCTCTCTCTCTCTGCTGTGCTGGTGGCCCCGCCTGCAGAAGCAGATTGGCCCGCCCACAGCACCAGCTGATTGGTTCTTTGTCGAAGCCAATCAGCAGAAAGCTGCCCGTTTGTTTTCATTGAACTAGAAAACATGCAGCTGAGCCTTGGAGCTCCGTGCACTTTTTGTTCGACTTTTAAAACTAAGTTGTCAATTTTCTAAGATGTAAAAAAGCTTTAACGCATCACTAAAGTTGTTTCATAAACATGTGCTTCAAGGCAATTCAACGAAATCACGTTTTTCAAAATTTTGACCCCATGAACATCGGCTTGAAATATCGTTTATCGGCCTCCATGACTACTAATAATCGGTATAAGCCCTGAAAAAAAGCACATCGGTCTATCACCTGTTCAAAGCCACACACACTCAAAGTCACAGACGCAACAATGTGAGGACGGCAACCCCGAATATTTATTTATATTTATTATGAAATGATGTAACCTCAAACGTTGCCAGACTTCCAAAATGCTCTCAACACCCGATGAGCCAAACGCGGACGCAGCTTGGACACTTCTGTTACCACGGCAACCGCATTGTTCAATCCCAAGCGTGCGCATGTGTGCGCGTGTAATGCAAGTCCGGGACCTCAAAAGCCTCGGAGACAGCTTCTGACATTGCGTTTAAAGGAAACCACAAACACGCACGCTCGCTCGCACACACACACACACGCTCGCTCGCTCTGTGTCTAGCTTCTAATAAAAACAAGCTTCACTTCAAGAGTGAACATACTCTGCTTCCTTTCCACTTGGAATTACACACGTTGTGCTTGAAAAGCACCTCGGCTTAGAACTTGGCCCGAATCGACGCGGTACGGGGGGGCCAATGTCTAAATCAATGTCTTCTGGTGGCCAGGCAAATTTATCAATTTATATGCAGACACACACACACACACACACACACGACAAAACCAGAAAAAAAAGATCAATTTTCCAGTTGTAGATTTTGCCTTTTTATCACTGGCTCTCTTTCCCGTCACACTCGCACACGCTTTCTCGCCACCGCATTGAGGGAGGCCGGCCGGAGTGAAAACTCGAGAAATGGCAGCGGCTCGCCGTGACAAGACATTCTGTTCATGTGCGACACTTTGTATTCCTTCACACACTGAAAAAAAAAAACGAGGGGGAGAAAGTTATCAATTGGGACAATTTAAGTCACATGAGGGGAGAATTTGGACTTTACAAACGGTCGACATTGCGACGGATGTCTTAAAACAACGCGTTTATTCCATCTAGCCTTGTAGAATTAGATTAAAATGTTGTTTAGTTACATTTGGAGATTTTTATGTTTTTACGGTTCCAGAAGAGAGAAATTACATTTAGCAGTAGGAAATAAGTTTTCAAATCCTACTTTCAAACATTTTATTTCTAGTCATCACAGCAGCTGGTGTACCACAGGGCTCAATTTGCAGTCCGCTGTTATTTGCAATTAATCACACACAACTACTTTGGGAACAGCGGCCGTTGTAACGTGACGTGACGCTGCCTTGATGCATTTGTGCAAATATGCAAATGAGCTTCACATCCAAATACCTTCTAACGCGACGCCCTCGCCTCGAGAGGAAGTCGTCCGTCGGTCGTCATTCGTCAATACAACGGTTCAATTTTGTCACACGCGTGCGCGCACGGATGCTAATCGCTCGTGTTCAATCCATTTCCAGTCCTCATTTGCATTTGGCGAGGAAGGGCGAGACGAACGCATGCCTCGGCACTCAGACTCGCTCACGTACGCTTCCCGCCTTTTCAACCTTGACAAATGCGCCCGGCGAAGTCGAGGTATTCATCACGTCGAGCCCACTGCCGGATCTTCAGATGTCACTTTTATCTCCTCTCGGGTTCGAGGAAGGAATCTGACACGGCGTTTCTACGTGGAAGCGGTCCGGACTTTGAATTCACCGCACCCGCCATCTGCGATATGAAGATGAGGACCGTCGCCGCAATGGCGTCCTCGTTCGACATCCGTCAAGCAAACATTTCGACGGATTAGCAAAGCTTCGTCAACGCATCGGGTGGCGATTACGTGCGAGTTAAATCTCGCCTCCCGGGTGAGCCATCACAAGTTGTTTATTGATCCGCACGATGGATGAGGGTCAAGCCGATCTATTCGCGCCCCGGCGGGTCACGGCGGGACGACGAGAGGTCAGGGCAAAGGCAAAAACGATCGGCCGTAATCTGCGCATTGAATTATAATCCCAGGCGGCCGCATTCAGTCATGGACGCTCGGATAATGTGGGATGCGTAACAGCATCTTTTTTTTTTTTTTGAAATATTCTAATGCAACACGAGTATTGTTGGCCGTCCTTGATTTTGCCCCCCCCTCCACCTCTCGACGCCAGCGCGTGACAGCTTTTCATCGATCGGCCGTCAACGCCATATTGCCGCTCGTGCCGCGGCCTTCCACGCGCTTCATTTGCCCTTGGACGGGAAATTAAAGGCATTGCTCCAATTGGACCCCCTCGTCCGCCGACCGATCGCCGTAAAGAGAAATTAAACGCATTTGGGATTGTCTTGCGTCACTCGCGGCTTCTCGAAGGTTTCGCGTCTCTTACCTTCTTCTTGTTGGTCGGGCAGATGTAGAAGCTGCTCACCACAACGGTGGTCCCCGGCATCAGGTTGAGTTTGGTGTAAGTGGTGCCGTAGTCGCTGGACCTGCAACGTGAGAAAACGTCGCGGCTTAAAGAGGTACACGCTTGAAACATAAAATTCATCTCAAGTGTTTCAAGATCGTAAAAAAAAAAAAGAAAGAGAAAGCCCGACAAGCTCTTAGTTCGTCGTACGACTCAAACAGCTGATCCAATCGCGCCGGCAGCCGAATATCGGCGAACGGCCCAGTCAGCTGGCGACAAATGACGATTACCGTGGATGACTTCAAACGGGGGCATCAATTGGAGAATGCCAGCGTATTTCTATGAAGCGCAGCAATCCAAAGCCCGCCGGCGAGGGGATGCGGCGCCGTTAAAAACGAGTCGTGCCCGCAAGGAGAGGCCTTGATCAAAGAAAATGATGAGCTCGCCTGGTTCTGATTTCGCGCCTTAGCACGACGAGACGTCAACGAGGACTAAACACGACTCGTGTACGTCACGTCACGGCGGGCCGGCGCCGGCGCCGTTGCATTCTGACGCAAAAGTCGAGGTCTATTCACCCCTCGGCACAAAAACGGCTTTTAGTGCGAGGCAATTTCAGCCATTAGGAAGCCTCGACAAAGTCATTTCACTCGTCATATTCCGGTAAAATAGGAGGAAGAAAGAAAACGTGGCAAAAAGCGGCTGCTGACGACAACAAAGGAGGGAGCATTCGGTGAGTAATTTAGCGTCGGCGGCACCTAATAGGAAAAAAAGAACGCTCATGATTTGGGATGAACCATTTAGCGTTTTGGGATGGAAATTGCGACCTCAGGCAATGCGATTTTGAGATGCTGAGTTTTTTTTTTTTTTTTTAAAAGGGGCTCTTGTGGCCCACGACCACGAAACAGGTCACAGTAATTAGCGGCTGACTGATTTAAAAAAATAAAAAAATAAATGAATACAAAAAATTTTTTTTAAAAATAAATAAAAAAATCGCAATATTGCCCAGTCCTGGAAGTCATTAATTTCATTGCTGCTTGAATGCTAGGTGCCAAGCTAGCTTGCGCTGCAACATTCCGAACTTTATTTGTACTTTATGCAAGTCCGTTCACAGCCGCAGCAACGAGCTGCGTGATGCGGATCATCTCCTCCCTGGCGACAAATTAACGACCCCACTCACAAGTCGCATTTTCACCGAGGAGGCCAACGAAGTTAGCTAAGTGTGCTACCCGCTAACGTGAAATACGGAGTCGGGAAAGACTCAAAATAAGTGCCTAGGTGGACAGAAAAGTTTGACTGGAACCGCGTTAGGGTGAAGAAAGAAAAATTATATTTCAATCGATACGTAAAATAAGACGACGGCTACGTTCGCAATTGAGCAGACGCTCTCCGACAGGAACACGTAAACGGCTGACGTCATCATGACGAAGAGTTTCAATGTCAAACGTATGTTAAATATTTATCATCGCATCGATAATATTTGCACCACAGACTTTTGAGATGGACGCAATAATCGGTCACCAAAACCTCTTTAGTGTCCTTACGTTATGACAGCAACAACGTTTATTGTTTTTAATCACATTTTCTGCCATGTTTGAAAAAGTCATCGTGTGCATTGTGAAGAAAATCACAAATTAAATCAAAATTGCAACACAATTTTTTTCCTCAAATTCTAATAATGACGACACCTCGCTGGGGTTCTTTTTTAATCCACCGGGACAATCGCGAGTAAATGACAGACGGCGCCTGAACCTCGCACGCCTTGTCAGTCACGCCCACTTATTGACGACTTCGCACTCATTTGCCACGCGTCCGTGCGTCACGTTCCTCTTCCGTGTTTGCCAGGAAAACTCGCCGTTTGGTGTTCGCCTACGACATTGGTGTCAAACTCTGGCCCGCGGGCCAAAATTGGCCCGCAGTGTCATTATATTTGGCCCGTGAGGTGATACCAAATGACTACGATACCATTTTACATTCAAAAGGATAATTGGAATTTTAAAAAGTCAACATTGACTTGCATTCATAAAACCACGTAATAAAAATTTTCAATAAAAAAAAAAAATTGTTTTTCAAAAATGAAATGCGGCTTTTCGGTGCACTGTGTATTTGAGTTTGACACCCCTGACCTACGACAACAACCAAGTGGAAGTTCCCCGCCCGAGCGGTCCCAATCACATGACCAGTGCCCCGAACCCTTCGAAATGTCGTTATCGGGACTTTGAAGTTCATTTTGGAGTTGACTTTGTTGTTAGTTTTTACGCAATCCCGCGACACCGACTTGCAGCAACAAGAATGTTCGGAAAAAACGCCACGTCACCTCTTTTATTTTAGCGAACATGGAATGTTTTCCAAGAAAGTTGCTCGGTCGGCTTTATTTCAAATCCAGTGTGACGACTTCCTTTGAAATTGCTTGAAATGCAAAAATAATGTGTGCGAGTGAGGTACAAATGCACCATTAGGATTCCATTTTGGTGTCATTATTCCATTCGGGAACGTCTCTTGAAGAGCGCTAAAACGATGAGAATCGAGCCTGAGGACAGAAAGAGCGAGCAGGCAAAATCAAAACGGCATGAAAAACGCAAAGAAAAAAGGTTGTTGCGCGTTTGGGTCTGCGCGAGTGCGCGAGACGCCGACGGCCAAACCGCTGTTTTGTTTTTTTTCCCTCCCTTCTTCTCTTTCACTTGAGAAAGAGCGAGAAATCCAAATGCACTTTAGGGAGACGACAGGCGCCGATTCCGAGTGTGGAGAACGTCAAGGTCGCTCATGCGAGAGCGCGCAGACGACGTCCAAAAACGACAAGTCGAGTCTTGTCAGTTGGAATCACGTCGGACGTTTGATAAGGTCACGCGGCGCTACCTCGAATTGGGACTCGAAATCTTTTTGAACAAACTCATTTTATTGTTTCGTTGCCCGTACTCCTTTTATTTCATCAACATTTTTCATTCCATTGAAATTAAACTGGAACGTTTTTCATCCCAAGAACACGATGCTTCTTGTTCGCAAGTGACGGCGGCAAATTCCTCGCTTCGCAACGTGAAAAACGTGATTATTTCACGAAACGAAAACTAATGTAGTCATTAAAATAAAAATAATAAAAAAAACATTTCAGTGAACGGAATCAATTAAAAACTAAAATGATTTAGAAAAACGAAAACTGACTGAAACTACATTTTATGTTTATAAAACTCAGGAGAAGTCTTCGTTCTTCGTTTTCAACTTTGGCAATTCATTTAATATTGATTTTAAAAGTCATTCTTTTGATATTAACGGCACGGCTGTTTCCCGGAAGAAGAGGTCCAACAGTCATCTGGGAGTCGTAGTTCTCTTCATGTTTGTCTCGCAGAAGCGACATCATCGAGCAGCAGCCAATAAAATAAATCCAGCAAATGTCAAAGTCTACGAAAAACTTCTAGTCGCGTAAACTAATCGAGTATTTACACTTGACAACATTTCAGCGTTGTAAACGGAAGTCGTCTGCCGCGATGGCCGACGGACGCGTTACTATTTTTAGCACAAAGGTTGAAGCGCTCTTTTGTGCACCGAGCTTAATTGCGCGATTCCCAAAAGCTTTTGTGTCAGTATCAGTCCAGCTGGTATGATAACGCTCGTCAGATTTCATATTTCTCACAGAGGAAATGACGAATTAATACGAGGAGTGTTTTCGACTCACTGCTGCAAAGGGAATTGCTCGGGCAACAAAAAAAAAAAATTGCGTCGTGCCGTTGCCGCTCGTTCCAGTGTCGGATTGGCCTCACGACAGATCTTTGCACTTGAAGAAATACCCTCCCAGACGTCGCGCGACAGTCAGTCTGTCCTCGCCGAGAAGAAAAAAAAAAAAAACAAGCGAGTGACTGAACGGCGCTCGTTCATCTTTCACTTCGCACCAAACATTTGTCGTGTTTTATCTTCACTTTGAACGTGTGAATTTGGACTCTGGCGTTGGCGTGTGCGAAGTCGCCCGCGGGGAGACAAAAAAAAAAGGAGCAACCGAACTTGGCCGAGCAGAATCGTCGGGTTTGGGAAAAGCTGTTGTTCGTCGGCAACGACTCGGGAAGAACAGCTCGGCAAGTTGCTCAACGGCACGATTTGGGTTCAAGTTGCCAAAATTTAGGCTTTAAACGGACAAAAGATTTGAATTGACTTGGCTTTGGTATTCGGGAAGCACAACTTGAACGACGGCTTGACAAGTTGCTTCTTAAGTTGATTCAATTGTATAGAAAGTCGCAGAGCTGGGCACTTGACCCTTTTTTGTGAACCTGGGGAGCATGCTTTCCCCCCCCCCACCGTACTCCAATAAAGTGTAATTGCACCTCCACTCCAGTAGGTGGCAGTGGCGCTGTCTTTGCCCATTGTGCGCAGCGAGTGTTCACTCGACGGTGTCGCTTTGTTTTGCAAACAAAATGCGATTATTTAAAGTTGCAGCAGAAAGTGGGTGGTGGGGGGGGCGCGAATTGGTTTCTTCTTGCTGGGGGGGGCGTGACAGAAAATATTTGAGAAGCACTGGCCTAGTAGCATAACTTAGCATAACTTAACTTAGTCATTTTTAATGTATGACCAAATATTGCTGAAATAAAAAAAAGGCCTTGACCGTCCACCACTGCCTTAAAGCAACCCCAAAATAGTCACCGCGGCGTCAGCAGACTCGCTTTTACGACCAAAGCGACCACAGTTGTCGATTTAATAAATGTTTCTTCCCATTCCAAATGCGCCATCAAGCAAATTCCTCGACTGCACGTCCGCACGTGCCAATCCATCTCAGCAATTTGACCAGCGCGCTGCAAAAAGCCGCGGCTGTCAGACACCTCTTACGCCCACGCGCGTCGGCGGGTCAAAGGTCAGCCTTCACGGGAACGTTTCCGCGGGCATTTTGGCACGGCAAAGCGATGTCAAGAAACGCGGACCGCCGCTCGTCTGACTGGCACGATGCTTCGGCTCAATCAGTTCATTGCAGCAAATTGGAATTCAAATGTGACATTCATTCCCCGGCGCTAAAATTCGAGTCGGCCCGTCTTCTTCATTGTGTGACGAATGACTCGCAACGAGCGGCAGTTGGTCAAATTTTAAAAAGTGAGGCTTCAACCTTTTTAATGTCACGTCCTGTTGACGTTTATCATCCAACGAAACGTAAACGAACCGGACGCACACATCACAAATTTAAATCGAGCGCCATTGGTGCAAACGCAAAAAGCAAATCGGGCCGGGCCGGGTCACGATCGCTGCTGATCTCGTTCGACTAATTAGCTTTGCAGCTTTATTTAGGCAGAGTGAGCCGTCGGCGTGAATGCGTGTCCTCTGTCAGGGACGAGCACAAATTGATTGTGTCGCCGTGCTTCGCATTTACTCATTGTAATGGCGACAAGAACGCAAACAATTTGGACAAAAGTGTGATGTAGCGCAAATACACACCATGGCGCCAACGCAACATCCGACATGCCGACTCGGTTCCGTGTGGCCGACGCGCTCGCGCCGTCATTAACCCGCCTCCCGGCTCTGCCGAGTGTATGCAAATGAGCCAATTAGCCGCCAGCGCTGCAGAGACGCGCGGCGGCGACCACCTGCGAGTGTCCGACCCGTGTGAGGAAGACTCCCGCGGGAGGTAACAGGCGCCGTCACAAACACACATGCCCGAAAATGGACACACAAAAACAATTATTCCCCCCCCCAAAAAAAAGAGCCTTGGCGCGATGAAATGCCACCGCCGAGCGAAGCAACTGTCAAGCAAAAGACGAGAATTCGACCTTGTCGATCCAAAACACTTACGACAGTCCGTTTAGCCTAAAGCTAAATATATTGCGGCATTCCAAGCCTTTAAGCAACAAGCGCGAGTCACAAATGATGGAGCAACACATGTAGACAGACAATATGAAAGCACTTACGGGCATATATTTGTCACCGGCTGTGAAAAATGAAATTAATTCAGCCTAGTGAAGCTTTTTTGCGTGTCTCTGACTGCATCATACTGCTCCCTAGTGGCCAAAAAGTGCACAACAGAAGGAGCAGCACAATGTCCACTGAATGGATTAGCAAAACAAGGTGGCAACAATTGTTCAATGTGTTTTTGATGAGTTTAAATAAGAATCAAGTGCGGAATGGCTACAGAATGTAACCGCCCACAATTCTACAAGATGGCAACTTGGCAAGCAGGGCATCCTAGCCTCATTTAATTACCGCAAACTTATGCGTGCATGGCACTTTAGAAGCTGTTTAATGCGTTCCACTAAAACTAATATTTTTGTGAATTTTTTTACTAAAAAATACCAAGTTTTTCTAATCTTGCACAAAAGTAAAATGTTTAAAAAAAAATAAAAGCTAATGCTAAAACGAACAAAAATTAACACTATGTTTTAAAAACTATCAAAACCATCTTGAACTCGAATTAAAACTAAATTAAAAAGCCTCAAGAGGAAATAAAAACTAAATCGAATTCAAATTCCAGAACTATCATAAATCAAAGCAAATTCTGCCTCACAGCTCTCAAAAGTTGATTCCCGCAATCGTCATTTTGCATCTTTTCCGCTATTTGAGACAATTGTGGATTACGGACGGCGCCAAAATCCCGCGTGGTTTTGCGCAGGCCGGGTTGGGGGGGGGGGGGCGCTTCTATCTGAAAGCATCGCGCAAAGAGGATTATCGCAAATCCTCGCTGATGTTTCTTTTTGGGCAGCCTAAAGAGGACGCAAATTGAAGCCAAGTGTCCCAAAACGTCCGCGGGAGGAGAAAGCAAAGCAGACCCTCATTGTCGGCTTTTGTTTTTCTTTTCACAAAAAAGATTTTCTTGTGGCCGATGTGAGAGCTGATGAAGGCCTCGCATTAAACTTGACTCGTCTGCTGCATGAAAACGTCCGAGCAAAAAGTTGATGCGTCAATTTGGAGAAGAGGAAATCCCGAAGTGTCACGTATTCAAAGATTTTTCTTTTATGTCGGTTTAGCCAAGCTGAGGTGGGGGTGGCGTTTTTTTTTTTTTTATTTCAAGCTGTTGTCAGGAAATGAGACAAGAGTGATGCAGCGGCCGCAAGGAGATGAAGTGGCGAGTTAACAGGAAAAGGTTGAGTGCTGTTATGGGATGGAATAACGGGATGAATTATGATAATATCGCGCGTATAAAACACAAGTTATTATTTGATATTGACTTCTGAACATCACTTTGCACTTTATTACCCCGCCAACCATGTGATGCCGTCGTTAACAAGCATGACAAAACACGCACACACATGCATATATCTATTTATTTATGTCTAGTAATCTTTTTTTTTTTTACCTTTCTTTGCGATCGAGTGCGTCTTGTCCAAACACCGGAGCGCATTGACAGACAATTTGTGAGCAGCTCTCGAACATTAAAGACACCTTCCGCTTTGGCCCTGCCTTGAACCCACTTAGCACCCCCCCCACCCTCCACACACACACGTCCCCCCCCCTCCCGACACACACGCATCAGCGCGCTTCGTGTGTCGGCGGTGTGTAATTCAGGGTGCATGCTGGTGACGGTTCAGCCCAGCCCAGTTCGTCTGTTCTCAATTGCCTGAACCGGATCAAGAAAAAAGTGAAATGACAAAAACAAACGAGGCAATTACAAATCGTTTATACTTGAGGTATTTTCTTTGTGCCGTAAATGGCTTGCTTTGCTCCCCAAACAAAAACGGCACTTTTGGATTTAATGTTGACGATCTTTACGCTTTATCAAATTTGTATTTTTTTTATGTGGGGATGAGCAACTTGTAGTCAAGGTGACATCAATAATGATGCATTTCTTTTTTCAATAAGAGTGTCGAGAGCAATCGGGGCGTGCGCGTGCGCGTGCGTGTCCAGGAGGACACTTTGTATAGCGGCAACGTGCAGTATGTGTGTTTCATGTTTTATGAAGACTGAGCTCAGAGTTGCTTTCAACCTTCAGCCTCAGGCAACACTGAATCGCACAACTGGAACCAGCGTGTGTGCGTGAGCGTCCGTGCGCGGGCGCGAGCGAGTGAGCGAGTGAGCAAGACATACATGCCCCAGGGGGGTCAGCAGCCAGAAAAAGAGCGCCACTTTCTCTCGCCCCCCCCCTTTGCTTTCCCTTTACTTTCTGCTGCCAAGATGAGGATTTCGAGCTTTCGAACATCATTTCGAGCCACATCCATCCGGACTGCTCCTCTTCCTCGCCTAAAATCTTTTCACAGTGCATAAATAGTACAAATGCAAGTGGGGAAAAACAAAATGTGGCGAGGTAATGGAACAAAAAAGGAATAAATAAAAAAACTAAAAAAAGAAATAAATATAATATAATATATGTCTGCGGAGAAGTCTAACAATTAAAGTGTCAACAGACGAAAGAGGCAAATATGCACATAATTCATACAAAATTCCAGGGAGAATTGAAAGTTGCATCTAATGGGAGGCTGCAGCTTTGAAGCTCTCCAAAAAGGGGGAACGCCATGAATTAAGTAGCATCATCGCACACGTTTGCTCTCTGGGAAAGTACAAAAAAAAAAGAGTTAATTTTAGTCAATGTCGGTCATGAACCATGTTGGGTCTGTTTTCTCTTGCGAAATGGAAGAGAATTAAGTCTCCTCTCATGTACCTGCAAGGTCAGGCTCAACATCGGAGCATCTGCGAGGGATTAGATGGAAGCGAGAATTAATATTCCATGAGAAAGTACGCACAAGATTCTCGCTGAGAAGTTGTGCAGGCGGGATGATTTTAAAAAAAAAATTTTTTTTTTAGCCACTAAAAGGCAAGAAAAATTGTTTCTGGGCACCCTGACTTGACCCCGTTTCCACGCTGATACGTTATCTGAGCAAACAGATGCCATCGCCGGCCTCCCGGTGCTCCGTCTCGCCACCCCACAAGCGCCGCCAAGGCCCCGCCGGCCATTTACAAGATCCAGTCGGCAGGCGCGGCACCAGGTCACCTCCTGACAGACGGCCCGCCGCTCAGCGGTTTGGCTTACCTCCACAGAGAGCTCTCCAGCACCTTGGTGGAATCGGCGTGGTAGTACTTGGTCAGAATGAGAATGACCTGCAAGAGGAGAGGCGACACAGCGCTTTAGTTGGCAAGCATTTGCATTTCAAACCTCTTTGCAAAGATTCTCCTTCGGTGTGGGCTCAGCCGGACGTTTAACAAGCTGGCTTTTTTTTTTTTCTCTTGTGCAACCTCGGTAAGAATCGGGTCAAGAGCGCTATTGACATTGGAGATGGGTCGAAGCTGTTACGGCTAATGATCGGCAATGATGGCTGTGCCCGTTATTGGAGGCCATTATTTCAAGTGTCACATGAAGAGCGCAGCGCACTTCAATGTTAGCAAAATCACGTTTATTACTCAGCACGCCTGCATCGTCTCATTTCTCAGTCAGTTCACATATCATGCCGAAATAGTTTTGAAAAATTACAGAATGCCATCCTTTCAAATCACATTTGTTGTAAAAAAAAAAAAAAATGCTGAATGTGATATTTCACATTCAGTCTCAAGTAGTGAATTGGCGCCTTGCACACACAAGACGGGCTGGGCGTGTTTCTATCGGTAAAATAGGTATCGGTTAGGGGCCGACGAAAACCCACTTCCGTCTTTGCTGAGGCCGTCCTTTTTTAAAAAAAAAAAAAAAAAAAAAGTGTCCTCCGTTCCCAAAATGGCCGTCCATCCGGACCACTTGAAGTCTGAAGACCTCAGAACCCAACTGGTTTCATATTCAAGCAGCATTTCTTGAATGTATTCGCAACCAATCTCATTCAAGTCATTCGTAGACCAGTTGCAACATTTTCAAATCATGAAAAATCCGAATCTGAACATTTTGAAACGATTAATCGCTTCGCTCTACTTTGATGACATTCAGTTTCTCTCCACGCAGCCAACAAAACACTGCCATTAACCGACACCCACGTCACTCACCACCTTTTAAAGCAATACGCAGTCACAGCTGAACGAGAGGCATGGCGACCCCAAGAGGACAAAATAATCGTTTAAAAATCGAGTTTTGTTGGCAGCCTACCCGACGATTCAACTTTTCATGAATAAGACACGGCGGTCCACGGCAAAAGCGGGTTCACCCGGTCAGGCTGCTCCTTCAAAGCGCTCCCGTTGGTGACAGCGATGGGATTGGCACGGCCATGTTGCAAAGAGGTCAGAGGGCACATCACGATGTGTTGACGTGCAACGCCGCGGCGGAGGCTGAACGTCTCCGAAAGCCTTTTGGGCATCAACTTGACTGAAATGCGCTTTCATTCCCTCAAACAATACTCCATCGTTGTTCGTCGTTTCGCAGGATTGTGCAAAAAAAAAAATTCTTTGAGGGAAAACTCATCATCTTTTGACGTCGATAATCGAGTTGTGCTCGATTGTCGGAGCGTGACCGCAACATCCTCCACTGCGGCTTTTTTGTTTGTCCGCCAGGGCGGAGAATGAGTCCAGTGACTTTTATTGGGGGGGGAGCGGACAAGACGGTCAAGACCTCGCCGCAACTCGGCACGGGACGCACAAGCGAGTCCATTGAGAGTGGCGATCACGGCCGGGCGACGACAATATGTCGCCTGTCCCGGGGACATTTGCCATGGCTTGTGCGCGATTGTGCATTGACGAGAACGCGGCGGGAATGCAACGTATGAAAGGATGCAAGCTGCTGCTGGGCTCCAAAAGGAAGAAAGAGCTTATTCATGAAAAAAAAAAAAAAACAGACCACACACAAACATCGAATGGCAGTCTGGAATGAAAGAGGTCGAGACATTTTTTGGAAATGAAGATGAAATCGTCCACATGAACATTTGAGGACGTTCTTCTTCACCAGCTCAAGTTTACCGCCAAACAAAATGGAAAACAAAGACACTCTTGCCTTCTATGAACACACCTGCAGATATATAATAGACTGAGAGAGCATCAAAGTCACAATTTGCCGATCGATCGATGACATCTCTGATTGGATCCGCAAAAGAGAAACACAAAAAAAAAAAACCACAACTTTGTTCACTCGTTCACGTTCTGTCCTGCCATCGTTAATAATCCAAGATTACGCAGCACGTACATCTGAATTATTTTCCAATATTTTTATATAATTAGGGAATTTTGGGGGCATGGCAGGTTCCCCAGACACATTTTTTGTGTGTTGAAGGTTTTTTACCGTTGGAGGCGAATTAAAAAAAAATTTTTTTTACTGTTTAATTTTTTTGCTTCATTTCAGTTTGTGTCAGTTCTGGCCAAATTTTGGCTATTTGTGGGCGGGTCTCGTCCCAATCCGCTGCGATGAGCAAAAGTCGATCGTACGGCAAATAAGTTGTTTAAATTGATTGGTCCATCTTCCGATTGGTGATCAGTTACTGTTGTTTTTTGCTTTTTTTTTTTTTTTTAATTGCTGATTGGTTCTAAAATTTGGATCGCGCAAACAGACTGACTGACATATATTCTTTATCCTGTGGGAAGAACGACTAATATTTGGACTTAGTTTGGTTATACGTCTCAATTGTCTCGTTATACTGCCCCCAAGTGGCCGAGGTGTACACAACAGAATGAGCCACACACATTGAAATAAAGCAAAAAAAAGGGTTGGGGGGCGGGGGGGTTTAGGTGTTTCAACTCTTTACGCGCTATTTGATTATGTCATGACTGCATATTTTCATTCAACGACAAGAAAAAGAAACTGGCAACATTTTTCGATCCTTTCGACTAACAATGGCCAACGTTCTTTTGCGTCGACAAAAGGACACCAAGTATCCAAAATGAATCGCTCCATTCGTCCAAATATTGCCAATTCGCTCCACCGAATGGGCGGGGACACCAGACAGTAAATCTGGCGAGCGTTTTATTCGGGCCCGGCCGCTGACCCGCACGCTCGTTAGCATTTTAACGGCACTTGGAGATTGCCACCATTCATTAAAGGGCTCGGCCGGAGACGAGAGGGGAGGGGAGGGGGGGGCAATTACACGCACCTCTCAACAAACCTTCGCCGGGGCTGGACAGCACAGCAGCACCGCTTTTTGTTAGCCGTTCATATTTGCTTCTCATGTCGCATCCGACGGCAATTTAAGATCGCGAGCATCTCCTGATACTCGCGCACACGCACACACGTGCGCGCTAGGCCTTATTGTCTACAATGGCAGGTTGCATCCACATCAGGCGATCTTTAGAGAGCCCAAAAGCGCCCCCCCCCCCCGTGAAGCATGCAAATGCATCTCTGGTGGTGAGGGGGGGGGTGCAAGGAACCCGCCGAGACGGACTCGTCCGCTCTCCAGCAGCTAATTGGAGCGACAAGAGTGAGCCAAGCGAGCTGCTTAGATGTGAGATAATCTACTGGCGCGCGTCGGAGGCCTTCGGGAGCGTCGAGGAGAGCGCGCGGGGGTGGAGAGACGGGATATGGCGGCAGATGGGGGGAGATAAAAACGGCGTGAGAGCTGGAGAACAAAGAGACAAAGACGGATGTGGAAGCGACAACGCGGCGCGGCGCGGCGCGGCGAGGGACGAGCAGAGAGGTGCGAAGGCGTTCATGGGAACGGTAATGGACGGAGCGCCGGGAGCCGAGCCTCGTGCCACTTCCAACCCGTTTATTGATCCCGGCGGCTTCTGGCTGACGAGACTTCCAACAAAGTTCATCCAGCGCCACGCCGCCAGCGCGACTTTTTAAGGGAACAATGTCGCCAAACGGGCGACTCGCATCGGATGACGTCCGTGCAGCAAATGCGGACAAAATACACAACTTGGCAACTCCAACAAAATGGACTTTCGGAATTAAAGGCGAAGTCAACCAGTAAAAGAGCGATCTGCTTTTTTCAGGGTCGATGTCGATTATTAGAAGCCACGGAGGAAGATAACCGATATTTGAAGACGATATTCTTTTCTCAAAAAGGAGTCAAATGGCGTCAAAATTTGGAAAACTTGATTGAATTGAATTGCCTTTTAAGCATGTTGAGTCAACAACTTTATTGATTTAGAACATAATAAACCTTTTTTTGATCTTAGAAAATAGACAACTTTGTTTTAAAAGTCGAACAAAACTCAGCTGCTTTTCTTATAGTTCAATGAAAACAAAAATCGGCAAATCGTTTTCTTTTCGTAGTGAGTTGTAGTAATCGGACATGTATTCAAATTTTGGCAAAGTCTGTTGCCTTATCGTACAAGGTAGTTTTCGTTTTATAAAAACCAATTCATTTGAAAAGTGTTTTTATTTAACTTCATTGACATTTTTTTCAAATTTAGTTTTCGTTTTCTTTGACTGTAAGCGTCTACGATTGGTAGAAATGCCGTTCGCTAAATTAACGTAGCTCACCACCGCTAGTTAGCGAGCCGACGCAGCTGCCGGTGCAAATTCTTTTTTTTTTAATCACGTTCAAGCGCACCAGCTTGGATGGCTAACCACACTCAAAACGCAAACCGTCAAGCCCGTCATTTGCAGACACCCACGTCACTCACCAGGACAGGCCCCGCCTTTGACGTCACTCGTCCTTCAACTGTGGAACGTGAGCACGGTGACCCCAAGTGGACAAAAATAACGAGCACACTTCACATGCTTGGTTCCGATCGATTTAGCGAACCATTTCGTTCCCAGACAAAGAATCTCGTCCTGGCTCGGGTTCCATTCCCACAGTGGACACAGCCGGTGGGCCGAGCCCAACAGCTGTTGCAGCCGCATTATCGTAATCCCGAGCCCCCCCCCCCGTGTTCCGTCCACGCCCCCACCATTTTCCCATCATCGCCCCGAGGCATTTTTTTTTTTGTTGCTCGCTCATAAATACCCAGCTGGTACGTTTCCCAATTGGTAGTTGGACAAAAGCAAAGAGTCTTTCCTGCTGCAATTGTGTCAACAGGAGTTGAAGATGACTTGGCGAAGTGGCGCAGCGTCGAATAAGTGTTGACGGAAAACGCAGAGGGAAGACTCTCGGGGTCTCATTTGGCCGAATGCGTCGGACCGATACATTATTTATACACGTTCCTCACGCAAAGAAGCCACTCCCGTCCTCAACGGCTCGCGTTCAAAAATGCACTGCCATTGACGGATATAGACGCCAAAAAGTTCATTCGTTTTAGGAGTGAAAAGAAAGAACAACCTCGCAAGATTTCCAAATCGGATTCTTCGGGACAATATGCACGTGCACACTGCCGCCCCCTACAGGACAGGAATGGAATTGAGCATTCACCTGCTAGGGGGGCAGCGGGGCAAACATGGAGGCAAAGGAATAGATGACGTCAATTTGCGGTCACCGTGAAGACGAACAGCGCCGATGCGTCGGGAAAAAGTGGGCGTGTCTAAGCAAAGCAAACGATGCATCAGCACACCTCATTTACTTCCTGGCCGTGATGCTTCATTTTGTCAAGTGAAGACGCCTTCAACAGGGAAGCGTGCCAAAAAAAATGCAAGACGAATGTTTCGTCTGGATGGAGAGGAGGGAACTCCCACTCTTATTTCTCGCGGCGTCAATCACAGAATCTTCCGACTTGGCCCGTTTGCTCGGCATCGCAGCTGCTTCCCGCTTCCCATTTGAGGAACGTCACGCCACGCGATGCAACGCCACGCGGGCCGCTCGTAACACGCCTGGCATTTTCCGCCTCTTCCGATCCGGTTGCCGAGGCCACCCGAGCTGTAGAATGAGGTCAGAACCAAGTAAGTCCGAGGCAGCCTGCGAAAAAGCCGGGATCTTTTGAGCCTCGGCGAGATGCAAATGCGCTCTGACACACGGCCGAGCGCGGCTGTCCATCAAGCCTGCGGGCAAAATAAGGAGCGCCTCCTCGGCTCGGACTGAACGGGCTTCCGGACCTCGCCGCCTTTGTCGGACGGGCCTCGTCTGCCGACTAAATAAGGTGCTGCATCATTAAGCAAAGCGTACGGAGGGCGCTGGAAACGCAGGCAGGCCATGCGGCCGATGGAAAACGGCTCCCACAGGAGAAGCCGAGGTTGCACCGGCGGGAAGGTGCCGTCTTGGGGAGATTTATTATTTTTTTTTTGCACGAAAAGCAACAGCAGACGGGACACGATCGACATTCGCGTCTCAAGAGTGACACGCCGAGTCATTGAGGATCGGACATCTATATTAAAAAAAAAAAAACTGCAGCCCTCCACATGCAATATATTGAAGGGACAATCAAAATCAATACGCAGATTATCGATTAAACAGATGATTACTGGAATCCAGTGCTTCACAAATAGCCCCCCCCCAACCCGATGCTGAGGGGGGGCTTGTGACCCTGGGGAACATGCTTTTTTCCCCGCCGTACTACAATAAAGTGTAATTGCACCTCCACTCCACTAGTTGGCAGTGGCGCTCTCATTGCTTATTGTGCGCAGCGAGTATGAACTCTTCGGTGTTTGTTTGGCAACAAAAATGCTCTTATTTAAAGTTGCGTCGTAAAGTGGGTGGGAGGGGGCGCAAATTGTTTTCTTCTTGCTAGAGGGGGCATAACAGAAAATAATTGAGAAGCACTTCTGTAATCCCTCATTTTTGTGGTTAATTGGGAACGGAACCACATGCGAAAAAGTGAAAAATTACCAATTAGAATTTTTTATTTTTCATTTTTTTATTTACGCCTCCATGACACCTTCGCAACCCCACCAACTCGTTTCCCAAAATTGTAAATAAAACAAATTTGACTTTAAAAATGCAGAATGAACTCCAAGCTGCAAGTGATCTCCGTATAAGACCGGCGGCGGACGATGACCACGGAACGTTGGCGAATAACTGCGCTCAAGTTTTCATTATTATCTTAAAAATGGCCGAGGGGCCGAAAAATGGTCCAGGCTGGAGGGCGGCAAAAAAACTTGAGGATGTTGTACATGTGATGCTGCACACACACACACACACACACGCACACACGTCGTACAAGATGATATGAGCACAAGTCACAACCTGGCGTGAGGCGAGGTGGACACCAGATGCTCTCACTGCTGTGAGAAATGTCAGCAGTCCAGATGGCTTTTTTTTTTTTTTTTTGCTCTACGCTCGGCGCAAACGGTGTGCGTCTTTATTTGTTATTCTTATTATTTGTTGGAACGCGATTGTTATTCCAGCGACCACCGTAGCGACCCGTCTCGGCGGCATGACACGAGACATCTCATCCATAAACATGTCGACGTTGGCGGTGGTTGCGTTTGGCCTGGCAGATGTCAAGACTGTACGTTTTTTTTTTTTTTTTAGGATTCAGCTCACTGTTTTGAAGAGCAGATCTGCTTTTTTTTTTTTTTCAAGAAAATATGAAATTATGACAAAAAGCTTTTCATGTCAACTTTGAAATGTCAAATGATCTTTTTGACCCCGCAGAACGTGAAGCTTTTACTTCCCTTTATATCTGGTCGTTCTTCGTCGAGGATAAGGAATATATTGCCGTGATTCTTCTTCTATGATTTAAGGCGTGAGCGTGTCTACGATTACCGTAACTTCTCGGCTAGTTTCTGTTAGCCCGTCAATGGGCTTTCACATTATATGTTAGCATTGAGCTAGTGGACTTTTTTTTTAGCCAGCTGCACAATGTTTGCTTTGAGATACAAGTTAAATTCATTCATTTTATTTTCCATTTCATTTCAACATCGGTGGTTCTTTGAAGAGGACAAAGAATATATGCCCGTGCTATTTTATCGAATGTGTCGCTCGAAGAAATCAAATAGCGATCAACGAAGCTATCGGTTGCTTGACAAGATGTAACGTCTCGTGGTGTCTCGCATCAATTAAAGCACGGCAACAAAATGTTTCTCGTGCAACTTGAATGACTCAATAAAAGCTTCCGATTCAATTGGCACAATTAGGCCGTAATGGCGCCCACTTAAGACTCGCACCCGCGATTGGACGGAGATCCATTTGGTGCGGACCACTCTCTTGGAGTTAACTCACCAGATACACACACTTCACAAATTGAGCGCACACACGCACACGCAAGAGAGCACATGCCAACCTTCATCAAGTCGACTCAGCGAGTTCACGTAATTGCGCATGTAAACAAACACTCACAAATAACAAACAAACAATGCGTGTGTGCGTGTGTGTGTGTGTGTGTGTGTGCACGAGCGTGCCTAGCCTCTGGAAGTGTCAGATTAGTGGATTAGAGAGCGGGCCTCCAACAGACCACGGCCCCGCGAGAGCGAACCCGCCCCCCCCTCGCCCTTTTTCGCCTCTTCCTTTCCCACTTTAGAACTTTGTTGTTCCCTTCACTGCGTTTTCCTAAAGCGACCCAAACTTTGCCGCCGCTGAAAAAGGTTCACTCTCGGTCACACGAGCAGCGATTTTCAGGATGCTCCCCGTTGTTATCCGGGGTGGCTTTAGAGCGCCTCGTCGTCAGCCGTGAGTTATGCGAAGCGAGAAGAGGGAAAATTATTTGAGATTTGGCAGCCAGCGTGGGGGCCGGCGGCGTTTTGGAACGACGCGGCTGCTTTAGAGCGCCTCGTTGCGCGCCGCACACGTTTGCAGCGGCTCAAACGGCTGTGCCGGCCGGCATGAGGAAAACACGAGATCAAGTCAAATCCGTTGGGTGGTCGTCGTGCTATTTGACTGACGGACTCGAGCTGAGTGGGCGTGGCTTCAGCGCATTCAGAGGACACGCCCACTCAGCTGGGCTGGCTTTTTTTTTTCAGTTTCATAGTGAAGAGACGGTTGGCGACTGTGAATTACAAGAGTGTGCTTGCTTTTGTTCGCTGCACAAAATCACACGCACACGCGCACACGCACACTGGGGGTGGGTGGGGGGGGGGTGGGGCAAACATGGCAGAAAGGAGTCAGCCAGCGCGTCAGGCCCGTTCCAATTGGCCGGGCAGCGGTTGAAGGTTATCCCAGCTAACGAAGGCGTCACGCCAACCGTGGCGAGAGACGCGCACAAAAACACAAACGAGAGTCTTCAGTGACCTTCAGTGCAGCTGTGGCACCAAAACGCAAAACGTAACCAATAAGAGCGCGAGAGAACCTCGCATCGTGGGCGGGCTTGTCATTTTTCAAGCATCTCGAAATGGGATTGGAATTTAAATAAATGCTCATTCATAACAAATTCTTATGAGAAAAGAAAAGTCGTGTTTTTTGGGGGTTTTTTTCTTCAAGAAAAATCAAGTTGTCAGCATTCCAAGAACGACGACGTATTTGTTGGTCACAAAGCATCCACACCACGCATGGACGCAATCGAAGAACCACGTTACACAAACGCGACAAATTCTTCAATGCTAACAATCCACGTTCACGCGAAACTCAGACGTGATTTTCAACTGACGGATCACGTACGCAAAGAAAAGTCTTTAATCTCACCTTCAGCCAGTTCGGGATGCTTGTTTTTTTTGTTTTTTTTTTTAACATTTGAAAAGTGCGATCTAAATCAGATTAGATTCCTTTGAATTTGATAAATGGGAGCAAATAAATATCAAAATTATAACGGCAAAGTAGACGATTAGCCACGAGAAGCAGAAATTGAATTTCAGTTTCACTTTTGGCCGTGAATGAAGGCAACCAAAAAGTCAGATTTTTAAAAGCACATTTATTCTATAATAATTCATAATAAATAAAATAATATGCCTTTCATTCCGGGAAAGGTGAAAATGAAGGCTACTATTTTTTTTGAAAAATATGACTTTAGTGCGACTTCATTCAAAAAAATTAAAAATAAACAACAGCTTCATTCATGCATTTAAGGAAGAAGTCACGATCATATGAGATTTTTAAATTGCACGCCAGCCAATACATCAGTCGGCTGAATTTTTCAGATTTTCTGATTTAACACATTCTCTTTTTCTTCTTGTAGAAGTGTGGAATTTGCATCTTTTTTTAACATTGTAAGTGTTAAAGGGACCCAAAATGAAAGTCATTTTATTCATTAGATATATTTTTTTACTTAATCGGCCGATTAATCAATGATCTGAATTTTATTCGGCCAAATATCGCAATAAAAAAAATAATACATTTTATATATATTAAATAAATATTTTGTTTTCCTGACATATATCGCATTTTGTTTTTTTTCATTATTATCATACGACATGATTGAATGCAAATTATTTGACCCCCCCCCCCTCGAGCGACAGCTCGCACATCCATGGGCACCCCCCCCCCCCACACACACACACACTTTGTGTATTTGACGACGCATCCAGAAGCTTCATTCCGATTTTAATTGGTGAGTTTTAAAGCGTCACATTTTCATCCTTGAATCCCCTTTGGCCTCCTGCGCTTTTCATTGTTCCTTCCCGCTTCCTCCCCCCCTACCCCCCCAACCCCCTCCCCTCCCTCGCTCCCAAAGACTCCCCCCTCCTCCCCCACCATACCTGTTCTTTCCCTCTTTTCATCTCTCAATCATTTACCTGCCTCCCTCAGCTTCCCGCCTCCCGGAGGAGGCGGAGGAAGCCTTGATCACGATTCTCTCCGCAGACACGACTTTTTGCATCGACCAGCGTCTCCCGGCGAAGGTTGAAAGCTTCGGAAGACTGCACAAAATGTGTGTGCGCTGCCGACAGCGGCGCGCATCATTTTGTCTCTCCGGCGCGCCGACACACAAAACTGCCCGTCTATTTTGGAACGCGACTGTGAAGAGATTTTTTTTTAATGATAGTCGCATGCGCTGCTATTAACATTTCGCATCATGTGATCCCACCCACGCACGCACGCACACGCGCACGCAGGCCTGTCATTGTCCTGTCAAGCTATCTTTGGCCACCCGGCCCCTCGGCACAAATGACCGCCCTCCCACAACAAGCCGTCAAGGCGCAGTCAGTAGCGAAGCCCCCCTCCCCCTTCCCCCCACTCCGCGCCAGCCAATCGGAGGCCACGCTGAGCGGCCCGACAGGAAGTGGCGCTGACAGCCCGCTCGTTGACTAATGACTATTCAGCGGCAAGATGTGCATCGGGCTTTGTGCTCAGGCCGTGATTGCGCTTATTTAAATGTGTTGCAAATATTCACACCCCCTGTCTGCCAATCAAAAGCGGATGAGCTCACCGTACATCGGAATCTTATTCTTATCTGCACTTGTACACAATCGCGAAGAAACGTTCCATGATTGGGTTGAGTAGTTCAGTTCAACGCTAATAAACAAAATCTTCACTCAACGAAAGTATTAGTTATCGTACGACAAAAGCGTGAAAATGCCGATGCGGAGTTTCATTTTTTCACCGGCAAGTAGCATTTAGCCTCCAAATACGTTCGAACAGATTTGCAGGCACACGTTCAAATGGACTTATATTTACAAAAACACATTCTAGTTTACGGGCAAATATGTTCAAACTAATATTTCCCACAATGCCATGGGGGAGTTTTTCAACATTTGGCCTACAGTCTACCAATTCGTTTGAAAGTGAGGTCAGTAAACAATATTTATTCATATTTTGTATTTTTTTTGTCTGCAATGATTTTTTTCCCCATTCGGCATTGTTCCTCATAATGCGGCGGGTTACTGACGTTCAGATATGCACAAAATGGCAAATGTAAAAAAATACTAATACTTTTTCAACTTTTTTTTCCTTGAGCCATACCCTGTGGTATTAATTTATGGTAAAAAAAAAATGCTACGCTGGTAGCACTTAGCCTACAAGCGTACTTGGGCGCATGTTCAAACATACTTTCAAGTACATTGGAACATATTTAAATATGTTGGAACGCATCTGCCAGTCGAAAGTTTTTTTACTCCACATTGGCAGTTCCGCGCTTTTCTAAATAACGAGGATTAAGAAACAAATCTCGAAAGGTCTGACGAAACATCATGCAATACCGCCCAATTCCACTGGAGGCAACGGCGAGTCAATGTTTCTGTTCCTCCCGCTTCTTTGTTGTTAAGACATGGAAAGCTCAGCAGTTTAGGTTTCAGGTGGACGTCACCTTCAAGACGAGCACTCGGAAGAAAGAGGAGGAGGAGGAGAGTGACTGCCATGTAATTACTGAGCTGCTCCATTATTAATTGTCCTCAGTCCTGATAGGACTTGCATGAGAGTCGTATGCATAATTGATATCGGGGATGGGCGCCTCCTCCACCTCGGCAAACGCCAAAGCAGGTTTGGCGTGAACTCAAACGCACTTCATTTCATTAAGCTCCATTTTGAAAGCTTTCCATTAGTGACGAAGGAAATTACATTTACTGTATGTTGCGCAAGCCGCCAAATAGCTCCTTGTTGCCTTTTGAATCATCCAATTTTAAAAAAAAAAAGAGGCGATCTCGCCTTGTGTCCGACGCTTTAATAATGAAACGCGCCGACTGTCTCGAGTAACACGCACACACGTACGTGCGCGCGCACACGCACTTCTGTAATTGACCGCGCTCGTCTCGGATGCACCGAAGCAGGTGTGAGTTTCCTATTTTCAATAAATGAATAAGCAGAGGATGTCATAACTTCATCGCCGGGAGATGTTTTGCTACTTATTAAGCGTTTTTATTTATTTGATGCGCATCCCCTTAGCTCATCTTTAACTCTGCGGTGCAGCCAGGATTAGAAACCAGCTGCCTGCACAAGCTGTAAAAAAAAAAAGAAAAAAAAAAACTTGCTGCATATTTTTTCCAACATTATTATCAGTATTACGTGACGATGGAGGAGGAAGAATCGTGTCTGCGGTTGTGATCCGATTCTGCACGACAGAATCATTTGAAAGCTTTTAGAAGCGACCCCAATTCAGGAGAATCCAGCAATTGTAATTTTTTTTTCTTTTCCTTTTTTTGTTATTCTCGTGCAACTCGACAGTCAACTCATGAATTTATATGAAATGTCCGTTCTTGAAGTCAATCTAAAAAGTCTACACACCCCTGCCGAAATGTCCAGTTTTTGTGATCTAAAAATGAGTGAATGTGACCGACAGTAGTTTTTAGGCAAAATCAAAACAACTGGCATTGTAGTTGCACAAGTGTGCACACCCTCATAACTGGCCATGTTTTCAGAATGAATCATCACACAGGGAGGGGAGTTATGAACAGTTGGAAATATTAGTCAGTGTTGGCACAAAACCATCAAGGTTCTGCAAGAAAGAAGAAAAATGTCAAGAAAAGCCTGCTAGAACATCTGAAATTCATTTGAAAGTGAAATGGTTCATTGTGAACACGATGGCATCACCGGTCGCACGACAGGAGGGTGTGCACACTTACGCAACCACATAATCTCACTTGTTTGTTTTTAACAAAACTTTCCCTCGTTGTATAAAAGTTACATCGCAAAGCATATTGTTGGAAAAAAGTTTCAAAAAAGCGGCCATTCTAGCAGGGGTGTGTAGACTTTTTGGATCCACTGCAAGTTCCGGTACTCCGCATGAGGGGCCAGAAAGGACATTTTTGTAATCCTTGGAAGTGTTCAATCAAAGCACAACTGCGCTTAATCGCGCCCACCGCAGGCGTCATCCGAACTCCTCCTTTCAGCGAGAGCTAATTAAATAACGATGTTGCTGTTAATTAATCGGCCGCCCGCGCTAAAGGCCCCCCCCCCCGCTCGCTCAGCAAATTAACGGCGTCGTTAGAGCAGCGGTGGGGGGGGGCGGCCACCAGACGAAGCTTGGGGGCACGCAAAATAATTTGTCATAAATTCAAATTGGGAAAAAGAGGCACACCTCCAAATGGGCGCCAGTTCAGCAATAAAACAAGAAAAAGAAAATGAGCACGGAGGCTCGGCCTGATGAAAAGCGACTGTGACGGATCACATAAATCGAACAAATATTTTTAGAACAAAAGGACCACATTTATGAAATTCACTTGTTCAAATAATGACTTTTGTCCCTCGTTCTATTTTGACTTTAAAACCACAAATTTTACGGCTTGATTCGAATAAAACGAGAATAAAGTCACATTTTTTAAATTCACTCCTAAAAATATGACTCTCCTCACTCATTAAATTCTGACTTTCAGTTTTACAACTTAATCCTGGAAAAAGACAACATTAATCACGTAAGATTATGACATTTGGTTTTTTACAATGGAGATTTCATCAAAGTATTATTTTATTTTATCGCACGCGTGTGTGCGTGTGTGTGTGTGTGTGTGTGTGTGATTCCATTTTGGACGTGTGCCTGGAACTGTGGGAATCCACATGGACGTCAACATGATTTTCCCTCCCTTTTGTCCATAAAACAGAAAGACATGCACATGATTTCTGCTTGCTTGTGTTCCCGCCAGCACGACAAGCAACATGTCATGATTGATCCATTATGCAATGAGATTAAAGTCGATTAAAAAAAAAAAAAACGGTTAAGAGGGAACATTTCAGGATGGGATAATCCGGACATGTTGCGTGCGTCGTCACAACGAGATCCGCTCATATTGAAAAACAAAAACAAAAACAAAAACAATCCCGAGCTGATTAATTGCGGGTCAAGCGAGCATCGACGTACATTTTCATCCCATATTCAATTTAAAGCATGTGTGTGTTACGTACACATCGGATTCTCCTCATGAGGCTCGTGGGCACGCACACACACGCACGCACACACACACACGCACACACGCACACACATATCTGGCAGTTCGGTGTGTTTGTCCGCTGAACGCGGACGAGGCTAATCGCGCTGCAAACATCCATCACTTCTCTGCGGTCGCCTCGCGACGCCTTAACGAGCGCTTTGGCCTCGTCACCCCCCCCCCCCCCACTCGCCTTTTGCCACGTGGGTGTAAATCCCGCTGTTTACGCGGGTTGTGATGTTTCACCCGTTTGCTGACTCTGTAATTACCTCCGCTAAGGAGGTGTTGTTTTTTTTTTTTCTCGTGGCTTGTTTGTTCATGAGTAGGATTACACACTCACAAAAAAAAAAATTAAAAAAAATTTGGAGGCACCTCTTAGTATTTTTCCTGTGAAACCTATTCTCGGCTTTCTCACGTTGTTGGTTAAGTCAAATTTGGGGGGAAAAAAACCATTTTTTGGGGTTATTTTAACCTTCTTGTGCACGCACTCACAGCCAACAACGAGGCGCTCTAAAATAGTCATGCCGACAAATGATCCGAAGTGAAGACACATTGTGGGGACGCAGGCATTGCTCGCGGCTGACGTGAACAAGTTCTTTTGGAGTAAGAGAGGCCCGACTCATACTACTAATTAGGAACATTTTATTTCAATGCTGTATATTCACAAACGAGTATGAGAAAATTATCTTCAAACCAGTAGAAAGTATTTCCAAACAAATCGCACTTTACCAGGTCTTTGAATGACTTAAATTGCGTAATCAGCTCCACCGCTAACGCTATTAAAACTCAATCCTTTGCTTAAAGTCAAGTCGACGTCTACAAAGACGTCATTCTCCTCTTCAGAAAGCATTGTAGCAAAAATCGGATTTAGATTTAGCTTTACATGGAGTCGGCGGCACTTTCTTTTTCCTCCTTCTCGGGTCAACGCTTTTTAGAAGCAGAGCAGCCCTGCTGCGGCTCCCGTGCGCCATTCGTCGCGTCGGAAAGCATAATTGCCTGCGACGTGCGTCCATTTGTCACCAGTAAGAGGAGACGAGCGGCGAGATGATGGCACTTTTTTGCGCGTGGCCGTTAGCGGCTCTCAACAACGAGGGCGAGGGAGAAATCGCGCCCTAAGCGAGCGTGTGACAAACTTGAATCAAACCTAAACACGACTCGCGACGTCGGCAGGCGCTTCAACTAAAAAAAAATAAAAAAAAACTAAACCAATGACAGACTGCCAACTTTGGGCCAATTAAAAGCTTTGATATGATTTGACATAAATCTGACGTTGCTGCATGAATTCAGTTTTCTTTTTATAACAGTAATGAAGTCCTTTTTTTTGAGAAATATCCATCCATCCATTATTTACCACTTATTCAGGTCCCCAGCCACTTTTTCCAACTCTCTATAATGTAATAAATAAATATAATATAATATAATATCATATAAAATATATAATATAGATTAAAACTAAAACTAATACTAAAATTAATCTAAACTAAACTAAAATGAAGCATTTTGGGGAAAAAAACACTCAAATGTAATTACAATTAATTAATTGGAAAAAAAGAAAGTCAAAATAAATTCCAAACTAAATACAACAAAAATCCTTCCAATATTCAAACCTTTCTTTCAACAGACCGGCAGTGAGGCTTCAATGTCTGCGATTGTTTTTACTCGGTGCGCTTGAACGACTACAACCTTCATAGAGCAAGCAAAAAAAAAAAAAAGGAGGTCAGGTTTGATCCAGATGCGACCTTTCGTCAGTATCCAGATCAACAAAATGGAATCATGCGTCGCGTAACAGCATCAGCGCAAATGATCGGATGAGTGAGTCATCAAAATTGACGTGCAGCTCCGGATCAAACGTTGACCTCCTTGACTTTTGGGAAGAAACTATTGTCATAAAAACACAAGAACCGCCGAGTGAGGGGGGGGGCATCACCCAGTCCGGCAGCCATCTTGCTCATGTCCATATTCATTTTCCACACACCGACGTGGCCTGACAGGCCTCACCTCAGCCTTTCATTAGCCACCTGCCGACTTCCCATTTGCAAATATTTGCACAGATGCGCACGGGATGTTCAACTTTTTTTTTTTTCCCCGCCAACACGTGAACGCACGCTGACGTGTCAAAGATGTCTGTTGCTCAGCCAGATGGCAAGCACACTGAGGCGCTCAGATGCCACATGCCCTCACACACACACACGCACACACACGGACGCGGACGCGGACGCACACACTCGCAGTCGGCCGGCGTCGATTGCGCATTTAGGGCGGCCTCCGCGAACGACGAGTGTCATCTTGCGGATGTTCCATCAAGTCAAGTAAAGTTAAAGACCGATCCTGTTGGTGTCTTTCGTGTTCCTCTTGACTGGAGCGCGTGAGAGGGAGCATAAAACTCGCCACCGGCTGCCTGTTCATTTGATGACGTGCGCATTTCTCGGCAACTTATTTTGAATCATTTCATTGTCCTTGAATTTCGGTTTCTGTCGAGCATTTTCTTTTGGCTGCGGTTGTTTTTTTGTTTGTTTGTTTTTTATAAATAAAGGTCATTTGTTATGCAACAAGATGGCGCCAAAGCCCTGGATAATAGGAAAGTAGTAATAGCACTCGTGTAAGTTTTGCTTTGAAATGATCTCGATTGGGATAAAAAGATCTTTGAATGCCTGAGAGTGTCGCCCGGGTTGTTAGTGGAGACACTTCAACACTTCTGATACAATTTTTCCCAAATTTGTTTATTTTCACGTTTAATGACAAAAATAAAAAACTCAAATAAAATAAAATCAAAGTGATAGTAAACTGATTTGCGATGATTATTTGTCGTATATTTGCAGTTTGAACAGTTAATATAGACAAAGCAAGACACACTGATAAAATGCAACGACGTAATCACTTTAAAAGGATGAGGACGGAGTTGCAAAGATGGAAGGGTGCCCAAGTCGCGGACGGAGGACGGATTGGCCATCTCGGATCATTTCCACGGTCCAAGTGAAGCATTGTGGGAAAAACGCCAGCTGCTGAGTCCCGCACGGCGCCGCATACCCAGCATGCCTTGAGGTTAGAATCCACCCCTCCCACCGACCAGCACACACACTCCCAAGCCCCAAACGGGGCTGCCACGGTTGGCTCAGTTGGAATGTGCGCTTTGGAGCTGCCACTCTAATCCCGGGAAGGAGTGGAAGCTCCGAGGAGGAGGAGGAGGCATTAAAGAGGACAGCTGAGGGCGAAATGTTCACTTTGATCACACACTCGCCATCTTCCGCTCTCCCGCTGCGTTTCGCCTTCGTCGTCAACTTTTTGACGCCCACTTGTAGGGATTTAAACATCTTGAGCGCGTCCGTCGTAATCTCGGCACCGGAAAAGCGACCCGTGGAAGAAGTGAGGCCTTCGGCGGCATAACGCCGTACGACAATCGTGCGGCATTTGGTCACGTCATTCAACCAACGGCACCGGCGGCTCGCGGCTAACCGTTAGCCAGTTAGCAGTCAGTTATTATTGCCGACTTGCATTTTATCACGTTGACCATTTTTGTCTTTCGGGCTCGCTTCCAGGCGCCATGAGCTGGCCCGCTCGCTACAGTACGTCCTGATGCGCGGCTTGCTGCAGGCGGGCTGGATTTGGAGCGTTGCCGCCTACCCCGCAGAGGGAACGTCAGCGCCCGCAGCCCAAAACGATTTTGGCAGCGCGTACCGTGAACAGCACCCAAGGATTCGCTTTTTTTTTGCAGTGTGCGGCACAAAGACAATCAGGGCACTTAATTAGCCGCATTATTCTACGGGGAGCGTGGAATAAATACGGCGGGGAAGAGGGAAGTGTTCGCTGGCGGCCTGCCCTGACGCAGCACAGCGGCGACGTGTTGGCGGGAGATCAGAACTTAAAAGTCGGACAAGATGAGGGAGAAACCGTACAGTAAGAATGGTGCCAACAAGCTGAGACCACAATCTCTTTATCCTAAAAAAAAAAAAAAAGGCCTGTCCGGATCCCAAACTATGTTTCGAGCGGCACTTAAGATATCGGAAATGGACCAAAAAAAAAAATCTCTCTTCAATTCAAAGCCATTTACAATATGAGATTTGATCAACTCGTATAAAACGGAAACCAAAAAAATGGTGTCAAAATGCTGAGAGCCAAAAGGCAGTTTTCTTGTGTAAGGGCGGCTTGGTGCCAACGTCAGAAAGGTGTGTAGCCGTCTCACACACACACACACACACACACACAAAAGAAGAGGAGACTCTCAAGGGAAGGCCTCAAGCGTGCTGCGTCTCGAGGACGCGTCGACACAACATGACCTTGAGCTCGTGTTTACATTTTCTGAGCCGCTGCTGAAGGCGGAAACGGACGATATTTTTGATATTTTTTCCTTCCTCTCATTAATAAGCAAAACAACACGTAAAAGCCAAGTGTTGTTAAGCGAGTTCAAAGAAACGGCAAACCAAAAGCGACGTCAAACGCGACTCCTACCGGGTGTGCATTTCTCATCAAAGGAAAATCGATACGGATCTCGCTTGCCATACGATTCAGGGATGCAAACATTTTAAACGGGAACAATTTGATTCCCTTTTCGGTACCTTTAATTCGGTACAGGACTCAAAAGGCCGATTTCTCTTTCCTTTTGTTTGCAAATATGTCTTAAAACGAGCACTTCTCCTTTGCCGAGATAATCCGCTGGCCTGACAGCAAAATTCTCCGACTGGTATGTATTCGGCCACTCGAGAAATTGGGCGGATTAAGACCCGTGAAAAATTTTGCAACTCCATTTCCGATATGCGACTCTTCTTCTTCTTTTCTGACACTGAATGGGAAGAACGTTCGCAGGAAGGCCGATCTCACGAGGGGGCGCTTCTTTTAACCTCCGCTAACGGAAATTAATTACGGTCATAATTCCGGCCGGCACACCTGAATTCATCCCACCACTCGCGGATCTTAATCAAAGAGTAGAAGGCGCTCATGACTTTTATCATTATGGCATTTTACTGTACGACCCCGCCCGTCCCTTCAAGAGACGCAATCGCGCACAACAAACATACAGAACATTTAGCATCGGCCCACAAGCTAATTCTCATTAGCATATTCATACCGCCGCTCGCTTTCATCACTCACAGATTTGTCACACTTGACTGGCGCCGTATTCCACTTTCGGCTAAACAATTTCTCTGTTGACATGCATGAGGAGGGTGGCGGCGGTGCGGGCGGTGGGGGGGGGTGTCACTTTCATGTTTGTCGGGTTCACACACTCCACCCGCCCCCTGTCAGCGGATTGCACTCAGTGGAGGAATTGAAACGCAGCCAAGGAGAAAATAAATACAAGACTTTTTTTTTTTCTGCGCTCGCTTCCATTAGACTGCGAAAGCACGACATGACAGACCATCGGGAAGGCAACGATGCACTTTTCAAACCCGTTTAGCGGCAACGTGAAGCGGAGTCATTTTTGACACGGGGTACTCGAGGTTGTCGGGTTCAAAGGACGACGCAATGCCATCGTTTTTTGTTTCTGGCGATTTTTAAGTTCAGCTTGCCACGTGGAGTGCATCTCCAAGTGTGCTACGAGGACGCCCTCTTGTGGTAAACGAAAGAATCACACAATTGAATGTTCAGTTTGTGGCTTACGACAAGATTGAATCCAATTTTTAGTTTGCCGGTGAGTCGAATTGTCGTCAAAGAGGAAGGCTTAGCTGTCACGTGGCGTCTGCTTACGTAGAAACATGAAAGCCACGTACGCGCCCTGACGTAGATATCAAAATATTTGGTCAGCTAACGTAGTTTTAGCGACAAGAATATTCGGCTAATTAACGTCTTGCTAGCTACGAACGAAAGGTTTTCAAACCCTTTACAAGCGACTATGGAATCACAGGACACGTTCGCACCTTCAACGTGAGGCCTGCGAAAAGGCTCACTGCAACCAACTCGCAATCTGATTGGCTATCGCAACTGTCTATCCACCGTTCACTCACACAGCGCAGACGCCCACATGGACGAATTTGAAGACTCGGAGGAAAAGAACATCCCGCTGGTATTATAAAATCTGCCTGGCGACAGAAGCTTGCTGAATTTGGATTGGATAAAAATTCTCACCTAGAAAACAATGCACTCCATTTATGATTTTGATCAAATTGGATTTTTCAAGGGTGGCTAATGTGGCCCATTTGGATAGCAAATGTCGATTTTGGAGCGAGTCCAAGCGCGAGACGATTGTCGACGTTAGGTTTTTTTCACCTAGCATTCGTTCAAGCTTTGCCTTCATTCTTATTCGGTGATCTCGACTCTCAGCCACAATCTTCATTCGCAGTCTGGATATGTGGCAAATGTTACATTTCCGAGGCATTGTGACGGAACATCGCGGGCCATTGTGCACTTTGGTGGGAAAATGTCACAGAGGATCCACAAACGCTTGATTTGGAAGTCTTGACTCAACAGCGCTCGGATCGATACTCTTCCAACTACACAAAGTCCGACTTGCAAAAAAAAAAAGGGGAAGGAATTTAAAAAAAAAACAAAACAAAAAACAAGCTGAACAAAAAATGTCACTCAGTGAAGAGCCAAAGCCAAACAAACCAGATTTGGTTCAGAGCAAAATTGGATAGTGACGCTCCATTCATCATTCAGGCGACACAAAAAAAAAAAGAATATTTGTAAACGGTTTTACCCAGTGCACAATTTTTGAACGTCTTTAAATGTATTAAATCAGCAAAACATCTCCTGTGGGTGTCACTTCTATTGTATGCTGCAAAAAAATAATAATAATAAAATCCCATGAATTATTCACGTCAATCTGAAGAAAAATGCGCAAAAGACCCGAGACTACAACAAAATGCAGATCTGAGTTTCCTGCTCTTCGTCTCTCAAAATATTGCACATGATTAATCTCCCCCTCTTCAATGATTTCTCCGCTTCTCCCGCTGGCCTGCTGGACTGTGCGCGTAAAAGAAGAATAGATCGTCCCAGGACGATTTGAAGAGCGCGTGTGCCCACAGGCCATGATCAGATTAGCAATCTCGTGCGAGCGACTTTGCAATCGTGGTAGCAGACGTGCCAGGTTTCGCATTGTCCACGTTGGTGGAGAAACACCCCAAAAAAATGGCCGCCCGGCAGTTCGTTACGGTCATATCGGCGATTATTTTTGAAAAGGTAATTATAGGATAGAATGTAGTGGAGCTTAATGGCGAACAAAAGAGTTCAGCTTGTTTTACTCGAACCGAGACCACTTAAACAATCAAGAGCGATTAGCCCGGAGCGGTTAGCATGCGTATAATAACAGCCTTGCTTTTATTAAATGTCTTGAAGTGGCCTCCCGGTGGAAAGAATCCAGCGCAAACTCCGGCAAAACGTTCGTTTCACGTCCCTTCAAGCAGTCGATTTGAAGTTCAAACGTGACGCTCCGTTTTTCCACATTTGGACGGCACTAGTTGGATCGAGATTGAGGGTAAAAGAGCGTTTAAGGACGTCGCCAGTACGTGGCGCAGCGTTCGTACTGTACTGTCATGCCGAGCAAACTGCCATCTTGCGATCCGTTTGGAGGCGGGACATAAAAGAGACGGCATTGCATTGATTACTTTTTTAATTGAACCATAAAAACATGGTGCGACTCTCAAGGAGGAAATGAGAACGCGTGGCCATTTTAGAAGCCGCTTGGCAAGGGCGATCATGCCATTCCTGATGGCACCCGTTCATTTCAGTGACAGAGACTCTCCACGCTTTGCTTTGTCACCACAGGTAAGACCGCTAGCATCCGGTGGAAAACTTGCATTCAGAAAAAAACATTCCACCGTCAAGGACAGCAAGACATTTTAAACATTTCAGATTGGTCAAGAATTTGTTAAAAAAATAAACAATTGTGAAATTGACACTTGAACTACTTTTGAGCAAACGGGAGACGATGTAATGCGAGCGTCAATTCTTTCGAGTGTAAACGAGAGCGGAAAGGCAACAAACGTGGAACCTGCAGGAATGCGCACACGCATGCACAGCAGGTTGTAAACACACCAGAAGCAGCACGTGCGTGCGGCAGCTGCTACCGACCTGCCGCGCACGTGCTCGGGCTTCCTCCACACGACACACGGCATATATTCCAGTAACTCCATTCTCTCAAGGTTGAACTGAGCCTGGAATTGAAAAAGCAGGAAGTGTCGGACAAAGCGAAGAAGTGTGAGGAGGAAAAGACAACAACTTTGGAGCCATTTGTCGACCAAGTTTTGACGTGTGGACTCAACTCGGTTTTATTTTTCGAGCACTTTTGCAACATATAAAGTGCTGTACATAAAATGACAATCTCGAAAATGTACTGCGGGCCATGGGAGACCACACTTGATTTGTGGGTATGCGCTCCCTCCTACGAGCTCCACTTAGAAGGCGAGCAGCAGCATTTTGGGCCAACTGAGGACGCTTCAAGGAGGGCTGGCTGACTCCAAAATGAAGTGCATTACAGTAACCAAGCTGCGATGCAACAAAGGCACAGATTACGGCTTCAAAGTTCTGCACAGAAAGGCTGCCCAAGATGACAAAAGTTGGATTTATTAACAGCGCCAATTTAGAACCCAAGTTTGAGGCGTTTAGACGCAATGGCGTTCGTCTTGTCTTCTTTAAACCAATTGAGATTGGTGGCTTCTTGTGATTTCTTTATGTTGAAGTTCAAGATGTGGTGGCATTAATGAGAAAGTAGTTTTTGCTTAGTGGGACATAGCATTCTTTCTTTAAAAAAATAACAATAAATAAAATCCAACAGCAGCAAATACAATGAAAACTGCAGGGGCCCTAAAATTGAACCCTGTGGAACGCCATTTGACGGTCAGACATGGGACTCAAAGCAACCAAGGCGAACAAAAAAGTCAAGAGTGCCAAATAGGGTTTAAACGACTCTCAAGCGCCACCGCTAATGCCCACCCGGTGCTATAAATGAGCCGACAAAATACTGTGCGCCACCGAATCCAATGGCGCCGTCAGGTCCAACAAAACAAGACACACACACTCTCCAGTCTCAACTGGCCAGGAAAATCTCCTAGATGTAAACAAGCTTTTTGCTCTCTGGGTTCAGTATTTAAATGTAGTACGCCGCCACTTCATATCGTGTCAATCACAAGCGAGAATTATCATTATTATTATCTTGCTCGTATTGAAGCTCATCATGAAAATCATAATTACAGGCTCCGAGGTGGCGCAGATTGCCGAGTTGTGCAGGTGCCGGCCAAGCTAATTGGGCCAATCTGACCCACAAAATTGGCTCCCTCCCTCGCGAAATTCCTTTCAGGGTTTTGCTTCATTTTATCCGACAGCGTTTTGGCTCTCTGCGGTGGCGACGAGCTCGGCTTTTACAAAGCGGACGGCGGGGGGGTATGACGGGATGTTCTCGCTTCCACCTTCTGTCAGTCGAAGCTCTCGGCCCAGCGTGACAGAGCCTCACATCAAATAAAGCCGCTGGGAAATCTGGGAAAGCTTTCCCGAGATAGAAATAGAGATTAAGCTCAAACTTGAGGCACCTTGAAGACGGAGATAATCCTCCGTGGCGGGTTTGCGCGGTGATCAGCCACAATATTTACACAACAAGCAGCAGCTTGGGGCACAATTAGGAGCCAACAATTGACCCAGCTCACTCTTTTGCCCCCAGAGCTGCTTACTGATGATTTAGGAGGCGGTGATAATGAGAAGGAGGTCATGGTTAGTGGGGGTAGGAGTGGGGGGGGGGGGGCGTTGCGACAGATGTGGGAAGACACAGCAGCCACGCTGCAAAAAAACTGCCCTTCAAAAACAAAACAATTCATTTAAGCACAATTATCGGCCAACACAAGAGGAACATTTGACTTATCTGTTTTTCTGACCACATTCCGACGGCAAAAGAAAAATATTATTTCTTATTCGAAGCTAAAGAGAAATCCAATCGAAGCAGGTGAAGCTGCCGCGGTGGCCAACGGGAGCGTTTATCGCGCCCACCTGCCTGCATCTTCCTTCCATCGCAAAGAAAGAAGGCGAGTGGGCGAGAGCGGAAGAAAGCGCCATGGCTTCCAGAAAACACGATCGTCTTCTTATTCAAATCAAGTCCTGCGAGTTTTCCATCGCTCCGTGCTGCAACAATTCAAATAATCACGATTGTAATCTAGCTTCTGCAGACTTTGTTGATTATCTGATCATTTGAATCAGGTTTGTTGCGATGGAAAACAGGCAGGACAGCGGCCATGGAGGAACAGGATTGAGGACCCCTGGTCCAAAGGCAGAGAACAATGTTCAACTGTTTTTAGTTTCCCTTTTCTGGACGGTGTGAGTGAGCGTAATTCACCCCCTCCCCAAACTTCAGTGCCGCTTTAGAGTGCCTCGTCGTTGGCGGCGAGTGCACGCATGTCACGCAGAGAAAGGCGAAATGGTATTTTTGGCTTAGCACTGGCGTGGTCGCCTTAAGGCCGCGACCAGTCGGACCAGAAACGGAGGGTAGTAGTACCCCTCCGTGCCAGCGGCGGCGCCAGTCAATGCGCAGTCTTTAATAACAGCGGTCTTCCGAGAATGAGAGCGATTACTTTGCCTTTGCGCTCTTCTGTCCTGTCCGGCCAGCCTTTATGTCCAGAGAGGCGACGTGAAAAATGAGCAAACTTCATTCGGTTCTTGAGGAATAGCTTCCATTTTCACAGTTTTTACACTTTTAGAAGTTCTAATGCACTGATTCGCGAGCTGACAGCCAATGACTACCATCCTTTAATCCGCCAGCCCGACACGATTCGTACGATCGGACAATCCCAACAACATCTCCGACTTTCCGACGGCGGATTGGTGCGAAGAGGCCTTTAGAGCGCCTTGTTGTGGCGACGACGTGAGATAAATTCCACTAATAGCGCCAATATTTGGGTGGCTTAAACATGCCGGTGTGTAGAAGATGTCATCGAGCTGCTGGTTGATAGACAGTCGCCAGTTTAGCGAGGGGCGGTCTCAGCGCACACGGTGTTTGAAAGTTTGATTTTTCATCATTTTGAAGCCTCATTTAGTCAGTGGCGGGCGACTTGAATCATTCCCCCTCATAATACCATCATTCGTGACAAATAATCTACAGAAAGACACTTACAGAGTGTCGGACGACTTAGCTTCTCTTGAAAAGTCCGTCTTGAAAATGGCCGTGCAAGTGCACTTTTCCCTCCTTTGGCCATTATGGTTTAAAAAAAGCAAGAATATATTTGAGATTTTCGAACGGTCGCCTGTTACGACTTTCGGGTGTGTTGATTCCGCATAGCGCCGCCCCGTCACGAGTGATTATCCAATCACAAGACGCGATCATCACCTTCAACGTAAGGCCAGCGAAGACTCACTGTCATCAACTCGTGATCTGATCGGCTATCGCAATTGTAAAAGCCCGCACGATTTTTTCTGAAGGCCTCGGACGAATCGTGCGTGTTTCTGGTATTGTGAAATCTGCCTGGCAACACGAGCTCGCTGAATTCTGATTGGATAAAAACTCTCACTAAAAATACAACACATGACATCAATGTGAAGAATATGATCAGGATTTCTTGATGATGTTAGGCCAGCAGAGGAGGCCTCGAAGGCCTTGACCGCCCACCACTGAAGTCAACATATTCTTCCACACAACATTTCTGGGTTAACGCCCCCTTCATTAGAATAAATGCTCCACAGCTTTCCATCAAAGTACGAAGTTGCGAATGAGAGTATGGAGCTCATTTTTATGTTCTTTCCTCTCTTCCGACCTCCCACGCAGTCACCCCCGCCGCCGCGCTAATTGCTAATCGACGTGACTCACAAATGTACGGCTCACTTTTGTCTTTCTTTTTTCTGCTTTTCCTCGCAATCTGAATAACGACTGGCAAGCTTCGCCGCCGACGTCAACGCTCGCTAACTCGGCCCCGCCTCGAGCTGATGCGCGGAATGCATTTGGCCGTCTGGTGGGCGGAATCCTTTCTGTCGTGGCGACACTAATTGGCTCGGGAGCGGGAAAGCGAGAGTCGCCGCATCCTTGGCGAGCTCAGCGGCTCAGGTGAGGGCCTGCGAGAAAGAACGGCTGAGAGCGGAGGGGAAGGCCACGCAATCTGGAAATTTGTTACGAGGGCAGGTGGGGTTGCGGAGAAACATCTGGACCACCAAAGGAATTTTTATTGGGGAGTCGACAGGTGTTAAAAGCATTTCTCAGGAATCATAAAAAAAAAAAAAAAAGGTCAAAACGGTAAAGACGAGGAGTTCAATAGAAGCGAAAGAGACGTGTGCAGGGTGGTGGGAAGACGGACAGTTCTCCACACGGTTTGAACTATAAAACTAAATGCAAGTAGGCCGTGTCGCGTTTCATCGTGTCAAGACTCCGCCCATTTTCCTTCATGGGAAAAACGAGACGTTGCAAATTAGAAGGAACCTTTGGAAACTTGGCCTCACAAATTTGGTGTTTTTGATGATTTCCCAATATGTCGGGGCAAGGGGGCACTCCAGAATCCAGAACCAGTGGAAGACCTGCAGAATGGGTTTCCACGGAAACGAGAGCGGGAACTCTCAGCCGTGACAGCGAGGACACGGCGGGGAAGTTGGGAGGAAAAACAAAAGCTCTCTGTTTGGTCCAGACAAAAATGGAAGGACATGCGACAAATGCCTGCTGTTTGGTTTTTTTCTTTTTTTTTTTAAACGACAAAAAAAAAAAAAAAAAGTGTGGCTACTTTTCGCTCTCTTTCGTGAGTGTCCACTGAAGAAACGCCGCCATCAGCCAACATGGAAGCCATTAGAAGCAAACGTTGGATGACGATGTGACCCGTGGAGAAGTCCAGTCATCCAAAACGTTTTTTCTCGTGTCCGGCTTCAAATCTGCCGTCGGACGGGACAAAAGTGGCGGACTCATCCGCATCGGGCCTGGCAGGTCCATCTTTAATCGAAACGCACACTGAGGAGCTGACATTCCGATTCAAATGAAACATTTGAATGTTTTGAATGGTGAGGATGAAACCGTGGCGGCATTCCACTAGTTTTATCCAAGTTTAAGTCTCCTGCTATTGAACAACCTTTCATCAATTAATGAAGCAATTAAGGCTCCAGATAGAACATCACGGCAACTTTGCACAAGCCGCTGTTAATCAGCCAATTACAGTTGCAAACGTAACTTCCAACGAAAAAAGCCCCGCCCCCTCACAAAACATCGGGCAAAAATTCATTTCCGTTTCATTCTTTACATTTCAACGAACGGTCTACGTTTTCCTGCAGCCGACTCCGACATTTTTATGTGAAACTCTTCTTTGTTTCTGAGGGTCGTCTGCATAACGCTGCCCCCTGGTGGCCAAGGCGCCCACACCAGACTGAGTGCCAAGTCAATCGGCATCAGCGCGTGAAATCATGTTGTACAACGCGCGTCATTTTCTGACATTCTAATTTATTGCGTGATTACAGCATGTTTTCATACAGGACAAGATCCTAAAGCGTCATTTCTCTCGGTGGTTTGGGTCCCGTCCAAATACGAGTGCGGCATTACGAGTCATTTGTCAGTACAGACAAATGGGTCAATGAAGACTTTGTAACAATGATACCTGATTCCATTTTGGTGTCCCGACAAGGCCCACTTGGCGAGGAAGCTTCATCTCACCGCTGTTATTAAGAACACTTACACGACATCCTGCGGACGCAAGACGGTGGCAGCGCCAAAAGTGTCACCCGAACACTCGGTCATAACGTGATTCATGTGAGGCAGCCAGGGGCGATTAGCGAACGCTCAGCGGCGCCGGCCGGGACCGCGCCGGATGACGAGCCGCAGGAGCGGGTGGAATTCGCATGAGCAAAGCCAAGCCGGGACGGACGGCCGTGATTTACAGCGACGAGGCTTTTCCAGTGTCTCCGACGCAAGGCGACGAGATAAACGACGAGAAAAGTTCTGCTCACATGTGCAAACAATTTGCCGCCACAGAACAACCGCGGGCCAAATGAACTGTCTGTTCTGCATGTGAAGCGTGAACGAATGCCTTTCATATTAAGTCAGGGACATGGAGACGCGCGCACGCACACACACACACACACACACACGCTAGTGGTTATGCAAATAAGGACAAGATCTGTAGATCAGCACAGCCTCAAGTTTGTGTCGTATGGACGTCAGAGGTTTTTTTTTTAATCCAATCAGATTTCAGCCTCATGTTGGCATGTAGATCTAATCTGCCCAGGGCCTTCAGAATGAGAAGTGTTGGCCTCCATGTAAAAATTAGATCATTATTACTGTAGATGCCAAAAAACATTCAATAAATAAAATTATATATATATACATATATATATATATATATATATGAATACAAAAAAATTCAAATTAGGATAGAATATGACACCAATGGGAAGAATATGATCGTGATTTCTTGATTATCTTAGGCCAGCAGAGAAGCCTTGACCGCCCGCCACTGGTGAATCTTTTATACATGACGTGAGAAATGACTCATCAAAAATGAAATATAGTGAAAGCATTTAAAAAAAAAAAAACATGTTTTGTCAAAAACCTCCTTCGGAAGTGTGAGGTCCGATGCGGCCCGCCAGTAGCACTGACATAAAATTGTTTTGTTGCCCCCCGCAGCATTTAAGTTGCCCAAAACTGTTTGACGGCCTGCCCGCGGTCGCACAATCACCAAAAAAGCCGATTAAAACGGTCGCATTATTTTTCTTTTTTTGCATGCGCCACCGTGTCAAAGTGGTTATTATGCAAGCAGTCAGCACATTTCCTCGTTTTAATCTTTATTTCTGAGCGCCGATGCCCGGGGCTCGCTCGCAGGGGAAACGGTGGAGCTCCAAGTAAATATATTAAAATTGATCTCCAGTCCATTTACAAGAAACCTGCTCAATATGAAAAGTATCAACAGAAATATCTCCGACAGTCAGCGCAGTCATAAAAAGACAATCCCGACGTGTATTATTTGGAGCGCCGCGGTTTTGACCTCATCAATATCGGATTGGGAAAAAGATGACGACGTGAATGGTGAACTTTCATCCCCATTCAACGTCCGTGCTTTCTTTTTCGGCGCTCCTTGAGAATCTGCGTGCTCTGGTTGTAAAACGCGGGTCGGGGGGGGGGATTCTTATTTTGGGATTTGCTGAGCTGCGAGGGAAAAAAACGCATTCAATTGTCCAATCGCAGCAAGAGAGGACGCACAGCGAGAGCCAAGCGACAATTCTTTTGCGAAGGACGTGACGGTGCTCCTCACGATTGCGAGTCATCGCCAACGATGGGGGGGGGGGCTTTGCCTTGTAGGCTCAGGTGCGTCCGCTCGGCTCCTCCGGGATGTCTGCCGCTCAACATTTGAAGGAAAACAAATCCCGTGCGGGCCGCGGTGATCTATCAAGGGCTCGGCTCATAAACGTCAGCCCTGGAGAAATGAAATGGCACCATTTGTCCGTGTTATTGGGCAAGGATGAACCTTTGATTGAGGAGGAATCAAATGGAGCTCCTTGTCCGGCATCATCAGAAAATGCCTGCAGCTGGCAAAGAGGAGACGACGACGACGCGAAAAGGAGGTTCATCAAGTCGACGATCGAGGCCTTTCGGCAGACGGTATCGCTCTTAAATACGAAGTCAGCGTTGAGAAACGGTCCGGAAAGTCTGGAAAGAGGAAACGCGTCCAAGCCCAACGAGCGCTTCCAAGCTCGAATCAACGACGAGAAACTCCGCAAAGTCAAAGCATGCTCACGTTGATCATTTACGAGAGCACCGCCCGTCACACTTTAAACAACTTAAAGTTAAGCTTAATAAATAATCGAAATATTACGATAATGCCGTCAAGTTGGAATGAACGTTTGCGACTCGCTAAGACAGTTAGCGACTACGGCTAACGTGGCTATCGTTTACGCTCTGACGTTACTTCACAAATAGACGGAGAAGTTGCGACTCATTTTCTGAGAAAGAAGCACGTTCGATGTTACAGCAGCAATATCTTGCTTTTATTTTGAAAAATAAAAATCAACTGTATGTTTTCTGTCTACATTTACTAAGCCTCATTGGAGTTCATTTTCGTAGTACGACAGTGCGGAACGAAAAGTCTGCACCCCCCACAAATTAAAAGTCGTGCAAAAGTCCTCATAAGTGTGCAACTACAAGTCCGCGTGTGTTATTGGCATCAACGTGCGCACTAAATGACTTTTGCGCAGCTGCGTGTGGTGTCGCAGCCACACAAAGGCCGTGACTAGCGGCGACGTCGCCGCCGTGCTACATCCACCACAAAGAGCGCTCTTGTTTACAAAGCCCGGAAAGGCTGGACTCTTCTCAGCCGCTCACGACATTTGCAAAAATTCAACACTGGATGACAACGCAGAAGAGAAGAAGAACTTGGTTCGCATCCATCACTTCCTCGTTTCCCACCAATCGCACGTCACGGAAATAACAACATTTCACCTCATAATGCTTGATGAAGAACGATAATTGAGTTAACTGCTTCGATTTCTGCTGCTTGTCAAGGTCGAGTGGGTGGAAGATTGGGGGGACCTATTTTAGTGTGGCTGCTCAAAAATCAACCCCCGAATAAAATCTGTAAGGTTTGTTCGGAGCCGTTTTTGAAAAAAATCAAAAATATATAAAATGACAGAATGGCTTTGCATTCCTTGACCGATACTGGCTGACTTGTTTTTAGATTGTTGGTTCTACAGCTGTTGTTGTGCCCATTGTTCTCTCTCATTTTTTTTCCTTGCCTATCTCAGGTTCAGTTGCTTGGCTGTCTCTAAACATGATGTAAATAACTTGCGCAATACACTATAAGTAAATTCTGCGCCATATAAATGAAACAAACTTGATTTGTCAAACAGAACAAAGAGGCCCTTGCATCCTTTTGGAAAGTTTGGCCGTACGACCCTGACATACACAGACAAAAAAAAAATGAGAATCATCACACTTTTCACAGTTTCTGAGCTGCATGCAATCAGATAAATACAGCGACCGTTCAAGCAAACCAGCAACAATAAATCCAAAGAAATCGTGGAGGCAGCTGCTCAAATGAAGCCAAGCATCAGCAAATAAGCAAATAGTGAAGGTGCTCAATGCATGCAGGTGGCGCACCTGCGTGCGTAAAAAGAAGACACGAAAGGGTGCGTCACAGCCTCCACGCCGAGAACAATAAGTTGTCCCCCATCAGGTGCATGGCGGGAAAAGGGGGGCACAAAAGAGGGTGTGGACGTTTGGGCGACTTACGCTGCTGTTCTCTCCCGTCCAGTGGACCATCGCCTGGTTGTGCGTCGCATCTCCTTTGAGCACGAACGAGCTGCTTTGCAGAGACATTTGTTTTTCCCGGGGCAGCGCTCTCCTGAGGCGGGGGGAGCCCTCCGAGCTTTCGGCGCCGGCGGCGTCCTCGCCTCCATCGGCCCGGGAGCCTTCCGAGCGTCCTCTGCGTTCCAAGTCCGGCCCGCGGTGCTCCCCGACGCGCCCTCGGTCACAGCGCGCGGGTCCCGGCATCGCGCTCACCGCCGAGACGGTTAAGAGCAAGACGCAAAGGCGCGCGGAGGTGGCGAGCGCTGCTTTGGCCATGCTGTGGGCCGGAGACGGAGACGGAGACGGAACAAGAACAGGAGCAGGAGCAGGAGCAGGAGCAGGAGCAGGATGGATAGGTGTGTACTGTGTGCTGAGCGAGGGAGTGTGCGAGGGAGGCGGAGGCGGGAGGACCGGGTGGAGATAGTGGCAACAACGTGGACGCGTCTCGGTGTCACACTGGACCACAAGACGGCGCACTGGCGCCACCTGGTGGCGAGCAGCCCCGAAAAGCGACACTGAATTGCAACACAATCAGCCGCGTCACTCGCAGGAAAAAAAGGGGGAAGACAAATCATTTTTACTCGCAAAGCATCATACTTTGCGTATCAGTGGAATTCTAAAGTTGCAGTCGCTATTTGAACATTTTTAAACAAACATTTTCAGTAGGTTTAAAGCGGGGATGGGCAATTGGCAGCCTGCGAGTATCCTCTTGATTCATTTTCAGAAACGAAATAAAAAAATGCAGGAAAAAAAAGGAAAACTCAAAAATGGGAAACACATGACAAGACAAATCTACGAATATGCGAATCTGTGGGTGCCAAATTGCAACTCTACAGGGTTTGACTGTAGTTTTAATAGTATTAAGTGGTGATATCACCAGTCACCACTCGATGGTCAACATGCCTTGCTTGCACTTACACCGGGTCTTATCTTGTCCTATAGGAGCAGTAGGCAGGGTACACCCTGGACCGGTTGCCAGCCAATCGCAAAGCACACAAAGACGAACAACCACGCACTCTCACAATAACACCTCGGGACGATTTAGAGTGCGCAATCAACCTACAATGCATATTTTTGGAATGTGGGAGGAAACCGGACTACTCAGACAAAACCCACGCAGGCTTGAGGAGAACATTCAAACTCCACACAGGAGTAATAATAATATTAAAATTTGCACTGAGTTGATTTTTGTGAAAAATTGCACAAAGTGAGTTCTTGCACTTGATATTGTTCAGCAGTTTTGTGCTGTCCTTGAATGGTCATTGGTATGCAAGAAAGCCTTTTGTACTCGGCTAAAAAAATCCAGTATGTGGTCATTTTGTTCTTTGCTTCAAGCCCCTTGTTGTTGGCTAAGTAGGGTGGATCTTTGATACAAGCAGTGAAAAATGTTTAATTTAAAATGAAATCTTTTAAGAGCAACATATTTTGCATGTATTTGGTCGAGATTAACTAAAACATTTTGGTGTCCCCCTTTTTAGCATTTAGGTGGCCCGTCCCTTGAGTTAGAATGTTCCCAAGCTAGACTCTTAGTTGCGTCATACATCTGAATTTAGTTTTAACCCAGAAACAGATTTAATGACTAATTTTATTCAATTCACCCAAAAAATAAATAAAATAAAGATGTCTGCTTTTTTATTTCGAACTCTTTATAAAATAAAAGTGACTTTGGAGTGCTGCAATGACACATTTTCAGATCTGAGAATTTTTATTTTGTAACAGCAGGTTCTTATTTGGAGGAGGAACAGCAGCATTAATAATTGATGGAGGTGAGAGCCTGTAAATATTTGAAGAGTTATCATCACCTCCTCCCTTTTTCGGTCATTCTTTGATACGTTTTGGTTTCTCGTGTCACCTCAACTCAGCATGTCACATTTTTGGGGGAAAATAAAGAAATAATTTAGCAGAACACAAACCTAAATGGTATGCGGCCAGCGTTACTAACACGGGTCAAAATGAATCAAGTGCTGTTTTGCTGTTACTGCTCCTTTGAAAGGACATTTTGGAGACGACGACGCAAAGTTAAAAGACACAATCTCCCATGGAGGACGAATTAATGGGATGTTCCGCGCTGATAATGAGGTGGGCGACTCCCCTCACTCCTTAAAGTCATTCCCGACTCATCACTAACACTGAGCACTTAAAACGCTCCGCCTCGGCTGTCACGCCGTGTCACCCGGAATTACAAGTGATGCGTTTAATGACTCACCCTCTCCCATGGGACCGGCAGCAAGGCCACGGTGCACACACATGCTGCCCCTTGCCAGGCTTGAATGACAACGTGGCCTGAAAGAGAGAAACCAATGAGATGCAGAAAACTAGTGCGTTGGTGCCATTTGGAGCGGGCATGCTGGTGCCAAGGAACTATGTTGAGGTGAGGTCATCATGAGCTTCTATTAGACACAAAAATGCCCTGACTGATATAAAAGCAGTGCTTTGGCATCATCTTACAAATCTTGTGAGGCAGTCACAGTGATGACGTCATCTCAATTTACTGATTCAATGTCAAATTTGGGCCCGTTTAGTTCAACACAAAGGCGATAGTTGCATTGATTACAACAGCACCATCTAGTGGAAGAGTATTTTATTACTCTGCCTGTTACTGTGTGGCGTAAACAAGACAACTGCAAGCAAACAAGTATCCTCTCGACAATTCAGCGTACTTGTTAAGTCTCGCTGTCTGGGTAAGCAAAGGCTCGCCAGACATGAATAATTGAACAACCTTGATCATGTTTTCTTCTTTTTCGCACTGCCACGATAAACCAGCCACTCTTGACCTGGTATAACCTTGCGCTCCCATTTCGATTAATAAGATTAAACGTGTTTTTTTTTAATACGGAAAATAACACTGTTTAATATTATTATTAATTCAATGCGATTTGGCCACTAGGGGGCAATATAATGCAGTCATGAAGATACAAACGAAGAAGGTTTTCATAACGACCATAAATGACTCAGTATACTGGAATAATAGTCATTTTCACGCAAAAGATTAAGAAAGTATGATAAGGTGACTATCGATGATATGCATTAGCTCGTCGATGGTTTTTGCATTGTGTCAGCGTTAAACTAGCAAAAGGCAAATAAAACATCAGTTGGGACTGGCATTTAACCACTTGACGACTCTTTTTCAAAGAATTATTCACTATTTATCAAACGGTTGCTTTTCTTAGAGTGAGTCAAGTTGAGTTCATTGCACATACAGTGCTCGAATTTTGAATTCCCCTCTGGACACAAACTGAGCTATTGATCACATTCGCCAAAGTCCCACATATTCACACACACACACACACACACGATTGCAAAGCCAAATTAGGAGGGAGTTCACATATTTACACCCTCATTTGCATCATCCGCTTTAAATTAAAACTTCACATTCTCCATGTCAACAATTCAACTATACCACAGCATTTGCATTCAACATCAGCTCTGCACAATTCACATCTGAGTTCTAACAAGGGGTTAGGACATTTTTTTTGTTTTGATTGTTTCTGTCTGTATTGTTTGCTCTTTTTTAAACTTCATTTACAGTACTTTGCAAAGTTAGCAAAATACCTTATTTTTTTTATTTGTCCTCTAGACAACTGCAAGAATTATTAATAATTTAACAGCGTTATTGTTTATTTTATTCCAAAATGTGAACCCAATACTGACCTGAAGCTGATTAACCTTTTGGTAAATCAACTGTCCTTGATCACGTGTGTTGGTTTTCACGTTTGCTTTGGCGCAGCCAAACTATGTTCCGTTGTCATATCCTTTCTCAAACACGATTGGTCGGAAAACCTAAACCCCTCCTCTTCTAACACCCGATTGGTTAGCCCGCTCGACAGCGACCATCAGTTTCTAGTGTCCTGTCAAGCGTGTGTTACAAGGAGGCTTCTCGCTAGCCGAATTAAGTCGGAAAATGGCGAATTTGTGCATACGGAGCTTGTCACTCGGAGCTTTGCGCAACGTTGTTAGGTTAGTCACGTTCCGATTTGACTTTAAAAGTATGCCGAGATGTTCAGTGCCTGACTAGCGTGTAAACGTTAGCATCGCGAGAGAGTGTGATGACATACTGGGAGTGACATGCTGTTGAAACGCGAGAAAAAGCGTACATTACCTCAATTACTGAGGTTAATGCTGGAATTGGAAAAAGTGGGCTACATAGTTCATCCGTTAGTCGAAGGATAGTTATCGAACACTACCTTGGCGCGCCGGAAAAGACGTCATTTCTGTCGCATGATTACGTCAGCTGGTTGACCTCCTGTTTTAGCGTTGTTTTTAGAGTGTATTTTGCAAAACTATCAGTAAAAAAGCACATGTAGTTAACACTTTCTATATGAGCGCATTGCATCATGGGCAATGAATTAATAGGACTGTTTTTTTTTTTGTTTTTTTAAATCACCAGATCATCCCCACGGCGGTTATGCACAGCCACCCAGCAGAAAAACGGGTACGGCTCAGATGAAGCGTCCTCCGAACAGAGCGCGACAGAGAAGGTCCTGGCTGAGAAGACGCAGCTGGAGGAGCAGCTCAAGGAGATGACCGTAAGTCGGGCGCCATCTGACGAGAAAGCCTTACCTGACCACTCCTTTGTCATTCCCCAGGACAAATACAAGCGAGCCTTGGCGGACACGGAGAACCTGCGGACAAGGAGTCAGAGGATGATTCAGGAAGCTAAATTATACGGTAAACGCAATTTAGCCAGACATTGTATTAAAATTTATATTGTGCCATATAATCAATATGTGACCAATTACTGTGTCTCCAGGTATTCAGGGCTTCTGCGAGGACCTGCTGGAAGTGGCCGACATTTTGGAGAAGGCCAAGGAATGCGTGCCCACGGAGGAAGTGACGAGCCAGAACCCTCACCTGAAGAACCTCTACGATGGCCTCGTGATGACGGAGGTCCAGATCCAGAAGGTGTTCACTAAGCACAGCCTAGTCAAGCTCAACCCTTACGGCCACAAGTTCGATCCGTACGAGCATGAGGCGCTCTTCCACGCCCCCGCAGAGGGGAAGGAGCCCGGCACCGTCACCGCGGTAACCAAAGTGGGCTACAAGCTTCACGGGCGCACCCTCAGGCCGGCGTTGGTCGGCGTGGCCAAAGCCCCGTAAAAAAGCCAAGGACCCGGCGGACATTTGGCGTGCCCGCCCTCACTGGACTGAACGTCACAATAAACTGACCAAACTTTGACCTCAGACCCGTCTTTCAATTTATTGGGTTGGCAGGACCAGTTAGAATGCAGGCATCACCAACTGTGAAAATCATAAAGCTTGGGTTACGAGTATTTGCAAAGATAGCAAATACTATTTTTGTTGGGGTTTGTTAAAGGTTGCAAACAATTTTATTGCAGTTTTTTTCTTCGAACACATTAAAAATTTCACGGCGACAAGAAAAACTGCAAACATTTCTTGGTGACAAGAAAAACTGTTTGCGACAAGTGAAACTGTTTGCAAACATCTTACGACTGTCTTTGCAACCTTTTACGAACCTTGGTTAAAAAAAAATAAAATTGCTATATTCACCAACCCTCGCAAGCATTCGCCCCTCTGAGAGAGAGCATCTTAAGCGGAAATTAGACAGAAAACAATTACAAGGTGTGTATTTCAAGCAAATTTGCCCTAGAAATGCCTCTGCTAGCTTAATGCTAACACATAATGAGAAATCCATAGATGTGCTAAGGATTAGCATCGATGACCCTTAAGATATTTGAACACAATCCGGAGAACATGTTGACAGACATCACAACACTCGCACGCGTAGCATCTTTACCCTCTGCAAAAAACAAAAAAACTAACGCAGCTAGAGTGACTCAAAGTTGCAGTGAGTCGTTTGTATGATGATGACACTGCCCCGTGTGGCCAAGTTGGGCATAACAGGAGCAGCACAATCAATCACATTGAAGCATTAAATGATGATGCACAACCTCGAGACAATCTTCTTTACATTCTATTTATGTTAGAATGACAAGTTCATATAAAGTACAAAATTAGAAAGTGCTAGTTCATTTATAAAAAAAATAAAATAATTGCAAAAATAATTTGGGGTGAGGAGGCCAGAACAGATCAACGGCGTTTCCAAACATCCGTTCAATCAAACAAGTTTGACAGTCCTACATTTTGAAGTTTCCATGTTTAATACGTGTCCGCACATACGAGGACAGCGAAGCTCGCAGCTTCATCTGTGCAATACAAAACTTTTTTTTTTTTTTTTAAACTTACTTACAAAAACCAATAGAAAAAATAATTCCATGATGGAAAATTCTGTACAGGTCACCATTAATTCATCATTTACAAAAGGTCACACTAGTTTGCGGGTCGGGATGAAAATGCTGTCAGGCAAAAAAAATAAATAAATTCTGTGAATTGTTTCACGTCGCAGACCTCAATCGCTTTCATTTACGAATAACTGGGAACATTTTGGGGGAATTCTCCAACGCCTTTGACGGAGCCAAAATACTGAGAATTCATCAATCGACAGCAAAATATGGCTCTTCTGTCCCGATATGAAAATACAGTGAACCTACACTGTATCGCCGTATTTTGACATCATACATGCAAGTCCGAATTTGGAATTGCGAACTGCCGGTGAAGTACCGCGTTGTGCCGCAACATTTCAGGCAGCGCTGAGCTCGGCTGGATCAAAGACGACTTCACTAAGAGCAACAACAGAAGAAGAAGAAGAAGTCCCTGCATGCTTGTCAAAATTGGGCCCTGACCGATGAACCGGCCCAAATTGCTCTTTTATCGTTGGCCAAATGTTTTTTTTCGTTTCGTTTTGTTCAAACATTAACACATGACAACACGAGACAGATCCAAACATTCACTGCCCAGAAAAATGAAAAATCTTCCAATTTTGGCCAATTTGTCGCTCGGTTGTGACGTTAAGCAAATAGTAAAGACCAAAGTAATGCAAAGCAGCGACATTTTTTGCCTGGGATTCATATCGTTAATGTTGTGAGCCAATTTTCCTTTTATTAAATCAGCCAAAGAATCCCTTTTCAGAATTTTGCTCTGCCCAAATATCGGAATGGACGTTGAGCTAAAAACAATCCATATCAGTCGGGTTCCAATTAAAATCGCAACAACTTTAGAATTACTGGAACATCCACGCTAATTTCATTAGCCTGTCTGGTTTCATTTAAAATGTTAAGCAGTAAGCGAGCGGACTTTTGGTGATGACAGTTTCTGGTTTGGTAGAACATTTTTGCGCTTTACATCTCGTCACCGTCCGACAAAACTGTCTGAAAACATTTGAAACACGAAAGACTGAACCAAATTCGGATTACATTTATTAATAATTTCATATCGGCGGCAGAATTGGGTGAACTATTTCATGCGAATGATGGAGCCGAAGAGACGTTTAAAGGGTACGTCAACCCGAAAATGTAATTTACAAGAATATGTTCTATGCGGCCCGACGAGTCCAAACGCAACGTTGCGTTTGTGGAAAATGAGTTAAGCAATAAAATCCAGCCCTTTTCAGCCATGGAAGCGGGCGGCCATTTTGTCGCTTCTGTCGATTGAAAATGACATCAAAGTTCGCAGCTCAGGTGAGTCGTGATCGGTGGTTACTTCAGCCTTGCGCGACTGTGATGTCATTTTCAGTCGACAGCAGGTGACAAAACGGCCGCGCCGAGTTGCTTGAAAAGAGCCGGATTTTTCTGCTTCGCGCGTATTCCACAGACGCAATATTAATCACAAGCACATAGAACATTTTATTGCAAACATTTTTTGGGGGGGGTTGACTCATTCACTACCAGCCAAGTAAATAAAAATAAATCTTTGACGTCTTTAGCCGTCAATGGCAGTTAAGGAGCCCCAATTTTTATTTATTTTTTTTGGGTCGAAATAGGACTTATTTTTACAGGGTGACAATCAACAAGATAATACTGCGAAAAGTTTGTTTTCGTATTTAACAAATGAACTGAACATGTGTTTTAAGTCCTAAAAATATTCTTTAGATTTTCACCTATCGCGGGTGGGTCCAGAACACATTTTTTAACTGCACTTAAAGCGGAACGCCAACATTTCCTTGACAATAATACGTTTCGTGTGCCCCCACTCGTCAAAAGCCGGTTTTCAGATTCCGATTGTATTCGTGGAAGAAGAAGAAGAAGAAGAGCGTAAAAACCTTCCAGTTTTGAATCCATTTTTGGGGCTGTACCGCCACCTGCTGTCGACGGAAACGGCCATCACATTTCCCACGGCCTCATCTTTTCCTTTGACTCCAAGCGATGTTAGACGGCCCGTGTCAAAACTGGAGTGTCCGTCTATTTTCTCAAACATGTTCACCGTATTTCTCGGCCAGTGAGGGCTGCCGCTGTGCACGTTTCACAACATCACCACGACGGTGCAAGTCAGTAGTTTTACCTCCGCCCACCCCGACTCGGGTCTAAACAGCGTCTCTGGATATCCAGCCGCTCTCAGTGAGGAAGGTGACGATGCGTTTCCTGAGGACTTTGTCCAGGTAGCTGGGCAGCCGGCTCTTGGAGGGGACGCCCTGCCTCTTCTGCAGGTGGTCCTTGATGATGATGGTTTTGACGGTCAGGTAGCGCGCGGGGCTCAGGTTGAGGGAGTTGCACAGCACCTTCTCGCGGTCCGACAGCAGCTCGAAGCCCGTCAGGTGCTCGATGGCGGCGAACTCGCCCTCTTTGGCTTCCTCCTTGACGGCGCAGCCCGCCCCGAGCCCACCGGCCGCGCCGCCGCCGCCCCCTCCTCCTCCTCCCGGCGCCATCCCAGAGCCCAGCACCCCGCCGCCGCCCCGCTTGGAGACGACCACGCTCTTGTTCTCCTTGCGTTTCTCCCGTTTGTGGCGTGCCGCCTCGTACTCGGCCGCCTCGTCCAGGCGGGCGATGCCGTTGCGGCGGCAGCGCTGCAGCTCCCTCACTTTGGCTCTGAGCGCGCGCTCTTTGTGCATGTTCTCAAAGAGCTCCTCGACTTCTCGGTGGGCCATGAACTGACAGAGCCCCCGCAGGCGCACCCGTTGCTCCTTCTCCTCCTTGTTGATCTTCCTTTTCGGCGTGGTGGGAACCGGCGGGCACGTTCCCGCTGCCGTCGCCGAACTCGGCGCCGTCGTGCCGGCTCCCGCTCCGACCACGACTCCCGGCGACTTGTCCCTGTCTCGTGTCTCCCTTTTGTCCCGGCCCAGAAAGACGGGCACCAGGCCGTAGTCCCGCGCGATGTTCTTCCGCCGCTGCCGCTCGCGTAGTTTGCGCACGTACATGTCCACGTGGGCGCGCTTCATCTCGATCTCCACGTCCTCGTCGTCGTAGTTGACCGAGAGGCCGCTGATGAGCTTCTCGGCGTCCTGGTCGTACTCGATCTCATAGTCGTCGCGCAGCGGCATGTAGCCCAGCTGCTGCTGCTCGGCCAGGCTGATGTCCAGAGGTGGCAGCGGGACGGTGAGGCTGGGCGACAGCGCCCCACCGCCGGGACACGTGTGGTCGGTCACCCGGTTGGGAATGCTGTCCGGGATGCAAGCCTTTCCCAGGTTGCCGTGGATGTACATGGTCACGTAGTGGTCCATGACTTCCTGGGGAGTGCGTCCGGCTCCAACGTGAGCGGCCATGTCCTCCTAAAAAAACAGAAATAAAAATAACACACAGGTAGTAAAAACACTCACAATCCCCCTGTGGACGACAAATACTTACAATGTTTCATTCGCTCTTGTTTTAAGAATCAATTTTGCTTTGCAACTTTATCTGGGCGTGTCAATAAAACGCTTGACGCGAGCATGCTTTGCCTCACGCTTTCCATGATGAAACAGCAATTTACAAAATGGAAACTTGGCGTTGGGGAAATTGAATTGAATTAAAACAACGAGATTTCATGCAAGTGTTGTCAGATGTGTCAGATCCAGAAAGTAAAACTGCAACATTTTTTTTATCTTGAAGGAAGGAGGGATAAGTCATTTGATACATTCATGATTTTCTTCCTATTGAAATAATTGTTCAATAAAAATTGATAAAGTTGTACTTTGAAATAAACAAACAGAATTTAGACTGAATTGCCCAGCTTGACTTCCAATGGAATTTACTGGACCTTTGCAACCGTCACCATAAAAACTATCAGAATGATAATCTTAATTTTAATTTTTCTGATGATTTTTTTTACCTCTTCCCATTTTAGAAAATGTGTACATTCTACCCATTACTTTATCAAGAGAGATGTTCTTTTGCAACTACTTTGTGTACATTGCATTTATCTACATGTGCCAAGCTGTCAAAACGGCTGTTGCAAATAATTAGCAGGTTTACAAAAATGCACTTTAGCACTTGGGTACATTTGCGCATGAGTGACTTTACTTAAGAGTTGAATCATTCCGTCAATTTGACACAAGTAGCTTCGAGTACTTCTACTTAAAGATAGAGTACGAGTACGTTTGCATCCTCTGCATGCGTGCGGCAAAACGTCAGTGAAGTGCAAAAAGCTCGTACCCAGTTTCCAAAGCCATACTGCTCGATGGCATCGAGGAGCGACTGCTCTTCCCTGCTCGTCCATCCTCCCTCCGCTTCGGGACCCCAGAGGGAGAAGCGACCGCCGTCGACCTGCTGGTAGCCGTGCCATCTCCGGTGGTTGCCGATTTCTGCGCCCGCCGAGAAGCACTCGGGACACAGCTCAATATCGGGACAGTCGGTGCAGCGAAGCCGGAGATTGGTCACGTCAGCCAGGCAGTTCACGCAGTACTTCTTCCCCAGGTCGGCCATGTTGGCTGGCTCTCGCTCCTTGTTGTTGGAAGCAGAACACACGCGCATGCGCAATAACGTGCGAGCGCGAGCGTCGCTTTGCGTGGCTAACGTCGCCCTCTAGAGGACGTGACCTGTCAATACAACATCATAAACTGAGACTGCGCATGCGCGATACCCATCCTGAACTTGAACGAATAATCCAAAAACAAAAGATTTATTTAGTCAACATTAAAGTTAGTAGAAATGAAAACGTTTCTGTCCGCCAAAAAAAAGAAAGGTATATTAAAAAAAAAATAAAAACTTCCGGCACCAACTTCAGTTGCTTTCCCCCTCCTCACTTTTCCTTTTTTTTGACGGGGAGTACTGTTGGAAATCCAGTAACACTCACTGGTAAACAGCTAATTGTAATTAGAGATGGCTTTTTGAGTCTGATTTCAAAAAATTATTTTTAAAACTCGTCTTAAAAAAATATTCTTCGACTTTTTACTCTGCATTAAACTGTTTTATTGTTTGTTGTTGTACGACTTTTTCTCCATGTAGATCATCTTATACACAGCGGTGTTTGTCTTAAAGTGTTTTATAAATCCAGTTGAGTTGAGTTCTGCACATCTGCACTGCATTTTTTTGCTATTGCATGTCGGGGGGCGGGGATACAAATTTTCCAGAAATTAAACGTTTGTATTTTACACGTTTCCTTGTATTAACAACACAAGTGCCATTTTAAATGAAATGTCATTCTTCCCCACGGTCAGCAGAGGGCACCATCACTTCTCCAAATAGAATGACGTCATCCCTTTGCGCCAGTGGAGAGCAGTATACTCTTTAACGCCTCTTTTGGAACAGCAAAGTTACATGAAATTGTCCCCTTGCACACAAAATGATGTAATATTGTAGAGTCCCTTAAAAAATAAATACCATTTGCAATTGTTATTTTTTTAAAGGAACCAAAGAAGAAACAAAAGGCTAGCATAGCGCTCAGAGCTAAAAGTGAAAAAGGAAAGGTTTGAACTGTGTGAAACACTTGTCTATGAAAAGCAATTCATAAATAAAGCATTTATTTACATTGGGGCGTTATTGCCTCACTCCCACAGTTAGGATTCTCCCACTCACTTCCTGTTATCAAGAACTTGGTGGGATCAAGGTCCAACTCACACCATGAAAAAAAAAGGGAATTGAAACATGAAGATTTGGTTAGTGAATTTGAAACCAGCTTCCTAACCAATGTGCGTTGTTGTTCCTCGTTCTGACTCAACGGTGACTTTCCTATATTCAAGAGCATTGCAATGCGCTGTGAAAAACCACGAAACACGGGAGACAGCAAGGAAACACTGCATACACACAAAAAAAAACAACCCTGGAAGCGTAAATGTATTTGCACTTGGAAAATACTTTTTAATATGCTTTAAATGTAATTAAACATGAACATCATCATCGTCATCAATGTGAAATGTGAGAAGTGACGTTCATCGCAAGATGCAACGTGTTATAAAAAAGGATTTGAAATCCCAACACACCGAACAGTTTTTTGGTTTGACCTAACATAATACTAGCAAGTGGCTTTATGCAAAAGACATAAGAAGGACGAACGTGATGTGGGCGGGTGCTGCAAGGCACTACACAGTATTGATGACCTGCGTGTTGATCGTAGTCATGGTGCCCTCGTTGGCCCTGATCTTCACTTCGCGGTTCATCTGGCACCAGGCGCACGGGAAACACCACATGAACTTGCAGCAGTCGTCGCAGCAGGAGCCCTGCAGACACCACAAGTGGGTCAGGTTGTACTTCAGAAATGTTTCAAAACAAAATAGTGAGTGGCAATCAATTCTGTCTGATCATTCAAGGCTCGGGAATAGTGTGTTTTATGACATAAACGCCAAAACTAGCAAATAAAATCTTCCATCAAACAGAAAAAGGTTGTTTCTACCATATCTCATTTTTTAGTACTCAGCAGTAAAACATGGGCTGATTTCACCCAAATCACCAATTTTGGGCCCAAAAAAAATACAGGAGACGAGCTTTTTGTGATACACAACGGTGACTTGGATGCTTTGGTGACGCCTCAAACATTGCAACAGTCCTTTTTCTTCTATAAAATACCAACAATAATGAAAATGTGCTTTTGAAGGCAAAATAATGAATTTACAAATATTTGCCAGTGTAACAATTTTACATGTGACAAACTTTACAAACCATTTGCATGCAATTTAATAATAGTAGTATTCAGTCGTGTGTCCGTGCATCATACCATTTACGTGCATGTGTGTATGTGTATATGGTACATTGCATAAATTGCATAAACTTCTAAAATCTAATTCACAAATTAATTTGCATTCTTTAAATAATTTCCATCATCATTTCTCTGTTTTGTGATAAACTTTGTAGATTTAACCAGATCAAAACTTTCAAATCACAGCTCCTTGAAATGGGTGAATTTCCAGAGAGCCGCTTTGTTCACAAGCGACAAAGCAATGTTTTGGTCCATGCTCATCTCATCAAAAGAGACCAAATGCTGACATCTGACGGCCGTAGTTACTGTATTACACTTCCCCACTTCATGATCAAAGTTGGCCAAGACTTTTCTCCACCCTTTCCCGTAACAAAAAACGTAATTGACGGCAAATTCCGTCGATGGCAGGCATTGAACCTAAGAGTTAAATACAACTGAAATGTATTTAGGCAATAATTCACCGGTAGTGCAACCACACTTTGAAAATCTCTGACTAAATGGTGTAAAATTAAAGTTGGATTTTTTTTGTAATTCCCTTGTTAAAATACGACATTCTTGCAACGTCAACAACGGATGTTTGTCATACTATTAAGATTTTATCTGGCGTAAATACATCACATGAATTTATTCTAAAATGAGCAATGATTAGAAATGTACTGAATTTAAAAGATAAATTCAACAGAACTTTACATGGGCACTGATTATTCCTGTCTTCAACACACACAAAAAAAAAAAAAAAAAATCAATCAATCAACCCATTCAAGTTTTGTCCCCGTTAACGACGGGCGGCTTTTTACCGGGATGCCGTGGCGCTCCCTGACGGAGGAGCGGAGCATGCACGACACGATGCAGCAGAAGTCAAGCAACGGCATGGCGCAGCACCAGCCGTGCTTGCTGGCCGTCTGGCACTGCATGCAAGGGAAGCACCACAGGCCGCAGCAACCTGGCAAAGCACACAAAATGTTCACCAAGAAAAATTCTTTTCAAATGCATAGCACAAACATTTAAATCAAATTGAACCAGAGTGTAAAAAAAAAAAAAATGTACATTTTAATGACCTATTTATGAAATGTGTGTTCTGGAAGTCCCCTCCTTTATCTTCCCTGTCGTCTTTGTCTTGTTTCTAAACAATTACCCCAGCCTCCCGCTATATTTCTGACGGAAATCGACCCACGGATTTGTTCGGCTGGCGTCTCAACGCGACTGACAAATATTTTCTTGATGAGAAGAGCCTGCTTGCCCCGAGCGGACGGCGGCAGCGGGAGACATCTTGGATTGTGGATGACATGGACGACGTTGCGTCGGTCTATTGAGGAAGACATACGGTATCTTGCTGTTTGGAGTTGGCAGGTCCAGTTTTATCGTAAAAAGCTCATTAATGCCCTGCGAGAAGCACCCGCAAGAATCAAGGTCGACCGATATCATTGTCGGCCCGTTCCCAAAACAAGCGTTATCTGGACTTTCTCCAGGAAGTGCCGCTGCCGGCTGCTTAACCTTGAGCGGGCTTCCCACTCTGTTGGTTTTTGTTACCGCTCGTGTTTCTTTGAATGAGCTGTTCCGACGAAGTCAAATTCCTTGTGTGTGACTTTACATATCTGGGCCAATAATTCTGTTTCTGATTCTAAATGAAGCTACTCGTGACTTACAAGTGCTCATGTCGCTGCAGCAATCACAGAGGCCAGTGCTCCAGGTGGAATGACGAAAAGTGTTAGTCACCACTTGGCTCACCACCTGGGTGGGCTGCTGGTAGATGGCCTGGGAAGGGGGCTGGTAGTGAGCCATGGCTGGAGGAGACACAAAATGTCAAGAAAGATGGTCCATTCATTCATCCCATCTCAGCTATTTTCTGCTTTTATGTGCCACACCAATACGTTACTACACAGTTGTCATTTTCAAAAAGAAAAAATAAATTCTCAGCATTTCAAACCAATCAAACCACAAAATAATTTGAATTACAGATGATGAAATGAGGGGGGAAAATGCACCAGAAGTACAAGAACACATCCTTTACCAGTTGAGATGTGTCATTTCAACACACAGTACTTCATGGACACCAATCGCTCCGTTTTTAATGAGCTAGTTTTTGGCACCACCTTGTGGCACCTGAAAAAATGTACTATCTACAATTTAATTACTGCTTATACACTTCTGTTTAGATAAACGCCGTACTCGGCGTGTAATGGAACGAAGCCTGTTTCCACGAGTAAAAAAAAAATAATGTTAATACAACAGTGAAACCAATTTTACTAATACAAATAGTAGTTGCGCACAAGGCAACTAGCTCGACCAATTTGCAACGTCAACCATTTTGAAATGCGAACGTATTTGAAACACACTTGCGCATTTTCCTTCAGTCTCGTTTTCAGTCTCGAAATTACGCATCTCACTAAATCAGAAAGTCAAAATAGTCCAAATGTGCCAATTATTGCTAAACCTTAGCGTGAAAGTCGCGTTTTTAATCGGCAAACTCTTAAGCGCCCCGCGGCTAAAATGGGCCCCAAATCAATGAAAAAAATGACCTTTTCTGGTCGCAATTTTTATTAATATGAAAAGGAAAAGAAAAAACGATTAGTATGTTCCTAACACCAACGTGGGTTTTAACAATTAACTGTTAATATGATAAGATAAACGAGCGAAAACAAAAGTTTTAATTAGCAGGCCGCATGAACATCATCATCATCATCTTCATCTTCGTCATCATCTCTAGAAATGCATCAAAAATCCAGAAAAAGCGCATTCAATCTCGTGTGGAATGAGGATGACACAAAAAATGCCTTTGAAAGTTCACAACATGATAAATTAACTTGGCGGCCAAATCAAAGCTTTTTTTAAATACATAAAAAAACATCAGACAAAAAGTTCCAATTAAAAGCAAATATGTGCAGTCGAGTTTTTACCTTTTTTTTCTCTCCGCGTGTTGAAGAAACTTGATAGAGAACACGACCAGACCAGTCCAGTGCAAACTTCTTTCCAACTAAGTTTCGATTTCCACAGTCAGCTCCGCCCCCTTTCGCCCCCCCATACTCCACGGTGGCTTGAAAAGGAAACCAACTCGAAAAAGAGGCGAAGAGCAAAAAAGCAAACTCACTTTCAACAGAGCCCAGACTTGATTTACATCATTTACACTTGGAAGTGAGACGTGTGAAATGACGCAATATAACTTCCAACGAATTTGAAGCATATTTGATTTCATACATCCTTGTATCATTTATACAACTGTCATTATTATATTTGCTTTGCACAAATATGCCTGTTGCATATTTAGACACGATTTGCATCCTCACTGTGATTTTCCTGCTTAGGTTTCAATTCTTTTAGTTGCTGCTTTGTTTTTACTTTGCTCATTTCCACATTAGAGGGAATGTAGATAAGAATATTTCGATTTGAATTCCCTCAAGGGATGACCATCTAACTACAGAGGATATAAAAAAAAAGTGTTCAAAACCAATCAAGTTCACAGGAGCTGGACAGATTGTAAAACACACGATTGATGGAAAACGTTTTCATCATAGACAGATTACAAAAATAGGGTGGAGGGGTGTGTGGACTTTTAATACTTACTTTATAAACTCACCTGTTGGCAAAAACACATTTCGATAAATACACCTAGTTTTGCTTCTGCCTGTTCAGAATCACTCAAAGTTTGTCGAAATGGAGAATCGAGATTACTCGCATTGCTTGGAATCGGACATTTTTATTCAGATTTGCCAACGGTTCACATGGCATGTTCACGGCGCCTAACATTGACATGGCTTTCAAATATTACAAGAGAAAATACAAAGAAACTTGTGCCGAGATGGGATGTGGGGACAAAAGAGAAAGTTGCATTCTTGCACGCTTCTATTAAAACAAAGCCGTGTTCTCATCCACAGCGTCACGCAAAAACTTTGCTGGCTTGGATCACACGCTCAGGAATTAATACAGAAGTGAGAGAGTTAAACCAAAACATAAAAAATGAAAATAAAAAGGTTCATAAGATAAGCAATGTACAGCTTGGAACAAGTGCATCATTTCTTCAAAGCAGCTGCGGTTACATGAAGTGAAATACGACATTTTATGACAAGCAAGTTCAGTCACGTTACGTCATCACGGGACAATTTTCATTTACAAAAATCGCCGATTCATGTTTGTTGTGGAAGAAAAAATTGTTTTTTTAAATCACCTAATCATGCCTTTTGTGCTCACAACATGGCATCCTGGCTAATAGGAAAGTAGTAACCGTGGTCAAGGAACGTATTAGCATGTTATGACATGGGCGTGAACGCAAGTGCTGGCAAAGGTACTCGAGTACATTTCTCAGGTATCAATACATTTTTTTTACTCAATACTTCCCACATCTGAAAACAGATTTCTATTCCTCACTTTGTCAGAAACGACGCGTTCCTTTTTTCGACCTCTGCGGATGATGACGCAACATAAGGACAACGAGCACGACGCAAATGCAGTATATCGAACCGAGAGAAAATGTTACTTATTTGACTTTTTTTTTTTTCTTTCCGCGTCCAACACTCGCATACAAACGAACACGCAGCACCTGTCCTGCAGCCGAAAAAAAGCTGCGGGTAATCCGCCCGCTGGCGCCCCCTCTTGGCTTCCTTCCTTCAGTGCACGAGTTCCAGCTGGCTGGTGGAGAAGGGCAGCACGCCGCTGACGTAGTAGGCGATGCCCAGCGAGAGCAGGGCGATGACCACCAGCAGCAGCAGAACCCTCCAGAAGCCCAGGTCCTCCACGAACTCCTGCCAGGTGGTGCGGAAGCTGGACAGCACGCCCTCGCTGCTTTGCAGGTTGGGGTTGAGCAGCGAGTGGCTCTCCATGGCACTTTTTATTTGGAGGGGGGCACACGACAGAAGGTCAGCTTGCTCGCAAAAAGAATTGTGGGGAAACAAAATGCTTCGTTTGTTGATATTCAGCCTACGAGTTTGTTCAAACATATTTGCACTTGCCAGCGCGTTCTAACATATTTGGCAGTCAAAAAATTGGACTCCACATTGGAAGTTGCACGCTGACATCTAAACGCAATATTGAGAAAAAAAAATTGCCATTTGCTTAGTTTGCAAAATCATTCAGCCCGAATTCTCCAACAATGCGATAATGGAACGGTCCAAAATATTAACATTGCGTAACACCAGAAAATTGCCAATCAAGCGTCACCAAAATGCCGACATCTCCAGTTTGGCCCACTTCAACTTCGGAAATTATTAGAACGATCACGTCAATATTTTGGATTTGATGGACATAAAATGTCTTCCACTCCATCGGCGCTCACGACATCTTAAAGTTTAAAGTGAGGCGATCGTTCTAATCGTTTCGGTGCATTGCATTTTGGTGACGAGTCATCGCAGTCTTCTGACATCAAGCAAGCTTTTTCTGTGGAGAGGAAAACACTTCACGCATTCACTACCTGACGAGTAAAAAAAAAAAAAAAAAAGATGTTTGACGTCTTTAGCCGTCAATGGCAGTAAATGTTAACGGCCATAAAATTAAAAATATTGGGCCGATCATTTTGAGGTTGGAGTGCGCATAAGTGGAGATACACACGGGAATTTGGGTGACAATTCTCAGGCATGAAGCGTCTTTACATGTCGTCGTCCCCGAAATGAGTTTGCAGACGTGCCGAGCGTTCGCGCCTGCCTACCTCTCGCTGTCGGCCATCTGCATGGTGTCCAGTTTGGAGTGAGCTCCTCGGTTGAAGCCTTTCACCTCCTGCTCCTCCAGCCCCTCCAGCAGACGGATGGCGTCCTTGTTGACGCCGCGTCTCTTGGCCAGCACCAGCGGCGTGGACCCGTTGTGATTACTACGACAACCAGCGCAAACGGGCGGCGTCACGCTCTGGCGAGCGACTTGTGCCCCAAACAGCGGTACCTTGACTTAAGACATTCATTCCATCCGGCATCGAGCTTGTTTATTCAAGCTTCCTCATTAAAATGCCATTAATCTGTTCCAGTCCGCAAAATGAACCCGGCCCGACCGATGAGAATTTTTTTTTAGGCCGATGCCAACATTCAGAAGGAAAAATTAATAAATAAAAAAGTCGAATAATCAATTAATCGGAGGATTTATTGAAAGCAGGGATTCACAAAGTGCGGTGCGAGTACGCAGGCCAAGTTCATTATTGTTGACAAAAACCTCAAAAATCAAAAAGGAAAAAAAAATAAAAATTTTTTGGTAACAAAAAAATGAAAATGCTTTGAAAAAAATAAAAACTACGGTAACTGAAATGACATCTTGAGTTTCTAAAACTAACATTAAATATATTTACAGCAAAAATGCCTTTCATTTTCCTGCCAACTAACGTCATACATGAGCTTTCGGCGTTCATTTTAAACGTTTCTATTTCGGTATTGTTGTGCGTCCGTACAAAAGGTCAGTTGCTTGAGAATTGCAATTTACTCTTTTACACAATACTAGTGAACATTTTTAATCTTGAACTTGACAAATACTCCATATAAAAAAAAACAACTCAAACTTAAAAAAATAAATAAAATAAAAATAATTAAAACTAACCGAATTTCCAAATCCAAAGTCAAAACAAAAATTGTGTTTACTTTTTTAGTAAAAGAGGCATTAAATTTTCAAGATCGGGTTCTGTTTAAACCTTTATTTTGATACAAGTTTAAATAGTATTTGTTTTACTTTAAAAAAGAGAGGAATTTTCAAATACCAAAAAACATGCTAAAAAGTATAGCCGGGTTTAAACGACAAACACAACTCGTCTAACTTGACGCTTATTCATGTGAATGGAGTCAAGAGTGTCGTTTAGTGGTCGAAGGGCACAAGGACGTCATTCCAAGCGACTCCAACGCTGAACATCGTTTACGGTTTCATGCGAAAGTAGAAATAGGCCGACATTTATTCGCCAAAACTCCGGACGATTAGGATTATTCTGAAAATGGGCATTTGGGGCACTCACAAGTCAAGGTAGCACTGTAAATGGGATGAGTCCAAAACGCAACGCATCACTTACCAAATATCAATCTTGAGCCCATTGGACACCAGGAACTGAATGGTGTCCACATGCCCGCACAGGTGCAGCGCCGTGTTCCCTTGGTAGTCGGTCGCCAGCAAATCGGCGCCGAACTTGTGCAGCAGGCGACAGATGTCCACGTTGCCCCGCGCCGCGGCTAAATGCAAACCGGTGCGACCGCGGTTGTCGCGGATGTTGGGGTCGCAGCCGGTCTCCAGGAGCCTCTTGGCGAAGGCCAAGTCGCCATCGATGCAGGACTGCAGCAGAGGCACGTTAGTCTGCGACGAATCGTTGATGAAGACATAGGACATGTCCGAGTGGGTGTCAGAAAATTCCAGCGTACCTGCAATGGAAGGGATAAAGTCAGTTGCTAGTTCTCACTGCACATGCACACGCACACGCACACGCACACGCAAACACATTCAAGTGAATGAGACAGAGTGGAATCATTTTGACATTAAATTAGCGTGAGAGATCAGTTGGACAGCTCGTTAAAAAATGGAAGAACATAATTACATTGTTTTCTGCAATGTTCATTTGATGCCTTAATGTTTTTGCTCTTCGCATAACACGCTTCAAGCAAGCAAATAAAGAGCAACTTTTAAAGCAGTACTTGTTTTGAATAATGACATTATTTGTTTTTCTTTGAGCGAAAGGGGGGGTGACTACTATGACGTAATTCGTGCGGCCTTAATTTATTTTTTTTTGTCCAGCCTCAATTTCTATTCCACATTAAACGCACAAACAAAACATCACATCCTTAACGGAATTGAGCTAATGCGTTAGCCTGCAAGCTAAAGAGCGCAGCCGGATCGAAATGAGCGACTCGACGACAATGGAAGCAACTAAAGGAGCAAATGACGGCTAGAAAACAACATGTTAGTCGGTAATTGTATGACATACCTGTTGAAATGTCCCAAAACAGCCGTGAAAATATTAGCTACCTAGCAGCTAACGCTAAGAGCTGTGTTGTTGGTCTCGTCTTCTTCCTCTGTTTTGGTGAGTTTTTCTGCCACCTAGCGGCCACGAGTTTAACTGCAAAAACATAAGTATTCGCTATTTACTGATTACTTTTATTGCGCCAGGCACATATTAAGAATAAATGAAATATCCACTGCCCGAACCCCTTTTACAACAAAGTATATGTGTCAGACTATTAACTGTTGTTGTTTTTTAAGTGATTTATGATAAAGGTATTATTTTTTATATTATTATAACTGGCCTGTTTTATTTTTACCATTTTTTTAATTCACCATCTGCTAACCGGTTTTGATAAATCTGTCCTGGCCTCTCTTGCACCTTTCAAAGTCAAAAGGTCATCTAAAGTACAGCAGAAGCCACACATGGAGACAAACAACAATTTAAACTCACATTCCCATTTTAGGACAATTTCATCTCCAAACCGAATGCGCCTCTGAATACTAATTGACGAATAATAGTCAAGGCTGAAAAGACTTTTTTTGTCATTTTATTTTGCTTTGTGATGATCGGCTGATACGGGAAGTCGCCGAACAGATCACGACGTGACCACATAGTGTATGTACATTTGCATTCAAACCATTAGAAATTGACGGTCACGAGCAACGAAGAACGAGGCGGAACGTGTCAAATAGAACAGGGCAGCTTGTTTGTATTCATCAACAAAGTGGAGTGGTTGCTCTGGTCCCTAATGAGACATATTTATTTATTTACAATCAATAGGAAGAAGGAAGATGGGGCATGGGGGTGTTAGGGGAGACCTCTGTGAAATATTAAGTGCATTTTTTTTTTCAGGTCTGTCCGTAATTAACCCTCTTGTTACATTTGTTCGTCAGGAAAAGTAATAATGTTACCAAGTGGTTCGTAAGTGTCTGAAATGAAGTGAAACTTTTTGTAAGTGGCGGATGTGAAATAAACTCGTCAACGTAACAGGAGGGTCGACTCCGAAGAGCACGTCGAGAGAATGAGATGCCAACTTTTAAAATCCGCGCCGCAAGGCCGTAACAAAGCGAGCAACTCTCCGCTGGTCCCATCGCAGTGGCGAGGCGGCGTCCATTTTGTAGTCCCTAATAATCACCTCCTTGTGGTGAAAAACCCGCCGCAGAATTCCGCTCAGTTCACGTGAACGGCGGCTCTCGTTGCAGAGTCTGCGCCCGCCTAGTCGGGCATGTCGATGCAGAGTTTGGGCGGCGGGACAAAGTATTTGCCGGGACTTTGGGTGATCACTACGCCTGTTTTTTTGTGGAACATGGGGGCAATCTTGGGCGGCGGCTCGGGGACGGGCGGGTCCTCAGCGGCCTCGGGGTCGTCGCTGCGTTGGAGGTCGTAAGAGACGTTGCCGTACTCTCGCAGGAAGGGGAGGAGCTCCAGCAGGAAGTGGCAGAAGTCCTTGCGGATGCCAAACCACCCTAGAAGGACATCGGGCCACAAACGGGAGGGGGTGAAATTCGGGCTGCAACTCATCATTATTTTATCATCTCTTGACTATTTTTTCAATTCATTGATGAATTGGATTAAAAAAACATTTCTTTTTCCAATTCCAACTGTACAGTGAGGAAAATGCCCACATTGGTTGTGATTCAGTCACTGGTTTGCTCCATAACAAGTCAGAAAATTGGCAAAAATGTTGATTGTTGTTCTCCAAAGTTAAGGCAGATATTTGCAGATGTTTCATTTAGAGGCACCAATCGGAGGATTAGGACAATTTCAAGTTAAACAATATGCTCAAATATTCATGGATTACACTACTCAACAGCACATTTGAGTCAGTCGGCTTTATGAGAACGTTCGCAATCCATCCAGAAGCGAACGAAGCACCACAGAGACCCCGAAGACGTTTACAGGACGTTTCTGACCGATGAATATGAAGCTTAAATGAACGGTGACATCACAATGTGAGGACACGCTCGTTTTCTTGGATGGGGCAGGAATGCCCGAAGATAAATGATCGGCGCAAAACAGCAATTTGGGTGAGGAAAAATTATTTTGACATGGTTAAAAGCGCAAAAGAGGCAATTCAGCATGACACATCTCCTTTAAGTTTGATCTAGAAATGCTTGCGCAAGACGGAGTTTACAATGCATTGTAATTTATAGCTAGGACGTTTCAGAAAAAGAAATTCCACCTGTTGCTGAACTTAAAAATAAATTTTTACTAAATATTTTATTTATTTATTGATACAGATTTGGAAATAAAAATGCGTTGATCATTATTATCCAAGTTGTCTATAAATTTGATAATGGATTAGTTGTCAATTATTTGATTAAGTGTCGCACCTCTAGTTCACTTTAATAAAAACAAATGTGGTGAGAAAAATCTAAGCATTTTATTTTTTATTTTTATAAAGATGACAAATCACAACAGCTGCGAGAATTATTTTATTTTTGTTGTTCAATAGTTGTTTTTTCACCAATATGTAAAAATTTTCTTTCGCCTAATGTTAATTTTTTATCTAATAAATGATGGGTGGCTTTTTAATTTTTGCTAAATTGCACAAATTGATGATTTAATTTGTTTTTAAATCCTGCAAATCAGCGAATATGAAAAAAAAAAAAACCCCTGTCATTGTTTTCTACTCACAGTGGTTCCCGCCTTTCTGACCGAAGGTGGTGACCATGAGCGTGAGTAGCGAGAGCCACAGCGGCACAAAGACGCACACGTAGCTCAGGCTGTTGTGGCCGTCCAGCTTGTGCACCAGGAGGATCTGCGGGAGGGCAAAGGTCGCAAACATCAGCGGCGCATCGCCAAAATGCCTCGGCGGCGCCGGGTCCTCACCTCAAAGGTGAGCAGCGGAACCACGATGGTCATCCAGCTGATCGCCATGGTGATGTGAGTGCGTCGCTGCTCGGCGATGATGTCGATGGAGCGGAGGAAAAGGACCGACCAGATGATGTAGTAGAGGACGACGAGGCACAGGAAGGACATGAGGATCCACAGTGGCACGCACACCACCTGCACACACAGCCAACATTAGACTCGTGATTTCGGAAGAGTAGCTCCCTCTAGTGGTACGCAAAAGAAGCACTTCCTTCAGTTGTTTTTTTTACTTTTACGTTTAATCTACAAGAGTAGTTTGCGTTGCAAACATGGGCCCGTCAGTGTAACTCAAAGTGTCAAAAACTAAGAAAGCACAAACTCGTCCATTACTAATTCATCGGGAAATTCTGAAAGATGAAGCATTTGAAACGACTCACTTTACTGCAACTTAACTGAGTCACTTAACAGTTGTTGTGACTTTAGTTGGGTGGGCATGAGTGTATTGTGCTGCCCCCGGTGGTCAAGAGTGGGGAAATGTTTCTTTTTTTTCCTTTTAATCGAGAAAATGTCAAAACAAAACAAGATAAACCTTTTCTCCAGTTTTCTTCGTTTTAAGATATAGAATGTAACAGCAGGACTTTTTTTTGGCATTTGAAAAAAATCTTTCTTTGATTTTGACCCCTAAATTGAAAAATCAACGCGAGTGGCCCTCACCAGCCAAGGCCAGTTGATGATCCTGTCGAGCCTCAGAGCGATGAAGATGAACTGGAGAATGTTCACCGAACAGAAGACCTCCAGCTGAGGAGGAGGAAACGTGTGGTTATTTTTTTCACCCGGCAAGACGATTCAACATGCCGGTTGGTCGGCGGTTGCGTGAGAAGACGCGTCTTTACCTCCAGGGAGCGGTCGTGTCTGAAGCCCCAGACGCACGCCGCCACGGAGACGGGCGACACGAAGAAGAGTGGCATGAAGACGAGCAGCCAGAAGTAGTTGCCGCTTCCCCTCGCCACGCGGTCGCACACCAACACCTCGAACATGAGCAGGAGGACGTGAAGCCCCACGGCGATCAGCATGGCCTTGAACTCCACGCACGTCTCGCCTTCAGCCCTGGCAGAGAAGGTAAGTAAATAACAAGAATGATCAAGTTAGGTTTTTTATTTTTTTTATGGTAAGAAACCACCATTCTCATGGAATCTAAACCTCTTGAGAAAGAAGGCGTGACTGACAAAGTATTAATGATATTCCACCCACTCAAGGCTAAAAACGGCAAATTCCTCCTTTAGTTGACCCGACTTAATTTCAATTGAGTACAACGATTCACTTTAAGTAACTCTGACTTATTTTTTCTTTCAGGAATGTGCTTATGTTGAGCCATCATATCCTTTAAGTACTAAATGGTTATTTTGGAGGGGTAAGCTTAAACACTTCTCTGTCGCATTAACCTGGTCAATGCTATTATATTTAAAACCAGATCTTAACACAAAACAAACAGCTCTTCTCTGATCTTTGCGGAACAAAGTAACTTTTCTACTGAAGCAATTATAAATTGTCCAAATGAAACAAAGCGATAAAAAGAAAAATGTGTGCATGTGAAAGCCTGCAGACATTTCTTGTCATATATTTTGTTTTCCTCTGCTGTTTGTTGCAGAAGAAGAACAAATACAATCTCACAGCATATTTTCGCAAATCGTGCAGCCCTCACAGATGCCCATCGAGGAGCGTACCTGTACTGAGGGTTGTGTGCCCACACTCCAGTGCCCACTGACGCCCCGATGATGACCAGCAGCTTCCACAGCCATATTGGCGTGAACACGGCCCAGTAGCTCCACTGGATAACTCCATCCAGACGCAAGGACAGCAACACGGAGAACAGCAGCAGGCACAAGTAGATCAGGAACTTGCTGCAGAGAAGCACACATGGATCGTGTCAAATTGTCAGGAAACGACATCAAAACCTGAATTGAACCAACTCTAACATTTTCCTGGATTATATTGCCTAGTGGAAGAAACATCACTTATATGAAGAATTCAATGCAATAAATACAATAATGAATGAAGCCGTTAAGAAGGCAAGAGAGGAATGACATCCTCGTTTCTTGTGAAGAACAGATGAGCACATTATTAGGCTTCATTGAGCGAGAATTAAAATCAGTTCTACGTTTAATGCTGCACATGCCATTTAATTCCTACAAATAAATGTTAGCACCGGAGCCAGCTATTAACAGGTGTTCTTACTTTTCTCATTTTAACTTTATACCCAAACGAGTTTTAACTGAATAGTATTTGTTCAATTTCGAAGCGACTGATGTTTTATGACATCCTGCTAACGCTAATCGGTGAGGAAAACTTCGCGGTCGTCCTTTACCTGGGATTAAAATCCTGAAAGAGTCCCCGTAAATTCATGGCGCAGAAGAAAACCTTGCGTTCCTTGATTATTTCATTGTCTCGTTTTGTTTGTGATTTCTTCTACTTTTGGTGGTTCAACTAAAATCCCTCCCGAGCTAGCTAGTGTGTTTTTGTTTTTCCCCTAAAGCCTCCATCGGAAGTGACGTCATGCTCACGCAGGCAGAGTACTTCCGTTCACAAGAGGTAAGAAAAAGGCAGTGAATGAAAAATGATAAATAACAAACGACAAAGTTTTAGTAGGACAAAAATGGTAAAGACCGAAGCAAAACCTTACATGGCCATTTTTGTTTTCTGTTTTTTCCCTTTCCGCCCAAAAAATATTACGTGCTCAATATTGGGCTTGTGAATATTACAATTTAATTTACGTCGTTAGTTTATTTTTGCCTCGTTTCGCTACCGACCTTGACTTTTCTTTGTTAAAATAAGGAATACGTGCACAGCTTGTTCTCATTCAGTTGCAGTTTGAATTTTCAGCAATTGCTTGAATTTTTTTGTCCAAGACTAAAAAAAAAAAGTAAAAAAATGTATTTAATGTCTGGCTTGACTAATGAAATCAAATAGAGACTGAATTATTTTTCACTCATTTCCAAGCAGTGATTCCCAAAGTGTAGCACAATTGTATTTAACGTTTTAGGAGGACGCAGACGCACGGCATCATTAAGAAGTTTATTTTTTAAAACTTTTTTTTAACTAATTTGTTATGTCCAAAAGATTTTAAATGATTATTAATCGTTTAAGTATTTTTCTGTTTCTTTTTAAGCCTAGTGTTTAATGTTCAAACTGTGCAGAGTCTTACTATCTTACAGCAAAATAAAACCGCTGTGTGATTTGTTACCAACTCAACTCCGCTGCATTTTAATGTTGCTCACGTTCGTGGCACTCGCGAGATTTTTATTTTTCCAGGTGGTACATGAAGTAAAAAGATGAGAAGCAGTACTCAAGTACACAATATATATGCCACTGTAAAGTTATAACACATGTAATAGAATTAAAATTCTTACAAGTGCTGTGCAAGTATCCTCCATTTAATAGAAATCAAAACAGAATCAGCCTTGACATTCTGACATCACTTGTGTAGCTAAAAGATATCCGTTATTGCACAAATCTGTATCATCATATTATCAGTTGCTAAATATTCCAAAATCGTATCAGGAGTTACGCTGCGATGCTCCCATGGAAAAATATACAGCATGTCAAAATGCAAATGAGACAAAAAGAATAAAGGCAGCAAGAGCTACAAACAAGGCAAAATAAATCCACGCAGGACTACAAATGACACAACAGGAATGGTTTGTTGATTTTTACATTCGGACTCCAATTGTGAGGACAACTGAGGCTCGTGATCTCGTCACTGTTCCGACATCTTGCGTATCATGTAGTTCAGGATGCCGCCGTGGTGGAAATAAGCCAGTTCCATGTCCGTGTCGAAGCGCATGCGTACGCTGAACATTTTTCCTGTGTCGACCTGTCAGGAGAATAACAGCAGAAGGCGTCACGCGCTATATCGAAAGGCGTGCGTCACAAGACGGCGCGAGCGTACCGTCACGACAACGTTCATGCGGGTGCTGATGTTCTCGGGGATGGCGATGTGGAAGCGCTCCCTTCCGCTCAAGCCCAGACTCTCAGCGTTGTCTCCCGGTAAATACTCCAGCGGGATTATTCCCATCCCCACCAGATTGCTCCGATGGATCCGCTCGTAGCTCTCGGCCAGAACCGCCTTGATGCCCTTGATAAACGCACAGAAAAAACACTCAATGCCTCAAATGAGGCGTTTTCAATCCTGTTCCTTGAGAGTTTTTTGTTTTGCATCCTTCCCTGCTGCAACACGACCGATTCAAAGGATCAGGATCATTATCAAGCTTCTGCAGACCTTGCTGATTATCTGATCCTTGTTGCAAAACAGGCAGCGTTCGATTCATGCCACAATTACGTAAGCGTCATCTCAAATTCCGTGTACGAAAACATGTTCTGTGCGTACAAAAATGTGTCTCCCGCCCTCCACGCTTACGCAAAAAATCGGTTTTACGCTGACGGCTTCTCTCTCCTCTACGCGTACAAAATGCAGATTTACGCTTACGATGCAGGCGATGCCACAATTCTTAACCAATCAGGAGTTGGACACTAGGGCTGATTCGGATTGGCTGTTTATTGTCCAATCGGAATTCAGGTGGAAAAAACTGTTGCAAAACAACTCCCACGGTGATATCTAACGATGAAGACGCAAATGCACTGCATGCAACTCTGAAAGGTGATTTTTAATTATTTATTTTTTATAAAAAAGAAAAAAAAACTAATAAAACGAACAGAAAAACATTAAGAGAAGAACATAGAGCCAAAGGGACAATAACATCGAACCAAACAAAGATATTTAAAAAAAATAAATAAATAAATAAAAATCTGCTTGATTTATTACTAAACCAATAAGAAAGGCGTGTTAGAATGCAGAAGACCCTTCTCTCGACAGTTTGAGGCTTGCCGGACGTTGTACTTTTGTAACATGCAATTGAACAGGAAATACAGCCAATCACAAATAGCCCAAGTGTCGTACTCCTGATTGGTTAATAATTGTGAGCCCTGCCTTAAATGGACGCATCAGGTCTTAACGAGTCAACGAACATTCTTACCAGTAACAATGGACCTTTTGCTGCCCAGTCTCGCGAGCTGCCAGAGCCATACTCCTTCCCGGCAAGAATCAGCAGAGGGACTCCCGACTGGTGGTATCGCTCGGCAGCATCAAAAACATCCATCTTGACGCAATAAGGACGAGGAAATTACTTCACAACATCCAACCCAACGACATTGAATGATGAGAGTCCACGACGTTCGGATTGACAACCGTAAATTTGCTCGCGTACTTACCACTTCCCCAGTTGGCAAGTAAATGGTTTGTGGCGCCTGCTTGTTGAGGAATTTGTTCAGCAGGCGGATGTTGGCAAACGTCCCCCGGACCATCACGGCGTCGTTACCGCGACGGGAGCCGTAAGAATTGAAGTCACGTGGTGTTACGCTGTCATCACGTAGAACAGAGTCAAACTCAAATACACACTGGGCCCAAAAGTATAAAACATGAACAAAGGCGCAGGGACAGCATTTAATTAAAAAAAAAAAAAATAATAATAATGCTAATTTTTTTATTAAAAAAATGTTTCGTTTTTAAAATGACTATTATCATATAGAACGTAAATTGGAATCGTAGACATTTGGTTTAGCCTCGCGGGCCAAAAATAATTACGCTGTGGGCCAAATTTGGCCCGCGGGACAGAGTTTGACACCTATGACATAAAAAGAACAGGAAAGAGGAAAAAAAGAAAAGAAAAAGGAAGGCAAAATAATGTTTTGTGTTCTTGAGCAAACTTTCCATGGAGGTCACTCACCCTCGACTTGACAGGTAGCGAGCTGCGGGGCTGCTTCTGGTGATGTTGCCGGCAGGGGAAATGTGATCTGTTGTGACCGAGTCACCCAAATTCAGCAGCACGTAGGCGCCGTCTATGGACTGGGGAGGATTCAGCTGCATGGTCTGAAGAAAAGACGAGCCATGAGCAAGCCTCATCGCAGCGACATGTGTCCCCCCCCCCCCCCCCTCAAGAAAAAAATAAAAAAACGTGAATTACCAAACCATCAAAGAAGGGCGGCGACTTAATGTAAGTGGACATCTCATCCCAGGGATACATCTTATCCGACGAAGCCACCAGAGAATTCCAGCTTTCGTTGACTTTCTGCAAGCGTGAAGCGACATTTCCCTTCATGAGTCCGTCCGTCTTCGGAAACGTCGTCAATGGCAAAATGGGAACCGACCTCAATTTTCTCGTAGACTTCTCTGAACATTGATGGAATGACAAACTTTGTCTCTTCTCGCTGGATCTCCTCCCGTGTGGGCCAGATGTCCCTCAAGAAGACTTCTCGACCATCAGAATTAACGGCTGACCAAAAGCAGACAAAGGGTGCCATTTAAAAAATCTGTCGCACACACTTTAGACACTTAAAACACACTTTGTACACTAATATTTTTATATTATTCGAGTAATTGGCTAAAAATGTACTTTGAAACATTATTTTGGACCACTTTGAGTTGCCATCCTCATGTTCAACACAGTCACATCTGTGACTTTGAATAAGCGTGGCTTTAAAAAGGAGCGAAATGTCAAAGACAAATGAAGGACAAAAATGTTGTGTCCATTTTGTGGCCAAAATTTCAAATGTGCCCACCGCCACGAGTCATGTCTCAGTCTCTGTATATTTCTGACAAGAGAAAAAAACATTTATGGTTTCATTGCCATCAGCACAAAAAAATCATTTGAAATACAAATGACACGTCAAAGGAACGATAAGCCGCACAATCAAAGGCGATCGTGCCAAATTGTGTCAATTTACTCACCAATAGGTTCTGTCTCAAAGTCAATCTTTACGGTCCCGGCGATGGCGTAAGCGATGACAAGTGGCGGTGACGCAAGGTAGTTGGCTCTGGTGTTGGGATGAACGCGGCCTTCAAAGTTTCGATTTCCTGACAGGACACCCGCGGCGACCAAATCTCGCTGAAAAACGAAAACACACGAATGTGTTCACGTATTCCAAGTCGGAAGGAGCTCCTGCTGCAGAGCATGACATCCATCTTGTCGTCTCGGGATTGTGGGTGGACTGTACGTCATAATACCTGCGTGATTGCCTCCACCACGGGCTCCGGGAGGGGTCCACTGTTGCCTATACACGTCATGCAACCATAGCCGACCACTTCAAAGCTAAAAACAAACAAAAGAGAGGCAGTCATTGCAAATGACTCGATTTAAGATGATCACTCACGATTGTCAGAATGGGAATGCCCTTTATTGACATTCAGTAGCAATTGAACAAAGCTTGAGCGATAATGTTTGAAAAACAAAATGAGCCGAAAATGGCTGCTTCAAACCAAAATGGCAGACCTCACGGGTATCTTCAGGCCAAGGTTTTTGAGACATTTTGTGCGTCTACTCATGAGACACATGCAAGCCAATTTCACATTCGTAAATGAAACTGGCTCTCGGAGAAAAAAAATAAATAAGGCATTCCGCAGGACTCGTTCTCTGGGCCCCATATTTACTGAAGGTTTCTTCAATTGTTGCATCACAATAACATTCGACTCATTTTAAACACGCCCACCAAATTCGACATTGCACAACCTTTGTGTGTATGAATGTTTGGCAGCTCACCCTAACTGAGAGAGATAGTCCATAACACCGCTCTCCTTCAGGTAATAGGTCACCACTCCGCTGCCGGGTGAAAGGCTGGTCTTAATGTAAGGCTTCACACTTAAGCCATTTTCAATCGCCTTTTTAGCGAGGAGTCCTGGAAGAAAAAAAAAATAGGAATAATCTAGATCGGAGGGAAAGCCAAAAAGAAAACTGAAATGACGCACCAGCTCCAAGCATGACGGACGGGTTGCTTGTGTTGGTGCAGCTGGTGATGGCGGCAATCACGACGGAGCCGTGACTTAACGTGTAGTCTTTGCCATCAAACTGGAACGGGACCGTTGCACTCTGAGAATCCGGAGGCACGGCGAAGCCTTTGAAACCTTGCTGGATTGGGAACCGTTTATTTATTTGTGAACTTGAATGTTTTTATTGTTGTGAGATATGAAGTTTAAACAGCATCAGCTATCTTTCAATTTCTGTTACCTTTTGATATTAGCTATGCTGAAATTGTAGTATTCGACTATGACGAGTCAGTCTCACTTAAACAAATCATAAAACGGCAAAGTCACCTTTGCTCCCAGACAGCTTTCAAAGTCTTTCTTCATGTCTGAAAGAGGAATTTTGTCCTGAGGTCTTTTGGGGCCGCTGCAGCAAGGAACCACAGTACTGAGGTCCAACTCTACAACCTTCACGAGACACAAAAAAGTCAGTCGTTCATTTGACCTTTCATATGCTTTACACGCTGTCAGGACAGACCTGACTAAAATCGGGATCCTGCGAGACGTCGCTGTAGTCCCGGAACATGGACACGGCCTTCAAGTACTTTGTAATGTAGGCCAGTTTTTGCGCATCCCGTCCTGATTTGAGAGAAATCAAACAAACCGTGGGCATCGGCGGTTTGACTCAGCAGTGGCGACGTGTCGGTCGCTCACCGGTCTGCTTGAGGTATTGGATGCTGACATCATCCACCGGAAAGAAAGCGGCGGTGGCTCCGTATTCGGGACACATGTTGGAGATGGTGGCTCTGTCGGCGATGGACAGCTGAGCCACGCTGGGCCCGAAAAACTCCACAAACTTGCCCACGACGCCCACTTGCCGGAGGTGCTGAAAAACGCGGCAGATGTTCAACACGATTGTTGACAAAAAAAAGGTCGCCATGGAAACGGAGACGGTTACCTTGGTGACAGTGAGAACAATGTCCGTGGAGGTAATGAACTTGTCCGGGCTCCCGTACATCTTGTATCCGACCACCTCGGGTAAAACCATGCTGATCGGCTGGCCCAGCATCACTGCCTCTGCTTCAATGCCACCCACGCCTACAACAGGGGAAGAAAAATATGAAATTTAGATCAAGCGCAGATTGGTTTCCGTTCAGAACAACGATTCATGCTAGTAAAATGCTGATCTGGGGAAATTTCAACTTGCTTGTAAAATGTACAAACTAATGATAGACCGATGTGCTTTTTTCCAGGGCCGATAACCAATATTTGAAGCCGATATTCATTTATAGAAAAATAATGTCAAAATATTGATAAACAGCAACTCCAAAACTTTTTTTAAATTTAGTTTAATTGCCTTGAAACAACTTTTGTGATTTACAACATGTTGAAGCTTTTTTCGATCTTAGAAAATAGACAACTTAGTTTTGCAAGGAGCTCCCAGGCTCAGTTGCATGTTTTCTAGTTCAATGAAAACAAACATCTCGTGCCGTTTGCGACGCCCAAAAAGTTTTCTTTTAGTAGTGACTGACGTTTATAAAAATTTCGGCAAAGTCTGTTGCCTCCCGTCGTGCGTGTGACTCGAGGTGAAAAAGCAAACAGGCAGCTTTCTGCTGATTGGCTGCTAGAAGGAACCAATCAGACGGTGCTGTGGGTGGGCCAATCTGCTTCTGCAGGCGGGGCCACCAGCACAGCAGAGAGAGAGAGAGAAAAGTGTGCTGCAGCGAGTCAAAATAAACCAGCTTTTAATTTATCGGCCTTGAAAGTTAAAAAAAAAAAAAAAAAGGCAGATGCCGGTAATCGGCAAAATGCCCAATAATCGGCCCTGATCATCAGCCTGGCCGACAATCGGTCCATCTCTAATACAAACGCATAAAAACGGTCACCACGATACAGCCGAGGTTCATCGTCCCATTTAAATGAGGCACCTGGATGCAAAGAAGCTCAACGGAAAGAGAACTTACCCCAACCCAGAACACCGAGGCCGTTAATCATCGTGGTATGGGAATCCGTGCCCACCAGGCTGTCGGGGTAGAAGAACCCTTCGTGGTTAAACACCACCCGGGCCAAATACTCCAAGTTGACTTGGTGGACAATTCCTGAACCAGGTGGAATGATTCGCATGTTCCTGAAAGCTTGGGAGCCCCACTTTAAAAATAGATCAAATAAAATCAACACATTGTTTTGCCTCTCACTATACATCGCTGGCATACATTCTGATTTCGTTCAAATATATAAAGCATATTGTCAACGTGTGACTTAGGCGGTTGTTGTCCGACAGTGAACATTTGTGAGCACCTTAAGGAACTGGAATCTCTCTCTGTTGCGCTCAAACTCCAAGTTTTGATTTTTCTGGAGGCTATCAGATCTGAAGAGAGAAAATACTCTTAGATTATTGGAGTAGTTAAAAGCAAAAAATATAGATATTTTTTTTATTTTCATACTTTTTGTTAAAGTCCACTTGGACAGAATGATCAATGACCAAGTCAGCTGGGCAAACGGGATTGATTTTCTCAGGATCTCCGCCCAGCTTAATGACGGCATCGCGCATGGCGGCAAAATCCACCACGGCAGGTACGCCGCTGTCAATAACAATGAAACAAACAGATGGGACGCAAAAGGACCGCACCAGTCAGACACAGGTCCAAAGGTTTAAAAAAAATAATAATACAATTATGGCAGCCATACGTGAAGTCTTGCAGGATCACGCGTGCCGGCATGAATGGGATCTCCACCGTCTGCGTTCGGGTTTGCTTCCAGTTGAGGATATTTTCCACATCAGACTCCTTCACCAAAAAGCCGTCACAATTCCTGACAGCAGACTCCAAGAGAACCCGGATGGAGAATGGCAAGCATCCTAAAAAAAATAAAAATAAATAAAGAACAGAACACAACCGCTTTGAATTTTGATGCCGAGCGCCTTGTTTGAGAGCAAGTTGTAACAATTAGTCAGTCCGCTATATTGCAAATTGTGATTAACAAGATGAGATTTGACAGCACCAGATGATCTCTTACCATATCTGGGATCGTCAAGTTTGGAGAGATTATAAAACACCTGATTTGTATCCTGGGGATCCAGAGGCTCAACGATACGCTGGAATGGATTCTTCACAATTCGGGCCATCCTCTTCTCGTAAATTAGTGCAACTCTAAAATAAGATGAAAATACAAACCGTTACTTTCACTTTGTCTATAAGGCCGTTTAGGAACATGCATCATTTGCCTTCTCGCAACACCCTAGCTCCGCCCCCACTTGTTTTGAAAATGTTTTCAAATGTAGGGAGTAAAAGTTCAAAGTGTCCAATTAAAATAAAAAGCAATATTCAAATAAGGTTATCCAAAAAAAATCTACTAATGTACTGCAACCAAGTGTATGTAGTTTCTTCCCACCACTGAAACGAAAGAATATTTCAGCAAGTGTTTGCAAACCGGCCACGCCCGTTTTATGACGTACTACATGACGTCATATATATTCCGGAAACCATTTTGGTTAGCGTCCATTCATTATCCCAGCTGCTCATCCTTCCATCAATAATAATCAGTATAATAATTTAATACAATTATGGCGAGTTAAGATGTAAATAAAAATACAAAACGCTTTAATCTCTCAAGATCCCTTTTAACCACACAGGACTGAAAATCACGCCCCCCCCTCATAGTTGTATAATGTTGACCTGTATGTATGCTTAGTCAAAGTCTAAAGTCTGCAGCACGATCGTCGGTTAGCGTTAGCCACCTTGTCAAAGTCAAATTTTGGATTTTCACGGAATGACAACAACAACTTCGTAGCGCAACTTTGTGCATCATTAACTTGTCCAACTAGAGGTAGTGTTAAACTTATTTGGACTGCCAAAGTAAATTACATAATTCGTGGTGCTGGGGGCAGCCCCGCAATGGTTTAAGACTCGAACGGGTTCGTCTTGCGTGAAAAGAAAACATTGCATCAGTAAGAGAGATGGGTGTGTGGTAAATGACGACAGGAAGGTTGTGATGTGTTGCGTGTACCTCGTCACGAAAATCGGCGCTTGACGTCGCGGTTACCCAAACTGCATGCGGAAGCAAGCTGCAGCGGAAGTTGTACGGCAACTCCACTTGGACAAACTTTGGCCGCGTCCAAATTCACCGGCAGGGTCCAGGGCCCCTAATGAAATTATAATCTTGACAAAAATATATGACAATCGATAAGGAAAGTAAAATTACCCAAATAGAGTGATTTAAAATGCATTGGTGGCAAGTTGGCAACAGTAAATGTATTTGTTTAGGAAACTTTTTCAACGCCTCCCCCTCTCTATTTACGCCAAATGGTTCAGTCCACCCGCTCCAGCCTGCACAGACTGACAACTTTCCACGTCATCAGACTGTGAGTGGAGGCGCAGAAGGCATGTTGCCCTTCAAATCCACAAAGCGAAGAAGTTTATGCATCAAATTATTATTTTTTTGTATGCTTGACTGTTGTTCTATAGATAACATTGTTCAAATTACAATTAATCGTAAAAGGCAATTGAGTTTGTGGTCGTGTTGGTAGAGATTTTTTGTTTCTCCTCTACAGATTATAAATTACATTCCATTTTAATGGAGCAGGTAATATAGTATTTAATTTGGTATATCTATCTATCTATCTACACACACACACACGCACGCACACCCACACCCACACATATATATCTATATCTATCTGTCGAGAGCAGGGGTGTCAAACTCATTTTTGTGGACGGGCCACATCGTAGTTGTGGTTTTCCCTCAGAGGGCCGGTATGACTGTGAACCCATATAAATTGATTGGAAAGCCAGTTTTGAAATCAGAAGCTAGTAAGTAATTGTTCAACAATTTTTCAATTTATTTTAAAAGGGGAGGATTGATAACAAATAAATGGCAATATCTCATATCTCAATGTTGTTAAAAGTGGAGAAAATATGCTAGAAACAGGAAGTTGATGCAGATGAATTGCCCTTTGATGGTCACATAAAATGAGGTTGTGGGCCAGATCTGGCCCCCGGGCCTTGAGTTTGACACCTGTGATCTAGAGAGAGAGAGAGAGAGATAGATATTCATATACATACACATGCACACACACACACGCACACACACACATATTAGAACTATGCGTGTTTATTCAGTTAATATGTATTTAACATTTTATAAGCGGTATTTTATTGATTCTATATTTAAGTGTAGTGTGAACGTTTAGGCCCCTGAGGGAAGACTGCGTACCAGAGCTGTCAGTGTGTTCCATCTAGTGGTATGTTTACAGTCATGTGCAGTGCTGTGCAGTCAATAAGATTGCAGGACTGTGGGGGTGGGGGTTGTTTAGGGGGGGGGTGAACTGGCAGTGAAAAAGCCCTTTTAAGAGGAAGCTGATGTATGGTGAAAGAAAGTCAGTGTGCTGCACAGAAACACTTTTGGGATCAACTCAGCCGAAATATACAGCAAGTCGCTGCACCACAAGCTTGCAGGACAACTGTGGGCTTTTTATAAACGCCACCGTCTGGGCTCCATCGAAATGCTGAAAGGACAGGTTGCCATCATCAAAACCTCTTGATGTTTTTTAAATCATAATTTACAAACTGTTAACTGGTGTATTGTCAAATGAAGGAAGGTTGAAATGATGGAAAAGACTCGTAAACAGCAAACCTGGCCGGCATGGCAGAATCCCTCGACACACGGGCAACTCCGGTCAAGAAAATTGCAGAAAATTGCCAGGTTGATGTCGTCCTCTCTTTCTGTGCCATTTACCAAATAGAGAACAGAGATATGAGATGGGGGGGGGGGGGGTGCCTGATTTCATAGGCAGAATAAAAGGGGCGAGAAAGAAAAAAAAATAATCTTCCAAAAGTTGTACTAGTTGAAATAATACTTGAACTTAATCGTTACAATAAAATTACTGAAAAGATTTCAAAGAAACACAAATTAAAATAATATTACTGTAAAATCTGCCCAAATATTTACACTAATTGAAAAAGACTTACATAAATGTCCCAACCTAAAAGTGTTTTAAAATCCCACCAAAATTGCGCAGGTTAAAAGAAGACTTTGGTGAATCTCCAAAACGTTGCATTGGTCCAAAATAAACAAATCTTTGCAAATAAAGCGCAGGTGCAAAGAAAAGTGCAGTCGCAGTTGTTGTCTTGATGGTGTCATGTTTGGGGAGATACAAGAAAGTCTTTGTTGAACTGTGACCTGAGCGGAGATGATTGGGGGGGGGTGCAAAACATCTGGTCAACTTTCGTCTATTGATGATGCAAAATGTGCATTTACAGTGCGGGCTTGATTGTGAAGAGGAGGAGGAAAAAAAGTGCAAGGTGCCGCGCGTGGAATGTGTTTAGGTCCATGAAAGAAACAGGACACGACTTGTCGAACTGATGTAAGGAAGAAAAAAAAAAAAAGAAGACGAGGCGATGTTCCAGGTACTTTCACCAGATTACAGGATGGAAAGTTCGCAGGGAAGAAAAGGACTTTTTGACTTGTCGTGATTGATGCACAACTTGGACGTCGAAGCTGTCATCTTTGTTGCATGTGTTTTGGGTTTGTTGGCGAGAACGTCTGATATGTTGTCACTTTTACCATCAAGCTGCCCCCCCTTTTTTTTTTCTTCCTTAAAGTTCCACACGGACCCGCCCACGTTCTCGGGGGGCGCCTCGTCGTGATTTGCTCCGCGAGCGTGAACATGGACAGTTTTTTTTTCTCCCACGATGGAAGCCATCTGGCGTGGACCTGCTCCAGAATAATGCGCTTGCGAGTCCTTTGCGATTGGCGATTGCGCTAGAACGCCTGCAACGAGGCAGCAAATTGACGGCAGACGGCGCGCGAGTGAACGCGATGGCGACGCGTCGCTAGAGGATCGATCGGTGCGAAATGTTCATTTGGTGGCTTCCGCTCACTTTGCTCCTCGGCGTCATCGTGTCGCACACTTGGAGCTCCAACTTTGGCAAATCGCCGCCGCACATCATCTTCATCCTGGTGGACGATCAGGGCTTCCGGGACGTGGGCTACCACGGCGCCGAGATCAAGACGCCCACCCTGGACCGGTTGGCGGCGCAGGGAGTGAAGCTGGAGAACTACTACGTGCAGCCCATGTGCAGCCCGTCCAGGAGCCAACTCATGACCGGCAGGTACACGAACAACGTTGTTGATGACGGTGTCACGAAACGCAACAACTGCACAGCAACATTCAGAGCTGGTCCATAATGGATACCGGATCAAGAGATAACGACACAATGCTTTAAAAAGAACAAGAACTAACTATATAATTCTAGTAAAAAGCTATTTAGTTCTTTTTCTTTCTCAAGCGATACATACGGCTTTCAGATTTCATTTTAGATGCACCGTATCAACAGGCAAAGCATTTAAATGAAAAAAATAAATAAATAAAAATAACAAACCTGCTCTAAAAATGTATTTAAATTTTTGGTGAATGAAAAAAACAAAAAAAAACTAACTCTATCCAAACCTATTCTAACTCTGGTAAGACATGACAATACCATACATCCTCTCAATATTTCATATTGACCCTGTGATAATGCTTTCAGGGCTTTTGGATACTTTGATATTTTTCAAGCGATATCAATAGTATCACGATACAGTGACTGCAAGTTAATCATGAGATGGGAAGAAAATAAATAAAGTTGACATATGAACGCGACAAACTTGTTTTGCACTGGTTTTGTTTTGGAGGTACCAAATCCACACGGGCCTCCAGCACTCCATCATCCGAGCCACGCAGCCCAACTGCCTCCCGCTGGACAACGTGACGCTGCCGCAGAAGTTGAAGCAGGCCGGCTACTCCACGCACATGGTGGGCAAGTGGCACCTGGGCTTCTACAAACGCGGCTGCCTGCCCACCCGCCGCGGCTTCGACAGCTTCTTCGGCTCCCTCCTCGGAAGCGGCGACTACTACAGCCACTACAAGTGCGAAGGTCCCGGCGTGTGCGGCTACGACTTGTACGAGGGCGAAGAAGCCGCGTGGGAGCAAGACCGCGGCTTGTACTCCACGCTGATGTACACGCAAAAGGCCGTCGGGATCTTGGCCAATCACGACCCCGGCAAGCCCTTATTCCTCTACTTAGCCTACCAGGCGGTGCATTCGCCGCTCCAGGTTCCGGCTCGCTACCTGGAGCGCTACAAGGGGATCGTCAACCCTCACCGTCGCAAATACGCCGCCATGGTCTCCTGTCTGGACGAAGCCGTACGCAACCTGACCCTGGCCTTGAAACGCTACCATTACTACGACAACACGGTCATCGTGTACTCCTCGGACAACGGGGGCCAGCCACTGGTCGGCGGGAGCAACTGGCCCCTGCGGGGGAGCAAGGCCACGCTTTGGGAAGGGGGCATCCGGGCGGTGGGATTCGTCCACAGCCCCTTGCTGGCGAAGAAAGGCACCAAGTGCCGCTCGCTGGTGCACATCACCGACTGGTTCCCCACGCTGGTCAGCCTCGGCGAAGGGACTCTGGACGAGGACCTGAACCTGGACGGCTACGACGTGTGGGAAACCATCAGCGAAGGGCTGCCCTCGCCTCGCCGGGACATCCTGCACAACATCGACCCCATTTACGTGAAGGCCAAAAACGGGTCGTGGAAGGCCGGCTACGGCTTGTGGAACACGGCCGTGCAGGCGGCGCTGCGGGTCGGCCACTGGAAGCTGCTGACGGGGGTGCCCGGTTACAGCGACTGGGTACCCCCTCAGACCTTCAACACGCAGGTAGGCGGACTCGGGTCACGGGAATTAACTTGGGTCAGACCGGGGTTAGGATAGTTCGGCATTTGTCCTGATTATTCCTTTTTATAAGTCCATTTTTCAACAATTTTTTGTTTTATTCGTTTATTTTTATTGCGTGATAACGTAAACTACAATTCTCAAACCACTTTGACCTTCCCCAAAGCTCATCTATGATTTTAACGCATAAAGACGACAACAACGGACATTTTCACTCTAATTATTGTTTTATAAATGCGATATGAAGTTTCAGTTATTTGACTTTTCAATTCTATTTCATTCACAGAACTGTTATTTTTTTAGTTTGTTATTCTGTTCGCGTTCGCTAACAATAATTCAGACTCACGTCACTAATTTGACGACTGCCTGGCTAAAACTTATGAAAGACTCAACTTGGCTATTCCAGACCCAGAATACTCGACGACCCCTTCAAAAGTGTTTTAATTGCCTAGCGATGCCACAAGATGGTGCCAACGCACTCCATCGACATTTGACGAAGCATGCTGAGAAAAACTGAAAAGTATTGTTAGCTACATATATTTACGATGTGAGGCGCAGGTTCTATTTTGTCTCACCCTCCGCACGTTCAACTCTGTTGTATAGGTGACGTGGCTTTAAAAGGCGGAGTCTGGCCTGGTGAGTGATGTGGGTGTCAAGCAAATGAGAGCGTAGCATTGGCTAGCTGTCACCAGGCTAACTTACGCACGACTCGCTTAATTATTATTATTGTTTTTTTTGAAAACCGAAGTCAAAAAGCCGAGACTCACTCCCACTTCTGTTTTTTCCACCCAGCGTCTGGCCCTGCGTTGGCACAACGAACGCGTCCGCTGGGACCGCGGCAAGTCCCTGTGGCTGTTCAACATCGCCTCGGACCCGTACGAGCGGGTCGATTTGTCGCAGCGCTACCCGCACGTGGTCAAGAAGATGCTCATGCGCCTCGTGCATTACAACAAGACGGCGGTGCGAGTGCGCTACCCGGCCAAAGATCTGCGCTCCAACCCGCAGTACAACGACGGCGTGTGGGGGCCCTGGTACAAGGACGAAATCGGGGACAGATACAACCATCTTTTGACCAACCATCTGAGTAGCAGAGGGAGCTGGAACACAAAAATCCAAGAGTAGCAGGCCGGACGACTTTGTGGAACATGGAAAGTTTCTCAGGGATCACTCGGGACTTCCCGTTGCGGAATTTCAACATGAGAAACTCGTGGGCCCCGTCAGACCATTTCTACTTAGCATGCGACAAGAATAATGTTGCACGAGTAAGAGAAATTGTTTAATGTTACGAGGACAAAGTCGGGCTTTGAGCCAAAAAAAAAGTCATGCTGAGATTTTAGTCCAAATATTGCAAAAAGACAAAGTTGGAATGCACTGTGAAGTAGTTACTTAAATAAAGTAGTTATATTGTGAAAAAAATGCTAATGTTTCTTAAATAAAGTCATAATAGTACAAGAAAAAGTCATACATTTACAAGCAAAAAAAATGACAAGTCAGTGGGATCAATATTGACAAAAAAAGACGTATTCATGCCTAAATCAAGTCGCTATTACAAATACAAAGATCAATAAAGATAGTTCTCCGATAATGTCAGCGTAAATTGAAAAGAAAATCATTGGAATATTAAGAAAATTGTATGACGATTCAAGAAAAAGCTGGAGTACTTAAAAAAAAAAAAAGAATGTTCGAAAATTGCAGAAAAATTCTTAATCTTACAAAAAAGTCTTAATGCTCGAAGGTCAGAAAACATAATCCTGCAAAAAAATAAAAATCAGACAAGTACGGAAAAAAAGTGATGAGCTCGCAAGAATAAAGCTGCGATATTCGTAAAGTGGCCAGACTAAAGTCAGAATATTACGATAGAACGTGTTTACAAGCAAAGTTATATTACAAAAAGTTGGCCAGTCAGAATATTACAAAAAACGATAACATAACATGTCATGAAATTACCCCCAAAAAGAGAAGTTTGTTCAGAGATTAGAATAGTTTGAAATAAAATGTGTCACAAATATTTTCACTATGACACTCCATGGTAATGAAATTTCTTTGTACTACTGTAATTTGCAAACAAATCCATGACCTCATAGGCTTTAAAATGCCTTTTTTTATGAGTGTGTCTGAAAACAACATGTTTGTACTTGGCGACTTGAATGGCAATAAAATAAAGTGGCTTTTGTGTTCCCCGCATTATCGCTCAGGCTGCAAATGCTTCTCATTCCATCTTCCCTTCTCATCCATTTCCTTCTCAGCCCATCTGGAATGCGACAGGTGGGGCGCTTTGAAATGCGTCCAGATGGCCAGTTGCCTTAAAAGCCAAACGCTTTCAAATGCAAAGAGGAAAAGGAGATTGATGGCCAAGTGGCCTGCTGCTGCTGCTGCTTCTTCTTCTTCTTCTCAGTGGACTCAACAGCTGAGAGCGCTCGGCTTACAGCGTGAGGAATCCGGCTCGGCCCTCCCATATCCTGCCTGACCTGCGCACTCGCATGTTATGTTCACACCAAATCCGTTTGAGCGTTCCGCTTGGCTTAATTCGAGTTTTGTTTCACCGCGGAGGCGTTAACAACGCGGCTGCACGTTCGCGCTCACAGGGAAGGGCTTCGCTCTGTGATGACGTCAACAAGTGGGCGGGACTTCTCCTCTTGCCGTCGACGGCATTTCCGGTAGCAAACCAAGAAAAACAAAAAGCTTTCGACATCGCATTCAGAAAAATATTTTAAACAACATTGTCGTCTCGGTAAAGTTCAACAACTGTAAAAGGAAATAAAAACTCCTCGCTCATGTCTTCAACCCTGGTCACGCTTTTCGTTCCTGTTGTTCCTGTCGCGGTAGCTGGCCTTGTTATAAAGATCATTTTCTCTTCCATTCTTCTTCTTCTCTTTTCAAACAACCCGCCAAGCATGCATGACGCTAAGTGTGACGTAATACGCCCCGGATCTGATTCGCTGCCTCGAGTTGCTCATTTCTTCAGCCAAAGAAATGCGAAACGTTTTGTGATGTTTTTAGAGGAAATAGAGATGTCCACATACATTTTGGGGCCGGTTGTTCTCGTTATTTTTGAAGTTATTTGCGAGGAATTTACAATGATTTTGAATGGACAAATTGTGATGACCCTCCCGTTACGCCCACTAAGACACGAAGGGAGAAAAGAGGGCGTGGCCATTTGCCTTATTTTTAATTTCATATCGTTATTTAGTCACTGATTTCTTCAGAGCAAATTGATGAAAGACTACATCAAGTCCAGCATGGACCGTTTTTCCCCAAACACGAAACCTTAGATGTCAGAATCAGAATGTCCTTTATTGTCATTGTCAAACGAGATTGGATGCACTTCTCAAGGCCGATGACACCGCCTTCAGTTCAGGTGACAGAGCTCTGTACAGTGTGCTGATGGTTCGAGTCCCACCTTGCCAGCAACAAACCACAGGAGGTGTGGCAGGTCTGAGCCACCTGAAACAACAGCAGAACGACGCCAGGATGTTTTTTGTGGATTACAGCTCGGCATTCAATACCATCATCCCGGAAATCCTCGTCTTCGGCCTTCTCGACCCGTTGCCCTCTGGCAGAGCAAGGACAAACATGTCCATGCTGAACTCTCGCAATACGGGCAACATGTCTCACCTGCAACATCGTGTAACTCACTTTTTCATGCACATTTTATCCTTGGTGTGTAAATGAGATTACATATTTGCACTGGAGAGAGGAAGCGCTTCAATCTCGTCGCACACTGATTATAATGACAATAAAAGAAATTTCGATTCGGAGATGTAACTTGAGCTTGTTATTGAAAAATGGACCAACCCGGCTGGTTGATTGTGCAACTGGCTTTGTTTGAAGTCCCACGCGCACTTTTGTATTGACAAAGTCCAGTCCAGTCGGAGTCCAAAGACACTTAAAAGCAAACACCGCTTTCCCTGTGTAAGCATTTCAGCACTTTTGCTCTTTTCGAGGACAACTTGGTCGTGTGATTTTGCCAAAGCATTTGATCCGGTGAGAATGCTTCTCCATCTTTTTGTGCTTTTGCTCTCCCTGGAGGAGCTTCTGAGCAGCGAAGTGACTGTTCACTGGGCTGGCAACAGCAGTCAACTTGATGCCGTCCGAGGTAAAAAGCATCACGAAAAAAAACTTCACAAAATTAATATTATGAGGGCGAGGGCGGGGGGGTGCTGAGATGCTAAATTGCTATTTTTTTTCTGGTCTATAAACTATTTGCTATTGTTCCAAATGTGTGTGCCAGCCCGCCGGCTGGAGGTCATTGACGCCACGACGAAGCTGCTGACAGCCATCACCAACGGAGACTACAACACTTACAAGTAAGTCGGTCCAATTGGCACCAGTTCATCGGACTCGTTTATGGTCTGGATTTCTGTCTGTCTCAGGGAAATGAGCGATCCGGCTCTCTCGAGCTTTGAACCTGAAAGCTTGGGCGTCCTGGTGCACGGCCTGGAATTCCATCGCTTCATACTGGAAAATGGTAACATCTTCCATTACAAGACACAACAATTGCGGTTTGCAAAGACAGATTGATTGACTTCATTGACGTGTCGAAAAGAAGTCGGACGAAGATGCAGTGTTAAAGAAAAAAGTTGTCATTTACGAGAAGAAAGTTGGAAAATGATGAGAAAAGTCGTAACGTTAAAAGAACAAAGTTATAATGCGGCGAGAATAATGGTAGAATACTGACAAAAAAGTTGTCATGTTATGTAAAACTTTTAAAGCCATAATGCTACAAAAATGAAGCCAGCAAATTCCGAAAGTTTCAATACCTCCGTAGAAAAATGGTCATAATAAAAACATTAAAGTTGTTATAGTAGATGGATAAGGGTGGCAGAATAGGAAACGAAGAAAGTCGAAATGTTACGACAAAGTCAGACAATTGGTACAAAAGTTGTAATCTCGACAGAAAAAAAGTTGGCGTTAATAGAAATAAAAAATTTCAATGGTTCCCATTAACCGCGAAAAAAGAGGGATTACCGCAGTTGAGTGCTGCAAGAAAAGTTGGAACGTTACAAAAATGGACATTACGAAAAGAAAGTTATGTTACAAGAACGAAATCGGAATATCACGAAAGTTGTACTGTTGAAATAAAAATGTCCAAAAAATAAATTAAAAAAATCTGAATATCACCAAAAAAAAGGAAGCCACCATCCTGAGAAATAAGTTTGAATGTCACAAAAATGACAGTAATATTACGAAAAAAAACTCCAACGATACACAAAAAAAGTCATCACGGTATGAGAATAAAGTCAGACTCCTGCAATACAAAACGTGTAATTACACAATAAAAAATGTCGTCGACAAAATAAAGGTTGGAATACTCTAATAAAAACTTGTAATGTTACAATAAAAAGCATTGGTACAAAAAAATATAAATCGGAGAATAAAGTCTCAATACTGCAATAAAAACCTGTAAAATTGCGATAATGTTTACGTATTACCGAAGAAAGTCGTAACTGTAGGACAATAAAGTCGGAAAATTGCAATAAAAACTTGTAATGTTGCAGTGCAAGAAAAAGGTCATGTTATGAAATAAGTGGAAGAATAAATCAGAATCAGAATCAGAAATCCCTTTATTGTCATTGTACTCAAGTGTGCAACGAGATTAGAGTCACCAGACTGCAATAAAAGTCGCAAATGTTACAACAAAAAAAATCTATAGAGTTACGAAAAAAAAAAATTCCTAAAGAATGTGGCCATGTTGCATGTTGAAGTGAAGTGTTGCGACTTTGACCTTTCCAGCGCCGTTCCCCGGTTTACGTCACACCATAGTGGAGCATCCTCACGTGCACTTGCTGGGCGAGGACGCGGCCTGCATCGCGTACGAGCGCCTCACCCAGGTGCTGTCGAGCGACCTGCGGCTCATCACCACCAAGGTGGAGGAGACGCGCGTTTGGCACCGACGCAACGGCACCTGGCGCCACATCCACTTCCATCGAAGCAGCTCCACCTCGCCGCACACAAGCTAACGTCGGCAACAAGAAAAAATCTTTTTTTTTTTCTTGCAACACCATCAAATTGTCAAGTGGTTGAGAAATTTTAAACAAAAATTGTTTCATATGTAACTTTTTTTTATTATTAGCACCATGTGTGATCTCCCCACATGAAACTTTCTCGACGAAAAAAAAATTTGCACGCAATATTTTTGTTTTGTCAAAAATGTTCATTTCTCACAAAATTAATAATTGTCAAATTTAAGTTAAAATTTGCAGATTTTTTTCCCTCTTTTAAATGCTGAATGCATCTGTCATAATTGACTGACATAAATCATTATTCTTTTCCTTTGTATTCTTAGAAATCACAACTTTTTTCATAAATGACACCAATTCATTTTTTCTCCTTTCTAAATTGGGAATTCTTGTAAAATGACCATTTTAGGCTCAAGATATTAAAAGTTTTTGCTCCAAAAATTACAAGCTTCGTTTTTTTACTTTTTAAATAAACACTATAAACATTTCCGTAGTAATTTTTATTTGGAATCTCATGACATGATTAGCTTTTCCCCTCGTTTAATGAAACCTTTTTTTTCATCTAAATTCCAACTGAAACAGGCATCCAAACTTTTTCCACCAATGATCACAAACAGAAAAATTGAATCAATCAAGGCCCACTTAGTTTTTTTCTTTTTTAAACTCTCTTAAGCGCACCAAAATCAGTCAATTAAATATTGTTTATATTAGTGTTTTGTTATAAATAATATGTAAAGAGAAATTTTGTTACTGGTTTGGTTGTGATTTATTAATTTATATTCTTTATGTATTTAGAAAGGTTTTACAAGCTACAAAACATTTTAATCGTGGCAAATATATGGGCCGCTTGAAAAAAATAAATAAATAAATAAATCGGCCCCCGGGCCATAGTTTGGACACCACTGACCACTAACCTCTACTACATCTATCCATTTATTTTTTTGAACTTCATAACAAGTTTCCTGATGACAAAATGAAGACCCTTCTAGCCATGCGACTGAGGAGCAGCCTACAACTTTGTAGGGAGTTTATTCCCGAACACGGCTGTGAACAATTGTGCACTTTGACAACTTGTCGTAAGTCTGACGCTTCTTCCGTCCTTCCCACAACGTTTTAGGAGCGGCGACATTACACTGGACTCCACTGATACACACTTTCACTCATACACTCTGTTTCTCTCTCTCACACACACACAAACACGTATTCGCTCAACTCAGACTTTCTTGCTGCCACACAAACACGTACGCTCTCCCTCACACGCATGCATCATACAAAGTTGCTGTGAATCAATAACGACGTGTGAAGAGGTTGTCTCGTTGAGCATCCGACCGGTCGCCGTAGCGGCACGTTGTACAGTAAACATTTGGACAACAGGGATGCCACAAAAGTCTTTGGCCACAAAAGGAGCAAACCATAAAAATACCCCACGGCACAAAAAAAAAAAGAAAAAAAAAGAAAAAGAAGCAAAAAAATTCCACAAACGGTGAGAATAAAGAATCCATCAATCAGCAGAAAGATGGAAGAGGAAGTTTGGGCAGCTGCTCAGCCCCTCCCATCACTTTCCTGGTCTCCCACGCTCATCAAACGTGCGTGAATGTGGACTGGTGGCAGCTGCTGCTCATCCGTTGCACTTTATGCATCTGGTTTCTGAGGGGGCACATTGATAAAAAAAAAAGAAATAAAAAAAATTGGCATGTTATTCAGAAGGCTGAACTTTACTGCTGCTTTGTAGTCAAATCTAAATGAAATCAGATGATGGAAAAAGAACTTGAGGATTTACTTTATCTAGTACAACAGCGGAAAAAGGTATGATACAAAAACAAAGACGTCTTTATTTTGACAAAATAAAGTTGGAATTTCAGCAGAAACAAGTCAGAATTATGACAACAAAATGATGCCTTTTTACAAGAATAATATTGTGGACAACAAAGTTTTATGGGAGTAAAGTCAGATGATGTACATTTTTTTTTTCAAAATGATAAGAATCAAGTCATGAGTCATGTTATGAGAAAAAAAACATGCAGTACTCACAGCACTGAGAGAATTTGTATTGTTAGAAGAATACAATTATTATGAAATTGTATTTTAAAAATATAGACTAAATCCTTCCTGCTAGTGAGATTTTTTCTCTTACCTTCTCCGAGTGTTCCCCGCTCGAGTCTTGCGACCTCCGTCGCGTCGTCACCGTCGTCTTGACAACCTTGCTGACTTTCCGATCCTTGGCGGGCTCCACCTCGAACCGCGACGACGACGACGACGACGATGACGATGCGGCGGGGGCCTGCTGCTACCAAAAGGCAACAGTGGAACCGTCGTCACAACGGTGCTTGACAAAATAAACTACCTCAGTCTCTTCCCAACACTATTCTGCAACTTAAAAAAAAAAAAAGACACCCCACGCTCTGTTGACTGTTCATCGCTATTTAGCAGCCAATGCGCGTTGACGTCAGCATTCACTCGAGGCCGCAAATGTTCGCCAAACCGTCGGCGGACGGCAAGAAAATCCCTAAAAGTGTTGGTGAAGGTTTTGCGAACGTTCGCGACCAACTCGAACGTGAACGCAACATCGGCTGCCATGGAAAAGTTTGAGGACTTGCCTGCTTCAGACTGCCGGCGGCTTTCAAGCGTGTTGACCCTGCCAGCACGCGTTGCACACTGCAGCATCATGGCGGCAAACGGCAAGAAAAGAAAACAACACAAAGCTTTCACTCTCAAGCTTTCTTGGAGAATGGGATGCTACCAATAATCATTCATGATCGGGCCGCCAAGACGAAATGTCCAAATCCTCACCATGTTGTGTCCATCTCCTTCTTCTGTTTTGTTTTCATCTCGGCAGCGTCCGATGACGTCTCCGGCGTCGATGCCGCCGCTTCGCTTCGGATCAGGTGAACGATGTCCATGCGCTTGATCTCACGCAGTCCCTTGATGAGTGTCGTTTCTACGTCGAGGGAGAACATTCCGTTAAAACATTCAGCAAATCGGTGATAAGATCAGCGCTATCCAGCCAGAACCGGCCCGTGATGGGCTCCAACTCGGCCCGTGTGGATATAACATTGTCTGCATTTTCTGGATGGATGCGGACATTTTTGCCAATTTAAAAATTATTTGTAAATAAGTGCATATGGTATATCGAGCCACTCTGATCTGCGTGTTGCAAATTAAAAAAAAAAAACAGATACTTTGATGAGAATTTTTTTTGTACGCTTATTCCTTCCATTTAAAAACAGAGGTGGGTATTTTCTGCTCCTTACTGTGTGAAAATTAATCTCCCGAGGCGCGACGCCTCGTACGTACCGCTGTCGTCCATTCCGTGTTCCTCGCTCCACAGCTCCAAAAGGGCGTAACTCTGGTCTCGCAAGGAATCGGGATTTTCCGTCCCGATCAAGTCGATCGTCTCCTCACTGAATTGCAGTTCTCGTGCCAGCTCTGAGCCAAAGGAAAGGAAACAAAAAGTTAGCCGTTATCGTTGTGTGATGAAGTCAGCGCGGCCACGACTTACCTCCCCAGCTGAAGCCAAGGTGGTCAGCTATTGTTGACAAAGTTTGCTTTTTGTTCTCCGCTCCACCCTCTGCGTCTACTGCGAAGAGCACATGAAAGGCTTCATCCATCGAATCAGGCAACTCGGAAAAGGTTTTTGGGAGATTTGGGGCGGCGGCAGCCTCCACACGGACTATCAATTCAGTAGCTTTCACCCAGCAGTATTTGTCTAAAGATCAGAATGCAGGTGTCAGTAATTTCCAGAAGTGACAAAAGTACTTAAGAAGAAAAACGAGTAAAAAAAAAGGTATTGTGTCAAACTGTGGCCCGCGGGCCAAATTAGGCCCGCAGTGTAATTATATTTGGCCCGCGAGGCTATACCAAATGACCACGATACCATTTTACGTTCTATATGAAAATAGTGATGAAATATAAGAAATATATACATTAAAATGCTAATAGTAATTTTAAAAAAGTAATTTTAAAAACTTAACATTGTATTGCATTCATTAATAAGACCACTTATCATAAAAGTTTTCAATTAAAAAAAAAAATTATATTGTTTTAAAAAAATTAAATGCTGGCCCGCGGCTTTGTTCAGGTTTTACTTTTCGGCCCACTGTGTGTTTGAGTTTGACACCTCTGGAATAAAGAGTACATACTGGTTTCAAATCAAGAGAGGAAACGTAAAAAGATGCACGTAATGTACATATTAAAATAATCTTGAAGTACAACAACAAAGTATTTGTGCTTTACGTCCCACAACTTTTCAATATCTGCGTGAAACCGGGATCATACCTTGACTTTGTGCGCCATTGTCCGGGATTTTCCGCACCGGCGTCTCAACAGCGTCGCTGCGCCGTCGGCGAATGGAACCGACGTCTCCGGAGGGCAGGGAGTGCAATTCAGTGAACGCGTCCCTTTCGAGGACGGACGGATCAAGAAGACTGCTCTCGTCCTCGGAGTTGTCATCGTCATCGTCTTTCTTCGCTTCGGCCAGCCTTTTCGCGAGCTTTGCGGCCTCGTCACTGATCTCTTCGAAAGATTCGGCAGAGTGCTTGCGTGCCTTGCTTCTTTCTTTACTCGCTGCTGACGATGGAGAAGAGAGGCCACCTTTACCTTTGATGGGCAATCTTGACTGGAAGGCTTTTGGTTTCGACTCTCCTGAATTAGTCGTGACCCCCTCGGAGAAACTTTTGGAGGATGTCTTGGCCTTGACATCCACACAAGAGCCTTCAGACTTTCTCCGTGGATCCCTGTTTGGAGGCCCTCTGTGTTTTTTGTCTTCGGTCGCTTTGGCCACAGAATCCCCTTTGAGAGACTTGGATTTGATGGGAATTCGCGATTTTGAAACCGCGACGGGAGCCGTTTTATTTTTAACTTGATGGCCAGGCCTCGGTTGGCTTTTGAGGGGAACAGCATCAGACGTGCTTTTCTGAGGCACTTCAGTCAAACCGGGGGTCTGCATCACTGACTTGGATTCATCTGGAGAAGAATCGGAAGACTCTCTCCCCTGCTCGGAGTATATCGATCGAGTAACTGTGGTTTCGGCCGTCTCGACATTCATAATCATTTGCTCTAAATCGGAGGATTCTCTTTTTAGACCGTGATCTGTTTTAGTCTCTAGGCTTTCGAGGTCTAGTTGATCTTTGGCAGCAGGTTTGGCTGAAGCTGAAAGGCCCATTCTGGGGATTTTGAATTTGGCGGAGGACTGATCAACCTCAGTTGGTAACTGAAGCTGCGAATTAACCGTTTCTTCAGATTGGTCCTGAATCTTGACGTCTAGCTTTAGATTGAGGCCAACTTCCTGCTGGGTTGCCGATGCCGTGCCTTCTTGCCTGTTGTTTTCTAATACGGGCCCCTCGAGTGGATGTTCACCAATTTGGAAAAAAGCAAAGCCGCCCCCGTCTTCCTCACAGCTCCTTTTGGTCATGTCAATAGCACCACTTCGAGTCATTTCAAAAAGCTTGCCTTCTTGGAAGAGAAAAGGGTTGGGTTCACTTGTGGGTGTGCTCTCCTCAGTTGGGGTTTTACCCGGTGTGGTGTCCGGTGTTCCCGGCACAGACTGAGAGTCCACCACCAGATTGAGTATCTTCTCTTCCTCGACTTGGAGACGAGCTTCAAAAGCTTCGTCATTGTCCAGCATGGCTGACCACGAGTACGCTGCGCCCACCTTTGCAGTGACGCCTTTGGACTCCGTTCTGGGATGTTGAAGTTCATCCTCTTCTGTATCATCATAAATACAGAACTCGGGTTTAAATGTTTCCCTTGTTTGGTTCAATGCATCAAGTCCAACTTCTGGCGCTGCTTTGACTTCATCTGTTACGTTACTAGCGGGCGTATAGGTCGGAAATTGGGCAACACCTAACCCTGGCACGATTTCTCTTGACTTGCGTAAACAGTCCTCCTTTTGCTCATCAGTTCTATTTTCTGCGTTTAATGTTGCAGCTGTTTTGGGAGCTCTGTTTGTACCGACAACGACGGGCGGCGTAAGTGTTGGCTGCGATGCCGTTTTCAGATTGAGTTTTGAACAGTCTGCGTCGGTTTCCTCGTGGCTGATAGCAGCTGTTTTGTTGCGGGCATCTTTTATGCGGGATCCATCAAGCACACCTGCTGAAAAAGAAGAGGGAACTTTAATGAGGGGGTCAGAGAGAAGAGGTAACCCTTCATCCTCAGTGAGTCTTTCCACCCCAAATTTACATTGTGTGTCCCTTGGGAACTCTAAGCCCCCCTCCATCTCATCAACCGATTTCTTTCTAGGTGTAACGCTTTTGTGAGCTTCGCTGCTGTCTGACGTAAGATCCTCGTCGGGGTCTTCGTAGATAACTGCCGCTTTGAATTGGAAAGAAAGGGATGAATGGTCAGGATGTTTGGGATTGAAGTCATAACTTACCTCATCGGAACTCGGAGTGTCAGGGGAGAGAGGACTCTTACCAGAACTGGTCATCTGTGATGTCTGCTCACAACTGGCATCATCTGCACTAGCCTCAAGGTCTCGGAAATGCCGAGCATGCGATGGATCTTTGATCGATGCTTCAGTAGGGAACTCTGGATGGATTACCGATTGATTGATTGGATGATCGACCACGAATGGGAATGATGGATTAGTGTGCCGATCAACGGGACTGGTCTCTAGAGAGTCGTGAGGAGGGGATTCCTTGGTCGGGCTCGGTTCAATGGAATCGGGGGACTTAATGGAGGAGTTTTCCTCCAAGACGGGGCTACCGTCCAGCGAGTCTCTGTGGCTTATTGTCAACGAGTCGTCAGCTAATGGACTTAGAGGATCGGAATCTTGCTTTAAAGGCAACTCCAAGCTTCCGTGGCACTTATAAAAGGATTTTGAAGTTTCAGAACAAGCTAAAGGCAATGCGAGCTGAAAATCGGGGCTGCCGCATTCAGTAAGTTGCTGTACAGTATTTAAAACGGTCTTTTGTGTGGAATCAGATTCAAAACACCAAGGCCCGCTCTTTGAATCAGATGTGGACTCAATTGGTGCGCAGTCATCGGCAGCCTCGCTGAAAGACACACCGAAGGTCAGATCAGAAGAAAATTGGTCACTAGGGCCAATTCTTTGACTTGTGGTCTCAGTCTTTTCGGTGTCTTTGTTTTTGGCCACCTCTTGCGGCGTTTGATGTTCATTTTTAGGCGAAAGACACAAACTTTCAGGACTTGTTCCAGGGGTTGCCAGACCCTCATGTTTGTAACTGTCTTCAGAACTCAGATGAGGAGTTCCAGAACTGGCACTTGTTGAGTCTGCAGGGGCACCTTCATCATTGTCCCCTTTTCCAAAGTCTCTGGTTTTGGTTATGTCTGACTCGGTGGTTTTCTTTTTTTCTGTCTTGCCGATTGGACAAATCTTAGAATCAAGAGATACTTCTCGTTGTTTGCGCACAGATTCTGACTTGGAGTTATCTTCCAATCTTGGCAGCCCTGACGTTTTCGGCTTGTTCAACACGGATTGCTTTTGTGAGAGCTCTTTTTGAAATACTTGCATCAACTCTTTCACTGAGATGCTCTCCTCGTGTTTTTCTGTCCCAGCTTCAGGCGTTGTTCTTTGTGGAAGGCTTTCTTTGACTTTTGGAGGCAGTTTGGCACTAACAGGCAATTGTGAAGGCTTGATTCCCTTTCTCGTTTGTTCCGCTTCGACTTTCTGTTGTAAGGCTTTGACTTTGTCTTTGATTGAGCCAATGGGAGTCTCTTCCACAAGCGGCGACACAGATTTTGACGTAACAGCTTGTTGATGATCTTTCCCGACGCTTCCTGGACACGTTTGTACTTTGGTTGACGTGGTTGATTTTGTTTTTGGTGCATCAAGGAGGTATTCTTTAGGCTCGCTGCGGTCTTTCGCGGCTTTAGATTTGGGAGACCCTCGGTTAGTCTTATGTGCACATAAGACAGGCTCTGGGCTTTTAAAAGCAGCCTGCATTTGCGCCTCCTGTATCTCGCTGTCAGAGAGGAGGACCCACTCCGCGGTTCCCGTACTTGCCGCAACGGTTTGTTCTGTTGCTTCATCATACGTTCCGCTTCTTAGTATTTTGCTAACTTTCTGAAGGTCCTCTTTAACTTTCTCAAGGTCCTTCTCCATTATTTCTAAAGGCACCCTGGAAACATCGCCTGCTCCTTTCTCAGAACCGCACCCATCCAAGGAAGGGGATTTCTTCGAGGGATCGGCCGTCAAAATGGCCGACATTTTGATCAAATCTTGTTTCATCTCCGACACATCCGATAGGAGGTCTGGTTCCCGAATCAGCTCGGGTTTCCGAACTGACGTTGCCGTCTCTTCATCTTCCGTGTGGTGGACGAACCAATAAGAAGTCAAAAAAATCATGAAAAATTCAAATGAAAGGAGACAAACATTTGAGAATGTGGTCAGGCCAACCGTGTCAGAGGTATACAGTTCACATCTTTGTTTTTCTTTAAGGGATGCGTATATGAAAACATTTTAAGGAACAAAAGACAAAAAAAAAAACAAGCAAACAATGTGGGAAGAGGTGGATGTCAGCAATATGAAACAAGCATGAGTGCTTTGTGAATATAAAGTGAAAGTGTGTTCAAACAAACATAAAAGCATGTTTCATTTGCACAAGGTGAAGGCAGCAAGACCCACAAAAATGTAGCACATGAAATTCATGTAGGTGTGCATGCGATGGTTTTTCATATGGTCAACGTTTCTTCAACCCAACTGAAAATTTTCAACTTACATCTCTCTCGCTTTGTGAGGATCTGGGGAAAGGAATATTACAGAAAGGGATCAATCATTCAAATTTCACACACCAGCACTTGTGCAATACTGAAAAAAACTCAGTCTTTACCTCTTCGTCTTGATCAGAGTCAGACTCCTTTTTCCCCAAAGCAGCGAAGCAGGAAGAGGGAAGAGAGACAAAAAGTGCAAGTGTTTTTTTTTTCAGCGACTGTAAGGCTTTCGCTCCTGGAATCAAACAAATCAATACAATCAACAATATGAAATGAAGTCGCTTTCAGCACCGAGGACTGCCTCACCTTGCAGTATGACGGCAGGGTGATGTTGAGGTTGCAAATAGCGTTGTGGGCGAGCGACCGGTAACTGCGGGGTTCCTTCAGAAAACACAAGCGGCCGCACAGCTCCTGGGTGTTGTCTCTGATCTGCAAACAGACTCGAGGTCACGCTCAAAATGCTACGCGTGTCGGAATGAGCGAACAAAGAAAAAAGATGACTCGGGCCCGATCCCAAGAGCACCCCTCCCATGTCGTCTTGTCCCTTCCTGCTTGAAATGCGCATTCACGACAAACAAGATGCGGCCAACTTTTCAGGGTTGGGTCACAAACAAGGGGCGAGGACCCTTCAGCATGAAGACCGACCCCGACCTCCCTCCATTCTACACATGCCCCCTTCTGCAACAAATACAATGTCTGCAGAAATGACATCGATGAACGAGAAGGAGCGGCAAAGACAAAGATAAATGGTTAAGGGGAAGTCATGTGATTGGGCCTTACTTTGATGAAAAGCGTGAGTCTGTTCTCCTTGAAGGCAAAAAAGCTGAAGAGATGATGCTGACCACTTTTGGTGAGAGGAACAAAGTTTCCACAGCAATCTGCATAGATGGGCTTTCCTTCTAGAATCTAAAATAGAAAAGTTGTTGATAAGAGTTGGCAAAAGTACTCCCAGACTGCACTTCTCTAACATAAGAAAAAGTCAAATGTTGTTTGCGAAAGAAGCGCAGCGACCTGAACCCACCTCCACATCTCGACTGCGGGCCACCTCCGTGAAGTTCTCTTGCTGCTCCAGCGTTTTGTCAATCTTGTCATCGGTCATGCAGAAGCAGCGCAGGTGGCCCTCGATGGGGTCGTGGGTTTTGGCGAAGATGACAAACTTAGCCATGTAAGGCACACAGATAATCTCTCGGTACACTTGGGAGGAGAAGTTGACCGATTCCTGAACTTGCCGGCAGTCGATTAGCCAAAATCTAGACACATTGACACAATTACAGTTTTGCGATCAGACGCACCTTCAATCGTTCAGCAATCGGGATCGTTTGGAATATGCACTTCAAACTAATCGTCTACCTGGCAGAAACGTTCGTTGTGAAGGACACGCGGTCACTAGCAAATGTTAAAGGCGTGGTTCCTGTTATGTCCTCCCACTGGGCTGGTGTCGTTCCACCTGAAAAACAAACCCAACTGATTTTGTAAAAATACGACGACCGCGGGTCCGTGATCGGCCAATGAGTCTGGTCTTACCTGTGATACTGCAGAGCAGTCGTAAGGTTGGCGTGTCCCGTCCCAAGCCGTGCGGGACTGGGTCAGAGTTGCCTTTCGGGACCGGGATCGTCACGGTTATGGGTTTATGAAACTTCCTTCGGCGGGGCTCCAGAGTGACGATGGGGCTGAAGCTGGACTTGTTCCCAAGAGCCCTCCTGACGATATCCAAACTCACCGGCTGGGCCTGGGACAAGACACAATGACTTTTCAAATTTTCTTTTCTCCCATGAGCTGAAACGCAAACCCTAGAATCCGTAGATGAGTCATTCCATATTTTGTTAAGTCATCACTAAATACACTTTCACGTTCAGGTATAGCGGTACATTGATTTAGGGGTTTAATTTATTCCGCGAAAAATAAATTCTCATTTTAATGACATTCATTCATTCCTGTCCTACAACCCAAAAACAAAGTTCCACTTTGCTTGGTACTAGACGAGTCTTTCTTACATGTCCTCACAAAGAAGACAAAGTCATCCCATGAGTTGGATTTTTTTCAGAAACGTGGCACCAAAGAGGTCCAGTCAGCAGTCATTTGGTACCACCAAAGATCTCACAACCAAAAAGCAAGACCAGAACCACCAGAACTCTAAAGATTGGACTTGCCAAAACCGTGTAGGAAGCAACACGCTACCACACCTCAAGCCAAAGACCCCTGAAACAACATTTTTTCGATTTCCTCACACTCGAGAAGCCCCAAAGCAATGCCACTTACCTGCAAGCCCACCCTGATCCTTTTCGTTAGGGCCCCCTCAGGAAAAACTGCTTGCACTTGGGGCACAACAGTGCTGCTCAGGACACCTCCTTCAGGACCAATCAAAATACTGTCTTGCCTAATACGCGACACCACCGCAAAGTATTGTGGGAGATCCCGGGTGATGATGCGACAAATGCGCTTCTTCTGGAGCTCCTCCGGCGAGTCCAGCTCTTGAGGAGGGGGGAAACAGAAACGTTGAAATGACTCGTCTTGGGAGGCCATTTAGATGCTGAGCGAGACATGACGGAGACTGACCTTCGTCCATGCTGTTGAGGATCTGGTTGAGTTCTTCTTGGGTGTGCTCGCAGTGATGCTCCTTCCAGCTCTCTCCCGTTTCACTCCTCAAGATAACAAGTTCCCGCTCCCCCCCGCGCAGAGCAGCAAAGTGGGGCACCTCCACAATTACAGGACTGGATGGAGGGACAGCAAGTTTTCAGAGATGCACGCCAGGGCGAGATCAAACGACCACATAGTGTACACTAGTCACAAGACGTTTCGGGCGAAATGTCATCGTCTCCTAATAGGGAAAATAAAGTATATATTGTGTGCACAATATTTTCTTCTCTTTTTTTGCAGCCTACCCCAGGAAATTTGTCCCCGGCGGGCCAAGCTGGAGGATTCTGCTCACCAAACTCTCGCCTTCATTGAGAGGTGGTGGGGCACTGGGGAGGTGGAGCTTACTGCGCCATTGACGTTCCAATACGCAGCATTAAGTGAGAAAAGACACGCATGCAACATTTGGTCTTGGATGCCAAGTGTGATCCAATTTCTGACAGATAACATCTGATAAAATTCCGGACAAAGTGCAATCTAGGCAGAGACAAAAAAAAAAAAAGACCAAGTCAGCGTCCTTACCCAAGAAGTTGGCCTCCAAAGGGTGCCACCTCAATTAGCCTGCTGGCTAGACCGTCGCCTTCAACGATGGGAGGCATGCTGGCCAGGCGATGCCGTTTCACCAGCCTGCAGGTCACTCGTGTGGGAGCGCTACACTTCCCAGGCGGGATGATGATGCGCAGGCCATTGTGGCGGCAGCCCCGCATGGATCCGCCCCTTGCGTCCACCATGAAGCTCACCAGGAAGCTGGCGAAAAGGAGAGCACACGCGGTTATGCTTGAAATCCAAACGAGCTGTGTTTTACATAAAGTTTTGGGAGGAGGTTTATGCATTTGGCTTGGACAATGTGTAAGGTTGCCACAAACCATTTTGTGATTCTTATGTCATCATAACACACAGAAAAAATTTCAACACAAATCAACTGCCAATGAGTTCTGACAAACCATCTCGCCATAAAACAAACAGTGCTCAAAAGAAAGACGCCAAACGTAACAACATTGATAATTGATGTCAACGTGAGTTTAGAGTCGGTGGATGATAAAAATGTTCCCAAAGAAAGTCGGATGAAGGGGAAAAAATGAATGAAAAAAAAAAAAAGAATGAAATGGTTGAATGAAGGCGTGGAAGATCACCTGCTGTGGTCCGTGTGATCACGGCACGGAGAGGAACGGCTAAAAACATCGGATAGAATTCCAGGCAAAATGAAACCCAGAGAGAGAAGACGGAGGATGTCAGAATCAATGAAGTTCGACATGATGGCGCTGAAGAGAAGCAACCTTGATAAATATTGCACACACAACTGACAATTCTTTCTGAAGAACAAACTCTCCTGCTCTTTCTGTGACACCCAAAAATGGCAAACAAACGTGGCGATTCTTCGGAGACGACATGACAGCAGAGGAGTAGCTAGCGTTGGCTAGCACCTTAGCGCTGCAGTCAGAATTGAGATCAGACTTCAAGTGGAATTTCTCAGAGGGGGAAGGAGACTGTTGCTGGTCGTCGGTCACGTCGTGTCATTCTTGAGATTATTCTCACTTTTATTTGGATTTTCTTCACTGACAGAAAAATCTGTCCTCGGGTGCCACATTTTATTTTAATTACTGCACCTACCCAGAGTGCAGAGGGCTGGAGGATAAAGCGATGTTGTCCAAATTCTCCGTACCCCAACTCAGCCGGTACGAGTCGCGCTCATTTTCCCTTGGAAGCGATGACGTCTGGGATAAAGCAGAAAACCTTTTCGTAAAATTCATTCAATAACCAGAATTAAATGTTTGCATACCTGACAGGTGTGCATTTCATCCATCATGCTTTCATGTTTATGATAGTAGCCTTGGCGTGTGGGGGTGAAGGACCTTTCAGAACTGCATTAGAAAATAAATCAAATGAGAAAAATAAATAAATCAGACCGAGTCAATTAAGTTTGAGATGTGCGAGTTGTCGGCTTTTTATTCGCTTGACCTGACAGTGTGCGCCCCCTCGTTGCTGAAGCAGAGGTAGTTCATGTTATCCAGATACTGTCCGGGCAGAGAATCATCTCCGAGCTCTCTGAGGTCCTCAGCCCGGAAATACTCCCCTCCATCGCCCGTCATGGTGTCATCGCCTTCGCAGCGGTAGAGAAAAAAAAATTGCAAAATAATCGGAGAGGTGAACAATGAAGCACAAGATAGCGGCGAAACGCTGTCGAAGGAACGATCGTCGTCACTCACCTTCTTCATCGGAGACATCCAGAACTTCCGTCATTGTTTCTGGAACATTCAGCTTGTGTTTCTCCGTCACCGTCTGATGATGTCATTTTTTTTTTTTTTTTCAAAATCCATTCGCATTTGCGACAGGATGGTGTAATACAATCATACCGTTGTGGTGGTGATGGTCTCCTCGGTGACGACCTTCAGGGTGTCCACAACCGAGATGTAGCCCAGCCGTCGAGCAATACCAAGAGCCGTGTTTCCATTCTGGCCAAGCCCAAAAAAAAAGAAAAAAAAAAAAAAGCAAAATATGCAAATGCATACAATATGTGCATGAACTTACCACAGTGACGGCGTTTGGCTTGGCCCCGTACTGCAACAATATGTTGATGATATGCGTGTTGCCCTGCTGGGCCGCTTGGTGAAGAGGGCCGTATCCGTTCTGTAGAAGCGTTCAATCCAAAAATTTAACGAGACGTGTTCGCGCAAAGCAATTCATCACAGATTTCATACCTTGGTCTTCACTGTCACACTGGCGCCATTTTGAAGAAGGAAGTTGACCATTTTGGTGTTACCATAGTGACATGCAACAATTAGTGGAGTGTAGCCCAGCTGTAAAAGAAGCACAACCTCGTCCTGAATAGTCCAAACTTAATTTAAACACGGAGGACGTCAACTTCTTGTTCGTGTCCTACTTTGGTCTGCTGGTTGAGGTTGGCGCCATTCCTGGCGAGGATCTCTGCCACAGCAACCTTATCATCCTGTGCCGCCAAATGAAGGGCGCTAAGGCCACACTAAAGCGCAAAGCGCAACACAGAAACGACCATCAACTCAAAGTAGCGTGCTTCTGTCAAGTAAGATAGCAACTTGAGTACGGAACGTGTCAAGGATTTTACAACATGGACTGTAGTCAAGGGACAAAAGGTGAATTTATCACATGCTAACATGCTAGCTGTTGGGATGCTAAATTCTAGAAGGCTAAAAACCTGCGTGGAGAAAGGTTATTTATTATATTTAACAAAAACAAACAAAATAACAAAAAACATAAAAACGAAAACTAACTGAAACGTCTTACTTTTTGAAAATGAACTAAAACTAGCTGTAATTATAGCAAAATGTTCTTCATTTTCATCTGTGTCATTTAATATCATACAAGAGATTGATGTTCATTTTAAATGATTTATTTTGGTATTTCTGTACGTCCGTACGGAAAAAGGAAGGAGTGGTGGTTTGAGAATTGTGCTTAGTTTTTGTTTTTTCTTAATCTTGTACTTGACAAATACTCCATACGTTAAAAATAAAACTAATACTAAAACTAAATTAGAACAAAGCATTTTCCCCCCAAAATTAAAAACTAATAAAAACGAGCAAACCTGCTCTAAATTCTAATGAAAACTAACTGAAATTGGTATGATGAAAAAAAAAAAAAAAAGACATCCCTGGCGTGTAGCCATAGTGTTGCGAACATCGGTGAGGGTTTCGCAACAACAGTTGTCATGACCGAATGCCGCCACAGTACCTTGGTGGGGGTGTTGACATGAGCTCCCTTACTCAGGAGCAGCGCGGTCATGTCAGCGTGGCCCTCCTCCGAAGCTAAATGGAGTGGCGTGACGCCCTGTTTGGTGAGGATGTTGGTTTCAGCGCCATAGTTGAGGAGCACTGCGGCAATGTCTTGCTGGTTCTTTTTGGCCACGATGTGGAGAGGGGTGTAACCATTCTGCTCCAGAAAGACACACAAGACACAAATACGATTGCAACGTTTCACATTCCTTCATGAAATGAAGGATACCAGAGATGGCGGATTTGAGTCGGACTTAAGACGGTTTTCTTAGAGTTTGGGGCTTGGCTTGATCTCATGGAAGACTCGACATGACGTTGACTTTGTTTTCATGAGACTCGACTTGAGAAGTCTTGCCTGTTTATGTCGGAAGATTTGTATTTTTAACAACTCACCAGTATGCTTCGAGTATGGGATTTTTATTTCTTTTTTAAATCAAATTAGGAGAAAGAGCATGGCAGCATGCAATGTTGGCAACTGAAAGTTAAGCGACGACGACAACAATTATGACATCTTACGTGATCTGCCACAATTAAAACATGTTGGTTACGCCTCGGGCGATGAAATTACAGACTTGGAGACGAGTTGACAGAGTCCAAAATGTCTAATGGGCGAAAATGTATTGCGAGTAAGCAAGATTGTCTGACTTGCCTAACACAAGAAAGGACTTGAATTTGAGCAGGAATTCAACTTTTTGACAATCACTTGGGACTTGGATGAAACCTTTAAGTTCCAATTTGAGACTTACTTATGACTTTTTAACTTAGTTCCACCGCTGAAATTTACCAAGACTTCATCTCATAAAGAGTTAAAAAACAATGCAAAGCGGTGCACTTGAAGTTGAAGTCTCACCTTTGCGATGGAGTGAGGGGAGGCGCCTTTGTCCAGAAGCAGCAGCGCCACCTTCTGGTTATCATAATGTGCTGCAACGTGGAGCGGGGTGAGGCCGTTCTACAAAAATAGTTCAAAAATTGTTAGTTTTTTTTCTTTAAATACTTAAACCAACCCGGCATTATGGCTTTTAGATAAGATTTTTAATTGAACATTTTCATCACAAACAGAGAAGGCAAATAAAAATGACATTAGTGAAGAAAATGTTTTTTTAATTTCCCCCCCTTCTGGAATTGAATTTATTTCTCCTGATACCAATTCAGCCAATCACAAGTAAATGGATGCATCCTGAAAAAAGGTTTCTAATTGCCTGTAGATGCCACAAGATGGCGGCAGAGCAATTCCTTTGGTCCAAATGTGGGACGGGTGCGGGGCGTTACAGTAACGGATCAAGCCCAGCCGTACAAAACAATAAGGACTTCTTCGACTTGTAATTGCAACTTTATACTTTTACACTCTGCTATGACGAATGGGACACATTTCAGCAAGCGTCTTGTTTTTGATGCCAACCTTCCCCGCAGAATCAGGTGGCGCACAACGCTGCAGCAGAAGTTCGGCCACATCTAAGCTTCCGTACTTTGATGCGACATGAAGGGGAGAAAATCCTTTCTGCGGAAAATAGAACAAATATCGTCACGAGATTACTCTTACAGTGTTGAACAGTTTTGCTCAGATCAACCAACCAGAGAAAGGAAAAAAATATGAGATCAATTTGATTGGATGAGCTAAGAAACCGTGCCATCGCTAAGCGTCATTGGATTGTGCACGCACCTTTGTTGCCAGCGAGTGTGAAGCCCCCGCCTCCAGAAGAACCGAGGCGGTCTCCACTTGGCCCTCCTTGGCGGCAATGTGAAGTGGAGTGTAGCCATTGGCCGTGGCCGCATCGGGGTGGGCCATGTGTTGCAGCAGGAGCTGCACAATCTCGGTTTTCCCCAGCCGGGCGGCAATATGGAGGGGAGTCTGGTCCTCCTGAACACAACACAAAATAAAAGACAAGACCAACGTCATCATAACACGAGCGTTTTTTCTTCTCCTAATATTTCACGAAAAGTTGTCCAACCGGCACCGACCCGAGCCCTGGCGTCGACCAATGCTCCGTTCCTCAGCAGACACCGAACCACCTCCACCTGACCGGCCCTGGCCGCCATGTGTAACGATGTTTCGCCACGCTGCACGGCACGTTTGGTTTTATTATGTGATTGCGCTCACGAAGCCAATGTGACGCCTTTTCACTCACGATGTTGCTCCTGTCTGGGGAAGCTCCGTTTTGCAGCAGCAGCAGGACGATGTTGAGGTGACCCATGAAGGCCGCCACATGGATGGGCGTCAAACCGGACTGCGCACAAGGTGGAAAACAACCGGCGTTTTCAGACACGCAACATTCTCCACATCACACACACACCTTCAAAGGGGAGGGCGCATTATTTCCGAAAGTACCTCCGTGACGGCCTGGATTGAGGCTCCATATTTGACCAGCAACTCCATGACTTTCACCCGGTTCTTCTTGCAAGCTATGTGTAACGGAGTAAAGCCATTCTGGGGAATGAACGGGAATGTTTTCACTGCTCTTATCGTTGTCGTTTCAAATGAGCAAATGGGAGACAAACGGCGGTACCAATGCTCGGGCGTTCGGATTGGCTCTCTTGTCCAAAAGCAGCTTGGTGACTCTGTAGTGGCCGCAGTGGGCCGCCACGTGCAAAGCCGTCAGGTAGTCCAAAGTGACGTCGCCGATGGGCGCCTTGTGCTGCAGAAGATGTTTGACGCATTCCACGTGATCGCCTTGGGCCGCCATGTGAAGGGGAGACAGGCCATTCTGGGGAAAAACAAAGAGGACAAAATCAAGTTTTGTTTCCTTTCAAATTTGGAATTTATGATCATTACACAACAACAGATGTACAACATTTATCCCGGTGAAACTTTTTTTCCCATGTATTATGAGAGAGAATGAAGAAAAATAAATCAAATAACGTAGCGTAACCACACGGCTGTGTTGAACGCGACCGTTTGTATCAGTCGTACGGTAAACGTGTTCAAATGTTACCTTTGTCCTGGCGAGCAGAGGCGCTCCTCTCTCCAGGAGGAGCCCAACGGCTGTGTCGTGTCCACTCCGGGCGGCGCAGTGGAGCGGCGTGAGGCCATCCTACCGAGAAAATAGCATTTACAGCAGTGGTTCCATTCTGCATTTTCCCATGATCTACTTCGAAACACGTTGGGAGCAATAAAGAAAATGTATTGTTTAAAAATAGCCTATAAAAACTACTGACAAAAAGTTAGTGATCTATTATTTGGGATTTGCGACGGATCACAAATCTAATGAATCTCTCCCATGGGAGGGACTGAAACTCAGTCTGTATAACATAATGAAATACTTGAACGGATCGCTGGCACTGTCATGAGATTTAATGCACTTTCCACAGACTAATAATGAATCGTTGGCTAATGTATCAGCACAGACAGATGTGGAAATCGATTGAAGCACTCACTCGTGTTTTGGCGTCAATCTGAGAGCCGCGATCCAGTAGCAGGCAAACCATGTTGGTGTTGCCTCGCTTGGATGCGACGTGAAGGGGAGTGATGCCGTTCTGCAGAAGAGAAACGCTGCCGTTACACAAATCGGAAAAGTTCCCAAAGGGCAGAATGGTCGGTGATCCGAAATGTTTAAGGTACAACCGCAAAAAATGTAATCCAACCAAGAGGAAATACAATACCGGTAAGATCTTCTGATCAGGAAAAGAGCATTTCACTTCTCTAAAAGCAGTGCTTCTCAATTATTTTCTGTTACTCCCCCAAAATTTCCAAAATCGATTCGATGATCGATTCACTTTCATATATTTTCCATTCAATCAAGAATTTCACCAATTGCCAATTTTACTTTGGGATGGAAGAACCAATGCTGCAATTACTATAAACTGCTTGTCAAAATTATTAACATTTACATCAAGAATTCAAGTCACTGCAGTTACATTAATCATGAATGTTTTATTTATCACGACCTGATCAAAACAAGAAATACATCTGCCTTCCGCCATTTTGTTTTGATACGCAACTTTCGTGTCGTGACACGTGAAGTCATAGACATTTATCATCGATATCGGGCTCTGAAAAGGAAAAATCGATATTACTTTTTTTAAACCCAGAAGAGCAATTTCATCAAAGTGGATGATTGTCCTCGGCGGGCACACCGGATGACCTCACAGTGGTTGCGAAGCGTTAGTTTATCGGCTCTTACCCTGGCGAGGAAGTCCACAGCCGCCCCTCGGTTCAGTAGGAGTGTGGCCACGTTGACGTTGCCGTAATGGGCAGCGATATGCAGTGGGGTGAATCCGCTCTACGGCGCAGGAACGAGAGACGAACGATGTCAAGAAAAAGACCTTCGCTGAACAGCATGCATGCGTTGGAATCAAATGCCATCAGTTATGAAAATCACAGGTAAGAACCCAAAAAAAGCAACACTTTAAACAAAAATAAATAGAAGCAACACCTCATGCAGGCCGTCTGTCACAATCACTTCAAAGTCAAAGATGGGAAACACGATGCAGGGAGAGAGGATATGAGTATAGGCAAACAATCTTGCAATCGTTAGAAAAAAAATAAAAAGTAATCGACAGGATCAAATTATATTGAATGAAAACATTCCGATTCTTCTCAAAAGTTGCATGAATGCTGAGAAATACGAGCACCGCACATTTGTTGCTTTTTTTGAGTCTCGCTTCCTTCACTTTTGCCTTGAGCAAGCACTGGTGGACAGTAAAAAAAAAAAAAAAAAAAAAAAATCTGTCTATGTGAAACGCGCGTTTTTGACTGTTTCTTTTTTCTTTTTTTTTTTGTGGGTCTTCAAAGTGCAGATAAATGTGCTCTTGTAATGGTCATTGGACTGGTTTAGAATAGGGCCCGATCCATTAAATCAGCCGATTATGGCCCTTCAAACTGCGGCCCAAATATTGAGCCAAATGGCCAATGTTTGCCGATTGCTTTTATCTTTATGCACTCTCACCATTTACAGCCATTGTACACAATTAACACTCGTTTCATTAAAAATATGACACATAAATATGAACAAGGTCATTCTGTGGACCGGGCATTCAACAAAAAGTGAAGGGGAGAATATTATGCGTGAGTCGATTAATCGGTAATCTGCATTTGTGCTTCCCAAAAATTCCTGTCGGTCAGGCCCGTGTTCAGACCCAATGGAGCATGCATTTTCACTTATTCAATAGTCATGACAAAACCGAAAGCAGCGAGACCCTCAAACAGAAACTGAAGGCGGCTGCAGTGGGCTCTATACAAACATTGGTCCAAATCTGATTTCCTCACATGGTAATGTTTGAGAGCAGACCTCTACCAAGGCCAAACTTTCTACGCACTTTGGATCTTCTCAGCATTTATACAATTAGAGTAGACACAGAGGAACTTTTTTTTTTTTTTTTGAAAGTATAGACCAAAATACGGAACATATTTTGACGTGATGGCATCAAAGTCTGAGCATTAGTAATGAGAATTACTGTCAGGAATGTTAGATTGCAAAGCAGATTCGGGTAGTTGTGAAATGTCTGCCTTACCTTGCCGTTCTGTACGTTTTGGTCCGATTTAATGTGAAAAAGTTGTTTACAAAAGTGCTGACAATTCAGTGACTAATGTGGTGGCTTGAAAACGTTGCACAGTCATCACACACACAACACGGAAAGGCGTGTACATGCTTGTGACACAGCTGGTCAGGAATTCCAAAGTATCTAAGGAGGGCTGCCAAGAGTAACTAAAACCATTCCAGAATTGGCGTGACAAATTGTAAGCACACAACATAAATGACAAAATGCAGTTCAAATGATGACGACATTCTCCAACGTGCGTATTTGCAACAGGTATGGAAATGGACAAAATGCTAAAATGGCCGCTTCGAAACACATTTTCAGTTAAGGGGTTTTGAAACTAGAGTCACAATAAACATTGACCCAAGATTAAATATCTCAAGCAAAGGAAAAAGATGCTTGTACTTTGTTTGCCAAGATATTCTTTGTTAAGACTCAGCTCTTGTCAAACGTTACTTTGAGCATTTCCTTCAAAAGCCTCAATTCCACACATTACAAAGCATGCAGCATATCCACGTTAAAAAGGTTGGCATCCTCGGAAAAAGGCATGTTAAGGTGTCCTACGATTCACCGATTGAAAATGCATCTGGAAAAAATACGATAAAAAGGACACAGACAACAAAGAGGCGTGGCCATGCCGAGAACAACTGTGAGGAACTACAAACAAAAGTGATGATTATTACTTCAGACAGTGCTGAGGAATGTGGCAGAAAAATAAACAACAAAGCTAGAAGGCAGCCCCCCAAAGCTAAAAAAACAAAAACCAAACAAAACACCATATACCTCAGTAGTTCTATTGACCATCATCTGAAGCAGGGGACATGATGGAGGAAAATATCAGTGCTCGTGTGACATCAGCCCAGCGAGCTTCAAAATGGTGGCGTTTTTGTGAAAGACGACAAGTGTGACAGCGAATGTCGTAGAGCGCAAATGAAACTTGATCAGCACAATTTGGGCGACAACAATGAGAACAGAAAACGGCAAAGTCAGCTGAGCTGAATCTAAACGTGACCCGAGTAATCCCGCCTTGCTCAGAGGTGGGCATTTCATCCCCGGGACGGAACGGTCCGTCCGTCCAAGGACGGAAAACGCGAATATTTTTTAACATTTTTTTTTAAAGGAAGGACCAAGCATGGATGGAAGTAGGTTTCCGTCCGACAATCTAGTCATCTCTAAAGGGATCAAGTACCTCGTGTATAGAATTCAATGGTTGCAGTGAGAGCAGAATGAAATATCGTAATGCTGTGGAGCAGGTGTGTGCAAACTGCGGTCCGGGGGCCACATGCGGCCCGTTAACCGTTTTAACCGGGCCCGCGGAACTTGAAAAAAATTAAGTGACTAAACCTTGTTAAGGTTTTATTTTCTAAATACTGTGCTTTTTCAAAGACATATATATTGTTGCTTTTGTTCACTTCCATTTAAAAAAAAAAAAAATTCTCCGATCAGGTGAGGTTACCAAAAACACTCCAACCATCTGCTCCTGGTCTGGTCCCTCTGTCAAATTTTAGAACCCATTGTGGCCCGCCAATCAAAACGTTTGCCCACCCCTGATTTAGAGTGTCCAATCAACCTGCCATGCACTTTTTTGGAATGTGGAAGGAAACGGGAGTACCCGGAGAAAACCCACACAGCCATGGGGAGAACATGCAAACTCCACACTTGAGCTCGGAATCGAACCTTGCACCTGAGAGCTGTGAGGCGGATGTGCTAACCAGTCTTTTCTTTAAAAGGAAAGACGGGGACGCAGGACAGAAGACGGAGGACGGACCAGCAAAATAAGCTTAAGTGCCCATCTCTCTGTTTTATGATTCTGTTGATACTTGTGGGAATTTTAATGCTTGAAACAACGTTAAAAATATCAAATTTATCAAAGCAGCAGTTTGGAAACACACATTTCCCAAAATTTGAAACACAACAACGGCGACAAAAGGTGTCCAGTAGCGAATCCGAGATGGTTGAACAAATCTGGAAAAATAGTCTCGCTGCCCTACCTTGGACTGCACATCGGCGTTGTGGTCGTTCTGGAGAAGCAAGGCGGCAGATTTGGTATCGTCTTTGCGGGCCGCGATATGCAAGGCGGGCAATCGGACCTTCCCTTTGGTGTCGTTCTCCAACAAGATTGAAACCACTTGGTTGTGGCCTTGCTGAAGGGCGATGGCCAGAGGGGTGAAGCCATCCTGTCAGCGAGAAAAGTTGGCCTTAAAAACAAGAAAATGAGGCTGGCTTTTTTTTGCCAGGAGCACGACGACGTTTCTCCTCACTTCCGTGGCCGTGCTCTGGTTGCCTCCGTTCTCCAGGAGGTATCGCACCACATCCAGGTGATTCTCCTGAGCAGCCATGTAGAGGGGAGTGAATCCATTCTGCACACAAACACAGAGAGGAACCGACAGTCAGACCAAAGGCCAGATGGAAAAAGACAACCGGGCCCTGGACGACTCACCTGAGACTGCGTGTTGATGTCGGCACCTTGTTTGACCAGAATCTTCACCGCTTCAGCCTGACCGGCAAGAGAGGAGATGTGCAGAGCTGTGTTTCCTTTCTACAGCCCCAAAGAGGAACGCGCAAATCGCTTAGATGACGATCGGTTTCACTTTCAAGAGCAAACGGTTGTTTTGCGCACCTTTGTCGCGGAATTCAAGGCAACTCCCCTTTCCAGCAGCTCCTCAACAAGCTCGACGTGGCCCTCCTTGGCGGCCAGGTGCAGAGCATTAAGACCATTCTGAAAAAAAAAAAACATATTGTGACTGATGCTTTCCTAACACGCCGACTTTTAGAAGGGCACAAAGATTTCCAGGAAGTCCGCTCCTTTGAAGTGTGCGAACCGTCCCAAAAACCAGCAGACACGTTTTGGTACACAGTAGGTCAGAATGATTCTTTCTACAGCGGCCTCAGTCTACAATATAACGCCCCCTCAAACCCGATCGACTCGTGAACCGCACTTCCCTTGGTTTGCGAAATTAGCTGCCATTGTTATTTGCAGATAGAGGAAAATAAAGATTGCTGTAACTCTACCAACTATATAATATAGCTTGTGTTTGCATTGACTGTTTCTTAATTTGTGGCCCTGAAACAAATCAAACATACACAAAATATGACTTTGTGGCTATGAAATCGGTATCGGGTGTGCACAATAGGGCAAATATTATTCCCAGCGCTGGGCACTTGACCCTTTTCTTGCCAGTCAGTCCCCTGCCCTCTGGCCGCGATCTGGGTCGCCTTCTGGCCTCGACCCTCCGACCTTATTCCTAAAAATTGAGGTACGATTGGTGGAGCGGACTAAAATGTACCTCTGGCCTTTGTTAGTCGAACCCTTTTTTTAAATGTGTTTATTGTATTATTATTTTTATATTTTATTATTTACAAGTTTGTGTCCAGGTTATACAGGTTGACATTTTCCCCCCACTTTTTAATGTCTGTGGCTCCACGTTTGTCTTCACAAGATGGCCAATTTTGTGTGTGTTTTTTTTACCTGATTGCTGGTGTTGATGTCCACTCCCCCTTTGAGATATTCCAACACCTTGTCGATGTTCCCCGCTCGGGCCGCGCGCAGGAAGCTGGTGTTGCTGTCAGACTACAACACAGAAGAACACGCTGGAGATTTGCTCAAAGTAAAACACAACCAGATCATCATCTTCACAACGGGCTCAACAGCCAGGTTTGACGTTCAAGCGTGTGCTAAAATTAGTTTTGGAAACCCTTTAAAGTGCTTCAGTCCGAAAATAAACCCGCGTTTGCGGCGGCGTGCTTTCCGTCACGATTCTCAGACGGTGGAATGGAATAGTCACGGCGGTATCGATTAGGCGTGGGAAACGCAGAGTAACTTCACAACGCAGCAAACGTGCCTGTCGTCGACTTTAGAGAGTCTCAAGCGTGTTGCGATGTTTCAGTTATGAATATCGAAGCATTTATTTATTGAGCTTGTCACTCTAAATCGCTGGCATGGCCGTACTGATCTAGAGAGTGAAATCATACAAAAGGACTCGAGCATTTTGTGGTAAGCCACATCTTTCTGGCAAGCAGACCGAGGCCCCGGAACATCTGCAAAGTCTTCTGTAAATCCCTTCGAACCACAGCGAGCCACTCCTCGGGCTATCGTTTGCAACCAAGCAGCCAAACGAGTCATCAGTTGCCCCAAAATCGGAGGTTGACGCACTTGCCCATGGGTGGGCAAACTTTTTGATTGGCGGGCCGCAATGGGTTCTAAAATTTGACAGAGGGGCCGGACCAGGAGCAGACGGATGGAGTGTTTTGGTAACCTCACCTCATCGGAGAAAAAAAAAAATAATAATAATTATAAATGAAAATGAACAAAAGCATTACCACAAAATATCTCTCTATGACACACCACAATATTTAGAAACTAAAACATTTTTAATTTTTTTTCCCAAGTTCAGCGGGCCGGAATAAAACGTTTAATGGGCCGCATGGGGCCCCGGGGCCTTAGTTTGTCCACACCAGCTCTCGCCAGTGGATGAGCTGTCGTTTGTGGCGTCAATCAATGATGTCATCCCTAAACCCAAAAGGTTTGAGAACCCTCGTCTGCATGCTTCCCCACCGAGGTTTGCGTCATTTGGAGGGACGCTTGATTGATTTTAACATTGGCACTTTGCGTGTAAAAATGACGGTAGTACTAAAATGCTCTTTGGGCGACAAATTGGCACGTCCGATTCTGGAGCTCGGCTGGTTATTTTTCCGTCTCAGCAGCGATGCAAGCGAGGTAATATTGCTCGCTTTGTCAATTCTGTTGTCTAAAACGACGACTGGTCGCCACCAAAATGCAAATGCGAATGACTACTTTTGTCCACTTTGACCTGTGAAAGTAGAAAAGCGTCCTGAACAATAGTTTGGATTTATTGACATCAAACGTGATCACCTCCACAAAAACAAAAATACTGAGTCGATCGATTCTGCACTCACACAGGCTGAAGCGGACAAGAGCAAGAATGCTCACACGAACCCCAATTGGTTATATTTGAGTCATGAAGCTACGCTAAACTCGTGCCAAGTCTCAGGAGGCAGACGGCAACAGGCGGCCGGCTGGCGGGCGGGCATTCATGTTTTTTAAACTCCTCAGTTTTCTATTGTTTTCTCCAAAAATAATTAATCAAATAATTTTCCTGAAAAAAAAAAAGGATACAAAAATTGAGCCTGTTATTGAAAAACGGACCATCATGGCTGGGAGCAGATTGATTTGAGAAATGTTCCTTTCTTTTTAGTTGTCGGCACAATGGCAGAAGTGGAATCTCATTTGAGCTGCAGTGTCCGGCCTGGAGCGCCACAACAGCCAGATTAGAAAAACTCTAATCCAGGATTTGGTCAATCCTAGTCCACTACCAACGAGTACTGCATGCTCAGAAGCAACGAGTTGTACATTTACAACAGTTAGAACCTCTCATTTTATACTGTAAAAACTATTCTGAAAAAAAAACCAACGAAAACACGAGAAAAAAAACAAATAAAACTACTTCACTTCATCAAAAATACATGCAAGAATATTTGAGTCTTAAAAAGTAAGCACAGGGTTAGCAAAAACTACCTACACTGATGGTTATGCCATTTCTAAAAAAAAAAGAAAAAAAAAGCCACCAATAAAATCTGTTGAGGGAAAGAAAGGCTTGAAATAACAGAAATGCTCTTGCACAAAAAATACTTTGCCCAAAATCAAACATTTTGCATTCCTTTCAGTTCAATTTCAGTTTTTGCACGATACGGATTGCATTTTGTTTGCCTTGAGAAGATGATGCTTGAGGTTGGACTAAATGCCCTGAGGGGATCCATCCAGGATGCAGCTGGGACCACCAACCACTCGCTTCCACCCTGACGCACCCCCAAACACACGCACACACCCGCACCCCCACACACACACAGACGCTGCTGCCCCGCACAGCATTTAGCAAATTAATGGATGGCCTTGTACACACGGTAAGCTTAAGTCCAACTTGTGACACAAAAACATGAGAAAGCTGTGGATTGAACGAGTTGAAAGCTGGCAGCGGAGATTAAAATGACCAGGAGAAATATTTCCACAGAAATTGTGTCATCCAAGCGGCCAGCAGCAGGCAAGGGATTAGATAGGAAAACAGATAAGAGCGTAGGCTTTGCCCGCAAAATCATGCTCGGGTGGGGGTTGAGGCCCGTGTCGCATGAGGCTCAAGACTCAGCCACCGACGAGCAAAAGTCAACTTATTCCACAATTTAGCTTATATCGTTGGCCCACAAAATGGTCTTTTGCTTTTATTCCCGACAGGATGTTCTCTTCGATTTGTCTCGGTTGCACCGCTTCCAGTACGATTACGACAGATGATTTCTTTGATTTTTTGGGGGGATAATCAGAATTCAGCATTTATTTCAATGTAAGGGCCTTCAGAATCAGAAGCGCTGACCCATCTTACTTTGACTACAATAACAATGGGACTTGTTTCTTCAAATTCACCTCACAAAAATTCCTAACTCGACTTGGTTGTTCAGAGCAAAACAGTTCCACTTAAGCAAAACATGTTTGGAGACGTGTACACATTTATGCATTTTCATTTGGAATTCAGGATTGGTACCAGAAGTACTGGGTCCGTTTTCTCCAGAAAACGTTCCTAGTTTTGATCGTCTCCGTCATTACAAGATAATCGTGGTGAGACTAAGATGTCGATTCGTCAGGCAAGGCCCCGCTGAAGGCCCGGCAACAAAATGCACAGCGTTGCCATGGCCAGTGTGTCCAATCTTTTTGTAGATCTGAAATCTGTGTAGGTACAGCAAAACGCCGCCCACTCATTTATTTTGAGCGTTTTCACTGTGGCAAGGAGTTAAAATGCCAAATCGCGTTATTTGACGGCAACCGATGGATTGTGGAATTAGATCAAGTCAAGTCACAGCGGCCGCAGGGGTGCCGGTGTCAAAGGTCGTTTTATCCATCACCGATACTCAGATTAAACACAAGCGATAGAAATGTCAGGCTCTTCTCTTTCTTTGGCACTCGCCACTTCACCAGGAAGGATGAACGACTTATTTCTGATTTGTTTGAATTTAAAAACAAAAGACTTGCTCTTTGGGATCATCGCAAATGGCGACTGCGGCAGTCCATTTTGTCACTCAAGTGCTCCGGATGCGAGTTGGCGGAAAAGTGGACGAAAGAGGCTTGCTGATGTCACCCGTCTCCCCTATTGTTTTGGGCTTTAGCTTGAATGCTCGAAGAGGTCATAAAATGGCGCCAAAGTCAATGATGGAAAACAGCAATTGGTGTCAAGGAAGTAAGTCCAATAGACCAGGCAGTCGTGAGCACCTATCCCGCCCGTTTGAAATTTTAGCCTGTTTCAAATGTCCAGGCCATCAGCAAGCTTGCACGAGCCCGATAACGAGGTGGTCACATATAAAACAGCCTCACGGCGACCAGACTTGGAGAACCCTGAAATACTGTCGACTGAGTTGTGAGTTATTTGCACGTGAGGGGAGGAGCTAAATTTAGTCTGGATGGTTGGCAAAAGTTCAGGAGAGTCTTGCACGTGCGGATGTTTTTGCTGTTGGATTAAACTATTACTACAGGGGATTATCAGCATTTTGAGGGGGCGGAGTCAATCCCGTCCAATTGTTGACTATTTGTGGTATGGCTTGGTCCCATCGCTTGCGAACGGGCAAACAAAACTCACAGACATTTTTGAGGCAGCTTTTTCCTGAATGTTATGCGTGAATTTATTGACAACAAAAATAAAATTGTTTTGACGCCCAAGCGCATCAGATGGAATGGTCGACTTTTGTGAACAACAACGGCGATATTGTTGATGATGAGACGTGGATGACAGGACGTGCGATGAGGTAACCGCTCCCCAACAAATGAGGGATGAACGACATGGGATGACTTCCGAGTACCTTGCGCTTTCGTTCCGCCTGCTCTCGGGAGCGCCGCCTTCTCTCCTTAGCTTTCTCCAAGGCCTTCAGGTCCGCAGGTGGATCCATCTCAGACCTGGCCTTCTTAATGTGGGCGGCGGCGTGCGCCATGGCTGCCCGCTAACCGCTTGCGCGCTCAGACAAAAGCAAACGCACCTGACAACTATCACAAGCCCTCCCGCTCGACTGCCACTCGATGCAGATTGGGGGAAAGTGATGGGGTGCGAAGAGGTACGAGTGGGGGGGGGGGGGGCGTCGGGCTCCACCCTATGGGTTCAAAGCGACACGCACGGATGCGAAGGCTCTCGCAATCGCTCCCGATTCCATGTGGCAACACTTCTCGTGTCGTGCACGAGAGAGAGAGGTGGTGGGATTACAGTCGCTTGGCTGGTGGGGGAGGATGAGGAAAACAGCGCGTGAGAGAGAGAGAGAGAGAGAGAGAGAGCATCTGCAATGGTCCACACACGGGAGGTACCATCTTGGCAACTAACGGAGGGGGTGAATTGTGAAATGGCAAATATTGCGATAGGATATCTGGAAAGCAACGGCAGGCCGTGCATTTGCTATCTGAACCTTCAGAAGGGACTGAGTTTACATTTTAATCTCACAACTGGCATGTCACAATTATTGAAAGTATGCAAGATAATTGGGCCACCGACATCATCTGCAGTTCACAATCAATCGAATATCTAATAAAATGATAAATCTTCAAATAAAATTAGCAGCGAGATAGGTCACATCGTCTAAGCAAGGAACACGAGCAAACAGGTGCTGGTGCTTCCTTTAAATCAGGGGCAGAGAATTTACAGCCGAAAGGCTATTTTATGTGCCCAGTTTAATAAATAAATTCCATGAAGTATATTTCTGAAGCCACTTTGGAAAGGACCCGAGCGAATGTAAAACGACCATTTCAGGCTAATGGAAGACATTTATTTTGAGACTTTGCTGACATCCTGCTGAATGAAGTTATTTAACAAGTCCTTCCAATCATTTAGTGTATCGCTTTTCCTCATTAGAGTTGCAGAAAACGGGAGCGTAACCCGGAAGAGTTTTGTCAAGAGAGGCATAACACACCCTGAAACTTTTCTTTTTTTTCGGAATGTGGGAGCAACCGTATGGGAATGCCACATAAAAAGAGACTATCCGGCTCATATTTGAGTTCAGATCTTCTGATTGCGAGGTAGACGGGTTTGCAGTCTTTGTAAGCAATAGCACCATCTTGTGTCAGCATTTTGGCATTACATTTGAGACCAGGTTTATATTGTGACATGCAAACAAATGTACAAATATAGGAAGCATTCTTGACGTGCACACTAAGCACATACTAGTCAGTGATTTTGTGTGTGTGTATTCTCAGTTTAACAGCAGAATTCTGCAACTCGACTTCTTACTGATACCAGGAAACTCAACCACACAATCTACTCCCTGCGAGTCAAAGGACAGATTTTAAAATCTTACTGTTGGTCTATAAAACTCTACTCTCCAAAAGTTAGCGCGATCAGATGAAATGTTCGGCCTAAAATGCCCCCGACAGGTGAACTTGACCTTTTCTAAACTTTTGAATCCACGTCCAACGGTTGGAAAATGTCAGCGCTTTTTGCAGGACATCTTGCAGTTGTCTGGTTCAGGGAAACGCTTCCAGTGTGTGTATCAAGCTGCTGATGACACTCTCAATCACGTCAGTGACCACTTCCTTCTCAGACTATTTTTTTTTTTCATGGCGAGGTCGTGTTCATCAATTGTTACGTGTTGTCTCGGTCTCATGATGAAGTGGACTTTTTAAATATCGATTGTAATTCGAGAGGGAAAATGCAATAGGCCACTGATGGATCATAGACACGTTTTGAAGTTTGCCTTTCAGCTACTTGTTCGAGATTGCGCAAAAAGCCACTGAAACATTAAAAAGTTGGACGTGTGCATTCAGATGTTTACAAGAGGTCAAATTGATTCCACTTGTATTTAAGGTTGATCCAGCCAACATCCCTAAGCTTTTGGGAGTCGAGTATATTCGAGACCCGGTAGTTCTCTACGAGACTTAGCGCTCCGCGGAAGGCTAAAGGTGCGACCAGAACCAGAATCAAAAAAAGAGAAGCAGAATTCTGAATTCTGAACTGTAGAACAATCTCTCCGAACTCTTTGCATTGAAACCTGGCCCAAAAATTGCTTTCTTTCTTTTCTTTATCTTGCATTTATTTTGTGATTTTGGCCCGGCAAGCTACAGTATGTTCATCTTTCATCAAAACTCGTTTTTTAAATTCTTTTTTAAACTCTGAATTCTGCACTGCAAATTTGCATTTGTCTTGATCTGAACGCTGCAAAACTTGCCTTTTCTTACCTGGGCTGATTCCCCGACCACCATGTCTGTGATTACAGGTGCTCCCGATGGGAGGGGGGAGGAAAAATATTTTTAAAAAAACCAAAAAAAAACCCAACAACAATCAAACGTGAGTATGTTCTGCGAATATCCAAGCCAAAAAAGAAGAATTGTGCATCATTTGAGCGCATCCGCGTGCAAGATGTGAAAAAGGGAGAAGAAGCTTAAGTGCAGGACAGTCTTGCTGACTGCGTGGATTAGCGGCATTAACACCGTCGGGCTAACTTGCACACCAACACACACACACACACACACGCACGTGAACAAACGAAGCGTTGTGTGTATTCTTAGAGAGGATTAGGCGGCCAAAGACATTTTCGACTGACCTAGAAACACGTCGATGCGTTCAAGGAGATGAAGGTGAAATATACGTATGACACATTGTTTTAGATTGTCTCGAAGGAGATGAGCCGTCTCAACAACACACATCTTGGGTGGTGCTCTACTGGATTGTAGAACGCCGGATCATTTCAAAGACTCAAACTTCCTAAAAACTGAAATTCAAATATGACAGCGATGGCCGTTTATGGCGGGAGTTATCAATCTTCGAGAACACTGAGAACATATTTAGCCTGTTGAGTTCAAATAGATGCGCACATAACTCAAGATCAGTGCCTTCTGAGCTGCGGTTGATAAAACCTGAAAAAAATTTATCGATAGCAGAGGTTGTCAAACTTTTTTACGCCGAGTTCCAACTCAAAAAACGCACAACATTTAAGTATAGTAGCGACTGTGTTTATCAAAAAAGAGGCAGCAATAAAACTCTTTAAGAGAACATTTAGTATTATTGCAAGGTACGCCGACATTAAAACAATTCTAAATGATTCACATTAAATATATTGTGCTTAAAATTCAGAGAAATACATACAGAAATAAATATATGTACTCTAACAATTATAAAAAAATTTAAAGTCACTAAAAGTCCAATAAATCCGAACTAAGTGAGTGTCTGCTGCTCTTTCGGTTAGCAAGAGCATGACCGAGATGAGCGGCCGAGATTACGTCAGAGATTGTGGTTGCAACATAGTGATGATGTCACAAGTCACTTCTACGAAACATGGCAACAAAAGACATTCCTTCAATGAACCGATGTCAAAACACAAATCAATCAATCAATATTAGCCCTAACCTCACCCGAACCTTCAGAATCAACTCATCTAACCCTAACGCAACACTCATGATCATTGACGTATCGAAACCGAACCTTCCATCAGAATTCTACTCAAACTATCTCCATCTCATTTCACTCCAAACCTCATGAATATAATGGAAGACTAAACCTGAAACCAGAAACGTACTAACGCCAAAACTGCAACCTTACTAGCCGTAACCTACGGCCCCATCATCGACCATATATAGCATTCGATCAGGCCCACTCTGCATTTCGACATGAAAAAACCAAATCAAACCAAAGGAACTGTTAAATAATCACACTCTTGAGCCCTAAAAAAATCATTCTAAGTTTGAAATGGCTCTGGATTCAAATCAAAATTAAAAAAATAAAAAATGACAAAATGCATGGTGGGGTTAACTGTTTTTTTTTCACCTCAAAAGCATCCCTTATGTGATACAGATGAAATGTGGAAGCAGGCAAAACAAAGAGGGAGTCGGGACCCACCCTGTCATGTGAGCGGCGCCTCCGACTACTACTGGCTAAGGCACTTAAGAGGTGCGCACAACAATGAAAAGCGCACCCGAGACATCTCCTCCGAATTGCCATTTGGGGTGCATTCATTTACCTTCTTGGGTCTCTTCCTCCTCTGTCCCAAACCATTGAGGCGATCGCTCGGGTCCAGTCTGTAGTGGTAGTCCTCACTCATTTCTGAGCGCCCCTACCAAAAGGGGAGAAAAAAAATTGTGGTTTTTTTTTTTTCCCCCTCGCTTTCTTTATAGCAACACCGAGCCGCGTCGCCCTGCTCATTCAACTGAACATACCCGTCTAGTGTCAAAGTCCAGTTAGTCTGCGAAGACGGCGTGGACAAAGCGCACAAGCAGAAGGTAGAGTGGGGGGGAGGGAGGAAGGAGGGGTTGGGGGTATATGAACGCGGAGGGAGGTGGCCGAGGGGGGAGGTTTGGAGGAGGGAACACAATGGTGTTGCCATGGCAGCAGATGTCACCAGTGCTTATCTGGAAACCTCGCCCCAGTAGCAAAACAAGCCCGCCGACCATACCAGGAGACGCATGTACAAGGATGGAGTTAGAATTATATACATACACATATATATATATATATATATACATATATATATATATATACATACATATATATATATATACATACATATATATATATATACATACATATATATATATATATATATATATACATACATATATACATACATTATATATATATATATATATATACATACATACATATATATACATACATATATACATACATTATATATACATATATACATACATTATATATATATATATATATATAATATATATATATATATATAATATATATATATATAATATATATATATATATATATATATATATAATATATATATATATATAATATATATATATATATATATATATATATATATATATAATTAATTATAGCCCAATTGTAGCCCAAAAAATTGCAAGTAAATGTTTTAAAATGTACTTGTTTTTTCTTCTTTTTTTTTTAATGACTTGCAATTTGTAAAAAGTAAAATGGCAAAATTCCACACATTTTACGTCACTACTGAAAATAAGAGACAATCATTGGTCAATTGGGGATGAGCGACATCTCTTTTGAACAATCACAAACAGAGTTTCCTTAAATGGGGTATTTTATGAGTAAAAGTTCTGGTTCCGTTACACCCACCACAAAGTCCGACATGCTGTACATAAATTATTTGTTTAAAATGTTTTACACAACTCATAAAGGCTACATAAAGCATATCAGAGTCACAAATACTACTTCTTACAAGCTATGGATTCTTTTAGAACTCATTAGGCAAAGACGTTTGAAGCTTATCTAGCCATTGATAATAGAATTTCGCCCTACCTTGGTGTCTTGGAAACAAATGTTGACGTTTGACGTTCAAAAGTGAATTTCGAAGCAATTTTATGTCTTTTTTGTTGTTGGTGATATTTTCGCTTTTCCAACATGGCGCGTCCTTGATTAAACAGCAGAATTTGATCAGCACTAATTTGTGATTGGTTGAATTGTTTTAACGTTCGATTGGCCCAATAAGATGTCGATCAAAATAACTGAGCAATTAAGTAAGCTAAGTGGGAGGACCAAGCGAGAAAGGTCCACTTGGTGTCGCCGTTCATCAAGATTAGAATGAAACCAGAATCAACACACCCACACATATTTTCTGATGAGTTAAAAAGTGTTTTGACTCCAAATCTCGAGGTTTTTTTTTTTCTTAAGGCATGCAGACATTTTTGCGGGGACACATTTTTACCCGTTCCACACGCATTTAAACAGATTAAACACACCGTTCAAACACATTGTAAATATATTTGAACATACTTGCAAAATAGTAAGCATTAAATGTTAAGAAAATACTCTTTTGCAATTGTCTGTTTGTTAGATCTAATTTTGTGCGTTAATTAAATTTATTACCTCTCTTCTAGCAAGAACACAATTAAAAAGAGCACCCTTGGGTGTTTTTCCAGTGTTTATTCCAATATATGGAAAATATTGCCACAGCATATAATCAGCACTCGGTAAGTTTAATGCATGGTACTTCATGATTTTAGAGGTTAGCTCAAATAAATAAACAAAAAAAATATAATACAACAAATGTTTTAGAGGAGTTTTAGTTTATTTGTTTTCTAAAACTGCATGGAATTAAAGATAAAGATAAAGATAAAGATGTCTTTTTTTTTAAAGATAAAGAATTCAATGGCCTCAATTGCATTCAGATCTTGATGGAGCATATATAGCTGTGATTTCGACCCATCTTGCAGTCCCTTCTTTGCCACTTTGCCCTCTTCCACACCAGGACACACATTTTGCTCCCTGTCACGAAGGACAGCAGAGGCTCCCGGGTCCAATTGGTGAAGATGACGCTTTCTCCGTCCGCCCACTCCCATGAACCTTGGGCATCTCTGTCATTAAGGCCTGGGGGCGGGGCAAGGGATTGGAAGGGGTGGGGTTAAGAAGGTCCAAATGATCAATGCTTGTTAATGCTTGATTTTGACACACAATAATAATCTTTAGCAAGGCAAACTGAAAATTGAGAGTTGTTTTTTTTTTTTTTTAAAAAAAGCACTGTTTTTGAAAACAATGTAGATATCATTTATTTAACGAACCTATCCAAAACGGTTTCCTCCCGCCAAAGTCCCACAGCCAATCCATGTCACGTTTTGACAAAACGTTTGCGAGGTTGCCTTTATATCTGGTAAAGAAAAGCAAAAGAATGTTATTTGCGTTTGGCAGAGAACACCGACCGTGGGAAGGTGGTGGACCATATCCTCCGTAATAAACAGGAGCGCATCTTAAATGACAAAACATTTTCCCAGTTTGGTCTTTTGTCTTTCGACCGATTGTGTCGGAGCACGCAGGCTCAAACGTACGCACCTCTCTTTGCAGCTTCGATTTGCTGCGCTCCATGACGCTTTGTGCTTCTTGTTGAGGATGTAGCAATAACCACCGTGAAAGGTCCAACCCCGAGGACACGCTGGAGTTTTGGCCATCTGTTCACAAACACATCATCGTTTCTGGGCAAGCGATTTGATTTCAAGTCAACAATAAAGATGAATTTGGGACAGAAACGCTTTCTCTCCAACAATGTGTCGGCCACAAGCCTGTTTAGTTCCGGTGATTTCATTCAAAGATTGAAAAAAAGACCTGGTCTGTTGGCGCCCAGGATTTCCAAGAGACGCCGTTGCAATGAAAGATCTGATTGGTGGTCTGGTTGAAATGCAGGAGTCCCGTCATTTCCGGCAAACATGGCCGAGGTACCAAGCTAGCACTTGCTGCCTAGAAGAAAAAGAAAGAAAGGAAAAAAGAAATCAGCGGTCGGCGATTAAGTCTTCCGAACTTACAAGTTTTCATTCCAAAAAGGTGACGTTGTGAATGACATCATTTCACTCACACGTTGACTTTTTCTGGCATTGGGGAATGTTCTCCGAGGGCCGTGCTTTGATTTCACGAGCTCTGACGATGCGCTCTGCTTGCCCGCCCTGCTAACAACACGGATCTTTGCCCCTCTTCCTTTCTGAAATTAAAACAAAAAATGTCAAAAATAAATCAATCAAATGTTGTAAAGAAATGCAGTGTGGCCCCAGAATATAAACTCTAAGAATTCCATGAACTTACAGATTTGGATTTGCTCCTCGTGGAGAAGCTTACGTCTTCATGGACGTGGGACCGCACACCAAGGGACGGTTTCTCGAGCCTCCCAGATGAATTCTGAGTGTCTTTATGAGACGGAATGGTCTTTCCTCTGATCATAGACGCTGCACGTCCTTGGTTTTGCTTGCACTGCCCTGTGACATTCATTTGCGGATGAATATTAACACCAGAATACACACTTGAACCTTTTAATTATGCATTTTTGTTTTGTTTTTTTTTGTTTTTTAAATCAGAGAACTCTTTACCTCTCGGAAGGTCCTTGATGGTAACTTGAGCTTTCTTGACAGCGGCGATAACTGTGCCTTGCGGAAGAATGAGGAGCACTTCAAATACTTCATCGGCCTCTTCCAGTTGATCGTGAATGACGACAATGTTCCAGATCCTCCGTGAGACTCCTTCCCAAGGCGGGAAAAACAACGCCTTTTGAAATGAGGATTTCAATGTGCAAATGCAAACTGAATAATTCCAGGGACAAATTGGATCATGGAGTAAATTTGAATTAGTGTGAATTTTTTTTGTTCTCAAACGGGGTTGAAGTGAAATGTTAAAAGCAATCCCAAAGCTGGCCAAGAAACATCAACCTTTTTTACGAAACAAAATGGCGCCTACCTGGATCAAACTGGAGAAGGGAAGATGAGCTGGAGAGGAAATCTTTTCCCGCAGTTGCAGTGCCCTCGTTCACCTGTCGCGAAGGAACGAGAAAAAGAAACGAAAGGTTTCCAATAAGAGTGAGCAACTTCATATCAGTGCCTCCTGCCGTCATTCCATTTTCGCAAGAACGCCATCATAATCCTTTTGCAAACTCCGACTCGACAACAAACTTACAGACCTTAAGAGTGACATATGCCGACTCGGCAACATTTCCTTTGCGGATGATCTCCACCGAGACTCGTTTGTCCTCCTCGGTCGCGCAGTATTCGGCCTGGGACAGCTCAACACTCGACCAGCTCAATTGTAGTCTGCAAAGACCAAGAAGGATGACAACGAAGGCCAATCTTTATATTGATCAAGCGTGTATCTTTCACGCCTACATATGAGATGGTCCAGTGTTTCCATGGCGATCAGACACCCTGAATTCCAAGCTGTCCGACAGAGACTCCATCTCGAGATTGATAACGTAGACGATTGTCCTCCTGTTGAGATCCATTTGCGAGACACGCCGTCGTGCGAGACCGCCTGAGAGAAACCAAAGCGTCAGATTCGAAACGAGGTGAGACGAAAGTCACGCCTGACCTGTGGTGAGATTTTCCAGGTGGCCGAAATTGGGCTGCCGAACGATGAAGAAGATCCGCTCCTCTTCTTTGCTCTTGGTGTCTTTGGCTTTGAGCTCGCGAGATGACAAAAAGATTCCGTATCGTCCATCAGCTAAAAGCTCGGCCTTCCAGAGGGGGACGAGCTTTCCAACCTCGGGAGATGAAGTTTCCAAAGGCTTGATCTGAAATGAAACACGGCTCGATCGAGACATGCCGTTCCTGTTTCGGTTTGAAGCAGTACACAAACGTGGAAAAAGGAGAATGGAGGGCTGGGCGATATGGCGAAAAACTATATTGCGATGTGAATATGTCATATCGGTCCATATCGATATATTTTGAATTTTATTATTATTAGTATTAACTGTTATTATTACCATTATTATTATTATTATTATTATTATTAATAATGATAATAATAATAATATACATTATTTAGTTTTTTTAATTTTTATTTTTTTACTATTGAAAATAAAAAAAAGGGAAAAGGAAATTCCGATTTGTTTCATTTTAAAATGTAACATTTAACCTTCACAATGAACTAGAAAAAAGTCAAGCAATTAAATCCACAATTATTTAAACAAGCCGCCTTGTTTAAGGCTCGGAGTGTCATCTTGAAATAAATTTATTTCAAAAGTCAATTTTAAGTTATTTCAAAATTTAAATTACCGCATGATGGAACTGAGGGCCGTTTCGTCAAGTCGGCGGGAAAGTTGACCTTTCGCCACCTGTTTTTTTTTTTTGTTTATTTTGAGTCACGCTGGCTCAGCGGCGCAAGCGTGAGGCTCAGGTTGTATTTCCTAAATGGGAGGGAGTTTGATGACGAGTTGGGCCGTGATCGGTCCAATCTGCTCCATTGTTTTTTTTGGGGGATTGATAATTTATCGAAACCATTTTCTATTGCTATCAATCACCTAACTATCGCGATACATATCGATATCAAATTATTGGCGCAGCCCTAGTCGAATGTCCAAAATTGGTCTCTGAAACATACGGCAAATGTATCCGGTCGCAGAAGAAACAGAATCAATTTCAAAAAGGGCAACAACCGAGCTTGGTCATTTACCTGAATGAGGAACGACAGCGGTTCCGTATGTAACTCCCCATCCAGCAAGACGCCACGATTGGTGCCATCCGTGGCGGTGAACTCGAAGCGGTCGATCTGCGACTGCGCTCCGTTATGTTTGTATGCGACCTCCAACTTTTCGATGTGTTGCTGGGTGAAAGTGGAACCCGCCCTCAGCGCAGTTCCGCCTAAAAGCAGCTCGCCGTGCCGAGGCGGACGCAGGAGTTGAAAGACCAGGGCGCCGCGACGTGTGTCAGGGTCGGTCACGGCAAGGTCGTCGGGACGCAGCATCATGGCTAAGCCTCGAGGAATTACAAGGCCTTTGTTGGACAATGACGGCGGGATTTGATCCAGCATCTTCACCGACACTTCCAAGATTGCCTTCCGGCTTGTCTCGTTGTTACTAACGACAAAGCTGCCAGAAGAGAAAAAGAGTTTTGTCAAATCTTGGATTCCGCTTTCCAAAATGTTCTTCCTCCAAAGTTTGTAGACTCACTGAATGCATTCCGTGGGCGCGCTCGCTCGCTTGTCATGCACATAAAACACACGGTTTGCCGCCACGTCCATCTGGCTGAAGATGGAGACGGCGACTCCGGGACGCTTGGTGTTCTCCAAATAGCCGTGAGCTGCCGGGGTGGTCGTGACAAACAGCAGCTCGTCGGGCCGGTCGGCACGGTCGGTGGCGAACAGCACGTCGGTGGAGAGAACCACGCGGCCGCCGCGATTCACACTCACAGGCCGGACGAAGACGGAGATAGTTCCTGGAAAGAAGAAGTCACATGAGTCATAAGCTGTGCTGGAGCATTTTAGGCAGAGGTGGATAAAGGACTCACACTTAAGTAGAAGTAAAAATGCTACTATAAAAAAATAAAATAAATAATACAAAAAAAAATTAATTAATTAAAAAAAAGCAGAGTTGTGGTCCGCCATTTGATTTTTATGCACACTTCTTGCCGTCTGCTGAAAAAAAAAAGGACCTCAAGCAATAAATGTATGACTTCAGCGCCAACCCTTGGCATTTTTGTGCCAAGACACTATGTTGAAATTAATTGAGGTGCATCGTTTAGACAAAAGTAGTGCCTTGCCGGCATGCTGTGCCATCTTATTTCCTACATTGAAATGAGTTTAGCAGTTTCATTTCAATAAAAGTAATGTTTGCTGCCATCTTGTGGCATCTGTAGGCAATTGTAAAGATTTTGAGAAGAGGAGTCTTTCGTTACAAGCTACTTGCGGCAGGTCTCGGACGCAATCCCACGCAAATTGCGTTGCAATACCGCACATTTACTTTTATATCTACTCAAGTAAAACACAGACACCGAGTACATCACTGATTTCAGGGAGTCTTGAATGACATACCTTTGTCCACATGTTTGACAAATATGTTGAATTGCTGTGAGGGAGACGGATTATTTCCGTCATGTAGGTAGAAAACGAAATGGTCCTCCATCGTAGTACCGAGCGGGTCTGTGTGCACGTAACGCAGACGATTCATGTCTATCATTTCCTGGGTACAGTTTTCCCCGACTGCCAGCGGCTGCCAGTTTTGAACACGCTGCGAAAAAAATGAATCCCGTTCAGGTGAATGTCCTTTTAAAAACAGTAAAGCGCGCTCTACACGACAGGACACAAACCTTGAGCTGTAGGAGTCCTTGTGCAGGGACACTCTGAAAAATGTACACGACCTGCAAGGCGGGGGTGTCAAGGTCTTGTGCGAAGAGGGTTACACTGGTTATGAGTCGGGCCTCCCCTGGTTCCACCTCCAGTTCATTGTTTCTGAAGGACGCAGCATTTATCATCACACATTCGGAGCTGGTTTTAATCACAGTTCCACTGGAGTTTAATTTGAACCACTAAAAAAAGGTTTTGATAGCACTTTAAAAATTCAGTTTCACGTGATATGGTTGAACCACCAAAAAATGGATACAAAATTTGAGTGACACAAGCAAAATAATTAATTGGTCATGCCTATCACGAGTAGGCTATGAAAAATGACCCAAGAACTCATTTCACCCCAACAAAAAAATACTCCTTGAATAGAAAAAAAGTCCAGAGCAAATGTGGGGCCCCAAAGCAGAGCCCTGTGGAACACCGTTTTTTTTTGGGGGGGGGGTGAGTTCAGCCCTTGAAGCCAGTTTCTCTTCCAAATTGGAATGACATAAATTATAGAGATGAGCAACACTAAAAACTCTGGTGACTCCCCCTAAAAGTTAAAGAACTCTTTAATTCTTCGAATGGAACCTTATTAAATGAGGCTTCTCATCATTGACTGCCAGTACTTCCACCATCACTTGTCTTTGGATTTTGTGTCTGCCGTCCGTTAACTGAATGTTAAAGCTGTCTTCCAAATGTTCAGAGTCATCGTGCTCATACGCCACAGTTTTACCTGCAAGACAGTGAAAAGAAAACGCAGACAGGGGAGAAAAGGCGTCTGTGTACCACTCGAGTAGCCAAAAAATTAGATGAGACAATTGTCCTGGTTTGCTTATGATTACCTTGTGAAATGGTTATAAAAAAAAAAAATGTTATGTATTGACCCAAGATGGACTTCCACGTACCATCTGTGAGCTCAGCGATTGTGAAGTCAACGACGGACAATCCCAAATCGGCATCCTGACGCGTGTCAAAGCGGCGGTCGCGAATGATATTGCCATGTCGAGGGGGTTTCACAATACGGAAGCGCAAGACGTTCTGAGGGACATCCAAATCGGTCGCATTTAACACGGACAAGTCCAGATGCTTCCTTTGTCCTTCTTGCACCTAAACAGAAAGCAGAAGTCCGTGAACCACGTGAGCACGTGACCGCAAACCAAGAGAAAAACTCACCGTAATATTTCGAGCCGCAAACTCCGGAATTTCGTCATTTGTTGGGCTGACAATGATGTTGAACGTGACACGGGCGGAGCTGAATTTGCCATCTGACACACACAGGATGAATTGGTCGGTTGTCGGTTCCAGTTTTTGGTGCCTGGACTGCACATAGTTGATCTGACCGGCAATCATGTCCCGGTAGGAACAGGAGTCTGACGAAAAGACAAAAAGAAGGAACACAAAAACTGTACCACCAGGAGTTCATCGTGGTCTTCAGACTTAAAACCTATAGAGCATGTATTTTTCCCACGAAAGAGGACGTGGATGTAAACCGGAATGCTTACCGATGCTCACACCCGTGTTGCTTTTCTCAAAGCCAGGTCTTGGCAGAACATTTTCAAGGTAGCCAAAGTGAGGCAGCGTAACCAAACTGATCAGCAGCTCATCCACAGTTGTGTCCGCATCGGACGCCTTCAAATGATTTGCTTTTATCGGAGCTCTCCCACCTTCGTCGACCACAAACATGTCTCCTACAAAGCCAGCAAAGACCTTTGGTTCTATTTACGACGACGTTCTCGTCATTGACTATCAGGCATATGGAACGACCTACCTGTTTTAAGCGAAGGTGGCTGGCTATTGACGGGTAAAATGGTGATGTGGAGATCATACACGGGAAGAGATGCTTCTCTGCTTCTGATTTTCTCATCTTTTCCACCACAGCAGAGCGCAGACCTTTCTGTTTCTCCGTCAGAAATCACAAAGGTGATAGTGTCTTGGTGCGGAGCGAGTCCTATCTCATGCCCTGAAACCACAACCACAAGTTTGTTCTTTTTCACAGAGGTGGAGTAATGCATGTCAAAGAGATTACATTTCCCAAAATAATATCATTTGATTGGCAGAGATGGGCATTCGGTCCCAAAGACGGAATTGTCCGTCTTTCCATCCCGGACGGATACCCGTTTTGGGGACGGAGGATGAGACGTTTTTTCCAAAAAGGACGGACTAAGCAAGGCCAGAAGTGGGTTTTTGTCCGTCGCTTTAATCTTTTAAGCTAACCGGGTTAGGTACCTGCCACTGACGGAAAAGCCACCGGCACATAACTACAGACTGAAAGTGAAATATCGCAACGTGCCACTTGTTTCGGGCGTGTTCACCGTGATCGTATGCAGGAGTGAGCGACTTCAGTTTGCTTCAAACGGAAAATAGGAGGTGCCGTATGTAACTTTCCATCGAGGTTACCTCGTCACCAGTCAATCTGGTGATCGACCTTGGTTGTGATGGCTGCTAAATGCCATCTTGGTTGACGGTGAAATGTAAGGACGGAAGCATTTTGAACAGACGAGGACGAACGCGGATGGAAGACGGACTGGCAAAATAGGCTAAAGTGCATGAGCAGAATGATTTCCTTGCGTCTGGCATTGCCGCTTACCCGTATGCTTGTAGCTGATAATCCCTGCGGTGACGTCCGACTGAACAAAGTTATCGACGACCACATCGTTTCTCAGCACCAGCCCGTGTTGGGGCTGTCGCGCAATCAGGAAGGCGAGGCTGTCGTTGTCAGAGTCTGCATCAATTGCAGAGATGTACTCGACTGAAATGATGATCGTCTCCCCCTCAGCACACATGAGCATCGGTTTCAAACCGGCAACCAGCACCGGTACCTCATCATTGACAGGAGATACCTACAAATAATCGATCGAGTGACGTGTGGCGCATGTCGCTTCTCGTTGACACGTCATACTTACGTTCACGTGCAGAGTCAAATTGATTTTATTCGCGCCATCCGTTGCAGCCAAATCAATGTTGTCCTCCACGGTTTCGGAATTGTCATGAGTGTATCTGAAAAGACAACTGTAACATTAGACGTTTTCAACGAAAGCGAAAGAATACATTTACTTGTACTTCACGAGGTTATTTTGTTCACAAAAACACACAAAATAACTCAAGCTAAAAAAAATGAAAAATAAAACATTTTTGTGAATGAAATAAAATAAAAATGAAAAAACAACAACAACAACAACAACAACAAAAACAAAAAAAACCTGAAACTACATCTTACTTTTGTTCGTATTAAAGAAGGAAAGTCAAACAGTCGTTTGAGAATTTTCAGAATTAGGTTATGATATTACACAACACGTAGCGATTTTTTTTTCCTTCAGATTTTGCGTGTGACAAATACTCCATGTATAAAAAAAAAACTCAAACTAATACTAAAAAAAAACTAAATTACACTAACCTGTTTCTACAAAATAAAAACTAACAAAAACCCGATCGAAAAAGACAATTAAAAGTAATGGATTTGAAAAACTAATAACTAAATTAAACTAACCTTTTCTACAAAAAAATACAAACAAAAAATGACAAATCTGATCTAAAAACCAATTAAAGTTAACTGATTTAAAACAAAACAAAAACAAAAAAACCCACTAAACTCAAAACCAACTCGAAACAAACCATAATGAGAAATCCCAAACTATTAGAACCAAACACTCCACCGCAGAAGCTGAGCCAATCTGAGAAATCTCACCTCAGTCTACGACTTGTCAGGTCCTGCACCGTGAAGGTTTGTCCGGGTTTTAGCGGCAAACCGTCGAGATGCAGCGCTCCGTGTTGGGGGTCCCTCAAAAGCTCCAATTGCAAGACTTCTTCCACAGAGTCCACATCAGATAGCTGCACGTGTTCCGGGCCCAGCCGACACTCACCACCCTCGTCGACCAAGAGAGGCTTGGTGATGACCTGAAATGGCGCAAACAGAACATTCGGCATACAGTTTGGACCATTCTGCTCAAGAAAAAAAAGAAGAAAGAACGAAAGACTTGCGAGACAAGGTCCTGTTTTGCGGTTTTGCGACACCACACCTGTGGCGGTTGGTTGTCCACGGGCATCACGGTAATGTTGACGCAGATCCCATCAAGTGTTTGGCCAAGTCGATTGGATACAGAGAGAACAAACTGAACGGATCGTGGAAAGGGACCAATATCCACAGTCGGAGGCATGTAGGCCACTTTCATGAAGTTGATGGCGTGCTGAGAGACCACAGACAACGACATTCGATTCAACCAGCTGAAACTACGCGTCGTTATCCGATTGGTAATGACCTGCGTGAAGAGCCTCAACACGGGCGCGTTGGTGTCTTTGGTGAACTTGGGTAGACTGTCCACGAGGAACAACCTCCCAGCGTCCTCGCTGCTGCCAGAGCAGCAGCACCGCAAATGATTACTCACAAATTTCAAAGTTTGCCAGATCACTTCTCAGCGATCCCGAATTTGGATTTTTACCGCGCTTGAAGTCGTTTGGCGAACTAACCTGTGACGATCACGCCAGAAAGGCGGCGTCGTAACGGTGTATGTCAGATCATTGTCCGGCGAGTCCTTGTCCACAAAGTGAAGGTTTCGCTTCGTTATAAAGACCACGTCTGTTTCTTTGACCACAAGCCAGCGTCGGGCACTTGGAACCTCTCGAGGCGGTTGGCGAGGAAGCGGTTCAATGCGCAACATGACGACCTGCACGTCAGAAAGATGAAGAGCGTCGCTACGTTGGTTGTACGACGCCAAACGGCACAAACGGCAAACGCGGTGACCTGGGGCTCGGAAAAGTTGGGAGGATCCTGGAAATCCGACAGCACAAACTCAAAGGAGTCGTCAAGGACCTCGTTCCGCTTGTGTTGATAATAAATCATGGACTGGGAGAGGTCTTTTTGCAAAAACGTGCTGACTGGGTAACCTGGAGGAAATGAACACAAAAGTCATAGATTGCACAGCGAGTGTCGATCGCGATTAACCACTAGCTCAGAAAGGGGGTGTCGGTCGATCGCATTGACATACAGAGCAGCCAGTTATAGACCTGTCACATGCCTCAGCGGCACCGCGCGCCATACATATAAGGGCGCTAACTAGCTAAATCAGACGTTGCCATTTTGTCACATCTACCGTATTTTCCGGAGGATAAGTCAAAACTTTTTTCCTCAATCTTGAACCATGCGGGTAATACAACTTTGCGGCTTTTCTGTGAATTTCTCTTTCACCAGTAGGGGCGCTCTATAGATCAGAAAATACACAAAATAAATCTCGATTTTTTTTTCTCTTGGGCATGTTCTCTTTCAAAGAGGAAAGTTGTTGCCGTGTTAAAAAACTGAAAGAAAACTGCGGCTTATCGCCTTGTGCGAATTATTTTCTGATAAATATAGTACTAAATATAGTACTCTAAACCTGGTTTTGCAGTGGGCTCTGGCTGGAGAGCAGACGGGCAATGTGCTAAGGCATAGGTGTCAAACTCTGGCCCGCGGGCCAAATTCGGCCCACAGTGTCATTATATTTGGCCCGCGAGGCGATACCAACACCATTTCACATTCAAAATGTTAATATTAAATTGAAAAACTAAACATTGAATTGCATTAATAAAACCACTTAATAAAAATGTTCAATAAAAAAAAGTCAGCATTTATATTCTTTTGAAAAAATAAATGCAGGTCGGCAGCTTTGTTCAAGTTTGACTTTTCGGCCCACGGTGTTTTTGAGTTTGACACCTGTTTTATAAGTAGCCCGCATGCCGAAAACGAGTGTGGGCACCCTCTGCTGTACGGTGTGCAATTTAGCACCAACTTCAGAAGCCTTCGGCCCATCACCCTGCACCAAAAACCAAACGGAAGTTTGGGACACTCTTTATATATTCTCGTTTGAACTGTTATCAAAATAAAGATTTTCGGGTGCTTAGGTTATTCGGAGCAGCAGGTACGGAACCAAATGAGTGTGGCATGTTGGTCTCTGACCTGTTAGCCCCGGTCCTGGGAACTTGATAATCTTTCCCACCAGTGGAGGTCTTGTGATATTGAAGAGGATGAAGTCGCTGCTGGAGTCCATATCGGCAGCCTGAAGGGCGGAGCCTTTCAAAAGAGTCGTCCGACCTTGGGACACCTCCAGCAACATGTTGGCAACGAGGAAGGGGGGGCTATCGTCTTTCGGGAGGATCTTGATGGGGAACTTGTGCCGGGTCTGGTGGTGACCATCGGAGATGCGGAAGACGACCGAGTCGGCGGTGGAGTCGCTGTCGTCGTGGTGATAGCAAACCATCCCGGATTTAATGTCCTCGACGGTAAACATAAAACCCTTTCCACCTAGCGAAAGCAAACGCAGTTGTTTAAACGGGATTTATATGGATTTTGCAACTTTTCTCCCTTCTTAATGCAGTTCTTAAAATCCCATTGATTGAAGAAATGAAGAATTAAGAACAATAACAATGGAACGTAACCATGACACCTCTGACAGTCAGTCTTCCGTGCACAAGGCCCCCCACGGTGACGATACGGACCGCGTCTATGTTGTCATTGTCCACAATTTGAAGCTGCTCCCAAGTTATTGGACGTGATTGACCTTCCAACAAGCTGAGACCTGCATGACAAATGTGCACAGAAATCCACAATTGCTACGTCAGGACAGAACGCGCTGAAGCGATGTCAAAATGAAAATTCCAAACGAAGCATTACCCATGTTCCAGGAAACTCTCGGCGCATTGGTGTCTGAATTCCGTACGGACATGTGCACAGTCATGGGTGGACTCTTCTCGAAGAAAAAATCATGAACGTCGATTTCCATCTGCAGGGGAAGATTCTTACGATCCATTTGATTTCACCACAACATTTGATACAGTGCACTGGAAAAGAAAATACAACCTCAAAGTGCCTTCGCTGCGCGTGGGAGGAGTTTGGCGGCTGATAGGCAATGAGCATGCCGTTTAAATCCAACCACGTGAAGGAAAAGATTGGCCGCGTTTGGTCGGCGAGGTGAGCGACGAAGCCTTCGGATGGTGCTTTGGTGATGTTAAAAATCAGCCTCTCTTGCGGCGTTTCCTCGTCCTCGCCGTCTAAAGTAGCGGTCGATAGCGGCGTGAGGATGAACTGGTCCACCTCCAGGATGAACGTCGGCACGAATGACACGGCGGGAGGCTGGTTCGCCAGAGCGCCTGTAATCTGCACCGGAATCCAAATCTGTTCAGACTTCACAGGGAAATAAAGACTCAGTTTAAAAATCAGGAACATGTCAGTAAAGGCATAATGCACCTTTCATGGATTACTTCCTGAAATGTGAGAGATGTATATAATTACAATCACAAATTCTTTCTCCAAATTAGTAAAAATGTTTGAATACTGACGAGCAGCATTTAGACAATATTGAATATTGACAGAAATAAAAGTGGCGTTCCCCAGGGCTCTGTCTTAGGGCCCCAAATGTATTCCGTGTTTGTTTGTCCATTGCATTTTATTTATGCCTGGCTTAAATCTATTCATCAAATGTTGATGACATGTTTGTGTGGCCCATATGATCAGTACATGAGGTTAAAATTTTAACTTGCATTGGCAGAATGAGATTTTGTTTGTGGTTCTACTCCTGATTGACATGCCTGCAAAATTTTAGGTTACAAAGTGAAACGTGTCTTGAAGGGCTGAGTAATATAAAAGAAAAAGAAATTGTGTGTTCTCAAGGGGTCTGTTTGGGGCCCGGCATTCTAAGTCACATTGCCTGATAGACGTTTCCACTTCTTGTGTCTTTGAGGTCAAGCCTGATCGCAATGTAGTCAACGTCCGGAGATGGAGGCGTCAGATGCTGGTATTTCAGCCCCATCAGCAGGAAGTCCTCGCAGGGAACTTTCAAGAACCTGACAGGCTTCACACCCCTCAGGCAGACGTCAGAATGACACTGAGCTGGATCCTCTGGAAAGTTGGAATACACGTTAGTTTTGCGAGACATCGCAAGGAAATGCTTTCAACGTGAACTTTGTTACCCTCAATGTAGCGCAGTGGCTCGTCTCCTCTCTTGACGGCTTCCTCGGGCTTTCCAGTAACGAGTTGCCCATAAGCTGGCAGGTGAGCCTCGTGGCTATTGAGATGGATGCTGCACTCTAAAGTAGCCCTCCTTTCATAGCGGAAAGACACCACATTGCCACCGACCTCCGCCGAGACGCCATAGAATGGAACTTTTAAAAAAGTCGGTCCGAGCTTGATGAGACTGCAGTCGGGTTCCACGATGTGAACGTGGAGGGAAAAAACTTCAATGTATGTGGAAGTCTCAGTGAACCTGTTTGCAAACACAAAGAAGTTGTTATTCACGCCAAAAGTGAAGCCTCATTTATCGAGAACCACCAAATAATCTGCAATATAACAAAGGAACATTTTATGCACAAAGGTGGCGTACCCATACAGCCGAAGCTTGACTGTGTCCTCCGTTAAAAGTGGCGAGCCATTATGGACATATTTGACCTCATTGTCTCGATAATGGCAGTTAAATACCTGGAAAAAGATGATACAAATATTATGGAAAACACAGTCGAGCCTCTTTGACGTCCTGCAAAAGTGGATCTATTTATCAGTGGTGGGCGATCAAGGCCTTCAAGGCCTTCTCTGCTGGCCCAACATAATCAAGAAATCATAATTGTATTATTCACGATGTCATATTATATCCTAGAGGTGAATTTTTAGGTGAGAGTTTTTATCCAATCAGATTTCAGCTAGCTCGTGTTGCCAGGCAGATTTCATGATACCAGAAACACGCACGATTCGTCTGAGGCCTTCAGACACAATTGCGCGGGCATCTCTTCTGTCAAAGCCAGTGGGCTTTCAGATTTGATCGACAGTTGCGATAGCCAATCAGATCACGAATTGATGACTGAGCCTTCTCGCTGGCCTTACACCTGAATTTGATGAATGCGGCTTGTGATTGGATACTCACTCGTGAGGGGGCAGCGCTATGCGGAATCAACACACCCGGAAGTCGGAACTGGCGACCGTTGGAAAATCCGAAATATATTCTTGATTTTTTTTTTTTTATACCACAATGGGCGTAAAGGGGAAAAGTAGAGGATTTAATTGCAGATATTTTTGCGCCATTTTCAAGTCGGACTTTTGCATTACCTGAGGCAGGAATTTTCCCACTCGTTGAGTGATGGGCTCATTCAACACCACTTCCACTTTGCATGCGTCCTTTTGAAGCGGGACAAGGAAGCGCAGGTCACCTTCCTGGAGGTAGGCCGACTGACCCCGTCTGACCTTTAAAGCATGATCGACTTTGACGAGGGAGGCGTCGCAAGTCATGCCGAGAAACAGGAAGCGAAGCAACGGCAACATTTGACCCTTTGACTTCAGCATTCTTCGTCCCGTCGGAAAAGGTGGACTCTTTTCAAACGTCTTTTTCAGCTGTGACCCTCAAAACAAGGCGTTCATGGTGCTTTGGATCGGCGAGATGATGAGGCATCGTTTCGGGAATCGGTTTCTTGTGGCTCGCGATGAACATTTCAGCCGGAAGCTGCGGTCAATCGGGTGAATGAAGAAATAGAGGTTAGTGTCGGGAAACATCGCAATTTGCCGCAATATCGATATTTCATCTCGCAACGTTGTTACTATGCCCTAAAACATAGGTGTGAAACTCTGGCCCGTGGGCCAATTTGGGCCCGCATTGTGATTATATTTGGCCCGTGAGGCGATACTAAATGACGACTATCCCATTTCACATTCTATATGACAATAGTAATTCTAAAAACTAAACATTGTATCACCTTAATAAAAAAAATTAAAATAATTATAATAAAAATTTTCAATAAAAAAAAAAAAAATCTGCATTTATGTTTTAAAAAAATGAAATGCTGGCCCGCGGCTTTGTTTAAGTTTTCCTTTTCAGCCCACTGTGGATTTGAGTTTGACACTCCTGCCCAAAAAGAGAAACGATCATATATTTGATCCTGGAAAAAGGTTGCCCCTCCAATGTTTTGGCAACAAACTGAGACCTCTCACAACGCGTCCCAGGCACCTTGTAATTAGCCCGGACATGCTTCAGCTCGTCCCAGTGAACAATTCAATCGTCATGACAATGAAGGCAAAAGTTTCAAGTCACATTTGATCAGATGGAACCAGTCTGAGGCGGCACGGTGGACGACTGCTAAACACGTCTGCCTCACAGTTCAGAGGCGCTGGGTTCGATTCCGGGCTGCGGCCTTCCTGTGCGGCGTTTGCATGTTCTCTTTGTGCATGTGTGGCTTTTCTCCGGGTACTCCGGTTTCCTCCCGCATTCCAAAGACATGAATTGGACACTCAAAATTGTCCCTGTGAGTGTGAATGTTTGTTTGTCTTTGCGTGCCCTGCGATTGGCTAATCCGAAGACGGCTGGGATAGGCTCCAGCATGCCCGCGACCCTCGTGAGGAGAAGCGGTGGGAAAAATAATTTGCCACTACCGAATACAACTGAGCTTCATCGCAATATCGATGCTTGATGATGATATGCAGACAATGAAAAAAAAAATAATCAGGTTCACTTCAGTCATGTGACTCTTCACACTTTCCACAATCACCAACAAACGCCTTCATTCCCCTCCGTCCGCCAACGTTTCTCCTTGGCGGAGGTCTGCGCTCGTCTGCCATCGTAGAAGTGCAACAACAGCAGCACGCTGAAGGGTGCCTGCCGTGGGAATGTTCGGCAGCGGAGGAATGTTAAGTGTCACGCCGCGACGTGGCTTTGTTTCACAGCACCTCTTCTCACCTGAATAATGACAGAGTCCTTCACAACCGCCACTTACGCCCAAGCAACGATCATTTGGATGCACAAACGCAGGAAAAACCTAAGGATGAGTGTTCGTTGAAGCCGGACATACTCCGATACAATAAGATCACAAACTAGCATCTGAAAATATTTCAATATCATTGAAAATATATCCCCTTCAAAATAGATGGCACATGTGGCGACCGTGTCACTTCCACTAACAACCCAGGCTAAACTTATCTCATCGCCAATAAAAAAAAAAAAAAATGTTACAGACATCAAATGGAAATTGTGATGGATTGATTGTTACCTTTTATGGTTTTGTTAGATTTATGGAGTCACGGCACAAATTTGAACAACAAACTCTGACAAACACCAACCCTCACCTAAAAAAAGTCATAAATGAAATTGTTTGGAGTAAAAAAAACTCTGACTATTGTTGGAGTCGGGTCACCGTAATCGTAATAGAATCCTTCACTATCTCTGACCATCAGTCGGATGGTTTCTTGTGGCTCACCTGATAAGCCATCACAGTGCTGTTTGTGGTCTGAAATTAAGCAACCCACGCCTGAAAGAACGGTGCACCCCCGAACCTTTTTTGTGTTCAGCACTTTTACATTCTGAAAAAAAACTCAGCCGTTAAAAAGTTGTGGTTGCATCAACACAGTTAGTGTGTGTGCAACTATAGATTAACAGAGGACTTAAGAAACCAGACTGAGGTATTTGGCAAAAAAGTAAAAAGCCAAACTTGACTCAACTCTCCAGTACGAGACATGTCCTTACCTGAATGGCGCCTCCTCTTGAGCTCCATTGTTCGCCCGGCCTGCGCTGCTGCTCAGCTCTGCGACACCAACAGCATTTGCTTTGAGCCACGGTGTCAAACTCCACCTCTGACGAGACGGGGTGGGATGGGAAACTGCTGAGGGGCCATACTCGTTTTCTTTGGGTTGGGTGGGGGGCATTGTTTTTTTTTTTTAAACAATTCTGGGTTCGAACCTCGAATTTCCCCATTGTGGGACTAATAAAGGTAATCTTATTATTAGTAGAGAAACGTTGGTGTCTGAGATCTGTCGACTCGAGTTAATTACCGGAGCACATAAGTCAAAATAAACACGTTAATGCAGCATTTAGTTGTTTTGCTGCACACAAATGGAATAAGATGGCGACAGAAGCAAAGTCAGCCCCAAGTGTAAATAAATGCTTTTAAAACCCACTATGTTTTTTTGTATCTCATAAGATACATTTAATTTCTTTACGTTGCTTTTAAATGTATTTAACCATTTTTGTAGAGGTTTTTAAATGTTGTACTTTTAATTATGCGAAGCACACTGAGTAACCTTTTGAAGGAAATGCTCAATAGTATGTATAAATAAAGCTTCCTAGTCTATTATCGGAAGCGACAATTTTTAGGAATGCCGGAGGGTCGAGGACGGAAGGGTACTTATATCGCGGCCGGAGGGCGGGGGACTGACAGGCAAAAAAGGGTCAAGTGACAAGCTCTGCAATTTAAGTCTCCGGTCCTTTCGCCACACGTGACACCGTGTACGTAAGATGTTCTGTTGAGATGTAATGTTTGTTGTTTCTTTTCATCAAAGAGTCACTTTATGGGTGATTTTAATTAATTTATTCTGTTTAATTTATATTCAGAAATGATATCAGCATGTTGATATGCAAAACGGACACTAGATGGCAGCACTGACCTGCAGCGTCACAGGGACATCGAAAGAAGTGATGCTCGCAATCCAAATTGATGGAGAAAGAGCAACAGGTGTCACGCGTCGTTAATTTATGTGCATTATTCCAAATATTTACAGCGTACTCCACGACAAAGGATTAAACAGATATCTGCCATCGTAGACCTGGCCGGGATCTGCCGCGCATGCCCAAGTCACGTGAAATCACTTTTCACAGGAACGCTGTACAAAGTATGCAAATTAGCAACCACAGTAAAGGTTAACGTACTAGACCGTCGTAGTATATCACACCAATTGAAAACCGATTTGTTACAGCTCCATCTGTTGGGAAATGCGCTATATAAATAAAGTATGGATTGTATTGTATTTTTGATGAATAGATGCCAATGATTAGTTCACGGCGCATGCGCATAAAGTCACAAGGACGGCAAGTACACTAGGACAGAATACGCTGGTGACAGTTGATTAAAACCTCAATGGAAGTTAACAAATAAATAAGAAGAAGTTCCTTACTCGTTAAAATAAATCGACACGGGCAAAATAAATCCACCAAACGTCGTTAGTCCCGCTCTTTTTAGTCAAATCGGCCATGAATTGTGGGAAATGAGCTTCGGTTGAGATTTCGTGGATGCAGGCTCAGCTGAAGTGTGGAACAAGGGTTAAAAGGGGCGGGGCGACGGAACTTGTTTTGAGAATTGGGACTCCTGACACACTCGCAGCCTCAACAACTTTTTTTTCAAACCAGAAATATAAAATTACAAAAAATGGCATGTCAACATGTCTACTTTTCTATTGCAGATGTGTGTTTTGTTGTCATCCAAAAGTGACGAACGCTATTCGCTATTCATCCGCAGGCTTAGCGCTTCAATTTGGTCAAGACTGGACCTGGCCCGGATACGAAAAAAAATGTGTTTAGTTTCTTTGATGGCAAATGAAAAGAATTTCAAAAGAAGCATGACAGCCTCACCTCGGATGTTTGACATTCTCCTGCGCTGCTGCGGCAGAGTCGCATCCGTCCTGGAGGCGGACTCGGGCGTTCTCAGCACCTCCTCCAGCAGGCAATGTTGCTCATTTTCCTAGCCGAGCGAGTCCCGTGAGCCAACGTTTGTTCCCTGTGAACGTGCTTCATTTGCTGTACCTGTGTGTGTGACGGCGGACATCTGGCCCGTCTTGTGGGCGTGTTCGGAAGCGGGCTTCTGGCGGCGCGCTCTTTCTGAACGACAACAGTCTGCCAAGCAGCCCGGAACTCCAGGGAGAAGTCACTTATGGTTTTACAGAAGTCCTCGGGTCTGGTTTCTCGCGCCATTGCTCTGGAGTAGCCCAGGAACAAGAGGAATGAGTGGAACCTGGAAAAAAAATGGACTTTGTTTTCATCTGCAGTGTCAAGAGAAGGCCGTCACTCGTAACCAACCTGTTGATCACGCGACGGTGTACGGCTTTCAGGATCTTGGTCCTGTCCTCACACTCTCTCAGAAGATTTGGCAGCCTGTGACGAAGTGCGCCGACGAGCCCCAGACTTTCCCCTCCTCCAACAAGTCGCCTCTTCTCCCCTTTTGCACATTTTAAATTGTCGGCTTTTTCCAAAATCTTCATCTGCCCCCATGAACCCTTGGACAGGCCTTCAAGGTGGTCCAGGTTGGCCAGGACCAGGGAATAGTCACACTGTAAACACGCAGGACCAGTTCGACTGGGTTTGAACTTCAGACAGAGGAACTGGTTTTGGGACAGGACGCGACAGCACCTTGCTGGCTTTGCTGACGGTCGTCAGGTCCGAGTAGAGGTCCGAGGATTGCGGGTAGAGCTGCAGGAGGAGCACGCAGACGTGATGAAGTAGAGGTTGGCGCCAACGCGTGTCCCGCACTTGCGAGAGCTTGCCCAGGTAGCTCAACTCGAAGCCGCGTGCCTGAGGAGCAACGGAAGGCAAACGATGGAGGAACGCCGGAAGGTTGCGGCTCGCCGACACGCTCACGGGTCACGCTCACCTTACATCCGTTGAGAAAGTTCCCGATGGCTAAGACGGTGGCGAGAACGTGTCTGAAGGTCTGGCTGGCTGCCAGCTGCTCCATGGCCTGCTTCAGGTAGAAAAGAGGCTTGGCGATCTCCTAACGAACGGAAAAGTGGCGATTCACGGGAGGGGCAAAAGAACTCTCGAGTCAAGTCAAACAACGTGCTCGGCGCTCACCTGCTCGAAGGAGTCGTAATCGATCACGAAGGCCCACAGATGAAGCCGCCAGGCCAGGTGCGGGATCTCCCCCAAAGCCAGTAAGCACAGCTCGGCCGGGGCGAGATGGGACTTCTGGTTCTGGACCTTGGCGTCCTTGATCAGACGAAGCTCCTCCTCCGTCGGGATAAGCGTTTGAAGCCGCTGCAAAGCCGAACGCAAAAATCACAACGTGAGCAGTCACTGAAGAACGGAATGAACGCGAGCGCACCTGTATGTCCTCGCGGTCCAGGACGCTGCCGTCCATGTTGTAAATCGCCGCCGGGAGCAGGTGTGGGGGGGGCAGGCCGCTCAAGGTGATGGTGATGTTGTTGCTCCTCTTCATCCCCAACACCGAGACGGAAGCTTGTTTCTGGGTCGCAAAGCACACGCTCATTCAGAACATGGCTCAAAGTTCTCCGGGCTGACGGCGACGCTTACCCGCTGGCCGCACGCAACGCTCAAGCAAGCGCTTTTGGACTTGCGTTCAAACAAGAATTCCAGTCGCGCCGTATCCAAATGGACCGGCTCCAGTGCGGTCCAGATGGTCTGAGTCCCGAAGCGGGTCTTCCTGGGAAGCGGCGCCACGTTCTGTAACGCCCGCCAGTGGAGCTTCAGGGTAGCACTTTTAGCGGAAACTCTCTTGGGGGATTCCGTGAACATTTGGGGGTCAAGCGGCGGCGGCGGCGGCGGCGGCGGCGGCGGCGCCGAGACGTCACGGAATCCTTCCTTGCTTGAGTTGCTTCCGGAGTGGGTTGCTTCTTCTTCTCCCAGGTCTTCGTCGTCGCAGAGATCCGTGAAATCCAACGCGTTGAGGCGGAGACGAGTGGCGGGTCGGAGGGGCCAAGCTTGCTCCAAATCGCCGTTGGCGGGGGGGTCTTTGCTCTGCTGAGGCTCCTTCATGATGTCGCACACATTCACTTCACCGCTTCCTCTCTCCGGATACTCGAAAATTCCAAATCTTCCTCTTCACCTGGATGAAGTCTTTCAGTTTAGACGAGATCCCAAAAATCTCGAGTCGGGTACAGATGGCAAACTTCAAGAACATCCTCCACTTGGTCACGTCGTCCTTCTGAGAGAGAGCGAGCGAGCGAGACGGTGCATCGGTGGAGTTTATTTGAGCTGCGCCCTTTCCCTTCATTTCCTTATCGGCCATTCATCTGCCGTTTGCCTCAATTGCTGTTTTTTGTACACAAAAACCTCTCCAAGATGGTGTCCGGAGACTCACTCTTCCAAGGACAAAACTGTCGGATCAACTCTCATCTCACTCTTTGGCATTTCACGTGAATTTTACTGCATTGCAGTTTGGAAATGTTTCAAGAAAAAAGCCAGACGTGATGTGGAGGCCTTTGCACGGTTGACTTGCAGACTTAACGAGGTTGCCGCCCTTCATCGCACTTGATCTCGCCGGCTTGGGAGCTCTCAAGGGACAAAATGATTTGGTCGAAGGCGAGTGCTACAAAATGTTGGGCTTTCCGGCCGTGCACGAAACAAACTTGAGATGTTCACATTTTCATTGTTTTATTCAAATACAAAATAATAAATTAAAAAAAGATTGCCTTGGTCATGCCAAGAATTAATGACAGATTAAAAAGTTAAATTCAGGGAAGTAGTAGTTGTCAACGCGTCCTGTGATTAACTGGCGACCGTTTTGTTTGCATCAAGTCGCACATTAGATCGCGTGCACTGTGACAAAATCATTTTCTGTGATCCGAAAGACTTTTTCTTCATCATCTATTGCACGGTTCCTCAATCCTGTTCCTTGTCCTGTGCAACACTCCTAGGGAGGGATGAAAAACAGCAAGGACACCAGCGCTTGCGGAACAGGATTGAAGACGCCTGATTGACGTCTTGCCACTCATTTTTTTTTTTTTGGGATTCTCAGCTGTGTTCTTTGCACTTCTCCGTGGACATCCTGCCATCATGCCACGCCTCCCTGGTGCTCCTCAGGGCCTTGGTCCTCTTGGGGTCCACCACCACGTAGTCCACGCGCACCCGCTCACCACGGGTGCGCTCGAGCACGCCCTCGGCCGGCTTGTCGCCACTGCCGTCGTCCGGGCAACGTTTCTGCAACAAATGTTGGGATGAACTCTAATAACCTCCCATTTTTTTCATGATAACATCAAAATGGGATGATATTAAATTCCAAGTGATCCCCCCCCAACCTACATCTGGGAGCACTGTTACCTGTCTTGTTGGTGTCGATCGCCCCGAGTGGAGGTCAAGGTCCAGGTACTCCACCTGTTTGTTGCCTCTGGCTCGCCGGGTCAACGGGCTGCTGGCCCCGCCCTCGGACGCTCGGTGAAGCATGAGCCTCAGAGACTGCGCGCGCACACACAGGAAAAAGATAGAAATGAAAAAGAGGGGAGAAATAATTTACGAAGAGGAGACAGAGCAAAGCGTTATTTACAGGCTCTCCCGCGCTGAAGCTGAGACAGGCGGTTGTCATGGCAACGTAGTTGTCATCGGGATCATCCGAGTCGGAGGAGGGAGACGAACTATGAGAGGAGGTCGGCCTGGCTGAATGGCGACCGGATGGGCTGAGACACACGAATAAAACTGCTAATAGTACAGTGAGTTCGCTGTAATACCTTAAGATGCCACCAGATGGCGAACTTAATGTGTTTTGTTGTGTTTCAGCTTCCTATTAAACAATTCATGTCGGCTTTTGGTGGTTTTGGACCGCACACGACGCACACATACTCTCTGGTAAATGTTCGAGTGACAGGTGAGCGCACAGGAGGCGGGACTTCCTGCCATTCTTGCTGCACTGGAGGGAGGTTCAGAGGAGCTGGCTTCCCTGCGGAACGCACAGACGAAAAAAATGATCCCAATGATGTTATTGGGTGACATTTTGACAAGTTTGCGCCCTCACCGCTGCGCCGCGGTTTGAGATCGCGGTGGATGGGAGGCGGTACGGCCCCTCGCTCCCCTCCACCGGCCACAGTCCTGCGCAGGGGAGGGGCAGGGGGCGTGACGGGCGTCACGGCGGCGTTAAGGAAGCCCGTGTGAGCGGGCGGTGGCACCTGCCTCCCGAACGACGTCGCGTCTGCTGAGGCGGGCGGGCGAGCGACGACGGGGCTCATGGGGACGTAGTTGGCCTCCCAGCGATGAACGGACGAGGGTCTGGAAGGATGAAAATATGATGGTGGTGACTTGGAGACCATCGTGAGACTTGAGCGTGTTGATAAAACGAACCGTGACGCGAGCGGCGGCTCCGTGGTGGCGGCGCTCATGGGAACGTAATTTTGGTCCACATCGTCGTCTTCGGAGCAAACGCTGCCCAACGGTACCATGCCTTTATTGAACTGACAACGAACAGCAGACTGGCTTTTAGTAATAATATTAAGAACAATCAAATGAATAAAGCATCCGTTTTATAGAGCAGCAGTCAGTCTGCTGATGGTAAAAATTTCTGTTGCCTCAAAACTCACAAAGTAGCTGTTGAAGCTGTCGCTGAAGTCAAACATGCTGGCTCGGTCAGAAAGCGAGCGAGCGGCACGCAGCGATTCGCAGCCTGAAGAAAAAAAAATAACAGGAAAAAGTCGAGACCACGGCAATGATGTCAAGGATCCATTTTAAGTGGGCTGGCGCTGAACGAGTAGGCGTACAAACAAAAGTCATAAAAGCGAGAATATGGTTTGACAAAGTGAAATGACTGTGCTTAAGGGGCGTGGCCTATTGATTAACATCAGTAGGTGAGTTGTGGTTGGCCGCATCACTTTCATATGAGAGTTTGGAGTGACTTGTGGGAAATATCTCCTTGCAAGTGTTGTCATTTTGTCTTTGACTGTTTTTCAAGTCCGATAGATTCATTTGCCTCGATTGGAGCGTTCGCAAAACCCGTAGGACTAAAACATTTACGGGATGTCGGACTGTGCAGTTACTTGAAATTCACTCAAAGATTACAAAACTGTCAGAATCATAAAAATGATTATTATTTACAGTATATATTATTTCATAGAAAAGATTGTTAAAATAGTGCTCATTTTGCAATGTCTAAAACTATCACGAGCATACTTGAGTTCAAACTTTGGGTGTTCTATTGAAATAGTTTATTTAGTTGTTACAACAATTCTATGGCAATTTATAAGCATATAGCAAGACAACGCCAATGCACTAGTTTTGTTTATACAAGGAAACCATACAAAAAAAAATTCTTTTTTTTAAATTTATTTTTTTGTTTTGTATCATAAAAAAATGTTTGAATAATTGTGATTTCACTAATTAGTAAAATAACTTTTTTTTTATCATAATTGAGCAGCCCTACCTGTATGTATAAAAAACTGAAAGTTTATTGCAATGCAGATTTACTTATTACTTGTTTGTAAAAAAAAAATCCACGGGAAGAGGACCTTGAAAAAAATAATCAAATATTAAATCCTAATCGCAATATTGAGGAAGAAAAAAAAAATCGCAATTTCATTATTAATTAAATAATAACGTCAGAGTTTTGGAACACCTGACCTGAGAGCGAGCGTCCAGGCGAGTTCCCTCCGGTTGGACTTTCTCCCTGTGCTGCGATGGCCACTGGCTTGGGTGGGCGTGGCGGCGGCGCGGCTGGCGTGGAGGCGCAGCGCTCTGACTGGCTGAGGGGCGTCACGCTGGGCGTGGACGACGGGCGCAGAGAAGCGACCGGTTGAGGTCCGGATGCCGAGCGGGGGACCTGATAGCCGCCGGAGCGAGCGGCGTCACCGAGGGGGATCGCCACGGGGCGCAGGTGCAAATCCAGAGAGTGCTTCCTGGGATGAGGGGAGGGGTGACATCGAGGCTTGCCACCTCCTCTGTGGAGGAAAGGAGTCACACTGGAGTCCAGCGATTGGCTGAGGGCGCCCGTCAGTGGGGCGGCCGTCCACGGCGCCGTCCGCGAGCTGGAGGAAGGAGCGGGGAGGCTGATGGGGAGAGCGGATGGCGAGGAGGAAGAAGATGAGGAGGTGGAAGAGGCAGGGGGGAGGAGGAGGTCACCATAGTCGCTTCCCAGGGAGGGGGAGGAACCTTCGGTCGGCCTGCGGGAGAGAAGCCAACAAGCGCCCAGAATGGTCACAACCAACGTGGGGAAAGCAGGAACCCTGACATGACTGTCGTCATGGCAACGGCAGCGCATGGAACATGGGGCTTGCAGCTGTTTTACCTGACACGAGTCTGGCATTGCGCCAGCCACAGGTAATCGTCCTGCGCATGACCGCTGTCAGCCTCCAGGGGGCGCGATCTTACTGGCTCGTGAGAGGGCGTGGCGGACGCTGTTCCCATGGCAACGGGAGGGCTGTCAGGAGCTGCAAGTGCAAACAATTTGACAATCAAGATTCAGAACGGAGAAACTTTTCTTTAGCCAAGACAAATATTAAATAAAAATGTCACAAAACGGACGAAGGTGGCCGTCAGGCAGAATCTTGGCATCTTCAAAATCACTACTTTTGCACAAGCAATTAAAACAAAAATGCAATTTGATGATGTTCTGTCCTTTTTGAAAATAGAAAAAAAAATCAAAATTCAAGAAGTCTGATCAAGCCATTGACGGCAAAAGACGTCAAATTTTCCATTTTATTTTTTTTTTTACTTGGCTGGTAGCGAATGATGCAGAAAGATAACAACCCCCCCCCCATTCTCATCATTTTTTATTTACTTTTTTTTCATTTATTTAAACGTTTTTTTTTTGTTCTTGTTAGACACTAATTAAAAAAAATATATATAAAATTCTTGAGCTACCCAACACTGCATCGTTCCACTCAATCCATTATTGCAACACGAACGCGATCATGCGCGAGTGTTTTAAGTGCCAAATATGCACAAACAAATATGATCCTGATTTTGAGCTCGAGCAGTGGAGAATAAAAATTGGTCACCACGGGATTAAATTGGCGCCATATGATCATTTTGCAAGAATAGACAAAATCCTCATTAAGTCATAATCCAGCAGTTCAGGTCAGATCCAGATGAAAAGTCAAAGAGTTGGAAAGGAAATAGTTTGGACGAGTGAACGGACTGCGAGAAAGTTGGACGGAGAATATTGACGAAAACCAAAACGCCTCCGAGCACCCAAGCGGAGCCGTAAAGGTTCGGTTCCGCTCGGTGCGGTCTCCGGTCTTGGATTAGCTCCTCGCTCGCCATCGACCCGGCCAAGTCCGTCCCTTAATCGAGTACTTTGCTCCGTTCGCTCACTCGACGGCCCTGACCGTCAACTGCTGCGCCAAACATTTTCCTGCTCGAGTCACGCTCGCCTCGGGACAACCGCGTCGGCATTAAAGCGACTGGATTGGACGCGCTCGTCACATAACTGCATCACACACCCGGAAAATGGAACTTGTTCTGAGAGAAAATTAATTTGTTTAGAATTGTACCATAATTCCGGACTATAAGGCAGACCCGTATATGAGCCGCAGCAACTCTTTTTGGGGGAGAGAAAAAAAAAGATCTAAAAGCCGCACCAGACTATAAACCGCAGTTTTCGATGTCTTCAAAAATAATTGTTTACTGCATGTACAGAACGATTTTGTACTTTGAATGCACGTAAAGGTGCAGAAACGGTGCCTTTTCACACGGCAACAAGTTTGCTCATTAAAACAGAGCAGACCCAAGAGAGAAAAAAAGAATATTTATTTTCTGAACTATAGAGCGCCCCTAGTGGCGAAAGAAAAATCCACCAAAAAAGCTGCACCCTTTTATTAGACTTATGGTTCCGAATCAAGGAAAAAAAGTAGCGGCTTATAGTCCGGAATACGGTCATTTATTTTAACCATCCAGGCCACGTTATATCGCTGTGATTTAATGTTGCACACAAATGCCGAAACACCAAGCTCAAATTATGTCCAATTGGCATTTTAATATCTCCAAAGTTTAGAATGCAGTCATTGATTAACAAAAATACATTAAGCCTGGGCTCACGCAGGCTCCCAAACGTCTAAAAAGCCGTTAATTCTCCCCCAAACCAAAAGATCAGCTTCCTAAAGACTTTTCCAATTGAACTCATTTTAAAAACAAGCGACGGGCCAACGAGACATTGAAACACCCAGAAATTCATCTTCACGGCGAAGCGGTTTGTCCATTTTACCCCAAAACTTCAAACTGACCGAGTTCCGTTGGGTTGAAGCCACACAGCAGGCAGATGGACGCCACCCAGCGGTTCATGTCGTCCTCCGACTCGGCCACCAGGTACCACGTCCGCTCCTCCGTCTTCAGGTCAAACACGAAGCTCTTCTCCAATTCCTTCTTGGTGAACGACAGCCCGGCGTCCACCTGGACGAGGAGACGACGACCTCAACCGTCTCTCCTGTATCGCGTGTGCGTGTGTGTGTGTGCGCGCATCATGTACCTGCTCACACAGGTTCAAGTTAATGGTTCCGATGGGCCGTCTGGAATGCGGGTTTTTGAAATACTGCAGAACGTCGGGCTCGCCGCTCAGCCGGCCGCTACGCAACACGAACCAGCGCCTCTTCCACGCCTGCAGGAGGACACGGCGACAAATTGCTTTCAATGATGTGGGAGGAAAGCGCAGTACCCGGAGAAAAGCCACGCAGGCATGGAGAACATGCAAACTCCACACAGCGGGAATCAAACCCACGACCGCTACACCGTGCGAGGCTTCACTGTCATGTGGAACAAAAACCAGACAGGAAGACAAAGTCGCCGGACAGGAAGTGAGCTCGGCTTCACGCTCGCCGCGTCGCCGAATTTTGCCAGAGCGATGCGAGCATCCAACTTTCTCAAATTCCTCCTTCCTCTTCCATTTGTTTTCGCTCTTGACCCCCACCTACTTCCGACAGGAAGTGGACACAATGCGTCCAAAAGAGCACTTCCTTCCCCGCCGCCCCCCCCAAACCGAAAACCGACGCCAAACTTTGAACGAGCGCCTTCCCGCCTTCCGCTTTTGCTTATTTGGACGTCTGCTCGTCGTCGTCCGGTCGCATCTCACCAGCGCGGTCACGTGACTTCCTCGTTTCCCAACCACGGCAGGGATTTCATGCGTGCGTTCCTTTCCATTTTGTTTGGAAGCGAGTCTTTCCAAATGTTTCAAGAAGGCCCAGCTGAGAGCGATTAGAACGGATTACATCACACGCACACAGAGGGAGCGTGTGATGAAGTGCGCCGCTCGAACTTTAGCCCAAATTTTCACATGAACACACATTTGTGCTGCTGCAGTCACAAGGCTCTCGCAGTGTGTGTGTGTGTGTGTGTGTGTTGACAATGGACACACAGCTGTCCACAAAGCGTGATGACCACACAAACAAAGCCGCTTCTTTCTCAGAACGTGACGTTGTCAGGCCCGACTTCGAGTGGCTCGTCAGCCGACAGTTATCGCGTCTCCGTTTGTTTGGGTCTGGGATGAGCTCGAACCGATCTTCGGGGGCACCCTGGACTGGTTTGGCCGGCCAATCGCAGAGCAGATGTCGACAAACAAGCATTCCCACTGAGGGATGATTTTGAGCCTCCAGTGAACAATTTTTTAAATCATTTATCCGAGTGATTGGTCGCCCGCTTGCCTTTTGCATCCATTAAAAAAAACAAAAAAAAACAAAAGTGTTACGTGTGGTCACACCATGGATGAAGATTAACGCAACTCACTGGACAAGTATGCCAGGTATGCAGTGTGTGTGTGTGTGTGTGGGGGGGGGGTGTGTGTGCGAGTGTAAAGTTCCTTCTTATCATCGCAGCGTGATCAGATTAGTCAAGTTTGGATGCGAACGTAAAACTGAAAGTTTGCAGATTCCTCACTGGGAGGAAACAAAGTCGAAGGAAACAAAAGTGTTTTTCCGGCCGGCACTCACATAACGGCGAAGCTTTTTCTCCGGCGGTGATTTTCGGAGCCAACCTCGGCAAACGACCTCGTCGGCTCCGCTCATCCTGGGCTCGGCCCTTAATCAGGTGTCGCTCCTCTGCGGCATGTCGGCGAGGGAGCCGCTCTGGCGAGTGAGTGAGTCACACCTCCTTCTCCTGAGGCCTTCCCCTTCCCACCGCTGACTCCGCCTCCTTCCAAAACAACGACAACATTCCTGCCCAACTCTCCTCCCAGTCTTCTCGTTTGTTTTCTTCTCCCTCCGCCCCCCTGCAGCCGAGCAAAATGCTCTTTGAGATGTCCTCACAAGGACAAGAAAACAGACTTGCCTCACACGGACTTTTAGTTGGCGTCAATGAAATTTAAAATTTAAAGGCGTGCACTTGTAAATCGTGACTTGCAGTGGACGACTGCAGAGGCGGCGAATTCCATCGATTTGAAATCATTTGAAATCCGCCATTTTTTTTTCTCTCTTCCGGGTCGAGTTGCGAGGGCAGCAAACTTAGTCGAGACAAGCAGACTTCCCGCAGCCCGGCGTCCACCTGGACGAGGAGACGAGGACCTCAACCGTCTCTCCTGGTTGTGGTCTCTCTTGTCCTGGGTCTGTCCTGCGACATCCCCGAGGTGGCACAGGAGGCATCTTCGACCGATGCTCGAGATATTTCATGTGGCTCTCGTCAACGTGGCAGAGCAGCGCCACCCTCCAGATGACCGAGCCTCGAAACCAGGGGTTCGCAATCCTGTTCCCCTCGGGGGGGCGGTGTCCTGCCAGCCTGTTCCAACACACCTGATTCAAATGATCAGCAAGGTCGGCAGAAGCTCGATCAGGATGGTGATCGTTTGAATCCGGTGTGACGCATGAGAGGAGAGACGGAAAACAAAGCACGACAGCGGCCCTCCAGGAACAGGATTGAAGACCTCTGCTCTAAATCTCCAAGTGAGAGCACGGACTCCCTGCAAAAAAAAAAATTCTGTTCTTTGGAAAATCTCCGACTGCTTGTGACCACCGGCGAGGGTGCGATCCGCCACAAAATCGAGAGCATTGCCTTTTTTCGCCACGCCGATGACCAATCCGCCCGTTAATTTCCCACGGTGGTCTCATGAACAAAACCCCAACAGACTTGAACGCCTCCGCTCGGGGGAGGATCTCATCCCCAAAATGGAGATTCTGGTCACAACAGTTTCAAAGTCAAGCGAGAACCGTTCTGGCAAGCGATGAAAACTGCGATTGATCGGGACGACAGAGACCTGAGAAGACATCGACTCGAGTTTTTATGCCATCAAAAAAACTTCCCGGAGATTTGCGGACCTTTGAAACTGACTGCCTAAAAAAGACTTTACAGTTCAGCGATGACAACCGCCAAAAAATTACCTTTCCTGTTTTTTCTTTTTTCTTAAGATGACTTTTTTGAACACAATTATTTTTTCCTTAGCCGTGAATCGTTCTTAGAAGCCGTGAATGAGGAAAATCGAATTTGCCGTTCATGTTCTTCTTTGAGATCTCAATCAATCAAAAGCGTATCCTTGGTGGAGTTTTTTTTTTGTGGTTTTTTTACACAGACCCAGCTGTCAACACAGGTGTGCCCATCACATTTGCATAAACACACCCGTAAATTTGACTCCTGTCACATATTACGACGATTGATGCAATTTTCTTGAAAGACCATTTATGTTCCAAGTCTGAACATTTGCCAACTTCAAACTAAAAGAACATAAATGTTTTTTTTTAGGCACTTCCAATGCCATCAGAGTTTTACCTCCAATCGTGAGAACAGATTTGACAAGGCAAGAGAGTTGCATTTATTGCACATTCATATTTTCCACATTCTTGACAGAAATTACCAAAGTTGACTGAGGGGCAAGAAAAAAGACTCATCGAGTGCTGCGACGAGAGCACGCCGGCGCTTGCGCAGAAAGAGGAGGGGCAACACCAAAGTGGCGGGGACCCAAAGCACAAACTCGAGCATCACAAGCAAACAAAAAACGTGATTGGTCGGGCGAAAGAGCGACTGCGTGGAGTTCATCAGACTCCAAATGTACCTCAGCAACAACAACGCCATGATAATCAGGATGGTTTGGAAGGCCCTCCGCTTATTCTGGTTGATCTTGCAGACGTTCCGTGAGCCCGGCCCGTTTCCGATGAGAGCGCGGAGCGCTGAAAGGCTGCAGAAGATGACGGCAACTAAGATCACGGTCTGGAAGGTGATTTCCATGATGTGAAAATGCAACTTTGTTGATAAAACGCTGGCCAGGATAGAGATCATCCAAACGCTTGCGATAACCACGCTCCGGACTCGCAAGGCCCGCCCCCGCCTCAGCCTCAGGTAGGCGATGGGATAGACCACAGCCAGATAGCGATCCACGCAGGTCAGCGTCTGAAAGAGCACCTCGCCGTACCACAGGAAGTAAAACATGGCGAAGCCCTGAATGATGACTTTGCGTTTGTCCGCGAAGAAGCCGTAAATGCGCACGATGGAGGCCAGCACGCCGATCACCTCCATGGCGGCCAGGTGGAACGTGAACACGTCGGAATGACTGAAGGTGCGGCGATGCCGCGCCATCTGACAGCACGCCGCGCACAGGACGAGGAGGAAGACGGGAAGTGTGAGGATGGAGACGATGTTGAACCACGTGAAAATGCCGGCCAAGTTTTTAACAAGGAAGCAATCGAAGGGGTCAGTCGAGTTGTTGGACATCTGCAAGAGGACAGACGGGACAGGCCGGTCAACGTCTCGCAGGATTGGTCAATTAAGATGGCGTACACACGACAGCGAGCGCTTCTCCTTTGCCGAGGTAACATCCACTTTTTAGGAAAAAATGGCAAAATGTTCTTTTTTTTTTCAGTCTACATTTTTACCACAACATTCATCTCACTAAAATATTTCTGACTGTTCCTTTAAAAAAAAAAAAACGACAAAGGGCACTCACCTCACCTGCAGCACGTCAAACGTTTCAAATGCGATTGGGAGGCAAGTGAGATCCACTCCGGCGGCGTTTTGCATCAAGTCTTCGCTGTCCAAACAGTAACTCGAGCCACAATCGCCGATTCTCAGCGATCGCACGTTTCAGGAAGCGGCGCACAGCCGAGTGGATGCAAATCGGTTTCCATTTTGGGTTGGGCTGAACGCTTTCAGGAGAAAATAGGATTGTCATTTCTTTTCGACAGATTCGTTTGCGAATTTTTTCACAATGTCCAGAGACATTTACAAACAGGACGGAAAATGTCATTATAGCAATAAAAACAATAAAAGCGAATTCTGTAATAATGCACGGACTCTAAAGTTTGGTGAGGGGGGGGGGCAGTTTTTTTCTCTAATTTTTAAACAATTTTGTATACATGTATAACTGTGTTGATGAAAATACATTTTCAAACCCCAAAATATTTGACATTTAATACATAAATTTCAAATTATATGTCAATAAAATTGTTGTCCCTGAGCAAAGCTAAATTAATTCAAAACATGATTTTGAGACCTGTTATTGCGTCTATCTTATAATTTAGTACTCAGTGATGCCAAAATTATTGATGAGATTCTAAATATTTAATATACGTTTGACATCGAACCTCTTCGTCGTGAGGACGTCAGCCGCTTCCGCGTTCCGCTCTGAGAGCGTCTGCTAAATTGCTAATGTAGCCGTCGTCTTATTTTGTCTCGATACGAATTGATTGATATAAAACATTTTTTGTACGTAGCTGCTGACTGTCCGACTTCACGTGGTTCTAACGAGACTTGTATTAAAAGACGACCATACACCTAAGCACTTGTTTTGGGTCATTCCCGACGATCTATTTCACTTTAGCGATTAGCACGTTTAGCGACTCCCCGTTTGCCTCCTCGGTTAAAACGCAACTTGCGAGCGAGGTCGTTTATTTGTCACCACGGAGGAGATGATCCGCTTCACGCAGTTCGTTGCTGCTGCTGTGACTTGCATATAGCACAAATAAAGTCTGTGCTACTGCGGCGCAAGCTAGCTTAGCACCTAGCATTCAAGCAGCCTCAAAAGAACATTACTTCAGGAACTACAGGACGACAGCTCAACGCTTTTTTTTTTTATCAGTCTGGCGCCGATTAGTGTGACCTGCTTTGTGAAAAAAATAAAAACAAAAAATAATAAATTTTAAAAAATGAAGCTTTGACAATCTGGAAATCGTGTCGTCTGGGATTCACGATTTCGGTCCTAAAACGAGAAATCGTTGAGCCCCAATTTTGGGGTACTTTCAGCAACGGCAGGACACAAACAAGTCAGTTTTTGATGCCGAGTGAGCAAATGTTCAATCCTTTTGTTGTCATACATCCTGAGCTGAGCAACTATTCCCTCATCTTATATTTGCTTTTGGTCGATTGTTTGGTTTCGCGTTGCCAGCTAAAATATTAATTCAATGTATGCGTGTCACTCTTGCTTCATACCGACGCAAAGTCGCCAGCAGAGGGCGACAAACACCATGAAAAGATACCAATATCTTTTTTTTTTAGTGCACACACAGGGACCAGGTGTTCAAATGACAAAGCATCCATAATACATGTGCACACGTGCTTGTTTATTCTCATTTTGCACAGAGCAAGGGGACAACGTGCACTCAAAGCGAGTGTAAATAGTTGGAAACGCTTTTTCTTGTGCTACAGACTCGTGTTTCCCAGGCTTTCCTTAGTCAAGACCCGCATTTTACATAAGAATAATCTCGCCGTGCTTTAGGAGTTGAACGACGAAATTTTATGGAGTTGATTATAACGTGAAAAAAAAAAAAAGTTCAGCCGAAGTCGACTAATCGATGACATCATTGATATCCCTTCAGAACTGTAGAGCGGTCGCGTAGTTTTTTTTTTTTTTGGACCAGCGTCACAACCAAATAATAATAATTAATTAATAAATAAATAAATAAATAAATCAAAACAAATCATTTGAAATTTGAAGCGTGTTGACATTTTCGTACAGAGTCCCGTGCACGTTTCTCCTCAATGAAGCGAACTGAAAGACAACAAAGACGGTCTCCCTCTCGGGACCGCTGCCGTGGTTTACTTTATATGAGATCGACGGAGCAACATTTTATCACGCTTGAGCAATGATGGTAATGTCAAAGGCTGCAGATTTGTTGAGAAAAAGCATCCGCACACATCCTGACTGAAAGATTGCATTTCATAACAACAACTTTTAAAATTAAGTTGTCTATTTTCTAAGACCTAAAAAAGCATGTTGTAAATCACTAAAGTTGTTTTGTGTCTTTAAAGGGTTTTGGAGTTTCTATTTTTCACAATTCTGATACCATTTTACCCATTTTTACAACAGAAGAATATCGGCTTCAAATATCGATTATCGGCCCCTTGACGACTAATAATCGGTATCAGCCTTGGAAAAAAAAAATATCCGTCCATCACTAGTTTAAACTGAAGAGGTGCCAGAGAACATACGGTATTATTGCCAAGGACGTTTTTGACTTGACTTCCCCTTTAAAATTGCCAATCAACATCTGACATTGGTCACCTAATTACGCCGAAGCAAAAAAGAAAGTAAGGAAAGCTAGTGTTGAATCAGAATTAAGAGTGTGTGCGCGTGTGAGCGTGTGCGTGTGCGTGTGAGGCAATGAGAGGGGGACGAAGGGGGGCGGGGGGCGAAATGCAGCACCCGCCCGATTGGCGCGGACTCGCTCACAGCAGCATCACTCCGAAGCGCAGCGGCAGCAGCACAGACGTTCTCTTTGGAATACCGGGAATGTTCCGTCATCACCTGTAGCTGCCGCGCGCCGCTTCCCGACACACGCATGCGCGCACCAACGCCTCGCCTGCTCCCCGCACAGAAAGGATGGCACGCGCCGAGCGACGGCCGCGGCCGAGTCCCCAGCACCGAGCACCGCTCCGTCCCCGTCCAGGCGGCGCTGCCCGGACGAGCTGATCCCGCGGAAAGCCAGAGGTAGAGGAGGGAGGAAGGAGAGGGAGGAGGGGGGTGGAAGGAGATCCAACGGGAAGCAGACACGTACGGACAGACATCACAATTCTTGAGGGAAGGAAGCAAAGCGACGCACGTGAGGCGCCACGTACCCGAAGGGACTAATTTGGAGGATATTTACATCCCTCTCGCAAACAGGTAAGACACCTTGACTCTTGCTAGCACCTGTCAGCGTCCCAAATTGATTAATTAACGGTCCGCCTTCGTAAAGCCAACGCGGACGGAAGCAGCCTGACGCGTGCTCGCGCTTTTCAACGAGCAACAGACCTCGCGCATGTGAGAAACTGTTTGGGTTCAGTGCAGAGGCGCGCGAGGGGTGGGGGGGGGGGATTCACGCACCACCTCCACGCCCCCACGCTATTGAGTAATGGGGGGGGGGGGGCTGCAGAGTTTGCGTGGTTCTATGTGGGCTTTGCGCGCGAGATGGCGGTGGTGCGCGCCACTGCAGTTGACATGGGCGCGCGTGTCAGCGCTTGTGCACGAGGGAAGCAAACGCACACGGAGATGATGGATGGCGCTGCAGAACGGCCGTCTTGGCTGCACATGAAACCCTGAGTCAGCCCTCACCCCCCCCCCCCCCCCAACAAAACAATCACCTCCACCTGCTCTTAACACGCATGCGCAGCAGCTCGAGCATGTGGACCGCCTAAAATGTGTCGTTAGAAAAGGATTTTAGGAAGTCAATTGTGAGACTAGAAGATCCTGTTTTTTTTATGTTAAAGATCCCACTTTGATTTTGGAAAAGCAAAGCCCTCCGAGAGAAAGGACGGCCTAGATAGAAATAGTCTCGTCAGCAGTATTTATGCGCAATGTTGCCGACATTTTTCAAACCTGCTAATCATCTTTTAATTACCAGCCCACAAATAATGAGCGTCTCCTACTTTTTTCCGCAAAGGTTTTTGTAGGTCGTCATGATCCAGAAAATGCTGCCACCCTTTTTTTCTTATCATCAAGATTCGACCTGATTGAAGAAACTGACGATCTGAAATACAAATCCAGAGTGTGTTACTTCCTGTTTCGGGAGTGTGGCCTGCTGTGCTGCATACATGAAACCCAGTGGGTTTTTTTTGTGGTTTTTTTGGCGCGTGCACACGAAATTGGTTCCAATTTAATATCGACTTTTTTTTTTTGGCTCGGTGCAGCTCGGCCCAAAGTTTCAAATCCTTTGTTTGCTTTTTTTCGGTGTGCGATGGCGCTCGTTTCTGACCCCGGTGGGTGAGGATCTTGTTTTGAAGGCTCTCTCCTCCCTTCTTTCCTCTCTCGCTCACTTTCTTCCTCCTCCACTCTTGCGTTTTGTTATTTCTCAGAGAGAGAGAGCGAGTTTTGTTTTGTGCGGCAGAACAGTCCACATTTCCCTCGCGTCTTCCTCTTCCATGACTGCTTCTCGCGGCCTCTTTTATTTTCAATTTTGACTCGACTTCATGTGAGGGTTACCCTCACCTTAATCCTCACCCAACGTCTCCTCTCTCCCTCGTGTGCCAACGAGTGATCGACCGATATGCGTTTCTCAGGACCGATACCGATATTTGAAGCCGATATTCATTTGTTAAAAAAAGGGGCAAAATGGTGTCAACATTTTGAAAAATAAAAACTCCAAAACTTGACTTAGTTTAAATGTCTTGAAGCCCATTTATGAAACAACTTTAGTGTTTTACATGTTTAAGCTTTTTTAGATCTTAAAAAAAATAGTCAATTTTGTTTTAGAAGTCTAACAAAAAGTGCAAGGAGCTCCCAGCTTCTGCTGAATTTCTTATATTCAATGAAAACAAACACCGCTTGAAAGTTGACAACGGCAAATCGTTTTCTTTTAGTTGTGAGTTGTAGTCGACTGACATTTATTCAAATTTCGGCAAATTAGATTCGTTCGCTTGCATTTCCCGTAATGCGTGTGACTCGACGTGAAAAAGCAAACAGGCAGCTTAGTGCTGATTGGCTGCTACCCACTGCACACGGAACCAATCGGACGGTGCTGTGGGCGGGCCAATCTGCTTCTGCAGGCGGGGCTACCAGCACAGCGCAGAAAGAGAGATGTGTGCTGAAGCGAGCCAAAATAAACCAGCTTTAAATTTATCGGCCTTGAAAGTTTAAAAAAAAAAAAAGGCAGATGCCGATAATCGGCAAAATGCCAAATATCAGCTCCGATAATCGGCCCGGCCGATCATCGGTCTATCACTTTTGCTCTGACCTCATTTCCTCCTCTTTTTCCTGGACTTCGGTCCCCAATGTTGTCTGCCTGTCAACGTCCTCACGGGCGCTTTCATTTCCTGCTTCTTCGTCTTTTAACATTCTCGCCCGTGGCAGAAGGTAGCTGCAGCGCGTACCGTCACCATGTTGATAGCAAACAGGTTCAGATGGAGGTTAAGCTGCTTTAATGGCGCCGCCGCCTCCCTCACTCCAATTTGACTCCCCCTTCCGCGACCACGGTCGGGAAGCATTAGCTAATTCAATTTGGAAGCAGGAAATATGGTGGACATCAGGATGCCAGGCGTCATCGTTAGGCGTGGAGAAGAAGCGCGGTTTACGTGCGTCACAACGTCACCACCGGCTGGCCACCACAATTAATGAGCTGTCACGTTCCCCTTGGACTCAAAAATATGAGTTTTGGCCAATCTTGATTGGGAACAATTAGCTTTTTCATAGGGAGCTTTATGGGGGGGCGGGGTTTATGGCTTTTTGGCTTCTGCGGCGGTTCCTCAGTCCTGCAGCTAATGGACTTCTGTAATCAAGCGATGCCGCTCTATCAGCGATGTCACGCTCACGCTGCACCGCCTCCGCGAGGACCATCAAAGTCAAATTTCATAGTGAGAAGGCTGCGAAGCTGCAAAAAAATAAATACAAAAAAAAAAAAAAAAAAAAATCGCTGAAGCTCCGATGCTTCGTTACAATGAAATCACGTCACGGACGAGGTTACGGAGAATTTTGGATAAGTGTGATGAGCAACCTTTGACCACCTGCAAAGTGAGTCACTAAAAGTGAAAAAGTGTCACCATGACTCATGCAGAATTGGGTCATGAGTTACGGAAAACCATAAAAAAAAAAAAAAATGGCCGAGGGTATCAGAACGAGCTGCTTCGTGCAATAATCGAAGTGGCGTTTTTCAAGTAGGTACAAAGCATCGGCGGGTTGCACGTCGTTAACATAACGTGCGACCCCCAGGGGGCGCTTGCTGCATTTCATGCTTTACGACGCTGGCGCGCTGCCATTTCCTCAAGAGGGATCAATGAGAGTGTTAGCCTCAAGGGCGCGAGGGACAAAAAAAACCTCAAACTCATTTCATCATCGACTGGTGAACTCAGAAGGCTTCAGCGCCGCTGCTTTTTTCTTTTTTTTTTGCTTGGCTGGAACACAACGGCCCTGACTGGGTTCTGCCGGCTCAGAAATAAATAAGCTGGCCCAATTGTGCTTTTGCGTTCACAATTTCCCGACTTTTCAAAAAGCGCGATGTTTGTTAAGCAAGGCTTGAAATGACGCGAGCTCGCTCCAGCGGATGATTCACGGGAGTAAATCTGCGTCGCAGCCGAGGCCATCGTTTGCTTGCGATTTCCACAGCAAACGCGGGACGACCTGCGAGCGACGGTGACCGTTGGGCCGTTTCCTGCGCAGCCGGCACGGCCGCGCAATCTGTCGTGTTGTTGCTCGAAAGCTTCAACGCCATTGCGTTCATGTCACGGCAGATTGTGTCATGAGTGTGAAAACGGACCATAAGGCACGAAACACAATCTTCGTCGTTATGGCTTCAACATCATCCCAAACGCTGATCTACATTCCGACACCAAAAACAAGACGCAAAGTGGCAAACCGAAAATGGCGATAAATTCACCGACGGGAATGATATGACACAGTCTGGAAAAAAAAAAAAAAAGCACTGAACTAAATTCAAACAAAGTGAGGAGACAACGAGAAAAACATCTGGACGAGACTCGAGCGGCTGAGGGGAGTCGATTGGTGGACAAAAAAACCTAAAGGCCTCAACAGACCGATCCGAAGTCGGCCGTCAAAAAGTCGGAGGCATTGTTGGGACGTTTTGGGGGGGGGGCGTGTCTTTGTCCGTTTCAACACGACCAATCGGGTCGGGCTGTTGGGTTAAATCAGGGGTGGGCAAACTTTTGGATTGGCGGGTCACAATGGGTTCTAAAATTTGACAGGAGCAGATGGATGGAGTGTTTTGGTCACCTCACTTTAAATATTTAATTTTGAATAAAAGTGAACAACAATATATATGTCTATGAAAATACACAATATTTAGAAAATAAAACATTAAAAAGGCACATTCATTTAATTTTTTTCAAGTTTTAAAACGTTTGGCGGGCCGCATGTGGCCCCCGGGCCGTAGTTTGCTAAGCGTGGGTTAAATGATCACTGTGATTGGCTGTTAGCTAACAAATCAGCGCACTCACTGGACAAGAACGGGAAGTAACAAAAGCGGAAAAACGTTGAAAATTGAAGCGATTTCTCAAGAGCTAAATAAACTTTGCTCATTTTCACGTCTCGTCTCAAAGACGAAGTAATCGATCTCATTCACGAAAGATGGTCGTTATTGAAGATCACCGTCGAAGGCGACGCATTGACTAGCGCCACCGGTGGCATGGAGAGGTACTCCGACTCACGTATGCGCAGAAGGTCCGGTGTCGTTGGCGTCGCCGTCGGCTTTTGCGGTGTGTGCTTCCGTCAGTTTCCGGTCCGGCGGGCCGACTTCAAGGCCGACGTCGGATCGCTGTGTCGAGACTGAAGATGACAAGAAAAGTGACACTGCGTAAACGTGACAAAAAGAAATCAAAACCTCCAACAAAAAACACAATTCATGACACCAATTTTGCCAGGACTGATTTTAAATCTGTCCTTTTGTCAGCCTTTGAGCATTTTGGTTGGTCAGAACATCTTTGTTTGTTACAATGTGCACACGATAAGATCAGCATCCCATTTTGTCCTGTTCTTCGATAAACATTGATTCGGAAACGCTTCGAATGGCGTACGTAGCAAAGTTGCGCGCTATTCGGGTGCGTTTGTGTCTCGTAGTTGCCTAGCAGTGGCGGGCGGTCAAGACCTTCAAGGCCTCCTCTGCAGGCCGAACATCAAGAAATCCTGATCATATTCTTCACATGGATGTCACATTTTATCCTCAAGTTGAACTTTTAGTGAGAGTTTTTATCCAATCAGAATTCAGATTGCTCGTGTTGCCAGGCAGATTTCATAATACAAGTAGCACGCACTCTTTGTCCGAGGCCTTCAGACACAATCGTGCGGGTGTCTCTTCTGTCAAAGTCAGATTTGAGCGACAGTTGCAATAGCCAATCAGATCACGAGTTGATGACAGTGAGGCCTTCTGGCGTTGACCGTGACGAACCCGTCATGTGATTGGATTGGAATCAACACACCTGAAAGTCATAAATGGCGACCATTCGAAAATGCGAAATATATTCTTGCTTTTTTTTTTAACCACAATGGCCGAAGGAGGGAAAAGTGTGGATTTAATTGCAGATTAAATCACACATTTTCAAGACGGACATTCGAGAGAAGCTATGTCGTCCAACACTCGCTCAGTAGTGCGTAAGTGTCTTTCTGAATATTATTTGTCCAGCCGTGGTGTCATAAATGATGAGGGGGATTGATTCAAGTCGGACAAATTCGGACTTGACTGAAGGCTTTCGTGTGAAATGCACGAGCCGCCACTGCTGCCGAGTAGTGACGGATTCGACAATCGCAAGGTGATCGTTGCGATATCAGGAGGGGGAAGTGAATCTTTTTTTTTTTTTTCCACGAACTGACGACCGCAAAGGCGACAGGTGTAAAAGTGAGAGGTTAGTGAGTCGATGAACGCGGTGAGCTCGTTAAGTTTACAAGGCAGACTGACACTCATTACGACGCAGCCGCGGGATCTCCGGGAGCGGCTTGTAAAATAAAAATCAAGTCGCTCCGCAGCGGATCAGCAAAAAGGACGCTCGGCCGAGCTTAGCGCCGTCGGGCCCGCGTTGGGACTCGTCAGCGACGTGGCAATCTTTTTGCTTCTGATCCAACGCGATTTGCTCAAGCTTGGAAAGCCAAACGGGTCGATGGCGCTGAGCTTGGGCTTCATTTCCACTTCACGGGCTGTCGCCTCGCTCGGTACGTGTCGCTCAATCTCTTGCGGACGTTGCCAACGCGCCGAGGATGAGCCGGTGCTGAACTTCAGGTCTTGCGTGCGAAATGCACCCTTCGGTTTCTTCTTGGGCACAAGCGCTTGTGTCGAATCCTCACTGGGGCGTTGCAAAAAAGTCTTCAAATTTGCTAGCTGGTGGATTTAATATTTAATATTAGCGGTACGTGACTGACTGTCGCGCCGGACTTAAAGTCGGCACGTCGGACCGGAAAATGACGGAAGAACAGTCTGTCTTAAACGACGGAGATACCAACGACACCCGACCTTCTGCGCATGCAGGAGAAGTAGTACCACTCCGTGCCACCGGTGGCGCTAGTCAATAAGTAGCCTTTGACGGTGATGTTGAATTATGGCGGTCTTTCGTGAATGAAATCGATTACTTTGTCTTCGCACTCTTCTGTCGGGCCAGATGTTATATTTGTCAGCTGACAGCCAATCACAGGGCTCATTTTTCCCAACAGCCCGACCCAATTGGACATGTTGAATCAGACAAACACGCTCCCCCCCCCGACGCCCCAAACGACGACTCTGACTTTCCGACGTGGCGGGCGACACCAAACAGACGTCGTGGACCGACTTCACGACGACCGACGACGGATTGCCGCGCGTATAAGTGCCGTTCGCACACAAACCGCAACGTTTTCGTTTTCAGAGGCACTGAGAGTCACGCAATAAATGACGTATAATTGTAATCTGCCAAGTTTAATATGACCACTTTGTCAGAACAAAATATCAAAAAAAGAGCCTCCAAACACGTTCGCCAATCAGCACACCAAGTTTGCACACGACGGCTCACAACACCAACGCTCCGACAATTTGGCTCCGAGATGATTGAAGACATTTCGTCGCTGCAAATTGTCTGGCACCGCATGGAGAACGCCATCCTTCCGTTTTAGCTCGTCTCCATCCAGGCAGAACGCCAACGTCAAGGACATCTCGCACATTTCGGCCCGTCCACTTGAAAGCCGTGAAAACCTATTTGCTTAATTACCTCTTTCTATTAATTATTGGCCATCGGCAAGAAAGACGTCATCATCCGCAGCGCACTTAACTTATACGAGCGAGGATTTATTTATTTATTTATCTGCATTCCTAATGCGCTTGGAAATGAGCTGGAGACGAGCGCTAAAGCAGTCCGAAGTTGCGCGGAACAATAAAGATGCTCCAAACTGAGAGCTCTCATCTTTATTGATCATTTTATATTCTGTTTGAGTGCTTCATACCAGTTTTTTTTTTTTTTTTTGCAACCCCCCCCCACCACTCGCCCCCCCTAAATTAAATTACTGCACCTCCCTCAACAGCCCATTTGTTCCTCGGGGATCAATAAAGTTTCCTCTAATCCAATTGAAAGAAAGGCGCCGTCGGTTTACGTGCGAGACGTTTGCACCAGCTGCTCATCCCGGTAAAATCGGGAAAAAAAAAAAAAAGTTTGGTTCGACAACTTTGTTGTCCAAAATGGCGGGAATACCTTGTCGTCTTGTTTCGATGCATTTTCCAAAGAAATCCAATTTTTTGAACGGCGGCAATCGTGATCGACATTCGGTTTAGCCTTTTTACGGACGCTTTCCGCGATAACGCTTCCATTTTTCTTTTGCCGTGAGCGTCTCCGATACTCGTGCGTTTCATTGTGCTCGCGCCGATGCTCCTTTCCGGCGCAGTCAATGAGTCGAGTGAGCCTCACAAAGCGTGAAGGCGTCGCCATGGAAACCAGCGTAGAGGCTTGCTTCAACTTGTGCAACTTTGGATCATGAAAGGAAGTGGCAGGAAATAAAGGACGCTTAAAACGGAGCTGCGTCTTGAACGTAAACATTGATGCCGCTGCTGTTCATGACGTCACTGAGGGGGCGGAGTCGAGGAGGCGATGCGCTGATGTTGGAAGCAAATGCACTCGGCGGCTTGTTTGTCAGAGCTGCTTTTTTTTTTTTTTAATCCCCCGCTCCCCCCTCAAGTAGTCCATCACAGTGAGCTGCACCGTGGCATTTAATTTAAGCCCGAGTAGGGAAATCAATATCCCAGAGGTCTTGGTCAAAGGCTTTGCCGTTGAATGTCTTTAAGGACACAATCATAACTTCTGTGTCCCCCCCCCAAAAAAAAACGAGGACGCGAAAAGACATTTCTGCAGTTTCCGCGCGAAAATAACGAGACACAAAGAGGAGGATGACCCTGAATGAAGAGTCGAATACGACAAAGTTAATGAAAAACACACACACACCCTCAGAAAAAAAAAAGGCGGTTCCAATGACACTTGGTCAGTGATATGAAATGATGTTGTGCGGCTTAAAAGCCATAAAAATGTGAGATATGAAATCTTTTGGTGATAAAAGGTTGGGATCAATTGTGGCCGTGATTAAAAGGCCACTCATCACTTTGCCTCTTTAACGAGTTTTCGAGCAAGGACGTCATTCGCAACTGGGAGATAAACGGCCGATGATTCAGATTCGAGGCGTCGACTTTAATGGAGTGCACGCTTTCCATAAAAAATTTTTTTAAAAAATTAAAAAAGTGTTACTACTTGCGCGTCATAGTCCAAAAAAAGACAAATCTGATCAGAATAAAAAATGGAGAACACAAACATAGCGTTTTGTCTCCACCACAAGTGATCCAAAGCTCATGACGGAGCCTCAAATTCACTTTTTTAAAAACATATCGGAGTGTATGCGCTAATGTCGTCGCGTTAACCTTCGCGAAGGTTTCACTTTTTTCGTTGAAGATAATTGACTCCAGGTTGGCTGCCCGTACAAAGTTTGTTTTTTTTGTTTTGCTTCGATCAACTTTTAAATCCATCTGTGTTCCGTCAAATCAGCTAACAAGCGCTAAGCTAACCTGAGAGGGTTTGTCTCTGTGGTCCGAAGCCCAAAAGCAAAGTGACGACAAAAGCATCGATACACCGTCAAGATGGGATTTTTTATTTTTTTTACATTGCATCGAATTCTTATTAGCCGGATAAACATTCCCATAAACGCGCAGAGGTGGGTAGTCCGTCCCATTTTTGGGGTCGAGGTCGGGGTCACAAATTTTAAAAAAGGGTTCGATTAACAAAGGCTGGATGTTGATTTTAGTCCGGCCCAACAATTTTTATGAATGAGGCTCGAGGCGGCCGCAACATGCTGCTTCGATCTCACATCACAATCGGAAAAATCGGTGTTCGATTTTAACCGGCATCGACTGTGTGGAATACGATTATTGGCTTCAAGACAATCAGATAAGATTGTAACCGTCACCATCCGTCCTGGAATCACGTTGCACCATCGCAAGAGTTTCCTCGAATATTTTCCATCCTAACGTGGCAAACGCAACTCTTGCATAACGGTCGCCTTCTCTCCAATCTATTTTTACCATAATGAGGTAATAAAAAGATAAAGATAAATAAATCAAAAGCAGCGTCTGCTTCCACATCGGACCCAATCGACGCGTCGAAGCCACACGTCAGGACTCTTCACGGCCCGTGAACACGTTGGAGTGACTTTAGTGCCGCTGCGGCTCAGAGATGTCGAAATCAAAAAGTCACACGCGCAGGATGAAAAACGCTTTCAAGAAGATTGCGCCGCTCTTTCTGGCTCACAGTCAGCAGCGAGAACTTCGAACTCTGACGTGTAATTCGATGAGCTCTCGTGACGTGGTGCGCGAGAAGATGCAATCAACATTTTGCGGCTGGGAAAGATCACATTTATTCCCACGTGAGAGGAACAAAAGGTCAAACGTTGTCGTCACTGTTCTCATCGAAGGAGACATGACCACAAACGCTCGTGTTTGACCGCAGTCCGAAATGAGGAAAAATGTTACCGAGTCAGTTGCACTGCAAACACGAGCTCGAAATGATTCCAAAAAAAATTTTTTTTAAATGCAATGCGCCCCCTCCCAAGCCACATTAAGAACCGCTGCACTAATCAACGCAGACCCCCTCACGGCATCGTCTGTGCCTGGAGGTCCGACGACGTCACATGATCGATCACAAGAACATGAAGCGGGCCATGTATTCGATGGCTGCAGTCCAATCACGTCGCCGCAGCGCGCCAGATGTGTCACAGCTCGACACCTTGTCACGGTCGTCGGCAGGACAAGAGCGAAAACAACACGAGTCGTCTCGGTATATTCCGGGTTGTGCTACTCCCCGACATACAAACATCGAAAGGACACTGGAAAGTACAGTTGTTTTTGTTTTCCCACTCACTCCCTCCGTCTCCAACTGGAAGCATAAGAACATTCCTCGACAAAGTCGGATTGATATTCGGGGGACATTTTTTCTTTCAAACATTAAAATGTGAAAACCTAAATGAAGAGGCGATTTTAGAACTTGTGAAAATGTGGGCGATCGGCGCACCTCCATTGGTACCGTGAACGGATCGCCGATTTAATATGCAGCGGCAATTTTTGCGGCGCAGCAAAGCAACAGAAGGCTGAAGTGGCCCGGGCCAACGTGTTCTTGCGTTTTGAGCTCAAGTCGCGGACGGCTGTCAGACGTCGCTCGTGAATATTTACACTTCCTGCGTGTCACCGAAGCCGCGTCCCGCTCATGTACTCGCACTTATTAAAGCACGTGACGAGGAGGAGTCGCATCGTCGTCTCCATCTGTCTGCCTCTCGCTCTCTTAAAGAACATCGGCCCGCTTTTCTTTGAAGCGTTCCCACTTCGCTTGTTGTACCTTTTGAGGCGCTTCTTCTTCATCTTTTTCGCACGGATTTCATCTCCTGCTCACCGTTTGACGCTGACCCGCCGCATGCAAACGTCGCCACCTCAGACGGTGTGCGCGCCCGGGAACAACGAAGTCGTGTCAGATCAAAAGAAGACATCAACATCTGCTTGCTGTCTTTGCGGCTTATTAACGGCACGCACCGACACGGAATACCGACGACTTGGGAAGGTCAATTAGCTTCCACCAGTTGACTTTGCTCAGTCAGGCCAACTTTTATTTCTTTTTGAAAAGTTCAGCGTAAATCAGACGATGTTGCCAAAACGACCTCCACCAACACCAAGACGCAAAAAACAAAGACAAACTGATTCTTAATTAGCGATAGACCGATATGCTTTTTTTTCAGGGCCGATACCGATTATTGGAAGTCATGGAGGCCGATGACGATATTTGAAGACGATATTCATTTGTTGAAAAAAAAAATAAAGGGACAAAATGGTGTCAACATTTTGAAAAATGAAAACTCCCAAACTTGACTTCGTTTAAATGCCTTTAAGCACATGTTTTTGAAACAACTTTAGTGATTGACAACGTTAAAGCTTTTTAGATCTTAGAAAATAGACAACTTAGTTCTAAAAGTCGAACAAAAAGTACGCGGGCCTCCCAGGCTCAGCTGCATGTTTTCTAGTTCAGTCCAGTGATGAGTCGAGGATTCGAACGCGCGCACTCATGGTCGCAGGCTCGCCACGTTAACCTTTCACCTGCTGCAGCAAGAGCTCACAGCAAGGCTCACAACTGTTACCATGGTGACGCCTGTACCTCCTTATGTCATGAGTAAGTACTGCTCGAGACAGGCATGCCTGCACACACACACACACACACACACACACACAACCTGGTTTACACACGCGTATCAATAATGTAAGGGTGTTTCTCGCGCAGAAACGCAGGTGCACAGCGCCACCGCAGACGTGATAATAGCGACATTTGTCCACGGTGGGGCAAATTCCCACGACGCAAGTAAGCGCACTTGTGTGTTTTTCTCACCCTGATAATGCAGATCAAATCGGGATACCAGAAAACACACGCACGCACCCCCACGCACCCACACACGCACACACACACGCTTGCATTTGTATGCAAAGCCCCACAACACGTCACCATCAAACATGGGAATGAGCCCAATTAAAAAGAGTGATGTAGCGCAGCAAATTCAATTGAAGCCCTTTTGCGTCATTCAGGACCGGTAAATCAAGGGAAGGAAGGAACGACAGAGGGAAGGAAGGCAAGGAGGAAAGGAAGCAAGGAAGGAAAGAAGGGTGGAAGGAAGGAAGGAGGGAAGGAAAGAAAGAAAGGAATTAAAGAAGGAAGGAGGGAAAGAAGGAAGGCAAGGAAAGAAAGAAAGGAGGGTGGAAGGGAAGGAAGGCAGTAGGAAGGACAGAAGTAAAGACAGAAAGATAGGCCAACAGACAGACAAACAGACAGGAAGGAAGGAGGGAAGAAAAAAAGTAAGGATGGGAGAAAGAAAAGAATGAAGGGAGGCAAAGGAAGGATAAAAAGAAACAAAGAAAAGAGGGAAGGTGGAATGGAGGGAAGGAGGAAGAAAGACAGAAAAATAAAAAGACAGACAGGAAGGAAAAGAAGGAAGAAAGAAAGGAGGGAGAGAGGCAGTGAGGGAAGGTAGGAAGAAACGAAGGAAGGAAGGTAAGAAAGAAAAAAGATTCAAAAGAAAGAACGACAGAAAAAGAAAAAGAAATGAAGAAAGGCGAGCCAAGAGGTGCAACGCCGACGGCCCGGCAGCCGAGACACTTTTACAATATCATTTGCTTTGTGCGCTCAAAGCGAAACAAAAAGGCAGCGGAACGAAAGCGTTCTGAAGGAGGTTGAGCGGGGAGATGAAGTGAAGGTGAGGTGAGCAAGCGACCGGGCGAGTGACGCAAGATGAACGAAGATGACGATGGAGAGCAGATGGCAACGAGCGAGCAACCAAGTTCAGGGAAGGAGCGTCTTCGCCATCCCCAAAAAAGTCTCATCAAGCGACGAAGGACGAGTGAAGGGCGAAATTTGGAAGACAAACGAGACAAAGTCTAGCAAGGAGGGAAGGGGGGGGGGGTCGGAGTGTGTGTGGGGGGTGGGGGGGGCGTTTTGAAGGGTTTTAGAGCATGAGCCAAGAGGAAGCTCCCCCAGGAGTGTCGGCGGCGGCGGGGTTGCGATATCTTCAGTTGCGCTCGCGGCCCCGTCTCCCTAAATGCCTTTCGGTTCTAAATTTAGAGCGTTACACAACAAAAGGGTTGCATCATCTGCCAAGAGACTTTTTTTTTTTTTTTTTTTTTGATTCGCTAGAATTTGCGCACCCGTTTTCATCTCTGGGCCCGTCCAAATGTTTGTTTGTCATTAAGTGGCAGCGTTAAATAAAGGTCAGGAGAAGATGAGACAAGTCTTCCGAGACGCGCCAATGTCATTTTTATTTATTTTCTTGTTTGGGTTGAATTTGTCATCTTGCGCGCGGGACAGAGGACAGACAGGACGCTTCGGGGACTCACGTCCGACGTGCCATCTGGCGGCACACCTTCCAATTTGATTACAAATCCGTGGACTGAAGAGAGCATTTCGCTTTTGCTTGTGAAGTTGTCGGGGCGGAGAGGGGGGGGGGGGCGGTCGTCTTTGGAGGGGAGTGGAAAAGTCTTGTGGGGAGAATGCGAGATGATGATGATAAACAAGACAAACTTGAAGATCCAGAGAGGGCCGGTGGGGTGCGGTGGTACGCTCAGACTTTTTTTTTTCTCCCCAAATTCTGAGATGTCATTGGAGGACAGCGAGGGAAGGAAAGTTGGATGAAGTGCAGGAAAGATGGGAAGAGGGCAGCGGGTGATCGAGCCGAGGTAGATAATTGGCCCGAGTGGTGCGCTGAAGATGGAGGAGGGCAGACGGTGCGCAAAGACATCAAAGAATGTGTCATCAGAACTCCAGCGCCAATCTGTGATGTCACTGCGCAAAAAAAAAAATAATACACGCCAGCACTCACACACACACACACGCACACCCCCCCCACACACACACACACCCAAAAGCGAACGATGGTGCGCACACCCTCGCCCCCCAAATATCCTGATAACGCTTCGACGAGCAGCAGCGTTGCTTCGGCATTTCATGCATTCAGTACCAGACGAGTAAAAAAAAAAATTAAAAATTCGTCAATGGTTAATTAAGAGCTCCATTTCCAAACATCTGCGGTCACACGGCGTGACATTCCCGAAGAAGGACGGAGCGAGCGATGGCGTGCGTCGAGAGACTGCAAGCGGAGAATTTATCTGCATTGCTGTCCGGCGGCGCCTTGTAAAGCCGTCAGCATAAATAGTGACGCAGCGTGCACATTTGCCGTGAATCTGCATTCGGCGCCGTCCGTGAGGGCGCGTGGCGGAATTTTCGCAAGCCAGCAGACGTGCGCAGATCTTAATCACCTTCGCGCTGCTGCAGAGTGCAACATCGTTCTCCACATCCGGACAGCGGATGGGAAAAGATGAAAAAAAAAAAAGGGACAATCAGTCCAGTTGATGAGCGCAAACACTCTCGAGGTGCAAAACATCAGCAACCTTGGGAAGCTCACTTCATTCCCTTTAAGTCGCTTCCAGTTTCTTGCACGGCAGCAAACGTGAAACGTCTCAATTGAGAGGTGACATCGCGTTTGCGTTCTTGGTTTCGTGTTTCGGACTTTGACTGCTTTTCTTTTGCCGAGCGCACAAAGACTACGCGTCGGCTGTCGTGCTGAGAAATGAGCCCGGCGTTTGTGTGAAGCAGTGCAGAAAAAGAGAGAAAGACAGGAAGGAAGGAAGGAAAGAAAAAAGGAAAAAGAAAGACAGACAAGAAGGAACGAAGGAAGGAAGGAAGAAAAGAAAGAAAGACAGATAAAAAGATAAAAAAGAAAGAAAGAGAAGGAACAAAGGAAGGAAGGAAAGGAGAGAAGTAAAGAAAGTAAGGACAGAAGAAAGGAAAATATGAAGGAAGGAAACAAAGAAGGAATGACAGACAGACAAGAAGAAAAAGAAGAAAGAAAGAAAGGAGGGAGAGAGGCAGGGAACGAGAGTGGGTAGGAAGAAAACGAAGGAAGGAATGAAAAAGCAAGAAAGAAAGAAAGGTGAGTCGAGAGGAGCTGATGTCCCGAGACACTCGTCCAATATCAGCACGTGTCATTTGCACGCATACAGTGCAATAAAATGCAATTGCACCTCCACTCCACTAGTTGGCAGTGGCGCTCTCCTTGCTCATTGTGCGCAGCGAGTATGAACTTGTTTGTTTTGCAACAAAAATGTTTTATTTATAATTGCGGTGGAGAGAGGAAGGTGGGACGAATTGTTTTCCTCTTGCTAGGGGGGCGTAACAGAAAATAATTAAGAAGCACACGTGTGAAGAGTGCGAGGAGTCGCTCATCCGGTGTCCCGTCTCCTTGCCAGATCGTCCAAATGAATCCCATGACTCAGCTCTACTACAAGAAGGTGAGCGTGACATCGCGGTCGTCCCCAAAAGTGACCATTTGCTCAAGTTGTCTCTCTTCTCTCAAGGCGACGTACTCGCCGTACCGCGACCGCATCCCGCTGCAGATCGTGCGGGCCGAGGTGGAGCTGTCGGCCGAGGAGCGCGCCTACCTCACGGCGGTGGAGAAGGGCGACTACGCGGGCGTCAAGCATGCCCTCCGCGAGGCGGAGGTCTACTACAACATGGACGTCAACTGCCTGGACCCGCTGGGCCGCAGCGCGCTGCTCATCGCCATCGAGAACGAGAACCTGGAGATCATGGAGCTGCTTCTCGACCACGGCATCCACACGGGCGACGCCCTGCTCTACGCCATCAGGAAGGAGGTGGTGGGCGCCGTGGAGCTGCTGCTGTCGCACCGGCGGCCCAGCGGCGAGAAACAGGTGCGTACGTCGGCGGGCGCGCCATTCGCCATCATCCAGCTGGCAAACACGCCGGAATGCGAGTCGGGCTCAGAACATTTGGCAACCGCGGAAACAAACGAGGACGCTCGGGTGCAGGCGAGGCGCGAGAGTTTTGAGGAGACCAAAAAAAAACAGAAAAAATGTGAGCAGACGACAGATGAGAGACGAGAGAGGAGGAACAAGAAATGAAGAGAAAGAGAGACGCAGATGAGGGAAGGCTCTCGCTCTCTCCTTTGATGTAAAAAGTGTGTGTGTGTGCGTGCATGCAAATGTGCATCTATTTCTGCTGGAAATGTGATGAGCAAAAGAAAAAGAAAAAAACCAAAACTTTCTGTCAAGGGACGGAACGCGTGTGCGTGTTGAATGCCCACCGGGGGCAGCGGTTCTCACAGTCCTTATCACATCCAGAGAAAAGTGCAAGATGAGATAAGGGAAAAGAGGATTTGTCAGAGCGAAGCACGAGGGGCTGACGGGAAGCTGCGGGTTAGACGAGGAGAGCGGCGCAGGATGGAAGCGGCGAAGACGGGGATGAGACGATGCAGGATGCGCAAACGCACGCGGAGAAAGTGGGGCAGGAGGAAAGATGAAAAAGTTGCGACGGAGGTTTTGGCGCTCCCTCCGAGTCCACGCGTGTCTTTCGCTCGTCATCCAGTGATTCACTCTGGTCGCGTCCGCAGGTTCCCTCGCTGATGATGGACAGCCAGTTTTCGGAGTTCACCCCCGACATCACTCCCATCATGCTCGCCGCGCACACCAACAACTACGAGATCATCAAGCTGCTGGTGCAGAGGAAGGTAACGGCGGCGCGAGCCGCAAAACCGGGCGCTCGCGTTTGACTGACCGGACGTGGGGTCCTCTCCGACTCTCGCAGGTCACCATTCCCAGGCCGCACCAGATCCGATGCGACTGCGTGGAGTGCGTCTCCAGTTCGGAGGTGGGGCCACGTTGCAAGCGTGCACGTTTGTCCATCCCAAATGCGCCGTCAACGTCGCGCTCTCGTCGACAGGTGGACAGCCTGCGCCACTCGCGGTCTCGACTCAACATCTACAAGGCTTTGGCGTCGCCGTCTCTCATCGCGCTGTCCAGCGAGGATCCCATCTTGACCGCCTTCAGACTGGGCTGGGAACTCAAAGAACTCAGCAAGGTCCGCCTTCTTTGATCTCCGGCCGTGTAGACTTCGGCGAAGGGATGTTGCTCAAAAACAGGATCCAGGATGGTGCAACTTGTGCAAACCACTTCAACAGTTTGTTGAACGTCGTGGTCGACCCCGCTTGCTACACGTTGGGACGGTACAAGTATCAAAGCGATCCCAATATGTTTTTTCCAGGGCCGATGCCGATACCGATTATTAGTAGCCATGGAGGCCGATAACCGTTATTTGAAGACGATATTCTTTTCTCGAAAAACTCCAAAACTTGATTTGGTTTAAATGCCTTTAAGCACGTTTATGAAATAACTTTAGTTATTTAGAACATAATAAACCTTTTTTTGATCATAGAAAATAGAAAACAATTTTAAAAGTCTAACATAAAGTGCACGGAGCTCAGTTGGATTTTTTATACATCAATGAGAACAAACATCTCTTTTCAAGTTTACGACGGCAAAAAGTTTTCTTGTTGTAGTCGACTGACAGTCATTCACATTTTGGCAAAGGCTTTTGCCTCCCGAAGTGCATGTGACTCGAGGTGAAAAAGCAAACAGGCAGCTTACTGCTGATTAGCTGCTACAAGGAACCAATCAGACGGTGCTGTGGGCGGGGCAATCTGCTTCTGCTGGCGGGGCCACCAGCGCAGCAGAGAGAGAGAGAGAGAGAGAGAGAGAGAGAGAGAGAAGTGTGCTGCAGCGAGTCAAAATAAACCAGCTCTAAATTTATCGGCCTTGAAAGTAAAAAAAAAAAGGCAGATGCCGGCAATTGGCAAAATGCCAAATATCGGCGCCGATAATCAACAAGTATCGAGATGTACAAATTTAGCTTCTAAATTATTTATCGAGATTGAGTTGAAGAACTGGTCCAAATGATCAATTTTGGTGAACAGACACCAATTATTATCTCTTTGCTTCGCATCGCTCGAATTGCCTGCAGCTCAACTGCGTGCCTTCCAAATTGAGCTGACTCAGGAGCAAAAAAGTATCCATCGATTTTATTGTACGGTCGTTACCGATGAAATTGGACAGCACACTCGACACGTAGACGGCGAGCTCATCATTGTTGGATCCACAAAAGAGCGTTTTGGACACGTTCGTATTTTCAAGTAAAACCACTCAACTTGCGCTTCAACTTTTTCGTGTAAGGTTGAGTACAGTTTGAAATCATCAAAGAATACCTCGCGGACTCAAAAATGGAACAGCCGGAACGAAATTGATGTTGGAGGGAGGAAAAAAATATTGCCTGTGGAAGTGGGTCACTCACCGCAGCCTGCGGCCGAGCACGTTTTCTGAGAAGCACCCAAAGGACGCAAACGCCAGATATGTTTCTGCAAATTATTCAATTTCACAAATTCAATCGTGATTTCCAACTAAATAAATGACGGTTGCTCCTCCGTCTCGACTGGCGACAACTTTTCGCAGGCAGAACAATTCAATTCTCTTCCATGCAACGCCAGACGCTCGACCGCGTTTTGACATTCAAAGCACAGAATAACAGCTCGGCATTAAACTCGACTTCGAATTTCAAACAAAGTCGAACCCGTCAAAAGTTGGGCAAGACTTCAGTTGGATGGTTCGCATTCACGAGCGTTTCGTCTTCCCAGGTGGAGAACGAGTTCCGGCAAGAGTACGAGGAGTTGTCGCAGCAGTGCAAACGTTTTGCCAAAGATCTTCTGGACCAGGCCAGGAGTTCCAGAGAGCTGGAGACCATCTTGAATCACCGTGACAACGATCAGAGCGAGGAGCTGGACCCCCGACAGTGCCACGACCTGGCCAAGCTCAAACTGGCCATCAAGTACCACCAAAAAGAGGTGCGTGAAACCGCCCCCATATTGCTGAGCTTCCCGCGGGTCGCGAGAATTCAATTCTTTGTAGAAAAATAAATCGTTTACCGACCAATTAAGTAACGTTGGACGCTTTCCCACGGCACTCTTGGTGATCTTTCGAGTACAACGGTCGGGAATCACCCATGTGAAAACCCCCGAGACGAGAATCGTCTTTTTTTTTTTTTTCCCCCGCTGGTGTCGAAAGAAGAAAGCGAGGCGAGTCGGAATGCTGAGGACTGAGTAAGATAACAAGCGTCAGCTCGTGTGCGTCCGCTCAACGAAAACGAGCTTTCATGGCACGGAAAGAGGAGGAGAAAAACGGAGAGCTTGGGGGGGGATCAAGCGAGCGGAGAGGGAAGATTTAACGGCGCCCAAGGCATGTCTTTGTCTGTCAGCCTGCTCCTCGCCGCCGCCGCCTGCAGCTTCCTTGGGCAGACGGGTGCTGCCAGACAGATGAAAGCAGAACGACATGATGGCAGCGGCGGGACGAGCCTGGTGGGCGATGCGTCGGAGCAGGCGCTGAAGAGCATGATGAAGCTCTCAAGTGACGGCGAAGGAAGTCGGTCATTAGTAGAAAAATAAACATTTGAACAGCGGAGAAAAGAGCGCGGCGCTTGGGCTCATTTGTCACCTGAAAGATCAGCGTGAGTCAACGCAATCTCGGCCAAATCGACCGGAGATGTCGTTCGTACGAAAACGAGGAACGGAAAAAAGACGTATTCATATTGAATCAGCGTGGCAGGTCGCGGGACGGCGGAGGCAGACGCGCGGCGGGACGTGGCGTGCCGTCGCCATGGCGACGACAGATGTTGGTAAACACGCGCCTCATTAGCTCAGCTTGTACTTGCTCGTGCCCCGTCGCGAGGGCTCATCTCGGTTGGGTACGCGTGCCGGCTCGTCAAGGAGGAACATTATATCACAACCGCGTTCCAAAGCCCCGCCCCCGGTCGCTTCACGTGTCGCTTTCATCGTCTTTTACCTGCTGCTGCTGCTGCTCTCTGCTTTTATTTGCCAGCCTCGCTGTTTCGGATCCTTTTTTGTTTTTTTTTTATTTGTATGCGAGCGTGTGACAGAGGTCGCGCTAAGTGCTGCCATTCCGCCGCTTGATGCAATGTTGTGATTGTACGCGCCGACTATGCTATCGTGGCGCTTTTTTGTCTTTCTACGTTTTATGAAACCATGCGGAGGATGTTTCGATGACGCTTTTAGCGCAGGTGTGGATGCTTCATTATTCACGCGCTCGTGTTCAAACTGCCAACAAGAAAGTTTTATAGCTTTTTGAATTCAACAGAAAACGTGAACGCGAGCTGATCACACATTTTAGCCTCCTGCTTTTCTTTTCATGAAATGTTTATTGCACTCCATGTTTGTTGGGCTAGCTCAGTGCTTCTCAATTATTTTTTGTTGCGCCCCCCCCAGCAAAAGAAAACAATTCACCCCCCACCACCAGCCACTTTCTGCCACAACTAGGAATAATAGAATTTTGGTTGCAAAACAAACCGACACCGGAGAGTTAATACTTGCTGCGCATAATGAGCAAGGAAAGCGCCACTGCTAACTAGTGGAGAGGAGGTGCAATTACACGTTATTGTAGTACGGCGGGGGGAAAAAAGCATGTTCCCCCCCCCAGGGTTACACGCCCCCCCCACTGGGCTAGTTAGCACATTGATGGCCACTTAGCAACAGATCCTCAAGTGCCTCGCAAACAAACGATTCGTCTCAAGACAATTTTATACTTTCGACATATATTCATAATGCTCTTGAGTACGGAGTGGCTGCTCCATTGATGTTAAAATTAAATATTTCTTCTTATCTTATTTCATTCTTTGCTAGTATGCTACTCAGTTTGTGATTATTTGAGTTTTCATGACATCCACTCATGAAATGCGTCCGGTTGTCGTGTGAGAGCGAGTGTTGATCTTCTGCTCACAGAAATGAACGGTGCGGTTGTTCCTCGCGGACTCGTGAGCGCTCTGGTGATAAAAAGTATATTTATAGAAGCCCGTCCCTCTCGCCTCTGCCTCCTATGGACCTGCAGGTTGTGCTCGGAAGTAGTATATCGGCGGATGACGTGCTTCTTTCTGTCAGTGAGATGGGCGATTGCGGGTACTTAGCCCGATTTGGGACGAATACAGGGATGAACTAAGCTTCCGTCTTTGCCTTTTTATAAAAGCGTCTCGACCTTCAGCCTTTGTCCAAAATATGGCTCGGACAGATGGAACATTCCGTCCCTGGAATGGAATGCGCATCTCTGCCGATGACTGAATCAACTCGAATGGGTGACTCAATATCAGGTCAACGCCTTCGAGGCCGATTTTTTCCCGGAGAAATGAAATGCGCTTGCTTACAAAAGAAACAACGGTCTGAAAAGCCCCAAAGTCGGACAACACGTTTGCAGTTGCAGACAAAATCAGCCATTCGTCGTCTCTCTTAACTTCTTGACGCCAGTTTTAGGAGTGACTTCTATTTCGGAGACGGTGCCGCACAATCGTTGAAAATATAACCGCTCAAATCATTCGAGCATTTCTTTCAGGCCTCTCCATATGTTAAACGTCATTAAAAAAAATTAAACATTTCTATTTTATAGACACAGAAAGTGGTTGACTTTCGGAAAAGTGACGGGACAAACGCGGCCAAAATGTCTCACGCTCACACCGTGCACAATGTGGACGATGGATTATTCATGCTTCGCTTGTTCGGGCGGTGCCTTTAACCGTCAATAATTAAGGCAATCATGTGGATCAACGTGGCGGCACGATAAACATCGCGCACACACACACACATACAAGAGCAAGCGAGGGGGGCAACACGATGCTGCGTTACGCCACCATTCCAACCGTCGTCGTCTCTTCGAATGCAATTTTTTTTTTGTTCGCCACCAACCTGAGCGCTCACGCATTTTCAGCGCTTAACCTCCGTTTATCCTGCCTTCGAACGTTCACGCATGCGTCAAAATCGTAGAATATATCTTTTGGTCTTGAGGCCTTTTTTAGTTACCGGCTCAAAAAATCATGCGGTGTGAGCGTGCGACGGCGTCCACACAAACGACTGCAAGGTGTATGCGCTTACGTGCACGATGTTCAATCATCAAACAACATCTTGAAGGCGAGTCAGAACGTGTACGAGGTCGTCTTTACGTGCAGCACTCTTACGGGAATCACATAAAAAAATCGTTTGACATTTGCATATAAAGCCCAAGCTTGAGTCGGCGTTGGCTTCGCCTCGTTTTAGCAGATTGCAACGTCAAGTGGCAACAGGAAGATTACATCAGGCCCAATTGAATTAACCAGCGGCACGTGGCGTCGCCTCCGTTAGCATGTTGCTCGCGAGAGAGGTCAAATGGCTCGGCAATCAAATTAGCTCGCGAAGAAGCTCGGGCGCCACCGGGAGGTGGGCAAAGTATGGCTTGCGGACGTTTTTTAATCCGGCCCACCGTCCGTCTTGCAGTGCCTTCAAAGAGAGAAAGCCGTCAGACTTTGCACATGGCGGTTTAAACTCAACGACGACATTTAACTATATTCAAAAGACAATTGTCATTTTAGTCGAAAGAACCAAGAACCACAATTGGCTTTCGCCGCTTGGAATGACGTACAAGCCTCGAGTTGACTGTGCAGCTGACGTGCCATGTTTTTCTCCCTGCCTACAAAATAAAAGACTTGTTTTATTGTTATGGGTTTGAAGTTAAACAATTCCATTCAGTGAGAAGCTTCCGAAAATCAAAAGGTGTGAAATAAATGTCTGCAATCTCACGGCAGAAGCTGTACAGCATTTTTTTTTTTCTTTCCTCTGTCTCGGTCGTGCACAATCAATCTTGCGTTTGCTTGTAAGGAGCCAAGCGGACGAACACGCCAGCTCAGCAAGGAAGTGAGAAATGTCAAATGAAGAGTTTGTCCAGCCTCCACTCAGGAGGTTGACAGCAGTCGGCGGAACTTTTCATGAAGAGTTGACGAAAAGCGACTTTGGGATCCCTCGCCCGAGACGACTCCCCGGAGTCTCGACGTGACGGCTGGGTGCTTTTATTAATTACGTTTAGGAATCCACTCGGCTTTGTTTCTGTCGTCAGTGAACTGGCTGCCGGGAAATGTTCGCAGCGAGAGGCGTTTCATGCGCTGCGCCCGGACTGGCAACGCTCTCATTCTCTGAATCATCCCCGTGCGCGCTCGGGAACGTTTTTTTTTTTTTTTTTTTTTTAAATGTCACTTGAAAGCCGAATTTCATGCTTATTGTGCGTCCGAATTTCATCTAATCCTCGGGTCGTTTGTCCTCGATATATCTGAGAGCAGGCCCGTATGTAACTTTGTTTCCAATTCTGACATCACCGAACGGCGAGTGAAGTGGAAAAGCGGGAAAAAAAGAGCAAGAGCCGAAAGACCGCCACCCTCATTAGCATAGCGTCGCCATAGCAACAGGAAACCAAACCGGAGCCTTAGCGAGAGATGCAGAACGCGACGGGGGCTCGTCGAGGCGACCTGAGACGGAACGCCGAGCAAAGCCGAGCAAGCGCAAGAGTCTGAATGCAAAAAGCCAAAAAGCAAAAAAGGAAAAAAGGAAAGCCGTGCCTGCGGGCGGACTGCAAATCGCGGCATTGAATCAATTTTGCCTTTCCTAATCTCATCGAAAGAGAGTGCAAAGTAAGTGCATGAACAAAAAAGAGACAGAGCGAGATTCTCTTCACCAGTCGGGTAAGATCTCGTCCGAACGTTGCACCAGGAAGCCTTCGTCCGTTCGCAAACAAAACAAGTTGACAGAAAGAAAACGGATTCGGTGCCGTCATTTGGACTTTTCTCTCCCTTTGAAGGGTAAGAACAAAGTTCATTTCGGTCAGTGCGTCTCAAATGGTGGGGCGGGGCCCCCTGGGGGGGGGGGGGCGGTGCGATGCTGAGGGGTCACGTGAGAACCTGGGGAACATGCTTTTTTTTCTGCCATGTAATTGCACTTCCACTCCACTAGTTGGCAGTGGCGCTCTCTGTGCCTATTGTGCACAGCGAGTATTAAATCTACGCTGTAGGTTTGTTTGCAACGAAAATGCTCTTATTTAAATTTGCGGCGGAAAGTGGGGGGGCGCGCAAATTGTTTTTTTCTTGCTGGGGGGGGCGTCACAGAAAATAATTGAGAAGCACTGCTTTAAATTGAGGTTTACGGTCTAGTACCCGGGTGACCAAATGCCGAGCTCAAGAGTGTTTGAGAAGTCTCCCTCTTCCAACGCACATGATTCGATTGGTTATCAGGCTAATCAGAGCACGCTGATGAGTTGATCATTTGAATCAGCTGCGTTGGAGCAGGGAGACTGGCGAGGACCGACTTTTGCAGCCCTGGTTTAGCACGCTCATTTTATAGTTCGGCAACAAGTTTGGACTTGACAGTTTCTGAACCGCATGACTTGACCCGTGTCCCGAATTTTGTATCCGCAGTTTGTGGCGCAGCCCAACTGCCAGCAACTGTTGGCGACGCTGTGGTACGACGGTTTCCCAGGCTGGAGGCGGCGTCACTGGGTGGTCAAGCTCGTCACCTGCTTCATCATCGGACTCCTGTTTCCCGTCTTCTCATTGGTACGCCGGCGCCGAGCTCATTCGCGGCCGTACGAGTATGGCCGCGTCCAATCTGTTGTCTCCTCGCTCTTCAGATCTACCTGTTGGCTCCCAAAGGCGCCCTGGGACGCTTCATCAAGAAGCCTTTCATCAAGTTCATCTGTCACACGGCGTCCTACTTGACCTTCCTCTTCCTGCTCCTGCTGGCGTCGCAGCACATCGCCCGCACCAACCTGCACATGCAGGGGCCGCCGCCCACCATCGTGGAGTGGATGATTCTGCCGTGGGTGCTGGGTACGCGCGCACCTCCGACACTACGTTTGCATGCCGGACATTTGTCACGCGCGCAAAGTGAAAATATCTTAAGTGCATTTGGCCGGACGACAGCTGGACCATTTTGGCGACAGTAGTTCCAATTTGGATGGACTTTTCATGGAAGAATTCCAAGATGTGAGTGGCTAGCACGTTATCTATACGTGCCCTGCGATTGGCCGCTGACCATGCCATCATGTACTCGGCCTCGCGCCCAAACTAAGCTGGCACAGGCGTCAGCTCAAGCGTGACCCGAGAGAGGACACGGTTCAGAAAATGGAGAGAGCTCAGAAATTGACCAGCAGTGTGTGTGTGTGTGTGTGTGTGTGTGGGGGGGGGGGGGTGTGCGTGTGTGTGGGTGTGTTCGGGGGTGTTCGTGTGTGTGTTTGCTTCAGGATTCATCTGGGCAGAGATAAAGGAGATGTGGGACGGCGGGTTCACAGAGTACATCCACGATTGGTGGAACTTGATGGACTTTGCCATGAACTCGCTCTACCTGGCCACCATATCGCTCAAGATCGTCGCCTATGTTAAGGTAACGCCGAGAATGTGTGTGCGTCAATGGCGGCCCGTATATTTCACACGAAGGCCTTCAGCCTAGTCCTACTTAGTCCAACTTGAATAAATCCCTCTCATGTTACCATCATTTATAACACCACGTCTGGACAAATAATATAGAGAAAGACACTTAAACTGTTCTGAGCGAGTGTTGGACGACCTAGCTTCTCTCGAAAGGTCCGACTTGAAAATGGCCTCGCTAGTGTATCTGCAATTAAATCCAAACTTTTCCCTCCTTCAGCCATTGTGGATTAAAAATGCCAGAATATATTTGACATTTTCGCCAGTTACGACTTCCGGGCGTGTTGATTCCGCATAGCGCTGCCCCCTCACGAGTGAGTCTCCAATCACGAAACGCGTTTGTCACCTTCAGAAGGCATCAACTCGTGATCTGATTGGCTATCGCAACTGCCTATCAAGGGTAAAAGCGCCCTTGAGACACGGAATGGACGCCCGAACGATTGTATCTGAAGGTCTCGGCCGAATAGTGCGTGTTTCTGGTATCATGAAATCTGCCTAGCAACACGAGATAGCTGAATTATGATTGGATAAAAACTCTCACCTAAAAATTCAACACTAGGATATAATATGACATCAACGTGAAGAATATGATCAGGATTTCTTGATTATGTTAGGCCGGCAGAGAAGGCCGTGACCCCCCACCACTGGTGCGCGTGCACGTGTGTCCCAGTTCCCACGACCCCCCCAGTGCTCGACGACATCGTCAAATGACGAGATTTGCTATCGAGATGCTTTGTATTGACGCACTGTCTACAAGCAAACAAGATGTGGTTTCAACACACACGCGCACACTCACCAGACGCCGAGCCATCTGCAGCATCTGTGAGCCACTGATGGTGCCGGCCGGGCCAGCCTCCCACACACGTACTTATAGATACACGTATATGACATGCACGCACATACGCACGTACGGACGCAGGTTTCAAAGAAGCAGCAGTTGGTGCACTTATATTTTACCTGTTGGTTCATTTTTAAGGTTGACGTTTAAAGACCTTGCAAAGTCAATTCAGATTTGCGCGTTTGAAGGTAAACACGGAAACGGGGAAAAGACTGAGAACTGTAGTCCTGAATTGTGGCGAGTTCAGTTTTCCTGATCAGCTGATCGGTTATCCGGTGCAATTTGTGAGGCGTAGTTAGCTCGCATGCTAAAATGCAACGTCCCTTCAAACTGCGCGCTGGCCTGGCGTCGTCTTTCGAGCGCCCCGTTGAGTGCCACGAGCGCGTGCGCGCTCTACAGAGGAACGTGAGATGCATTTGCGTGTCGTTGACGCTTCCGCTCTCCGCCAGTACAACTCGTCTCGACCCCGGGAGGAGTGGGAGATGTGGCACCCGACGCTCATCGCTGAGGCTCTGTTCGCCATCGCCAACATTTTCAGCTCGCTGCGACTCATCTCGCTCTTCACCGCCAACTCGCACCTCGGGCCGTTGCAGATCTCGCTGGGGAGGATGCTGTTGGACATCCTCAAGTTCCTCTTCATCTACTGCCTGGTAAGCCGAACGCTTTTCTCCTCGGAAAATAAACAGTCGCCGCCACCGAGTTTCCATGTTGTGCTCCTTTTGTTGGCGATGGTGGCGCGTTCGCTGCGCTTGGTCGCGCTGGAGGACATTACGAGCCCGTTTCATTCCAAGCGCAACTCATTAACCTCGAGGGAGCTCCTTCCCCTCGACAACGTTCTCATGCCGACGATTGGGCCTAAAAATCAATCCCACGAAGGCAACCGTTCGCGTGTCGCATCTTGACGTCACGTCTTCACGCCGCTCTTGAGAGCACTTCATGAGACGCTCGCGCGTGTCCTTGCGCAGGTGCTGCTGGCGTTCGCCAACGGACTGAACCAGCTTTACTTCTACTACGAGACGACGGCCTCGGAGGAGCCCAACAACTGCAAGGGCATTCGCTGCGAACGGCAGAACAACGCCTTCTCCACGTAAGTGGCGGCACGTTCACGCGGTCGGGCGGAATGCGGCGTTCGCGTGAACGTTGCATAGCAACGATTTATTTGTTGACTTCATCCAACATTGCCATCAAGTCATGAGGACGCAGGAAAATTGTTTTGGGGGATTCCGGCTGGCGTGTCACGGTCATTTGTGCATAAACAGACCCATGTATGATTTTATGGAGGACTGAAAGTGCCAAAATTCAATTAATAAATACAACATTAAACGTTGAATTAAAATGGTTATTTATTTATTTAATTCCATATTTAATTAATTAACTGTTTAGTTGATTAATTAATTGAATATGGAATTAAATAAATAAACGTGTCAATAATTAATTAAATTTCTAATATATGTAAAAAAAAGCAACAACAACTATCTAATTATTTTTGTATTTAATAAATTATTTCGTGGTCTCGCGTTCCAGTGTTTCACATGAATTAATTTCATCTGTCAAACTCGCCCATCAAAGTTCGGTGGGCAGGTGCCAACACCTGATTGGTTGGGCTGCTCATCAAGTCACGGCAAATCAATTCCAGAAAATGCATCTCCACACTGAGTGACGCTTTACACCTCTGCATTGGTTTGAATACTCAAGAAAAAGAAAAATAGAGGCCTCGATCGCTTAATCTATGTAGTTCATGAAAGTCCGCCATCGTCTAGCCGCCATGTTTGCAAAGCAACGGCTTAGACACGATTTGAGTTCATCAGCGTTTAGCCCCGCCCACCAACTTTGATGGGCGAGTTTGACAGATAAAATTAAATCATGAAACGCTACAACGCCGGACCATGAAATAATTAATTACAGAAATAATTAATTCAATTCATAATTAAAATAATGCAGAAATGATATTTTTTTTCTTTTATTATTATTGATAATCTAATTAATGATACATTTAGTTAATTCCACCTTTAATGAATAAATAAAACATTGAATAAATTAATGACAATTTTAATGAAACATTTCATGGTGTAATTTAAATTTGGCACTTTCTGTCCTCCATATGATTCAACACGTTCACATGTTTGGTGCTTGAGGGGGTTTCACCTGCCGCTGACCTCGTTTTTTTTTTTCTTTTTTTAGATCCAATTTACGCGTATGGTGCTTGAAGGAGTTTTAACCGGACTTTGACCCTGGCAATTTACACACAATTTACGTGTGTGGCGCTCCGAACAAATTTAGCCGGTCCTTGAACCTTCGCATTGCGTCTCTGTCGTCTTTTTACCTTTTTATTTTTAAACTATTTTACATGCGTTGTGTACTTTAAAAGCATCAAACTAGACGCCACATTGGCATAAACAAAGAGGAACAAATATCCCGTCAACCTCAACGCAGGCGGCAGTCGTGTCTTGTGCGGCTGCAGATATCCCAACGAGCACGCCGGTCGCCGCGGAGGCGGCAAACAGAGCGATGGCGGCCCCGAGGGCTGCGTCAACATTTATTTGTTTACAATGAATGCATTATTTGCGGAGCGTGCGCTTGCGTCTGCGAGAGAGAAGAGAAAGCAACGCCCGCCGCGATTGCGCCACCACAACAATTGCCATCATCTCCCTTTTGCTTTTGTTTGCCGCGCCAACACGAGAGAATTTTGCACTTCCTGGTTGCGCTCAGGTGTGCGACTGCCCCCGCGTCTCATCTGTCCATCACGCCGTCCTGCTGGCATGAGCGTGTTGGAGTGTTTGACACCGTGATGCAACGCGTCAGCGTGAGTCGCGCATGAGGAGGCGTGAAAACAACTGGCTCCAGAACACCTCCATCCGTGACTGACAGATGACGATGGCGCCTGCCAAGCACCCACCGGCACCAAAAACGCGCTCGGATTTTGCACCCCGATGAGGTCAATCAAGGAAAACGGGAGCGTCGCGATGGAAACGATTGCTAACCGGTTGAAACGCTGACGCTTCATCATCATGTCGCTTCTTCCTCGTCTTGTTTCACAATAATGACGTCGTGATGTCACGCTCTGTTGCCTCTTTCATGGCCAGTCAACTCCTCTTCTCATTTACACTCTCGATAGTCGCAAACACACACACGCGCGCGCATACGCACACACACACACACACACACACACACACACGCACGCACGCACACACACACAAGCCGCCATGAAAATAAATTTCGCTGTTGAATATTTTATGCCGCACAAATATAAGCACCCGCCAGGCAACGCTCACTCTCGCTCGCCGGAAGACGAGGCCGAGCGCCGCCACCAATTGTCGCCTCATCAAAGATTCAACGCTCCGCTGTCCTCTCTGACTGGGGGAGGCGACCAGAAGTGATAGACGGAGCAAAAATGTGACAGCCCAAACCCAATCAAGGGTCAGCGTCTTGCTCAGTTCCCGAGACCAAAACAGTCTGCCGGGTGGCAGTCAAGTCACAAATAAAGCTGAACGATTTATCGCTTTGGGACGGAAATCGCAATCTCAGACAATGGAATTTCAAGATGGTCAAAGCCGCGTTTTTTTTTTCTTTTTTTCCCCAAAAGGCTCTTGTGCCCCACGCTCACGAAGGAGGTCACACTAACCAGCGCAGAACTGATTGAAAAAGGAAAAAGTGTCGCGCTGCAGCTTGTAGTGCCGCTACTTGAATGCTAGCTGCCAAGCTAGCTTGCGGCGCAGCCGTTCTGACTTTATTTGTACTATATGCAAGTCCGTGCGCAGTAGCACCAACGAGCTGCGTGATGCGGATCATCTCCTCTGTGGTGACAAATAAACAACGCCACTAACAAGTGCCGTTTTAACCGAGCAGGCGAACGAGGAGTCGCTAAACGTGCTTATTGCGAAATTGAAATACAGAATTGGTTACATTTCTCAGACTGAAACACGCAAACAGCTGACCTCATCATGACGAAAAGGTTCATTGTCAAACGTAAATTAAATATTTCGAATCTCATCATTGATATTTGCAAATCTACACAATAATAGGTTTTGAATCAATTTAGCTTTGCTAAGGGACAATGATCTTATTGACAATCTCACTTGTACGTGAAGAACATGTAAAACATTTTGGTGTTAAAAAAAAAAAAAAGCATTTTCATATACACAATTAGACATGAATCCCAAATTATACTTGGCGGCAAGTCGTTTTTTAAAAACTTGAGAAAGAACTGCCGCTCTTCACAAAACCTTTCATGTCTTTGCATTATTACAGGAATAGCTTTGATTGTTTTTAAGGCAATGATGTCGTTTTTTTGTCCCGTTTGTAAATGTCACTGGACATTGTGAAGAAAATCGCAAACGAAATCGCAATATCTGTCAGAAAAATCGCAATACAATTTTTCCCTAAAATCGTTCAGCCACAAACTAATTTTGGGGGAGAATTGATTATCCTATCGTTTGATCCATTGATCACAACAATTGAATTCGTCGACCCCCCCCCCCCCCATCCATACGTCAAAGTCTCAAGAATCTTCAAGTTCTGAATAAGTCCGGCCAAGTTGAACGGCAAGTCACGCTCGAGTCTCTCTCACAGTCAAAGCCGGCGCTGACATTTCCTGGCTATAAATAATTTTGGATACGGTGTGTCAAGGTGTATTTCCTAATGACCCGTCTTTTCTTGAGGTCGCAGATCTCCTTATAAGCTGCTCATAACGTTGCCGGAATGAAAGTGCCTCCAGCTCTTTTTCTATTGGCAGTCAGAATTTCCTCACTTAGCCATTTTGGAGTGAGTTCCGCATCTGCTGGGGTCAAACATTCTTCAAATATTTTTTTTTTTTAAGTGTGCGAGGAGAGTACTGTACATAATAAAGATTTAGACGCGCATTTTACAGATCGCAAAAAAAGAAATGGAGGATTTGTGAGCATCCAGTGCCAAAATATCCCCCCCACCCCTAAATCCGCCTCCAGGCTCTTTGAGACCCTGCAGTCGCTCTTTTGGTCGATATTCGGTCTGCTGAACCTCTACGTCACCAACGTGAAGGCGCGCCACGAGTTCACGGAGTTCGTGGGAGCCACCATGTTCGGGACGTACAACGTGATCTCGCTCGTGGTCCTGCTCAACATGCTCATCGCCATGATGAACAACTCGTACCAGCTCATCGCCGTGAGTCCCGACGATTCGCGCTCGGTGTTTTTAAAACGGCGCTCATCGTCACGTCGCCTCCTCCCATCAGGACCACGCCGACATCGAGTGGAAGTTCGCCCGCACCAAGCTGTGGATGAGCTACTTCGACGAAGGAGGGACGCTGCCGCCGCCGTTCAACATCGTCCCCAGCCCCAAGTCCATCTGGTACCTGCTCATGTGGCTGCACAACAAGCTGTGCGGCCGAGGCCAGCCGCCCGGGGACGATCCGCACAAGTGCGAGAACCTGCGAGAGTTCACGGTGAGTGGACCTGAAGTTCGTCCGCGAAAATCGAACACGCCGGTGTCGCTACGAGATGTGGTAGGGGTCGTTCGTAGACGGCCCTCTTGCGAATGACGTCACGCTTTCAAAAATATATTTTTCCTCTGTGTTTGTTTTGACCCCTGGCTGTTCTATTTTGCATATTTTGATTTTCTAAATAAAAAATAAAACAAAATAAGTGACCGACCTTTAACCCGTCTGATTCCAAAAGCAACGGAACATTGACGTGACGTCTTCGACAGGCACGCAGAGGACGCCCAAAAAAAAACAAAAAAAAAAACAGGATGATCCTCGTAGAAGCAGCCATAAATGTGCTTTATTATTTTTTGATTGTTATTATTTAGTAAGTCCGAACATACAAAATGTGCCAAACAGGAGTGACAAACATGGAGTCAAAGAAATATATAAAAATATAATGCGTGACGTCATCAGCAGGCGCGAAGGCTACCCAAGGACCCCGTCCATTTAAAATGTTCAATAAAGTATTAAAAAAATAACATCGCGCGACCCGACCACATCGAGTACCGACACCGGCAGTCATTGGTAGAGAGGCGAGTTAAACACGTACCGATGAACATGTTTTACAGACTGCTCGCACCCCCCTTCATTCGCTGCCCCCCCCCCACACACACACACACACAGGCATGTTCATTTCATCTGAAGTCAGCAGAGTTATATAAGCCGAGCAGCCCACATAAGTTCACAGAGCACTGCAGAGATCTGATTGTGTGTGTGTGTGTGCGTGTGCGTGTGTGCGTTTTCAGCTGTGTTCTCGTGTTTCTAAATTCACTCCAACCATGCATGCAATAACTGCCGTAGAGGCTCAAACTGCAAATGTAACGCATTTCTTTACATTGTGCTCCCGTTGTCTCTCTGCAGGAGCGTCACGCCGACAGTCTGATCCAGAACCAGCACTACCAGGTGTGTAAGACCCACTTCGTTTCAAGCACGTTTCCACAAAGACAACGAGAATCCAAAAGCAAAATGGAGCATTAGGTTTTGACGGATTCTCACGAGGATGCGTTGAGCCAACAAAGCGTGTCGCCGCGCGGGCGCCATTGGCGACGGCGGCGGCTGCCGCTTTGAAATGCGTCCATGTTGTCAAGGACTTGTTGGCCGGCGCCCGACGAGCGCGTGGCGTCATATTCTGGCAAAGGCGGAGAGTGACAGCTCGCCCAGCGTGCCGCTTGGCCGCCGCAGGTGTCGATTGTGGGAGGACGATTCTCTCGCCGAGGTCGGAGTTGACGTTTCCTCCCACGTTGTACCAAATCCCCGGCCAAGCGTTTTACTCTCGGGTCATTTATGGGACACGTGACGACGCACCACGAGACCGCGACGGGCTCCCGTCACCGAACACTAAACCGTCGTTTTCAACAGGAAGTGATCCGAAACCTGGTGAAGAGATATGTGGCGGCGATGATCCGCAGCGCCAAGACGGACGAGGGCCTGACGGAGGAGAACTTTAAGGTGGGCACCTTCACGCACAGAAACGAGTCACTAACTTTCCCGTAAAATGAGATTGCAAGGCGTTTGTAAGCAGACGATACCGTTTCAGATTATTTTAGCAAGTATAAATGGAAACAATATTCAGAAAAATCTCATTTATTTTATCTTCACTCATTTAATCCAGAAAACATATAAACGCACCTTTATAAATTTGGTCACCGCCTACCAAAGACGTATTTATACGTCTTACATTCTTTTCTTTTTTTACGTGAGAGTGTACAGGAGGGTCTGACACAGCTTCTGACCAACGGATAAGGCATGACTGCAATGTCATTTGAAAAAAAAAACGACCAGCAGGGGGCAGTCCGTATAAGACAGTAATCACACAAGGGTCATGTTGAAGTCGCATGGTGAGAGAAGAGAAAGCATCGTAGTAGTGGTCGCGATAGACAAAACCAAACAATTAACCCGAGAGGATTGCTTTTTTGACAAAAAAAAAACCCGCAGACATGCAAGCAAGACATCGGCAATCTATCTCCTACGTTCGCCGGAGACATTGAGTGATAAAAACACAGACGACGACAAGTACTGCTAAAATTTTTCGCTCATTTCAATATACTCAGTAAAACGTATGTGATAGTTTTTCTTTTACGATGATGCCAAGTTTGTAATCGTTGATTGTAATCGTAATTAAATTTTGATTAATTGCACAGCCCTAATCCTTAAACCTCCTCCTCTATGTCGTTTGACATCGACGGCTTCATTCACGCTTCTTTCAAACGAGTAACATCTCAAAGGAATGTCTGCAAATTGTTGCAAGCTCTCGCGCTTCCTCCTCCTCATCATCATCATCAAGTTGTTTTGTGTTTGCTTTCAGGAGCTCAAGCAGGACATCTCCAGTTTCCGCTACGAGGTCCTGGATCTCCTAGGCAACCGCCGCCCGCCACGCCGACACTACTCCTCCTCCAGCGACATGGCGCGAGACGACGGCGGCGTGGCCTCGGAGGACGACAGCGAGCCTGGCGACACCGGCCAAAGGTCAAAAGGCGTGACCTTCACCGTGCCGCTGGAGGAACACGACTGCCGGCCGGCGCCCACGCTCGGCGTCTCCGCCTTGGTACGCTCCATTTCCGGGATGAGCCGGGTGGAGCACGAGGGCGAGTTGGAGGAGGAGGAAGGTGTGGGCTGGGGGGAGGAGCCAGAAGAGAAACCAAAGAGCAACGGGTTGAAGACGGCGGCCGTCCCGACGCCTTCCGCCACCAGCACCCAACCGGCGGCGTCACCTTCGTCGTCATCGTTCTCCTCCTCGCTCGCCACCTCGCTGGCTCGCACCAAGAGCCGTCTGCAGCGTCTGTCGGCGCCGGCGGCCAAGACGGACTCTTTCAAGCGCCTCTCCTTCCTCTTCTCCCGCTCCAAGCGCTCGCCCTTGCCCTTGCCCCTCCCCTCCCCGCCCTCCTACACCATCTCCGATGGGTTGCTCCTCCCGCGGGGGGGCCGCTCGGACTTGGGACTGGACCGCGTGACCAGAAGCGAGACCCGCCTAAACGAGGTGGGCCGCTCCGTGGACGCCAACAGCTCCTCTTTCTCGCCCCGGAGAACAAACGGACGAGACGTTCTCCTGACGCTGCCCCCGCCCCCGCCTTGTCCGTGCCAGTCCCTGCACTGCGCGTCCAACATGTCGGAGTCGAGCTCGCGCCTCTTGGACTCCAGCGAGGACATTTTCCAAGGCGGCGGCGGCGTGGAGGCGGCGGGTGGCAGCGGGGTAATGATGATGATGGGCGGGTGGGTAGGACCCTGCGATGATGTCACCGAGGACACCTGCGAGGTCATCGAGGACTCGGTCAGCACGCAACTATAGAGCCACGTTTGGCTGGCCTGACTTTTTGGGTTTTTTTTTTTTTCCAGCACGTTGCACAGGGATCAAGTCCAAGAACCAAGGCTGGATTTACACTGTGGCTCAAAGTGCCCGTTTCCCGTTTAATGCCCCAAAATTCCGTCTTTCTATTTAGCCGTGACACATCACTGTGTTTACATTTACCAACCCGCATGCGCACACTCTCTCGAAAATGCACGTTAACACCGACCGAGTGTCAATGTCACACCTTGAATGTACAGGACATATTGACGTCATCTCCGATGTTCTCGACGTATTCAAGAATCTTTTGCTGTCGTTTACAGCCGACGTTTTTTTTTTTTTTTAAATTGCGTTTGTTTGGGTACTTCGATGACAGTCGAGCCGCAAAGAGCCCGATTATGTTCCGATGTCGTCTGATTCCGTCCATTTTTTTTTTTCTCTTTCGTGCGGTCATAATTTAATTGCTTGAACCATGGTGTGTAAATCCAGCCTTCGGGAGTTGTCGCCATTTTGCCGTTGGGGAAGAAAAACATGCGCCAGCCGCGTTGTCGTCCGAGTCAGGTAATCCTGAAAAAGTCTAGCGAGCGATAACTTTTCTTGAAGACACAGTCGAGCGGTTCGGGCTTCTTCAGGTTATCACAGAGCTTGCATGTTCTCCCCGAGTTTGCGAGTTTCCCCCCCCCCAGGTACTCCGGCATGTTAGCTTCATTGAAGACTCTAAATTATCCAGAATGACCAGTCCGGGGGTGTCGAGCGAAAACAAGCCTAAGTGGAAAATGGACGGAAGGTTTTTGTTCCCCCCCAAGAGCAACGAAGCGGCTCACTTGGCGATGTCCCGCCGACTTCCTTCCTTCCACATTTTAGTGCACGTGCTCGCTAATCAGCTCGTTCAATCATAAGCCAGTTAGCCAATCACCATCGTTTAATTGTTTTTTTTGGCTTCATCATGTTTCACTTTGCAATAACGCCGCATTTATACACATTGAATAGCTTTTGTAGGAACACGCGCCATGACGTAGAAGTCAACGAGCGCAAAGCGGACGTCGTTAACGTCAAGGAAGACGGAGGAAGCCAGCGAATGACGAGGGCGAGGCCGTTTTCCCTTTAAGCACTTAACACGGCCAGTTCGACACACTCGAATGGAAGTACCAGGACTGGTTGGAACGTAGCCTGAAGAGACGAAACGAAAAAGGACAAAAGGGACCCCGCCCCCCTAAGCCCCGCCTCCCTTCACCCACAGCACCGTTGTGGTCACCTGCACCCCCTTTCCCCTCTCTCTCTGCACCCATCAGGGCCAAGGAACGACATTCTACCCCCAATAACACTTATACTAGTAATAATTACTCTAATAATAATATTAATAAGGACTACTCTGGTTTGTCTTTTGCTTCTTTGTGAGTTGCCTCCAAAAATTGCGGCTTCTCGTTCAGTTCTTCCTTGACTTTGTCCCACTCGGAGCTGTTCAATAAATCGACCTTGTTGGACTTGGACAGGCGTGGAGGGTGCGAGGCGAGTGAGGACACGCGGACACGCAGAGACTTTTTTTCTAAACAAATTTTTGCTACAAGAACCAATCAAAAAACGGTGTGGGTCAAGTTACGCTTATTTCGACGTTTCCTCCCGTCCACAAGCATGGGCAGACCGAGTTATGCATGACTGATCACATCACAACACGAACACACGAACACACAAGTAACGAATAAAGTGAGGGAAGGAGCTTCATTTAAACATCCAGAGACCTATCTACAAGAAAAGTAGTGCTCTGCTGCCATCTAGTGGCATTCATAAAGATTTGGTTATTGGTGGCACAGCCTAGGCCATATTCCCTGTCAATCAGAATCCTAAATCCTGTACACAAGTTTAAAACTCGTACAGTATCTACAAAACTCAAAACCGTCCACTGTGCCATCCCAAAACGCATAAACGCATGTCCGTAACCATGGCGACCTGCACGCCAACTCGTCCGGACGCGACCAGGCAATTTTTCTTTTTGGGGCGAGTCTCGGCCAAGTACGCTCTGTGCGTTTATGAATTAGCTCGCTCGTTGCCATGGCGACCGGCCCGGGTCTCGCCGCCGGGCAATCAGCGGGGCGCCTCGCCACACGGATTCAGCTTGACGATCAATCGCACCTTGCCATACGAGCGGCGGCGAATGTCACGCCTCTTAAAGGGCACCCCATTTTTCCCCCTTCCCTGCCAATGAGATATGAACACACTTATTGATGAGTATTGATCAATGGACAAGCTCCTTCGATTGGTGAAACTCAATCATTCTGATGGTTCTAGATCAGTAATGGCTGCCTGCGTGCTTGCGTGTTTCATTTGCCTCTCAAGACAAGACGAATCTCCTTCAGTGACACACGCGCGCACACGCAATGAGACTGGAGTGTCTCTTGAAGGAGTGGTTTCATTATCTTTTGTTCACACAAACACGTGTGCCCTCTCCCTCTCTCACACACGCGCACACATGACACTACGCTGACTTTCACTCGAAGATTTATGTTCCTCCAACAGGAGGGAAAACAAGGACAAAATCGCACTAATAACCGTATTGTGTGTATGCGCGTGTGTGCGTGTGCATGTAACGTACTACTAATTATACTGCCGAAGTAGTGACATAGAAATATTTGTTTGGCATTCAAACAGCACCTCCACACCAACCGTAAACACACACACAGACACACACACACACACACACACCCCCTCACACAAACAAACACACGCGCGCACACACTCTGGGGACCCGTACAGCGAGTACAAGAAGTTGTGCTACAGGTGTTTAAACAATTCAACCTTTTGCAGCGACGTGTCGAACGGAATAGCTCAAGTACACGCACGCACGCGCACACACACACAAACACAAATACACACGGATATCAGGTTCCCCTCTTCACCCTCCAAGGGGATTTCTAGCTTTAAAACAGAGGTTTCTTTTTCCACGTGAATGAATGTACGATTGTTATTTTTCTAGAAGCAGTTGGCGCACGTTGTTGACTCTTGAATAAAGGCATCCTTACAAAAGTGCTTGCTTTTGTCCCCATTTGAAGCACCTAGTGACAAAAGCAAATCTCTCCATTCGTTTAACTGCGTGTTAACCCCCCCAAATAAAAAAACGACAAAGAAATACAGCAGGTTAGCCTCTCAGTTTGCTAGCATAATGCTAAAGCTAAACAGCATCTGTGCTGCGAGTGACTGACCCCTTTAAGCCACAGACTGACAAAAAACAGCAACACGTGAACAAATAATATAAACAGCACCCCGTCATAAAATGTATTCTTTATCTTCTGCATAGAATGACTAATATTAGTGCCGCACTGATGAGTTGTCATGCCAAGAAAAAAGGAGCACCGCAAAGGTCAACTGATGCAGTGGGACAAAAACGGTTTATCTCAATTCTAGTTAATGATGTCATTTGGTGTTGTTAGAATAATATTTGGAGGTTATTATACATTTGCCATGACGCAACTTTATTTCAATACATGGTGCACATATCATGTTGAAAAGAAGGGCGGTGGCACTTCTTCAGAAGTGAGTCTGAAGCAAGCAACATCGTGCTAGGTCCTGATAAGAGATGCTGACGTCAAAGTCAGCTGCGACCCACGACGACACACCAATGATGAACCGGACCAAACCAGCTTTTGAGAAGACGAACTGTACCACCCTTGAGTGTAATCTGATTCCCCGATGTTATAAAAGGGAATGTGTGAAAAGCATCGAGGAACGGGAGGGGAGATAAAGTTGTCAAATAAACTTTGGTTAACCTTTCCGTCTCCAAAAGAGCTGTTTGTCTCTCCTTTTAGCTCACGAACACTATATGTCAAATTGGCGAACCTGACATAAAATTGGTCCTTCAGAGCCGTGAACCCAACATACTGGAGGCGTCCAGGAGCGAAGCCGACGACCGAGGACAATCGTGGCCACGACAAGATGAGGATTCTTTCTTTTTTTGGACCTGGTCCTCGACTTTGCTACTGGATGCTGAAAGTTGAAGGGAGGCTGCGGAGAGAGACGTTCAGCTCATCTTGGGTGAGTGTGTGAAGTCCGAATGTGATGAATGAGTGTGATAAATGTGGGCATTTGAAGGGGTACGTAGTTAAATTCTGCGTTAACAGGAGGGCGGACTCCTCTGCAAGTAAGTAGTTAAATTCCGTGGGGATATTGTGGGGACTAGACAGAGTAAGTCTTTAAAACTGTGTAAAACCGTAAGAATACTAGTCAATGTTACGTGAAGAGACAGAGATAGTCTATAACACTGATAGGGGATAACAGGGGTATATCCTCCACGCGCGTTTGAAAGGGGAAAAAAAGAGAAATAAGGGGAAAAAAGACGAGGGAAAAAAAAAAATAAATAAATAAAAAGGGAAAAATAGTGTGAATGAATAAGTGTGTATGGAGGCTTGCAACCTCATTTTGGAACAGGAAATTTAACCGACAACTGTCTGGGAAGCAGAAGCTTGGGAATTACCTAAAACAAAGTAATTGTCAGCCTGTTCAGGGATTGGAGAACAGTTTAGGAAAACATGGGGAAATCAAACAGTAAAAAAGCTAGCAAAAAGGATCCGAAACAACAATTGACGTGTAAGGACTAGAAATTTATAGAAAGCCAATGTCCGGAAAAAGTAAAACATTTAAACTCATGGATAACAAAATATGAATTCACTGGTCAGCTTAGTACACAAAAATACTTACAAAATAAAACGAAGAGAAGAGAGAGAAAAAAAAAAAAAAAAAAAAAAAAGAGGTGGAGAAGCAGCTACCAAGCCATTCATAGGTGTGGCTGTGTGTGCGCTGATAGATAACGTTCTGCGAGGCAACATCATTGCAGACATACAACAACAAAGTCTTATGCAAGAGAAAATCTATGGCTAGAAAAAGGAGCTACTTTGACTAATGGCATATATGTCAGTTCAGAGGAAAAAAAAAACAAAAAAAAAAAAAAACAATTCTTCCAAAAAATATTTTTCGCAATATTGACACATGTTGACACACATGTCAAACAGGAGGGATGGTATGGTAAGACAAACCAAACCAATTTTATACAACATATGGGTTTTAATTTTTTCTCAAAAGATTTTTTGAAGAGCCTGTATGATCTGTGCTCGACACAATTGTCAGGGAAACATAAGCCCAAAACGAGGACAGTTTCCCCAAGCAACATACACCTTGTGCATTGTAAAAAGTCATCTCAACCCTACCCTATTAGGGGTCTCTCGGTTGACATGATTTTCGCGTGGATAAAAAATTGAGATTTTGTGTTGTGTAGTTTTGGTTGCACTAAAAGCTGTGTTTCATGCATGTGTCCGAGACCATTACTATGAGTAATTCCAACAGCTCTTCCATCAACATGCCTTTTAGAAGTAATGATGAAATTAACACCTAATGCGGACTGCATTGCTTGGAATGATGTGTACGCTGCGATTAAGGCAACGAAAGATAAGCCTATCTTTTCTACCGATGTGGCAGTGGCTAACTTTACTTGTGTTAATCTCACAGGAACACAAGTGGTGTAAGACAACTGTACTCCAAGCAGGTACACTACTGCCACGCAGCGATGTGTGGTGGTGGTGCGGGGTACTAAATTATTTGATTCATTAAAGGACGCAGTTGGAACTTGTGCATTGGTGTCACTTCTCTTACCAGTGTCTATTTTTCCATCCACAGCAAGGGATATTCAAAGGGCAGTTGAAGCCGACGAATACCCCTATTATTACGCCAGGAAAAGACGAAGTGCTTCCTGGAGGGATGGTGATATGACTTATTTGGATGCAATTGGCCAACCAAGGGGCGTACCAGATGAGTATAAATTGGTAAATCAAATCGCAGCGGGGTTCGAGTCCATTCTTCTTTGGATTACACCGAATAAGAATGTGGATCGAATAAATTACATACACTATAACGTGCAAAGATTGGGGAACTTCATTGAAGAAGGATTTATAGCTATTAAAGAACAATTGGTCCTACGTCGTCCTTCCATCTGGGGTGACGTAAAATTGGTCCAAAAGAACAATTGGCAGCAACATCACTCATGGCATTTCAAAACCGCATCGCGGTGGACATGCTGTTGGCAGAGAGAGGAGGGGTTTGCGCCGTGATTGGGGATCAATGGTTGTACTTTCATTCCTAACAACACTTCTCCGGAAGGGTCCCTCACAAGAGCCATTGCAGGCTTGCGCACCCTGAAGCATAAGCTGAAGGAACACTCAGGTGTGACTACCTCTGCATGGGATGAGTGGTGGAACAAAACGTTTGGTAAATATAAAAATATGGTATTTTCTGTAATGATTTCTATAACAATGTTCACCTCAATCCTTGTACTGTATGGATGTTGTTGTATTCCCTGCATTCGCGTTTTGCTTTTCCGACTTATCTCAACAGCTCTCGCTCCAACAAATTCCAAACGACAGGAAATATATCCTTTGATTAATTACAGAAGTGCTGGTGATGGAGGAGACAGTGATGACCAAGTTGATGACGACGACTGAATTTACCTGGGAGATCCTATTCGTTAATCCAAAACGCTCAAATACATTAAAGTTAAACAAAGAAAAATAGAGGGGTTTACATTTGCTATCAAGCTAATGATTTGATGGAATTAAATCTTTGGAAATTCCATTGATGATAATATTTGGGGCAAATGTAGAATAAACAGGGGGGAATGTTAGAATAATATTTGGAGGTTATTATACATTTGCCATGACGCAACTTTATTTCAATACATGGTGCACATATCATGTTGAAAAGAAGGGCGGTGGCACTTCTTCAGAAGTGAGTCTGAAGCAAGCAACATCGTGCTAGGTCCTGATAAGAGATGCTGACGTCAAAGTCAGCTGCGACCCACGACGACACACCAATGATGAACCGGACCAAACCAGCTTTTGAGAAGACGAACTGTACCACCCTTGAGTGTAATCTGATTCCCCGATGTTATAAAAGGGAATGTGTGAAAAGCATCGAGGAACGGGAGGGGAGATAAAGTTGTCAAATAAACTTTGGTTAACCTTTCCGTCTCCAAAAGAGCTGTTTGTCTCTCCTTTTAGCTCACGAACACTATATGTCAAATTGGCGAACCTGACAGGTGTATTGAGCAAAAAAAAAAAATTCATTCAAGCACAACAACATTTTTTTAATCTGTCTCTCTGTGCGGTGCGGTACCAAATGTACCATAGCGTGGCTGGCAAATGCACAAGCTTCACTCCGCCTGCCCCGAAAAAAAACAATTTTTTTTCGCACATTGTACGAGCAACGTTAACCTCACATTGTGCGACTGTTGAAAGCTCGTTTTTCTGCGTCTATCGCACGTGAGTGTGATGCTCGTATTGCTGAGAGAGACGTGAGGGTTTTTCACACAAAGCTCTTGTGTGGGCCGCGCTGCTGAATAGGAACCAGCTCTCATCTTTTCTCTCGCGCACTCGCCGCATCGAGCTCCCCTCCACCAACTCAGTGTCAACTTGTGCTATGAGACACACACTCATCTGCCAGCGTGTGTGTGTGTGTGCGTGCGTGCGTGTGTGTGCGTGTGTACGTCACCAGGAGCTGGCTGTCCTTTTGGCAGTCGGCAGAAGCGCCTCTTAAAAACGCGGCAGGAGAACAGTCACCATTGTCTCCCATGACAAAAAGAAACTAAAGCGGACTTTGGTTTAGAATCTTTAAATCATATGCATCTAATTTTGCATCACAATTTTTTTGCGATATTGCAAGATTTTGCGACTCACGTGTGAGAGGACACGAGAGTCCAAAACTTGGGATCATTTCATGCTCTAAAAAAAAAGAAGATTAAAGTGCAATGAGTCTAGCAGACAAAGCAGAACTGACTTACGCAATAGCATATCTACGATAAACATTGCTAGGTAATTTAACATAGCCTAGCACTGCTCGTTAGAAAGAATTGTAACCCTCCACCGGTGGTAAAAGATACACACAATCATTTTAAAACAATACAAATGTTGTATTAAATTGTAAAAAAAAAAGACATTACAAGCACACTCAACGACTAAAATAACAGTCCCAACTGATACGCAGAGACACTCAGCAGACAGACGGGCTAACGGTTAGCCAGCTTGCTACCCTGAGCCAACGACAGCCGAACGTACACGCAAATTCTCAGACACTGACGTCATTCAACATCACAGATTCTACAGTGTAGAACTTGAGGGCAGTGGACAACAATAATAGCTACAGCTCACGTAAAAAATGTTGTCATAAAATGATGCATCGATGCATAATCACATAAATATTTGGCCCTACGATGTGGATTTATCTATTGTGTGTTCTGTCTCTGAACCCAAACGATATCCCGTGTAGTGTGTTCTAATATTTCTTCGTGGTTCTTCCCATAAACTGTTCCAGGCCAACAATTCTGAATGTTAAACAAGTTCAATATTCAACATTTGCAAGTCCTTATCTGCATCGTGAAACAAACAATTGCACGTGTCGTGTGTTCTTTCCAAATGCCTGAACAAAATCCTCGACAATAGAAAGGACAAGAACAGTTTGCAAACACATCACAAATTTTCGATTTTTTTCTTGTTGCTCACGAGATGAAAAAGACTAAAAATCGGAATGCGACTGTGTGGTTATCGCCACAGTAATGAAAAAAAGATATGACAAGTGTGTGCCGTAGCAAACTCACCACAATGTTGTTTCAAGGGCCCAAAGCTTGTTCGCTTGGACTGCATTTAAAATTTTCTGTGTAGAAGGCGTCCTCCTGTGGTGAATATAATATAGGACCATAACTTGTGGGTATCCGGATAGCTGCCTCTTCCGGTCCGTGCTCCATCCTCATTGGTCGTGGTGGTGACACTTTTTCCTCTCTGATTGGTGGTTGAAGAGCCGAAAGCGGAAGTGGTCTCAGCTGCGATGAGCCTACGAAAGGAGGATAAAACAAACGGTTTATAAAAATTACAAAAGGATAAAACGAGTGTGTTGATCGGCCGAAGTCCAAAAAAGGCGGGCGGGATGATTTTAGCGGCTCGTTTTTGGCTTTTGGTCAGCGTTGCTGCGGCTGGAACGGCGGCGAAGAACGACGGTGAAGACGAGTGGGTTCATCTTCCGGACAATTGTGAAGGTAACTGACCACGGGCGAGTTGTAACAATGCACTTCAATTAACTGCAAACAGCAGATAATATAATCATGACAACCAATTGCTGTCACTTGCATTAATATCTAACAGCGATGCTCTGAATCATGCATTGAAAAGAAAGCAACCGGGAAAGAAATTTCTGCAAGACAAAATGTCACAACGTTCCAATATTTTGGAATTTAATGTTATGAATTTTCATTTCATATATAATAATGTCATTCATTTTCTTATTCCACTTCTTTTCAGTCTGCAAGTTTGTCAGCATCGAGATGAAGTCTGCCTTCGACGAAACGGGAAAGACGAAGGAAGTCATAGATCGCAACTATCGCTTCATTGACAGCAAGGGAGCTCCGCCCATCAAATACGTCAAGTCGTAAGTGTGTGTGGCACTGCGCATCTGGGGAGAACCTCTTTGCGCTAATCTGCCTCAAATCACTGCTTTAAGATCATCTGTCTGCCCACAGCGACTTGCGCTTCATCGAGGTTGTGGAAAATGTTTGTCAGAGGCTTCTGGAGTACAACCTACACAAAGAGAGAAGTGGCAGCAATCGCTTCGCCAAGGTTTGTCACACTCAGGAATAAAGCTTCGCCTGCTTAGTTCCTCCACCTTAGAAGAGTTTGTGTATGCAGGGCATGTCCGAGACCTTCTCCACCCTTCACGGGCTGGTCAATAAAGGCGTCAACGTGGTCATGGACATTCCATACGAGCTGTGGAACGAAACGTCAGCAGAAGTGTCTGATCTCAAGAAGCGGGTAAATATATGCATGAGGTGGTCAATAAAAATAAGTTGGGAGCATAATGTGTGTGCGTGTGTTGTCAGTGTGACGTGTTGGTGGAACAGTATGAGGACGTGATTGAAGACTGGTACAAAGGCAGCCAGGAAGAAGACTTGACGACATATCTGTGTGAGAAGCATGTGCTCAAAGGAAAGGACGCAGGTGACACACACGCACACGCACGCGCACGTGCACACAAAACGAGGACAAGACATATCCCGCTGAGGCTGCTGACAACTGTGCGTTCTTTGCTCAGCTTGCTTGAAGGAAGCGTGGACACCTAAAAGGAAGGGAGACCAGGCGCCCATCGTAGAAACCAAGAAGAAGAAGAAAAGCGAAGGAGGTGACAGCAAAAAGAAAAAGGAGAAGAAAGTGAAGAAGGCGGAAAGGATGGAGGGAGTCCAGCCGAAAGCATCGCTGTCTGAGACGAAGACGGAGCTTTGAGGACTTTGCGGACAACGCTTGCAGGAACGTTTGCTACAATGAAGAAATATTTCCCCGAAACTTTATTTTAAAGTCATGTTGGATGTGTGCTCTCTTCAAGCTGCTATTTAAAATGCTCGCGTGGGTGATGTGTGTTTCCTTCTGTTTTTGTTTTTTTGTGAAAAAATGTGCTCGGTGTGGTATTTGTCTTTCAATAAAGTTTTATATATAACAATTCACCAGCACTTGTGGATTCGCCTGAAATAAGGCAAAATATGCAATATGGAGTTATAGTTGAATAATTACATCCTAAAATGTTCTAACAAACCTCGTAATTTGGTCTAATGAATATCCGCTAATTTAATGCGAACATACACTGGCTAACATAAATTTGCATATGCTAATCAACGGAAGCAGCTGTGCGGTGTTGTAATGTAAAACTGATATCAAATAAAGTACAATTAAACACACACTAAAATGTTCTACCAAACCACAAAATTCCATTTAACGAACGTCCGCTACTTTTATGCTAACATAGACTGGCTAGCATAAATAAAGTACAACGCTAATTCGAGGTTGGGTGACAATTCTGCGGTGTTGTAATGTCAGCATTTTACCTCTAGAGGAAGTCAGAGCAAAACAGGAATGATCCTTGGACATTGTAATGTCACTTTCTCACCGCTGGGGGGAACCACAATTCTATTTCCACGATTGATGCCAAGCTAACGTCCGTCCATTTGGTACCTGGGCATTCAAGGGGGACTTGCTAACTTAATCCACCTCTTAAAATGAAAAGAAAAACGTAATTTAAAAGTTTACAACTTGAGCAGTTCACAATATTCAAATAAAATGACAAAAACATGTTCAAAATGTGTTCAAATATGGTTCTCGGAATGGCTGTCACGTTCCAAAAATAAAGCACCCACCTCCAAGAGAGTCCAGGGTCCATTTAAAGCAAGTACAATGAAGACAAACGACGACAACAAACAATGCCTGCAGCATTTGATGCCGCGTCATCCATTTTGTTTTGCTGATGAAAGTGCAAGTGACCCAACGCTTTGCGAAAGCGACCTGCGTGATGAAAGCGTCACCTCCATCCATCTCGGTTGTCCACGCCGCACCTGCCAAAACACACTTTGACCAGGCCAAAATAACATCGGAATCTTGTCCAAACATTTGCTAAGATAGGAAAAAATGACCGTACCGTTGGTTCTGTATCAGCTGTGTTGTTTTGTCAACCAATGCGGCATTTGAATGCTATCGCTAACTGTTGTGCTAGCTAGCGGCTTGTGATTCAGTCGGGTCAATTTCATGAGTGCTTCCTTGAGCTTTTTTTCTATTTTTTTATACATAATTACATTTATTCTGTTACTATGTTTCGCGTTCTTTGTGTTTAATCCTCACTCGAGGGGGATTAAATGAAGTAGCTGGACAAGTTTTGTTCCTGTGAGTTTTCCGGTTTAACGAGATCAATTTGATAGCAGATGTCAACCAACAGTGAACTATTGAGCCATTTTAGTGTCATTTTACTGGCACCAATGTTAAGTGACGGCGAGACGATGCAACATTTGTCAAAAAAAAGATTACGGCTTGCATGGATCAACACTCCGGCAAGATACCCAGTCCATACATCCATGTTTGTTGACGTTTACTGTCTAACTAAAAAAATAAAACTAAGAGAAAAACTCTTGTATTTAAAACTTCATCATTGTTTGTTTAAGAATGACCTAGCTAGCTTAATGCTAACTCATAATGGATAACGCTATTGCTGGGCTAACAATTAGCATTGTTCTTTAAGCACCAAATATTTGAACACAAATAGTGTCATCAACCGTACGGATAGACAATATCACAAAACTCACAGGCAAAAGTGTAAATTGACAAATATAAAACTATTAAAAAATCTACTGATGCTCATGTAAACATTTTTTGTCATTTGCTAGCGTGGCGACGTCACCGTCACGCTGCATGTGCCTTTGTCACCAGCTCGCCACTGTTGAATCTCTTTGGCGCATACGCTAACGTGCTAATCGCGAGGCTGCATGGCATTTGGAGCAGAAAGGTGTGACATGCAAGCTTTCACACTGGCCAACATTTGCATACACACAAACGCACGCGCGCACAAATAGACACACTCCTCGGGGCCTGCCGTGAATAACAGCTGACCTTTGCACATTTAGGCTGTGAAATGACAGCGAGGCGAAAGGGAGGGCATTGCGATCACACCTCCCTCTCCAGTCGTCGTCGTCGTCGTCTCTCCATCCAAGAAAACAAATAATCGGCTTTGTATGTCGCAAACGCGCGACTTGCTTCACATGTGTCGTGTTGGAGTTTTGCGTCAACGCCCGCCATCCATCAAGTGAGCGGCGCCGGCCGACAGGAGCAACCAAGACACCAATCCAGCACAGCACGCTGCCATCGCGCTGACATTTATTTGACAGCGTGGGTTTATTATTATTTATTTTTTTAGTTCCATCGCTGACGGGATTTGCCATTTGTTTCTTTTGGGGATTTTGCGCTCGTCTTTTTGCGAAAGCGCCGCCATCTATTAAGTGAAGCGGGCAAACGACATGAGTGAAAATTTGCGACTGTTGGCGAAGGGAGCAAAATGCACGTCAGAGTTGGTTGAAGGTTGCAAATGTTCGCCAGACGTTCGCCAAGAAAATTTCCTTGTCACAAAAAACGTACAAACAAACATCTGACCTTGGACGAACTCGGACAAGAACGCCACATTCTCTATTTTCGCAAACACTCGAATGTTCACCGCACAGTGAGACCGGGGCTTAAGACCTGTAAGAAAACAAACGGTTGACGAACGTTGGGCAAACGTTTTGCGAACATTCGCAACTTTGAACGAACCCTGTCGTCAATGCGCATTTTGCCGCCTCCGCCAACCGTGGCAAATGTTCGACGTTCGGTTATTGGGAGCTTTCGTGTGTGAGGAGGAGGAGGGACAAAATTGTGAGCGTGTGGATGGAGAAAAGACACACGCACACACACCCCCACACCCCCCCCCCCCCCCACACACACACACACGCACACCCCCACCTTGTATTCCGTGGCTCCGTTTTGGGAGGAAATTCCCATCCTAATTTTGCTGATCAAGACTCTAATGAAGACTAATGATGGAGCGAGGAGCCTCTTCCTCTCTCATCCTCTTCCCTTCTTCATCTTTTTTACATCCACAAATAGTTGTGTTCATTTAAAGGGTCTCTATTGTCCAAAAGACACAACCCCCCCCCAAAAAAAATAAAAAATCTCCCTCGCAATGTAGTAGAATTGCAAATTCTGCAATTTGGAGAATAATAAAAGTTGTGCGCTTAACGTTGACACATTCAGTCCCGCAGCACGAAAAATTGAGAGGATCGACAAAATTTGCTTGCCTAAATGTTGTCATGTGATTTATGATTTTTTTGACTTGTGTTTTACGCCACACTTGTTTGGTGGCATCGAGTCATAGCGAACGTTTAAAATCGTGCTTGTGTCTTTATTTTGGCAGGAGACAAACCTATGAGACCAAAACATGCAATAGATGTCGAATAAATCTGATGTTAGTTATAATACAGATTTATTTATTGCTTGTTTGTTTAAAAAAAATGATCGCATATTAAATTGCAATATTGGGAGGGGGGATTATCGCAATTAGATTTCTCAAAATCGTTCAACCTGAGGCGTTACCATGGCTACCGTGACACCTTTCAGCATTTATTTGTTGTCACCCCCCCCCTACCCTTCATTTTCTCCCACATGGTTACTCACATCCGTCACGCGGTCACCTCTTCATCCCTCCTCATTCCCTCCATCATCTCTCGTCCATCCGTCCTCATCGCGGCGCTGCTCGTCCTCTGCCGTCCATCGCTCAGCTCTCGGGGCTTCCATTAGGGGGAAATGGAAAAAGTGACATCAGCTATTTGGGAAAAAGGGATGGAGACGAAGAGCCAGAGGAAGGAGGAGACACCGACGGCTGACGAGAGGCCGCGCGTCCGTCACCGAGTGTGGGAAAGAAAAAAAAAAGTAGCAAGTGCGCGTCACCCCGTCATCGGAATCGTGTATATTTGCGCTCACAAACAGGAAAGCCAAAGAAGAAAAAAAAACAAAAAAACAAGCAAGTGTCACTTCTATCTACACACATGAACCATTTCTGTACATTTCAAATTCACAAAGAACAGACAAGAGTTCGCACTTGGCAAAAAAGTGCAGGTGACAAAGTTACAAAGTGGAGCCGCAGAGCAACTTGATTTGCACAACGGCCGAGCGAGCAAAAAAAAGGAAAAGTGCTAATCAACTCACGCGGCAAACGACTACTTCCTGTTCGGGGTGAGGATAGAATATTCTAAAAATCAATTCATCGTAATAAAAAAAAAGGTTTTTGTTGTTTTGAACGTGTCCTTTAAGGTGATAGAAAACACTTGAGTGAGTCCAAGACAAGAAAGTGGAGGAGGAGGTGCGCTGAAGGTAAAACCATTTTAAAATACAAAAAAAAAAATCTCCCGGAAAGTTTTTTTTGTAAACAGTCTCCTTCCAGCGCAGAATGGCAGATTCCCGTCCAATCCGAGTGGGCCAGCCAATGAGGTGGACTCGACTTTCGCGAGCGGAAATGGAATGAGGTCACGTTTTGGTGCGTCCGTCCATCCCAGCATGCGTCGCACGGCAGCAAAAGGAACGGGAAGGAAGTCGCATTACACAAAGACGAATGCTTTTCTTGATTTCTTTTTTTTTTTGATGATGATGTCATGGTGGGGCTGAAGTGGCGTGGGGCATTGCATCCCGCCTGAGGAGGACGTGGCGGCGGCGGCGACGGTGGGCTCCACCACTTTAGAACATGATGGTGGTCTTCAGGAAAGCCCGAGATTCTGATTTGGAAGCAAAACAAAACAAATCATAAAACAGTTGCTCAAGTACGAGTAATGTGAGCATCTATATATTAGAGCTGTCAAAGTTAAAGCGTTAACTCGAGATTAATCTCCAAAAAATGTTACGCATTTCAATATTTTAACTCAGTTTTATATACTTCAACTATACTCCAAAACTAATTTGCATATTTTACAAAACCGGTACCACATTAGCTGCACATCTTTGGCACATCATCTCAGAACAAAACGCCGTGCTCAAACTACCGCTGAAAAAAACAAATATAGATATATATTTATATTACACACACACTAAAACGAGGTTAATCGTATGTTGTTGCCATCTCCTCTCCCTTAATGGCCGCAATCTCAGATCTCCTCTTTGCAGCCTCACACACCTTCCTTTCCCCCCGCGGTGTCATTGTTTTCTGCCAACGTTACATTTTCTGCATAACGGCGGCCATAACGCTGCCCTGTTCTCTCCTCCACTTCCTCCATCTGACAGGACATCCGTTCGGAAAATAACTTTTTTCTTCTCGGGTTTCCCTCTCATCTGCTGCCCTTTGCTATTTTTAACAAGCGCACTCTTTTCTCCATGCAGCACCACTTCCCATTCCTCACCTCCCGTCCTCTATCTGTTACGCTCAGGTTATTTTTATCCTGACCCGTTCTCCCGACGTCTTGTGCCTGGCGTAAAAGGTGTGCGGACGCGACAAATTGCGTCCTGCGTGACGCTCCAACTCGTGACAATAAAGAACTCAACGGTGGAGCAACACATGGAGACAGAAAGAAAAATACAACACCCACATGCATATATTCTTTTTCCTCTCTATAAAATGGTTACTATTACAGCATTTTCCTGAGTTACTAGTTCAAGTAGTAGTAAAAGAAGTCTAGTTTTGGTTTGCGTTTGCAACGTCGCATGACTATACTGCCTCCTTGTGGTCAAGGCATGTACACCAAAAGAAGCTGCAGCATTTTATGCCGTCCTCATCCTAGATTTTGATCAATGACAAAATTCTCACCAATTGGGATCAAGTCTTCTCGACTGTCACGTCTCGTAATCGGCATCAGGAGGCAAACACGCACGCGCGTGTGTCGCCCCGGTGAAAAATGGCACTGACCCGCCTTTTTAAAGTCTATCAGCAGGATGCCGTAAATGTCAGCGGGTCTGGCAACAAGGTCACATTTTTCAACTCTTCCCCCCCCCCCCCTTGCCCTCCTTTGCCTCATTTTCCTCCGCTCCTTCTCCTCTTCATCGGTGCATTTTTAGTTGCAACCTTTCCCATAAAAGCTCCTCTTCCTCCCCGCATCTCTTCTGATTCCAATGCCACATCTTTCTTTGTATTCAGCACTTTTCTCTCCACTCGTTAATTAAGAGTGTGGAAGGTGAGAGGCGAGGGAGGTTTGTGCGCGCGCATCAAAATCACTGTAGGTGCAAAACGCTTTTATGGCAGTGGGCATGCGTGTGTGTGTGCGTTGGCGTGTGTGTGTACCGCCGCAAACGGGTCCTCGTGGGCCAATCAACATTAATGAAATCAGGTGGGTCTGCAAGTGTGTGCGTGCGTGTACATGTCGGTGTGCGGCTGGCAGAAGAGTGCGGATCTAAAGGGGTCTAAAGAGGAGAGAGAGCTAATTAGAGTTCCGTCTCACCCAAGTGTGGATCAAACGCACACTCGTGCAGACACGCACACACACACGCACACACACACACTTAAACAGCTTAATCCTGTTATGATATCAAATCACCTACAGTATTCCTAAATCTATTTCCTGTCAACACTTCCCAACTTACTAAAACACACGCACACACGTTTTGTTTGTTAGGCTGTGCGTGTGTTTACCTTGCACAGCGGCGTTGTCTTCCTGGTTCCCGTTGATTTCATCCTGCTGGTCAGATGCAGCGTCTGCGCCGAACAGAAAATGGCAAAAGTATTCCTTTCAATCGGCTTCTCATGACGACGGACGATGGCGTGTCAAAGAAGGGGGCGGAGTAAAATCCAAATATTTTGATGCATTTTATTTTTTAAGTGTGTGAATTAAGACCAAGAAGACTTTGAGAACTTCATTTATCAGTTTGGACGGCAAAATGAAAACTATTTGACAGGATCAGCGAAGGCGTCACAACGTACCGGCGCCGTTGTCGTCGGCGACGTGCATCGGCTCGGGCGAGGACGAGGACGAGTGTTTGAGGGCGTGGCCTCCTCGCTCCCGCCGCTTGGACTCGAACTCGAGCGCTACCTGCAGCTTCCGCTTGGCCTTCTTCTCCTTCTTCAGACGCTTCTGGATGGACGCTGCGGGCAGAGGGGAAAGACGTTTTGGCTTTGGCGACGTTTCCCAGCACGCCTTGGGCCGGCTCGCCAAACGCATTTTGACGACAAGACAATTCAAAGTGGGAAATTTCAAGCGCGCCCGCGAGACCTCGGCTCTGCAGTTCCGAGGTCAGCTGCCGCTCCAGACTCTCTCTCATCTCCCGTTCGCGGTAGAGCTCCATCTTCAGCTCTCTCTTCTCCGCCTGGATCTGCTTGTCCTGCACGCGGGCATTCTCCACCGCCACTTTCAGCAGGCCCTGAAACACACACAGACACACACACACACACTTTGTTCAAGGGCCCACGAGGAAGAAAAAGAAAAGGAGTGCCGTGGCGGCACCTGTATGTTGGTGAGAAGCGTCTCCACGGACGACAGGCTGTCGGCGAACAAGAACGGGGCGGGGAAACCGGCGGGCAGGCCTTGACCTAGCGAGGGCTCGTCTTCTATGGACAAAACAAACAAGGGATACAGTTGTGTGTTTTTTTTTAATAGAGTTGTACATACTCAGATAGTTTCAATATATTTTCACCTAGTAAAACACTGACAGCATATTTTAAAACACGAAAAATGGTACAACGCCTAGAACATATTACCTGGAGCACAGTGGCGCTTTGAGATTGCACTTGTATTTTCTGGACTATAAGGCGCACCCGTATATAAGCCGTAGCAACTCTCTTTTTGGGGGGGGGGGGGGGGAGAAGAAAAAAAACGATCTACAAGCCGCAGTTTTCCATGTTTTTAAAAATGAGTTGTTTACTGCATGTCCAGAACGATTTTGTACTTTCAATGCACAAAAAAAGGTACAAAAACATTCAAACAGAACAGACCCAGGAGGAAAATAAAAAATAAAAAAGATCGAGCTTTATTTAGCGTATTTCCGGAACTATAGAGCGCCCCTAGTGGTGAAAGAAAAATCCACCGAAAAGCTGCACCGTTGTATTAGCCAGATGGTTCACAATCAAGGAAATAAATCGTGGCTTATAGTCCGGAAAATACGGTAAAACCAGAGCAAGGGCATCATTAAAAAGAATTCATCACTTTTTGTCACGCATATCCTGATCATTGACAAGCCTCAATTCCTCTCTGAGATCATCAGTGCGGCACTAATGAGAGTCGTGCGACGCAGAGGATAAAGAATCTATGACTGCATATTGTCAGTCTGGAACCGCAACATACATGCTATTTAGCGTACGTCGATGCTATTTAGCGTTAGCAATGAGCTAGCGGACTGAAAGACGAAGCTACGCGGCTGTTTGAAATACACAAAGCGTCACTCTCTCTTTGCTTTGAGTTGAGTTTGGGAGCAACAAACAGCTTGGAGGCTTTTTTTCTGGGATGAATTGTTCAGTATTTGCCAATTTCAACAGACCAAGTCTGTGCTTGCAAGTCAAATAAAAAAAAAAAGAACTAAGTTGTATCTCAAGGCACTTGAGTTCACTTTTCCCCCCAAAACACACACACACGCACGCACGCACGCACACACCGAAGTTGAAGAGGCGTTGTTTACTAAAGTGTAAAAGTCAATGATGCGGCATCACGGATCAATTACACTTGACACACGCGCGGGTCATTAGTATTCAGACAATCACGTGAGGTGCTAATTGGCAGGGATTAAAGACACCCTTGATTTAAGTGTGCGTGTGCGTGTGTGTGTGTGTGTGTGTGTGCGGGCCCATTGCGAGTGCGTCACAGTGTCTGCTCAGCCCTTAATGCCTAACACACTGACAACTGAGTTAACTCTGCTGTGAAATTAACGCTGATGAAGATGCACTCTACAGCGCTCACACACACACACACACACACACACCCACACACACACACACCTGCGCACACATGAGCACAAGTGTGTGTGTGTGTGTGTTAATCTCCTATCTGCCACCCCATCCATACTTTTTTCCTCCTCCGCCACTTGCGCTTATCTTTTTTCTTCTTCGCGTTGTTTGGAAGCGTCGGGAATCAGGGAACGTGTCGCGTTTCCAAGGATGGAAAATAACGCGGATGCTTTTAGTGGGACACCTCTTGACCCCTTTTAGCCCTGCCCCATTCACTTAGCCTCCCGCTCGCTCCTTTGCACGCACACACACACACGCACAAAACCATCCTCATCGGTCTGATTGATGGCGCCGAGACAGGTGATCAATAGAAGCGGCGGAACATCCTGACACTTCAGTTTGTGAGCAGGTGTGTGTGTGCGTGAGTGCGTGTGTGTGTAAATACAGGAGATGAAGAAAGTGCGGATGATTTGTCAGTTGTCAAAAGGAAATGGTTGAGAGTTTGGATGAAGGTGCATAATATGCAGAATATCTTGACATGCAAGTCTGGGTGTGTGTGGGTGTTTGTGTGCGTTTCTGTGAGTGTTTGTGTGTGGCAGGTGTGAGAGCGAGTTCCTCTGAGTGTGTGTGTGTGCGTAAGCAAGTGTGCTAGTGTGTTGGCGTGCCAATGTGTGAGTCGGTGTCGTGGCTTGCGTGTGTGTGTGTGTATGTCTGACGCCATGGTGAGTGTGTGTATTGATGCGCGCGTGCACGTGCGCGTGTTCTAACCTTTGTCCTTTGTGATTTTCTTGATGGGTGTTGCAACATCGGCATCAGCTGACAGCAAACCTGAAGAAGGAAAACCACAGTTAGTGTGCGTGTGCGTGTGCGCGTGTGTGTTAATACGAAGACCCTGCCATACATGAATAGCAAAAGAAATCAAAAGCAATTGATCAAATTCTGACCCAATATCATTTCAAACACATTTTATTTTTTCTTAAAAGTAAAGGAAGTAAAAAAAACTCTCCAGAACGACCCAGGCTCAAATTAGCTCCACCCCTCAGACAAATGTTTTGCAGATCCGTTTGTTTGCGTGTGGAAAGCTGTTAAAAGAGAAATAAAGTCTACACACCGAGTCTTTCCGGCGAGCTGGAGGCGGAGCTACTGGGCTGCGACTGCAGAGGGGTGTTCGTCTCATCAACAGAAGGCGACAGGGAGGGACTGTCGCACACCCGCTCCTGCCGAAGACGCGCAAACAAATAAATAAATTCACCACCGAAATGAAGACGGCTCGTGAAAATTAACAAAATATCTAAAACTCATTTTTCTTTGGCAAAATAAGTAAAAAATGAAAATGTTTTGGAAAAACAACTAAACTAACTGATCCTAAAAATGTTTTTTGGAGAAATAAATTAAATTAAAAATTTTAAATTAAATTTCGTACATGTACATCATACATCCGTGCGTCTTTGAATTTATTTTATCGCACAATAATCAATGACCTGTTTTTTTTTACATCTTGCACTTGACTAATACTCAATATATATTAAAAAAAACTAAAACTAACACTAAAATAAATAATAAAAATAAGTAAATGAAGAAACAAAAACCACTAAAAACTAACAAACGTGCTCTAAAATCTCATTGAATTTAACTGAATTAAAAAAGAAAAAAAAATGAACTCCCAAACTCTTGTGAGTCAGTTGTTACCTTGATGACGGGCGCCCGGTGCCCGTGGATCTGCTGAGCGGCGGCGGCCATGTTGGCGATGGTGCTGAGGTGGTTCATCTGCGACATCGCCATGGCGACGGAGGCGGGCGGCAAGCCCATGGGCAGCAACGGGTGGGGCATCATCATGAAGGGCAGCTCCAATCCTGGAACGCAAAAACGACACGCACGAGTGTCACGCAAGCTAACGTCGTGCCACACACATCGCTTCAGAAAAGGAAATATCTCAACGCGTGTTGAAGCGGCGCTGACCCGTCGTTGAACTTGTCAAACGGGTGGTTCAAAATGAAAGTTGACACCGAGGTGAAATGTTTGGTTTGCTTTCAAAGCCTCCCAAAACGTCCGACCCCGAGACGCCGCCCCCTTTCACCCTGACCCCCCCCCTCCCTTCGCCCTCGTCCGGCGTGTGCGTGAAAACGTCAGCTGGGAGTGCGCGTGTGGTCAACGTGAAACAATAATGCTGATTGCTGTTGTCCTGACGACTCGACAGATACAATAATCAATGTGAGTGTTTGTCACCTCCCGCCGTGTGCGTGTGTGTCAAACACATGACTCGCAATAAGAAGAAATGGCTGCCGGTGTGCGTGTGCGTGCGTGGGGGTGTGTGATGTTGATGAATTGAGTCATTTACTTGAGTGTCTGATGATTAATCCAGGCAGAGTGTTAATACAGGAGATGGCAACAGATTAAATGGCGTACATTAACTAATATTGCCAGCCCTTTTACACACACACACACACACACCCCGCACGCTCACTCGCTTTCTCTCATGCGCACACACTAAACTTTTTAGAACACACACTCATGATACACGCACACAAATTCATCAACAAGAAACACACAAACACACACACAAACTCAGGACACGTACAAACATGCTTACACGTAAAATTCATCATGACACACACACACATACATCTGAGGTATGAGAAAAACAACACAGCATCCTCATCATTATCCTCACACACTCGCACACAAACTCAAAATATACGCAGATATCAAGCTCATAATGATATGATGCACACACTCTTATCAAACTCTTCAGAATTCATTCACACACACTTTTGCTCATGATGTACACGCTTGGAAATCATCATGGCGAGAACACACAAACACACACACCAACATCAAATTGATGACAAAACATTAAACTCATATACACTCTCACACATAGTATCAAACTCATGACACACAATCAAACTTGAGACGCACACACACACACACGCATCAAAATCGTGGTGATATACTCTGACGCGCACACACACTGAGGGAGCCAGTGCAGCCGACTTGCGGCCGTGCATGTGCGCAACTGCCGCAAAAGTAAAACGGCGCAACTAAAGGAGCGTGCGCTTTCTCACTGTTGGCGAGCAGCTGCTGCTGCTGTTGTTGAAGTTGCTGTTGATTGACAGCCCCCAAAGCCGGGCCCCGCCCTCCTCCTCCTCCCGCCGGGATGGCCCCGCCTCCTCCTCCGGGTCCGCCACTTTGGGCTCCGGCCGGGGGGCTGCTCAGTCGCTCCTTGTCCCAGGAGCTCTCACTTCCTCCTGAGCACAAAGGAAGAAGGCATGAAGCACAACAACTTCCTGCAAAACTTGTTCTGGCCAATTCTCTCTCTCTCTCTCTCTTTGTGTCTTGTCTGTGTAATGATGCCTCGCTCGCTCGCTCGCTCGCCCGGTCGCCACCTCACTCCCTCCACTTGCCTTTTCTTCCCTCCCTCATCCATCTTCATCTCCCTCCATTAGTTTGAATTAGCAGCCGTCTCTCTCTATTATTGCCCACTGAATTCCCTCCGCCGTGCACGTCCACTGACGTGTGCGTGCGTGCGTGCGAGTGCGTGCGTATGCGTGTGTGTGTGTGTGTGTGTGTGTGTGTTTGTGACAGCTGGGCCTCATCCCCTCTGCGCTTACACCAGGAAGACAAGAAGTATAAACAGATGGGCAGATGTTCCCTCTCTTTCCATGGTGGCGGCCACATGCAAATGTCTTGTCCCGCAAGAAGCGCCACTCCGAGCAGGATTTTTACATTTTACAATAAAAAAAAAACAACAACAAGAGGACAAAATGGACCAACCGGCCATTTGAAGGAAATGGCTCGCCGTTCCTTTCCCTTTCTGCTTTTTGTTTTGCCTTCTTTCAATAATTCACACCGAGATATAATGGACTCTTTGTTGAATGCACGTCAAGCGTAAACGCACGCACGCACGCTTGACATGTCCGTTTCAATTCAACACATTGAAAAAAACACTCGATAGTATTGTGCTTTAAAAAACAGAATAACGACACAATTCAGTAGAATAAATAAAAATGAAACTGTTTTTGCTTCATTTCAAAAGACACGTGCTGTGTATAATACAGACAGAAAGATTTCCACGACATCGAGACGAGCTCAGTAATTGTAGCCGTTCTTTGCAGATGATAAACAATATTTAAATTCCTGTGACGATTGCATAGAGTGTCTGTCCATGTGTTGCTGCTCGATTAAAACAGACACATCGAAGCATTTTTTTTGGGGGGGGGGCATACGACCGTTTGCAATATCTGTCAGCAAGTCCAACTGAGAGAGCGAGAGAGCGAGCGAGAGAGAGTGAGAGAGAGAGAGAGAGAGCGAGCGAGAGGGAGAGAGAGAGAGAGAGAGAGAGAGAGAGAGAGAGAGAGAGAGAGAGAGAGAGAGAGAGAGCGCGTGCATGTGTTACCCGCGTTGGAGTGCATGTCGTCGTTGTCCGACTCGTTTCCGTTCTGCAGACTCATCATCATCTTCATCTTGTGCAGCTTCTGGAGCTCGGCCATGGCGGCTGCTGTCAGGCCTGACGCACACGCACACAAACATAGCAGTCAATATGCGCATCCTCATGTCGCCTCCAGGTGGCGTCACCGGGGTGCCGACGCCGGCTGCCATTGTCGCCCACGTTGCCTTGAAGTCGTTTTGTTGGAGTGTTTCAGATGCCCCGAGGACACGTCCGACGATAGGCGGCGAGACAAAGCGCACACGCATGCATGCACACACTCACACGCACAGTGCACGCGCACACACTCTTTTGTACGGACTAAGATCCCGGGCTCAGTGCGCTGACCTGGAACTGACTTCTATACACAACAACCACCAGAGTGAGAGAGATGACCTCGTGTGTGTGCGCGCGTGCGTGAGTGGGGGTGTGTGTCTGAAGGAATGCATGCATATTTTTCTGTGACCGTGTGTGTGTGTGTGTGTGTGTTGATTTTGCCCTAACCACGGATGAAGGCCTTGGAGGAATGCTCATTACACACACACACACACACACACACACACACGCACAACACAACACAGTACAGTTGTCCGCAGGCTATAAAGAACACACAACGGGGGACTTGCGTGGTCAGACACACAACCACGTTGCCCGAAAATTGAGGACTGAACATGGACGACAAAACGCGGCGCCGTGGGTGGTCCTACTTCAAAAGTTGCGGCGCCAAACGTCGTGGCGAGCAATGCCCACTGGACGCTTGACTTGGATGCAAGCGGAAGGCGATCGATAGAACGGGAAAGCCACGATACCGTTCTCCATCACGACTATCATACACGCACACACAGACGCGCGCGCGCGCACACGCACTTGCCGAGATCGATGTCTTTCCGCTGTGTCCACGGTTACCGAGCATCGACCCCCGTCGCTAATGGCGACCGAGGAACCTTGGGAATTAGCGCGGGATTGATTGACAGACTGGCTCAAAGACACTTGCATCATCACAACCTGTGCACGTGCGTGAGCGTGCGCGCGTGTGCTCACAATCCGCTTACGTTTCTCTTACGTGATCCTTCGCGACTGTTGTTTTTTCACGTCCGCACATTTTGTTGATCTTGACCCAAGTCAAGTCATAATAGCGATCATCATGAACTTTTCTAAATGTATGAATAGCGTCGCCGACATGAACAGGTGGATGATTAATGATTAATTCACAGGTTAGTGAATTTTCTGTAGTAAACCATTTTTGGATAAAATGTAATTTTTTAAAGATTGAGTATGTCTTCCCGTTCACTGTTTGACCCAAATGTAAGTGATGAAAACTCAGGACGGTTCTGTTTCATCATTCAGGATTCACAGCGGCGTATTTACGTGCGTAACTTTCCTTCTCGGTGCACCGTTCCATGAAAAATACACTTTGAAAGCTTTCATGGCAGATATCAAAATAGAATCACAAAGTATAATGGCAGTCTTGCTAAATTGGTCAAAAAGTACATCGTCAACTGGCGAAACTACGTTCATTGAAAAGAATAAAACAGCAAAAATCATAATGATATAAAATGTTAACGTACACTTCATTTGGCCTTCTTCTGGCTGATGTACTTTATGTATTAGCGTCGCTTCATTTTCAGTTTTGGACCTGTGTCTTTCACCGCCGCGACGTCTACATTCCAGATTAGCTTAGCAGTTAGCATGGCTTCTTCTCGTCCGCTTTTGTGGGACTCATTTGATGTGCGTCTTATTTGCTGCCATTGAGGTGAGGTCGGGCAATTTTGAGGAGTGATTGTGCACCGTGGAAGAATGGAGCTTAGCGGTTAGCGAGCTAGCCGCAGTTCGGAGAATGTTAGCTTAGCAGCTAGCGTTCCTGCTGTGGTTAGCGAACACAATCAAACAACTTTTGAGCATTGGGACAGAATTGGAGGCATTGAATTGGGCGGTCATTAGGATGTGGTGGAGCCCCCCCCTCACCCCCCCCCGCTTCTAGACTCCCCTGCAAGACCCCACTAGCGTGAAACTCGGCCCATTTGGCTCCTCAATATTTGATGGCGCCCGCCGCCTGTGATCAAGCGAGTGAGCGAGTGCACTCTGAGAGACGGAGTGACACTTTGAATAAAACAAACAGCAAAAGAGAGAAATTGCTCTTTGTGTTCTCGATTTAGAAAGGCACTATTCTCTTTTTTTTTTTTCATGCTACCGTGCGCGCCGAGTTCAACAGATTTAATGGCCGCGCCCCAGCACTTAAGTCGGCCGTCTTCAACTTTCTCCAGAAGGTCCGAGATGCCATTTTGTTACTTTTTTCCCGTCAACAAATGACTGACATTTTCAGTCAAACGGACGTCGGCAAGGAAAGCCGCACGTCACTCACTCAACAGTTCATCCAGTGTGTGTGGTGTTTCGCTTTGAGTGACTTCAATAGATGAATTCAATTCATTTCAATGGACAATATTGATTTGATTTGCGAAAAAAAAAGATGAACAGAGATCAAAAAGCCTTGGGAGCACTTGAGCTTTTCTTCCACCCACTCCCTCTCTCCTTCCTGATCGCCCATCCTGAATCGCTGCAGGTGCACATGAGGGTCTTCAGATGAGTGCTTATTCTTTTCACAAGAAGATTGAAACCACTTCATCTGTGATCAACACAGCTCTCATGCGTGTGCGCGTGTGTGCGTGCGCGTGTTCATCAGTGCGCCAAGTTGTTACGAGCAAGCGGGGCGCATTTCTGCATTCTAGGATGCGCCGCGTGCGCTCGCGTTGGAGGGACAAGGCAGAGCATTGAGCTGTTCAGCGCGCGTGTGAATTAACAAGTCAAATGAGCGGCACAAAAAAGAGCCTGAGAGGTTAGCATGCGCAACCTTAACCTGATCGCTTCGTCAGTGTTGCGAGCAATTAAAAAGATGACGCTTTTGCTCGGAATTGACCGAAGATGTGAATGCTTGTTTATGATCCATCTTGTGATTGGATCAGTGATCTTTTTTTTTTTTTTTTTTTACTCTCTGATCTGTCCCAAAAGCCCGGATTGTGTCAAGACTAGTCTATATGCGCCACGTGATGGGCCAGCGACCGGTCCTAGGTCTACCTCACCCCCTCGCCCAAAGTCAGCCGGGATAGGCTCTGTGTCACCCACGACCCGACTGAGGTTCCGCTACAGAAATTCCACGAATGGCATCGATTATGCCAATGTGCCGACATAATTGACGCGACAAGCCGAAGTTCAGCCCCTAGTCTATATCTTCGACTCAAAAGCTGTGCTGATCTCAAATCCAAAGCGAGGCAAGGCCGCCATCTACAGGGATCTGTTAGTCATTGCAATGGTTTACAAACCTCAAATTTCACAGCGAGGCTCGGTCACAAACTCTTCCACAAAAAAGGGGACAAAAGAACAACAGCAGCCCCATTTCTACAATTTGAGTCCACAAATTTAAATGATGCCATTCCTAAGAAATCACGATGTCCCGTGTGATTCTTGCGGGCGACCTGCTATGGGCGGTTGACTTCCTGTTTCTTCCCACGCATGACAGCAACGTAAGCTTCGCCGGGCAAATTCATCCTAAAAATGAATTCCGAACCTGCGCAGCGTTCGTCACCCCCCTCGCCCGTCCGACCGCGTTTCACCCTCCCGCCCCAAACCGCCTCTTTGCGCTCGCCGTTTTCCAGCCGAGTGATAAACGTCCATCTGCGATTGGCCGACACCTGCCGCGACCCCCCCTCACCTCCCCCGTCGTTGCCGCCGACTCCGCGAGGTCGTAAACAACAGCTCGTCTCCCGCGGCAACCGGGCGTCTCCATGGACGCGAGGGCCGCCTCGACCACGCGTGCACGCGAGGTGGAGGACGACGGCGACACGTGACGACGGCCGACGGTGCGTGTGTGCGCGCGTGTGCACTAATGAGCGATCATAAGTGAGCAAATGTTTTCTCTGGGATCCACTAATGTTCACCAAACACTCTCACTTGGGCACACACACGTACCTGGTGGGCGTGCGTGTGCGTGTGTGTCATTAGTATGCCACACTGAGCTGTGTCCATATGTCACTAAACACAAGCATGTTTTATTAATCCTGCAGTGGGGGGGGGGGGGGAGGGAACGGCAGAAACGAGGAAGAGGAGGGAGAACTCCGAGGAAGTTCAAAGGTGGAAGGAGAGAGGAGGCGAAAGGAGGACGGAGGAGGTGGGGGTGGAAGGAAGGAGGCGAGGATGGAGGAGAGGCTGAGGAAAAGCAGGAGGGAGGGAAGGAGGAGGAGGGGGGGAGATGGACAGATGGAGGAAAGGGACCCAGGAGACGAGTCATTCATCACACCAGCATGCCGCCTGCACTCGTTCACCTCCTATCTCCCTCTGTCAGGTCTTTCTCGTCCCTTCTTCCATCTCCTCTTCCCCCCCTCTTTCATCCCTCCATCTCTCCAGCCACTCGCTTGTTACTCCTCACATCTGGTCTCATTCCCCCCCCCGCCATGTTGTCGTCCTCGGCGGTGCTATAAAGGGAGGCGAGAAAAGATTCTGACCGGTGTGAGACAGCAGGTTGGGGGACAGCAGGCCGGGCAGGCCGGGGTGAAGAAGCCTCGGGCTGTCCTGGATGCCGGCGCCGGAAGAACAACGCTTGGGAGGACGACCCGGACGAGAGCTGCAGGCGAGAGACACAGAGAGGAGGAATCAGAAACGCCATCGCAGCATTGGTGACGTCAAGAGAAATAAGATTTGGAAATTGAAAAAAAAATGGAAAATTCCATTCTTCTTAAAAAAAAAAATGTTTCCCCTCTCATTATTGTGATTGGGATCTATTATATGATATAATCTTCAGGTTTTCTTTTTTGACACGTTACAACATCAGAGCAAGATAACAACATTCCAAAACTCTTGTCAAAAAATAATTGGCAAACATTTCTCTCTGTTGCAAAGTTAATCAAATACGAAAGGACAACATCAAGCGGAAATTGACAAAAGTTATTTTATTGGCCGATTAATCCACGATTGGAATTTTATTTTGCCAAATATCGGAATCTGCATCGGCCTCACAGAATGTGGATCGGTCGGCTCTGATTGATGACCAGCAAGTATGGGTACTTTTTTTTTTTCCACAATACATCATGAGTCAGAGATAACAACATTCAAACATTACAGCCACTTCCAAAAAAAAAAAAAATAATAATAATGATGATCAAAATAATTCAATGTCTGACAATTTTTCCCACTGTCAAAAAGTTAAACAAATACTTAAGGAAAAAGTAAAAATCAAATGCATTGTTAAAGCGTTAGAGGACCAAAAAAAGTTCTTTTATTCATTTTCCTTTATATATCAAACAATTATTCTGTGATTGTAATTTTATTCGAGCAAATTTTGGAATTGGCATCAGCCTAAAAAAAAATCTGTAGTACGACCCGACAGATTAATCGGACAAAATTAGATTTTTTAAAATTGGTTGCAAGAATATAATGACATTCAAACATTTGCCCCAAGACCCCCTCAAAAAAAAAAAAAACATATTAGTTGTTTTTCTAAATCGCAATATTCTAGAGTGCTTTTTTTTAAACAATTTTTTTTTGTGGTTAGTACGCAGCAACGGCTTAATACCATTTCCATTCATTTGCAGCACCATCAACCGGCGACCTTTTGACCTTGGCGGTACTTTATCGTGCGTCAAAGCGACGACGCAACCTCAAACACGGCCACGACGCGCTCATCTGACAACTAAACCCGAAAACCCAAGCAGGCCAGCGCGCGGCGGGGCGGCTCGCTCTAACAGATGGCCTCGCAAAGTCATTTACACCTAGCGAGGAGAAAAAAAAAAAAAAGCGACGAGAACGAGACGCGTCGCTGCAAAACATCTCCGTCGTCATGCGACTCCTCGGAAGATGGAGACGATGCTCGCCAGGACTTTTGAGGCTGGTCCCGCTGGGAGGAGCGCCGTGGAGGGTGTGAAAAGATGTGGCGGGAAAAGCAGCGTTTGGGACCAGAGCGCAAACACACACACGCACACACCCCAAGATACACACACACACACACACTGAATGTGGAGCAAAGCAGCATGAAGGACAGGATAAGAGACACCTTTACTTTTCATCTGAACTCAGATTCACCTCTCTACGTCACACTCCTCCATGACCACATGAAGGCGTGTGTGTGTGTGTGTGTGCGCGCGCGTGTGTGTGTGTGTGTGTGTGTATACAAAAGACACATGATATCGCCTTCTCATTACAGTTCTTTGTTCTGTGTGTGTGTGTGTCCCGTCGGGTTGCCATATGTCGCGTATTAATCCTCGTCAGTGGTCCACTCACTCTTCCACACAAAGAGCAGGTCGCACACACACACGCACACACACCCACGCACTGACCTAAATTCATTTGTTAACCTTGAGTGTAGTGAAAGCCTTAAATAGACATCGGTCCTCCTCGCCACGGGGGCCGGAAAACAGACTGGAGTCGCCAAACAGTCGCACTCAGGACGCGCGGCACTTTATTGTCTCAAGACACACACGCACGCACGCACACACACGCACGCACGCACACAAAACGATCTGACGAGCCACCTTGAAGTAAGTCTTCTCACTCGGACACGCGCACCATCTCCTGTCCTCCCAAATGGCCGTTTCTATAGCGACGGAGCCTTGATCAATACTTCGTCATCGGCTGTGATGGCCGGTCAGGGTCGGTCTCACTCACACACACGCACACACGCACACGCACACAAACAGGCATGGCGGTGAATAAGCACGGATTGGCGAAGCCGTTTGACAGATTGATTTAGCGGGAGACGAGCAGAGGTCACACACGCGCACTCGCGCGCACGCTGACAGCAGCGTAGTTTATCAGAGGCGGGTACGGTCAATACGTTGGGCCGAGTGAGAGGTCGCCCCTCTTTAGCGAGCATCTTTCATCTTGCTCGCATCGCTCCATCCGTTTGGCCAGCTCATCTGTCCATTTCCTGTCTGGGATTCTTCCTCATTCCTCCTCCTCCGCCTCCATTCAAGAGTCGATAAGTGCCGTTTTGGTACAGCGGGATCACTCACATCTTTGCCTTGGAGCTCAATTGTTTTTTTTTTGTTTTAAGGAGACACGAGAGGAACGGATGCGCATGTCCGTCCACTAACACGGTCACTCAACTAGTCGATGAATCGACTAGTCTGCATTTAAAGCTTGAAGTCCACTAGTGGCTAAGGGCTAGCCAATTAGCAGCCAGATGCTAACCTGAGCTCACGACAACCAATCTTGTTCGATGACGCCCATGTCACTCACCGGGCAAGCCCCGCCTCCTTTTCAAGGCACACACATTCAAAGTCACGCGTACAGTGAACTGTATCATAAAGAAAAATCTTTTTTTTTTTTTATCTGATTGATTGACTCGGACTGGACGTTCATCACCTGATCGTCAAATACAAAAAAAAAAATCTTTAGTTGTTCATCCACACACACAAACGCACACAAACACACACATCCTAATCATGGACTCTCACACCGAAAGAGAGATGGATGTTTACTTTCATCCGCGCTCGCGCCGCTTTGATTGGGCAGATGAATGACTTCATCGTTCGCGGACGTGCGCGTGCGACAGCAAGTGTGAAAGGAAGAGAGACGGCCGAGGTAGCCGATAACAAAGTATTGATCGATAAGAGAAGTAGAGCGAAAATAATTTCAGGAGGAGGGGTGGAAAAAAAAAAAGGAAAACGGCAAGATGAAGAAACAGGAAGTAGAATTGACGGATGACACGCCTCACTTCCTGCCCTTCCCATAAGATCGAGTCGTCTATCCAGCCTTTCTTATCGAGGAACAGGTGTGCGGCGGGACAGGAGGCAAAAACACTCTTGCATAATTAACCAGCACGACATTAAATATTAAACAGCTCTCACACACACACACAATCGCTGACGAGACAAGTTATACAGGTTGATGCGCTAACGTGTGTCTGCATGTCTCTACAAAAAGTGTGTGTCTGTTTTGGTGAAGGCTTCAAGCGTCATTACCTTACTTCCTCAGCATGTTGGCAAACACACACAAACACACACACACACAAACACACACACACACACGCACGGAGAACGCTCTCACATGTTAGTATTTAGGAAGCTCAACGATAAAAGTGCTGAGCCCTCTTTTGAAGTCGCCCAAAACAACAGGAGGTTTTCACCTTGCGAAGGCGGCCGGAGGTCACAAGCGACAATACGGTTATTTTCATTATTTGCATTGAAAAAAAAAAAAAAAAAAAATTACAAGCTAGTGGACCAAACCGAAGAAATCTGTTGATATTGTGAATGCGATTTAATACACAATTATGTGGGGTTTTTTTTGCAAACAAGCAATAAATTAATTTGTAATCTAATCAATATCACATATATTATACAAACAGTAACAGCGAACAAAACAAATTTGTGGCCACATCACGTCAACTCTTCATGTTTGATGAAACAATTTGTTCATTTCTGAGGCCGAAGCGACGGACTGATCAAGCACAGTTTACTTTTGTTATTTGCCCCAAATTGTCGTCGTTGCGATTTGAAAATATCAACTTCAATTTGATTCGTTGTTCATCCCTACGTAGCATAAACAATAATTATCAAATGAACATTCACATACTTTCTGCATGATGCACTTATTCCGAAAGACAAGCTGTCCCACTTCCGGGAGTGGCAGGCGCTTACGTAGCCATCCTTCTTGAATAAAAAAAAGGATCAAAACACTAAATAGCACATTTTTGTGGCTGCTGGTGTGACGCAACTCAATTTGTCATTGTCGCTATCAAAATAAAATGAATGCGGGGGACGATCATGTGACCGGAGGCAGCGTTTTGATTGGCCACCTGAATTTCTACTCTTCCTTCGTAGCTCAAGCAGCACACACACGCGACGTTTAGCACCTCGCGAGGCCAAAAATTGCAAACCAAAATCGCAATTTGTATGAAGGCCTTGCGAGGTGGAAAACTCAACAAAGATGACGGGAACACGACAAAACCTTCTGCCTCCAAATCTAAACTGTAAAAGCTATGCTAGTTTCCATTTGACTGTCCTTGTTTTTTAGCATTTTTTTCTTAGCATTAAGCTAGGAGGCTTTGAAGGACATTTTGTATATTGTGTGTATCTAGTGTATATTCTATGTACTCTCACGAGTCACGTTATTCTAATAAATATTGCGTCTGTGAAGTATGAATTAAACGGAAAAATGTTACGTTTTATTTATGCATCCCAGGGCGGCCATTTTGTCCTGTACTTCCACTTTCTGTCAACTGAAAACGACATCGCAGTGCCTCCCACTAAGTAACGAATGTTGACGTTTGTTCAGGGTTCATTCTTTTGTGAACACGTTCAAAATTTCTTGCCGTCCAAGAAAACTGTTTGCGACCATTTCAAACCGTTTTGTACGCCGAACGACTTTGCGAAACGTTTGTGAGCTTGAATAAAGCCTGTTGAAAATAAATCAACATTCGTCATCTTACTTCAGTGGGATGCTTGCCAACGTCACATGACCAAACCCAGCAAAGAGGTGAGCCGTGACGGTCGTTATCGGAACCGTTTTTCATTTAGTTTCAGTCGACGCAAAATGGCCGCCGTCTCTGATAGAAAAAAAAATGGATGGATTTTTCTACATTAATCAGAATGTCGCGTTAAGTCGAGTTGGGAGAGAACATTTTTGACGTGACTTCCCCTTTAAACAAGCTGCTGTTTGAATATTGGTTTAATATATATTTTTTTTTTTAGTTTTACACTTTGCCTTTTGCCATTTTTGGGAGTTCAATTACATTTACAATGTTTTTTAAAAAAGTGCGTAGTTACACGTGTGGAGGGATAAAATTTCTCTACATGTCCGATTTTCACCTATCGAAGGAGTGAGTCTGGAACCTTTCGCCCACGATAGCTGGCGGGGGGTGTGTGTGTGTGTGGGGGGGGGGGGGTCCAGTAGTTAATTTCCAGGCCCTCGCTCCCCCGCTCACCTGTCCTCCCCCCTCCTCCCCCGGCCGTTAAGTCAGTGTAATGTAAATGATGTGCCATCGATCGCCCCTGACAGTGCAAGGACGCTCACCTCTCTCCTCTTCCTCCTCCTCCTCCTCTTCTTCTTCTTCTTCTTCTTCCTCATCGCCCTGTCATCTCTTCCCGAGCCTCCCGCCGACACCCCCGGCCCCTCACATCTTTCATCTCTCTCTTTCTCTTTCTCTCTCCATCCTCCCTCCCATGAGTCGATGCCTCGCCTGTCATCTTTCATCCCTCCGTGTTCCTCCACTTAAGTCCTCCTTCACTCGTCGGTGCCGCCATCTTTTGTCTCTCGGTCGGCTCGTCAGGCGAGCCAGGTGGGAATGAAGGCGGAAGTGGCTTGAAATGAAAGGTAAACTTCACGTTCGAACGCCAACATCGTGCCATCCTCAAGTTGGGGAAAAAAGTCATCGGACTATTTTTGAAGCATTGTGAGAAAAATAAATCTACAATTAGAGATACTTAAAAAAAAAAAATCGACTTAAGTACTATGCGCCACATGTCATCCCAAGAGTTTTCCTTTACGCTTTCACCCCCCCCCCCCCTCGATGACATTCCTGTCCGACTCAGAGGGCGTCATCCTCCTTTTCTGCTGAGTTGGTGCTTCACACACACGTGCGTGCGTGCGTGCGTGCGTGCACACACCACAGCTGTTGAGAGACAAGCGTGTGTGACAGTGCGCATGGGGGGGGGGGGGCTTTATTGGATTGTCTGTGTCCTCTATTTGGATAAGGAGAAGGGAACGAGGGAGCAAGGAGGGAACAAAGGACGAGAAGAATCAGAGGGTGGCGCAAACGAGAGGGATGGAAAGTCCAATTATTGCGTCGTCAACTTCAGGACGACGACACAAATTAGTGCGCGCGCGTGTGTGCGTGCGTGTGCGTGTGCAAGTCTGTGAACACGTGCTCTCTCTCCACACACACGGACTGAGAAGGTAAAGCCTGGATCCTACAATAAGTCCAGTTTTATGACTCGTGTATAACACCAACAGCTGAATCAATATTAGTTTACACTGGGTCACAGTGGACACACACACACACACACGCACGCACGCACGCGCACACACAAACACAAGGATGTCTCTCTCACTGTGCTTTCATGAACACGCATCACATCTCCTGGAATATGTTTTTACTGTAGATTTACACACTCACACCATTTTTGGGGAATAGAGAGAATAACCTGGTCATTTACGAGAACACACACACACACACACACACCAAACTCATGATCCGCACGTACACTCGTGGTCCAACTGATCACATAAGTCACGGTTCGGATCGTATCACGGATTTTGAGTCATGGATCGGATAGCTTTTCAGATCATAAAAAAAAAACATCAATAGAGCTTTGTTTCTATTTGATTTTTTAAGGCTTTTAAAATAAAATAAATGAATAAATAAATCAAATCAACTCCTAATGTCTAAATTAAAGTAGGATATATTCTCTGTGTGTGCCGATGCACTGGTCACATTCATTCAAGAGTTTGATTCTTTTCATGCCGGTGACTTCTCTCTCTCTCTCACATGTACACGCACACACGCAGAACAGAACATACACTTCATGATATACACGGACAACGGACGTTTGATCGACACACGTGTTGATAAAACTCACGACACATACACACACTGAGACGTCACGCGATAAAACTGGCCACAGTTGTAAAGTTTTACAGTGCTAAACGTGACGTTTGTACCGCTCTCGAGCTGGGCATGACGAAAACAAACAAGAGCGCGAAAATGATCAACCGTGAAAAATGCTACAAATCCAATCATCTTATCAAATTGCAAATCGTGTCGCCAAATGCTCATCGACTTCCTGTAGCGGGCGCTCGGGTCTCTTGCGGCCACCCGTAAGGCGGTCGGCGCTCTCGAAAAGTGAAAGGCCGAGTGGAACGTTCTGCTCCAAAAGACAAAGTGACACGGTCTGCGCCGTCAGGAGCCCTCGCACCAGCAGACGTGTCATTTTGCATTAAAGGACGCACGATGAGCTAAAAAAAAAAAAACAGAAAGACGATCATCACCAGTGTGGTCGTTGCCTTTCCGGGCCAGCCGTTCGGACCAAACTTTTTTGCGTCCCACCTCCGAGGCTGCTGCGCGGTGCTGAGTCAACGTCCGTCCGCTTTAATCGAGTCAGCAACGCTCCCGTGCTTATTTCGGCTGAATGACAATTCAAAGTATTCGGTTGAGACAGTGGCAAGACGGGAATGTGCTCGGTTGCGGCGGGAGTTACTTTGGCTACTTGGGCTAGCGCAGCTAATTCTGAAGAACTAATAAAAAAATTAAATAAAATAAAATAAAAATTCTGAAGAACCTGGGCAGATGAGCTTGACAATTCTGATTGGACAAAAAAAAAATACTCATAACATCCACTAGGAGTGGTAAATTAGAGCAGGGCCGTCCGACCTGGGGCGGAACGGTCAGACCCTCCGGCCTGGCTGGACGCCCATTTTTGGGGCGGGGGGGTGACAAATTTTTAAAAAGGGTTCAATTAACAAAGGCGGAGGTGGATTTTAGTCCAGCCCATGAACCGGACCCCTTGATGAACCTACTACGGATGCTTTTTTTTTTTTGTAGGAAGGGGGGGGGGGTTCAAGGGCCAACAATTTTTCTGAACAAGGTCAGAGGGTCGAGGTCGGATGGGTACCGAGATAGCAGCGCCGGTGGGCGGGAGACTGACCGTCAAAAAAGGCGTCCAAGTGCCCAGCTCTGAATAGACAGTTTCAAACATCAGAAGTTGGTGTGCGTCGCGCGCTGCTTAGCAGTTAGCATGTAGCGGCGGGAGGGCGAAGGGGGCGCCGAAGAATGTGGCGAGCCGTTTTGTAGGTCACTCCAAACAAAGCGTACGGGAAGTCCAAACACAGCACAAATAATATCGCCGTTTTCATCCTCGGCGGCAGGAAACGCTGCTCTTAATGTGCGCGCGGAAATCCAAAGCCAAACTTTCTCATGTTGGACACGCACACGCCGATGTCCGAGCGCGCAAAAACAAACGGCGATAATCGCGAGGACACACATTCCATCTCCCTTTACATGCATGAAGGGGGGGGCGGGGGGTTACAAATCTATAAACATGGCTGAGATTTGTCCAGTCCCAAAGGAATGCAAACAACAACAGCGCACACACAAAGAGAAGGAAACAAGAGAGTGGAATAACTCATGGAAGAAGGAGAAAGCGAAAGAAAGACACTCGGAGAAGGAATGAATCATCTGGCGGAGAAGAGAGGAAGACAAAGATGTGTGACAGGCGAGCTGAAAGGTTTTGGGGTGAAGGAGAGAAAGCGAAGCGGTGGGAGGGACTGATTAATGAGCAACCACGAAATCCGCTCCGTCTCCAGAAATGCTCCAATTGAAAAGCCGACTCCGTTCCCACCAATGTCCCGAGTTTCCGAGCTGTTAGTTTGCGACCCGAGCAGGTTGAGCAGCGACATAAAAAGCCGTGGAGTTTTCCCTCGCGGTCCGCTGGGTCCAAAGCCAAGCAGATCGCATTTAGTTTGACCCTGCGGAACGGCGACCAAAGAAAATAGGCCCGTCTCGCGGGAGCCTCCAGGAAATAGATGGCGCTCGATTTGGGAGACTTGGAGCGGCCATTGGAATGACTTCAACAAGGAGGATGTGAACTAAAGCATGAGAAACGGCACGTTCGGCTGCAATATTCGACACTGGCATTCCGCAGGGCTCTTGCTTAAGTCACCTTGCGAACAGAAAAGTTGCACTTTTTTTTTTCTCTTCATTCAGATAACACACTTACTGAGCTAAAAAAACTAACGCGAAAGCGTGCTTCCCCGGCCGGGTGGACAAAGGAACTGCTGGAGCGTAAAACCAGACAGAAAGACAAGAGAAGAAAAATGGATGAGTGAAAATGACAAGTGAGCGAGAGACGGACAGAGAGAGAAAGAGAACACGCCATCGGGTCACCACAGAGTGGGGGAGGTTTTTTTTGGGGGGGGGGTTTTCAAACCAGATAGAAACAGACACCAATGTCATTGTTTTCATTGTCTAATTCCAAGCACAGGGAGGAGGTGGAGGAACTGGATTGGGGTGAGGGGGGGGGGGACGCAACATGAGACCTGAGAGGGATTCACATTCTTGCATTTGCCACTTGTGTGTGTGTGTGTGTGTGTGTTATACCTCCATGATTCCATGACACACATATCCAAGTTGTCATTTTTAGACTGTATCATAAACTCACGTCACACGACCCTCGTCATAACAGAGCCGGTCCCAAACCAAGTCTAAAATTACTCCATGCTGGAAAAAAGTTTCAGACGCAAACACGGTCTACGTCAACAAATGTTATTTCTGTATTTTTTTTTTTTGGGAGGAAGGACGCCACATTTATCCTAGGATGTATTTTTTTTTTTTTTTTTACACCAAGCTGAAGAACTTTCCGTTTGAAACTCTCACACCCACCCACGTCAACATTCAACAATTACAAAAAAAAAAAAAAAAAGGGTGGGGCGTCCATTCCTTGCAGTTTTTCACAAGCTGATCGACGACCGATCGCCTCAACGCTCAAGTCTGATATTGAAAAACGAAATTCACCGCGGGTGTCGCTTTTGGGACAAACACGCACGCACGCAGCCTTGCTTACATAGACGCTCTTGCTGTCTTGTAAACCGCAATAAAGCCAAACACACACGCACACACACACCGTAAATCTCACAATAATACGTCCTCCGAGTGTAGGTGTGTGCGTGCGTGTGTGTGTGTGTTTATACGCGTGTCTTTTATAGGAGTTGTAAATTTGGCTGGCGGCATTGTTTTTATCAGCATATTTGCAAGCTGTTTAGCCAACGGTGCAGATGTCACTATTACGACCGCACACGCATACACACACACACGAGGCATTTGGCACCGCGTGTGTGTGTGTGTGTGTGTAAAATCCTCTATAGGTTCACCTGGCTGAGTGTTTTAATGTTTGTGCAGATCTCACACACACACACACACAAGTAAGCTTATCCCCCCCCCCCCTTTTTTAAGCAGATGCGTGTTCAATGTGCATGCAAGCGAGTGTGTGAAGGTCAGTCCTAGTGTGTGTGTGTGCGTGAGTGTGTTATTTGATTAATGCTGAGAACCGCGCAGTGTTTAGAAAGAGGTCGCAACCTTTCGGCGTCCATTCAATCAGACGGCGAGTGAGCAAAAACCTCCATCTTGCTTGAGCACGCACGTGCACGCACACGCTACATGCTACATGCTACATGCTAACAGCAATTAAGCTCAGGTGCGTCCACTGTCCTGATGGTTGCCAAAAGCATAATTTGTGTCTGTGTCGTTGCAAAAAAAGTTTTTTGTTAATAACTATGCAGGCGATTGCAAAAAGTTGTCTAATTTGATTCTGGAACGTTCCGGTTCAGTTTTTTTGTGTAATGACAAACTTTGGCCTCTTTGAGCTGCTGATCTTCACTTTGTCTGAGTCGACACTTTAGTTTTTTGTTTTTTTTTTGGGGCCCTGCCGCCTCATCTTCGCACTCTTTCTTCATTTGCTCACCGCGGCGTTTGGCTCTTTGAAGCCCCCCCCTAGCCCCCGCGGCCCCAGCCAATTACGCTCTGTTTGTCCACCCGTTTTCAATAAAAACGCTCCCTCCCGCCCTCCCTTTACCCTCCGTCCACCTCCGGCTGCTTCGGTCCACTCCAGCCGTCCTCCTCCTCATCATCCCTCCTCCTTCGCCTCCCTCTGCTCTCCTTTTTCATTTTTAATTAACTTCTTTTGTAACTTGAAAGCAACCTGCCCCCAACGCCGCCCCCACACACTCCTCCGCTGTGCCTCTTGCGCACACACACGCGCGCACACACACACACCCACACACCCCCACACACACGTGTAAGTGGAGGTTAAACAGGCTATTTACATTTCAGTTACAGGCAGATAGCAAATAAATGATTAATGAGGCCGCAGATTAGCAGCGTGGCGGTTATTTTAGCCTATCTTAATTTAGCATTTAGCCTTTTTTGTAGCGGCTACTTTAGCCAAGCTTCATTTAGCATTTTGCCGTTTTTTTAAAGACTTTATGGGGACTTTGTGATTTCAAAACATATTGAGTTCTTTTTTTTTTTTCTAAACATGGTCTCAACAACTCACGTAAGACGCCGTTTGCACCAAGACGCCAACTTCTTGTCTGATCGTGACCAAGCTCTGGTTGAGAGAATCACATGATTCTTTTTTTTTATTTTTTTTTTTTTAATATAATTTGCTGTCATTTGATTGATCTCAAATCAAAGATAATTTATGGACATGAATTTGAATTATTTCCGGTCATCAAATGATCTCCAATTACGATACAGTTCGTGCATTTTCATCGTGATACAATGACGCTATGAAACTTACAACATAATCTATATCTATCTATCTATCTATATATATATCTATATATATATATATATATATATATATATATATATATATATATATATATACACACACACACACATCATTTGGGGCTCCGTGAAAAAGGAAAGTGCAAATATAGTTATTGAAGGAGTGTGTCACTAAATCAAGCATGAATTCAAACCTATCAGGATATAAATATGCTACAGGTAGTTGTCTGCTTATACTACACAAATAGAAATCGGTTAAATACATTTTCATATATTGAAAAATAAAGTATGGACATTGACAGCCTTTTCAACCATCTTTGCCCCCCCCTGCTGCCCGTCGTGCTGATTTATGGGTGATACCAATAAGTCTGAGATGGACGACTAAAGAGAACGTGCGCGCTCGCGCACGCATTCTCACGAGAAAAAAAAGCAGGAAGTTACAAACTGAAAAGACACGGCCACATTGTTCAGCCTGAGGAGAAAATTACAGTGAGTGTGATGGTTCTGTGACAAGCCATCACAAGCGCACGCGCGCACCCTTTTTTTTTGCGCTCAGGTAATAAACGTGTGTCTTCATCAAGACCACCACAGCACATTTGTCTTCATGTCGTCGCCCACCGTCTTGGTGGGAAAACAAAAGAAACTACAGAAATAAATGAAGGAGGCTGGACTGTCACGTTTAACACGCACGCGCGCGCGCACACACACGAATGACGAGAGCTTGTTCGTCTGCGAACGTCTCAGTCAGTTTAACCACTGTTATTATTCTAATCATGATGACATGTTTTTAAATGGATTATTATACGTTTTCATTAATAACACACTGTCTGGTGGGGGCTTCTTGACGGGCGCACACACGCATACGCACATGCACACGCGAATGGTAAATAAATGCACACAAGCCAGGAAAGTAAAAAAAGAGGAATAAACTTTGTCAAAACACACACACACCTCTGTCATGTGTCCATATGCTAATTAAAATTTGTGTTAATGACAGGCTGTCTGCTAGAGAGGACACACACACACACGCAAAACCTTTTTTTAATTGATTTTGGCTGCAATTATTCCGTAGCAACACTAGGACTGACGTGCACTTGCTCGTCTGAAGCGGGTGACAACTTTTCAATGTTTTCATTAATAACAACTTGTCTTTCCGACACACCCGCACAGCAAATCTGTCGCTGGGGTAAATGTTCTTTTGGAAAAAGGTGCGAGGCGGAGGACCGATGAACGAGGGAATAAAAGATGTGTTTGGGGACGAACGGGAAGTGAGTGAAAGGCGGGAACCAACAGGAAGTGTGTGAAATGAACAAAATGGATGTCGAGATTACCTGGCGGACGAGAGGAAAAGCCACTGTGACACTCCCTAATGTCATTTCCAAAGCAATCTGCTAAGTGCACCTAAGTGTGTGTGTGCGTGTGTGCGCGTGTTTGCAGGCATCCAATAATCTTGTTGGCGACGACAACATCCCGCTCCCGCTCCTTCGCCTCCATCACCTTCAATCGTTGCGAGCCAACAAGTTCCACATTCTTTCAAGCAGTTTCAGTGGCGGCGCCAAGGCTTGTCACGTGACACAACGTAGAACGACGACAGACGCCGTTCTAGGAATTCATCCTTGCGCTCCACCGTCCAGGCATGACCATTCAATCCGGACTCCATTCATGTTAAGCCTGATTTGATTCGTCGTGCCGCAGAACAAGACAATAAGATAAATTTGAGGTTATTAAACTTAACGAAAAGCAACAAAATAATTACAACTTGAATAAAATAAACAGTTTTGCTAACACATTCAAATAAAATTGAGAGTCCTTTTTTTTAAAAAAAACAAAAACAAACTGGAACTACATTTTACTTTTACAAAACTATCATTGTGGCTAAAATGTCCTTTGTTTTCATCTTTGTCAATTGACATTACACAAGATTTCTGGGTTCATTTTGAATTCATCCTAATTTTTTCAGTAGAACTTTACCGCCGTACAGAAGAAGAAAGGTTGAAAAGTTCTTCGGGAATTGCTGTTTACCTTATGGCACAGTATTAAGTGACTTTTTTTTTTTTTTTATCTTGCATGCGACAATTATGCACGTATACATATATACATAAATTAAAACTAATAATAAATGAATGAATTAAAGATTCATTCAATCATTATAAACCGGCTGCGGTTTTACAGTATTGCAATTGCAGCTCTAAAATGGATCATTTGGCTAAATATTTTTTTCTATATTTAAACACAAACAATCAGCAAAACATGGAGACAGACTATGAAACAGGCAGATAGTCTTTATCCTCCGTGAAAACTCACTAATATTACTGCAGCTCACTAAGTCATTTAGTTGTGAAACTCTTCTTTGCTCATTATGATTATCAGCATTATATGCATTTGACTCTGATCCGTGCATGCAAACGTCATCTTCGGACCAAGACTTAAGCGCCTGACTTTAAACGTCTAACTATTTAATTAGCAGCCTCCTCAAAACACACACGCACACGCACACCCAAACACGCACACACACACAAGGAGAGTGGATCAGTTATTTTCCACGGTGCAGCGGGTCGGATTTCTGACTTTGATCTCCACCTCTCTCCCCATGATCCCTCACTCTCCTCTCATCCGCAACACGGAGTCAAAGAGAGAGAGAGCAGCCTCCCTCAGAGTCTCTCGCCCGGGCCACCTCGCCACAATTCCTCGAGAGAAAGTGACATCACTTAAACGCCACAAAAAGGAAGCGGGGCGGTCAACTCAGAATCTGGCGCGTTTTCGAGATCCGGCATCAAAACGGCCGGGCGAGGGCGCCTCTGCTGGCCAATGACAGACATGCAAGCTGAGCCCGCGTGACAACTGATAGCGCGGTTTGTGCGCGACACACTCGCCCTGGTTGTGTTGCCTTCTGGCTGAGGTGTGTGTTACGATCCATTGTGCGCCATTAAAGCAACGTTATGCCCCGTGGAAAAGAATGAAAAAAAGCCAGCTGATGAAAAGGTTTCAAAGTGAACGGACATTGATAGCGATCAGAGCTTTAAAAAGTGTTATTTGGGAAATGTTGGGTGGAATAACGTTTTCTCATTGCAGCTTATAAATTAGTTCACGTAAAAAGAAAATAATTGTATTTTTCCAAATAAAATCGAAACGTAGTACAACAGTAAAAGTACTCCTTAGAAAATGAGGATTGCCAACTCTGCTTTTCACCATTTTATGAACTAACGTCAGAGCAAAAACAAATTGATGTTAGCCACGCTAGTTAGCTCGCTAGCAAACTTCCTCGGGAGCATATTCTGACGGTATAAGTTTGAGCAAAGCCATTGCGGTGTGGTCATTTCAGTTCTTCAATATATCGTTGTTTAAACGGTTGGGTAAACGATTTTCCATTAAATGCGTATCGTCGTTGGATTGACAAATATAAAACTAAAATATAAAATTAAATTGAAGCACAACAATATAAAGACTTCCTGAAAATTACCTTTCTCTGCTCGTCTTTGCCACTTGAAGTAACGTTACAGCAGAAATGAACTGATGTTAGCCACGCTAGTTAGCTAAATTGCTAGTTATTAGCTTTGATGGCGAGAGTGTAGTATTTATTTTCTGCTAACATTCATAGCTACCTGTAAAAATTCATCAAGATCACGTCGTACATTACTGTTAGCTTGAAATTGTCGGCGTGATGTCTAGCGCTCTCACAAAAAAAAGAAAAAAAAAAAAGAAACGGCCTCCGGGCTAACCGATTGTTGTCGACAACACCCACAAAATATCTGCGACCACAGATGGAAAGTTTTAGCGCTTTTGAAGCATTGACTTTTTAAAAATGTGGCATACATTGAAACCGGTAACCAGCCCATGCCTCGCAACGAGTTCACGTTCCGACTACGCGCCAACGTTTAACATTTTGAAGTCGCCCAATCGCAAAAATCGGCCATTTTACAGCAACGTGAAGGCCTTCGTCGGCAAAACGTGAAATCCGACGCCGCACGGTCGACAACAGTGCAGCACAAATATCGATAATAGACTTCAACTCGACTTCCATCTCGTTGGACGCGACAACAGAAATAATCTTTCATCGTGTGTGACCGAGAAGCTCGAGCACACCAAAAAGACTGCAACTTCTGAATATACGCTCGTGTGTGTTGTCTCCAACAGCCTGTCGTGATAAGAAGAGCCCAGAATAACACTTCGACATCAGCAAGCCCTCGCCTGTCACTCACTATCCATTCACACGTGCACACACACACAAACGCACGCGCGGGTGAGCGCGCGCACGCATACGCACAAACACAAACACGCATCTTATTCGTGGTTAAACAACAAAAAATGACTTCATAAAATAAGATGTAATTGTCTTCTGACTCGCGTTTTGTTTTTTTGTGGAGTCGCCAAAGTTTAGTTGCGATGTTGCACCTGCTCGGTGTTGACCATCTCGCGCAGATGCGCGCTCACTGGCGGCGGAGATGAAGCCCAGTGGGAGTTCATCTTTCTTTTAATTTTTTCCCTTTCCCAGCACATGATTTGAAGGAAGGGGGGGGGGTCACTGGAGGAATGTCAATATGATTTGAAAGGGTGGGGGCGGGGGGGGTTAGTGTGTGTTCAGCAACAATGGCTCTCCAGCTGTGTTGTTGCATGCGCATTCGCTTGATTCATTATTACCTCTGACATGCACCGCTGTGATTGCGGCAACGAAGAGAACAAATGAATGATGAACATTTCAAACGGAAGTCAAACAAGAAATGTAACATCACGAATTGGAATAAATCCACACCGTTAAGTTTTTTAAGTTTAGCTCGGCACTTTTAAATAGTTTTGGCAACATTCTACAATGTGAACTTTTCACCGACCTGGCGCTGGTGCAGTCCTGGTACAGGATCTCGAAGTCCTTTCTGGAGATGAGCTTGCATCGGTTGACCCCGGGTTGGATGGCGCCGAGCCCCCGCAGCACACGCACCTGCTCCACGGTGCACACCACCGGCGTGATGTCCAGCCTCTTGAGCTTGGTGTAGACCGTGTGCAGGCCGCCCACCAAGTGCTTCAGGAAGAGGTCGAAAACCTGCGGCAGGCAAATCAGCTCCTGGCCGTGCACGCAGAAGCTGGCCACTTTGACGCCGTGCACCTCCACCAGCTTGCACTCGCCGCACGGCCCCGGCACCGGCCCCGACCCGGAGGAGCTCAAGGCGGGCGAGCCCAGCGCGCCGAGTCCGCCGAGCCCGGACACCAGCGGGGCGACGGCGCCATTGCCCAAGGCGGCCAGCGCGCCACCCGGCGCGGGCAGGAAGCCACCGAGCACGGTGCCGCCGCTCAGCCGCGGGGACAGCGAGTGAGGGTGAGAATGGGAGATGCTGTGCGCGGGGCTGGAGGTTCCGCTGGGAGCCGCTGAAGTGTGGACCGTCTCCGGGGGTGAACGGTAAAGCGAGGCTGGAGTTGGGGCGCCCGAGCTCGGCGGAAGGAGTGAGGGGGAGCCAGGGAGCGACATGTTGGAAGTAGTGCGGGAGCCGACACACTCTCCCGGAGTCTCGTGTTCTCTTTAAGGTTTTCCACTCGTGGTCGTGGTCGTGGTCGTGGTCGCGCTCGCGCTCGCGGGTCTGACGTTCCCAACGTCAACTCGGCCCTGGAGCACCTTGCGCCCTCCGCGTCCGCTCAGCGAGTACAAGCGACTTGCTTACAAGCGGACGCACACACGCGGACGTGGCCCCGCCCATGACAAGGGAGCGACATGTGGTTGGACCAATCACAGAAGACGCCGTGCAGCACAACAGCAGCGATTGGTCAGAAGGCGAAGCGGGTTGGACATTGGGCAAGCCTCTTCCGTTTTAGTCGAGAGAAAGTTTTAAGAGTGGACCGCTGCATACTCGCGCTTCGGCAGCAGCGGATTAACTTTTTTTCTTTTTCTTTTTTTCGTGTTGTAATGTCACTCAACTTTCTTCTTCAATGGTGCCTTGAGATACGAGATGACATAGTTCCGTGGCCAGGCTCCCAAGCAAATAGCAGCTTCACAACTACTTTAAAAATGACTGTGTAAAATGGACAATATTGTTTCTCACAATTGATCAAATGTTCCTTCTGCATTGTGCGCTTCGGCCACCAGGGGCAGTATAATACAGACGTTCATAATGAACCAAGAAGACTTTTATAACTGACTATAAACTGCAGTACATCTGTAATTCTTTGCAGAGGATGAAGAACATATCCTGTGAGTATTTAAAATATGATGACACCGCTCCACAGATGCTATTTGTCAGCCAGTCTATAACATTTTCCATTGTGTGTTAGCATTGAGCGAGCAGACTATGTGGTTGTTTTTAAATACATGTTTTATGCACTTTGTTTTATGTTTAGTTTGACAGTAAAAATAACTGAGGCACTTGTAAATCAAAGCCCTGCTACATTTGATGCTTCAACTGCGTCGTTAATGAAGAACAGACTCTATACGTCCATTCCGAATGCGCGTGGGCGCGCGGAGCAGCTCACGTTGACCTTTGATTTACCGAAGGTTGGATGTTTGAGGGAGGGGGTTGAAAGCAAACTAATTGACACCAGGAGATGGTTGGAGTGAAAGAAGATTAAAAGCAGCAGCGAGGAGGAATTACTCGCGCGTAAATGGGATTGAGTGGTGTGGATTACAGACCGGCTGCTTTTTGTAATCCCGTGTAATCCCATTACACCGAGACGCTGCGACTGAATGGGGGAAAAAAAAAAAAAGAGGACGCCGTTACCTCGCGGAAGGTGAAGCGCAAGCGTCAAGTGATGAGGAGAGAAAGCGACGCCACGGCCAAGTGGAAAGAAAAGTTCAACCTCGCGCGCGACGAGAGGTGGCAAGAGCAGCCGAAGGAGCAAAGTGGGAAAACCTGTCGGCGAAATTGCTGGTGGTCCCGGAGGGAGATGAGGTTCGAAAGGATCTCCAGCCTCCATCAGGCTGATTCGTGTGACATAAAAAAATAAAAAATAAAAAAAAAACGCGCCTGCCTGAACGTCACTCGAGGGATTTTATTTTTTAATAGAATCTTAAAGCCACTCATCCATCTCTCACTCACACACCCTCCAGCTTTCATTAGTGCGTGTGTGTGTGTGGGGGTGTACGTGTGTGTGTGTGTGTGCATGTCAGCAAGTTTGTGACAAATTCGGTCATGACAGAGAGAAAGCAGGTCCGGGCTAATTCAATGCTAAATGCTAACAGACGGATTAATTGCCGACGCACTAATCACAATAGAAGGATTGTTTGCGGACTTTTTTTGCGGGAATTACAAAATTCAGTCAATAAAAATCCTTTTAGAGTCTTGAAGGAGTTGAGAATGAGTGGAAAAAAAAGTCATAATGCCAACAGAAAAACACTGAAGTGTTGTGGCCGCTCATATCGCACATAAACAATTTTGCCGCAGTTACTTTGAAAACGTAACTCAGTTACTTTAGGGATTACTTGCTTTGAAAAGTAACTTAGTTGGACTACCAGTTACTTTAAGAGTCCAGCAACATTTATCCAACAGATGACGACAACTCTGCGGAACAAAAAGTGACTCCAGGTTTTGCCACTTCACTGGAAGAGCGTTTTTAAGAATGGCCTTTAAGAATAAAACTTGTTTTTATTTATTAAAAAAAAAAAAAGTTTTTTCGGGATTGACTGGACCCACGTGGGTCGTCCCAAAATACCGACGGGAACTCGCCAAGCGGGCATCTGATGTCAACATCAAAGTGACAACCCGACACGTTTTTATTTTGGATTTCTTTGGCTGCGACGTGGTATCGCTAAATCTGTTCTCGTCACCGTTCGGCTGACTCCGACTGGCGAGAACGCACAAACGGCACCTCAGAAAATAAATTGTGACACATTTTCATTGTGAAAAGCATCACAAACCTCCTTGAGCTTGCTTCCGTCCGTCCGTCTGTCCTTCAGCTCTCCTTCCTGCTCTGCCCTTCATCCTCCGCTCGCCTTCTTTATCACACGCCACATAAAAGCTGCTCATCCAGAAAGAACAGACTTGATAGGAGCGCCGCCGCCGCCGCCGACGTTACACCGGAAAAAGATGCACGGATGGAATGAGAAAGGAATGAACGGCAAGGATGGCGTCAACAAAAAGTTGTCGAAAGATAACGACCGCTCGGCCGTCGTCCGAACGTGTCCTTTGCCTCAAATCAACTTTTCTTTCCTTCACCAAAAATGCAAGATGAGGCTTTTGTATTCATGTTGCCTTTGCCGGCAGCCACGTCGACTCGACACGCTGATTGATGATGGTTGCCGTCGGTTACCGTCGGTTGGCCTGTTTTTGGTTTACGCCAGACAATTTCTCTCATTTCTTAAAGTGTATGGGACACAATTTTTTTTTTTTTTTACAAATTTGAACGTATTCATTGCAACTCTGATATTTTATTGCTTAATACAGCATTTAAATAAATAAAATATCCACTTTCAGATTCTCATGGATTAAACATTGCAGGTTAAAAAACCTTCCAGGCAACAACAACAAGAAAATCCTGAAGAAGGCGGATATGACGTCATCGAGCCACGTGCGCTCGCTCGTCGTGCTTTTTTCTTCTGATTCATTTTTCTTAAACAGTAAAAACGGATCGACTAATTTTTAGCGACCGCTTGTCATCGCCATCTTCAGAGAGTGAAGATGACCCCGTTGGGCCCGTGATGTTACGCACGCACCGGGTCAAACGGCCTGTGGGCGGAGCCAACTCACTAAAACATCAAGTTTTTTTTTTTTTTTATTTCCTTTTTACCAACGTAATCATTGCGATCTTATTTGTACTTGTACGCCTTCTGTAAAAAATGTCCCATACACTTTAAGGTTAACACACACGCACACACAAACCTTACAGCCACTCAAACACACACACTTTAGTGTCTCTGTCACACTTTGCAGTCACGTTCACGCACACGTCCTGTCTGTTCAAAATGAGGCCTGAAATGAGCTCAACTCGCGCCTCCCAAAAGTCAAGCTCGCCCCCAAATTCGCGGAAGGCACATTTCCAGCATTCGCCGAGCGCCGCAGCGTCTCCGAGGCCGAAGCAGGCCACGGCTAAGGAGCTTTAGAGGATACGTGTCAAGTTGATTTCATTATTAACGTCTAATCAGCGCCATCCATCACTCTGACAGCCACCTCGTGGCAGCCGGCGGTCACCAAGCGTTGTCCAAACCAGTACTTGGGAGGGGGGGGGGCACACGGGCAGCCAGATTTACTTTGGAGAGGAGGGGGCTTTTCTTGAGGATGATTCAACTGACAACGATGACGTCTTATGTCGTCAAAATTTGCTTCAGAGTTCAAATTGGGAAAAATGCTCAATAGAAATGATTGCAAAAGTCTGCGTCAGCCTGACTTCGGGTACCTCGAGACAGAGTTGAGGTAACGCTGCACTTCGACAGGCATTTTTTTTAAGCAAGCATTTATCACCAAAGGACTTTTGCCACCGCGGTTGAAATCGAATCCGGCCGATTGGTTGGCGCAAACGCTCGTATGAAGAAATTGAAACGCACGAGCGACAACAACGCGCTTTCAAAACGTAACCATGGCGAGGCCCGCTCCTCGACGCCAACTCTCATCAAACTCAACGAAGACGCGCAATGTGACACGGCAAAGTAGAAGGCCGGGAAAATTTGACTTGGAAAACTTTATTGATCTGAATGCCAGACGGAATGACAGAGTGGGAGCGGGCGCTTTGAAGAGAAGTTTCAGTGTCGTTATCCCGCCACGCTATAATCCATCATATCTGCCAATCAAATTAACATATTTACACACACGCACACGCTCTGAGGCCAAATGATTAGTGCTAGGTTAATTAGCGTGATAATTAATAAGCCGGCAGACGTGCGTGTGTAACGAGCGGTTAAATCATATTCATTCCAACATTGATAAAGCAATAAAAAAAAAAAAGACTTTCAACTAGGAGGGTGGATATCACTTGAGCATTTAAATCAATGTATTAATTAAGTGTGCACGTGTGTGCGTGTGCGTGTGTGGTGTGCGTGCACGCATCGGGCCCAGTCGGCTGCGATAAGACAGGAAAGGGAGGGGGGGAGGATACACGGATGCCATTGAAGGAAAAGTCAGAGGGCGAAAGGATGGATGCGTGACCTGTTAGCGCGAGATTTAGTAGCTTTGCTGAACCTATGGTGGAATATCCACCTATGGAAAAAAAAAAAGTACAAAGAGAATGCGCATCGCTTTCGGGCCAACAATAAAAGTAGTCTTCGACGTTGATTGCAAGCAAAAAAAAAACAAAAAAAAAACAGGAGAGCAAAATCAAAAAGGAGCAGACACTCGGCCAGCATGCTAAAGTTGCAGCAGCTGGCATTTGCTGGCTAATTTGAGTAACTTCTGCGCGACGTGGACTCGCCGTCTCAGCAAAACAAGCTTAGCGTCATTTCCTTGGCGAGTTAGCATGGTACGCTAACGCCACTGTTTGCGAATTAAATAAAGCCATAAAATTCTAAACAGTTGCTCGTTACCATTAACGATAAAAAGTAGCGTCATAAACAGTGTGGCAGCCTCTGTAGAAAACGACCTCGTGAGCGCCAAAACTTTTCTCCGCAACGCGAGAGCAGCGTGGAAATGATGGCGTCCAAAGAACCTTCTTGTTGCCACGCCGCTCTGAGTTATTGGCCCGCGTTGGCCCACCAAGGTCGAGCCGGGACCCCGCGAGGCCTCCGTCAAGGTGAGCTCAATAAAACACTCGGAAGGTGAAACCTGCCTCCGGTCTTATCGGCCACCATGCGCCCCGCCCCCCCCCTCCACGCTTCTGTCTACCTAACGACCGCGATGGAAGGCCGGGGAGACGAGGGCGTAATTCTCGCACCTTTATCGGCACAATCCCAGACACGAGACGCCGAACAAAGACAAGCTGCGAATGAGACGTACTAGAGTGGACCACAAGAGGGCGCCAGTGAGACAACACGTCATCATCCTGCTGTGCTGTGGTTTGTCGGCGGGTGAAACGATGAGAAAATCAATCATGAGCTGTCAACAGCAACTAATAGAGTATGAGCACAACATATTAATGATACACTCGCACAATTTAATTGCTTTTAGGGTCAAAAAGGAACAAAGACTCACCAGGCCGCACAACACAATGCAAGGAAGTGGACTTCAAAAACGAAAATCAAACATCACACTTTATATTTCACGTGCCCCCCCCATAAAAATCAAGTTCTTTTTGAGAATTTTCTACAACTCCCCAAAGTAGCAACCATATATTTAATTTATTACTCATCTATATTTTAAATCATAATGCATAATACCAATGCAAAATATTCACGTGAGGCGCAGGATTTATTTTTGCCCACTTGGGTGCCCCCCCCACACATTTTATACAGTAATATCTGTGATTTTGAAAGTATGTGGCAATATATATGTCCAATTTTAAGAATGTTGCATTCCAGCGAGATGACAAAAATTGAACCGCAAAATGGTGAACGACGACTGTGACATCGCGTTTATTGCGTGCGGCGTAAAACGTCGTCTTTGTCGTCCGACCTGCTACAGATGTGCGCGCGTGCGCTTGTTTTGGGCGCGCGTGCGTGCGTGCTGACCTTTAGCAGTGTTAGCCAGTCTCAGCCATCACAGGAGGTATTAATGCACTAATCACATTAAACAGAGCATCATTAATCATCTGCGCTCAGCGCTGTCACCACCACGCAACGCCTAATCAACTCTATTGTTTGCGCGCACACACTCACACGCACACACACGCACACACTCAAGTGTGCAGATGCACTGGTCGTGGGAATTGCCGCGCAACAACAACTTCACCAGACAGCAATTAAAACAATACTGGAAAAACTGAATTTAAAATCTTTCACCAATTGGTGGGGACGGTCACGACTTCTCAGTAAACTGCAGTCATATTTTTTCGTAGTGAATTTTTTTTAGACATCTTTGCTTTTCTTTAGTATTTTTCAGACAATCATAAATTGCCAAAGCGTTTGCTTTGAAACATCATCAGTTATTGAAACAAAGCTTGCTTTTGGACTATCAGAGCAGGCGAGCTGTTCAACCAGCTTTCTGACAGAACTCAAAGTGTTAAATATGATGACTTGCGTTGTTTTGACAGTTCCTCACGGTGTGCCGCAAGGGTCTAGTGTTGGTCCACTTCTTTTTAAGATATGCTGGATACAAATGATGTGGGACAAAAATAAAAAATGGAAGTTGTCATTCTTTTTCAGATGACATGATTGTGTATTCTTTTGCAATTATATTTGCTGTTAACTATTTACAAAATGGATTTAAATCCCGTTTGTGAATTTTTTTCCAAATTGATCGCAAGCAACACAAAAGTGATATTTTCTAATATTCAAAGTCACGCAGCAGAATATTCCTTCTATCGTTACTCCTGATGGCTCAGTTATTGAAGTATGCTTTCAAACACTCGAGCGTCTTAGATGGCTCTCCTTGTCTTTTAAACCTCATGTCGAAATTCTTGTTCAACTGTTGTGACTTAAGTTGAGTTTCCATTTCAGAAACAAGTTTTTCTTTCCATGCAAGAAAGTGACTTGTTGCTGCAACATTTCTGGATTCGGGAGACCTTTTATAGACAAACGCAATAAATCTGTTGGCTTTTAATGGGCCGGTCACAACCCCTCAGCGAGCTGCAACAATATTTGCTTTTTTTCGGAGATGATAAAGAAGATATGCCAGCATTGTTGCAAAATTCATAGCTTCAAGGGATAAAACATTGCGACACTGACGCTATTCATGCTATCGCGTGAGACTTTGTTTGTTAGCATCAAGCTAAACGGACACTTAATTGAGGACTGCAGATTGACGGATTTAGTTTCCTGTCTCCCTCCTTTCAAAACAGGAGCAACCTGGTCCCTCTCTTTCTCTCCATCACCCTTCAACTTTCATCCTCTTCACTTTGCAGGCAAGCTGACTCAGCAGCAGCGTCATTAAGGCCGGGCAGAGGGAAAGATGTGCACCCACACATACATTGCATCTTTAATGATCTCACGCACACACACACACACGCGCACACACGGGGTGGTGCCCTCATTACGCCAAATATCTGCATGTACATCCACCCTCTCGCTTTGCAAACTGATTTGATGTTTTAAATTTCACGTACGCCATCTGAGTGCCGCTGAGCGATCGAAAATATGAAATAGTTCACGTTGTGCGGCTCACATGTCGCTGTTGATTTGGTCAAACTTTTTTCTGATCCACATAGAAGCCGACACGGAGTGCAGCGCCGCCCAGTGGACAAAAGATGAATGTGCGGCACACAGAAACGTAAAGTATTAAAAGCAGTTGGCAACCTGGACTAATCTGGTTTATTAATTTATTTTATATAGTTTTATCAATGGCAGTCCATCGTTTTGCTATTAGTTAAAACTGTTAAAAACTTGACTCACGCGTTAGGACTGAATTCTATTATTTTAGCTGTTTAACATTCTCAACTGCATATTATTCAAATAGGGAAGTTAACCCCTGATAATGTTGCACATTGTCCCCCCCCCCCCAAAAAAAAAGAGTAATATGACATTTGTTACCTGACTTTTTGTCCCATCGGGCTCCTCGTCCAACCCGGAAAACACACAAGCACAGAACTCATCAAAACGATACGAAAATGCAATTGAACAACTCATCAAAACGATACGAAAATGCAATCGAAAATTATTCTGAAACGTGTATGAACTCACCATGTGATGCTGAGTCGAACTGGGCCAAAACAAGTTTTTTTCAGATTGCTCTCTGGGCCGATTAGACTGACAGTGGAACACAAAGGCTAAAATCTGACGGGACAATTAAAAAAACTAACTGGAAGCAGTGCATCCTAAAGAAACAAATCCAAATTAAAGGTTGACAATAAAAAGGCATTTGTTTTCAGTCTGTCACATACTCGTTTGTTTATTGCAGCATTATTTCTATGGAGACATTCAATTCCTTACCACAGGACGGCGAGAGATCACTTTTAACAAATCAGTACAGGTTCAAATCTCTCATTCAACATTAAAACGGTTTTTAGTCATTTAAAAAAAAAAAGAAAACTGTAATTCATATGTCAATAATACAAAAATAAATAGAGAAACTCTTTTTTTGTTTCAGAAGACAAACGAGTTAAGACTCCAAGGTGACAAAATCTCATCTTCACCTCGGCTCGATCCGTTTGCTAAATGGAATGTGTTCGCTTATGTCCGTGCTCGTTCGCCATCGCAGCACTCGGTGTGGAATGTTTTCAAATTCATAAATCAGCAGTACGAAAAAGCCCTCCTAAACACTTGAGCAAAGTTGCCACCAACGCAGCTCCAACGTGTCCGATATGGGCGACGACTCGGGTGGTACTGATCCCGGTTCTGCCCAACAAGGCCACAGTGACATACTGGAAAAAACGTTTGCGACTTTTAATGAGCGGACGTCTACCTTTTCCCCAAGTGGACACCGATTTCATCGTCCAAGAAGGGCTTGAAAAGTCATTAAGACGTGGAAGGAAGACGCGCGCCCCCTTTCGAATGTTTTTATACACACACGCACGACAGGTGAACTTGCAAAGCCCCAGATGTGAAACGGGAGGGGAAAAAAATGGCAACAACGTGCAACAAAATGCTAACTCCTGAACACCAAATACTCATTTGTGGCGACAATATCAATAAAACGTGTGCACAAATTGCTAACGTGTGAGCATGCAATATTAATTAGTAACCAGGAAGAAACTGTTGCGCCGTACTGGACAGTTTGGATTTCATCATGTGAAAAATTCCCAATTTGTGTCGGCGCATTTTATATTTAATATTGTGGCCACGATTTCATTTTTTTGCCTCAAAGTCACATTTGGGGCTCTGAACTTGAACTACTGCCTTTTAAATTGTATTTCCTATTTCTTTCTTTCTTTTTTTTTTTTAATTTTTAAGAAAGTGCACTAAGAACAGTCATCGTCTAGAGATAGCCAACACTCGCATATACACGCACAAAAAAAAGAAAAATCGGCCACCTTCTACCCAGTGAATAATCTGTCAGCAGAGAAGCAGCGCCACTAGTAGGCACTCCTCGGTATTGCATCCTCAGCAGACAAAGTACCTTCGAGGCGTTCCCAGTTCACTAATTGACACCTAAGGAAAGCCGATTGAGCTTTTACTCCATATCTTTGCGATCCAGATTAAGGTTCAAGTACTAGTACACTTTTTGTCGTCACTAGTAGAACAATTACGAGGCAAAACTGTTGACAACTATTGTCCCACAGAAATGTCATCCAATCATAAAAAAAAAAATAAACGAAACTTGTGCACTGAATTGTCTTACTAGTGAGGAAAAGAAGCACGTTAGTACATGAAGCGGATGCAGAATAAAGGTCTTTCCAAAGACACCCACTAGTCCGAAGCCTTTAGATGAAGAGGGTGCCGAAACATTTGAGGCAGCACTGGACGCTGGCGCTGGGCGGCCGGTCCATGTGGTGCAGAGACTTGAGCTGCTCTGCGCTAAGCTCTTCGTAGGCCAGATGGTATTCCCGGTCGAAAGCCTCTGCGGAGCCAGGAAAGCACAAACTCCGTTGAAGGGGAAAAAAAAAAAAAGAGGAGGAGGGCACCACGCCGCTTTGACTTTCACTCACCTACGTCGATGTTCTCTCGTCCCAACGCCACAAGGGAGAGGAATAATATTTCTCTGTAAATGCTCCTGAGAAGCGAATGGCAGACATGAGAAACGCTCAAAGGCCGTCGGGGGGGGGGGCCTACCTCTGGCGCTTGACGTCCGCCGGACGGCGTTTGAGCTCTCGGATGAGCAGGTTGATGGGGCCGTAGACGTCGTTGGTCTGGATGTTGCGGACGATGGTGTTGAGGAGCGTGCGGATCTCCTGGTGGTCCGTCGGCGCCAACGTCCCCTTCTTCTCTACTAAAAACATCAAAAAGAAAGCAAAGTTAGAATTCAGGTACCACCAACTCTTTTGTGTCGATATATTCGGACATATTTGTTTTAAGACGATGCTTTTTATTTTTTGTTTTTTGCCAAGTCAAAATTTGGCGCTCGACCGGTAGATAATTGTGCTTAATATTTTATTTTTTTCCCGCCCCATTTCCACCCACATAAGGTCCTCCAAAGCAGGTAAAGGGGATCGCCGGCCTCTTGGTGAAGGTTGATGTTGTCCCACAAGATCTGGATGAACACTTGCTTACTGTCCTGGGAGAGCGACGTGAGCGGCAGCTGCAAAGACAAACGCACGTTGAGCAAGACAAGCGAAAGAAAGCACAAGCAGACGCGAGCGAGACCACCTCCGACCTGCACGCCGTTGTTGCAGTGTTCCGAGGTCAGGATGAGGCCGGGGAGGTGACTGGGCAGGTCCAAGCGTCGGAAGTACCACACCAGGTTCCAGAAGATGATGGGATGCTGACTGAGGAACTTGTGCGTGTAAATCACCTGCGGCGACACGAAATCAAGCGGCGGCGTTTTCAGAGAGGATGTCAAATTGAATCCGGATTTCGGATGTTCTTTAAGACATCCCGGTTGGAGTTGACAGCAAAACTAAACGCGCAACCAAAAGGATGACACACGTTGCACATTTAAAGAGAAGAAATCGTTCATTTTAGGGACGTTGCCAGCCTGAGGCGCTAGCATCTTGCTAGCGCTCAACGGAAAATCCAAAAAAAATATAAACTTTTATATATGGATTATTTATTGTCTATTATCGTCAAATAATTTGATTTTAATCGTCATTGGTTGATTGTATAGCCACATGTCCGAGTGCGTGTGCGCATTCTTGTGCGTGTGTAAGTGAAGAATCGATCGGCAACGGTATTTTGATGTCAATAAATCCAAACTATTGTGCAGAACGTTTTCCTGCTTTCACAGGTTGACATGGACAAGAAAAGTCACGTAAATGTATGCAAAATAATTTGAGCACTGATGTCACGCAAACCTATTTTATAAGTGCCAATGTGAACGTCCCTTTAAATCAGTGCGTCTCACTTCTTTTCTGTTACGCCCCCCCCCTAGCAAGAAGAAAACAATTTGCGCCCCCCCACCCTCACCACTGCAATTCTAAATCATAGTAATTTCGTTGCAAAACAAACTTACACCATAGAGTTCATACTCGCTGCAAATAGGTCATGAGAGCGCCACTGACATCTAGTGGAGGGGTTGTGCAATTACACTTTATTGAAATACGGCGGGGGGAAAAAAGCATGTGCCCCACGTTCCTCACATTTTTTTTTTGGAGTGGAAGGTATGAATGGCAAGTGTATTCATTTCAAAGGCAAAGATGATGCACCCGCGCTGACGGTTTCTTACCTGGTCTCCCTCATTCTCCAGAAGCGTCTCCAGTTCCTTGCGCAGCACCAAAGGGCTCAGGTACGGCACGGACACGGGCTTGGGATTTGGTTTACTGCTCGCCATTCCATCCTGTCCATCGGTCACAGCGCAGATTAGAAAGCGGGAGTACGAGCATGTCAGGATTGTTTTTTTTTTTGTACGGACCGACACCTCGTGCAGGCTGCCGGGGAGGCTGGTGGTGGAGACGCCGTGATCGTGTCGCAGAGTCGAGTCCAGGTTTTGCAGCGGGCCGCCAAAGCTGTTGCTGCGCGTCAGTGACGTGCCGCTGCATCTTTTGGCCGATGCCTGGTGCTCCAGTAGACCCAGCGGGTCCGATTGCGCCGGCTCTGGAACCAGACTGCAGACACAAACAGGAGAACGTTGACGTAGACGACCTTTGGGAAATAACAACAACAAAAAAGAATCTTTCTATGAATTTATTTGTATACTTCTTGTGTGTTCCAGGACTGTGAGCGAGAGGCTCCGTTGGTTCCTCCGGAGGGAAACCGATGCTGTCTTGCGTCCTCGCGTCACTCGCAGCCGCCGGTTGCCCACCGCTGGAACTGTGGATACTGTCTCCAGAAGCACTTGGATTCATGTAGAACCTGGAGAAAGAACGTCGAAAAATGAGCAAAGCTGACCCATTTGGGGACGCACGTCACACATTCCTACCCGCTCAACGTGCGCAAGTCATGAAACTCGACGTGCAGCAGGGGGAGGAAGGCGGCGCGACAGAAAGGGCAGTTTGTGTTGAGGTTGGAGTCGTTGGCCGTCCATCCCGCCATGATCTCTTCGTCGTACACCAGCGCTTTGCAAGAGCGGCACTGCGAGCAGCTCGACATCAGCACCTGTTGGGGAGGCAACAGTCAAAAAAAAAAAAAAAAAAACGAGCGAGCGACAGAGAGGGGAGGCGGTTCTGTTCCGCTTTCTGACCTCCAGCGCGTAGCTCTGGAAGATGCTGGAGGAGGAGGCGTGGTGCGAAGAGACTTGCTCGGAGTCGGGAGGCCTGCCGGCTCGCCCCGCGGTTGCGTCTGCACAAGAGACAAAAGTTGGAACAAACTCCTAACCAGGTCCAGTTCTTCTTTTCCTTCATTAAAGTACATTTGGAAATGAAATGTACTCATTTTAATGGTTAGCAAAAAGTGATTTGAATGAAAAAAAAAAATCGGTTTTGAAAGATTGCAATTTGAATTGCAGTCCGTGAATTCTATCGCACGCCATATGCATCTGATCTTTTACTGGAGAGATGCACATTCTTTGTCATTCACAAGAAATATGCAGTAATTGTTTTTTTTTTAATTCAAATATTCAATTTTTGCATAATAATCAGGTTGAAAAACAACCTTGAATTGTATTTATCAGTAGCACTTTTTTTCTTCAAAATTACCTAGTACAGCCAGCAGAGGGCGCTTCGACTTGTTTGGTCACCTAAAATGTCATTCTTGAGTGTGGCCAGAAGGTATTGACATCTCTTCAAATCAAAAGGGCGTCATTTCTTTGCTAAGCTGTCTCGCAAGAGGCCATAAATTGCCTCTTTTGCAAACTAAGAATATTCCATGATTTCTGGTCGCAAAAAAAAAAAAAAAGTGTTAAGGGATGAATAAAATGAAATGAATTTGCCTCAAATTTGATGGTTTAAGAGCAGTAAATGAGTAAGGAAACATCTGGTTTTCAAGGCCTTCAATTTGATTTACAATTTATAGAAGGTGTCTTTTAGGAAAATTTAAAAAGCTGAAACTGAAGGAAAAAAAACAAAAAACAACTTCTGTTGGGAAGTTGCTCAAATGTGTTTGGAAGTTTGCTGTCTGCCGCCTACGTGTGTGCTGCGTCCCTCGGCCCGTGTCGCTGCTGCCGCTGCTGCTGCCGATGCTGGTGCAGCTCTGGTTGAGACCGTTGGCCACCAAGCCCGGGATGGCGCCGCTCTCCGGGCTGTCGTCCACGTCGCGGCCGCTCCAAAGGTGTTCGTCCAGGCTGGCGGGGAAGCCTCCTCCGCTTTGACCTTGTTCTTCCTGCAGGAAAGATTACAACAAGAAAGGAAGACGATTGGTGGACACGTGGCAGGGAATGAAAGTTCAATTTGGTTTACGATTACAAGAGACAACAGATTCCCGGTAAAGGTTTTCTTGGGAAAGACAATATTAATTTTAAGACTCGGGCTAGACGGATTGGCGGTCGTGCCGATGACTCTGGTCAACAGCAAATATTAATTGGAGATGGAGTTGGATGTTTTCTAAACTGTATTTTTGACGCTGAATTTAACAATCCTTTTATTTTAGTTTTTTGCAGCAATTTAGCGATTTGAAATATTTAAATTATTTTCTTTTTAAGTTTGACCAACAGATTTGACAAGATATTGTAATTTAGAGCAGAAAAAAAACATTCATTCGTAAAAATATTACTAATTATATATTTCATACATTCTATTATTCTTACTATATTCTTATCATCATGAAAAACTGACATGTAAGAGAAAAAAAAATACTGGGACAGATTCGGAATCAGTGCTTTGAAAAAAAAATCTAGAAAAGTTATCTTGCATTTCTGATTAAAAAATAGTAAAGATTTGTTGACCAGAGTAATTGGTGCAGATTTTTTTTATTATATTTTAAACAATCTCTTTTTTTTTTTTTTTTTTTTTTACATCTGATGGACCAATAAGGGATGGACTTTAAACTTATTTCCAGTTGATTTCCAGTCAAATTTCTAAGAGATGATGCAGACCGTAGGAATTGCAAACTTGGAAATAAAACAATAAGGCAAAGTTGACCATTTCTTGACTTATTTTAATACTTAATTTATTGTAAAACTACAGGAACAACTATTCAATTCTTCCTTGAACTTTTTAAGACACCTGAACATTTAGGTAGAATTATAAAAAAAAAAAAAATTCAAGACAGGCTTAACGACATTTTAATCAATTTAAGAATTGCAATTTCGCTTTTACCACAAACAAATATTGCCTCCAAATATCGCTTATTTGCGTCGTCGGCTCTGAATACACAAAAGAAAACAAAAAAATGTTTCTGTCTATCTCAAGTAAGACACTGACCTCATCGTCCGAGTACGAGTAAGCGGTGGCGACGGCCACCCACATTTTGCTGGCCACGTTGGCCGCCTGCTTCATTCCGGACTTGAGCACGTCCATTTTGGGCCCCGACAGCAAGTTGTCCATCTTGATGGCTGAAATGGAGTTGATGACCGAGCCCAGCGAGCCGCCCTGAGACGACTTGATGAGCGGCGACAGGGCCGACGATCGTACGGCCGGGCCGGCGCCGGCGCTCCCGCCGACGGATGGCTTGGTCTTTGCCGCAAACGTTTTGGAGCGAGTGACGGCGGCGGGGCTGCGCTCGGTCGCGTCGGCCGGCGAGCCCGTCGAAGTTTGCGGCGGAGGCGTCGGAAGGCTGGACCTGCGCTCCAACGACTGTTTGGACTGCGGGGCGTCGCCGTCGCCGTCGTGCGCCTGCTTGAGCTCCATGCTGGCGGACTTGGCGCCCAGCGGGCTTCGCAGGCTCATGTACATTTCGATTTCCTCCGCCAGGTTGCGGGACACCACGGGCGGCACGGGGCGAGGGGCCTCCTGGCCGTTCGCCGATGTCGACTCTTGGCTCTCTGATGCCAGGAGGGAAAGAGGGTCCGCCCCCACCTCCACGTCGGCTCTTTCCAGGTTGACGGCGCGCACCGCAGACTCGTCCTCGTTCGTTTGGCTGCGTTTCCGTTCGGGCTTCTCCGTCGTTGCCTCGTTCCCGTCGTCCTCGTGTTTCTCTTCCTCCGCCGGTAGCTTCCCCAAAATCAGACCCTGAAAGTCTTCAGGTTCTTCCTCCAAGTCTTGAAAAAGAGCTTTGCCCGCAGCGCCGGGGCAGTTTGCGGCGTGTCCGGCGGAGAACGCGGCGGCCAGAATGCGGGCGTCTGCGCCGAGCTGGCCGGCCATGTGGTCCACGCCTTTCTCCGAGAGCATCCCGGCCCGCGTTTCGAAGCTGAAACTTCGACTGCGCTCGGTGAAGCCCTTCTTGCGCTGCTTCTGAGGCGGATCGGACGCTCGCCCGGCTCCGTTTGAGGCGTCGTCTTCGGGGAGGGACACGTCCGCCGCCCTGCTGTGCCGTCGGAAGAGCTTTCCTTTCACTGCGGAACATTTGGAGAACATTTTGGACCATCTCTTGGTGCAACTTCAAGGCCTCATCTTCCTTCTCACCTGATTCACTGCCAGCGTCAAAGCTCCCAGGGGACAATTTCACAATACTCGGGGCAGACGCGTGAACGTCGTCAGGGCCGGGAGGCTTTGCCACTGCGACGTCGCTGTCCGCTGAGCCACCAATGTCACCTCCTGCTAGAAAAAAGTGACATCAGACATAAAAGGTTTTGGTATGTATTCAATTAGTTTGAATTCATTTTTTTTTTTTACTTTCGTAAATGCGTTATTTTGTTTTCATTAGTTTTAGTTTTACTTTTTTTTGTCAACAGCAAGATGAAAGTTTGACACTGACAGACTACATTTTCGTCAACTGCAACCCTGGACAGCACTCAAAACAATCTTTTTTTTTTTGTCAACGGCAATTTTCAAGCACAGTAATGTGAGACGTTTGCAGGTGTGCCACGAGAAATTATCCAGCGGCAGAACATATAAGCGCTCGTCCACAAGATGGCGGAAGGTCCACTTCATTTGCATATCCACCTGATGCCACACATGCAACCGAAAAGGATTTGCTGGAAATCACTAACTTTTTGGATGGTTGAATTTTTCCAAAATTGAATTTTAATACAAAGAAATTCTTTGAACCGAACGTTGCACTTCCAAATACCGTTAAGTTGCGCTCTGGCTTTCCTTCTCTTATCAGAGGGCGAGTCCGCCGAGGGCGTCTGGTCGGCAGTCTCCCCATGCAGCTCATCTTTGGAACCGTAGCCCTGATCGGACTGGCTCCCTGAGGGGGACGCAAAGCGACAAGTTGTGACGCGGGCGGTTTCCCACTTTGCTCCAACAATTTGGAGCATGATTGACAGCTTTTTTTCTGGACGTTTGACTTGTTTGACCTTGCTTGTGGGCGGCGTCCCCCGCGTGCTGGAGTTGTTCCTCCACGTTGACGTCCCCCGAGCTGTCCGCGCTGCAGTGACTCAAGCGAACCGATGTGGCGCCTCCTAGTGGCAGACGCAACAAATAGCGCAAACCGCATATTCGGCGACCGGCGACTTCTCAGAGAGCCGAACCCACCTGCGTCGGACACGGAGGCTTTGTTTCTGGACGCAGACTGGTTGAGCGCGTGCTTGAACTGGACCACGCCGCGCAGCACGTTGCGAAGCTTCGTCCACATGAAGAGGCCGCTGCGGTTGCGGCTGGGCCACGGACTCTCCAAGGCCGCCTGCGAAGGAGGAGCACAAGCTCAGGATTCCGAGCGATTTATCTATTTATTTTTTTTGGGAGGGGGCGTCGTCTGTGCCAACGACGGCCTCGTGAGACCTTGTTGTAATATCCGTAGGTGATGGCGTTGGGGTGAACGCCGGCTTTCTTCATCTCAACCAGAACTCGCACGGCCATAACGGGAAGACCCCAAACGCCGCAGAGCTGCATGACCACTCTGTAGCACACCTGAGAGGACCAGAACGTTTTTAAATGAGATGATGTGATCGCTCACGGCTTAATTATTTGACGGAGCTTGAAGTAGGGCCGCTCGATTAAACAATGACGCGATGGTTTTGGACAAGACAAGAAAATGTTGTTTGCTTTTGGATCCATAGGCTCAGATTTGCAATGAATTAATTAATTAATATTCAAGGTATGTCGTCTTTGATTGATTTGCGTCTCTTAAACTTTTACATGTTTTAAATAACGTGAGGGATTACATTTTGTTCAGGTCACATGATCAACAAGGTCAAGTGATGAAACAATTGCAGATTTGGATTCCCTTTCCGCCAAAATGTATTTTATAACGACTGATGCGGAGGTTCCTGAGGGTTTGAACCTTTTTGACTCATTCAAATCTGGTGTGTTGGTGTTCCCAAACAAGTTCATTTAAAATCAAAACAAACTTGTTTTGTTTTTTTGTGGTTGATTCAGCATGAAACGATGGCATTGGAGAATTTATTTATTTTTTCTCAATGATGCCAATTTTGTAATCAAGTAAGAGTCAGAATCGTGATAGAATTTCCATTCATGTCGCCGCTACCGATTTGGAGGCTCCCAACGAACCTCATCCAACACCTCCACCTCAGTGGTCCTCATTTTCAAGAGGACGTTGTAGGCCTGCTGCATGGCGCGGCTTTTGGACTTGGCCAGACGCACGGCGGCCGGCAGGCAGATGAACCACAGACTGTAGCAGTGGCTGAACAAACAGCGGGCCCACAGCTGGGGGTCGCCGTAGAAGCGCTTGGCCATTTTGTACGCCAGCTTGATCTCCTGGAGAGGGGGGGGGGGAGGGGTTTCAGCGCACGGTTACTTTCAATAGGAGGACGAGGAGCGCGAGCGCAAACGTCCACGGCACCTGCTTGGTGCGCTTGGCCAGTAGCGCAGGACTGCTGGAAAGACTGGCGCCCGCCGCTCGGCTGCTGATGGCGGGTCGTAACTCCCGGGGACGGTCAAAGAGCTCCATCTTCAGCCAGGGGAAACCTTTGTAACTGAACAGGGGAAAAAAGACGGCGCAGGGGTCGAAATACTATTTGAGGGACTTCTGAAGGCTTTCGACGGAAGGCGAGCGCCGTTCAAGAGGATGGCTCACGTATATTTCGGGTGCGGCTCGTGCCCGTCCTCGGCCGGCGGCTCGGGTGGCATCACAAAGACGGTGTGCTCGCTTTTTTGCGACTCATCCAGCTCCAACAGTCTGGTGTCCTCCGACGATTCGCCCTCCACCTGCACGGAGGATGCAAAGCTCAGTATGAGCATCAAAACCAATTGCAAAAATTATTTTTATTTTTTTCAAATAGCACTGCCGGTTAAAAAATAAATAAATTCTTGTGGATGACAATTAGGGCAGGAGAAGCAGGGGAATATTAACACAAATTTATTTATTAACTGAAGACAAAAAAATCGGATTCCAGCATAGGCAATTACCTTGGTGCCCTTGTCGGTGATTTTATACGAAGGAAAGAGCTGCAAGAGGTAGAAAGACAGTAAAGGCAAGAGAATGGATCAGAGAAAACTTCCTTAAGATTCCCAAGCAGATGACAGTCATGTCGATTGTGAGGAAAAAAAAAAAAAAACTTTTCGTATGGACGTTCAGGTCAGAAAAAGTGAAGGGGAAAAAAAAAAGAGAAGAGTAGAGAGAGTGAGGTCTGACAGTCACCTTCTCAACGCAGTCGTCGAAAAATGCCAAACCGGTGTCTTTGTCGCTGACGAACGTGCACTCCTCGATGAAGCGGATGAAAATTTGCGTCTTGGTGAGCTGCGAGTAGAACTTCTGGTGAGCACGGTCTCGGCTTTTGAGGAAACCTGCGGGCAGGAAAATTCAAAGCTGCGCTCCAAATGTGTTCGTGAAGGATTTTACATTTTTTTTGCTTTTGACTTAAAAAAATACAAATTGAATACCATGCAAAAAAAAAAACTTTCTCACAATCCCACCCAACAAATAAGCTTTTTTTTTTTCCAATGCTTAATTCTAAATTTTCATTTCCGCCCCGATCGTGGCACACCTCTCGATAGCATTCCGCAGGTTTCCAGATTCTGTCATTCGGCAATCACGCGCTCATTTTTTTTTTTTTTTTTTTTTAAACGTTGTCAGAGGTGCGCAGCGCGGCGTCCGTTTACCTTGCAGGTCGTACAGCGAGTCGGCGGCCGTGGCCTTCTCAGACGGCGCCTGCGTGATGGGCTTCAGGTAGGAGCGGTAGCCTTTCAAAATGGACGCCATGAAGCGCAGGAAGGCCTCCTGGATCTCCATCTCCAGGGCCGTCTTCTTCTTGTGCCACGTGAAGTCGGCCTCGATGGGCGTCATGTCCACCGCCGAGTCCGTCGGCGCCGTTTGACGGACGGAAACTGAAACCGGACGGAGAGGAAAAGACATTGGAGATTGGATCGGCTTGACTTTTTGTTGTCACTCGGTACCTGTCGCCAGTTGGTGGTGCAAGTTGCTCAGCGAGTTGACCAAACTCTTGCAGGGCTTCTTCGGGAGGTTCTTCCAGTTGTTGTGCTTTTTCTCGTCAGACCTGCGAGTCACCACGGAAACGCTTTGGATTCGGGAGCGCCGGTCGGAGAAACAAGAACGAGGCGCGACGTACAAGTAGATGGTGTTGGTGTCCAAGTCGACGCAGACGACGTCCGGCGGCGGGTCGTAAAGGTCAAAGTAGCGGGAGTCGACGCCCACGATGAAAGGGCACGGGGCGTTGAGGACGCCCGCGAGCGAGAGCGGGCACAGCGGGATGTAGGGACACTGCCACTGGAAAGGGAAGATCATCTGAGGGGACAAACGGGATCCGGAATTGCTCCTTTCTCCAAACAGAAGGCAAATATTCGCCGTGGCATCGAATTGCAAAATAAGCAAATCAAAAAACGGATGCAGTGTGGTTTTTTTTATCTGTTGTTTTTTTTAGGTTTTTAATGCTCTCTCTCTCTCTCTCTCTCTCTCACTCACTCGAAAGCTGCAGTGTTTAAAGTTTGGGGAAAAAGTAGCGACATAGAGTCCTAGAAATATTATTCTCGAGGATTTGTGGTTTAGCAGTGACTTTTTGAGCCTCCTTCGCCTTCTGTGCGTGCGATGCGACTTCACTCACCGCCACCACAGCCTCGGCCACTCCGGTCAGCACCGCCGGCCTGAGCGAGTGCAGCAGAATCTTGTTCTCCAGCAGCACAAAGTGCAGCAAAGTGGCGCAGTTTTCCGAGCCCAGATTCATCAAGAGGCCGCCGTAGTCCGCACCGCTGGTGAGGAGGAAGAGCACAAAAGTGTCGCACAACTGGCTCAGCATATATGACTTGAGACATTTGGTTTTTTTTCAAGGTAAGAAGCTACAGTTTGCAGCCGAAACAACGGTGATTTGTTTTGAGCCAACAGCTTTTTTTTTTTGTTTTTTGCGTTACCTGAGGGGTAACGGCGTCGAAACAGGCTGGGAGAGGATCAAGGTGTCATGTGCCGAGAGCTTCAAGACAAAAGAGAGCGATTCAGTCCGTCAAAAGCTTCTCCGCTGCCTGGAAAAGTGGATCAATGCGAGGATAAAGAAGATCTCACTTGGACCAGAATTCGAGGCCTTTGTGGTGACGGAAAGGACACGTTGTGCATGAAGTGTGAAATGTGCCTGTGGAGAGAAGGCGGAAATGTCACCGTCTGAAAGCGTGTTTCGATTGCTTTTTTTTTTTTTTTTTGCTTCACTTTTCAATGGGCAGCGAGTGCGGGCCGGAGACGGACAGCTTGTAGAGGAACATGAGGAATTTGCGGAAGGATTCAAAGAAGGGCCAGCGGGAGAGGAGGCAGATGCATTTATTGGCGTTCAAGGGACGGTTGGGGACCGTCTTCTTCTCGACGGTGGTGAGCAGGCCCAGGTGGATCTTCTGCTTCTCACTCAGCAGGTCCGCCGGGTACGGCTCGTAGAACTGGATGGCCGAACCGTACACCTGAGCAAAACGCAAACATAATGCAAGTCAAGGAAGAAGAACAACACGGCTCAACAGCAGGTGATGTTTTCAAACATGCAGTCAAAAAAAAAAAAAGGCACACACCAAACAGAACAAAAGTCGAGGATATAAATATTCCTAGAAAACAAAACACATGTAGCGCTCGTCCAAAAAGGAGTCAAGCCCAAAATAAATATCCACCTCACTTATCAACGTATAAACCAACATGCATGTCACTTTTGAAAGTTGCAATCCTTTCATGTATCCTTCGACGCCTCGAGTGGTTTTTTTTTTTCACGTCCTTTGGCGGCTCTCGACCGTCGTAAATATTGCTAAGTGCTCACTAATGTCATTTCTTAGTATCCCACTTTTCATTTCCAAATACGTGCCTTATAAATATATAAATACCTTTTTTTTTTTAATTAACGTCGACAACATGCCTTGCTTCCATCCATTCTCCAAACCAGACGCTCAGCAAACTTTGTTCCAAGCACACTTCCGCTACCTTCCATTCTAAATTATTCACCACCTCCACTCATTTTCTTTCGTCATGAGAGAGTTCATAAGCATCGAGCTCAAAGTTTATTGCCTTTTTGTGTGAGGTTCAGCAAATGGCAAAGACGTTGCAAGGCTGCGAGAATGTCTGGAGATGAAGCTATTAAAAAGTTTGCGGAGCGTCGGGGCCCAAAATTTCAAATTGCCGAACTACAAAAATGTCAACTTTTTTTCTAGCACGTCAGGTTTTTGAAGTTTGACGTATAAAAGCTTTCGCAACACCCATTTTACCCTCCATTGTAATTTAGAACTTACGACGTTTTTAAAAATTAAAACTAAAAAAATTCCACCTATTGCCGAGCCTAACCATAAATTCAAATATATCGCTAAATAAATACTGTATTAAATATTATTGGCGTTAATATATTATTACTTTGAAAATCTGATGTACCAGAGAAAAATAAAAAAAATCAGTGCAAAAAAATTTTTTTAGAAAAGTGCACTTGCTCTCCGTAAAAATGTGTTGACCTGTGAATTTACACGGTACACGAGCTGCACATTGACTACTTAACACAACCGTAAGGCGGGTGACAGCGCAGCCTGAACGCAGATGACGTCACAGCAAAGTGACATTTGAGTTTCGTGAAAAAGTGTCAATGGAATCAAGTTGCGTCACCTTTTCGCCAGAGCCGATGGTCAGCACAAAGGTGGAGAAGACGGGCAGAGGGTCTCGGGTGTTTGGCGCCCAACACTCAATCTTGGCGCCCATGGGCAAGCAGAAGAGAGGAACCGACTCCGACAGGGGGAAAGACTCGTAGTCGTCCTCCGGGTAGCGGAAAATGAGACCTGGAAAAGCAAAAAAAAGACGAAGCATGACGACGATCGGACGGCGAGCGTAGGTTTGTCAACTTCCACTCACCGGCTTTGTAAGTGATGGAATTGGACGCCGATACGGATTTCTTATAGCACAGAAACACGCTGGAGCCCCACTGAAAGACAAACGTTTCAATTTGACGACACTTTTTTGGCAGCGGTTCTCGTCATTGGTCGTCTTCACAGTTTAAATCAAACCCGAATTGCGTCGTTCATTTTGACAATATTTTTTTCAAAAGCAGAGACCTACCATGCCGCAGTTGAGGTTCTTGTCCACCTTGCAGAAGGTGTGCGGCGGCGTCTCCCCCTTGCTGGTCACGATGACGCAGATGTCGGTCACCGCCAACGAGTTTTGAGGCTGGACGGGCGGCGCGCGGCGGAAGGTGACGAAAATGCGCTGCGAGGTGGCCGAGCTGTTGTTGACGTTGGCGCAGCGGCCGTACGGCGTGGCCTGGATGACCTCGCAGCCCTGGATCAGACGTTCCTTGCCCTCGTACAGGACGCTGACCACACGGGAATTACTTTGGATTTAACGATTCATGCAAGCCCAAATTCGATACGATTTTTTGTGCACAATATCAATTTTTTAAAATTTTTTTAATTGCTGTCATTCTTGTCTCAGTGCGCACTCATGTGGCGCTGCAGCCATCCACAAAAGCAAATTGCATTGATGTGTAAATGTTTTTTGTATTTTAAATGGAACCAAAAACACTAAGCTGAGTACCAATAAATAAATAAATATTTAATAAATAAATAAATATTTAATAAATAAATATTTAATAAATAAATAAATATTTAATAAATAAATATTTAATAAATAAATAAATATTTAATAAATAAATATTTAATAAATAAATAAATATTTAATAAATAAATATTTAATAAATAAATAAATATTCAATAAATAAATATTAGTAAATAAATAAATAAAATGGCTCGGGCAGCAAGCGCATACCCGACGTCGATGAGCGGCGGTTTCCCTCGACTGCGTTTGTAGCACAGGAAAAGCTCGGGGCTCTTGAGGCTGCCGTGGTTGAGGTTGGCCGGCTGGCCGCCGTGGGTGCTGTCGATGCAAGTGAAGCCCTCAGGCACCGCCTCGCCCGCAGACCTGTTGATGATGGCCAGGTCGGTGATGGGTGCTTGGGGCCCGCTCGACTTGGCCTCGGAAAGGTCGTGCTCCAGCGGCGCCGACTTGTCCGTCAGGCCGGCCACCACAAAGTAGTCGGTTACGCGGTGACCCTTGTCCTCGATCATGGTTCCACGTGCACCTGCAAGGGGGAAAAGGAAAGTTATTCTCGTTGCTTAAGCGCCTAACAATTTTTTTTTTAAACTAAATGCTGATGCGTTTGTAATAAATAAATAAATGTATACAATTTGAATTAAATAGTGGAATTTGAAAAAGAAATCCCATGTGAATTTTTAACTAGGAATTGAGGGTAGGCTTATGGAATGGTGTGCGTGTAAATATGTATATCTATTCATAGCCCAGTATGGTATTTTTAGGTGAGCGTTTTTATCCAATCAGAATTCAGCAAGCTTGTGTTGCCAGGCAGATTTCATATAAACATTGGCACGCATTGTATTCTCGCAGGCCTCATTGAATAAGACGAACGCGTCTTGTGATTCAATAATGACTTGTGAGAGGGCAGCACTATGTGAAATCAATAAATCCACGCCTTATATTATATTCTTGATTTTTTAACCCACATTGGTCCAAGGCGGGAAAAGTGTGGCTTTAATTGCAGGTACACTTGCGCAGCCATTTTAAGACGGCCCTTTCAAGAGAAGCTCGGTCGTCCAACATCCAGTAGTGCACAAGTGTGTGTCTGTATATTATTTCTCCATCCGTGGTGTCATAAACGATGAGGGGGATTTATTCGAGTTGGACAAAGTAGGACTTGACTGAAGGCGGGTGAAATGCTGGTTAACTACCACCTCAGATTTTTACTTTGATTGAGTCCAAGGACGAGAAAGGAGACCTTGGAAGTGGGGTTGGCACAGTATTAAAAAAAATTGCAAGACATTAATTACTGCACGGGGATGACAATTTGTCCTTAGGTGCTCGATGGCGTCTCCACATCTCGATTGCATAACAGCCACCGTGTGACGGAAACTTTGACAAGGCACAGCCACGTCACACACGCAAACTGCAGCCAAAAAGTGACTTTTTATGGAAGCAAAGATGCCTGTGACCAGGCTGGCCGGACGGCAAACACAATGAAGAGGCAAAAAAGACGACTTGAGTCTGCTACAGCACAATGAAACAAGCACGCGCGGATCACCGGGTTGTTCCAAACATGTCAGGAAAGTCACGGGAGAGTCGAGCAGTGCCGGAAAATAAATTCAGAAGACGCTTCTGCCAAGTCGAAATGAAGAGCGGCCAGTGGTGCATGGCGAGAGCGCCGCACTTAATGGTGGAAACGAAACGCTTTTTGCGAATGTTGCCTCCATTGACAGAGTTCACTTTTTCCAGCGGTGAGTCAGCGGCGTGAGGAAGTCACTATTTCAATAGCCTTGGAAGTCACGACGCGCTTGATTCATACTTTTGTTTTACCGAGCATGCACAAATGAAATAATAGCGCTTCATTCTTTCGGCGCAGCACTATCAGCCTGGAAGTTGGCGCCGTGCCCGACGCCTTTGAAGTCTCGGCGGCCGTCGGAGTGTCGGGCGAGTTGGAAATGGGCCTGGAATACAGCGCATTCCTTACTCTCGTCTTAAAACAAGGGCAGGGGGGGAAAAAAGCTAATTGAGTGAAAACAATACATAAGCCATCAAATCTATGCTAACGTCTGTTAGCCAGTTAGCATTAAGCTAGCAGACTTTCCGTGTTGTGCGTAGAAGTAGCTGAAGACTATTTTAAAAAGTGTGCTGCATGAAGTTTAAGATGTGGGAGGGGTAAAACTATATTGCGGCTTTTTGGAAACGGCGTTTCACCATAGAATACGTGCAAGTCACAATGAGTGCGGTCAACTTGTCGGCATCCCACACAAATGAGTCTTTGTGAACACCCCGCTGATCGTCAGGCATCCACGCCGCCATGGCGACCGAGCCCCAACAATGTCGGCCTGCCTTGAACTTGAGCCGCAGAGGGAAAAAAAAACCTCAACTTTTTCTTTCTTTAAACCATCCGCTTTGATTATTTGAATCAAGCCTACGAGAGGAAAGCGAACGCAGCAAAAGGGTCAAACCTGCACTGCAACAAAACATCTCAGGAAATTTTTTACAACTCCCTCCATGTTTTTTTTTCATGGATTATTGAAGAATATAAAATGTTGGAGGAGACTCCCTTCTACTAAAACAGGTGTGGGCAAACTACGGCCCGAGAGCCATATGCGGCCCGTTAAACGTTTTAATCCGGCCCGCCGAACTTGAAAAAATTAAATGAATAAACCTTGTTAATGTTTTATTTTCTAAATACTGTGGTTTTTCAAAGATATATATATTCTTGTAATGCTTTTGTTCACTTTCATTTAAAATTAAATGTATTTTTTCTCTCTTATGAGGTGAGGTTACCAAAACATTCCATCCATCTAGTTCTAGTCCGGCCCCTCTGTCAAATTTTAGAACCCATTGCGGCCCGCCGATCAAAAAGTTTGCCCACCCCTGTTCTAAAAACAGCGACACCAATGCTATTGGTTAACGCATTTCCGATTGTTTGTTAGCATTAAGCTAACTGGTCGAAACAAAGATATATATATATATATATATATATATATTGTTTACTGTAATAGCGATTAATGTATTATTTCTGTTTGTTAAAAAATACACGTGAAGAAAAAAAGAAAAAAAACATTTTTGATCAGCTGTCACATCTGTAACATTGCGACTTTCCATTTGCAGCAAAAGTATTTCCCGACACTCGGCCAGTCAGTCGCAATAAGAATCACGGTCGTCATCGAAGCCTTGCACGTTCCGCTACTGGTCCGAACGTGCTCGTGAATGTGGCGATAGATGCGACCCAGAGCCAAGAAGAGACACAAACAGCAAGTTCATGCCACTAAACCCAGGGGGTTGCATGCGTGCATACGTGTGTGTGTGTGTGTGTGTGTGTGTGTGTGTGTGTGTGTGTGTGTGTGTGTCTCCCACAATGATCTCATCTAATTCACACAAAAGGGCCAATCAGTCGCCACTTGCAGCAGCTGAGCGTGACATTGGCCGCCGGCGTCGTCGCCACGTCACGCTCACAAGTGACACTCACAGCTCCAGTGAGACGTTTTGTTTTTCTCGATTTATTTTATGTTTACACATTAACACATGAGACAGAAATAAAAGGCATTGAAATGTTCCCATTGTGGCCACACCCCCCAAAATTGAAAATCGTCCAAAAATCAGCTGATTTTTTTTCTCTGTTGCAAAGTTGAAATATAAAATATAAAAGGACAATGTATTGTGAAAATAATTAAATCTGCTGCCTTTAATTTGTGTTTTGATCGGAGTAAGTGCTAAAGGACAAAAATTATCACGAATTATTTTAAATTGTTTTTCCGCAGATATTTTTTAAATTCATCAGCTGCTAAATCGGTTATCGTAATCGGCCTAAAAAAAATTGATGAGGCTTACTAAGGACATTTTGAAAATGTCAAATGGAGGCAATATACTTCGGCACTCAATCAACAACAGTCGTACTCGGTTTGCTCTTCGCTCTCGGCTCACCAGCTGCACTCTGCGATCCGGCGGTATCGTATTATCAAGCTTTTCAAAACCTGCACTATTTTTAGCTCATCTTTCCTGCTCCAAACGACTGGAACACAACCAAAGAGGAAAAAGTCACCTCTTTCATCCTCACATCAAAGAATCAAGTTTGTGAGATGCAATAGATTATGTTGGAACTACATCACAGGGAGAGAGAAACACGGAAGCGATACACGCGGCCGTGCAAAGAAGCAACCGAAAGGCAAAATAAGCATCTTAAGTTTCGTTTCATTCGAGCAAAGGGAAGTGCAATAAATACAGCCAACGGTCGGAGCTCATCAGCGAATTTGCCTCGTGTGACAACAAGAGTCTGACAAAGGTTCCAATACGCTTTGTAACGATAGCTTGTATTCGCCGTTGTTTGTTGGCACAAATTTTGAAGCACTCCCAGCAATGCTTTACGGCACTAAGGATGTAAAGAGCATTTACAATGCATGTTTTGTGTCAATTAAAATTTCTTCCGTGCTTGTTTTACTGGTTTGATTATTTGCGAGTATTCGGTTTGCTGTTATGTCATCATTTTAGTTTTGATGTGACATCGTGATGGCGCATGGCGTGTCGACTAATGACTTGCCTGCAGCTGCCGGTGGGTGAAAGTAAGCGACTGTAAGCTCGTTCTTCTGCTCACAATGATTAAAGGGGAAGTCAACCCCAAAGTTCTCTTGACAAGAAAATGTTCTACACGGACCCACTCGGCTAAAGATGGCATCGTGATGAATATTGCGTTTGCGGAACATGAGTTCAACAGAAAAATCCTCTCGTTTTTGTTCATTTTGCCACTTGCCGTCGACTGAAAATGACATCACAGAGGCTCAGGGCTCATCTGACGACCAATCACGGCTCAGCTTGGCAAACCAGGTGAGTCGTAATCGGTTGTCACCGGAATGTCATTTTCGGTCGACAGAAGCAACAAAATGCGACATGGACAAAAACGAGTTCATTCTGCTGCTTAACTCGTATTTTATAAACAAAATATTAACCAGGATGTCATGTTTAGACGGGTTAAATAGCGAGCTATAAATCTCTTTATGTGGAAATTTAGCCATTGTGGCTTTTAATCAGGTGTGTTTTATCGTACGGGAATTACGATCAGTGGACGTGAAGAGGAAATTAGCCAGTTAATGAGATTTAAAGTTGATGAATTTTGAAACATTTTCCATTAGCCTCTTGCCATGCACGGACGCTTTTTTTTGTTTGTTACTTTTTGGGCGGGGATGACGAACTGGCGAAATGCAAAGACGGAGGCGCTTTCAAATTCGCGGTTGGTTGGTCACGGGGTCAAGGGCAGGTCACGTGCGGGTTACAGGCACGTTCTCATAAATTTCTCGACTTTGTTCGCCGTTTGAACGAGCAGCTGAGTGAAAAGTATCTCACATATCAGCTGACTTTGTTGAATAAGCGACTGCAATCCAAAAACAAAAAAAAAAAAAATCCTTGCCAGCCGCAGCGTCGTTTTTCTGCTCGTTCCTTCCTCCTTTCTCTGCTCAGCCAGTTGACATTTGAGCTTTTTCGGGCCGATCAGATTTGAGCCGTAGCAAGCGTAGTTGCAAGCGCAGAAAAAGATGAAGTCAAAGAATGTTTTGGGTTTTGTTTGCTGATGCAAGAGTACACGCATGCGCCGCTCCCTTGGGGCGGCTCTTCCAGGTAGCGACACGCCTCGGCCAACACGTCAACGCTTAACAGCAAAACAGGAGAACAAAACAAAGCTGAAGTTTCTCCCACGCAATTAAATAATTCCGACCATTCAAACTGCAACTGTGGCACAGACTGCATCTCATGTTGACGGAACCACAAAAACATGGCGTGATTGTCAAAGAAGTGGATTGCAACAAAGGCAGAAAAGTAAGCGTGCTCTTCGGGTTATTATAGTTGAGGAAATACTTCAAATTGAAAAAAAAAAAAACGCAATTAAATAACAACAATGATTGGACAAAAGCGAAAAGTAACTAAAACTATATCTTACGTTTATAAAACGTACTAAAAGTATAATTATAGCAAAAACGTCCTTTATTTTTGTCTTTATAAATTCATAAATGTGCTGTCTGGAATTTATTTATTTTTAAAGTATTCATTTTGGCATTGCTGGACATCCGTACAGAAGACGAAAGGTCAGTCATTTGAGAAGTGTGGTTTAATTGACTTATTTTATTATTATTTTAAATCTTGCCCTCATCAAATACTCCATAGATTAAAACTAAAACTAATTATAACTAAACTAAAACAAAGCATTCAAAAAAAAAACATGAACGAGGCAGAACTAACAAACCTGCTTTAAAAACAAATGAACAGAATAAAATAAAAAAAATAAAAATAAAGACCAACTATAATGACAATTCCATCCATCCATTTTTTAAGCCGCTTGTGCTCACAAGGGTCGCGGGGGGTGCTGGAGTCTATCCCAGCTGACAAGCCGCAGTTGGCGGGGTACACCCTGGACTGGTCGCCAGCCAATCGCAGGGCACACAAAGACGAACAACCACTCACACTGAAGGGGAAAGTCCAATCAACCTGCCATGCATGTTTTTGGAATGTGGGAGGAAACCGGAATACCCGGAGAAAACCCACACAGGCACGGGAGAACATGCAAACACCACACAGGAAGGCCGGCTGGCTTTTAACCATCGCTCTTTTGAATTTTGCCGAGAGAGACGCTCCACGCTTTGCTTTCTAGCCGCAGATATAAAAGAAATTATAAATCTATCGTTAAGAATTATGGTTCAACAATTTCTAACGTGTGCATAAGACTCATTTATGTACTGAACTGAACTTTTGGTGGTCCTCTTTGAGGACCCTTTGAATGCGAAGCAGCACAATGCACCTGTGAGGCCACAGTGCAATCAGGCGTCACGTGGTAAGGAGGCGAGGCAAGGCGAGGGAGTGGAGGTGTTATATTTCCAACTGTTGCATGCGTCCACATAACTAGGTCAACGTAGAAACGCTGCAAGACGAGGGCCGAGGGCCGCCAGCCAAAGGGGAACCCCGAGAGACGCTCCATATTGGCCCAGATCGTTGCCAAAACAATGGCACTGCTGGAATTATTGCAACCACAATTAGTCATGAACGCCCCGCAATGGGCCCTTGATGAGTGTGACGAGTTTGTTTGGGCAGCAAATTTGGATTCAGTCAAAGCCGTTTGATTCTAATTTAATTTAGTCTCAGTCATAAATGTTGTCATGGAGCTTTTGTTGCCCAAATATCGCAATATTGTAGCCAACAAAATTGCAGTGCATTTAGTCGACTGAATAAAAGGTGCATAAAAGGTCAAAGGCAAACTTTTGTCTATCTTCCTGAAAGTCATTTGAGGATTCCACTCAAGTAAGTAGAGAAGCGATTGACATTTGCCCTAGAGTCAAACATTTACATAAAAGAATGACTTAATTCAATGTTCAAAACTCAAGTTCCTGTATTGTACAAATCAGATTTGGAAGTCAGACCCCCCCCTCAGAGAAGATGCGAACAATCTTCATTTCCACCATATCTATTTTTAAAATTAACCAGTGCAAATTTCAAATCCAGCCCAGCAGTTCACCCGAAGTATCTTTATCTTCTTTTCGCCTGACACGTCGCACGTTCAAAAAAACAGAGAAACAAGCTTAAGTCATCGTTTGCACACTTTCCTCAATTGTCTTGCACATTTTGTTTGCTTACGAGCGCCGTTACGTCATCGTGAACCGATACGATACAATTGAAGACATTGCGATGACACAAACTGGTTCGGATCAAATGGGGACCTCTACGAAAACTTATTTTTGCACATTTCAGGCGTCAATTATCTTTTAAGTCGGTCGTGCAACGCGGGTGAAATTTGCTTTCGAGAACTTTTGAAAACGAGCTAATAAAATATAGCCAGCGTCTTGTTTTTAGTGGAGGGTGGGGGTCTCTTTGGACGTGCCTGCCCCCCCCACTCCCAGGGGGGCCAAGAAACGCCCCTAGGTCAATGTAAATGTAGGAAATAAACAGTGGCAGCAACACAAACGTGGATACGTGGCTGTGTCCACTTTCCGTCGAGCAGTAGAAGGAGTGAAAGAAGTTCAACAAGTCGCCTCGCCTGCACTAAGAATCGCTAAAAAGTCTCAAAAGTAGCCGCTGAGGAGGAAGACGTCGCGACTTACCGGCTGTTTACGCCGCCGTGAGGGCCAATGTTGACATGTAAGCAAGTTACTGCCGAGCCCGCTCGCCAACTTTCGCACTTCGGACGGGCGCGCTCTCAACTCGACGTTCGGTCCCCCAAGTGAAAGTTCGCCGGCGGGTGGTTTGAGTTCGCCACACTTTTTCAAGCGCGACTCTCGCTCGGGTACGCCGGCGCCATGTTGGTGTGAACGCTGCTCGTTTCGTTGCTGCGCTTTCTTCCTGCGAAGCTCTTCAGGCAGGCAGGACGGAACCGCCCAGAGTCGACAAGCGGGCGAGGATACCAACACGCAAAGGCGCCGTCAAGCGAGCGGGTCTGCCATTTCCTGTTTGTGATTTCAAAGTAAAAGCAAATGGCGGAAATGCACTTTTTCTTCTCCACAATAAGAGTATTCTTTTGCGTCACTGAACAATTCTGTTCAAGACGTTCGATCAGTATTAATTACATTTGGGAACTGTTTTAAAGTACAGACTCTGAAATGTCCTGAAGTGTGGAAGTATTTTTTCACTACCAATTCAGCTAGCTAGCATTGCTCCACAGCTATTTTGCACTGGCGTAGGTAGAGGTGGGCTTCTTTTTCATTTGGCGAAAATGAAGTGCGCGTGTGGTTAGGTATGAATGGCTTTAAAAAGAGAAACATGGATTTCAAATTATTTTTTTTACATTGTAGCTATTGAAAGTTTTCAGTATATTAGTAACTGGCAATGTCATGCTTTATTCTATGTGTGTGTGAACATTTTATTCATTATACAAAAATGGATGCTGATTCTTCGAAATGTGTTCCTAGCTTCCTCCATGGACGAAAGTGCCATTTGACAAAATAGAAAAGGTACAAATGTAGCTATTAAAAGTCATTAAATGTAAGTTCCAAATGTGTACAATTGAGAAAACAAATGTTGAACATTTATTATCTACAAACATGTGCATTAATCCCAAAAAAAACAAACTCACTGAACTCATTTTGAAATACAAACATTGTAGCGCAATTGTATTTCCTGACTTGGAGTCTAAAAGCACAGATAACATTTGAACATTGCATCATCATCGTTCAATTCATTTGTCTCCTGTACACCCGCATTTAAAAGTAACAGTTTTAAAGAAAGCAAAATGATGTCTTGCATTGGATTTTAACAGCAGCAATTGATTTTTGATCCGGCAGCCACTTAATGAAATAGGCCAGACGTCAAATGAAAATACTGCACAGTCACAAGCGTGTTTAAAGGTGAAAACATTTTGAGGAAACAATGAGCCGCAATATGGTGGACGGGACAGTTGTGAAACATTGAGTTGACACAATTCAGACAACACATGTACTGTACACGATAGCAACGCTGAATGGTTCTCATTGTCCATCATTTCATCTCATTTATTATTATTTATTTAATAAAGTGGTTGGGTCTTGACCAGTATGTCAAAGTCCAGTCGGGCAAAAACAGCAGGTGGCAACGGTCACTTTCCGCTTGCAGCCGTAACATCACAAGCCAACTGAAGGCGCTCATGTGAGCCGCCATTACACGAATGCTCCAAGTTTCCACGACCGGACTTCAGCACCAACTGCGGCTCGTCCAGGCAGACGAGAACGTCTTCCCCGTCGTCGTCGTCGTCGTCGAGGCTCAGCAGACTGTTGTAGCTCAGCAGTTGGGGCAGCGTTTCTTGTTGGATGTTGATGGGGGTGGCCGTGCGGCAGGAGCTCCAAAACAACTGCGGGCTGCTGCCGCAACTTCCAGGCGGACGCGCGACACCGCTGCAAGGCTTGCGGAGGGGAGTGAGGCACCCCAACAAGCTGTCGCTGTACTTCTTTGCGTCGTCGTCATCTTCCTCAAGTGCCTTTTGCCAGGAGCTCTTCACGTCCTCAACTACAAAACGGAAAAATACATTAAAAAAAAAAAGAAGTCATGTAGATTTCTTTTTTTTTGTCCCCTGTGACCAAGGGGCAGGCACACCAGAAGGAGCAAAATTCATTCAAGTATAAAATCATGACAGTTTCATTCCTTTAAATAACGTGCGTTTTGCGTGATTGATTGGTTCAAATGAATCCACATCTATTTCGATTAGAGACCTCAACTTAAAAAAAAGACACACAGACATTTATTCATTGTGTTGATTCCAAATAAGATATTTGTCAATATCAGTTTGGAATTTTTGGGAAAACGGTCACCATTTTTGCGGGGTTTTTTTCTGACATGCCACGGACAAAATCAGTCATTTTCAGACAAATTTTAATATCATCCAAAATATTGAGAGTTTTCTCAGGCTACGATGAATGTTTTCTCATCTCTCTCCACAAAAATTTGGGGAGATAGTGGCTTGTAAAAAACCCGCAATGTCAGAAAGGAAAAGCAGCAGCCGACTCACTCAAACTCTCGGGCGTGCGTGGAAGTTGCTTTCTCGTGTTGAAGGGATCTCCATGGAGAATGTTGAGAATCCCCCCCAGTTCCAAACCTGCCAGTCTGCCTGCTGCCAGACTGGGTGTAGTTAGAGCATCTGCAAACTTTGACAGACGTGTTAGCACCACATTGCCGTTACTCATTTGATTTAAAAAAAAAAACAAAAAAAAACATAAAATGACAAAAGACCTGGTCAGCGAGGTTGTCACATTCCAGGTCTAATATTGGCTTCATCGTCATCTTGGACTGACTGCAGCCCAAAGTCGTCACCGTGGCCTGTGATCAGGGTTAAAAGAGTTTGGGAATTAAAAAAAAAAAATAAATAAATAATGCAGTTATTTGATGTCGTTTTGATTTGTAATATTTAATTTGTTTTAATAGCAGTTTGTAGTTTTAGTTTTAAGAAAAATGTGCATCTTGTGGGGTGCAGGGTGGAAAAAAAATGCATTGTGCAGTAAAAAAAAAAAAAAAAAGTAAAACCGCCATGCACATAATATTGCTTCTAAAGTTTGGACGCATTACATCTCAAACATCTTCAAGCCAGGTTGGCCTCGTTGCCAACTTCTAAAGTGAAATTGTGGCACGCGATCAATTTGAGCAATTTAAGTTCCAAAGCCCAAACGACGGGTGGATCTTCGTTCTTCTGGCCGTGCTGCTAAATAATTACTCAAATTAAATTCATTCAAAGACAAAAACAAAGACGACACCTGCGGCGGTTCAGGCGTCCTCTCCTGAAGACGAGCGGGACGCATGTCAAGAATCCATTCGAAAGACGAGTTGAATCCGGAAGACTTGGCGGCCGCGTCCCCTCGCGGATGCTCTTCAACTGCAACGTCAACTCTAGAAGTGCCACGTTAAGGAAATTGCAATTTTTCACTGACAATGTCGTCTCCTCACTGTTGGAGGTGGTACGTGCGCACACTGCTCGAGCCCAAAGTAGCAAACGGAGTTGGGTTAAAACATATTTAGCTCCGTATGGCAAGAGCAGCCAAAGACAACGGGAAATACGGGACGGCCGCACAACACTAAGCTGCAGGCTGCGTGACGTAACGTGCATGTTGTCATTTTTTTGTCGGTAAATGTGTGAATTTTGCACTCAAGTCTTAAGCGTTAACCCAGAGCGCTGAATAACAATGATAAAAATGTGTCTGCTCCGTATCTGTCTGTGGTGATTTCTCTCCGCTCACCACAGTCATCAGAGAGCACGGACAATCTGGGGAGGACTAGTGATGGACAGAGCACAGCTTAGGACTGCCCGAGTATCTGCCTCCCACCACACAAACATGCAAAAATGTTTTTTTTAAACAGAAGATGGCAGTTACCTTTCAAAGTCTGAGGGAGAATTGTCTTGGATGCTTTCATTCACACTCTGCGCCAGTGAACGACACTCTGAAGACTTCTCTGGAAGTTTGCAAAAACAACAATGAGTGATGCCGGAAACGCCTCCCGCAATGTATCATTTTTTTTTACTGAGACAACAAAACTTACATATTACGGTGAAAAATGGACTTCCAATTAAGTGTCAGTAAAACTGTCAATTTTGTTTGTTACTTTCAAAATAAAGGAAGTCATGAGTAACTTTACCAGGTTACTGTTCAAGTCAAGTAATCCATAAAGAAAGTTAGTTTTTCAAGGTAACCGTGGCAACACACCCGAAGGGGACCCCAATCGTCATCGGCCGCCACTCACCGGGGAGCTTGGCAGGAAACTGGGAGAAGACGCAACTGCTGTCGAGTGCTGCGCCATATGACGGGCGAGGCATTGGCGTTGCAAGAAGGCCAAGGACCTACAAAAAAAAGAAGAAAAAAAAAGGAATAAAATTCAATTAAAAAAATAAATGTAAAAAATAGTGTTTAAAAATGACCACTCACCGGATCGTTATTGAACAATGAGACGAAAGATTTGCCTTCCCGCAGACCCGCCCACTTCTCGTCCCAACCCGCTTCCAGCTCTCTGATGACACCTCTCATTTGGGGAATTTCCTCCTTGGAAATCTTCAGTCTAGTTCAAACCGTGAAAACAACAAAAACCTTTTGATACAATGTATATTAAAAAAGAAAAGAAAAGCACAAGTGCTAATGCTGAAGTCAATGTAGAATGCCAATTGACATGCGCAACGAAAATTACCATCATGGTCCAGTAGTGACATTTCTTCATATGATGAATATTGACAAAACTCACAACACAAGGGTAGCTGCAGATGCAAACGATGTGCCCGCCTCCACAATGGCCGTTGTTTACCTGAGCAACTTAAGTTCCTGCAGCTGGCAAGCCAACTTCTGTTGCAGTTGCTGCAACTGCGGCAGGCTGAGCCGCGCTGAGCCACCGTGCGGCTCCGCCTTCAGGACGTGCAGGGAGTGGTTCAGCAGCTCCAAGGGCCACAGGAGGTTCATGTGGCCGTCCTCGTACGCTTTCCCCAAGCTCAACTGCCAATGACACGTCGACGTCACAACGCTGCGTCAGTCGCGAGCGCGTGCCGCACTCACCTGCTGCGAGGGCTGCTCCAGCCTCTCCAACAGGCTACGGGGAATTTGGAGGCGGCGGCCGGCGCCATCTAGCGCGTGCTGGTCCACGTCTCCGGCCAGCACGCTTTCCAACACCGTTCGGTCTGGCTCGGTGGCCGACAGCATTCCGTCCACGGTCGCCCACAGGGATCGAACCTGAAAGCGACGATTTGCATTTATTGAGGCAAAATAAAAAACGCAGACCAATTTTTTTTTTTTTTTAAACATTACAATTTCTGCTTTATCAGCGGAATCTTCTTGAACAGAATCACCAACGTGCTGTCTGCAAAGTAAAAAGACGACTGACTGACCGGCACATTATCATGCAAGAATAATAGCAAGAAATAAGGAAGGAACCTACTTGGGTAGCTCGTCATACTTCTTGCTCTCAGCTCTGAGATCTCGCATTGAATCTGTGAGGATCCTAAAAGACAAGACAAACACGTCCAAGAGAAGAAAACAATTCAAATAAAAAATAAATCACAATTTGATTGTTCAAATTTGATCATCCAGCCCCAACAACTGATTGGCTCTCCTCCTCTTACTTCATATATTAAAAAAAAAAAAAAAGGCCTGGCCGATACGATCGAAAAGTATCACGAAAAGCATCGGTCAAGAGATATTGAATATTTTTCATCTTCAAAATAACAACCTGTATGAGAATGGCTACATTTAGGTAATTTATTTTTGAATGTAATATTTGACCTTAACCAACTATGAAAGGTCAGTTTAAGATTAAATTAGTCTTTATAAACATGACATGCTTAGAAAGGCTGGGAAAAAAAAGAAAAGGCAACAAACGTGTTTACATAAGTCTATAGATAATGATTTGATTTTTTTGAACCTATATAATATAAAAAATAGATTAAAAGATATCAATTAACAACTATAAAGAGGAAAAATACCATTCAAAATAGCTGGTAGTAAAACATTCTTACGTGCTCCAATTGCCCTCTTAGACGCCACGCTTAAAGCATGCATAATGAGCTCAGGTTTATATCCCGATTTTTTTAAATAGATATTTCCATTGCAGTTTCTCTTAATATTAATCAGCTGTCTATTGCGCGATAGATAGATAGATAGATAAAAACTTGCCAAAAGCAACACATAAGTTCAAGTTTTTTTTTTAACACCAATTTAATGAAACAGCTTAAATCCAAACACCCAAGTACTCACTTTACTTTTTTCTGCACTTCCAGAAGAAAAAGATCCTGGAGTGCCACATGCTCCCAAAACTTTTTTCTGACCACGCGGCATCGCTTCACCGCCATGTGACGCGAAGATGTTGGTTTGAAGACGGTGTCTGCAACCCAGCTGTCATCTAAAACAAAGAGTTCAAGATAACGCACAAGAATTTCAAAAGCACCGCTGAATAAGAGCCTACCTGTGGTGAATGGTCTCATTTCCTGCTGCATGACATACATGACTAAATGGACCATCAAGCTGGTGAATTTGGGGCCACCGGGCGAGAGCAACAACGATGCCAGAACTTTGGAGCCTGTGTAACCAGTTTCAACCTAAAAGGACAAAAAAAAAAAAAAAAGCATCATGAAAATTTGAGTGCAACACGACTTTGGCTTGCCCAACACTTTAAATTCCTCACCATTATTTCTTGCAGCCAGATGCAGGTGGCTTTGCGAAACTCAGCATCTTGTTTAGCAGTACAGGGAGGCCAGCAAAATCTTTGAAAATAAACAAATAAAAAGTAAGAACGAGTCCATGAAAAAGAACCCACAGGGACGCACGTTTAGTGAATCTCCTTACTTGTATGTCTGCTGAAATCGAGTTGGATCGAGTTTTTCCAAAAGGAACTGGATCACAATGTGGAAGGCATCCTTGTTGGGTTTCTCGAACATATTCCTAATGACGAACATGACAAGAAAACCATTTCAACACTTGCCACTGAAAGACTGTGCAAAGGTTTCATATGCCAACGGGAAGACTTACGGCCCGAGTCTGGTGTGCTTTGAGGCGTTTGCAAACAGATGCATTCGCTTTTCAGACTGCAAGCCAAGTGCGAGGAGACAACGCCACAGATTGGCGCCGTGGTCTTTTTGCATTTGGCTCGCCATCGTTCCTTCGATGGAGGCGGAGCAAAGAAAAGGCACAAAGTCGTCAACAGCCTCGTTTTGCTTCGACAACAGCGAATAAGTTCGCAGGTCAACAATAGAATTCGACGGTCGTCAGTTTAAAAGGACTTTCCGTACCTTTCTGTCGAGAACTAAATCAAGTACTTGCGGCATTTAAGCCAACCGCCAAACTCCGCAGTTGGTGGTTAATACCCGCCCGGTTTTATCCGTCAGTGGCCGGATGTTGTCTTCTTCTTCTTCTGCTGCTATGGTGGTAGGCAGCAGTCGATTTACATTTTACACAGCGCTCCCAGCGGAGTGGAGGGACAATGCAGTACATAACACCAACGTGGGGAAACTAATCGAAGAAATAAGCAAATTACGTCATATCAAATTGTACGATGCATAAATGCTTTTTTATGCCTCTGATCGAGTGGATTTTTACATTATGCTAGTTTATATCAGGAATAAACATTTTATTGTATTAAGAAAAAGCTTCGACGTTTTCCATGAAAAACGGGGACAGGGAAACCCCCCCCCCCAAAAAATGAAATCACTGAAAATGATAATCTGTGGTGCAGAAATGCAAATACGTAAACTTGGTGACTGTCAATCCACCACTAGATGGCAGATTACGTGTGTTCCTAAATTGTTTGTCAGTAGCAATCATGCTCATTAAATTGCCTTTCCCTGGTATGTTTCAATTTTTTTGACACTGTCATAAGTTGTCAAATAATTCCTAATAACATCTTTTTCTCAGTGCGACAACATACTTTTATGAATCTTTACACACAATGGAATATTAACGATGACTAGCGCGGGGTCCGCTTCCTGAGATTTCCTCGTCGTCTCACATGATTAATGCACATCTGCTCAAAGCCAAGTCCACTCAAATCTACTCAAAGGCCATTTGCAAATGAATATGTAGAATGCATTTATTGCAGAACATACAAGTCAATGTTTCCACCGAACAGCTCGTCTCCGTCAGATTTTTTTTATACATTTGTCATTGCAGTTCTTTTAAAACCAGTTGACAACACTCGCCAAGCTTGGAGGGATTGGATACGGATAAGTACCGGGAAATTTGTGCGCCGACCCCCAGGGAGCGGGCCAGGTCCCGGGCCGTTTGGTCGGAGGCCACGGTGGTTCCCAGAGCGACCAGCAGCCGAAAGACGGCTTCCTTGTCCTGAACGGTCTCAAGAGCTCGGCTGGCCACGGACAGGCACTGGGCTTTGGCCTCCAGGTCGGGTTGGTTGTGCAGGCAGCCGGCGTAGTTGAGCACCAGGGTGGCCAGAGCAATGTGGATGTTCTTATTGCAGACGGCGGCCAAGTCGGCCGCCCGCAACAGGACGGCTTCGCGCTGGGCCATGAGCAGCGCTCGGCCGTGCCTGCTGCTGAAGCAGTTGCACAGGATCCGCAGCGCCAGCATCTGATTGGCCGCGCGGCCCTCGGGCCTCATCAGGCTCAGGAGGTGGTTGCACAGCTGGACGCCCTCCGCCTCGCCGCACAGGCTCTCATTGACCTGCGGGTGGCGCACAGCCAGCCTTAAAATGTCCAGGACTGGAAACACAATATCTAGCCAGATGGAGAAGAAACACTCATTTTCAGATTGGATAAAAACTCTCACCTAAAAATTCAACACTAAGATATAATATGATCATGCTCTCTTGATTATGTTAGGCCAGCAGAGAAGGCCTTGACCGCCCATCACTGTCGCTTGCTAGCTTGTAACTATAAATTTCTCCTGCTCACCCCAAAATAGATAGGACATTTGTGAAAATGAATGTGGGTAGTGTCAGCGATGGCATCTACCTTCAGGCCAGTGCGAGGCCTTCCAGAGGAGGTTGATCTGTTGAATGGTTGGCGGGCACTCGTCAGGCCCGCAGACGGACGCCAGCAGCCTCTCCAGACTTTCCAAGAAGTCCTCCGAGAGCTTGTGCTCCTGAGGGGCGCCCGCGTTGAGCTCTTTCAGCTTGCCTGGTTGGAGAAAAGCAAGAAGAATCCACACTTGACACCAAGAGGACACGGGATTTTCATTGGCAACCAAATGTGCTCACCAACAATTTGTGAAATATTGGCTTGCTCAAAGGTCAGGCCGTCAGTCTTGGGGAAGTAAATGTTGGCGCTTTTCTGTCTCAGCGCGACTGAGGAATAAGCACCTCCACCTGCCAAAGGAAATCAAATGAAAATCTTCATTTCGGTTTTGGCTCTTGTTATCCGCACCGGGTCGGTTGAGGAAGACCTGTGAAGGGATCCGCCACGCCTTGAGCAGAAACTAAGTCAGGACCAGAGCCGGGGATGTATCGACCCGAGCCTGGAGAGATGTTTTAAAGCCGTGTCAATAGGGAACCGAGATTCTCCGTTTTGAAGCCAAACATGTCACCTGTGAAGGGATCGCCTCCAAAATTCGGCCTTCCGTCCGTGGACCCCGGGATGTAGCGAGCTCCTCCTGCCGGACGGACAAAGAAGAACAGTTTGAGGCAAGAACAAGGCGCCTGTGATCGAACAATGTCGACAGCAGTCCTGGAACTTTTCTGACGGAAAAGTGCGCGTCTTTCTCACCCGTGAATGGGTCGCCACCGGCGGGCTGTGCCGGTCCCACCACGTGTCCTTTGGTGTTTTCGATGATAAAATTAGCAACCTGGTCCAAGAACATGGGGCTAAGGTCGTTCTTCTGCAAAAAGTTGTGCGCCGTCAGCCAGGGGTCCTCCGATACGTTGTAAGGCAGCTTCATGGACGGCCCGCCCTCGTTCACGTCAATCGTGAAAACGTAATCGTACTCCTGCGGGCGGACGACATCAAGCGTGAAGATGGCGACGCAATCGGAGGATTTGACAGCAATGAAGTCAACCGAATTGCCATTTTTATCCTGACGTTTCCATGACCCAAAATGAAATGTTTAAAAATGTCATTTTTAAAGGTTTATGAAAATCGAGGCTGCTCCATCTACAAAAAATACATATTTTCTGTTGTGTATTCAATCAAGTAAAATGGTGGGAATCTGTAACGTATGAAACTGTGCATGCCACTAATGAATATTTTTTTTTTTGAATGAGGCTGTGATAATGTTCAAGGGGGGGCTCGAGAGTTCTTTGCACATCAGCTTGCTCCTCGATATTGTGCTCCGCTTGCATGAGCGTCGTCTGAGGTAGTTTTTTTCCTCTCCCCGTCCTGCTGGTGATTATTTTTCTGTCTCTTGGACGAGCTGTGTCTGTTCCATTTTGTTCTGGAAAGTTTTGTTCTCACCAAACACGTGGCCTCACCTTTCCTTCATACATGACACTTTTGGAGGTTTGCTGATTGGAGCCACCGACCACATCTCCAATTTTCACCCAGCGACTGTCGGTGACGCTCCACTGGTACGCCTCCACCTTCTGCCCATCTTTAATCAGCCGCGTCTGTCCGTCGCGATTACCTGGGACGTCAAATATGATCTCAAAGATATTCCTATAATATTTAATGCGAGCTGAAAAAGGCCAATTTGGAAATTGAAATATCAGGGAAAAAAAGAAAAAAAAAACTTTTCAGTACCAGGCTCGTTGAGGTGTTCCGGTCCAGGAAGCTCCTCGACTTTGATGTCGCCGAGGTCTCCCGTCTTGGGGTCGATGGTGGCATTGGAGAGCTCATCCTCGAAGGCCTGAAGGTCCTGAGAGCTCGCCACGCGGCCCTCGGCCTCCGTAAACACTCGGATGATGCCGTCGCTGCGGCAGGACCAGACCGTGAGCCAAAAGATGCAAAAAAAATAAATGAAACCCTTTTTTTAAAGCGTTACCTCGCTCCGACAGCAATGTCACCATTTGGTAGAATGCAGCAGCACCACACAGACTGCGCAGGCAGGCGGATAGTCTGCGTACACTCGCCGCTCTTCCATATTCGCACGGTTCGGTCCTCTCCTGTGCTCACAAAATCTAATGCAAAGAGCACAAAAGATAAGCAGGGACGGCAACATGTCACATTACAGTGAACCCGTTGACTGCAAAACTATATTTAATATTGCATATTTAAACACTAAAACGGTTCCCAAAACCATATCACCACATCAACGTGATGCCCTCTGGCAGGCGCGACAGATGCATCAAATCAAGGGCCAATAGACTGACAAACAGTTTCTTTCCAAGAGCCCTCGCCATTCTAAACTCTCACACACACACACACACGACCACCCTTACCTTGCAGAACAGCAACGTGATGTGTTTTTATACATCCTATTCAATATTATTTTCCGTTGCACTAACTATTCTCTTATTTATCTCATTTATATATTTAACTGAATTATCGTTGTATTGCACTGGAGAGGGGAGCTCTCTAATCTCGTTGCACACTTGAGTACAATGACAATAAAGGGATTTCTGATTCTGATCAGTTCAAGTCCAATAGCTTAATGCTAAGAGATAATGCAAAATGCAATGGATGGGCTACTCAAAATTAGCATAGCTGTTACAGTGATTAGCAACCTTCGAACAATTGCTACTTTACACACGTTGAGCCGCAACACATCCAAACAGATGCATTTGCTCCACTTGAGCTCAGTGCTGCATTTTGAAAATTTAATTTGGGCCAGACAAACCTTGACTATTTGGGAAGACGGCAATGCTGTAGATGTAATTGGTGTGACCGTAGTACACCTGTGCACATTCGCCGGTCACCAACCACCTCCTGATGCTTGTGTCATTGCTGCAGGAGAAGAACTCTGAGCTGCTGATCACCACAAGCCCCCGCACACAATCCTCGTGACCTAAAACGGAACAAAAAGCCATTCTCCTGATTATGAACGAACACTGGCTGAAAAGGAGATTGTAGCGAAAAGCCTTGAATAAAAGCCGATAGTTCACAAAAACAAATGACTTTGGTTACATCATCTTCGCAAACTCTTTTTCAGAGGTCATGGAGCCATGACCGATGCCGTCAGTAACACCATGAGCTGACTTGCGTACACGTACCCGTAAATGTCCTCTCGCATCGTCCTGCTTTCCAAAGCTTGATGGTTTTGTCCGCCGATCCCGAAAGCATGAGTCCTTGCTCGGGCAACATGGCCACAGCCCACACCGCTGCCGAATGGCTCTGCAGCGTCATCATGCACTTTTCGCTCAGCCATACTTTGGCGGTGGTGTCCCAAGAGCCACTCAAAAGTGTCCCGAATTTCCCCGAAGATAGTGTACAAACTGCGGACATACAACATTTGAAAGGTGAGCCAGCACATATGGCGCCTAATTATTTATTCAATTTATTATATTCATATAGAGTTCAAAGATATCGTTCCCTATTCCTGAATCAGGATATGGTGAACTGTATTACTTCATGCAGTCAAATGAAAACTAGTCAAATGGATAGAAAGTGATTTCAAACAGTCGCGCTCACCTGTGTTTTTGTGACCTTTAAGAGTGTACAAGGGCTGCGGTTGGTCCACGGTGAATATGCAAATGTCATTATCGTTCCCCCCAGTGGCAATGAGTCCTCGAGGATACATTTCACTCGGTGCAATGATGCATACGCACGATACAAAATTCGAGTGACCTGACATGCATTGCATCTCCGCAAAACCATTGTCGGGGCTGTCAACAAAAAAGGAAACATCAAATTAATTTCTGTGTCATCAGAAAGACAAATGCGCTTTCAGCTGTTCAGTGGACGGGATAACAGTCAACACACAAATAAGAAATGAAAACGCTTGCAAGGAGCATGATCAGGACGTCGTGAAGTTACAAGGTTATGAACACTCTTTTACAGCATCATATTAAATGTTTACACACCACTTCTCAAATGCCAGGTTTTTGTGATGTCAAGAGAAAAAAAACAAGACCAATATAATTAATTTCAAAACAGTTTCCAGCATTAATTTGGTCGGCACAATACAGTTGACGTTTTAAAAATAGCGATATTCTCAAGGAAGAAGAGGGAAAGTAAAAATATTGTAAAAACTGAGATCATTGTACACACACTCTTTCTATCAGATGACAAAATGGTTTGTGCTTTTCAGGGCTCTTGGTCTGATGAATAGCATTCCAATTAACTTCAATATGGAAAATTGATTTGATAGCTTGTCTAAATCACAGAACGTGTCAGGTTTAATTGTACTTTCTCCATATTCATGTGTGCTCCTAATTAAACCGTGAAACATGTTAGTGAAGTGTAATTATTGACAAATACAACGTGTATTATGCTTTGAATTATTTTTTTCTTAACCTCAACAAAATGGACTACGACTTTGCAATAACAGTCGCTTTGTTGAATGACATTCATGCAATATAGAGTAAAAAAGTACAAAGTAAATTACGTCCAGGACAATAACAAGGGCTCCAACTGAATGAATGACAAAGCTAATTCGAATAGCCCCTTAAAAAAACATTCGAAAATAAATTACAGAACTTTAAAGCGGCACGATAAAAAGCGCTTTATCGGCTTATTCCTCGTGACGGCTTTATGGACGTTTAGTGCAACAAAGTCACTTTCTGTGCTGATTTTAAGACTAGCATGCTAACGCTAGCTACCTAGAGTTTGGGACCCAGATCCTTCCGGTCCGGTCTCTGGACACAGAGACGAACGCTCCTTCCGGGAAAGCAGCAGCTGTGAGCCCCCGGACGTCCATTTCATGGCCCGGAATGGAGCACCTGAGTCTGTAAGAGTTGGATGACGCCGTGTTTTCCTCCATTTTGACGGTGAAACCCAGAAGAAGCGTGGGAACTCCGACTCGACAACGCCGAGAGGGGCTAAAAGCTAGCGGAAGCAGAATGACGTCATCCAGGTTTCCGCTCACCAACACGACCATTTATTTTGTTTTTATTCAAATATTTTTATTTCAAGGGTTGATTCAGTTACGCAATTCCACACATATGGGCTATAAACATACTCGCCGTATGGAACTGCTCAAGGAGGGTGTTGGCCCGTTGCTAGGATACGTCAGCGCATCCGCCATATTGGATGGGGCAAGAGTATCTTTAACTCAGATTAGAGAATCCCAACACAAATCGAAATGTAACTATTATGAAGATTCATTCTTTCTCCCTAAAATGCCAAATCTACATTTAAGCATCCAACCAATGAAGTGTTTTACAACATTTTAGGTAGTGTTTACAGTTCCTAATTTACTGTCGCAAAACATTCCATTGATATTGAATTGGTTCCTTTTACAACCAGTCCATCACAGTTATTGTTTTGAATTCAGTAATTATTTACCGAATAGAATAGTTCCGTCTACATTCAAGATTCAGAGATTTCTCGCAGTGCAGCCTTTCCTATTGAATGCTCTCTCAGTCCTTTATTTGGGGGAAACTGTCTGATATGCATGACAAACGTTAGCTAAGCAACTAACAATCACGGCATTTAGAAATGATAGTAATGGCCACGAAAAAGACAAATTATAGTCGCAAAATAATGTTGTAATGGTCAAACACAACCAATATTGTTGTTCAATGTCCTGTATGAACATCTTCACCCACCCAGTCAATTTGACACATCAAATATGGCGGCAACGTTGCCGTAAAAGTCAGTGTGAAAGGCGTTATCTGCCTCAAGTACTCGTTTAAAAATGAAAAAAATAAGATTATCGGCGAATAAAATAAAACAAAAACAAAATAACAACAAAACACTACCTTCACGTCATTTGCGAGGAATAGAGCAGACGACGATTCGTGCATTTGCCATTGGCCCCTTTTCATCACTTATCTTTTGAGATGACTCTCCAAAAGGATGAAAACAACGCACTCGCACTGACGACACCCCAAATCGTCGCACACGTACGTGATCAAAGTCCGTCATTATTCGCATTGACAGACCTTGTTTGAATACATCTGTAATGTCCGTCTCCAATTAGTGTATTTCCACTGCACATACATGCAACAAATACAATAACTATGAAATGAAATTAAACTGTGGTCATTTCTTTATTCTAGAAAAACAAAACAAATGGAAACGTAGAACAACTTCTCACATACAGGATGCACTAGCAGTTTTTTTTCTTTTTGCATGAAAAGGAAACGTCAACTTCAGAAAGGCAAACCAGCTTCAAAGCCAAACGTGATCCCAGTCGCGTTTGCTTTACACTTAAACATGCTACCAATCCATCGAAAAACACCAGATTCACTGCAAAAATTTGGATAAGGTTCCTGTATCAAAACTTAAGTAGCAGCTGTCATGAGAAAGTCAGTCTTTTTTTTTTCTTCTTTTGTGCTTTTAAAGCGAAAACTGACTTTGGCTGAATAAGTTGAAGGAGACGACTCACAACTTAAAGTCACACACACAAAAGGCTCCTTAGTGCTTTGTCAATAATAATAATAATAATAAACAACCTAAACTATTTTCTATCGAGTCAAAGTCTAAAAAAATTTAAAAATAAAAAAATCTCCAGTTTATACCAGTAGGACATGGCCGCAAGAAGCGGGTGAGAAACTTCATTGCTCTTTTTCCGCTCATCCCATCCTTAAAAGTTTCACCTCAGCTACGTATTCAAAACTGGTCAACATTGTACCTGCTTTTCCCTCTTTGAGGCTTCCAGTTGAAACGCAATAGCTGTTCAAACCTCAGGGGGGAACGGTTAGGTAGTGTTTGGAATTTGGAGCAATTAAATGTGTGTGTGTGTGTGTGTGTGTGTGTGTTGAATAGCGGTGGTCTGGAGGTAGGTGTGACAGTGCAGCTATAATACAAACACTTAAGCGCTGACATTTTGGACCAGCGTGCTCCCAAGACGCTGTGAATACATTTTGTTTTTGTGGATCGAGGGCTGCAAATCGCCAAAAGCGGAAACTTTCCATCGGAACAAATGGGGATGAAGCGGGAATTTCCAAAAGTGAAGGGGGAGGGGCTCCGAACTGGACCGATATGTTTGCTTGAACATCAAACCTTTCACATTCTCAATTCCCATTCATTCGCATGGAAGGTTTTCAATTTGGATTATTTGCAAACTAACATTTTGTAAATTTCCCGGAGATGTCGCAACCCTAGTGGGAGTTGGCCTGCTCCACCTTGATCCCGACCAGCGACGGCGGCATCTGCATGGCTGCCGAGGGCGAGGAGCTGGGAGGAGAAGCCCGCAGGCCGGCGCTTCCCGAGGAGGTGACGGCGGGTCGGATGAGGGGCGGCGGCGGGTGGTTGTGAGGGGCCCGGTTCTGCAGCGGGCGGGTTTGCAGCGGCGGGGGCTGGCGCAGAAGGCTGGGAGGCGCCGAGGGCGGCGCCGGGCGCAGCAGCGGTGGCGGCTGGGACAGGGACGAGGGGGTGTGGCCGGAGGAGTGGGGCGAGGAGCTCCCGGTCGCATCTGGAGGAGAGTCCTCCATCTTGACCTAGAGAAAGAAATAAGGAGGAGGAGGCGGAGGAAACAATAACTATCTGTGCTACTGTTCACAATTCATACAGACTTTGACTCGGGTCAATGAGTGGAGACCAGAGGTCAAAGCAAACATGGTGAAGCCGCATCAAGTTGTTGAGCGATTGTTGCCTCGCTCACCTCGTCCTCGTCTGCTCCCCCTTCCGCGGCGGCCACCATCTCCTCGCCGCCCCTCCTCAAGTCCCGGGTGGCCACCTGCTCGGCGGCCCACTCCCTCAGCACCTCATCCAGGTTGAACCTGCGTCGGTAGCTCACCAAGAAGGAGCTCACCTACCGACACGGGAGCAAATGAGAGTGAGCGCGCGTGTGTGTGGGGTGGGAATGAAAAACAGATCCAAGGTGGCTCACCTGAGCGGACGTCTTGTTTCCAATTACTTCGGCGATGGCGGTGAAGTCTTTCCCGTACCGGCGGATTGCTGCAAAATGGGAAGTGACGCTTAAGAGTGACACCCTACTCGAACACTTTTTTTTTTTTCTACTCGATGCTACGGTGGTGTTTGTTATGATAATACTCAATTACATGTATTATTGATCATCTGTGAAGAATGCTAATTACAGCTGTTCGGAGAAACCAAGAGAGGACATTTCTCTTTCTCTGCACACCGCAATGAAAACATTTATTCTAGTCATGTCATTGCTATACGATGTTATATCACATTGCAGAATGTCAATTTAGATTTTTGTCATTCCAATGGGGGTGATGAGTAATCAGATTACTTTTTCAGGTTAACGATATTGTCCATAGGTCTTCGTCCTGTCATCGATTCTCTCTCCTCTGCGTGGAGATGAGGTTGTTCCAATTCTTTTCTTTCATTCTATGTAGTAGTCATGTTTTTGTCAAATAAAACAATTATCAAGCGTTATTTTTTTTTCTTTCTCCGTGAGCCTGGAACAGATGAGCGGCATTTCCCTTCCCTTCCATGCGCTCACCTTGTACCGCCAGCAGCTGCTCTTCTGTCGTCCAGCGAGCGTTCATCTTGGGGGTGGGCTGCAAAAAAAAAAAAAAAAAAGAGCGCGTCACTTCGGAGGAAACGGTTACATCATCTCAGTTGGAGGCGGGAAAAAAAAAAGTGAAGAAGATTCTACCTCAGTGGGTCTGAAAGTGTCGACACCTTCATTCAGAGTCCCTTTCAAACTGCTGTTGCTCTGTTTAATACTTTGGACCTGAAAGAGGAAGTCAAGAGCGCGTTTAATGGGCCCGCAGACGGAGGCGGGCTGTGAGACGGGACGGCCGTCACCTGTCGTTTGAGTGACACCAGCTGCGTGTCCAGCTGTCTTATCGTCAGCACGCCCGAGTCGTGCGAGGCCGACAGGGACGTGATGTCGGCCTGCTCGAGATACATGCCCTTGGGTGGCCGTCGGCGCGCTCGCAGCGGATGGTGGCGGTACTGGGCCCCGATGTTCTCCTTCTTGATGGGGCCGGAGCGACCGGGCGTGACTTTGTCCGAGGCGGCGCTGTTGGAATTCTGCTTGGCTGCCTGCTCGCACGCACGCATGGACGGACGCATTTGTTTGGTGCTTTTTTTTCCCTTTCCCTTGATGCTCACCTCCTTCTTAGCGTCAAGATCAAAGTCACAATCGATGGCGGGATCGCCTTCCTCCAGCTCGTCATTGCTAGATTTGAAGAAAATTGATTTCATCCTTTTAGTATGTTTTGAAAAAAATGTTTAAATGAAAATAGGACCAAACTATTTGTCATTTTGGGACCAAAATCGCAAATGCGAGATTGTCAAAGCAGTTTTTTTTCCCCAAAGGGCTCAAATCATTTGGGGGTCAAAAAATGCATTTTTATAAACGCAATTATACATGAATATAAAATTATACTTTGACAGCAAGTAGTTTTTGAAAACTTGAGAAAGAACTGCCCCGCTCACAAAACCGCTTTCGTGTCTGTGAATTATTTTTTTTTGGTATCATGGCATTTTCTGTCATGATTGTTTTTGTCGCTGAATATTGTGAAGAAAATCGCAAATTAAATCGATATTCATTTTCAGAAAAATGGCACAACAATTTATTCCCAAAATTGTTCACCCCGAACAGAAAAGCACTGCTCATTCTCACCTATCGTCTTTCTCCCTCTTGCTGACCAGCCTCCTGGCCTGCCGGTCCATGACGGAGGTCCTGGTTCTTGTCTTTTTCCAGCTGTAGTAGTACTTCACCAGACTGGATATCAGTTTGTCTGGAAGCTGCCCACACAACGTCGAATCAGATTTGGGATGCATTTGGCTGAGTCAAGCTCACGTGATGACGTCTCACCATCTGCTGAATGCGATGGAAGCTCTTCCCGTGGAAGCTGAAGGCCTGCTCGAACAGCACTTTGTCCTCCACCGTCCACTCGTCGGGGAAGGGCGTGAAGTTGGCCAGGTCGGCCAGCGAGCGCTCCACGTCGTGCTTGTGCCACAGCAGCATGCCCAGCGCCTGGCGGCGGCGTTCACACGATACGCTCAAAAAAAAGGTGCCGAGGCTTAAGTTTTCAACCGCCGTCGGCTTTGCTCTACCTGCTCCATGTTGTAGCCGTGCTTCTCTTTGGCCATCAGGATGTACTCGTCCACTGCGTGTGACAAGACGATGAGCGACGGAGACACGCGGCAAATACTCACCAAGCGTCAAAGAGCGAGCGCGTACACATTGCATCCGACAGCTGAGTGTTGGGACACCAGACCAACATGCTGCGCTGGTCCTTCTCGTGGTAACGGGCCGGGCTGTCTGCAATTCAAAGCAAATTTCAAAATCGGTGATCCGCGTTCGACACAGTCGTGACATCGTCAGTTTCCCGACTGCTGTGGTACACGACCCGACTCAACCGGGCATGACGTCAAATTCATTTTCCCTTGGAAACAAATTGAAGTGACATGAAGCCATTCTGCCCCCCCCACCCCGACACCCCCAAAAAAAGCCACTTTTTTTTTCTTGCTTTTTTTAAATAAAAAAATATGTCTAAAAATAAAGCATAAAAGAAAATGGATAACAAAAAATAACAATTTTTTAATCACAGTTTCATAAATGATTAAAGGCATTTAAAATGAAGTCTTGGTCTTTGTTTTAATCTTTTTTTTTTTTTACACCAATATTTTTTGGGCTTCTACCACAAATGAATATCAGCACCAAATATTGGTTATTATTGGCCTCTTTGACAATTAATAATCTGATATCAGGATATAGAGCTGGAGTCGTACGATTGGATGTTATTTACTCTTGTTTATTCTCATGTTACCTGGTTTGAAGTCCGGGATTTGGGCCTGGTAGTCTCCTCCCACTCGAATCATGCTGTCTGTGGAAGAGCGAGAGAGAAAAAAAGGAAGAGCTCAGAGGAGGATGTGGGCGTGGCAGACAACGCGGCCGCCGTTCGACAAGCCGCCGAGCGGGACGGACGGGCTTGCCACAAGACAAGAGAGCGACTAATCCTTCCTTAAAAAAAAAGCGTTACATTCCACAACCGGAACAACCCATTTTCATTCACGTTCGAATGATCGAGAATTATGCTCAAACCGTCTTAAAAACTTGACAATCGCTTTTAGAGACCAGCTGATGAAATCGGCCGATATTAGGCTTTTTCAAAAATAATATTCGGCTGAAGTTTTGCTGATATCGGTCGGAACTTTGATGGCTAGAACATTAAAGTGGTTTTCTGTTAATTATATCTTTATACATTCTCTCTTATGCCGACTAAAATTCTGCGTGCATTTGGAGAGTAAAGAGAGGATTCATGATTGGACTGCATTTCTAACTCAATCAGGATGTTTTTAATGACCGTCTTCAAGACGTCGTGTCTCGAGGTCTACCTATAGAGCACCAGTCAAAAGTGTGGATTGGTTTTTTTTTCAGGATTTAAAAATGTCCTGAATTGTAGATGAATACTCCAGTCATGAACATTATGATGAAATATTGATACAAACAAAAATGTTCTTCAAAACAGAATGTGTTATCGTTTCGATTGTTCAAAGTTGGACCTCGATAATCGCTTTGGTATTTTCTCAGTCAGCTTCATGACGTGAACGACATTTAATGACCTGCTATGACTTCTCAATTCACAACTCGAGTTAACTGTTTGAATTTCTTGACCTTTGAATGCGTTTGAAACGGTCGCTTCAGTGACGAGGCGGAGTTGGCATACAGTGACTGGCCCAATTTCAGTTCTGTACTCCAAGAATGCACAAATACCCAACTAAGCAAGGAAAAATTAGTCCATCATTACTTTAAGAAATGAAGGTCAATTAGTCAGAAAAATGTTAAGCTAGTCCAGAGCAGCCCAGATAGGAGCCCACCTAAATGCTTCACAGAGTGAAAGTCGCTCATGCATCTCAAGTTTTCAGAGAAGCCTGCTTGATTCTGGACCTCAGGGTCCAAACCACTTCGGAGTTCAGAACAACTTGAGGAAGAGCAAAGCTTTGGGCCAAGGGACACAAACAATGGACATTAGCGCAGTGGCAATCGGTCCGTTGGTCTGACGAGTCCAAAAATCTGACCACCGGCGCCTCTGGGAACGCCCTCCGAATGATGAAGAACCATTTCGAATGATGACTTCATCAAAGTGATGGCGAGGATGCCGAGAGTGTGAGAAAAGCAAGAGATGCCTTCTTGGAAGAATTGCAAATCTCAAATAAATTTTGGTTTCAACTTTTTCCGACGTGTGGCTGCATAGTCTGGATGACTTGAGTATTCATCTACGATGTAGGGATAAAATAAAAACGTGAAATTTGAAGGCGTTTCCAAACTTTTGACTGGTACTGCACATGTTGATAACGTTTATCGTCATGCTTATTGTGCATTATTTGTGTTAAAATTGGCGTGTTTTTTTATTTTTTTATTTCTAATGCAACTCTGTCAAAGATGACATGTTTAGACATGTGAAAGGTGTTTCCTGTTTTTTTTTTTATTTTGCAGTCATCACTTCATGGCAAAGAAAAGAATGGAGTGGGACGTGTGTGATTTCATGGAAGGGCATCATGCATAAATCATGCATTGCCACTAACTTACATAATTTTGCTTGTGTACTTCAATTTTTTTTAGATTTGACATTTTTTTTGTTATGAAAATAAAAGCGAAAAAAATATTGTAAACATTCAAATTCCCTGCATTTAATGCATTTTTTTTGTTGTAACGGACCCCAAAAAATTAAGTGCTTTTATTTATTATTTACACTTTAAAGTAATTGGCTAATTAATGTGTACCAACTTGTAAAAATCCTTCTGTTATTTAATTCAACTCAATTTTTCATTTTTGAGACGGATATTAGGAAGGAATCGCACTTTGCTAACTTTGATGGCACAATGTGAGTTCAAGCCAGAATGTGTGTGTGTGTGTGTGTGTGTGCAGGGACCATGAGCGTGCTCCTCATCGCTGCTCTCCTCCTCAGAATGTGGCTGACTGTTGCCGTTGGTTACCGTCTTGGCTCTACTCCTGGACAGGACGCCGGCCCCGGAGCGCTCCATCACCGAGGGCATGGCTTTGCGAGACACCACCACCGCAGAGCCTGAACACATCCAACACTGCGCCGTTTAGCTTTGAAGTACAATACATTTGCGCTTATTCTTGCAACGTTTGCTGATGTTCAAAATATTACGTTGTACATCACTGTACTTGGGCAGTGAAAGATTTCTGGTGAAGAAAGTTTGAAAATCAGCAAACCAAACAAAAACATCTTGATCATTTCCATTGGATTAGCAGCCCACGTGACATGCTCCTGCAAACATGCCAAGACAACAACAAAAAAAAAGTGCACAATGCACAGCGGCCTTGTTATGCTGTCAAGCAGCCTTCCCCTCCTATGTCACATGAGGACACTAGCATCCAAACAAGTCACATTTGTGAGGAGGCACAAAAAACAAAACAAAAAAAATTATGAATTTTGCTTTTAACTTGCCCCAGTTTTCTACCACCTCGAAAAGTGTTTCAAAAAAATGAACTGTAGGACAACGCGAGGCTCTCTGAGTGGGTCTTTGTCTCCCACAATGCCCCCTCCTCCTCCCCCCGCAACCCCCCAACTGCAACAGCTGTCTCGACGACCCGAGTAATACTTCAAAATCAACATTTACGACCTTTTAGTCCATGTTTACGGCTGTGTGTGTGTGTGGGGGGGGGGGGGGGGGGGGTGACGAATCTACGGACAACTTTGTTTTTTTTTTTTTAATAACCACCAAAGGGAGAATTGCTGCGGTCATCCCGATGGTAGCCTCGGGTATAATGATAAATATACAATTTTTCAAAAAAATATATATTTGGACACAGTTGCCATAGGAAGAGATGTCACGATTTTAACTTGTTTTGGGTGCATTCGTGTTAAAATAAACACTTTTGTCGTCTTCAGCCCGCAATAAGGTCGAATGTAAATACTTGTGGCGCTGAGAAAGCAAATGGACAAATCGAGCCATAAAGCATCTCAACAATGAATTATCTTTTGTTTGTGGTTGATGTGACAAACACAAGTGCATCTCTTTTGTTTTCAACACGCTCAACTCAACGTCGCCCCGGCAGCGACCGACTCTGGAAGTCGTAAAAAGTCGATTTTTTTTCCTCCCCCTGACATAAGAACTCAAATTATTTCCCTTTCGCCCTATCACTTCGCCTCGTTAGAAGAGAATAATTGTTTCCAAAGTGGGGCCGCAATGCTCCTTGCAAGTGCCTTGAGTGTTTATCCAAACATAGTTAGGATGCTAGCGTTAGCCGCTTAGCTTGTCGAGGCTAGCAACACCTCCGCGTTACATTAGTAACGTTTACTCCGAGTTGCGAGTCAACCTAACAGTCGCGTTGTACCTGCGTGCCTCGTTCCTCTGCCGAGCCCCAAACTTAGATGTGCCACTCTGTCTGGCACGGTGTCTTTGATAATCTTCTCCGGAGTACCAAAATAAAGACTTATTACCCAAAATTGACGCTTTAATTCCTCCAATTGAGTACAATGAAGTGAAGCGGCGGCGTGAAGCACAAATGGTAGCAGCCGGCGAGCCGCACAGCTCACTCGGAATTGGGAGGTGCTCCTCCGCCGCTCAATGCCTCTCCCAGGCTCCAGCTTCGCCGTTTGGTTTGAGGAAGAAGAAGTCGGTTGGAAAAAACTCACCAATGCTCGCCCGTCAGGCTTTTACGCCATTTGCATTCACGTATGTTGAAACGCAGGCATATGTGTCGAAGACTGCTTTGCGAACAAACACAACCACCAATTGGGGACTAGTTGCCGGTGTGCGCGGAGGGATGCTTCGAGTGTGCATCTCTGCTGAGCCAGGCTGTCCAGACTTGCACTGATGTATGCACGGTCGGGGAGTGTGTGTGCAGATGGGGGTGGAGGGGGGGGTCACACACAACAGAGTGTTTGCCTTTGAGAGGCTTTCACAAGAATAAACAATTTTATAATTCGTGCCTGATTCCAATTAGTGGCTTCTTTCTGCCTACACTATGTGTGGTCTCACACCTGACGCTGGAACACACGCACACGCACACGCATGAATACTCACATTCGCGGTCACACGCAAGCACGCGCCCATACGTGCACACACATAGACACGACACATACTTGCTTGCACGCACACACGCGCGCACACAACGAAACACGAATTCACTCGGACACACAAACGTGGTCTCTCTCTGGCCACCCCACATCCTCGAGAAAATTCCGAGTTTTCTGCCATTCATGCAGTATCCTTGGAAAAATTCTGCATACACAATTGCTCTGAATCCAAACCCTTTAGGAAAGTGTTTTAAGTTAAGAACATTTAGATTCTTACAGTGACCATAAATTAAAATCTTTACTTTCACACTCCTGCGAGCAACCAACAGGGCTGGGATGTCATTCTTTATCATACAATCCACAGTCATGGTTTTATGAACTAAAACACACGCGTACCACACACACAGAAACAAACCTAAGTAAAGAGCAACGTTTAACTATTGTAAATTAATATGCAGTATGCAAAACAGTGTCAGCCATCGGTGAGAATTGATCACTCTGCTTGGTCGTTAGCTTGCAAATTGGTGCCCGAATTTACAAGTACACTCTGGGACAGTACAAAAAAGGCAAAGGGAAATTGCTTCATCTAGGAAATTAAGATCAACAGAATGTCGCTTTTTATTCAGACTTGTTCCTGCTTGATTATGAGAGTGATAGACATTGATCACAATGAGAATTGTATTTCATGAAGCTCTAAATGTTGTCAACCTGGCCACCCCGTTGCAAATTTCTACTCCCTTGCACACGCAATCCCGTACACGTACTTAAACATGCACACTACAGATGTAGTGGACTTGCACACGCACGCGTGCGCGCGCACATTGTCGTTGACGATGCCTCTTCCTCGCTCAGCCTCCATCCATGTTTGCGTTGCCTCGTCACTCCCCAGGCCTCCTTTCCCCTCCCCCATCCTCACCCAATGTTACTTTCCTCTTCCCTCCCTTTCACGTCCTGCTCTCATTCGTCAAACTCCTTCCTCGAACACGGACTCACATGTGATGACTTCTTCGAAGTCCTCCTGGTCGCTCTCAGTGCGGTGGGCGTCAATTGACTTTCAAGGAGGACAAAAGTCCACTTTTCAGGGGCTTCCGTCTGCCCTGTGCAGTGCAGGCGAACGCGAGTTGTCAATAAGAGCAAATGGCTTTGTTGTGAGAGCGCCCCCCTGTGGAGACGATTCAAACTTCTCCTCAATGGAAAGCTCCTTGCGCCTCCATCGCATAGTTCGTTCATGCATCATGTCAAAAACGAGCGAAGAGATCGGAGTCAATGCAAAACAAGCAAAACAGGATTGTTCAAGTTGAAATTCATGCACATTTTTATTGAACAGTTATATAAAATACTAATTTTTCATAGTTGCAAGTGCATGCCTCATCTGCCAACAGTTTCGAAGTTAAATTACAAAAAGCAAGGCTTCATGTTGTGTAGTGAATTACTTGGGCACTTAAGCAGTTTCTTAAAAAAGATCAACATAGTTTTGTTTAAAGTACTGAGCAGTATCAAACCTGTAACTGATATACAAAGCAGAGTTCCAAATAATAATAATAATAATCATTAGGAGAGAAGGACCAAATAATTTCTGTGGCACAGTTACAAAACTGAAGTGAAAAGCAAAATGTTTTCCGTTTTTTTTTTTGGTTTGGTTTTTAAAAATTTGAAACCTGTTATATGACACCGACGGCTAATCATGCATTTTTGAGCTCCACATTGTAACCACACACCTCACAAGAATTGTCAAACATGCTTAATTGGACTGTGTGCACGTACAAGCGCCGCTTAAAAACAGGAATTGTCGTCATCTTAAAAAAGAAGGCATAGCGCAACGTGGTGTTCGTTGAAAATATGCAGGTAAATGTTTCCAGTATATGTTCACTAAAGAGCAAGATCGTTCAAATATTTAGATTTCCCATCATCATCTTCAGTTCTTTCACTTTTTATAAAACATGCATAGGCAGACACTTTATTCTTTTTTTTTCTTTTTACACAATATAGGTTTTCTATTCGTATTTTGTTCGTAATACTTAAAAAGAGAAAATGAACACTCATTTCCAGCAAGCCTTAATAAATCTAACCTTCCCTTCCAAAAAAAGACAAACAAATTAACATATTAGCAAATGATAGTTAAATGTAAATTCCAGTTATGAAACTCAAGAAAATAATAATTCATTGTCGACTTGTTTAGCCATAATACAGAAGAGAAAAAAAATCAGGTCAAAGCACACACCAAAAGAACCTGAGGTAAGCGTAATATGTACATAACCATAAAACATTCCATTATTTGGCATTTCCACAACATTCTTTTTAAGACTGCCTAATTCATTTCAGAGCTATTTTATAAGAGGAGCAAAAAAAAAAAACCCAACAAACAAAAAAAAAATCAATAAATAGTTCTTACTTAGTTTGTACACCCTTACATCTTTAAAAACGGCATCTCATGTTCTGTCCTTTTTAGTGCTGTGTTTTTGTAAACGTACAATAGTTAGTAAGAAGGTAAATGAGCAAGGGTCTTCCGAGAAGAAACGAAAAGAACGAAAGAAAGCGTCTCTCTGTCACATACTGCGTGCGGAGTGGCGTGCCATCGAGCGCACGGGCGCGTCCCGCCGCTCTTAGCAATAACTTAGCAGATTTGACTCATAATTCCAAGGCATATCCAAAGACTAGCAAGTGAAATGACACCCCCCTCCCCCGCCCCGGTGTGACCCATACATGCCTGACCCCCCCACTGCTTTCCCCTCGCGAGCGCTTCCTGTCCACGCCCTCTACTGGATGCCCCCGCCGCCGCTGGTGCTTCCTTTGCTGTCCGTGCCGTTGGTCTCGGAGGACAGCGCCTTGTTGAGGGAATTGAGGCTGGCGTCGGAGGGCAGCGCGTCCCGCCGCGGCGGCATCCTCTCGTTGATGCGGTCCAGACCTTTGGCCTCCTCGAAGCTGGTGATCTTGTGCTGGGGCGAGAAGCCCTTGATGGCTGTGGAGGAGGGGAGAAAAAAGAAAAAAAAAACAAAGCACCATCGGCTGTGACTTTTGAAGAGAGAAAGTTGAAGAGCATCACAAAATTGCCTCAGAGTCGTGACATCATCACGTTGCTTCGCAATTGACCTTTTCATAACGTTTGTTAACAAGAGACGCCAGGAATCTTCCTGGTGGCAAAAAGTGAAGATTGACTACCGATTGTGCACACCTTGGCCACCTGGGGGCAGTATAATACAGACAATTGGCGATATGTGAAGACGGGCACAACTCCCAAATATGCTTCAGTAATAAAGGGTTTCTGCAGTTATCAATATATGGAATATACATAATGTCATTTTTTTAGACAACTTACACACACACACACTTGCATATATAAATACATATACACAAATAAATATATATATATAAATATATATAAATATATATATATATACATATACATAGAAATATATGTATATATATATAAATATATATATATATCAGAATCAGAAATCCCTTTATTGTCATTGTACTCAAGTGTGCAACGAGATTAGAGAGCTCCCCTCTCCAGTGCAATACAACAATAATTCAGATAAATATATAAATTAGATAAATAAGAGAATATATAAATTAGATAAATAAGAGAATATATATATATATATATATATATATATAAAATATCTTCCGCATTTGTTTTATGGCTGTGCATGTTTTTGGTGTTTGCCGCGTTTGACCTCGTCAGGCACCGCTAGCTAGAATGTTGTGAAATCCTGTTTACATGCCAGTGTGGCATAACCGTCGCAGGTGTTCTGTCATACAGGGAGAGGAGACTAAACTGGAATCGACCAGTACGCCCACTCAAAGTTGTTTGAACAGAAAAAAAAAATATCGGATTCAAATTGTGAAGGAGGACAGACAATTTTGAAAAAATAAAGAATTTGAAATCCCTCTCTGAGCGCCACGTCGGGCTCGTCTGGTGTCAGGGTGAACGGGCCGCTTTTTGGGAGCATTTTGAGGCGACTCGCGGAGGATTTTCACACCGCTGCTCATCCCCCACCCCAAAAAAAAAGGCGCCCGAGCACCCAGAAGAGTCCAGACGCAGCCCGACACGTCACAAGCTGGAGAAAGAACGACAAAAGGGAAGGAGAGGGGAATCATCGGAGACGAAGACGTGGTGGCGCCCACTGAGACATTCACGTCCACAAACTGGAACCACGTTGAGACTTGAGCTGACGGACAAAAGACACGACAGAGGAACTCGGGGTGCTAACCACTTGGCTGGTCTGCTCGGAGCATGCAGCAATTTGGGGCGTCCATAAAACAAAATGAAAAAAATAATAATCATAATATTTTGTGACGCATCATGAAAGCTGGACGTCCTCTAAGTGTTTTACGAAAAGCCGGTTGAGCATGAGTTGACGTCTGCACGCCTCTAGTACAACTAGTGAATGTTACCTAGTCCAATTTGATGTCACTAGCAGTACTAGTAAGACGTACGTCGTGGTCAACCAGTGAAACGTTTTGCCGCACGAGTAACATGAATTTGTCATAAAAGTCAGCCAAAGTTGACCTGCGAGTGTATTGACGATGAATCGAAATCGAGCTTTGATGCGTCGACTAATCGGTTCAACCCTTCTTAATTGGACTGCGACACGGTAGTGGACCGACAAAACTGAAATAGTTGATGTCAGCGTGCTACAAGTACGACGCGCGAAGCGCTGGAGACTGACATGTAGAATTTCAAAATGTCAACCGATTAATCGGTCAGCTGATTGGATGATTTAATGCTGGCGAAATCGCGCTGGTGAGGACACTGATTTTTTTTTAAGTTACCGTACTTTCCGGACTATAAAGTGCACCGGTTTATAAGCCGCAGCAACTATTTTGTCGGGTAAAAAAAATAAAAACAGGCTATAAGCCGCAGTTTTCTATGTTGAAAAAAATGAGTTGTTTACTGCATGTACAGAACGATTTTGTACTGTGAATGCACATAAAGGTACAAAAACAGATTGTTAAAACAGTGCCTGTTGCCACGGCAACAACTTTGCGAATTAAAACAGAAAAAAAAAAATTGAGATATATTAGCGTATTTTCTGAACGATAGAGCGCCCCTAATGGTGAAAGAAATATCCACAGAAAGCCGCACCGTCTTATTAGCCGCGTAGTACAAAATCGAGGAAATAAGTAGTGGCTTATCGTCCGGAAAATACGGTGATGTAAATAATATTGAAATTTTTTACACATTAACACAATTCAACGAGACAAAGCTGACATTCAAAGAATTTGACAAGAATAAATGTCAGATTTTGGCCCATTTTCCCATGTCAAAAAGCACAAATTATTGTGAAACAGTCAAATCTTGCCTGTCATTTAGTTACTTTATTCCTTACGTATTTTAAAAATAATCGGTCAATTAATCTACAATGAGAATTTTATTCTGCCAAACATCGGATTCGGTTTAAAAAAAACAAAAAAAAAACTCCATATTGGCCGCGCTTACACTTCAGCCTCTGCGAGTCCTTACGGAGTGCGCAAGGCGACGACGTAATTTCAACGACGACATGTTACTCGAGAGGCAAAAGGACATGTGAAGAAGAAGACGGGAGAAATGCTCAAACGGCTTTGTTTGGCGAATGGTGTTGCTGCATGGCACAGGCCAGACGTCGGTTATTAGCACACGACACAGAGAAGAGGAAGCTGACGACGGCTCCGTCGAGCCAGCCAGCGTCAGCGCGCAAATAGCAGCTTGGCCGACCGCTATTTAGCACGCAGCTGACGTCGTTCAAGCAGGGAGGTCTTATGAAAAGTCGCCTGAGCGTTTGAGCCCAGTTCCCTCGGCTCGTGCGACCTTCGGGCCGGAGAATAAACGCTCAAACGGCTTTTCATGAACGGGGACCGGTTGGAAAGTTCGAAGCACTAACAAGGCACAACTGCTCGGGTGGTTTCAAAGGGGAAGTTGCATCGAGTGATGGACGCATCTTATCGGGATGCTTGCCGCTGCTTGTTTGGTTTGGCAGGGATGTCCAAACGTTGAGCCACATACAGAAATAAAAAATGAACGGAGGCCATTTGGCTTGGTGGTTAGGAAATATGCGGAAACTCATTTAATAGTTTGATGTAACATTTTAAAATGTAACATTCAACTTTCAGAAATATAATATAGTCATGAAATATTTGTTTTTTTGCCTTCAATTCAATCGATTTTGTGCCGCGCCTTCTGCTGTGAGCATTTTAGCCACCGGGGGCAGTATAACAAAGACGGATGGCGACGATCATGACTCCAGTCGTAAGTCGTAAATGTAGAATATATTCTTGATTTTTTAAACCGCAATGGCCGAAGGAGGGCAAAGTGTAGATTTAATTGCAGATACACTTGTGCCGCGATTTTAAGTCGGACCTTTCAAGAGAAGCTAGGTTGCGCAACACCCAGTGGTGTTTTTAAAAAAAATAAAATAAAAACTTTCTCCTCCTACCCTTGCTTCATTTTCCGATTGTGGCACTTGGACACCCCCGGGTTTTTGCGCCAATTCGTCAGATTTTTCCCAAAGCGGTTCCCCTTTGAAACCCGCGTGGCTTCCTACGTCCGCACGACTCTCGCACAGCGACCACGACGGCACGCGTGGTTCGAGCCCAGACACCCCACACACGCTACTCAAGCACCAGCGAGATGGATGGAAAATCCTGCACAGCCCCCCTGTGCAGGGCAACACAAGAGCTCGTTATTTACCTTCGTCAGCCTCAATAGCTTCAATAGTAGCTGAAGAGAAGAAGAGGGGGGTTGCAAAACCAATGAGAGAGGTGAGCAAAGAGGAGGTCATTTTGGTCAAGGAGCACAGCCAATGGCGACAACACGAATTATTTCCACATTTCGCGTCACGTTAGCAAAGAGAAGCACGAGAGAGAGAGAGAGACATTGACAGAGAAAGAGTGAGAGAGAGTGAGATCGAGGGAGGGGGGGAGCGGGAAGGGGGAGGGTGGTTATGAGGTGCCGTACAGACCAAAAATAACATTCAACTCTCAGGTCATCAAAAAAAAAAAAAACTCTCACACAAACCACGGGCATAAAAAACAAACTCATATAATTCCCTTAACTTGTCATTCCCTCAAAAAGAATTCACACATGGAAAATAAGTGCTCACCCCCCCACCTAAAAAAATAAAATGGTCACATGGACACAAAAAAAATCTCACACATAAGCAGCCACACTCACGAAAAACTCTCACATCACTCCAAACCTCTCACACTACAAAAAAAACGCACAAGCGTCAAAAAGCAAACACTCACCAAAAATCTTTTCATGTGACAAAATCCTCATACGCACAAAAAACTCATGTGAAAATTCTCGCTACACACATGCACCAAAAAACCTTCTTAGTCACACCAAAAACATAACACAATTAAAAAAAAAAACTCTCACACACATTTACACCCATCAGTCTTACATTCAACAAAAAAAGACTCTCACAATCAGCAAAAAAATCTCAATCACACACAGGCGCCCAAAAAGTCACATTCATCAAATAAACTCACCAAAAATGCACTCACTCGCACATGAAAAAGAATCTCTCACACTACATAAAGTCTCCACTTAAAAACACATCAAAAAACTAAAACACGTGTCACACACACCAAAAAGCTTCACTCACACACACACAAAAATCACCCAAAAAAAAAAAACACTCACAAAGAAAACTCTTACACACACAAAACATGTCTCCCTTCCTGAAAATCTCATCACACAAAGCCAAAAAAAAACCCCAAAAAAACACATTGTTCATTTAGTCTCATACAAATTCACACCCAAAAAAAAATCTAAAAATCTCAAACATGGCAAAAAAAGTGCACTTAAAATTGTTTGATGAGTGTGAGAGATTTAACAAAATTTTTTTTTTTTACTTTTGTCCCATACGGCACCCGATGGTGTGATGCACCTCAGCTTTGGGAGGACTTGTTGGGTCAAAGGGGAAGGTGACACGTTGCCAAGTGTCCTCTCACCAAGCACAGATGAACATGAGAGCATGTGAAGCAGCAGAGCGCCGCATCTTTTGATGAGGCCGCATCAAAAATGCGAGGACCGCCGCCACGCGTCTGCCGTCACTTACCGTTCGTCGCTCTCGCCGCTAAACGGGCGAGTCGGCTTTGCCGCCACACTTAGCACAGAAATGGCCACCATTTACAGACTCACGTACGAGAATGACGATGACGATGACGATGACGACAACGACGTCAATCGTGTCGAGCGGCACGCCGGCGTCCGCTCGTGTGATCGTAACCGATGTGAATCCGGAAACCTGGCTCTGCCTCAAGTAGGGTTTCTCTCGAGCGGGAGTTTTTCGGATTGGCTCCTTCGATAGCAAGGCTTCTCAAATTTGAGCATAAATACTATATGAAGTTTGCCTACTCCATATTTTTTCTTTTTGAAAAAAAAAACAAAAAAATGTTTAATTGCGTAATATTTTCATTTTGTTATGTATCTTATCAGATTTCAACGATGAGTTAACGGTTCGAATCTCATTTTTTTTTGTTTTTTTTTTTAAATATAATTTTTGGGTTGAATCACCGCAAAGCGCCTAATCTGCTATGAGCATAAATGCAGAGTGGCAACATTTCACATCAATTTGTATTTGCTGAAAACTCACTCCTGTTATTTTCAGTCCTCTTACCCGAGTGAGATGTTTCACGACACTAAAATATTGAGAAAAAGAAAAAAAAAAAATTTCCAATAATCATTTGGAGTAGTTGAATGTATAATATCAGATTTATAATTGAAAGCCCAAATGTTGTAGTTTTTTGAGAACCGATTTTATGAATTATTAAAGGCATGATATTTGTCGGGGAATGTACTTCCAGAATAAAAAGGTGTAATAATGCAAAAATAAAGATGATTTTTAAAAGATTTTCTTCCTAAATCTGCAATGATGTTACATTATCATTTTTTCAAAATCATAAGAGAACATATCTAAGAAAAATATGCAATTTCACTTAAAGTTCTCCCCAAAAACATCTTTAAGCTTTCAAATATTTTCAATTTGAAATTCTCATAATATATTTTTGGTCCAAAAAAAAAATTTCCTGAAAATGGGATTTTTTTTCTTTTTTATTTGATGTCTTTTCTTTCTTTTTTTTATGCCAACATATTTACTTTTTCAGCCATATTGATCCTGTGAGAGCAGAGCCAAGCGGGCCGAATTCCTGCTTTGGATTTGTGGATAAAAAGGCAGTCACCTCCCCTTTCATTCACAACTGCTTGTCCATTGCCAACCATCCACTCACATCATTTGTTTATTGCTGAGATCCAAACTAAAAGTTGGCCGACTTTTTTTTTTTGTCAAATAAGAACATGATTTTTTCTCGTGGCGAATTGGTGGAGCTGTTTGGAATTCAACACGAGAGGGTGAGCGGGACATCTAAATTGGTCTCACCAAATGAGGAGGGTAAGGAGGTGGGGCGGGAGAGGGAGAGGGAGGGGGGGAGTAAGCGGAATACTTGCACAACCAAATATACCTGCAGTTTCTAGGGAGACAGAAAAACAAGAAAGAAGAGATAGATGATATTTGAAAGCCAACCAGTAGAAGAGACAAGGAGAAAGTGACACGTTTTGCTCCTTTGGACATGTTAGCAAATGACATGGCCGACTGTTTGCGGCGGGTGTCGCCCGCCGGGTGGCGGGCGTGGGACCTGTTTGCGAGCGAGGATGCCGTCGGGTGGCGCGCACGGGCGGCCTTACCGTTCTGCAGCTTCTCTTTGCCGCCGGACAGCACGCCGCTGGGGAGCATGCCCGTCGGGGTGAGGCCCTTCAGCGTCAACACGCTCTCACTCTCCTCTCTGGTGTATAAAACACAAACGGGGGGAAAGACGCTTATTACTATAAAAATATAATACAAGCTTCTACAAACCCCCCCAAAAAAATACTTGGATAGGCTGCCGGATTAGTGCCCGCCGATGTCTCTGTGTTATTAATATAATGTTCATAGCACAAATTATGGCTAAGGATAGAAATGTAAAAGTCGATTTCAAGGAATCATTTGTTAGTCTGCCTGTCGAATCGAGTTGAGAAAAAAAACCGATAAAAATAAAGAAAAATAACCAGGACTTTAACACATACACATTACATAGATGCAATTAATTGAAATTTAATTCCGATGATTACACTTAACGATTAAAAATGGTCAACTTGAAAAACAAAACAAAACGATTATTATACACACTTTATATGATTATATATGAAACGTTAGAATTGTACTCATAGTGAGTATACTTGAGTTCAAAATTTGGGCGTTGAAATTGAAATTGTCTATTTAGCTGTTACAACAGTTTGATGGCAATTTATAAATATTAAGCACGTAAACTCTAATTCACTCTTTATTTTTCCTTGGTTTTAATTTCTAGATAAATTAAAATGGATTTTTCTTAATATTGTTTCCATTTATAATTTGTTTTTGTGTTTTGTACCTCTCCCTTAAAATAATCGTTTGAATAATCATGATTTCAACTATGACTAAAATAATCATGATTCAAATGATTTTTATTTTTAGAACGCATCTTCTCCGCCACAAGAAGGAATGTCGTTACCTGAGCACAGAGAATACTCGCGCCATCTTCCCAATGGCGCGGATCTTGTTGCGGATGACTTCCTTGCGTGCCGAGGCCGTTGCACCTGCGGGGCCAGACGTCACAAACGATCAGCCGCTGCTCACGTACGCGCGCTTCCAAGTTGCGCAATGACGTAACGGCGATTCAAATTGAGCCACACTTCACAGCAACGTCGCGTACATGCCGCCGGTGTTACATCATCAATCACAATCCCCGACACGCACGTCAAGTATCTTTTCAACATTGGGATTACGGAAACGGTAGTACCTTGACTTACAAATGCAACCCAGCTCGATATTCACAATAGAAAAAGAGCAAACGGGAGAGGAAGGAAGAAAAAGTGACGTTAATCCCGTGACAGAGACTCTCCACGCTTCGCTTTTTTTGAGCCACAGGTTACATCTACAAAATGAGAAGGCGCCGCTGTCGGCCAGAGACGCCCACATTCAGACTAACCGGCTCCAGATCCTGGTGTCACTCACTAAGCCACGCCCCTTAAAGGCTGTACATACAGTATGCTTTATAAACACCGCTTCTTTTTTAGGATGCAATACAGGCGTTAACGGAAATGTCCAATCTTGTCAATCGATTTGAAACATTCGAAGTCAGGGTACCACGATACGAGCGGCTCTTATTTGTGATGTTTTTTCCTGACGCTCAGGCACAATGACGAGCCCCCGGTCACAGGTTAGTGCTCGTGTCAAAAGCGGAGAGGGCAAGCACCTGGCAAACCTGCCGCACACGACTCGTGTTTGTACCTTTTTTGGGGGGATATATTAGCTGTCCTTCTCATGAAACACCCCCAGAAGAGGAGACAAGAAAAGGGGACAGAGAGGTCAGTGGATGGCTGCGGCATGAAAGAGGAAAGCGGCGAAGAGCGAGCGAGAGGAAGCAAAGAGAGCACGACAAGCACAAAGAAAAGCGATGCCTTGAACACAAAAACTCTGGAAAACAGAAGAAGACAAATTAGATGAAGTAAAAAAATAAGCACGTCACAGCATGAGAGTGAAGAAATGATAATGTGAAAGAAATGGAAGAAAAAGAATACAAAAATAAAAAAAAAAGAGAGAGAGAGGTTGCGATTTGAAATATACTGTGCAAGATAAGCTTTCGGGAGGAGAAAACACACGAGACTGAACTAAGTATGCGAGAAAAGATACGTGAAGGGGAAAAGACTAATTGTATTCCTTTCGCATCCTGTAGGGGGCATCACAATCCATTCTCAGTCGCGCTCGCTTACCATCCAGCTCCTCGTCGGTCGTCAGCTCGTCGTTGGAGCAGATGCTCAAGACGTTCACCAGCATCTCCGTCACTGCCAACGGGAAAACAAAAATCCTTCAAATGTCATCAAAGCCGTCCGAAAAGAATCATCGGGCGAACGCGAAAAGCTGGCCGACCCTTCTCGCCGACGAACGGCAGCGACCAGGTGAACACGTCCATGAAGTTGGGCAGCCAGTAAGGGTGAGGCGAGCAGTTGAACTGTCGAATGTTCATCACGTTGTTCTCGTACTTCAGCACGGCCGCTGCACAAAAACAAAACAATGAGACTCGTTGCAGACAATTTCAAGTGCTGAAATGAGCTCGGCAATAAACTTCTTTTCCTTCCAAAATCATCGGAGAAGAGTTGTAAAACGCAAACTCGCCCCTCACTATGTGGGAGCCGCGCAGCATTACGTCACCTCGAGATTCCAAGTCTGAATTAGTGACAGACAGAGTCGATTATCGGGCCGATATTTGGCATGGCCTTTTTTTAAAAAATTTATTTAATTAAAATTAAAAGCTGGTTTATTTTGGCCTGCTGTAGCACACTTCTCGCTCTCTCTCTCTGCTGCGCTGGTGACCCTGCCTGCAGAAGCAAATTGCCCCACCCACCACAGTCTGATTGGTTCCTTGTGCAGTGGGTAGCAACCAATCAGCAGTGAGCTGCCTGTTTGCTTTTTCACCTCGAGTCACACGCACTGCGGGAGAGGTCCCGCGAGCAGAGGAAGATAAGCCGACAGACTGCCACATTTCGAATAAATCTCAGTCGACGACAACTCACAACTAAAATAAAACTATTTGCCGTCGTAAACTTTAACGACCTTTTGGTTTTCATTGACGTATAAGAAACGCAGCTGAGGCCACTTTTCATTCGACTTTCAAAACTAAGTTGTCTATTTTATGAGATTGAAAAAAGCTTCAAGATGTTGTAAATCACGAAACGTGCCTCAAGGCAATTAAACTAAATCAAGTTTTCGAGTTGTTGTTTTTCCAAATGTTGACAGCGTATGGCCCCTTTTTTTTCAACAAAGGAATATCGGCTTCAAATATCGCTCATCGGCCTCCCTGACTACTCATAATCGATATCGGTATCGGCCCAGAAAAAAGCACATCAAATATTTTTTTGGGGAGGTCCCTTTCAGTCCTAAAGAGCTCCGATGATAATCCAGCATGCGACCTCAGTCATGATTAAAGGAACGCAGAGCTAAGGGGCCTACGAGGGATGCCAAATGCCGGCAGACCAGATCGGGTGTCGCCGCTGCGGGGTCACCGCAGGGGACTTTCCCGCCCCCCCACAGCAAACATCTCCGCACGTCACCTCGCTAGCGACACAAAACGGGGTCAGAACGCATCCTACTCGCTCGAGCTTTGCCTCATTCTGGGAGCGAGTGTCAAATCCATGAACGTGCCCAAGTGGTCTCGTGCCAAAATCGCAGTTTAGCAGTCGCACTCACACGGATTTTATACGGAATGCTGAAGAACAGAACACAGAAGCGACCCCATCCCGAGATAAAGACAGCAATCAACGGAACATTTCTCAACGCACCGGAAAGGGGAAGCAAACTGTTAACAGCTTGAAGTGAATCATTCTGGGACTTGACAATTAGCCTTCCTGGCTGAGAGCGAGACGTCGCGTTTGGACCACAAGCGAGGAAGTCAAGAGATTCACGTTGACAAGCAGGAAATACAGTCGCTATTTTGAGTTGGCTAAAAAAAAAAAAAAGTAGGCATTCTGTGCTGTCGACAAAGTGTTATTGAGCTTCAAAAACAAAACCACCATGTCAAAAAAAATGGATGATTCAAGCGTAAGAAGAAGATCCCACAAATGGCTCCGTGGGGTCCCCAAATGTAATTCATAAAACAATGTACATTCTAAATGTTAAGACTGACTTCAAAAATATTTTTGTTACATGAAGTCTCGAAGACTTAAAGTCAGAAAAGGAAAGGAACCATTTCTGTTCAAAATGTATTTCCAATTAAGTCGTCAATTTCATGTTAAGCGGCATTGCTGGCACCTGCTGAACTTGTAATCGAACTGAGTTACTTTTAAAATCAAACAATCCGTAACTGAACACAGTTACAATTCCAATATTATTATTATTATTATTTATATAGCGCATTACTTTTACAGTCAGTGGAGTAACTACGCAACTTGTTCCCGGTAACCATGGCAACGCTGTGTTTAAAGCATTCGAGGACTTCAGGCATAAAATATTTTCTGGACGGCGTTTCAAATCTCGCCAATTGCGTCCGGACCGCATCCACGCTGATGACCCGCAATACGAACGCCGACATTCTCTGAACGATGAATACGGCCCAAAAGGTTCGCTAACTTTTGTTTTCCCGCGTTGGGCCGCACGCGGGAAAGCGACGGCGCTCGTGGGTCGCCGCTGCATAAACACGACATGAAGCGTGAGCGTCATCGAGGCGGCGCTTGATTGAACGCAGCCGCGGACGCTGGTGAGGAGGCAGACGTTAAGGTCAGCGCTCCCTCAAGGCACATTCCCTTTAAAGGAACGCCAACCTCCCCGACAAGCTGCGCCGCACAAAACAAACGCGCCCCGATGTTGTAAAAACAAATGTCACTTCTCCGTAGGAGGGCCCGCGCTTGCTCAATTTAAGGCCATATATCAGCCACGAGGTGTCTCTGCTGAGCCGACAGCGACGAGCTGAGTGCAGTGCGGTGGCGGTCAGTTGGGGGAGCTGATGCCCAGACCGCTGCCATGGCAACAGCGAGAGGCCACGCCTGCTCATTCATTATTTATTTGGGAGTGCCTCCAGCTTGTTTCCCCGGCAACGGCCGCTGTTAATGCCGCTGCTGTGAGATCCGCGGAGATTCCCAACATCATGGCCTGACTTAATGCGCGTCGCCTCTTGGATCGGGTTGCGCCGCGCGGTTCTTAAAGTCGCCGGGTCGAGACCGACGAAGTCAACTGGGAACGAATGGCGATTATCCATCACGTGAAATGAGAGCGGCCATGTCGTCTATTTGCATCTGGCGAGGAACATTTCAAGATTGATAGAACTGTTTTGAGTGTCTTTGGCTCCTCAAGTGTCAGCTCAAGAATAACAAAACACGGAGGTGTGGTGAAGACGACTGCGAGCAGTTCCACCAACGAACGGAAGGAAAGACGCCAAAAATACTCCCAAAAAGTTCTGCTTTGTTTGCCTCTGTATCTTTAAACAAATTCATAGAAACCTGATGAAAAATGGAGTGGATGGCACACATAATTGTAAGACCGGTGTCAAACTCAAGGCCCGGGGGCCAGATCTGGCCCGCGACTTCATTCAAATCGTGTGCGTCCACTTCCTGTTTCGAGCACATTTTTAACAACATTGAGATATGAGATATTGACATTTATTTGTTACCAATCCTCCATTTTTAAAAAAAATGAAAAGAATTGTTGAACAAATAATTACTGATTAACAGCATTTGAGCGATAAAATCGTACTCCGCGCGACGTCAGGGTGAAATGTCCTTACAGGCACGATTAATATCAACGGGGTGCGGAGAAAGACTTGATCCAGTCGCTATCCCCTGCGCAACATTGTTCTTCATGTTTGTGTGACGCAGCGGGTGGAGAATAAAAAAAAAATATATCAATAAATAAAAAATGGAGAAGGATGGCTGCAGGAAACGGAAGGGAAGCCTGCTAATGGCCAGAGTGCGAACAGATGGGCCGGCATCTGTAGCAGGGAATTCTCCTCTGTCACGGGGGGGGGGCTGCCTGGAATGAACCCCCTTCAAGCGTACCTGCCGCCCAGCCAAATGATAACACGCCAGGAAGGGGCTCACTCGGACCGCACTTCAGCTCCATCAGTCCGATCTCGCTTGCAAACACACGAGAGGAAGAAGGCTTTTTTTTTTTCGCGCTGACGTAAGCTCGGACAAATCGAGCCCGAAGACTGCGATAGCGATCCGTGGTTTTTTTTTTTTATTTTATTTTTTTATTGTCGCTCTTGGCGCGGGAAACCTTTGCGATATTTTGCTTTTATTACAGCCAAGCAGCAAAACCATTAAAGGGTTGTTGGCTTTCGGGTGCACTCAATAACCATCCAGCAGAAAACATTCCATTCATTTGAAACCACAAGCAATATTGCCAACTCTCCTACCCCTCAACACACACACACACACACACCCATTGCAGTCACTTCAAAAGCCAGAGAGTGCAAACCACAACTGAAGCACGGAAGTACAGAACATTAACAACTTCAATTATAATATCAGTCCCATCCAATCGTGTTCGGTCGTTCCGCTATGTTGAGCTCGTTTACTCACGTCATATGTTTGCATTTCTCGCTGCAGCAGTTTATTTTTTGGTCCAATCCGATTTCAGCCTTTGTGTGTTGAAAATCTGAAATATGTGAGCAACTGTTCCTTGAAGCAACCACATTTCCAAATTAGCCGGCCCACAATCATGTCAGCAGTTTGACGGCTTCTGATTGGTTGGTCGGAGCAAAAGACGATTTTACTCCTAAAACACATCTGTTGCAACCTGCACATATTAAATATTCAGCAACTGCAGTGAGCAGAATTATTCTTTTTTTTTTTTTTTTGCTAAACATTGATTGGTGCCGAACTGGCCGTGGGATCGAGGGCCACCTCAGTGCGTGTGCGTGAGCATAATCACGCAACTTGTTGTGCGCTGCCGCCTGCGCTTTCTTGACAGGCAATGCGCCACCACCTCGTACCGAGAAAAAAAAAAAGTCTCATTGGTTCATGGGGCCGACTGCCGGCGCCGGATTGATGGAACCTACCGATGCCGCCCCCCCCCCCCCCCTTTCCAGATTTATGTGCACACTTGATTGGCCATCAATCACCGGCCGTGCTCGCTGGGCTGGGCGAGATGCTCGGAGCAGGCGAGATTCATTACTGAGGCGTGCTTGGTTCAATCAGTGGAGAAAATCCACATGAGTGATTAGAGAGGCATCAACAGGACCCTCCAAACTGATGAAGCTTGGGGGTCCGTTAAATCATGTACAATAAATGATGATGTAACTTTTTTCTTTTTTTTAAAGTACAGTACCAGTCAAAAGTTTGGAAATACCCTGTAATTCAGTGATATTTTTCATGATTTAAATTTTTTAGATTAATACTCAAATTATCAACACAATGAAGCAATATTGATGGAATTATTTGAAACAAAAAAAAATGTTCAAGCAATAATTGTTTGGACCTCTTGATGTGTTTCAGACCATTTCATGTTGAACGTGTTTTGAAACTTTTGACTGGCACTGCAAAAACCTACCAAGCTTGTTATAGTTTACGAAAACTAGGAAAATAACAATTTATTTGAAAAAAAAAATAAATAAATAAAAACAAAAATGATTAAAAAAAAACTCCGGAAAGTTTATAAAAGTAACTGAAAATAAATGTCTTTGTAAATATTAAATCTTGCTCTCAGCAAATAAAACTAACACACTAAAACTAATAAAAGATCAAATCAAACATTTAAAAAATATAGAAATGTGAAAACTAAATAAAACAAACTGAATTAAAAAAAATTCAAAATAAAAACTCAAAAGAACTCAAACTCCACATGGAGCCAATAACACAAGAGCAAAACTATTACTCCTCCCCTTAAAAGCTGTGTGATTGCGATATATCGCATAAACAGGACATACTTTCCCGAATGAAGTCCTTTTTTTTCCTCATATTATACCAGGAATAAATCGGGTGTCGTGCTTCTCACAGTGTCTTCCCAAACCTGGTCTTACCTTTGTTGTTGTAGACGTCAAGGTAGTTGGGTGCAGAGAAGATGGTGATAAGGGACGGGAAGCCAGTGGTCTGACTCTTTCTGTACATGCGATAGCTGGCGAACAAAGACAAGACGTGACGATGAGTTGACTCGGAATCAAAGTGGCTTCCCCTTCGGGATATGATTAGCGTGGCGCTCCTGTTTTTTTACGGAGACGCTGGCGTGTTTGTGTGGTAAGGTGACGCGTAGGCAAGCGGGCTGGGCGGCGCCCGGGGAATCAAATCCCTGTCCTCACTTTCTGCATGTGAAGTCATCACAAGCAAACACAAGCGTGGCTCACTTGCAACTCTCAAATTCAAGGAGTCGGTGGCGACTGGGCTTGGCGCATGATTGTATTCTCGAGCTGCGGATGATTTATGCACTATCGCACTCTCGCAGCAACTTTCGTTTCTTTCTTACTTGTTTTTTTTTTTGAAGATTGCAGCACTTTCAAAGCAAATGCGACCGAATAGCGGGTGTCCTCGTCCCCCGGGGCGCCAGCCTCATGTGTGGAGAGGTGTCCCATGTGACCACGTTACGGGCGGGAAACGATAAACAAGAGCGCTCCGCAGACCATTTAAAAAAAAAAAAAAGAATGAGTAAGTCAACAGCTTCAATATTGGATCGTAAAAGCGCCGAGGGGGCAGAATTTCTTTTGGATCCAAAAAATACAGGCTGTTAAATCAGATTTCAACAGTGGTGCGCCAAGCAGTTGGTACTTGGGCGTTGCCAGGCTGTCATTATTGTTGTGGGCCAGCCAGCCGGCGAGGAGGAATTCGAAACTGCGGATTGGTTTAACAATGCTAATATTAGTGATAGAACAATAGTTATATTGGCCCTTATTTTTTTATTTATTTATTTTTCTTAACTTTTAAGGCCAATAAATCAAAAGCTGGTTTATTTTGGTTCGCTGCAGCACACTTCTCTCTCTCTCTCTGTGCTGGTGGCCTCGCCTGCAGAAGCAGATTGGCCCGCCCACAGCACCATCTGATTGGCTCCTTGTGGAGTGGGTTGTGGCCAATCAGTAAGCTGCCTGCTTTTTCACCTCGAGTCACACGCACTACAGGAGGCAACAGGCAACAGACTTTGCAGAAATTTTCATAATGTCAGTCTACTACAACTCACAACTAAAAGAAAACTATTTGCCGTCGTAAACTTGAAAGAGATGTTTGTTTTCATTCAACCATAAGAAATGCAGCCGAGCCTGGGGGCTCCTTGCACTCTAGACTTTTAAAACGAAATTGACTATTTTTTCAAGATCTAAAATAGCTTCAACATGTTGTAAATCACTAATGTTGTTTCATAAACATGTGCTTCAAGGCAATTCAACTAAATCAGGTGTTGGAGTTGCTGTTTTTCCAAATTTTGACACCATTTGAACCCTTTTTTTCAACAAATGAATATCGGCTTCAAATATTGGTTATCGATACTAATAATCGATATCGGTCTTGAAAAATATATGGGCTCGCACTAAGCAATCAGAAGGTCTTAGGTGGGTAACATCTGATCAATCAATCTGATTGGACGAAAAATAATAATAATCTGAATCTTGGGTGACAAAAATAAGTGTGACGAGGAAGAAGAAATGATGCTGAGTGATCGTAAGCGCCGCGTCGCTTCACTTCCAACGCCATCGACATGAGGCGCTCTCGTCGCAGCGGCCTTCCTCTCCATGCTGGCTGCATTTTCATTTTGTCAAACGCCAGCGAGCAAAGCCGCCATCACATGATGAGGAAAGACGCGCACAACTCACCCGGCATCCTGCGCTTCATGGGCCCGGATGATAGATAATAAATTATTGTGATGTAGGAAGTCGCAAACAGCAGGGTAGCTGCAGCAGAAAAGACAAAAAAAAAAGAAATACCGTCAGTTAATTCGCACATCAAGACAAGGCAGACTGAAGCACATCACAGGAAATATAAAACAGTCAAAGTGTAAAGGCGACAACAGTCATCTTGTAGCGTGCAACCAAAGGGGACACTTTCAAAAAGTGGGTTTTATTTTAAATGTAAGCGTAAATGTCAAGTGAGACAAATGAGTCACAGTTTGGTGAAGTGAGAGAGGGAAATATAACAAAAAAAAACAAAACATTGGCTGGCAGTGTTTGAGTGTGTTTTATCCTCACGCTGATACAGTCAGAGGGGAGAGAGCAAAAAAAAAAAAAAAAAACCTTCATTTAACTCTTCAACCGCCAACTCGATCGGGAATAGTTTTCCACATCATGAGTGGAATATTGAGCTCGTAATGGATCAGCAAAAAAAAAAAAAAAAATGCTGAGACTTGTTAAAGCGAGCCAAGGAGTGAATTACAAAATGTTGGAGCGTCCATACCACGTGTCTTACTTTGTACTTAAGAAAAGACACTTGTGAAAATCAAATAAAATAAAATAAAGAAATAAAATAAAATAAACTTAAATTAAAAAATAAATAAAAATAATAAAATAAATAAAATAAAATCAAATTTAATTAAATTAAAAAAGAAATAAAATAAAAAATAAAATACTAAATAATAAAGTACTGATACCTAAACACCATTCATTGAGTAAAAGTACAAAAAAAAGAGCCTGAAAACAAAAATGAACACCTTCACCATCAACAGAAGAAAATAAATTAATTGTTCATGTGAATCGAGCAAATTGTGCCCAAATGACAAAAACACACACGCCTAAACGCTTCTTACACATTTTCGCTCTTGCCCCTAAATGTAGAGCACCATTTGCCATCCTTGACCAGAAACGCGGCATGACGTCATCACCAAAACGGAATGTGTAAAGGCTATCCGCAAGATTAGCCGACCGCAGAAGAAAATGCATACTTGGCCACCGGAGGCATTTGTGACTGCTTGTGCTGGCTCGCCGCAGGCCCGCCACAGCCAAGGAAGCATCACTCAGGCCGTAATGAACGGCGGGGACTGCTGAACGCATTAGCAAGGGAGGGCTGGGCTGCGCCTGGTGGCGACGTGCCAGCTCATTACATTCTGTGGCGGCCTCAGCCGGGCTCGCTTCTTGCATTTCTTGCCTTTGCTCACTGACTTCACTCCATCCAAGCTAATGTGGGCTACATAAATCCTGCCGAGCGTCTCGCGAGCGTCACACTCGGCTCTGCGACTTTACAGGATCAACAATATGAGGACGTAAGAGATGAAAATTTGGCAAGAAGGGGCAGATGGATGATGCTTGATGTAGGCTCAAATATTTAGTCTGGGTATAATACGGTAAAGCTTAATACAGTTTTGCTTTATATGTTAGCTCAGGATGCACCGTAACTGTTTTTTTCCACCAATAACGGATGACTTGCTGCATCTTTTTTCTTTTTTTTTTAAATACTACACCCCATACAATTATTAGAATTTATTAGGAATTTAACGATTAATCGAAAATCCATGTAAAATCGATTTAAACTTCTTAAAATGTGCATCGATGTAAAAAAAAATATATAAAAGAATCAATGTGGAAATTCTGATCACAAAATGATTTGCAATTATAACAGCCTCATTTATTTATCTATTTTCATGTTTAGTTCCGACACTAACAAAACACTGATAAGATAAAAATGTAGATAAACACTCAAAATGATTCATTTGATTTCAATTTTTTTTTTGTAATGAAATTAAAAAATTAAAATTAGTTACTCATTTTTTAAAAAAACGTGACCCAAAAATGTAAACGAATCAAAATCGGGAAATCAAAATCAAAAATTGAATCAAACCGGGCTTGAGTGAATCGTTACATGCCAAGTATGATTCTGATTCTCAATGTTTTTTGTTTCCATATACACTTGACTTCATGTATCTGACAATACTCCAGCTGCAGGGTTGCAGTTATTGAATATTTTTGTACTCAAGTATCCTCCTTAAAATTCCATCGGCGACAAAATGTTTTTGCTTGGTTAAGGAAAAACAATGACGACACATGAGTAAACGAGACAAGATGTCACAAGACAATCTCAGGTCGGCAAGGCAATAACGTGTTCCACCGGGCCTCTTCTCATTATTCATGACACCGACCTGTAAAAGTAGGAACAGCCTCGGACGGTGTTATGTGTGAAATGCTCCTGGCTCTTCTCGTTCCCAAAGTCTTCCAGTGGGTCGGACCACAGCAGATCGCACATGGGGCCGTACGCTGGAGGCTCTTTGAATCTGTCTAGCTGCGAACAGAAAGAGTGGATGTCAGCAAATCTGGACATTCCCCATCTCAAGGGGCGGCGGGGTGGGGGGGCGTCCATCTTGCCGAGTCAGCCGAAAATGAAATCACAGGCCCAACGGCTCGGCTTGCGAACGCCACACGAGCAAACCCGAAAAAAAAAGTTGAGCCGCCGTGACGCTCGTCACCCGAGCCCTGAGGCACTGTGATGTCATTTTCAGTCGCCGGCAAGTGGCAGAACAAAATGGCCGCCCCCTGAGGTGGATTTTTCGGCTTCATTCATATTTCACAAATGCAACATGAATCAGAATACTGTGTTCAGAGAACACATTATTGAACAAAAATATTTGGACTTTAAAACTGACTTTGGCGTGGACGCCGGCAATTCATTTTGAAGCCATTGAGCGCGACAAACGCGTCGCATCATGCCGCACTACGGATCTATGGTCGTCATGGCAACGATGGAAACACAAGCATCCGAATGACAAAAGATCAAACGGCTCCGTCTTGTCCCTTTGAGTCGTTTCGGCCGCGATTCGCGACGTTGCGCGTCGCTTTGAGCAAAAGGAGAGGTTGTTGGCAGATGACCGCGTCTGTCCCGTGATGGACACTCGAATATGGTCGGATTCGTGACGCATGCTCTCTGATTAGACGCCCACCATCCATTTGCAATGATTGAATTAGTCCGATAACGGCAACCGGGTCGTCGAGCTCTTTGAATTAGCGCAAAGATTCAGTGTGCCCGAGCAGCATTTAAGAGCGTTCTCGCCACAGTTGCTTTCCCTCAAGTATGTTCGCCCACTAGTAAAACACACACAGGCAAAGGAGGGGAAAAAAAAAAAAAAAAAAGAAAGGCTCAAATCGGCCACATACTTTCCTGATGTCGTCAAGATTCGTGATTTCGGGAGAAAGTCCTCCGTGTACACAGAGGAACTGCTGGTTCATAAGTGCAGCCAGGGGAAGGCAGTCGAAGGCGTCCATGCACGCGTCATACACCCTCTCGGAATACTTAATTCTACCTGGAAGAGAGAGGGAGGGCGTGGCGGGAGGAGGGGAGAAAAAAAAACAAACAAAAACGGCAAGTCAAACAAGCCCACGGGGAAAATGGGACAACGTTGATCGGCGAACCAACTTACATTCCTGCTTAAATGTGAAATACTCTGTTAAATGTCTACATTCGTGGTTCCCACGCAGCAAAAAAAGCGTTTTGGGGTAGAGGATCTTTAAGGCCCACAAGTACAGCACACACTGTGGGCAAACAACAACAAAAAGGCAGTGAAGACTTCAAGCATTACGCTCGGCAAGCACGCAAAACGTTTGGCAAACGTGACAAATTTGATTGAGCAAATCTCAAAACGGAAGGAGGAGAACTATTGAAGACGTGCGCCGGAACCACGTCACGTTCTAAAAATACATTGTGACACTTTTTCTGGGGAGCCCAGAAGCAGGCAGCTACTTACTTTTTTTTTTCTTTTTTAATTTCACATCATCAGAAGCACTGACCTACATTGGCAACCCAAATTCACATTTTTATTCCATTCAATTGTTTTCATTTATTCCCGCCCTCAATTCTCTTCATTTGGTTGTGTTTCTTTGGACTGCAGGTGAATATGGCGACCTGCTTGATTAAAAAAATAAATAAATAAATAAATCTATGTCCTGCTGAGCAAGAAAGTTTTGTCTGTTGATGTGAGGCCCAATTTCTTGAATTTTCCTTCCCATCCTGCTGACTTAAAGTGCTTTATAAATTCAATTCTGTCGAGTTTCTGTACTTTTCCTGATAGCGGTGCTATTAAAAGGCAGATTACGTCGGTTAACTGAAGGCCGCTGGTATGAAAATGCGGCGCGGCAAAAAAAAAAAAAAAAAAAAAAAGCCCAACACCACTCACTTCAATACTGAAATACCCTCTGTCGACGTAGTCCCCCAGGAAAAGGTAGCGTGTGGATGCTGGGGAGCCGCCCACTTCGAAGAGCTTCATCAGGTCAAAGAACTGCCCGTGGATGTCGCCGCACACTGAAAATTGGACACACACACACGCGTGAAGCAGACAGCCCAACACTGGAAGAACCATTTGCATATTTCCAATGCTGAGTGCCAAAGCGTGCCACGGGGGAATAATGGATGCATTGTTTGGCATTTTGAAACAAGCGTTCACTCTGGCAACATTTCATGGCGTTTAAAAGACGGAAACAAAACGTACAGCGGTGCCGTGGAATCCAATCAGGCAAAGACTTTGATGATTATTCGTCTTGGGTTATTGTACAGGCGTTTCATGAAAAGCATTTTGTGAGTCTTCTGGGAAAAGTGAGATCAAAATAAAAAGCGTTAACTAAGTGAAGGACACGCTTATGATAGTTTGGGAATTTTCGTTCGAGTTACTCCGCTTTGATTTGACTTTTTAAATTCCGATAGTTTTCATTTGTTTTTTGAGCAAGTTTGTTTTTTGTTTTTTAATTTTTTGAAAATGCTTCCTGGTAGTTTTTGTCTTATTTTATTCATGTATATTTCTTCATTTATTTTGCAACATATTCATGATTAAAAAGTCATCATTTCTATTTTGAAAATGTCCTAAACAATCTCCATCTATTCATCAATCGTACGCCTTTTTAATTTGAAGCTGCCATTTGAATCTGAAGAAGTTATTTAAATTCCGCGGCGGCAAAGTCAATTTTTGTTATTTTAATATATTTGTCGAGTGGGAGGCAAAAAAAAAAAAAAGTCACGAAATATTGTTTAATGAAGTGAATATGATTAACGTATTTTGTTTTTTCTTTTATTCCGTTAACAAAAATGTTTCTCCAATTACCGTTCCACTTTTTTCTTTTGTTACCTAAACAACCTTGGTGGAGGAATGCACACATAACGTGACGAGCCTCTCGATTCTCTTCTACCAAATGTCTCTATCGGCCTACTAGAGACCTTGAAGCCATTCAACAAGCTCGCCAGATTACATCTGAGCACACCAGGCCTTGCCAAACATCCTGAAAGTCCATTGACGGAAAGCGCTGGAAAACATGTCGGCGCCTTCACAGACACTCGCTTGGAGAAATCCATCCCGATGCTGCCTCGAGTCTCTTTTTTTTTTTTTTTAACCTCCACTTGAATTGTCCGCAATACTTCGTGTAGCGCGATTATTCCCAGCGGGCTCGCCTCTGGATTGATCCGACGCTGCAATTTCACATGACGCCCAAACGTATTCACGAGACGGGGGTGGGGCTGCTTTTGCTCCTGAGCACCTTCACATTCAACATCCGTAGGTCAATTCAGTGACTAGCGAGAAACCGATTATCATCCGGGCCGAATATCGGGGCCAATATTTGGCATTTTGACAATTATCGGCATCTGCGTTTTTTTTTTGTTTTGTTTTTTTACTTTCAAGGTCGATAAATTAAAAGCTGGTTTATTTCGGAACTTCTCTTTGATGTGCTGGCGGCCCTGCCTGCAGAAGCAGACCGGCCCGCCCACAGCACCAGCTGAGTAAGAAGGCAGTAAGCGACCCGTTTGCTTTTTACTTCGAGTCACACGCACTACAGGAGAGGTCCCGCTAGCAGAAGAAGATAAAGCCACAGACTTTGCAAAATTTGGATGTCAGTCTACTACAACAAGGATAAGATTAAAAAAAAAAACTAAACCAAAACACTACTAGTTTAATAAACACGTACTTAAAGGTGTTTAAACTAAGTCAAGTTTTGGAGTTTTTTTCTTTTTGAAAATTTGGACACCATTTGACCTCATTTTTTCTAGAAATTAATATCGGCTTCAAATATCGGTTATCGGCCTCCATGACGACTAATAATCGGTATCGGCATCCGCCCTGAAAAAAGCTGTGACGGAGCAGCTCCGTCAAGAAGGACGGTACAGCATGGTCCCGGGGGGGGGCAATTGCGCACACGCATGCACCGCACATTCCCATACTGATGCTTTCAATTCCATCCCGTTTAATACATACGCAGCCACCTGGCACCACGTCAGTCACAGTTTTAATAGAGCGACCGAGGGTTTTATTAAGAATGGAAGCATACATGGACACACACACGCGCGCACGTTCAGTTTAACACTCACCAGTCACGAGACGCGGGGCAGACAGACACGACATAGAGAAAGACCAAACAGCGGGGGAGCTTCCGCGTTTCTTAAATCTGTTTGTTTCGCGCGACAATTCTGTCAGCTGATGCCCAAGGGGAGGGGCAAATCATTGTTTGGAAAGAGGGAGGATGAGAGGTGCTGCAGTGAAGGTCGTACTGGAGAGCGAGACAGTGACGCATTTTGCAACGTAGCTGACATGGTAGTTGTGGTCGAATTCCATTCAGTGCTTTTGTAAATATATAGATAGACACCCTTTATTTTTGTAAATGACTATATTGTCACTTTTTGGGGTTTTGGACTTTTTGGGGACTTTTCACTGTGTTGCACTTTGGAAGGGCTGCACAATAAACATCACGGTTGCACATATTCTGGCGACGCCATTTGTTTTTGGGGGGGGTCAAAATCCTATCACTCGTCTCTACTTTATTGACTTTTACATTTCGCCTGAATAAAATCTAAGTGACTATCTTGTCCATCCCGTGTGCAATCGCTGCCGTCGCCTGAAAATTGGATTTGCACGTCCAAAGTCTCTTTAAACTGCAAAGAAAAGCGCGGAAGCAGTCGGCTAATGAAGCAGCTAACGACGAGGCGAGTACAGTCAAATGTGTTTGCATAGCATCGGGGCTTTCAGCAGTTTTACGGCGCGCATCTCCAAATAAAAGAAAGAGGCAACCAATTAGAGCGAGCCGGAGGACAGCGCTGAAGAGCAATTAAGTCCGCTTACGAGTCTCACGAGACGGCGGAGGGAATCGACTCTCCTGGAGTGGATCGTAAAACCTCCTTGTTACTACAAAGTATTTGTCTTTCATTATACCCACACGGTGACACCGTTTCAACGCACACAAAAAAAAAAAAATGTCTGGAGTCCCTTCCGCAGTCAAGCCAGCACGACGACAACGGCTATTTTCGATGGCTTGTTAGGTTGCTGATGGTGCAAAAAGAACGACTTTGGACTCAAAAGCAGTCAAGTGCATTCTGCTACTTTGATGAGCTGGCACGTCAACAGGAAGTCTCATTTTTTTCAACTCGGACCGTTGAAGAAGCGCAAAACTTTCATGGGAAATTAGGAATTTTATTATTTTTATTTATTTATTATTTTTATTTATTAATTTCTGACAGCGATCAAAATTGGAATCCGAGAGGACTTTACATCATTTTTTTACACGGATTTAAAAAAAAAAAAAATCAGGTATCTTTTGTCATTTTTTCAGTTTTGAAGTTTGACCGATCAAATCTTGCGCAATACTGATTGTAGCAAGCTTTGCAACTTACAGCAATGTCGAGAAAAAAAAGTCCACCTGTTGCTCAAACTAACCCATTATTCATAAATATTCGGAAATATATAACAGTACCTCATTTCTTCTCCTAATTACTACTCTGAACATATGATGTGCGGCAGAAAAAAAAAAACAAAGTCAGATTCGGAATGATCGCAAAGGATTCATCATTCGAGTGCAATCCTCATTCCTCCTCGATGCGCATTTAAGGCAACGGACGGAGATTCGACGATCCTTGTGTGAGAATAATTACGGAGATGCAATGCAGGGAAGCAATAAAGAGCGCTTCTATTCAGACAAACCGCAAGAATTTACAGGTGATTCATCTTGGTTCCTGTTGCGAAGGATGCTTATTGCTATGGAAACGCCGGAGTCATTGAGAAAGAGAAGTAATCAAAGCGGGGAGGGAGGACGGAAGAGTGGCACACTCTTCAGCTCAATCCGTCCGTCACTCGGCTTCAGTCCACCTACAGACGTGCGCCGCCCCCTCCTTGTCGCTGCAAACGCGAGGCGAGAAGCCAGCCCACATAAGAACAACAGGTGGGAGTAAATTAAGCGCAGCGAGAAACAATTCGTGCTGACCAGAGCCCGTTCGCCGCGCTAAAAGCGAGCTCGCCGAGAAGCGGCGCATCAGCAGGCTGCAGCTCCTGTGAGTGGGAGGGCCGTCGGGCATTACGCAACGTCGCTTCAGAACCTACACAGGCCACTCCAAGGCCGGTCGGGCTCATTGAGGCCAACTGAGATGCAATGACAACAACAACAACAACGGGGTCTTTTATTATGCCCCCCCCCCTCCATATACTGCAAGCCGTGCACTTAAAAAATGGTGAGGTATACATGCCAGACACATCTAAAAGGGAAAAGAAGACAATATCGATATAAAATCAAGTAGAATGCGCTGTAAGCACATTAGAGATAGACCGATATGCTTTTTTCAGGGCTGATACCAATATTAGTAGTCATGGCGGCCGATAACTGATATTTAAAGCCGATATTCTTTTGTTGGAAAAAAAAAGAGAAAGGGGGGTAAAATGGCGTTAAAATTCGGAAAATTAAAAACTCCAAAATTTGACTTATCGTATTTTCCGGACTATAAGTCACAGCAACTCTGGAGAGAAAAAAAAAGAAAAAAAAAAGAAAAAAAAAAACCATATCCAAGCCGCACCAGACTATAAGCCGCAGTTTTGTATGTTGAAAAAAATTTGTTGTTTGCCGCATGTACAGAACGATTTTGTACTGTGAAGGCACATCAAGCAAAAAAAGAAAAAGCAAACAGGCAGTTTACCGATTGGCTGCAACCTGCAGCACAAGGACCCAATCAGATGGTGCGGTGGGCGGGCCAATCTGCTTCTGCAGGCAAGGCCACGAGCACGCCAGAGAGAGAGAGAAGTGTGCTGCAGCAAGCCAAAATAAATCAGCTTTTAATTTATCGGCCTTGAAAGTTAAAAAAAAAAAAAAGGCAGATGCCGATAATCGGTTCGGCCGATAATCGGTCTATCACTAAACCACACCCTCCTCAACTGTCAATCCAATATCTCTACGATGACTTGCTCAAAGGGAAGCTACTCATCTAGCATCTTCCTTATGCCTAAACACAACGACGTGTGTAAGGGGCGGAAATCGATTCGATTGAAGGCCGATATCCAACCGCAACAACAAGGCGCTCCCCCTTGCTGTTCCGCCTTCGCTATGAGATGTCCGCACACTCAGGGCTGACTTAAGGCGCTCTTAAACGACCACATCGGCTCGAATCTCCGGTTCACATTAGCTGTCAAGTCAGTCTGAGAAAAAACTATATAAAAATAAAACACCCCCGCCCCCTCCGCCTCCTCACTTTTCCGCTTCTCTCATGGCAGACAATGAGGCGCTCTAAGCAGCCACAGTGGAGTGAATAAAATGAATGTGTTCCAATTAGAAATGCGTGTTTAGCAAGGCATTACTGTAAAAGCATGTTGCATGGCGATGTGGCGCTCGAAGCTTTACTGAAAGGGGATGATGGTGTGTGTGTGTGTGTGTGTGTGTGTGTGACTTGTACTCTAATTGTCATAGTACACCCCCACCCCACCCAAAAAAAAACAAAAAAAGAAAACGCCACCAGCCATCTGGCGGGACCAGGAAGTAAGTGTGTGAGCGTGCCGTGTCGTGCTTCGTTGCGTCCACACAAAATATTTCCATACTAATTCGCCGGCCATGCGAATCGGACCGTGGTGGAGCGGCGAATGCTTCATCATAACTCATCAAAAGGACTTCGCCCCTCGCCACCCCACCCCACACATCTCATTGCCCCAACTCAGATCTTACATAAGAGACGCTGTCACTTCTTTTTTGCCTCCTCCGAGCGGCACGGTGGCGCCCGAAAATCTTCCAAGCCCGAGAACCCACTCGGAAAATAGTGAGTTGGGCGATCTGGAGTGGGCCGGCGAAATAATGGGAGGGAATGATGGGCCGTTGCCATAGATCCCGTGTGGGATTTGAAAAGCATCAAAGAAGCCTCATCAAAAAGTCTAATGGAGGAAGGAGCACTTGACCAGGAAGAAAGAGCAGCAACAGCGAGCGTCGTGTGCCTCAGTGAGCCTCCTGCCTTCAAATGTGGCGAGACGGAATCATTCCAGATGCTCGTTTTGGTCAAATTGTCTTTTTTTAAGTTTGCGCAGCAGTTACATTGTGACGTCATTGCTTTAAAAAATACCAATCATTTAAACTGTTGTGATGGATCAATTATCAGCCAGGCCGATTATCGGGGCCGACATTTGACATTTTGCCAATTATCGGCATCTGGATTTTTTTTTAATTAAAAGGCAAATAAATTAAAAGCTTATTTTGCCTCGCTGCAGCACACTTCTCTCTCTGCTGTGCTGGTGGCCTCGCCTGCAGAAGCAGATTGGCCCGCCCACAGCACCATCTGATTGGTTCCTTGTAGCAGCCAATCCGCAGTAAAATGCCTGTTTGCTTTTTCACCTCGAGTCACACGCACAACAGGTGCTCCGTGCACTTTTTGTCTGACTTTTAAAACTAAATTGTCTATTTTCTAGGATAAAAAAAAAGCTTTAACACATCACTAAAGTTGTGTCGTCCTTAAAAGCATTTCTACCAAGTCAAGTTCTGGCGTTTTTATTTTTCAAAATTTTGAGAGCACCTTAGCCTTTTTTTCAACAAATGAATATCGGCTTCAAATATCGGTTATTAGTCTCCATGACGACTAATAATCGGTATCAGCCCCGACAAAAAGCATATCGGTCCATCACTTTTAATTATAGCACAAACTATGATCCTTAAACTTAATAGAATTTGAATTTACAACCTAAAAAAAATCTCACTGGACCGTCGCATTGGAAATGAGTGAGTGAAAAGTGAGCCCGGCGCTGACCTGTGACGGGTGCCTCAATGTCCAGCAGGTTCTTCTCCGAGCGCAGGATGGCGGCGCCCTCCCTGATGAGCCGCAGCGCCACCGCCTCCTCCACGCGGCCCTCCTTGGTCAGATGCGCTTTCAGCACGTCAACTTTGGGCTTGCCCTCGCCGTCAAACACCTCTTTGGCCGTCAGTCGATGACTGGGTGGGAACGGAACGGCTGCAAGGGGGTGGGGGGGGGCGTAAATGTTAGACATCTCTATTTTGAAACCGTCTCATCATTTTTCCAGAACTAATGTTTATTCAGAGGCGAACACGTTTGCCGAGCACGGCTTCATTTCAGACGTCGCACATTGAACAGGTGTGACGCTTCAGGCAAGACCCGTCCGTGCGCTGCGGGCTAATGCTAATGCTAATGCTAACGTCCATCCTCGCTGAAGGTGACATCAGCGGTAACCAGACCGCTACTTTGGCATCCCTCTTGCTAAGTGAAACGATATTTGGTGTCCCAACGGACCCATTTTTAAATCAACAGCTGCGTTTTTTAAAACGGAACATTTCTAGAGGTGCAGAAACTTGCTAGTTCTCCCGGAACAAAATCAATTTCGGCCCGCTGTGCAGGACACCGCTGGATAATTCAGTTTTGTTTTAGGGTGACGTAATTCATCGATAAGCTTCTGACAATACATTAAAATAATTTTTTTTCATCCTTCACGTTCATTCTTGACCGGCAACATGTCACTCCTTCACCGCCGAGGACGATATTCGTCAAATGGGATCCAAGCGATTACGGCCGCGGACGAATATAAACGTCAAATTTGATTTTCAACGGGTAGACATGGCGAAGTGTCTCGCCAAGACCAAACTAAGACAGATTTCAACTTGTCCCGCGGCTCGTGAGGGGCAGAAATGTCAATCCAGTGCAAATTGGAAAAGTTTAGGCATTCTGAAAAGCCGAGCCTGGCCTAAATTTCATTCAAACAGAGTACGGAAACGTACGATATTGTGACAAAGGATGACACGGTTCATGGCGTGGATGACTCATGCTCAACTGGAGCCTTTCCGCAAGCCGCCAACGCTAACGCCGCATTTCTTCGTTGGGAATGATTTTTTTGCCTACGAAATCTCTCTCGGTCTTGTTATTATTGTTTTCTTGTCTCGGAGAGGGGCGTCGCGTTCCGATGTTGATATCAGTCCGTTATCAGCACAAAAAAACTATCAGATTATATCGGGGTCGACATCCAAAAGCTCAAGTATTTTTTGACGGCGCATCCTGTGTTTTATACTGAATGTAACAGAAAATATTTGGAATTTACCGAAGTAAACTTGAATTGGCGTTCCACTGCCGATTTTTAAAGAATGGAAAAAGGGCCAAACAAGCAATCGACTCGTTATTTTGGTCGACTTTGCGCCTCGTGTCATCAAAGACAATCTTCTGTGGGTCTTGAAAGATCCGTCAAGTCGGAAAACGTTGCGCAGTAAAGACTTCACGTTTTCTGCGTTTGTGTCCAAGGTCCCAAACGAGCCTTTGAGATTTACAGAGGCTTTGGAAACGAAATTGCGCAGTCCTTTCTGACGACAGAAACGTAAATGCACCGTTCCTTCCGAATAGTTGAGCAACTTACTCACTTGACTTGTTGCCAAAGACTCCACTTCATGCCTTCCCCCCCCCCCTCCCGTATCTGGGCCAATGACAAACCGGCGCCTAATATCGAGTTACACAAGGTCCCGAGCCGACCTCCCCTTCGCACCTGCTGCGCAACTCAAGCCTGACGCCAAGACCTTCGCTACTCTTTGACGCAATAACAGAGCTCGGGTGTGAAACGGTTAACGGCGCGCCGTTTTGCTGCCCCCGCCACGCCCACAGCAACAATGCGACCCTTTCACATGCGGACGTTTCTGCTCCGATTGGGAGGTCCCGCAAACCGGGGAATGATGAGCGGGCCGCCGAGGTGACATAAGACTTTGTAAAAGAATAACACTCTACACCTTGGCAAGAATAAGCGCAAAGAAAGGCCTTCTTGTTGCCTTCAACACATCCTCCTTTCATTGCCGACCAGCCAGGACAGTGGAAACGCGCAACTTTCCTCTTGTGGAATTTTCAACAGCCCGCTATTAACGCACACGTGTGCCAAAGCGTTGCATGGCACAAAGTAACGGGAGGCAGGAGGTGTGTGTGTGTGTGTGTGTGTCCCAAGACATGGCGATAAAAACAAAGCATGTGTCCACGTGTGTGAACATCATTTCCACGGCCGCGAGAGCATCGAAAGATGTGAAGCGTGACTTTCAAACGGCCCATTAGTGCCTCGCTTTCATGAATTCAACCAGCCGCCGCTTTGCGGATGCAGACGGCGAGCTGCACTGCAGGCGTGAATCGGGCATGTTGATCAGAGAGATGAAGCTAGTTCAGTAGATTTGCAGCAATTGGCTCGCTAAGAGCTGGAGAAATCGCACACCATCTTCCCATCTCATGCCAAAATGAGTCCTGGTGAAAACGCTGACGGTGCGTGGCGCGAAACCCCCCCCAGAGGATTTCCAACGCTCAGCTTGTCACTGTCCACCAAACAAGCCACACTTGACGCAAACGCAACCACAGAACGCCAGAAATAAATGGATGAGTTGAGATGTTGTGTTATTACGCGTAGTCAGCGCAATCGTAAGCGCAAAAAGAGTAATGGCGCCATACGCTAATTAAATATACCGAGCCTCATCAATTTGAAAAGAAAAACTTGGGGAGCTTTTTGAGAATGAAACCCTCAGTGCGAAGCCTTGAGTGGGCCAACAAGTGCCACTCGCTCTCCAGAAATGATCAATTTTCTAAATTGGAAAGGACATAATGAATCGGCGCAAGGTTTGGCTTTAAATCGGATATACGGTAAATTTTGCAACAATTGAACAAAGGACTGCAGAAGCGCAACCAAAAGGGTGCAACATATTCAGTACATTTCAGTCGTAACGAAAAGTGAATAATTCAAGGTCTTGTGAAAATGTCGGGCCTGCAAGCGTGAGGGCTGGTGACTAGTGACAGACCGATATGCTTTTTACAGGGCCGATACCGATACAGATTATTAGTAGTCATGCGTGTCAATAACCGATATTGGAAGCCGATATTCATTTATTGAAAAAAAGTGTTCAAATGGTGTCAAAAATGTAAAAAAATAAATCATCAAAAACAACTTGGTTTCAAAAGTCTAACGAAAAGTGCACGACGCTCCCATCCTCATTTGCTTTTCTTTAAAGTTTACGACAGCAAATACATTTTGATTAGTTGTGACTTGTAGTGGACTGACATTTATTAAAATTTGGTCAAATCTGTTGCCTCCCGAGATGCGTGTGACTCGAGGTGAAAAAGCAAACAGGCATCTTACTGCTGATTGGCTGCTACCCACTGCACAAGGAACCAATCAGATGGTGCTGTGGGTGGGGCAATTTGCTTCTGCATGCGGGGCCACCAGCATAGCAGAGAGAGAGCGAAATGTGCTGCAGCGAGTCAAAATGAACCATCTTTGAATTTATCGACCTTGAAAGTTAAAAAAGGCTGATGCAGATAATCGGCAAAATGCCCAATAAGAATCGGTCTATCGCTACTGGTGACAAAAGCAAAAGGGCCGCTATGAAATGTGCCAGCAGCACTCGGTGACGCATTTGCGTCCCGAACAAAACGCTTCTTGTAGCAAAGTGTATTTGAGTGAGCTGATTACATCTGTGCGCAGTAAAACGTTGGCAAGCAGCGGAGGAGAGCAGCAGGTGCCTTGCACGGATGGCTGAGGTAGAAACGGAAAAAGCCCAGAAAAGGGCTGCCGGGAGCATCGGAGGCAATAAAGACGCAAACGGGAAGTGAACACAAGTGTCGCCAGGGAGCCGTATCAAAGATGACTACCTTCCTCAAGTCATAAGACGCCCTCTCGCACGCCTTCTTTTTTTTTTTTCTTTCTTTGCCCTCTGCAAAGCTTTAATTCATGTCCCAAAATTCACCGCCTGGGGCCAAATTAGCAATCAGTTGAGACTATAACATCACCGCCATTTCTATTCAAGAGCCATCAATGTGCCAACCGCAATAACAACATATCCAGTGGAGACTTACAGCCCGGTGGTCTTAATTTGCAAGAAGACACTGACAGTCCGACAAGTGGGGCGGATAACGAGCCACCTTTTTCCACCTGGGTGCAGACCATTGTGGAAGATGTCAAGTGAGAGATTCGCACTTGGCGCCGATGCCTGTCGACGTACGCTAACCGTCCGGCCGCCAGATGGATGCTGTGAAATGCTGTCGGCAAGCTGCGGCGGTCCAGTTGCCGATCGCAACGGCGGCCCAAAAAGAAGCCAGAGAGCACTCGTGAAATCTTAACAGTATCTTAACAATTAGGCTGCTATGCTATGCCGATGTATCAGAAAGAGGCATGTTACGATTCAAGCCCCGATTCGATTTTTAGTCGCCGACATCGATTGGATTTTGTTTTTTTAAATCGCCGCCATGCTTGTCTCAATGTGGCACTGCAGCCATCCACAAAAGGCAAGTTGCACTAATTCTGTAAAACTACCAATAAATACTAAAATAAATACTTTTTCTCCATATTTCTTTTTATGTAGACAGGACCGAAATCATATGAAAAATTTTTGTATCAAGAAAAGAAAACCAAACACTTGAATTGATTTTTTAATTTTGCATTTCTTTAACCTTCATACAAAATAATTTGTTTTGCTTCTCTGGCATGCAGAATATAATCTACACATACAAAATGCGCTAACGTACATGAAGGCCAAAACGTGCAAATTTTTTTTTTTTTTTTCCACTGTCCCTGAATATATTCTACCGACCTAGGTAGTTTGGGTTTTATTGTCAGCTACAATTAATGACTTATGGCAAATGGGACATCACGCTGCGTTGCGTTGAGTGTTGCGATTTCCGAGTTTAGAAACGCAACACGGTACGTGGTTGCCGAGTGACCGCACTCGCATCAGAGCACGTGTGCTGTTGCTGTTCGAGCAACACGAGTATACAAAAAGTGTGTTTTGTTTTTAAGAAACGTGAGTTTGCTGTGTGCCACAACAGAAAATTACGTGTGACGTTCCAGAAACACACGCTAGCCCGTGTGCGTCACTTGCAGCAAGCTCGTGTCAGAAATTGAATTGGGCACCAGCCGCAATGCGCTTCGATTATCACCGCCGAGCTGCTATGAAAGGGAGCGTTACATCGTATTAAGTAATTTCACGCGCCCACTTTTGGACTCTGTTGCTAACGCTAACGGGATTTAGCCATGAAACTACGCGACCCACAATGCTTCTGCTCTGCAAATGAAAACAAATTACCCCGATTACGTTTTTGCAGCAGAGACATGAGAGAGCGGCTCTGGTTCACATGACGTTGTGATTTTTTTTACATTGATGCATACTTTAAGCTGTTTAAATCGATGTTATAATCAATTTTTGCAGAATTAAAACCAGACGAGAAAAGGATTTTCTTCCTTATTGCAAATGTGTCGGACGACGACGGTTTGTAATCAAGCCGATTCGATTCCTCCCAAATAAACGCTACAAGTTTCAACGTTGGTTGTTCAAGGGATGTCTTGGCGAGGTGGCAAAAAAAAAAAAACCTGTTAAAAAAGGCATTCGCATATGAGCTAATGATCAGAACTCATGGCCTCAATTTGAGGCAGGAAAAAGCCTCCGTGAATGTCAATCATGCAATTTTGTGCGAAACGTGGTCACAAATGGACAAGCCTTCCACTTCATTAGAACGACCTGGAGTCAATGTCATCATCAATAATGTTCATTAGCACCTATTAGTATGCAGCCAACCGCTCTTGACCATCGCGGCGAACATGCAAGCTCTTTCCGCGGTGCCATCGAGCAGGTGAGGAGATAAAAGCGAGTAAAGCGCGTTGCCAGGGAAACAGCCTGTAGAGTCAAAGTCTTAATCTTTTATCCATCAAAGCTTATTATGTGACGCACAAAAATGAGCCAAGACTGGGAAAAAAAATGGGAGCGGCAAACATGTTTCCGGCATGCTAAATAACAAACAAACTAGTGGAAACGGGCTATTTCTTGGTTGAGAGTACCCGTGATCATTTGCACACGTGTGGGTGAAAAAAAAGAAAATTACAACATTGTATTGTTCTTCACCATTTGTTTAAAGAAATTGCTGAAAAGCTAAAAACACAAGGTTAGTAAATGCCGTTAAAGATATTTTGGAGGAATAAATGCCTAAAATCGGAATTCACCTGAAATCCACAAAACAGTCGGAAATATTTGCAATCGGTCATTAGCGGCACGTCTCCTTTTTTACGGGCGTTTTCGGCGCGGCTTCTAACTTTTTGTGCTACAGTGCCGTCCTGCTGGTGTGCAGCGGTAGTGCAGCCGCGGTTGAAAATCATGCCCAGCTTGTACAACACCAGTTCGATAAAAATTGTCGTGAGGTCACAGCGTTCAGAGCCGTAGGTGGGCGGAGGTGGCCGCCTCCAAATTGGGAAAAAAAAAAAAAAAACCTCTGGAATAAAGAAATCCCATCCATGACGGCGACCCAAACGACTGCCGATTATTAAACCGGACAAGGCAACGAGCGTCTATCGCGGCCCCGCTGTCAGGCGCATCAAGCTCTGACAGAAGCCGTCAGCGCGTTTGAGACTCGAGTGACATGCGAGGCCGAGTGGCCGCCGTGATTCCCGCCGGTTGCTCAACAGATTTCACCGCAAAGAAAGCATGCCGGGAACCATCAACAATCCTCCCCGGTCGATTAGTGCGGCAAAAGCAGAAGCGTGGGAGGCGCGATGGCTGTACAGTATGTATGCAAAGTAAGGAGGGGTGACAGGAAGTAGGTGGGGGGAAGGGGGGAGGGGGCGTTAGGGGGTGGGGCCGGGTGGTCACTGTGTGAGGGAAGTCCCTGCAGTGGATTCCTGCTGGAGATTGGGTGCGTGCGTGCGGCGAGCCATCAGAGTGGCAGCAGATCAATGACACAGTTAGAGGCCGCCAGGGACCCCTGTCCCAGCTGCCATCTACGACAGCAGTGACGCTGGGATGGGGGCTGCACGCCTGACAGCTCAGTCAATGAAATGAAGTGCAAAAAAAAGGAAAAAAAAAGACAGAAAAGAAATATCTGACCGTCCTGGGTTCCTCCCCGCTACATCATCGTTCATTGCAGACTTTTAAGGGAGCGTTTTTATGTTGGACTGCACCATATGATGAAAAGAAATGCAATATGCGAAAAGGATGTCGATATCGTTTGCGCCATAAGTAGTGATAGACCGACATACTGATTTTCAGGGCCGATACCGATACCGATTATTAGTAGTTATGGAGGCCGATAACCAATATTTCAAATTTGACCGCCACGGACGTCAACTCATCACGACCCAACAAGTCACTTTCATCCTGAATGAAAAATCTTCATCCTATTTGACAAATGATGACGTTTATGCAGCCGAGCAAAAGGTCAGCGTTTCCGTAAAACAGCTTTCAGATTTGCAGGTGCCGAGCCGGGATAACACTCTGCCATTTCCTGCCAAAGCCGTTCTGACAGGTCCCGAAGAAGACGTTCCCCGCTGAGGTCTGCAACCGCCTCCCTCGCGACACAATGCCGTGACACAGGATTAGCTTTCATTAGCGACGGCGCTCGAAGCAGCTTTGGAGCGTCGCGGCGGCGCAACAATGGGCGAGGTCGAACGGATGTGGAAGACGAGGACGCAACGTTTGCCTCGACGCAAACAAGAAGACCAGCGGCGCCTCACGGCGAGACCTCCTCGCCTCGATCAAACAAGTTTTTCAGGACACTCCGTGTCATTTTGAGGACAGCCAGACGCGAACGGCATTCCAGCGTCGCCTGCGGGGTTGGCGCGAGCTGCAAATGATTGGCAGCACTTAAGAGAAGAGTTTGGCCCAGTTTGTTCAATTGAATTTCGATTCAGTCGCGAGCTTTTACGCATCTTCAAGCTGAAGGCCAGAAATGCAAATCCAGTTGTGGGCGATGCGTTCCTCGCCCGACATTACAAACTTCTAAATGACTGAACTATCAATGGCAGCCATTGTTATTTTAGCAATAATATCTCAATGAAGGGAATCGTGACTTACAGAAGTTCACTTTGCATTTTGCCGTGAATTTTGTACGTGATGGGCTTTGAGATAGACTTGAAGGGCTCGAACACAGCAATCGGGAGGAATTCGGTGGGTACACGGCGTCCGTTTGGTGTGGCGAGGAACGTCATAAAGTCGGAGCCGTCGTTAGGGCGAACTGGCGGGAAGTGTTCAAAAGATTCAACAATCAGATCGGGCTGTCGAGACAAACGATCACTGCGATTGGCTGTTAGCGAGCGAATCGGAGCATTGGACAAGACGAACGGAGAAATTCAAAGCTATTCCGTTAGATGAGCACATTCTCACATCGCTCCGGACATAACGGCTGGCTGGAAAGAAGAGCGCCAAGACATTCAGGAAAGACGTCCATTCGACACCACCGACATGGGCTACGGATTGACTAGCGCCGCCGGTGGCATGGAGAGGTACTACTTCTCATACATGTGTAGAAAGTCCAGCGTCATTGGCGTCTCCGTCGGCTTTAGCGATGTGTGCTTCTGTCATTTTACTGTCTGACGTGCCGACTTCAAGGCCGACGTCGGATTGGTGAGTAGAGGCCCAGAAAACGCCATCCATCCGGTCTCTGAACCGCTTCTGTTCACGAGGGTCGCGGGGCATGCTGGAGCCTATCACAGCTCGGCGGGTTGTCAGCTGGGATAGTAGGCGGGACACACCCTGAACTGGTCGCCAGCCAATCACAGGGTACACAAAGACGTCCAACCATCTGCGCTCACACTCAATTTAGTTTCCAATCAACCTTCCGTGCATGTTTTTGGAAAGTGGGAGGAAACCGGAGTACCCGGAGAAAAGCCACGCAGGCACGGGGAGAACATGCAAAGAGCTGGAATCGAACCCGCAACCTCTGCACTGTGAGGCCATCGTGCTAACCAGTTGTCCAATGGAATGTCAAATGGAATTCTTACTGATGAAATGTGCATGTCGCACTTCTCTGAGTCTTACCGCTTCAACCGTACGCCATCCACGTACAGCCTGTGGCATTTTCGCCATAGAGACAGAAAATAACGGGAAAACCTGCAAGGAAATTAATGTATTCAAGTACGGCACGCACGAGTGACAACGCAAGACGGGCATCGGCGGCTTCAGCGGAATGGTGACTTGAGAACCTTCCGTCTCTGCTTCCGTCCGTTAACTCATTGACTGCCATTGACGGCGAAAGACGTCAAAGATCCATTTTCATTTACTCGGCTGGTCGTGAATAAGTTGACCGAGCGGCATCTCTTACAGCGCACTCGGGGCGACAAACAACGGACCAAAAGATGGTGGCCACGCGCCGGGTCGCGAAACCAAAAGCTGTCTTTCCATCTGCGTAAAAACACCACAAACTATCCTCGGACGGCTCAAATAAAGAGCAAAGCGGGAAGGGAGGAATTTGTAAGCATGTTTGTATTCCCTTCAGGGCCACGAGAAGCTTTTTTGCACATGAACAGAGCACCTTTGTGAGTTGGTCCGTCGCTCTCCATCAAGCTGTCAACTGGTGCTTGTCGTGGGAGGGGCCAACAACACAGTTCTATTGCGAACATATGTCCCCCGCCAACCCTGGAGAGCCCGGCCAGCGCTCCTTGTTGTTTGAGTGACATGCGTCCGACCGTGCGCAGTTCACTCGCATTTCTCATCACACATCCAGTTCGGTCAAATGAAATCCCCGATGTCTTTATCGGGGTCGCATGGTCTAACACGTAAAGTGGAGGAATTTGGCCGAACAAAGCTTTGCACTTCTCAACTTCATTATTTTCTGCACTCATTCACGGTTTGTCTCGAACATAAATAATAAGCCTAAATGGGCGTGATCGCACCTCTCAAGGCGGGCTCGTTGGTGGCTGACTTGTGGAGGTTTCGCCACTGCAAATACAAAACTCATACGAAGGGGGTGGGGGTGGGGGGGGCAGTCTATATTTGCACCCACACTTAGTTGACGGTGCATACCGGACCCAAGGATGACCCAAATTAAACACCAGGACCGACAAGCCTTTGGACAGAAGATAACAAATCGCTTGTCCTAAAAAAAAAATTTAAAAAAAATTATTAAATGGCACTGTCCAACTATCACGTTGGTCTGTTAATTGAGGCAAGCCCTGCTCAGCCTTCAGATATGTGACAAAGCATTTTCACCGTGGCACGGCAAAAAAAAAAAAATTTTAAAAAGCCCCGAGAGTGCAATACTTCGTCTCACCTCATCGTAGTATGCGGTGTGTTCCGAGGTTGACTTTTATTTCTGGCTTGCTGACAGCGTTTTTTTCAGAGGACAGGTGGCGAGGCAACGGGACGGCGCGGCCAGCCACCTCCTCCTGCCACACGCCAAGACAAGAGCCCGAAAAATCCCGTGTCGCTTAACCGCGGCTTCCTGATCCCCTTTGCCCACGCCCACCTCCAAAGCCCACGGCTGAATCAGGGCCGTGACTTGTGTGGGCGTGGCACTTTCTCGCTCGCTTGCCAGGAGTGCCCAACGGCCAAAAACAGAAGGGGGAGGGGGGAGTTCTGGGCACAGCAAAAAGTGTCCGACAAAAGACTTGCACCTCTAACAAGCAAAGGAATTCTGAGTCAGAATGGGATATAAGCGAACTCGCACATCTTGTCTCGCCATTCCCAGCTCCCCGCAGCAGAAGCTGTGACGGAGGCCCTCAAGTAGCTGCGATTATGCAAGCCCTGTAGGCTAAAAGGGACCGTAGAGTAAATCATCCGCCTCTGCCGCCAGCCTGACCTCCATACTGCAGAGAGAGCACTTTCCAAATTCACTGGCAGCGTATTATGCAGAAGGCGCCATCTGTGCAGGCTTTACCGGCAGCCGCCAGATTACAGGTAGTTAGCGTCACATTCGCCAGCCGCCGTTCAGTCAGAGGAAGGCAACGTCACGGAAGGCCAAGGCCTTCTTTCAAAAATCCCGGTTGGGGGCTGGCCAGGTCATTCCACTGCGGTCAGTCCGTGACGTTTATCAGCGCAGTTCGTTTTTTTTGTCTGCCTCTGCAATTCAGTGGCGCGGCTTTGCCGGGTAACGGTTGCTGTCGCATCGAAGCAAGGAAGTTGCTAACGCCACGCTAGGGCACTCGGAAAGCGAAGCTCCGGCGCACGTTTCAAACGCAGAAATAAAATTGCCTCGGAACGCTGTTCTGATGCTCCGTTCAGTCTGGAGAAAAACACGTGACTGGCGACGTCCGAAGCAAGAACTGTTCATTCTTGAAATGAACTCAAGTAAACTCGAAAAAGAAACCGTCGAAATCCAAAGACTGTGGAAAAAATGATATTCTTAAATAAAAATGTTTGAAATGCATATACTTTACCCTTGCTACTTGGTGTAGGTAGAAATGTTTATACGTTAGTGTGTGAATGTAAGTCGTGGTTTCTTGGCGTAACGTTTCACGCTTTTGTCGAATTCAGACTTAATGAAATGACATTTACAATATTTCTTAGCTCCACATTAAAACTCATTCAATCCATAAAACATGCAAACATGTTTTCAAAAACGTAGTCCCTGCCTCCCAAAGACGTATTTATACGTCTTATCCTTTTTTTTGCGTCATCGCGCCGTGTTTTTGTAGCATTAGCCCACAATATTCTGTTGGCCTCGTAAAATCAGTCAAAATGCCGAAAAACGCTGGGATTGAGGGCTTTTCCCTAGTGAAAATGGCTGGGATTAAATGATTTAAAGAAGGGATGAGCCGTCAACTTGATTTTGTTAATTGACTCAAAAACTGCCACAATGCACAAAAACATCTTTTTTAGTATAAAAGTATCATATTTGACAGCAGTTCTAGTTTTTCGCCACCAGATGTCAATATCACCGAAGCATTGAAGCTTCAAACCATTTTGAACCGATTGCCTCAAATGGTTCATAAAAGCTTCATTTGCCCGTCACTACACCACGCCACTCGTTTCCATCCCTCATTTGCATCTCATCCGTTTATTAAACGGGTCAAACAGTCAAACTCCGAGATTGAAAATGAGAACAGTTTCAAGGATCTGGTGTCGCTCCCCCAGACGGTCACACTGAAATACCGAAGAAGTCGACTCCGGCTCCTGATGTCACTGGCTAATTCGTCTTGTAGCTGCCGCAGCAATATTTCGCTCTCCTCTTCTGTCCAAAAATGGCCACTCCACGATGACACTTTCACTCCGTCTCCCTCGAGTGTCATGTAAACACACTTATGGACTTGAGCAACGACTTGTTCAAACGGCAAATTTGCTTTGCACACGAATCGGTTTGTCGGCGTCAGACAGCGTTGCCATTGAAATCCGGCGCTTGAAACAATTTCCTCCACTGTATAGACTCCCGGTCCATATGGTAAGTGCCATGATAGTTTGCTGCGTCACATTTATTTTCATTCAAAGCAAATATGGCTGAATAGAGGCGGCGCTGCATGATTACGCCATCTGTTTGGGCTCCAAAGAAGGGCTGGCTCGAAAACAAACACAAATGAAAGAAGGCTTAATGCGGCTCCCAGATGACGTCACAAATACGGTCTTTTCAAGACGTATACAAGACGGAAAATGACCAAGAATGCGTTTTTTGTGAAGAGGGAGGCCAAGTGGATTTCTCCTGGGCCGACTGCAACCCGAGCACGGCCTTCAAATCACTTTGTTAGACTATCAGATTTGTACTTCACTTTGGCTGCGCCCAAAGCTCGCCGCATTCCTCCAGCGAGGATTGGATTACATTCTATACATGGAGACGGACTCGGAGCATCACGGGCGTTTTGGTATTACAAGTTGGCTCTGACGCGTGGGCTTTGCAAAAACTGCAAGTCATTGGCCTGAGCTCAACATCGTTGCCACTTGACCACGAGAACAGAGCTGGATCAAATTGGCATCAAGGACTCAATATATTATTTCTTAAGCTTTACTTCGACGTTAGCCTTTACGGAGGCGGCGTGTTCGTTGAGTGTGTTTGCAGCTTTCTTGACAGAGAGACCCAAAAAAAAAAAATCCTCCCTCATTAATTTGAGGACTGGTTTCACCACAAGTTGCCAAAATGCCCCCATAGCAATTTACGTGATGCATGTTGGATTTCAACTTCTTCTTCGTGATTGCCGTAGTTTGATTTTCACCAGCTACTCCGCGAATTGTGCCCGACCTTGATCCGTACGGATCACGGGTCAAAGATGATCCGTTGCACCAATAGATAGAGGTGCCTGTCAATTTTCAAAATAAGATGTTTTTAGCCTCAAACAATAAATAAAATAGAAGTAATGCAAGTTTTTGTTTTTTCTTTCATCTGCGCCGCCTAGTCCGAAGTGGGGGGGGACCTCGGGTCTAAACGAAACGAAAAACACTTTTGAGTGATTCGATTAATCATTTCAACGGCAATTCCATTTCAGGTTTGTGAATAAAACTTGAAAAGGAAAATATTGCCATCACTTTTGTTGAGAAACACGGCTTGGGTTCATGAACGTTTCCGTTCACGAACAGAAATTTCAAAATAAATGGAGTGAGTTTGTGAACCGAGCTTGCGTCGTGCCTCCATCAAGGCGTCTCGCCGCTTGCCGCAATACTCCCGAGAGCGGGTGTTTGCCCGCCTCCGAGCTTGACTGGTTCTACTCTAAAATGGAGCGAGACGGCATCGGGGATCAAACAATTGCCGAGCGCCATGCAGGACTCCCCGGCGATGCTTCGACAGGCAAAGTAGAATAATCAATGGGAGGCGCGGGACATCGTAACCTCCACACAATCTGGCTAACGGCGGCTCGCTGTAAGGCGGGCTGATGAGAGATGTGATTGCCTGGCAACTGTGGAGGCCAACTCTGAACGAGTGGGCTTCATTTCCAGGTGGGGGGGGGGCACTCGGCTCCGTCTCGTGCTCACGGCAAAGCGCACTTTATCACACGCGCAAAAATTCATTTTGGCTGCAAAGGAGAGAATTCGAGCATAGACAGGGAGCGAATGAGCGTTTGGCGCTAATGAAATTTCACATGAAGGGCAGAGCAGCCGCGAAGCGCCACGTCCTGCTTTGAAAACAGCACGCACACCTCGGTCACGATTCAGCCTCTGCAAAGTTTGTTTGGAGTGAGTAGGCCAGGTCCTCATCCCTCCTCCTGCCACGTGGGCAGCAAAGGCTCAGCGGCCCGGCTCAAATGGAAGCAGCCATCTACCTTTTTTTTTTTCCCCTCTCACGGCACACTCAAATTACGCGCGCCTACAAAACGAGGCCTCGAATGGTTCGTTTGCTTTTATTTAAGCGTTAGCCTCACCTGCAAGACGGACATTTTAACACATTTCTGGCTTGTGTTTGTAAAAAAGAAAAAAAAATACATGATCGCAGAGTAAATCGCAATTGCAATATTGACCCGACACGGGACATAATGGCCGTTTTGTTTGTCATTTTTCTTTGGATTTTGGTGGCTTCTAAGGCCGTCACTATCGAATCATTTTCAAATCGATTAATCGGATGACATTTTATTTTGCATGAAAGTGTATTACAAAACCATTTTTCCTCATTTACTGTTTGTTACTTCCGTTTATTTGGCATTATTTAGTAGTAATAGACCGATATGCTTTTTTTTTTCCAGGGTTGATACCGATTATTAGAAGTCATGGAGGCCGATGACCGATATTTGAAGCCGATATTCATTTGTAGAAAAAAAAGAAATAACATGGTGTCGGAATTTTGAAAAATTAAAACTCCAAAACTTGATTTAGTTTAAATGCCTTTAACCACATATTTATGAAACAACTTTAACGATTTTCAACATGTTGAAGCCTTTTTAGAGCTCAGAAAATTGACAACTTCGTTTTAAAAGTTGAAAAAAAAAAGTATGCGGACCTCCCAGGCTCAGCAGCATGTTTTCTAGTTCAATGTAAACAAACTGGCAGCTTTCTGTTGATTGGCTGCTACAAGGAACCAATCAGATGGTGCTGTGGGCGGGCCAATCTGCTTCTTCAGGCGGGGCCACCAGCACAGCAGCGAGAGCGAGAGAGAGAGAGAAGTGCGCTGCAGCGAGCCAAAATAAAGCAGCTTTTAATTTGTCAACGGTGAAAGTTAAATAAAAAAAGGCTGATGCTGATAATCGCAAGAGGCCCAATATCGGCCCCGATAACCGGCCCGGTCGATAATCAGTCTATCACTATTGTTTAGTGTCGGATAAAATAAGAAAAACAACAATTAAATAATATCGCACAAGAGGGATGAATGTTACACTCACCAACCTTTTTTGAAATGGATGCAGTTACTGGTGCGTTTATTGTTTGCCGAAGTAAAAGCGGATATTTGCGTATGTCTTGTTTTGATCAAACACAAAAGTTAATCAGCCTGTTTTCCGGACTAAATGAAAAATTATTATTGAGAGGCTGACAGAGAATTTTGACAATTTTAAGTTTAAGAACGGCAGTAAATGATCACTCAATTATTAAAATAGCTGCAGATTAGTCTGATTATCAATTGTCGATGAATCAATTATGACAGCTCGAGTGGCGACGGTGTCAAACGTATTTTAAAAGACAAAAAAAAAAACTTTGTCACGCATGATGGACTGACACGCCTTGGCCATGACAGTTAAGAGCGTTTTCTGTTGTTTTCATATCGGAACACACGCCGCCAAGAAAAATAAATAAATAAAAAATATCGAAGCCATGTCAGCCGGCATCACTAATTACAAATGCAAAAAAATAAATAAATAAATAAAATCCTAATAACGCCAAGACCGCCTCTCGTCAGGCTGCTAACTCCCCAGCACCACGTGGAACAAGAAGCTTCATCCGAAGCGGGGCAGCCTGTGATCAGCAAATGCCAAGCAATGTAAATAAACCTTGAGGCCTGCGCTCACCTCCAGCTGTATTTGTGTAGCTGGAGTTTCTCTTGTGTCCACACAATGAGGTTAGTGAGCTCACGACACCTGAAAGACGGGAAAACCTCTCCCTCGGGTCGTCATTTCAAACGGCGGCTGAAGCCAGGAGAGAAGCGGGGGAGGGAAGACGGGAGAAAAGAAAAAAAAAAAAAACAGGACTGTCTAATGGTGCACATCCCCCATCTGTAATTAAGGCTTTTCTCAATTGGCCACATTTTTTTGCTCATTTGCTTAATGGCTTTTGAGATCTCAAACACGTATAGAAAATCGTCAGCGTTGAAAACTGCAGCCTCATCTAAATGCCATTAAAGCGCTCGATGCCATTAGCAGATTAAAAACAAAACAAGTCAAACTCCAACGTGAACCGACGTGGCAACGCGGCACGACACCTGCCCCCCCCTCCCCACGGCCCCGCCCAGCGAGGACAAATGGCAATAGCAACACTTTGACAGCTGAGATGCGACATCTCCAAACCTGGATGGAACGAAACTTCAAGAAGCTTCAAACCTCAGAAATCCCATCAAAAAGTTTTGCCGTTTGACATTTCCTTGACGCGACTATGGTGACATAAGAGTTTGAAATGAGGTCTCCCAATGAAAATCCTGAGTGTGTTTAGATGTTCCAAGGCAGCATGCAGGGGCTTGCCCCTGTTCTGCTCACCATAAAATTACACTTCTGGTATGTTCCCCCCCACATGGAGCCTGCTCACGATGATAAGGGCAAAGTCAGAGGAGTGCGCGTCAGTGTGTGTGTGTTCTGAGGTTCCATAAACAGTCAGACAAGATGAAGGTGCGGCATCTAGTTCATTAATATTTGAGATTGATGAGCCCAAAAGATGACACGTCTGTCTTAAGCTCCAGTTGAAAAAAAAAAAAAAAAGCCACCAGAACAAGGAATGTTGACATCGTGACCTAATTTTGCGGCAGGAAATGTGCAGCTTGCAATCTATGGATGGGCGTACAACCACTTCCGTAGTTCACCGTTCATTAGAAGCTGCAAAATGAATCGCCCCCCTCTTCTCTAAATTTTTTATTTTTTATTTTAGTTTCATTAAACTCTAACTGCCCAAATGAACTTTAACAGTTCCATTAGAATTAAAACATTCAGTGCCAAGGTCGAGTTATGTCGTTTTATATATTTTTTTTCCCATTAGGGGGGGAGTTGCTAGGGGTCCGAGGTGTGTTCTGATGCTCTGGCCCTTTAAATTACACAAATAACGAGCAGAACCGCCCACCGATGAAAGTGGTGCAAAATTTCGTTCGCTAATTGTTTAAAATGGGGGACAATATAAGACAAAAAATAATGACAGTCAAACTTCCCCTACAGAAATGCACACATAAAAAAAATAAATAAATAAACGAGAAAATAAACAAAAATCAGCAAAAGAAAAATAATAATCGCCCGATTTGTGGGATAAATTTACATTTTAAAGGACAAAGTATTGTAAAAAAATATTTTTAAAAAAATGACATTTTATGCCAGTAATTTGTATTTTTATTATTGTAAACATTAAAGGACCCCAATGAATGATTCTATTCAATTTTTTTTTTTTTAAATGAATTCAATGTATCCACTGTCAGAATTTTATTCTGCCAAATATCGGATTTGGGCTTATAAACACTGTATTTCAAAAATGATTGCGAGTCTGAGAGCCCTGACCCATGCGTGTTTTGCCACCAAACAAAGTGTACACAAAAGCGCACAAACCCAGTGCCGCTTCCGTGAGGTGAGGAAGTAGATTTACTGCCGCCCCTCGCACCCGCGAGCCTCGCCTCGCCTCGCCTCCCCCGCACGGCCCAAAAAAAAAAGTCTACTTCCGCGTGTTGTACACACGCGGTCTCGATTGACGCGCGGAATGCGAGACCGAGGCATCTACCGACACGCCAATATTGTCTCCCTTCCAAATGCTTTTTGTCAACCGCCAATGCTCACAAAAGTTGATGAGATGAAAGCCGCTGAGGGATCTGCATCAAACACCCGATGTCAAAAACGGGCACAAGAGTGCGGATTCTAACTTCATCTCGTCAATGCACGAGTTGCTCCTTCGTCTTCTTTGGCCGCACGCATCCATTTGTTCACGTGAATTAGCAGGCGTCATGCGCAGAGTCAGATTACAACCTCCGAGCAGAGCTGCCGTTATCCCCCTATATGGAGCTTAATCTGGCCAAATCCGTCGCTTTGCCATGCCCTAAATCCACAACAGAGCCTAATTCCTCCTTAATCTAATGAGGGGCAAAGGTTCGAAGAGGATGCACCTTCACAACACAGTGACGCGACTAAAAAGTTGTCAATAGACCAATGAGCAGTACTTTACGTGGAAACTAAATAAATGTCGGCATTCACACTTATACGGAAAAGAAATATATAATAAATACTTTTTTAAAAAATCTCAAGGGGGAAAAAGCAAACAGGCAGCTTAGTGCTGATTGGCTGCTACCCACTGCACAAGGAACCAATCAGACGGTGCTGTGGGTGGGCCAATCTGCTTCTGCAGGCAGGGCCACCAGCACAGCCGAGAGAGAGAGAGAGAGAGAGAGAAGTGTGCTGCAGCGAACCAAAATAAACCAGCTTTTAATTTATTGGCCTTGAAAGTGAAGAAAAAAAAAAAAAGCAGAAGCCGATAATCAGCAAAATGCCAAATATCGACACCGATAATCGGCCCGCTCGATAATGGGTCTATCACTAGTTAACATACAATGACGGTGTAATGAACTTGCATTTGTAAGCGTACTAAATCAGCGCCTCAATATGATTTCGGAATGGCGTCGCGTTGATGTCGGTATCAACGAGCAAACCGAAATATCGAAAGGACAAGTCAAGCTAGCCGCCACCCGGGCCAATTCAAAGTAAAAGCCTTCTAAGTCGACTGCATTGGTGTCAATTTAATGTTTGGTAAACTTTTAATTTGAAGTTAGCGTTATGTTATGAATATGTTTGAAGCTTCCTTGACATGACAAGATTAAACGTAGGTATAAAACATGAGGTGGTGAACTCTCAAAGAGAAACAAACCGAGGCTCAATCGCGAAAGCGAAAACGTCCCAAAGTAATCCAAGTCCACGTGCAACTATAAATAAACGATCAAAATCTATTTTTAGCAAAACGACAGAATACAAATATGCACTCGGTGGTCGACACGCAAGTAGAAGCATCCGCTGATGATTAGGATCAAATACGTGGCTCTTGTTCACGTTCTGGGCTAAAAATGACTCCAGCTGGCTGCCGGTTTTCACTTGCTGCCGTCAGCAGAGCCAACTCGCGCGTGCGCGCCAGGTGGCCTCCCGGCAAAAGTCAAATTGTCACATGTGATCCGTCTCGGCTCGCGCTGACGCGGACCTCGGTGCGCCTGAGCACAAAAACCCCGTTAGGTGCGTGGCCACTGTCAACGGCGTGTTTAGCAGCGAGCTTCACTTGAAGACGATGACAAGAGAAGACTCGCTTGTGTGCTAAGCTAGCAACAGAGTTTCCCCAAAGTCACGACACACCACCGTTAAAATAGTTGGCCAGTTTTCATTTCAGTTATTTTTTATTTTATTTTGACTTGTACTTTTTGTTTTTAACTCAGTTTTGATTAGTTTTTAGTGCAGGTTTGTTAGTTTTTATTTTTCTAAAAATGCTTTGTTTTAATGTTTTTTTTATTAGTTTTAGCATTGGTTTTAGTTGTTTTTTTCTTAACTAACTGAGTTCTTGTCATTTGCAAGATATGTGCAAAGAATAGAAAAACTAAAAGTTCAAATGATTCTTTGAGCTCTTCTTTCTTCTTTACAGACGATTTGGAATGAACCCCAAAATGTCACGTATGATATTCACCCTTTGCACCGTTGACGGGAAATGTCGTCGACGTGAATCTTAATCTGGAGTGCCAGCGATGAGAATTGGCGCCAATCATGGTTTTTTTTTTTGCAGGGAGAAAAGTCTCAGCCAACTCTGATCTGATCTTTAAGATGGAAAGTAAATCGATAAATACAAAATAAAGGATGGCCAGTAGATGGCAACATTGGGTCTCTTTCGAATGATCACGATCGATGGAAGGCGGAAAAGGGGCAGATTTGGAAATTCGACCGTTAAAAGCAGTTTGTGATCAAAGGGTTTGTCATCTTAAATCAAGAACAAAGAGTGTCAAAAAAGACAACAGAGATTATTTTAAATTTGAAAATAGACAATTTACAAACATATTGGTACACACATTACTAAATACTACTACTATTATTAAAGCATTTTCAAATATTTTGTACAGGTTGCCAAATTGTCGCACTAGTGATTATTTTTAAGTACATTCTTTTGCCATCAAAAGCACATTTTCATTGCTGCTGTTGGAGAGAAAAGGGACTTTTCAGATGTTTGTGGCGTCACCAAAACAAAAATTATTAGCATAAAAGTCACTATTGAAAAAAAAAGCTTGTTTCCTGTGTTTTGTTTTTATTTTCGGCCCTAAAAGGGTGACTTGGGTGAGACCAACCCGTGTTCTACTGCGAATTACTTAAAAAAATAAAAAAATAAGGAAAAATTTAGAACCAAACATGTTGGAGGGGTGAAAGGAGAAAGTATAATCTTTCTTTTTTTGGGGGGGAGAGGGGGGTCTGTGTCGCCTTAATCATAAAAGCCAATTTTGTTTGAGCCTTGAAAGATCAGCCAGCAAGCTCTCAAAATTGTGTCTTGTTTGAAAATGGCTGCCATTGAAAGAGTTCATTGACAAAGACTCAATGACATTTTCACGAAAAACATTTTTGAACATCAGGGACAGTTTCAGTTATTTCATTGATTCATTCGTTTCAAGGATTTATTTTATTTTGTTAACGCAAACGTCATTTCATAGTTTTTTTTTTTCTTTCCAGGTGTCAAAAACCTGCCTATGGCTCACCTTTTCTCCAAATTTTTAAAGCCGATTGTTGGACATGAACGTCTCATCAGAGACGCATCACCGCAAAGGTCAAGTCGTGCAATTTCCTCGCGCTCCACCTCGCTGTGATTAAGAAATCTTGAGCAACGCAACTAACAGGAAAGGACACAAATGAGAAATGAACAGATGATGCAAAAAGCTGCTTATTGCATTCTCGGTCACGAGGCTCCGGAGTAATGCCAAACGGATTCAGAGTTGGACCGAAAGCTTGCAGCGGCGCCAAACAAGTGACTTCGCACCTTTCGCCTGGAGGAATTTTGGAACGCTGCTTTGTACACACAAAGCAAAGCCCCTGTGTTGTCACAATAAACAAAACACACACATACACACATGCCCAAATGGAATTAACAATTCCGAGTCACTCTGAATCACTAAATCTGTATTTACAGAGCATTTCAATCAAGACTTGTAATACATTAAAGCAGAAAACAAACACGTGACACGGGGAAAAGTCTCGTCCGAACCTCTTGAATATATTGCTCAATGTCTTCAAAAGCCATACTTGTCATATCTATTTTTAATTAGCCTTCAGGTTGTTGTTGACTGTCGTGGGGTGGGAGTGATCTTTTGAAATATTCACAAGAAAAAAAAAAGAAGAAGAAGAAGCAACTGAGCGAGACATAATGCGTCTGTCCTTTAACGCTCGGCAACGGAAGAATTTGGGAGTATTTTTGTTCTCAAACGTATCCAATGGACAGGGTTTGATATTTTTCTCAAATGAGCCTGAATTGAATTGCAGTGGTGCCTTGACAGAAGACTGAACATTTTTTGGTACTACTCTCTTTTTGGTACTACCTGGCAGCGATCTAAATACGGCGACACTGTACATGGAGACAGTCGAAGCACTTTCTCAGTAATACGAGTCTTTCTTCGCGGAGGATAAAGAATGTGCCTGCGAGCACTGTTACATTATCCCTCTTCCTGTGTTGCTCCACATTTTATAAGCCCGGGCGTAACACCGATGCACTCGTTAGCCCGTCTATAGCGTTTTGCTTTGTTTTTTCGCATTACGCTAGCAGAGAATTTTAACGCACATTTCAAACTCAAGATTCCAACAGCAATAATTAGCTTGAAGCCTCCCTTTTTTTTTTTTTTTTTAATAATCATCTCAACTGCTGCCTGTTGTCAAGTGAGCGGCACCGCTGTGCACACACAAGCCCCTCTTGTAGGGCAGATTGGAGCAAAGTGTGGCAAGTCACACTCAGTTTGTGGCTAAAAAAACAAGGCAGAAATGGGGCGGGGGTGAGGATTTGTGTGTGCGTGCGTGTGTTGGGGGGGTGTAATCCTTGTCAGCATGAGAGGAAAACTCGCATGCAACTGGCTGCATTGCTTCTGCGTGCACACAAACCGATTGTGATCTTTATTGCGTTCTTCTGCTAGATTGCAAAGGTGGAATGCCAAACGCAGGCAAGCAGGAATAGTGTAAATATCAACCCCACCCACCTCCATTTTTTTTTACCCCCAAACAAAGGTAGTGCGAGAAAAGAAGCCGGGGTAAAAAAAAAAAAGAAAAAAACTATGGTTGGCGATGCATGCAAAATGAGCTTCCAACTCGCCCTTGCAACGGTTGTGCACAGTGTCACACTTGCAGGCTGCAATGGTGGTTGGTAAAAGCGTGAAAAAGGTCAAATGTGGCTCATACGGAGCCCAACTGGGGCGACCCGGTCGAAGTGAGCCTCACTTCCTCGTACCGAGCCGCTGTCACCGCTCGTTCGGCTAACACCCTTCTTCTTCCTCCACAGCCAGCAAGCCAGCAAGCCAGCAAGCCAGTCAACCATCTCGACCGTGAATCCGTCTCGGAGGGCTTGATGGGGGTGGGAGAAAATGTCAGAGAGCAAACGGAGTACTCACATTTCACCACCCTGTCCGTCGTCGATAACTTGGGCTCGTCATTCGGCTTGTTTTCGGACATTTCCAGTGTGAACGAATATTGAGCTCGAGCAGAAAGTAGGCGGAAAAACGCTTGGCCGCGTCGCTCTCGCCGGATAAGTCTCTTGGTGCTTCCAGCCGAGGAAGGAAAGACAGCGCCGGGGGGCTCAGTCGCTCCTGTCAGCGGCCAAAAATACAGCGACGAGGTTTGCGGGTTTTCGGTTTCACTGCTCCGGCTGCGAGGTCTGATTTACTGTTACTCCGCACACAGTTGCCTCAACGCAACGCGGAGAGAGACGGAGGCTAGAGACACAGAGCCAGAGAGAGAGAGAGCGCAGGCAAACGTGCTGGTCCGTTGAGCCCACCCTCCCAGAAAAATCAACGCTCCTATTGGTCCATAGCACACAACGCCACGCCCCTATATTGCTTTTAGAGCAGATAAGACGAAGAAGATTCTTGATGATTCCCTGAGGGGAAATTGAGGTTTTACACAACTTGTTTAAAAAAGAAAATATAAATTATGAATCAGTTTTATAAAACCAACTGTTGCTCAGCAAAAAATGCTTATTAACTGAGTTTTTTGTCGCTAATATAATGACGTCACAGATTTTTTTTTCAGCACGTTGAAGTGGTCTCCAAACCTTTTTTTGACATTTTTACGGATTCCCAAAAGCGACGTGAAAAAAGTGAACAGTTTTTTCTTAGGACAAGAAAGTTTAACTGCAATGCGTAGCTCATTTATTAGCAGTGGCGGGCTGTCCATTTCACACCAGGGCCTTCAGTGAAGCCCTACGAAGTCTGACTTGAATACATTGTTAAATAATAAATAATAGTCCACTGTCATTTTCACCCCAAAATGCAAAACGAAATGTTGTTAGTGGGTCTCCTGTGCATGCATGAAATGGACGTCTTTCACGTTAGGATGAGACACTTTCTTGTCCTAACAAGAAACGTTTTTGTCCAAAACTGAAACATATTTCAATTTTGTCCGCCCATCTCACTTTAGCATCTCACTTTAGTGTGATGGAAAAAATAAAAAGATAAAAAACTACAACTCAAGATTACCATAAAAATCATTGTTGTTGTTCATCTTGTTTTCCGCGCACAGCATGACATTGTAGGCTAACAAAACCTGTCGTAAAACAACAGAAATGACATGATGTCTGTCTACATTCTATGACAAATAAATACCTTCACTTGGTGCCGTTGCCTCATTCCTTCGCCTTCGTATGCATCTTTTAAAACTAGCGCCATTCAGACTTGGCGCTAGTCAAAGCTAGCGTGGCTAACTTATGCTCACTTCTGAAATCACAAATGTACTCAAAAGCGCTAATATGTTCTTAACATTGATATTAATCTTTTTGCAGACACGCTGTATGAGCAAAATTCCAATTGTATGCTGAGGAGAAGTTGATCGAGTCCGCGCTCGAGACTCCCTTTCAATGTGCTACTTCACTCAGTAAGTCATCCAATATGTAAGCGAGTTAGAGAAATCAGCCAATTGGCCGGCCTCAAACCTTTGCTTCTAATTGACCTGCTGCAAGACTTGGAAAGACGGCCGCTAATTCAATCTGCGTTGTTTATGTGCACCCCCTGGAAATGAAGAGACGGCAGATTCCAGCCACTTGATTTGATGAACTATCTTTTGCTGAAGGGACAAATGCTGGGCAATCCTTTCAACCCATTTTCCATTCATCTATTCATCCATCCTTATGCAATGACGTGGACTGCGTGGCTCCCAATCGCCATGCATTCCTGCCGCTTCCGTGAATTCCGGCCTCATTGCGCTCAAGATTGATGGCTTCATCAGCTCCTGCCATTGATCCTCAACTCTGCTAAAAAGGGCACAACGGGAAGTTCCCATGAGGACAATAAGTGCCTCCAAGCTCTCCTTCATTGACTTTTTTTTCTTTTTTAAGCTTGTTAAACATTGCAGCTGGTCAACTTCAGACAGCTCATTGCTCCTCCTTCGCTTCCATGCAAAATTGTCCGGCTGGCTGACTCCAAAATCAATTGCATTATTGTAACCCAGCTGGGATGAAATAAAGTCCCCGTTGCCGACTGTTCCATTTTAAAGCCGAGTTGAATACTGTCGGCTTCACATATTGCGTCAAGAGGCCCAAAAAGAAGCTCCGAACATGAAGAGTGCATCGGACGCCTCTTTCATCCTGCACACTTCGAGTGGCCTCGTGCAATGGCAGCCATTTTGCAACATTCGGTAAAGACAAGAGCAACTGTCCGGACACTCTCTCGCCAATGAGACAATCCAGTTGAGCATTCCTTCTTTGCGTACAGCTGAGTAGAATTCTAATGTTCACACATTGAGGATGCTGTCATGAAAATTGTGTCGTCAGGGGCAGAAGCTTTTCTCTCTCTTTTTTCTTTCATCAGCCTCTCTGTGTTGCCGTGTCAATCTAATCTGCCCATTAGCAGCGCTCGACTATAAAAGCAATATGGACAGTTAGATTTCAAATTCATCCTCCCGGGGCCAGCAAGCTGGTCCTGAATGATGTCAGCATTTATTTCTGTCCTCTAATTGGTTGGCCAGAACAAAAGTCTCTCATATCGATGGTTAAGTGGTTAAGTCAGGCAAGTCCTGATGGAGGTCCAGGTACCATTCAAGGAACGCCACTAAATCTCATCGTTGCTTTGACAGAACAGAGCATACTTTGTGTCTCCACCTGGTCCGGCGGCTGCACTGAGGCAGACAGAGTGACGCTTCGGAGGACAGCCAAAACAGCGCAGAGGTTAATTTGGCTGCCCTCGGACATCGACACCACCCGGTGCCTCAGCAACACCTCTTCGACCTGTTGCCGTCCGGCAGGTGCTACAGGTGCATCAAGACAAAGACTGAAAAAGAGAGCCATCTCCATGCTGAACTCTCGCACGCAACTACCCGAACCTTGTAAAACCGCAACATAATGTGTCTCATGTATCATTTATTTATTTGTTTATGTATTTATTTAATTCCATATTTATTTGTATTTAATTATTTAATTTTTAATGAATTTGTTTGATATATTTAATTAAATTAGTTGTTATATTGCACTGAAAAGTTGCACAGTGACAATAAAGTGCATTCCGATTCTGCTACACATTTGAAGTCATTCAGAATCTAAATGAAGCTTGAAAGCAACCATCAGCTGTTCCTGGTCTCTAAAAGCCTGCCTCGTCGTCATCATCTCCTCTCCAAACTTTCTCTGATGCGTCGGCTCATTGCGAATTGCCCCTCCGGGGAAATTTGGACAGTGGTGCAGCTGTAGCAAACGTATTTCCCTCCCCTAACAACAGCGCTAATTGAGAGCGAGAGTGCTTTGATCAGACGGAGAGCCCAAGAAGTGCACAGAGAAAGACAGATGAGTGCTTTTTGGACGGTGGCAGCTCCGGTTGAACGGCCTGTTGGCAAGAGTCGTCAGTGTGGGCGGGGTTTTTATCTCTGCATTTTCATTAACTGATCGGCTAGGCTTCCCCCTTGTCCGGCGTCCAATTAATCAAGCCATGATGCATCAGTGATTTGGGGCGTCAGCGCAGCAGCACTGTCAATAAATCCGAGACGGATGGCTCCCTTGCTTCACGCGCCGGCTGAATCACTCACAGAACCTGCGTCACATCCACGAGCGACTCGTGGGCCCTGGCACCGCGCTTCTTTGTTAATTAGCTGCGAACTGCTCCAGAGGGGGAAACTGAATTATTCAGTTTAGAGCGCAACTCACATACAAATAGAGCAGCAAAAACAACATTGCTTGGCGGTTGATCAAGAGCACAGGTGTCAAACTCACGGCCCGGGGGCGAGAGCTGGCGCGCCATGTTATTTGCGTGTCCCGCCAAAGCAAATGAAGTGCGTCTACTTTGTGTTTCTTGCTAAATGGATTTGTTCTTCTCATTATACCAGAAAAATCTGAAACAGATTTTTTTCTCTTGAATGTTCCGTCTTGAAAATGGCCTTGCAAGTGCATCTGCAATTAAATCCACACTTTTCACTCCTTTTTAAAAAAGCAAAAATATAATTTCGCCAGTTACGACTTTGTTTGGTGTGTTGATTCCGCAGAGTGCTGCCACCTCATGAGTGAGTATTCAATCACTCTGAAGGCCTCGGACGAATAGCGCGTGCTACTGATATTGTGAAATCTGCCTGGCAACACGAGCTATCTGAATTCTCATTGGATAAACACTCTCACTGAAAATACAACACTAGGATTTAATATGTGAAGAATATGATCATGATTTCTTGATGATGTTAGGCCAGCAGAGAAGGCCTTGACCGCCCACCACTGCATGTAGACAGACAATATAACAGTTCTCAAATATTCAAATATAACAGTAGACCTTTGTCCTCTGCAGAGAATGACAAATATTCGTGCCGCACTGATGAGTAATGCGACAAAAACTGGTGAATTACTTCAAAAAATGTTTTTTAATGTCATTATAGTAGGTTTCTATAAAATCCCATATTTCAGAGTGCTATATTTTTCCTCATTAAAATACACGTGACATTTTTTTTTTTTTGCAGGGTGAAGGAGACTGGAACATTTTAATGGCATTTCCATTGATTTCAAGCGCCCAAAATAAGATGAGCTGTAAAATGCAAGCATATAAAGTATTCAACGTTTCACAATAACTGCTTATGTATCAAATAATGAGGTGCAACCGTGAACGACGATGTGGCCCGCGCTAAAAATGAATTTGACACCACAGCGTTCGTGTCCGCTGCCCTGTGCTCCCTTTTTAAGTTGATTACCAATCCAAACACACGTTTGTCCTGATTTAACATTTCACCGCCTGGCAACAAACATGGCCGAGTGCCACTTGGCATTTACATGGACTCTGCACTCCGATCAAGATGCTCGCGTGCGCGCTCAGTTGCTTGATAAATACAAATCAGCCCACATGACAAAAAGTGCACTTGTATACACGACATTACAACGTTAGTTAGTAGACACTGAACACAATTGCTACGCCTCTTTTTGGTAGATTTTGGGCAATCTGATCGAAGAGCTGGATCATAGAAATCTGCCGTTTTCAATTCAACAGAACGGTAGAAATGTACCACGATCCACCTTGTGTTCACTAGAAAGATAATTTAGCCACCTAGTAGTACAACTATGACGTACTAGTGAGTCCAAACAGATTACTAGTACTCTTGGCCATTAAAATGGATATCCTTGATATGAGGTTGTGCACCAGCACACTGAACTGTCTTACGAGTGAGGAACAAGTGGACATGGATATCAAGGATGAGGAAAAAAAAATAAATACTGAAACGGTGTGTGTATAGCGAAGCCCACAAAATGGTGGGCGGTTTAATGTACAGCCACGGAAAAGGAACTCGAGGTGACCGTCGCAGTTCCAATGGTCATTTAAGGACAATACATGTTCTGGTTGCCATGACAACCCAGTAAAACACCACCGCAGTGCCTGTCAACGTCCGCCCCCCCCCCCCCTTCACAGGTCAGCTTCATGCCGGTGCCACTATGTCAAAAAAAAAAAAAAAAAAATCTGATTGACACTCCTGATCGTCAGCGGAACCACTCGGGAGTGCTTGTGCAGCAGACCGACCGACCGATCGCTTCTTTTAATACCGAATCCAATTGGTGCGGCACCTGCAAAAAGCCATTCAGCACTTGTGCTGCTCGTAAATAAACATAAGGCGGCTAATAGCTCACCGCGAGCGCTCCACGGCCGCATCCACCCATCATCATAATATATAGACAGTACACCTGTTGGCTCGCTTACGGACCTCGCCGCTGTTCGCTAATGCATTCCGAGGAGCCAAGAAGTAATTCAGAGGACTGGGAACAATGTAATATTGTAATTCAGCCATGACTGGCTGTGTTGCTTGGAAACGGCGCGCAGAGCATGATGGGATTTATCCAGCAAGTCTTTACTGATATAAGTGAGCGGCGTCTCATCACTTTCTAGAAGTAATTGCAGGGGGGGAGGGGGTTCTTAAAAATAAATAAATAGAATAAAATTTTTTGATTAGTTTTATCAACTGATAATGGGATTTGGGTCTATATGGATGCAGTGGTGGAGCGTCAAGGCCTGCAAGGCCCTCATTGCTGGCCTAACATATTCTAGAAATCATGACCATATTCTTCACATTGATGTCATATTATATGCTAGCGTTGTATTTTTAGGTTTTTATCCAATCAGAATTCAGCTAGCTCGTGTTGCCGGGCAGATTTCATGATACCAGTAGCACGCACTATTCGTCCAAGGCCTTCAGATACAATCGTGCAAAAGTGTGTTTCTTAATATGATTTCTCCAGCTGAGGAGTCATAAATGATGGCAATGCATGCGTGTGAAATGCACGGCCCGCCACTGCTAAGGGTGGCATACAAAAGACAGTCATTGCAAATGTGCGCCTTGCATACGTTTATTATCGAACAGCTTGTGCGTGTAAATCAAAGCCGTGAGCTTGCACGGCTGAGATGCGGCTCCGCTTACTCGCTAATTGATATGTTTGGTCTGCAAGGGGAAGACGTCTAATTTCACAATTACGCTGATCATAGCCCAGTGTGCAAACGGGCCGATCTCTGACACACAGTGACGGATGACTGTCGCTTGCCGTGTGGCGAAAATTGGTCGCGAGCACACAAGGCAAGTGCAGGAATGATGGCAAGTGGCTAAAACAGGTAATGGAATTGTTTCTCCACCGTCATTTGCTCATTTTCCCATCAGGGAAACATTTCCAAGAGGCTCAACAAAAAAATGTCATAATGTAGCAAATGATGTGTACAGAATGAAACGGCTGTCCACCCTGTCGTGTTTTGCACTCTTTCAACTAGCATTTGGGAAACACTGGATAGTTGCAGAATAGATTTTAATCTTAACACTTCACTTTATCACAGTGAAATATATTTTGATATAAAAACCTTCAGTCGTCTTGGCAGCCGAATCATATTACTGAGAAAAGATACACTGGCCCTTTAAGAAAGTCTGGGATATTTTCTGTGACGTTGTGACCAGCATTTTGTCTTTTGTGGATAGTTGCAAAATAAATATTTACATTAAGTATCAATTGATCGCTACTATCCACCGTATGCTTATTCTATTCTATCATCCAACAATGTCCACCCGTCCAGGAAGTTAATTTATTTTGCTGGTTGCATTTTTTTTTTTTAATGTACAAACGTGACTATATGCATTTCTATTTAATACAACAAAATTTACCTTCTGGTGATATTGACTTGTGTCCACAAAGTTGATTTGCACCTTGCTTTTGTCAGCGTGAACATGCATCACGCAGACTTTGGCTTTCTCCATCACTATAAAACAAATACAAGAAAGGAGGAGGCAGCGTGTTGAAATAGGAGCCCACAGCCTGAAACTGTTCAATTTCAAAGCCATGAATATTTCACAGAGATTAAACTTCCAAAAGTGACTGGCGTTATTAAAGCTTATAAATAATTGAAAAAGGAGTAATTGCCCTACTTTCATCTTGCAAATTCAAACAACCTGCTAAACAGTATCCGGCTCTCCGAGCCGCCACTGCAGGTGCATTCAGTCGTTCTATTTGTACCTTTTAGTACTGTGACTTGGAGTCAAGTGGGACTCGCAAAGCGAAAAATACATTCATTCATTAAAAAAAAAAAAGAAGACAGGCACCAAGGAACTACTTCTTTGCCTGCCATCTGCAACCAATCTGGGCCAGGCTCGGGCCAAGCCGGCTGGAAGAAGTCATTACACATGTTTTCCACAGTCCTTGTCCCCAAAATGTGCGGGAGACGAGACCATCGAGTTCAAATAGCATCCCTCCATCGTATGGAGCGACACTTAGCCGATATGGCTCAATTTGGTCGGAGGCCCTTCAAGGAGGACGAAAATCACAGAAAGGTTTTTGAAAAAAAAAAAAGAATAATAATCATCTGGACCATATTTATCGGATGACATTAGAAATCTCTAATCTCGTTGCACACTTGAGTACAATGACAATAAAGGGATTTCTGATATATATATATATATATATTTATATTTATTTTTTTTTTGGAGGGGGGGGCATAATACTCACCAAAGCTGGACAGTTTTGCTCAGACCAACCAGTCAAAGAATGGGAAACATACTGACGTATTTTATCTATTTTGTATCGCACCACCACACCTTAAATGAATAAATAAATGGAGTTTAAACAATGAATTTGAGCTGACAAATACTACAAACAACAAAGGGCGTTTTATGAAGCAGATTTTATTTGCATCCCGCATGTTTGTCGTGATCCTCCAACAGTGTCATGGCGTCACCGAATAATCACGTGACCACCCTTCCAAACGCAACAATCCGAGTCAATTCATTTGATTCCGTTCAGTCACCTTCTTGCTCATTGTGTCTGACTTTTTTTTTTTTACAGTGTGCTAACCTTGCAATGGTCACATGGTGTCAGTCTCGTTCACGATTATAAAAAAAATATGCACCGCTGACGGCAACGATTCGAGTCACGTGATTGCTTTTGCCGTCAGACCTGCTGCAGTCGTTCTTCCATTTCTGTGACGTCACAGTGCTTTTTATTTGTGTTGCTGATCAGCTGCCAAAGACAAACGACGTGCCTCATCAATACTGTGTGCAAAACTGGCCACTAGTTGACGTCTGTGGGCTACTAGTACTACCCCTGAAATACAAGTAGCTTTTTTTTTGTGTTAAATATCACTAGTTGTACTAATAGCGTGCAAGTGCGTCATCAACAACATAGTTAGTTATCCCACTAGTATGTCAAATCAGTCCTAATAGTGAGGACAAAGAGCTAACGAGTACATGGACGATGGGAAGCCATTTGAGCATTCCAACTCGCAGCACATTAAGCAGAACTTTGAACAATTCTTCGAGCTATTTATTGTCACTTGCTGTTGATGCTTTCTGTCAAAATTAATTACCTCCTGAGAGCCCGTTAGCCTAATGCTAACACACAATTCAAAACGGCGTCAACAGTCTAAGAAATAGAATCGAGGTCGTGGCCAAATAATAATGCGGCTTACTGAGAAGTCGTGACCGTTACGATGTACCGTATAACTATTTATTTACACAATTTTTTATTATGCCATTGCTGTTTGTTTTTATAAAGTACAATATTAGAGTGCTATTATTCTTTAAAAAAATAAAATATTTTTTATCAGGAGGCTGGACCAGATGAATGGCAAATGAATGGCTGTTCCGTTCATTTTAATGCAGACGTGGCACTAGTAAGACACAGCGCATACAATTGCCTGAATATTATGACGGATAATGAATAAATGCTCAAATAGCTTTCCAAAGAGTCAGATTTGGAAGTGTTTTTGTACCCTGTCTGAGTCACAGTGGCCTCACTCCCCTTTGTAAGTGCTTTTTAGATCTTTACTGCCCTCTAGCGACCAAAACTCCCCTTGCATTGGTCTCAGAAACTCGCTCCGTGATGAAGATGATTTAACCTCAAACATCCCTTATGTCTTGTCATGTTGCTTTGTGCTCCTGGTGCAGATCTACAGCACATTATAAAGACTTTTTCGGGGTGTCTAAAACAGAAGCAGATGTCGCAAAAAGATGCCGAGTTGAAGCAGCCGTGGCAGACGTGAAGGCAACGTGGGAGGACATTTCCAAGCTTTTGGTGGAGATCGAGTGCACGCGATGCCATGAAGGCATTCGGTCGACCTCGACACTGCCGGTAAATAGAAAAGTTGCACAGACGTTGACTGAGTCCGTGTTTGGGTGCCGCGTCAACGTCAAAGCATGGTTGCGATTAAGTGGTTACAGCGTATGCACACAATTGATTATAAGATAGAATATTGTATTGTAATAGTGCTTTCCATCAGTACAATCAAATCATAAGAAAAATAGTTTTGGTTCTCTTCGTGGATGGATGATGCACAGCTGTAAAAAATGAATGGAAAAAAATCAATACTCGTCGGTTTCATAGATGTCAGATTTCATCTCATCGTGGCTAATTTGAGTCCTTGAGTGGCTGATCTTCATTCAATTTATTTGATATTCATTGTCTCATGTGTGTGCTTTACATACATGTGGAGCAGCGGGGGGTGCTTATCCAAATTGCGTAGCAGGTGGTGTGCACGCCCTTTTTGTTGAGTCTTCAGTCTTTCCTCCAAATTGAGGAAGCAGTCGTGTTTATTTTGAGCCCCCCCCCGAAGATTCTTTTGTGTTGCATCAGTGCACAACGCAAAGTCCATAAAGGCAAGCCTGGATGAGTTTGACGTGGAAGAACCGGACTCCAGCTGGCATGACCAGGTGGGCCAATATCGCGGATGGTATAGTTGTGACGCCGCTCGTACTCCTGCTCTTGCATAGATTGATCTCAAAGTGAGCTCTGGCCTTCTCGCGCCAGCTGTGTTTGGAATCAGTTGCACATTTCTTCATTATTTGCTGAAAAACTAATTTTGTGCTCAGGCCAAACCATGCCTAATATGAAACTATTGCTTCGGGCTCTATGTTCTTAAAACTGCTGGGTTACAAGTAACCCAATAGAAAGTGAAATAGCTAAGTTGCACTCTAACAACAGGTGGGTCCAAAATAAAACAAACCATAACCCCCAAAAAAAGGACTGAGCAGATGTTGTGAGTTATTCGTTTAACTGAAAAAGTTAGTCCAAATGACCAACCCACAAAAATGTACCGTTTTCTACAAATAAAATATATATTTTTTCAAATCCTCAAATTGGGTTATTTTATACTCAATAACTCACAAAATTGGGCGGTTTTGCATATTTTTTTTAAATAACCGTTTTTTTCCTTCTCCTTATTTGTACCCAGCGCATTGGGTTGAAGAAATGACCCAGCATGTTGGGTTAAGATTTTGCTCCACTACCCCTGATGAGATGAAGCTTCCAAGATATTGGGCTATCATGTTATCAGTACAACTGTGCTTAAAATTATCGCTCGTTTTATTATTTGGAAAACGAAAGAAGCAACTTTGATGAAATTTACTTCAACTTCAGTACACACTGTCCAAAATGGAAACCAGTTTCAGCTCTTCAGCCAACCCAAATTCAATCTTCAACCCAATCTGCCGGATAAAAATAATGAACCCAAGCTTGGGTAAAAATAACCCAGTCTGCTCAAAATTCATTGGGTTCGGAAAACAACCCAACAACGTAGCCTTTGGGGAATAGAAAGAAAAGTGATTTTCTGCCATCTTGTGGCATCGTTGGGCAACTACAAAAGATTTCGGGTGGGGAAGGTCAATGACTGGCTGAGTCATCGCGGTAAAGATGATTATGAAGAAGGGAATGAATGAGTGATTCCAAACACAGCCGTCGTCATTCCGAAGTGATTAGGAGGTTCACAGGCGGTCCCCGGCATGACAGCTTTCGTCCCCGTGGATAATAAGCACGGGGAAGAAGAAGGCATCCTGGTAAGAAGGTGGACGATCCCTCTCAACCACGCCTCCGTCGGCCTCGACTTCTTCGTCCCTCTCCCTGCCGCCGTCCTCCCCCCTCCTCTCGTCCTCCTCCACCTCCTGCTCGTCTTCCTCGTCGCCTTCTGCCTCCAGAACGCCTCGGGTCTCCTCATCGTCCTGCCTGGATCCCAAGCCCAGGAAGCCGCCCGGGCCCCCTCCGCCGGCTCCACCTCCCGCTCCGTCCTCCCGACTCCCCGCCAGGCCTCCCCCCATGCTGCGCGAATGCAGCAGGCTGTTCCGCCGCCCTCCGCCGAGCCTCCCCAAGGAGAATCCGCTTCGACTGAGCACCAGCCGACCCCCGATCCCGCCCCCGCTGTGTCCGGCCGCCCTCAAGCCCGCCACGGTAGCGTTGAGGAGGGCCGTGGTTCCCATGGGCGCCCTCAGTCGGGAGGGCAGACTGGAGCTGGACGTGGTCCGCCGACATCGGGGGCAGCTCTGGAGGAGGTATGTCGAGTTGAACACCACCGGCAGGGCTAGCGGTGGCCGGTTCCCCTCCAGGTTGGGAGCGACGCCCGGGGGCCCCGACACGGGCGTGAAAGCGGCGGGGTTGGTCCCCCCGCTCGTGTCCAAGTCCATGAGGATGGCCTCCGAGTAGCTGGGGACCATCTGTTGGTTACAGCGGATGTGCCACTCCAGTTCTGTCATGTCCACCGTGTTGACCCGGGAGATGGACCTGTAGCTGGACCCATTCAGACCGATCCCCACCCCTCCGTTCTCAGTCTCCCCTTCGCCTCTCCCGCCTCCTCCCATCCCTCCGCCGCCGCCACAACCGCCGACATCCTCGTCCTCCCCGAACAACTTCTCCACGTGGTAGTGCACGTAGGCCGTGCGGTACTCGGACACCACGCGCAGCGGCCACGAAAGCAGGAAAGCCGAGGCCAGCCAGAACACCCTGTACCTGGAAAACCACGGCTGGTGGGCGGGGTCCGGGAACGCCAGGATGTGTTCGCGGAAATCCACGTTCTTCAGGTGCATGCCCTCCCTGGCCTCCATGTAGTCGTCCAGGCCCTCGTTCTCGCCAAAGAAGCGTGCTCGCTTGGGGCAGGAAGAAGAACTCATTTCAGAATTTGCTTTGAAATAACCGCAAGACTTTACATTTAAGGTCCAAGCAAGGTACTATGGCAGGCGTTGGGAACGCTGGTTCCTGGAGAGCCATATCCTGCCCGTTTTAGACATCTCCCTCCTCCAAAAACACCTGATTCAAACAATCAGCACTTCAACACGTCCTGATGATTTGACTCTGGAGTGTTTGGAGTAGGGAGAGGTTGCAAACCGGCAGGATATGGCTCTCCAGGGACCAGAGTTCCCGACCCCTGAACTATTGCAAAAAACCATCAAGCAAGTTGAGTCAAATTATTACGCAGATTAAAACTTATGACGAGCAAATGAAGCTTTTATGAAACACTGAACCAAATGGTTTGAAGCTTCGAAGCTTCAGTGATAATGACATCTGGTGGCGAAAAACTAGAACTGCAGTCAAATAATATTGAGGCTTTCGGACAGTAAAACATTAGGATGTTTCCACACGCCGAAACAATCATTGAATACCCAGTTCAAAAGTACAAAAAAAGATGTTTTTGTGTATTGTGGCAGTTTTTGAGTAAATTAACAAAATCAAGTAAATGGCTCAGACCTAGTTTAACTCATTTAATCCCAGCCGTTTTCACGAGAGGAAACCCCTCAATCCTAGCGTCTTTCTCGATTTCGACTGATTTTGCGAGGCCAACAGAAGATTGTGTTCTCATGCTACAAAAACATGGCGCTATGTTGCAAAAAAAAAAAAAAAGGCTCAGACGTGTAAATCCGTCTTTGGGAGGCAGGCACTACGTTTTTGAAAATGTCTATGTATGTCTAATATATTGAAAGAGTTTTAATGTCGAGCGAAGAAATTATGTGAATGTCATTTCATTATTTATTCCTGAAGTCTTAAGTCAACAAAAGTGGGAAACGTTACGCTAAGAAACCACGACTCATACGTTCACAAACTAACGTATAAACATCTCTACATACACCAAGTAACAAAAACTATGGCACGGGTAAAGTATATGCATTTCAAACATTTTTATTTAAGAATATCATTTTTTCCACAGTCTTTGGATTTCGACGGTTTCTTTTTCGAGTTTACTTGAGTTCATTTCGAGAATGAAACAGTTCTTGCTTCGGACGTCGCGAGTCACGTGTTTTTCTCCAGACTGAACGCAGCATCGGAACCGTGTTCCGAGGCAATTTCATTTCCCGATTTGAAACGTGCGTCGGAGCTTCGCTTTCAGAGTGCCCGTCACGAGTTAAAACGACGCAAAGTCAAAGTCATCGCTCAGAAGTTTTAGCCAAGAAAATTCCAAACATTGCCAAATCGGGTCAAGTCACGTGACTGCTGTCAAATAAGTCAGGTGACTGGAGTCAGACTTCGGTCAAGTCATGTGACTCACGCCCCCCCCCCCCCCCTTCACTTACCTGGGTGAGATAGGCAGCCTCGGCACGTGCGCTGGAGAAGCTGGGGGCGGGAAAAATTGGTCATCTTTCACAAGAAACGGCTTCAACAAATCGGAAGTGAACAAATCGACGGCCACGACGGATCTCACCTGAAGCACTTGGTGAAGCGGAGTCGAACCGCTGAGTGCAACTGCAGGTCCAGCAGCTCCTTGGACACGTCTTTGACGCCGTAGCGGGCGTAGTCAAACTCTGAACTGGAGGCGTGAGTATTGACCCGCTCATGGTAGACCTGAAAAGCAAAAAAATCTCCCTTCAGAAATATTAAAGTTAAACACAACTGAACTTTACTTAAATGTATTATTCTGGATTTTTTTTTTTGTATTGAACATTTCATTCAGTGATTCTTTGGCTGACCACAAGATGGCGCCGTTGTCTCACCTGTGTGGTTGTGTACGCGTCTCCGTTTCGGTATCTGGTCACCTGCCTGGTCCGCCTCACGTAATGGTAGCTGATGGCCTTCCACCAAATGCAGGGCGTGGCCTGCTGGAGCCGCTGCACGCGCTCGTACACGTCCTGCATGTGGACAAAGGCCATTTTCGCCCACTTGCCATTGCAGCTATTTTGGAACTGTCAGTATCAAAACTTTTCACACCAAATAAAATATCAAAGTCGCACCAAAATTATCACGGTTTTTATTCCTAAAAAGTGCAGTCAATATTATTCGAAAGCACTGTAACGTTGTTTTAAAAAAAATAAATAAATAACTGGCCTTTTGACGTCTTTAGCCGTCAATGGCTGTAAATGAGTTAATAAATGATTCAATTAAAATATTTCATACATAAACGTTGAACTGTGGTCGTCGTGTCCTCCGAGCGATCAACACCCCCAAGTTGAATTCAAGAAATCGTGAGTTGTTCATTTTTGTATCTACTTGTCTCATGTTTGTACGTGATGCGTTTTCACAAAATCAGGCATATGTCGCCCAAAAATGAATACAGAGATATTTGCGGAAAAAAAATAAATACATTTCAAGTCTTGAAAACAACTACAATTAAGTCCACTTGGGCAGTTGAAGTTTCTCTCTTTTCTATAATTCCGCAAGGACATCAATCAGACAATCAGATGGGCGTCGCTCAAACCTGGAATTCGGCGTGAGCCAACATGGCCGTCTTGGAGAAGCAGTGCCAACACTCCACCAGGTAGACCACGTAGAGCATTGCCAGGAAGGCCAGCGGGATGTAGAGGTAGCCGCTGGAGCACGGACTCTCCAGGCGCTGCACGTCATTGTAGTAGGCGGCCGAGGTGGAGTTGCCGTCGGCGGCGGCCACGCGCACCGGCGACGAGCTGAGCACCGGCACGCGGCACAGGGCGCACCAGATGAGCGTGGCGAAGCAGCCGTACATCAGGAGGGTCAGAAGGAGGCACTTCCAGTGGGACTCCCGGCACAGGGACGACGCCACAGACTGTTGGATCGGACGTTGCTGAGGAGGCGGAGACACACACGGTGGGCCAATCAGATTACAGATCTTTAAATGTTGCCACGTGGACTTCACCTGCTCAGGTTAAGATTGCGATCAAACTAAAGAGCAAAGAGAATCACACATGGTGGATTGAAAACCAAAGTGTGCTTATAGCTTCATGCTAACACACAATGCAAAAGGCCATAGACGGGCTAGTGAATAGCGTCGGCTGTGCGCTTCTTACAACCCTTGATGGAATGGCTGTTTGAAAACAAACGGTGGAGCGTCACATGTAGACAGACAACCTAATAATCTCAATATGAAAATCGGACCGAATCTCTCATAGTAGAAGTAGAAGAAGCGCTACACTTTTCTCGTTTATTTATGTCTGTGTGGCTTTATTATACTGTCTCACAGTTGTTAATCTTTTATCTGCTTTATTAATAAAAGTATAATTTTAGAAAGTAATGTTTTTACTTAGTGGAAAAAAAAAAACAAACCTTTTTTTTTTCAATTGGTAGGGCTGTTCTCAGTTCTCTGATTGGTCGCCCAGAGTTAGTCAAAGTCAACTTGCAAAACACGACCGGAGAGATCCGCGCAACATTAAAACCTTTAAGCAACATCTCGAGTGCCTTTACATGACATTTTATACTCTTTATACGCCCCCCCCCAAAAAAAAAAAATCAAAAAAATGATTCCCCCCGTCAACATACAGTTTCATAAATCATGTAATTATTCGAGGTGTGCTCTCCAATAAAATATTTTTTGAAGTGGCACGATTCAATGTAATGCGCTTGCACCTTTTAAATAAGATGTTTTTTGTCACACCCCAAACAATTCCAGTAACTTTCATTTGGTTTATCCTGACAAGATTTTCTTGATAACGATCTTCCGGTTTGGTAAACGGTGTCACATTTCGTAGTGTGTAAGCTTGTGGTTGCGACCCAAACGATGCATTACCAACCTGAATGGATCACATCATTAGTGCTGCAAATTACACACACACGCACGCACACGCGCTTTTAATGCTTGGCTAAGTGCATGTGGCCGCACTTGCACTGCGAGAACATCATATTACAGCACACACACATTAACACACACACACACACCCACCCTCCCCCCCTTCCTGCAGCCTCTCGATCCAATTGGCAGCAGAGCCCAGCATCGCGATGCACGTGAATAATTTAGTCGTGAAGGATGCTTCTAGACTCTTTTGGACTGGACCGACTCCACTCCAGAGCCAAGCAGCGTAGCGGACGCCGAGCACACTGCAGCACTTTTTAGACACTCGCCACTGGCGTTTACGAGCGCACTTGAATGCCACACGCCGCCGATCTAACGTCTCTTGGCTCAGATTTTCTTTCAAATCATTCTGTCAGATCTCGTCGGACTGACTTGTCTTCGAGCTGCACATCCTCCTACCTTTGCTTATGTAATCGTTCTCCTTCACCCAAATTTTCGCTTCCTTCCTCCCCCCTTTTCTTTTTCTTCACTCTCCCTCCTGAGAGTACTCGCCCCGCCCCCCTCCCCCCCACCCTCGGAGGCTGTCTCGAAGTGAATTGGAGTGGGAGTGCATGTCACAGCAGGCAAGATGCGAGAAACGCTGGTGCAATTTGTTTGAAAAGTGACGGACGCTGACGACACGAAACACAAAGCTTGACCTACATTTACAAGCTCACATTTGTTGTATTCAATTCTTTGTCTTGTTCCGCCCATTTTGAAGCCTTTTATCTCCTTCCAGTAGAATTACGTGGAAGTAAGCGAATTGGCCCAATCAGATTTCAGCATCTATGTGTTGCCATGTCGATCTAATCTGCCCAGAGCCTTCAGAATCGGTTGCGCTGGCTCATTCGTCTTCAACTAGATTAGCAAGAAAACCGTTTTTTTAACCAATCATATTTCATCAGTGCTGGTCGGTCGAGACGAACGTGTCTTTTGATTCGATAATCATTTGTGAGGGGGAAGCGCAATGCGGAATCAACAAATCCACATCAGACAGTCTGACCCGACACCGTTAAAAAAAAATAAAAATACAAAATATATTCTTGCTTTTTTAACCCACAATGGCCAAAGGATGGAAAAATGTGGGTTTGATTGCGGATACACTTGCGAGGCCATTTTCAGAGCTGGGCTTTTTTTTTTTTTTTTTTTTTTTTTGCGGAGGGGATGGCCGACAATTTTTATGAATAAGGGCGGAGGGTCGATGGCGGAACGGAACCAAGTTAGCAGCCGGAGGTCGGGGGACTGACCGTCAAAAAAGGGTCAAGTGCCCCGCTCTGCTTATTGGCTAAATCTGGATTGTTTTGTCCACATCACACAAAGCCGGGCGTTCGTCTTCCATTCAAACGTCGTCCGCGCGGTTTGTTCTCACGGCGTAGCGGCCTTCTTCTGTCTCCATCTTCACACCGCTTCCGCTGCCGAGGTGTGACTGAAGCGGCTATAATTAGCAAATCTCAGCGTGTGGGCGGCCCGTGAAGTGACGATGTGGGAAACGGGCTTCCTTGGAGGCCACCAACGCGTTGAGGGGGGCCGAGCGTCGGGTGGTTGTTGTCGTCAACCGATTCTTTATTTTTTTTTTTCCTTGTTGTCGGAGCACAAGCGTGCTCATCGTCAAGACACGACGTGTAATAAAACGAATGAACGACTCCACTGCACTTTGGCAGCTGACTATTGACCAAAGGTAAATGAGATAAGTGCTTGAGTGGGAGGCTGGAGGATGAGGCCATCTCGTCCACGCAGCGCCAGCCCAAAACAGGAAGCGAGGGTAATGGTGGCACACTCCATCCTCGACATTACGATCGCAAGATTGCGAGCGAGGAGTGGTGGAAGCGAGTCAAACGCAGCATCGAACAACCAACAGGCAACAATCAAGTTGACATTTTTGCCAAATGGTGAAGATTTCATCAAAAAAAAAAGCAAACTCCATTACCGCGAGACTAGCTAGCTTAAAGCTAAAATGAACGGAACGTGCCATTAGCATCGATATTCACAATTACAATATTTACAGGAACATTTTTTCATTCGCCAGAAAAATTAATGTGACCGCAATTTACAAAGTGGTCGTCTATTCTTCTTCACTCGACTGTAAGACACAGTACTGCCTCCTGGTGGCCAAATGAGACACACCAGAAGGACCAGACTTAATTGAAGAAAAAAAGAGTTGGGTCAAAAATAACTCAATTTGTCTCGAAAATGGACCGATCCACCAACTTTCTGGGTTTGTTTGAAACAATAGTTTGTTTTCTGTAAAACAGCCCAATTTGTGGGGTTGTTTTTGTAAGAAGGCGGGTCAAATTGACCCAATTAGTGGACGGGTCCGTTTTTGACCCAAATTGGGTTATTTTTGACCCAACTATTTTTAGAGGTGATGTAGCATGAACTCCTGATGTACAAACTGTTTCATGCTTTAAATTTTGTTTTGATTATGTTGTTAGTGGCGCAAAAATAAATTTCATAATTTTTCAACAACTAATTGATTATCAAATGAACCAATAACACTTATCAACAAAATTTTACAAAATTTTTAGACCAGAGATGCATGGAAACTTTTCAACAATATTTTTTGTGTTGATTCCTAATCTGCCATTGTTTTTTTTCCTCTTGCACTTTGGGTGTTTACAATAATAATAATAATAATAATAATAATATGTTCTAATAGCAATATTTAAACATTAAGGGTTAGCTTCAGCAAAAAGTGGATTTCCTTCCTGAAACGTTTTGTCGCTATAAATTATATTTCATGGTCAACTCCATATTGTGCAAGCTTTTAAAGGTCATAACGTAAAAACAAAAATATGAAATGATCTCAAAAACCTCACGTGCATGGCACAAAGATTTTAAATTTCTTTTTTTATGAAATCAGTGTCAAAAATATGTTTAGGGACACAAAGTAGTATCTGATTAAAATTTGCTGTTTACCAGTTTAATTATTTTTCTAATAATTGTCGAATTGTTTCGATATCCTTTTGAATGCTTGCAATCTCAGCTTCTCTATAATATTCTCCAATTTCTGTATTCCTCCATCAAAGCAGACTCATGAGCTTAGTGTTGATCAAATTCAAACATTTGCTCATACTTTGGTAAAGAAAACGATCAATATTTTTGCCTTCTGGCACGTTATGGACCAAACCAGGAACTGAATCATATTTTTAATTTAATTTGTGCATTTTCTGCACTGTCAATTTGAAATATATTGTCCTGTGTTTTAATAAAGAAACAGATGGGTTTTTTTCTGATGTTATGACAACATCCATTCTTCAAACAATTGTTAGTTGCAGCTTTTTTTACAGCAGCCTGTGCTACTTGTCCTTCGTAAAAACCAAATCACAACAAATGGGCTATTGGGGAGACTGGAACGCATTTGAAAAAAGTACAGCATGCAATACAATCAAGTTGAGTGGAAACCCTCAACTACTTGGGTGCAAAGGAAAGTCTCAAAGGCCAAACATGTCAGCAGCATATTTTCGCTCCGATTGCATGTGTCTCGTGATCAATTTGGCAACTATTGGCTGATCGACGGACATCAACAACAACTGCATGATTTTGTGTGCATGATCGCGAGTGTCCTTGAGCCAGCTTCGATGGGCTTCGCTTTTCAATGACACGCCGTCCGCGGAAAGGTGAGTGCGCAACTTGTCGGCGTCCTTACCTGCTCTCGTCCCGAGCCTTCCTCCAAAATGGGCTCTTGTGCGGCGGCCCTCTCCTCCTCCGTCCGCATCTTCCCTCCTGCCGCTCCTCGCCTCCTCCTCCCCCCTCTACAAGCGGCCACAGGCAGCGGCGACGGCGGCGGCGGCGACGGCGGCCGCGTCCGAAGGCAGGCACCTCCTCCCGGGTGGAGCAGCGGGCTCGGTCACCTCGGTCACCCCATCCGCCGCAAGTCGGTGTCCGGTTTCACCATGGCGGGGCCTGCGGCAAACGGGCATCGTTCGGAGCTCAGGGATCCTCGGCCGGCTCCGTCATTGTGCGTGCACTTGCCAACGACAAAGTCACGCGGCCGTCCTGCTTCTGCCGAGACGTTGGCGCAAAAAGCGGAGACGCAAAGACGACGGAGAGCGCCGCCAAAGCGGAGACGCCGAGAAGGACGAGACAGCGCCGCTTGTGATTTTGCACCTTGTGCGCTTCTCTGACGTCATCGCCGTTCCACACACACGGAGGCGCGCGACACCCACCCCGAACGTGCGCGCGCTGTGTGCACGTGGATGACGATCGCGTCGTTAATTAGCGCTGCAAAGGCGCACCCGGCACATTTTCAGCATGGCTTTTTCTGTTTCTGTCCTGGTAGTAAAAAAAAATAAAATAATAATTTTATCATGAATCTTATCAGAAACTGTTGGTAACTTTTAAAAAAAATATTTTTCACATTTCAAAATAAAAGAAAAAAAATCAAATTCAAACCCAAACAGAACTACGTAATCCACAAATGATTGCAAGACGGTTTCGTACAAAAGACACTTCACACAACACTTACAAGCATTTCCAAACACAGCAGTTAACAACATTCAAAAGCAGAGAAAACAAAAGTCGCTTATAAAAATTACTAAATTGTACGTATTGTAAATTTTCTTGTCATTTAATTTTTTTCCAACAATTTATTTTTTAGTCTTTCTAGCTCAGCTGGCATTGTAACTGGGCTTCCCATCAGTAGCACGAGATTAGCATTTGGCGAACAAAAATGTCATTCTATGGAGTCTGCAGCTTATTTGGTGTTGCAGTTGATACGAATGACTTCAAAGAGACAATTTCATCCGGAGAGCATCAAATAAATTCAAATTTAAGCAACAAAGGACACACACACACACACACACGCAGAGTTGACTGCTGTTTTATTTGAAACAGACTTTTACATTCAGCTTTTTTGGGTGGATTGATGTGTTCTTCACAAACTAGCTGTGCGTTTGTGGTGCCCTGTAAGAAAAACAAACAAATCCAAAAAATGTGTGAAATCTTCCAGGTTTGGTTCAACTTTCTGCACATGTACCTGCGTTTGCAGCGGTCGTCGGCCCTCGAGAGCCGGACGGGTTCTGTCCGATGAGCTCGTGGCGCATCGGGAGGCTGCGGGACTGTTTGGGGGCCCGGGAGCGTCTCCTGCTGTACGAACCGAAATGATCTCTCATCCAGAAATCGAACAAGAGCTCAGGAAGGATGGGTCCACGAGTCAAGGAAGTTGCAAACAAGTCTGCGCTTTGTGAAAACACGAGGCTGCTTCTCACTCGATTAGAACGAAGCCTCAGTCAAAATTACAGCTGATAATTAAAATCGTACTTTTTTTTGGGGCGAAAAATAGAATTATTATTGTTATTTTTTCGGGTTTCAGCGTGGACCTCAGAGCAGCGAGACAAGCGAGGTACTCTTGCTCGGTTCTGTTGTCGAAAACGGCGACCGATCGCCACCAAAATGCAAATGCTCGTGACGACTCTTGTCCACATCAACTTGTGAAAGTAGAAAAGCGTTCAAACGATAGTTTGGATTTATTGACGTGATCACCTCCTCAAAATCCAAAATACCGTTGCCGATCGATTCTCCACTTTGACAGGCCGAAGCGAACAAGGAGCAAGAATGCGCACACGAACCCCAACTGGTTATATTTGGGACATGTAGCTATACAGTAAAGTCGTGTCGACTCTCAGGAGGCAGACGGTGACTGAGAGCGGGCAGCAGGGAGGCATGGATCTTCTTTTTTTATTTTTTATTTTTATGTTGATGTGGTCATCAGTACGGATGTCCGCATGAATTTTGGTGCCAATTGATCATCGTTTTTGAACGCCATACGCAATAAAAGTACAACGACTTCCGATGGAAATTTTGTCATCTGTCCCTTTAATGACTCGCCGAAACATGGAGAGAGCGGAGGGGGTGTGGCCATATTCCTCCTTAAACTCATTAACTACCATTGACGGCTAACGACGTCAAAGATCCATTTTTTTTTTTTTTTACTCGGCTGGTAGTGAATGAGTTATAAGTAGGCGTTTTTCAAGTCATCACTTTTTTCCAAATTTCTCCAAAATGAATAAATAATTTTTTTTTTAAATGAAACGGAGCATATTAATGAAAAACGGGCTATCGTGACTGGACCGATACTTTCAGCTTGCAAACTTGTAAATTGACAGACCACGCCCCTTTGAAGGATATTGGCTGTGACCGGCAGATAAAGGATGTCGGTCTCTGTAGGGATGATAATGTCCTGAGAGATGTACTTGGCGGGATCCTTGTAGCCGCCGTAGCCCTCGTGTGCCTCGCACATGGCAAACAGCTCCACATTCAGTTCTACTTGCAAACCTGCCGGCACCTTGACACGCACAACGAAAGAGACGAAGGGCGCATGCGTTTGACGAATCGCTCGCGTCATCACGTCTTTCAACTTACGGGTCCTGGCTGGTACTTGACACGGAGACCTGACGAGACCAGAGGCTGTTTCACGTGGAACCTGGAAGACAAGCCCAGTGTGAGTCGTCAAGTCGCGGACGTGACCTTCGCCGCTCGGACGTGGCCTCGCCTGCAGGTGTCGACGCCCACGTTCTTCATGATCACCGTGACGACGGAGAACGTCCCGTCTCTCTGCAGGCCAAAATCAACTCTGGATGGACGCAGCTCAAAGCCTCGGGTGATAACGTTCGGGTCAGCCAGGGAAATGGTGCGACACCGGCGCCGCACCGGCTCCTCCACCGTGCGGAACTGGGGATGGACAGTTCAGTTGGTTTTTTTTTAAGAAACAAGCTAAGCAAAACAGTTTTGGTATTTTGTTTTTTTTCCCCCTGAGTCGACTAGTAACTGAAGCGACTAGTCGACGTGTCAAATTTACCACTGCTAATGATGATTATAGCCTGACATTGAATAATTGCCAATCTAGCTCGTGACCCGGCAGTTATGTTACGTGAACTGATGTTAAGAATTTTGAAAGTATCGGAGTGTGACTGGATGGGCCCCGAGTCTAAAAATACACTCAGTGGTGGGCGGTCAAGGCCTGCAAGGCCTTCTCTGCTGGCCTAACATAATTAAGAAATCAGATCATATTCTTCACATTGATGTCATATTATATCGTGTTGAATTTTCAGTCTAGAGTTTTGATCCAATCGGAATTCAGCGAGCTCGTGTTGCCGGGCAGATTTCTTAATACCAGTAGCACGCGCTATTCGTCCGAGGAATTCATCAGATAAAATCGTGCGGGCGTCTGTTCTGTGTCTCAAGGGGGCTTTTAAAGTTGTGGTTGCCAATCAGATCACAAATTGGTGACAGTGAGGCCTGAACGCAGCTTGTGATTGGATACTCACTCTTAAGGGAGCAGCGCGGAATCAAGACACCGGGAAGTCGTAACTGACAACCGTTCGAAAATCTAAAATCTATTCTTGCTTTTTTTAAACCACAATGGCCAAAGGAGGGAAAAGCGTGGATTTAATTGCAGATACGCTTGCGAGGCCATTTCCAAGACGGACCTTTCAAGAGAAGTCACTCAGTAGTGCGTAAGTGTCTTTCTGTCTGTTATATCTCCAGCCGTGATGTCATAAATGATGGTATGATGAGGGGATTGATTCAAGTAGGACTTCACTGAAGGCCGACGTGTGAAATGCACGGCCCGCCACTGGTATGCCGAACAAGTTGAGGTGTTCCCAGTACGTGGTCGATATCTTACGTGATGATTGGGCACACTGAAGGGTTTGGAGCTGGTGATTGAAGGTGGAAGTCTGACGTTGGTCCGCCTGGGCCGGCCGACGACGTTCAACTGGACCGACTTCCGAGGCCCGCAGGAGTCCGTCCGCCAGCTGAAAGCTGCTATGGACGCACACCACACACACACGGAGTCATATTCATACTTCCGTTGGTGCTGAAACACGAGCGTGTACCTGGCGCAGTTGACGGTGCGATGACGGGCATCCAGTTGGTGTTCACCGCTGCGTGACTGAGAGCGGGAAACACATTGCTGACGTTAGCGTTGTGTTATTAGACCACCGGACGGTGTGACTGACAAACCTGGCAGAATAAGAAGGTGTCGGGTCCAGTGGCCGTGGCGCTACGATGTCGTCTACAAGAGAAAATATCCTTTTCAGCACATTTTCATCCTCAAATTGAGAAGATGAACATTTGAATGAATTCTATTCAGTGATGGGCTCTCTCTCATTACAAGATTTCACTCTCTCTTTTATTCTGTTACACGTGCCAGTATTTGAATTCTCTCGTTATTTTACTTACGGCACATTTCTGGTAGGACGACCCTCTGGAAGTCTTCCTCCGTATCATCTGACTCGGTGAAGGTTGGGATGCTCAAGAAAGGCTTCATATTGTCTGGACTTGGACAGGGGAGATGATTCTGGAATACAAATACAGAGCAAGTAAACAATAATGTACCGTTTATGAGGAAAATTTGAAAATTTGATTATAATCACGACGGTGGTGACAACCAGCGAGTTGAGGTTAACACTTTCCTGGTGTAAAGAGTTGTTTTCCGGGTGAAAGTACGGCACAATAATCTTCTTCCTCAGTGCATCGACACAAGCGTTCACTTCATACAGCTCCTGTCTAAGAGAACAGAGATACATCAAAACGACTTTCGGGCTGTTTTACTACCGCTTCTCCGTTCGCCTCCCCTTTAGGAACGGCTCCAGGATTTTGTTTCTTGATTTAAAAATTGATTTTATAATAGCAAATAAAATGCTGGAAGGGATTAACTGGGGCTACACAGCTTTCCAATGGCGCTACAGCCCCCAACCAGCGCCTCTCTCTCGCCCCAGTGAAGAGCCATCACTGCTCTTGCTCTCTTTTGTGATGAACTCGTTTAATCCCAGAAATTTTCACCAAAGGAAAGTCCTCAATTCCAGCGTTTTTCTGGATTTTGACTGATTTTATGAGGCCAAAAGAATATTGTGTTGTAATGCTATAAAGACACAGAGCTATAAAGCAAAAAAGGCTAAGACGTATAAATACGTCTTTGGGAGGCGGGGGACTACATTTTTTTAAACATATGTCTCTATGTCTTACGGATGTAATGATTTAAGTGCTCTACAACCAAACTTGACTTGGAAAGCTGAGCACCGCATGTAGAGTAGCGTCAGTCCTACCAACCTGTATTGTTCCAGCGTGTTTATCCACTTTGACTCCTTGACATGAGGGCAACTGGAAAAAAAAAAAACAACAACAAGAGAAGGATGAGATCCCAACGACATCACGTCAATCATCAAAAGCGGCGACTACCTGACGTTGGCCATCATCGCGGCATCCTCTAAATTGTCCAACCGCTGGGCTGGACCTTGCACAGCTTTGCTGTACAGACTGCCGATGTCCCCTGTGGACAGAAAGGCGGCCGGTGAGATAAAAGGGAGATTTCATTCAGGCATGACGAATGACTCCCTTTACCTGGGGTCCTTTTTGTAATGGTGCGGCCTTCATGCACTTCCTCCGGAAGGGACTTGAAAGGGACATCGTCATATTAGCACACTTTGTATACGACAGCGAGTATTTACGAGTAGCAGCAGTGCAACATCCATGCTAGTATCTGTTAGCCCATGTATTGTGTTTCCCATTATATGTTAGCATCAAGCTAGCGGCACCTGACTAAGCAGAATCCCAGCGTGGGCTCGCTCCACTTCGGTGCGAGGTTCCTTCAGCATCACGTCAGCGGACCGCTGAGCCTTCTCCATCCAACTCTCGATATATTCCTACAAGGAGAAGTGAGGAAAAAAAATCATTTTTTTGTCTTCTATCAGCCAAACAAGTTGTGCGTTTCCAGTTCTCGCCTTCAGTCGCATGTCCACCATGTTTCTGAGTTGTCGGCTAACGGCCCTATGCTGGCGAAGTTCCCTAATCTCCAAGACTTTGGGACAGTTGAGGACGGCTACACCGGTGACGTTGCGCTTTTTCAGGCTGGCTCCTTGTCCTGTAGTGCTCCCAAATGAAAGACTGGGAGCCTTCTGTGGACGGGAGAGGGGGGAGTGTTCGAACAAGTAATGACTCGGACTGGAAAATTAAGTTGGGGGTATCACCGTACCGAATAGTGATAGACCGATTATCAGCCGGATCGATTATCGGGGCCGATATTTGTCAATTTGCAATAATCGGCATCGGCCTTTTTAATAACTTTCAAGGCAGATGAATTAAAAGTTGGTTTATTTTGTCTCTCTCTCTCTCTCTCTCTTTGCTATGCTGGTGGGCTTGCGTGCAGAAGCAGATTGGCCCGCCCACAGCACCATCTGATTGGCTTCTGGTGCAGAAAGCTCCGTGGACTTTTTGTTAGACTTTTAAAACTAAGTTGTCTATTTTCTAAGATGGAAAAAAGCTTTAAGATGTTGTGAGTCACTAAAGTTGATTAAAAAAACGTTCTTTAAGGCAATTAAACTAAATCCAGTTTTGGAATTGCTGTTTTTCAAAATGTTGACACCATTTTCTCCCTTTTTTTCAACAAATGAATATCGGCTTCAAATATCGTTATCGGCCTCCATGACTACTACTAATCTGTATCGGTGTCGACCCGGAAAAAAAGCTTATCGGTCTCTCACTAGTACGGAATATTGTAACGTACCTCAACATAAGGGGACTCCTGCCCTCTGCAGTTGCGGAAGCTCTGAGGTACGGTGCCAGGGTTTCGCTTCACATGGACCCACTTGGAGCGCACGCTTTCGATGGTGGGCTTCAGGACGGTGATGCCGTACTCACCTGGACGCGGTCCAAAACATTTTTGGAGCAAGGTCATCCATCACGGCGTCGGACAAAGAGTCACTCACCTTGCGTGTCGGGCAACGGGTCCTTCAGCAGAGCCACAGTGGGGTCCAAGTGGGCCTGGTACAGCAGCTCCGTCACGGCTTGGCTGCTAAGGAGCTCGGAACCAGAACCGTCCTCGTACACCAGGAACAGCCTGCGGTCCAAGACAAGAAGGCGGCCAAGTGAAATTCATCCCACTGACGCAGTGTGTGTGTGCGTGCGTGTGTGACCTAGGACATTTTATTCTGGGCTTTAATATCATCACTTTGTCCTCATCTTCATCCTCCTCTTCCTCTTGCAGGGTCCTTGGAGCTGGGCCATTGATGCGTGCGGTCACCTGGCCGTCTTCCAACACCTGAAAAGAGTGATACTCTTTAGTAGTCCCTAAAAAGATGCACGGTCCAGTGGTGACTTCAGAGAGGCGAGTTGAATTCATTCCTCGACCATGTTTGGACCTGAAAATACTCTCATCATCTTTCGCCATCAAAATCAATACAAATGTTCCAGTCTCTCCAAAGAAATCTCAACATATGTTGCTGTCTTCTTGAAAGGTCCGTTTTGAAAATGGCCAGGCAAGCGTATGTGCAATTAAATCCACACTTTTCCCTCCTTCGGCCATTATGGTTTAAGAAAAGCAAGAATATATTTGAGATTTTCAAACGGTCGCCAGTTACGACTTCCGGGTGTGTTGATTCGGCATTGCGCTGCCCCCTCACAAATGAGTACCCAATCACAAGACGCGTTCATCACCTTCAACGTAAGGCCAGCGAGAAGGTCTTACGGTCATCAACTCGTGATCTGATTGGCTATCGCAACTGTCTATCAACTGTGTGAGCCCCAAAACTCACACAGAACAGACGCCCGCACGATTGTATCTGAAGGCCTCGGACGAATAGTCCGTGTTCCTGGTATTATGAAATCTGCCTGGCAACAGAAGCGAGCTGAATTCCGATTGGATAAAAACTCTCACCTAAAAATACAACACGAGGATATAATATGACATCAATGTGAAGAATATGATCATGATTTCTTGATGATGTTAGGCCAGAGGAGAAGGCCTTGAAGGCCTTGACTGCCCACCACTGATAAAAATATCGCAAAGCCAAATTCAATCACTGTACCATATTAGCTGTACATCTTTCGCGCTAAGCCTTGCAAACCAACACTGCTGGCGTGTGGTGCTCGTGGACAAAACTAAATGTATAAAATGTGTACGTTTTGAGGATTGTTTTCAAAGGAAAATGCCTGTAAAGATGACTCCATTTAGATCAGGGGTGGGCAAACTTTCTTGATTGGCGGGCCATGATGGGTTCTAAAATTTGACAGACGGGCCGGACCAGGCGCAGATGGATGGAGTGTTTTGGTCACCTCAACTCATCGGAGAAAAATGATTTGAATTAATTTGAAATGAACAAAAGCATTACAACAAAATATCTGGTGTTTGACACACCAGAGGAATTAGAAAATAAAACATGAACAAGGTTTATTCATTTCATTTTTTTCAAGATTGGCAGGCCGGATTAAAACGTTTAATGGGCCGCATGTGGCCCCCGGGGCATAGTTTGCCCACGCCTGATTTAGATCATATTCAAAAATCAAAGAAAGCGATTCAAAGAGTCTTTGATTTAAAATACAATTCATATTTGGTAATTTTACAATGATTACAAGATATTATTCAAGTAAATAGTTGGTACAAGCTCAAAAAAATTCCTCTTGATTTTTTTTCTCATGCTCTTAGCGGTGAACTGGATGTGCCTTCAAACTCTGAACTGCATCTCACCTGAAAGTGGTTCCGCTCCAGGTCTCTTATGTCACAGGCCACTTTGTCAGTGTGACTCATGATGTAAGAGGGGGGGTCATCCTCAGGGGGTCCACTCGAGTGGTACACACACTTGCCGTCACTTTGGATGTGCAGGAGCCCGACGCTGGATGGGACCACCTTTGCCCCCCCCCCAAAAAAAATATAAAAAATATCAGGAATTTCACAATAACACACATTGAGAAAGCGCAAAGCGCACCTCACCTGATACTCTCCCAGGTTATTCCCGGTGACGACAGTCCCATCAGCCAACCAGATTTCCGCCACATGTCGTTCGGGGTACATCAACACAGTGGCGCAGGCCTCGTTCTCCACCACCACCACCTTCTCTTTCTCGTCCTCTGGACCCGTGTCGCCATCTTGCTCCTCCGAGCTCGCAGGCTTTTCTCGGTAGAACGTGGTGATTCTCGTTCCATCGGCATGATCCACACTCACAGATCCGTCGGGTCTTTGCACCGTCACCACCAGATCTTCCCGACTCAGCATCACCTGCAAGCCAAACCGAGACGGTGAAGCAAACGCGGCCGCCGGCGTTGCGGCCACGGGCCTCTCACCTCGTGAGTGACCGGGTCGGATGTTTTGTAGGTTAGCAGAGCGCAGGCGGGGATCTGCTCGTGTGTGTTCCCGACGGTGCAGACACGTGTGCCGCAGGGCGCGGTTGTGGCCCAAAACCCTCGAGAAGGAGAAGTAACCTGGTTCTCTGGATTTTGCTCTACGCGCATATGAATATAAATATAAATATATATTTACGCACACACACAGAGAGTTGATGAAGTCAAGTGTGATCTCCTTGCCATCTGTAGTGTCTTCTTCGATTTCTTGAACCCACACTGGGCCAGAATCCAAACTGCAACTGACCGTGCCATCTGCAAAGAGCACCTGCGATCAAGGTTATTATCGTTTATGAAAACTGCCAAAATGAGTTACATTGAAAAAACTTTTTTTTAGCCAATGCTTCTCAAATAGTGTGGGGGGGGGTGCGATTCTGAGTGAAAATGGGGTACATACTTTTCCCGGCGTACTACAATGAAGTGTAATTTCACCTCCACTCCACTAGTTGGCAGTGGCGCTCTCCTTGCTCATTGTGTGAAGTGAGGATTAACTCTACGGTGTCGGTTTGTTTTGCAACGAAAATGCGATTATTTACAGTTGTGATGGAAGAGTCGGGGGTGGGGGGGGCGCAAATTGTTTTCTTTTTACTAGGGAGGGGGGGCGTAACACAAAATAATTGAGGAGCACTGCTTTAACCAGACAAAATCAAAATGAAAGTACTTTAACAAAAACTAAAATAACTGAAAATACATTTAATATTTTTAAAACATTATAAAACAAACTACTTTGTAACTATAATTATAGCAAAAAAAAGGCCTTTGTCAGTTTGTCATGTGTGAGCCTCATTTTAAATGAATTTATTTCAATTATTTCAATACTGCTGTACGTTCATACGGCACTTCACAGGATGGCCGAGTGGTCTAAGGCGCCGCGTTCCGGACCCAGTCTCCCCAGGAGGCCTGGGTTCGAATCTCGTGGCTGCCAGGATGGCCGAGTGGTCTAAGGCGCCGCGTTCAGGACCCAGTCTCCCCAGGAGGCCTGGGTTTGAATCTCGAATTTCCCCATTGTGGGACTAATAAAGGCATTATTAATCAAAGAAGACTTAATGACCTTTATTTTTCTTAAAAATTAAATGTTAAAACTAATATAAAGAAACTAAAACAAAGAATGTTTGAAGACTAACAAAGCTGCTCTAAAAACGAATTCTAACTAACTGAATTTTAAAAGCAAAGGTCCAAACAAACTCAAATAAAAAAATCCTAAACTGTTGTAAACTCGGCTGCGAATGGAAAAAAAAAACACAATGTGCGGCGACAACTAGTGATAGAGAGAGAGAGAGAGAGAGAGAGAGAGAGAGAAGTGGGCTGTAGCGAGGCAAAATAAACCAGCTTTTAATTTATCGGCATTGAAAGTTGAAAAAAAGGCTGATGCCGATAATCGGCAAAATGCCAAACACCGGCCCCGATAATCGGTCTATCACTACCGACAACCCGGCACGCAAGCCGACACGTTCACCTCACTGGAGCCGTCCTTCATGTATCGGATGACGGTTCCCTGGCAGGTGACGGTGCGCGACGCCTCTTTGGCCAGAGAAGGGCCCTGGCGGCCCGCGGCGTGAAAACTCAGTCGCACCTTCATATCCTGCTCCTCTGAGGACACGCACGACGAGACACGCATACACATAGACACTTTACTGTTACCACGTGATAAAAAAGTTGTTCTGGAGATAAAAAAAAAAAAGAAAAAAAGGGAGAACGTCACTAACCTTCTTCACGCATAAACTGCGCAAGTAGGCCACTCGGGACCGACAGGCTGAGGCTGTTTAATGGACTCGGGGACTCTTGGGACTGACTTTCACACGGCTTCACTCGAGAAAAACACAGTAACACATTCACAGTGAATAAACCCGCACACACGCCCAAATATGGTCCTTTTTTTCCCCGCAAATCGAAACTAATGGATCATTCCTATTTTGTCACTTTTTTTCCCGCAATTTTTAGCCAATTGAAAGTGGTGAAAATAGCGACTGGACCTAACCATGTATGCATACCTGCACCTCTGCCGGATTGCTGTCGTCGCTCTTCGGGACATCTGTCGGCTCCACTTCTGTCGACTCTTGCGGCGCTTTCTCACTTTCCTTCAGACTCTCGACAGGTGCTGCTAAGGAGTGGAAAGTTGTAAATATTTGAGAAATATTCCAACTTGGAAGCTTTCAATGAGATTGTATTCAAATTGAGGACAATTTAGTGATATGTGAGATTTGTGGATCTTCAAGGGACAGTGTGTAGAATTTAGTGCCATCTAGTGGTGAACTAATAGCATGCAGCGCGTACATTTTGAAGCCGCAGAGAGACCACATGTTGCAAGCCAACCGCGAATTTCTTCAGCAGAGGCGCGAGCGAAATGTCATCACAAACGACTTCTAGTATTCCCTCAAGTGACGAGCTAAGTGCATTGCATTTGTTGCACGTGATCCAGCAAGTTTGTGATCGGGTGGTCGTCTCTTTCAGGTCTCCATCGCAGAAAGATGGCGGCGATGTGCCCATGACCAAAGATTATATTTAAAAATGTACATTGATGTGATAGAACAGATTTTTTGCACATTATTGAAATGAATAGTGGGTTCTTAAAATGAAAAAACAAAATCTAAATATTCTACACAATCTAATTTCATTTAATTGAAATGACTGGAAATTAATTTTTGTAAAAATTTTTTTAATCGTGAAAAACAGCACTGTATATTATTGTACTTGAGACATAAAGTTCCGACATAATTAAATATAATGTAAAGAATTACACTGTATTACTTCAATTCAGTGGACATTGTTCTGTTGCTTCTGGTGTGCACACCTTGGCCACCAGGGGGAGTATAATACAGACCGAGTTGCACAGCTGACTCAGCTAGTTTTTTTTTTTTTCAAAGGATAAACATATGCCTGTGAGCAATGTGTAATGTAATAAGTAGTTAAATACAAGCCAAAGCATTTGTTGGAATTCTTGACACGATATTTACAGTAGCTGCACAATAGCATTCTTTGGTAAAAAAAAAAGAAAAAAGCCAAGCACATGCCGGGAGGTTTCACACCTTTGCATTTCTCTGGTGGTTTTTCGAAAGTGTAGGACAGCCTGACGCCGTTATCCAGCAAGGCGGAGAAGGACCGCCTGGTCGCTGCGGTCGTCTTGACAGGTTGCTCTTTCGGAGTGGACTCGTCAGTACGACACCGGGGAAGAAATGAACTGAGCTCTCGTGGCTCTTGACCTTTCGTGTCATTTCTCGCTGCATGGACAACTTGGTTGACGTGCGTGTAGAAGTGGTGACCGTCTTTCTTCACGGCCACTTTGAGCATGCTGGAACCTACGGCGACACATCATTTAAATGCTGCTCGTTCAGGTGTGCCCGCTTTGGCCACTTGGGGGCGTAAGTGTTAGACAAACAGGCGGCAAGACTGTTCATTGAAGCCTAATTCTGACTGCCACTTCAAATCTAGGCAGACGCTAATCACGTCGCAGCTCGCTGTGTCCAGCCTGGCACTCAAAATCACATTGCAACTCCTCTCTGAGCTCATCGGTACGGCACCAATATCAGTTGGGCAACTCAGATGATAAAGAATATATGATTGAGTAGCATCCACATGTTGTTGCTGAACCACTTTGTGTTCAATCCGTTGCTTTAAGGCAGGGCTGGGCAAACGTTTTGATTGGCGGACCACAATGGGCTCTAAAATTTGATAGAGGGGCCCGACCAGGAGCAGATGGATGGAGTGTTTTGGTAACCTCATCTCAGCGGAGAAAAAAAAAATAATAATAATTTGAAGTGAACAAAAGCATCCCAACAATATATATGTCTTTGAAAAAACACAGTATTTAGAAAATAAAACATGAACACGGTTTATTCATTTAATTTTTTTCAAGTTCGGCGGGCCGGATTAAAAGGTTTAACGGGCCGTATGTGGCCCCCGGGCCGTAGTTTGCCCACGCCTGCTTTAAGGCATAAAATACCACAACAACGATGCTAGTGAGCGTTAGCATGAAGCTAGGGAGGCCTTTTATTAAAGCCGACGTTTTAAATACACAAGTCTAAATTGTCTTTCAGTAAAGACAAAAATAGAGAAATAAATCGTGTCACTGATATTAATGTGCTAATAACTTTACCTTCAACGTAGTTGATGGTCTCCACGGTAACGCGTCCCCCAGCCGCAGGGAAGATGTACTGGAGACTCCCTGACAGATGGACCAACATTCCATCCATGTGGAAGCCTGAGAATCCCTAAAAGTGCGGCACAAAAACACCGCAAACATTTGGTGAGTCGCGACTTTCAACTTGGTCTCTTCGCAAGGCTCGTTCGCGTTCTTACGCTGCTGGCCTCCTCTTTGTCGTCCGCTTTACTGGAAAGCGAGTGGTCGGAGGCGGCGGCCGTGGAGCTGTTGGTGGTCGCTTTGCTCTTGCCCGTTTTGTCACTTTTGCCCTCCGTCGGCTTGACGTCCTCCGTCGCCTGCTGCTTCTTTCCCGGCGTCGCCCCCTTCGCCGGCTTCTTGCCTTTCTTGGCTTCCTCTTCCTTTTGCCTCTCCTCCTCCAGCCTGGAACCCTGAAAATTGGAACGACGACTCAAATAGATTTGACATTGAACGCTTTTGAGTGCGTGTGCGAGTTGCTACAAACTTTGAGTGAGGTTTTGGAGATAAACGGCACCCGAGAGTCTTCATCTTCCTCGGTCAAATCTGTAATGTTTTTATTTAGTCCAAAGAACAGAAATATCACTTCATGTCCTCAAATAAAAAAAAACAAACATGGCAGTTTTGTTTGAAGCTCAGCTGTACTTTCAGAAGTTGGACTTAAAAGATTGATTTCTGACGACAGTTTCTTCTGCTCCTCTCTCTCAATCCAGTCTGCGATGGTTTCTGCAACGTGCTCCAAATATGTCCTGAAAAAAAAAAAAAAGAAATGAATACCAAAAAAATATTTATCATATGTTGCAAGTAGTGCGAACTAATTAATTGCAAAAAAAAAATTCCTTAATTAATTGCGATTAATCGCATTTTTTCGACTCCTATTTTTGTGAAGCTTTTTACGGGCATTTACTTGAATAATATTTTGTAATTAAAGCAAAATCGCCAAATATAAAATGTATTTTAAATCAAATATTGTTCTAGTCGCTTTCTTTGATCCTTGGATACGATCTAAATGGAGACATCTTGACAGGAACAACTCGTCCATCGAGAGCCCGTTGACTTAGAGTGTGTCTCTACCTGGTCCGGCGGCTGCACTGAGGCAGACGGAGTGAGGCTCCGGAGGGCAGCCAAAACAGCACAGAGGCTGATTTGGCTGCCTCTCAATATCATTAAAGACACTCCCCCGAGCTCACACCTCTTCGACCTGTTGCCGTCTGGCTTCAGCCCAAGTTGCAAGCAAATCCAGAAACGTTCCTACCTGAATTTGACATCGGTGTGAATGGCCACATCCCAGAATTCCTTGCACAAGCGATCGGGACTCATGGGATTGTGGCAGAAAACGTACAGGACATTATTATGACTTCCTCGGAGTGTGTCAAGGCAGCGATATTGCCGCGCAGCCGACTGGAGCGCCTAGGCCATAAAAACAAAATGGTCACGTCGTGTAAGCGACGAGGCGCGAGATCATCGTCGTCTCCTTTAAAGCGAGAGGTCACCTGAGGCAAGATGGCCGCCTCATAGTGTTCCACGTAGTGCCAGTCTTTGAGTGACCTCCGTCGGCAACTCTGAATATCGGACAGGTCGAGCTGGACCACTTGGCGCTCGCCGATCTGGTCGGGGAGAGAAGAAATAATTAGTTCTTGGATTGGATCTCATGAAACATATGAAACGTGCTGATTCAAATACAAACACCTCTGTCGAATCAAAGTCTTCGGTTATAAACATTGGACCTACAGCAGAGAGAAGGAATTATGACCAAATGAACCCAAACTGAAGAAACGTCACCGAGGAAAAAGCACCAACGCACAGTTCTTGCGCAGGTGGCGAAGCTTCTGCTTGGCGAAGGACCACGGGTTGTCCCAGGGGTTGACGGGATGTTTTTTGTCGTGATGGACCATGCCCAAAGGTCGGCAGTCTGTTCCCAGAACGCCATCGTCATCCAATTGAGTCAGCGACATGCTCTCAAAGACGCTCTGGTGAAAGAAGCGCTCCACCTGCTGCCAGGACAGCGCATCTGCAGGCACGGGGAGGTTAAAAAAAAATACAAATAAAAAAAAACAACAACAAAAAAAAATTCTTTTCTATTTCAGACCATCGGTGCATTGGTGCTGGAGCTGTTGTTTGATGGCCCTCCAGCAGGAGCTGCTGGACCGCCGCTGAGCCACGGAGGTGATGAGCTTCCACGCCGGCGACCGCTTCATCATGGACGCCTCCTCTTCGGCTGGATCCAAACCTTGAGTCGCCTGTGAAGACGGACACAAAAGGAAGGAAGTATATTGAATTTTAATCGGGATCATCCCTGTTGGGGCTGAGCGGAGATGCGCAAAAAGCAAAAGGAGTTTGCAGTTGCATACTGATTCCACAAGATGGCAGCAAAGCAAAAGTGGATCAAAAAGCATCGACATCAGGTGTTCCCAAACTTTTTTCCTGTGAGGGCCACATCACTTTTCCAGAAAAAGTGAGACCATCTTGGGGGTGTCTAAACCTTCTGGGATCTTCACAGCAAAAAATAAGTCAGTCAATAAATAATAACACTTTTAATAAAATAAACAACACTATTTGTGAAAGAAATATTTGAGACAAAAACTGATTTTTATTTGCATTTAACAAAAAAATTTTTTGACCGTGACAGCTTAAATAACCTGCCTTCTGAATCAAATTTTTTTTTTCACCATTGTTGTGTTTCATTTGACGAGGTGAGTCGAAGATTTTTTTTTCAAACCAATAAGAGTGCAACACTTTACACAATTGGTAGTTAAGTCATAAAACTCACCTTTTGCCATTTACACACAGCAAATAATAGAGGACACGTAAAAAAATGTTTTTAAAAATGTCAATATGCCCGCTTGACTTACGGTGATGCCAATTAAGCGCAGCGCCCTTTCATCATGGTGTCTGATGATGACAGGCTGCTCGGACTTTCTTGGCGACTCCTCCACCCCAAACTGCTCCTTTAGCATCTAAGACGTTAGAACGCAAGAGACAAGATCAAAAAGATGCCCTCGCCGTATTGTTATTTACAGGACGTGATCGGCCTTCATGTGCCACCTCTTTGTCTTCTTCTCGGTGTACTGTGGTCAACAAACTATGCAGCAAGTCTCTCTTCTCGTCTTCTGCCTCGACCTGAGGCAGGACGTTTTGCAGCATTTGTTCGACCACGTGATGATCCAAACCGGGAGGATCAGGATCGGATTCGTCGGGCGCTTGCGTCGGAGGAGGCTGCTCACTTGCCAACACGACCTGGACACAGCAAGGGAGTGGCGGATTAAGGAAGGCCTGACAGCTCACCTTCAGGTTCAGATTAGCGGGATGACGTTAATATTTGTCAACTGGGGGTGTGTGAAGCCCTTTGAGACATTTCTGCGATTAACCTTTTAAGTCCAGAAAACGTATATATTTGTCTTCAGAAATTTAGTCCCTGCCTACCAAAGACGTATATATCCTTCCATTCCAAGATGGCGGCGCGCATGGACGCAGCGGCTAACAGCTCCCCCTCACAGTGCTCCTTTTTACTTTTTATTAGTGTTTGCTTGCTCTTATTGGCATCAACTGAGGCACAACATCGATATACCCGCCAAGACATCGTGAACATTGGATATCGATGCGAAATAACCATCACAGAGGAATTTTGCTATGATCGCAAAATTCCGAACGAACTGGCGAGGCTGCCCGGCTCACCATGGCTGGTCATCGGGGCCGGGAAGCGGCGCAGGCGACGCAGAGAGAGGAAGCAGAAGCGAGGCTGCAGGTCCGGTGTCTTGCAACGGCTGCGACGGCAGCCCCATAGGCAACCACTACCGAGTCTGCACCTCACCAACGCCAGATCCGTGGTCCACAAAATCGACGACCTGGGATTACAAATCCTGGGAAACCGCTATGTGCGCGATAGCAGTGTGATCGTCGTCACGGAAACCTGGCTGCACGCAGACGTCCCCGACGCTAGCATCCAGCTGGCCGGGCGCTCGCTACATCGCGCGGATCGGACGAGGGACACCGGTAAGAGGAGGGGCGGGGGGCTCTGTGTTTACGTGCATGAGAACTGGTGCGGCGATAGCACGATCGTCGAGAAGCACTCTTCCCCCGACATCGAGTTCATGTCCGTTAAATGCCGGCCTTATTTTCTCCCGAGGGAGCTAACGGTAGTGATTGTCACAGCTGTTTACATCCCTCCCGACGCTAGCACTAGCACGGCGCTCTCGCTACTCGCGTGCGTCATCAATAAACATCAGCGGGCCCACCCTGATGGCGTTCACGTAGTAGCGGGAGACTTTAATAAGGCCAATTTAAAGACTGTACTCCCAGAGTTTCACCAGCATGTCAAGTGCCCAACGAGGGGAGACAACACTCTCGACCATGTGTACTCGAACATCAAGCACGCATACAGAGCCCTCCCACTCGCCCCTCTCGGCCAGTCAGACCACCTGTCCTTGCAGCTCGCACCTGCGTACACCCCTCTCAGGCGCAGATTCAGGCCTACCACAAAGACTGTGAAAACCTGGCGTGACGACGCCATGAGTGAATTACAGGACTGCTTTCATGACACAAACTGGGACCTCTTTGATCATCAGGACCTTGATGTCTACACGCATTGTGTACTGGACTACATCAAGTTCTGCATGGAAACTGTGTCCCAACATAAGACTATACGGACCTTTCCAAACGCGAAGCCCTGGATGTCCAGCAGGGTTCGCTCTCTCCTCAAGGCCCGTGACGCTGCCTTCAGGTCAGGCGACAAAGCCCAGTACAGGGTGGCTCGTGCTGACCTGAGCAAAGGCATCAAGCTAGCCAAGGCAACCTACAAGGGGAGGCTGGAGGCCCACCTTGCCAGTAACAGGCCACGGGAGGTGTGGCAGGGTCTACGGAGCATCACCAACTTCCGTGGCAGCAGCACGACCGCTGTAGACCCGAGTGCATCGCTGGCAGAGGAGCTTAACTGCTTCTTCGCTCGCTTTGACTCGCCCCAACCGTCACACCCCCGCACTTCAAGCTCCAACTCCCCCCCACTCATCGTAGAGGAACACGATGTGAGGCGCGCGCTCCTGGCGGTCAACCCCAGGAAAGCTACTGGACCCGACGGAATACCAGGCAAGGTCCTCAGAGCATGTGCCCACCAACTGTCACATGTTTTCTGCAGGATCTTCAACCGCTCCCTGGCTCAGGCAGTCATCCCCTCCTGCTTGAAAACTTCCACCATTATTCCTGTCCCCAAAAAGTCACCAGCCGTCCACCTGAATGACTACCGTCCTGTTGCTCTCACACCAGTCATTATGAAGTGCTTCGAGAGGCTGGTTCTCCAGCACATCAGGGACTGCCTTCCTCCCACTCTGGACCCCTACCAGTTTGCATACCGGGCTAACAGATCCACTGAGGACGCCATCGACACTGCTCTGCATGTTGTGCTGGGCCACCTGGAACGACAGCAGAGCTATGCAAGGATGCTCTTTGTGGACTACAGCTCGGCATTCAACACGATCATCCCAGACATCCTCGTCGCCAAACTGGACACTCTCGGCCTCCCTGCCCTCACACGCATCTGGATTAAGGACTTTCTGACCAACAGACCCCAGACTGTGTTGCTCGGCCCCTACACGTCCTCCACCCTCATGCTGAGCACCGGTTCCCCCCAAGGATGCGTGCTGAGCCCTCTCCTGTACGCCCTCTACACCTACGACTGCAGCCCGGCCCACGGCAACAACACCATCGTCAAGTTTGCTGACGACACGACAGTGGTCGGTCTGATCTCGGAAGGTGACGAGACAGCCTACAGAGAGGAGGTAAAGAGACTGACAACTTGGTGCAAGGACAACAGACTGCACCTTAACTCTGCTAAAACAAAGGAGATTGTCGTCGACTTCAGGAGGAACAAGACGCTGCCGCCCCCCCTCTGCATCGAAGGCGTGTGTGTGGAGAGGGTCCACACGTTCAAGTTCCTGGGAGTACAGATCTCCGATGACCTTTCTTGGAGTCACAACACCACAGCAGTGGTAAAGAAGGTCCGCCAACGTCTGCACTTCCTGAGAGTCCTCAGGAAATTCAACCTGGACAGGAAGCTGCTGCTGGCCTTCTACCACTCGTCCATCGAGAGCCTGCTGACGTACTGTGTCTCCACCTGGTACAGCGGCTGCACTGAGGCGGACAGAATGAGGCTCCAGAGGACGGTCAAAACAGCGCAAAGGATTATTGGCTGTCCTCTCCCCCCACTGTCGGACATCTACACCGCCCGGTGCCTCAGAAGGGCTCTCAACATCGTCAATGACAATACCCACCCAAACTCACACCTGTTCGACCTGTTGCCCTCTGGCAGGCGCTACAGATGCATCAAATCAAGGACCAATAGACTGAGAAACAGTTTCTTTCCGAGAGCCATCTCCATACTGAACTCTCACACACACACGAGACCACCCTAACCTCGCAAAACAGCATTGTGATGTGTTTCTATATGCCCTATTCAGTACTGAATTCCATTGCACTGTCTTCTTTATTTAACTAATTTATATATTTGTCTGTATTATTGTTGTATTGCACTGGAGAGGGGAGCCCTCTAATCTCGTTGCACACTTGAGTACAATGACAATAAAGGGATTTCTATTTCTATTTCTATTCTATTTATACGTCTTAAATTCTTTTTTTTTAATGCAAGAGCGTATCGGATTGTCTTAAGCAGCTTCTGACTGAAGGGTAAAGTTTGACTGGAAAAATGGAGAGCAGATGGCAGCAAGTAAAAGTTAAGATAAAGATGTACAAAGTATAAGATGAGCCAGTAATCACGCAAGGGTCCTGTCGAAAAAGTAGAGAATAAGGACTTGTTTGGTGTTGTGGAAATAAATGAGCCCCTTTTTGTGGTGTCGTTTTGTAAAAGGAAAGCCTTATTTAGATGTTTGAGCTGTCAGAAAAGCATAAATAGAACCCAAAATTGAAATTATGCTTGCTTTTACAATTTTTTTTCCCCATATATTGAAATTTAGATGCAATTTAGCCATTCTTGATTGACGTTGCACCAGTGAAAATGTCTGTGTTGACGTTAAGGGCTATAGAAATAAATTTGACTTGACCTGACAACGGCAGCGGCAATTACGAACTCCACAAAATGTCTTGAGGACGCACAAACCTGCTCCAGCATGCAGTGCAAGATGAGCGGCACGGAGCAGGCCTCGGCCGGGACGGGCTCCATCAGGCCGCTGTAGTGATTCATGTCCACATCGGTGGTCAGAGATGACGGCGGCTTTTCTGTTGCACAAAGAAAAATCACAAGCGGGGATGCCGATGACGATGACGATGATGAAGAAAGTACTTACTTGGGGGTGGCGGGCGCCCTGACTTCTTAGAGCGTGGGGACACAGAAGCTCCAGTCTGCCAGGAAACAAAAAAATGATCCAAGGAAGACTGTGAGAAGGGGGTGAGTGTGCGTGTGCGTGTGTGTGTGTGTGTGTGTATATGTTGCATTCACAGAAACCAACCAATCTGAGGACCAATGCAAGCTGGCGAGCTAGCCAGGCAGTAAAAATGTAAATCTGATTGGTTAAAGAAAAACAGTCCTATTGCGAATATAGTTTGAGTTACATGAGCCAATACGACTAACGTTGAAGGTTTGGCACAGATTAGATTTACAAGGCAACAAACAGAAGCTTAAAAATGATTGGCCCAAAAAATTAAGATCCACAAATAGAAACGCGAAAACTGTTGGTAATAAATTACCATAATCTAATTTCTTAAAAGAAATATTTAAAGATCTCGCGTGAGGGTTCGGCGGGTGTGTACCTCTGCAGGCGGCGGAGCGTCCTGCCCCGACACGACCGAGGGCACACGTATGAAATTGGCGGTGTCCAAGTAGTGCTGGTGCTGCCGGCGCCAGTCCAGACAGTCATAGATGAGATTGGCCACGCCGGCGAACATTTGGGTCGCCACCGCCATCTACGAGCATTCGGCAGACGTGAGCGCCCAAGACAGACACGGGAAGTGGGCGGTGACGTCAGTACCACAGCCTCGGGATCCTGAGGGTCAAAGGGCATCAGCGAGTCCGGGACGGCGTATTCCAGCTGAGCCACGTTGTGGAGTCTGGAGTTGGGCCCTCCGTTGTCTAGAACTTGTCTTAGAGCTCCCCAGAAGTGGTCCAGAACTTTGGCCTGTGCAGCCCTCGCCTCATCGGCGGCAATTTCCTCCGCTGATGGAACAATTTGGATTTTTAGCCACAGACATTTATTATTATTCCTCGACAAAAGCGACTTTATTTGTGAATAAATGAAACGTTCTCCCGCTCACCGTTGGCTTCTGCGTCTTCCTCGTCTTCCTCCTGATGCTCGTCGAGGGGCGTGTCAGTGGCGCTCAGCCTGATGACGTTGGCGACGTGCACGCCGGCGCCATCTAGCGTCCCCACCAGCTGAGGTTGGTGGAAGCCCAGCAGCAGGACGTAGTGTTGAGGGCCGTCGTTGGGCTCGTCATCTTTGCGGCGGCGACAAGCAAAAATACGCACGTTGGTCCACCCCGTGTGCCAATGCTGAGAGACGAGCACTCTTACTTATTCATCATTTTAGTCAATTCTTGCAGAATTCTTGGTTGACATTGAGGATTTTTTGGGGGGGAACTATCCCAGGTTATTGCCCAAAGTGATAAATGTAGTGCTTTGGCACCATCTTTTGCCATTTTGGTGCCAAGGAACTACGTTGATGGAAGTAGAGGAGTTTCATTAGACAAAAGTAGTGCTTTGCCACCATCTTTTTTCATCGGTCCTTATTACCAGCACATAACAAAGGTTCAATAATCGTATTAGTAATAATAATAATAATAATGTTTACTTATGTACTTGGGCGGCTCGACATCATCCCTGCGCTTCAGTTTCGTTTTGGGTTTGGGAGGTGGCTCGTCCTTCGACTTCTTGTCTTTGCCTTTCGGTCCAGCTTTTTCTTTGGCGACAGGAGCAGACGCTTTAGCCTTAAAAAAAAAAAAAAAAAATGACAAACTGACCAGTCAAGAAGAACGTCAAACTGAGGCACAAATATGGTCGACGTTTCTCACGTGCTCGGCTTTTCGCCTCTGCTGGTCACTCTCTTTAATCTGCAGCAGCATAAACTTGACTATTTGTGCCATAAGCTCCGCAGGGATTTCCTCTCGGGCCTCGAGCAGCTCCCTGGCGGGCTCCGTCACCTGCGGAAACGTGCGCAGCAAACATTTTTGGCGAGGCGGAGGTCGAGGATGCCGCGCCGCTTGATGTCGCTTGGTCACAAACCTCGTAGAACTGAGGAAAAGCGTCGCGTTTTTTGGCTTTGGGATTCCCATATTCACGAATCTGTTCAAATACATTTTGAGGAATGACACTCAATGTGGATATAACTTTGATTTTGACGACGGGCACGTTAGCTACCTTGGCCTCGGTTTCCTCCCAAGCCAGTGAGCTGAAAAGTTTGCGTTGCGGTTGGTGCACAGCCCGAGCCAGCGTCCGGATCAGTTCCTCGTCATGCGGACCTCGACCCACCAGCACGCACACGCAAGCTTGCCAGTGGTCCTGCGACAACAACAAAGAAGGGTTACGCCACGCGTAGAAAATTATAGGAAATATTGCAACGTACAACAAACGAGACGAAAGGCGTTTTTGGACATGCGCACAATGTAGGGCCGCACAGGGCGAGGTTGCGATACAAGTACGCTCCCCTTTTGAAGCAGATTTTCCTTTTCCTTTTTGAAGCATGTGTTTTTGTCTTTTTTATGTGACATTTTCATAACAGATAGAGTAATTGTATTTTGTTGCAATCCAGTACACATAATTGTGAAGAAAATCTATAGTTTTGCCCATGTGTACGTAATTTGAACCCTGTACATTAACAGATCAAAAATTCTTCTTAAATCGGACTTTTCTAAACCTATTCCAAATCTGGAAAAAGAAATATTGGGTTAACTAAAAAAATCAAGTTTGTCAATTCTAGTCAATGTTTTAGATTTTGCTGTTGTGAAAATTGGCTTGGGTACGTTTCACAGCAAAGAAATTTGTTTACAGACCGGTTATACTTTTTATTGGAGCCCAACTTGAAGCTAGAAGTAAAAACAACGTACTTGCTTTGTTGTGCTAACTAGCATTGTTTATAAATTTATATTTCAAAGTCTGTCCAACTTTTAATGACTGTTTTCTGCATAAAAATACAAGCTATGTTTTTAACAGCGATTTTATTGACAAGGGCCTGAATGGAAAATTACACCAAATGTTTGAACAGTTCAGCCACAGAACATTCAACACTTGCCACCTCGTCAAATTGTGCATTGGCGAGACCGCTCTCCCACGTCTGGACTTCCGGTCCTTGTGCGGCGGCGGTCTTCTTTGCCGCTGCGCCTTTTTTGGCAGCCTTGGGTGCCATTTCGCTTCACACAATTACCACGAATGGAATTTGAAGGCAAAATAGCGGCAGGACTCCAAAGCTCGACCGTGTGGAGTCTCCCAGCGTCCGTGTTGCCCATGACAACCATGCCGGAAGTCGTCTCGAGAAACACGCGATGAACTTCCGGCACCTTTCAAAGTAATACAATCTAAACAAAAACGGCGGTAACGAGCTGGCTCGATGACATCATCCTCTAGGTGGCAGTATAGCAGCGAGAGAAACAGAAGTCAAGCGCCGATCGTCTCAACGTTCGAGTCAAAGAAAGACCAAGTTGATTGTTTTATACTTAAAGTAGGTGAGTAGGAAGAAAGCAGCATTTAAGTAAACGAGGATGCGCCAACGCGACTATTTGTGACCAACTACGTCACTCGAGTACTCGCACAATGTGCCAGTGACCTAGTTTTTCAAATGTCTCACTGTCGTGTCACTGTCATTTCATACTGTATGTAGAAGCAGACTTTTTTTCTGCTTCAGAACATTTACATCAAGTGTTCCTTAATGACTGCCTGCAAACATGATTACATGAGCCCATTTATTGCAGCCGAGATGCAAACATTGCTCGTTTTATGGAGGTGCACAAAAACAACGGTGAAATTGAGATTTAAATGTTTTGTCGTCTGCGAGACAGCAAGACCATTTCAATCAAATGCAAACATTGATTTAAAAGTGCAATTAAATAAACAGAACATGTGCGGCTGTGAAAAATTGACTTACAAAAAAAAGAAAAAAAAAAAAAGACTGCTCTCGCGGCCTGCTGTTCCAATTCATGTCGACGACTGTTGCCAAGCAGTCATCGCATCGACAAAGTTAAATTCAGCTTTTAAAAATGCCTCATAGAACATTGTTGGTGGAGAGAAGATAAAAAAAAAATTCTGATGCAAAACATGAGAACTGCAGACAGGAACGTGAACGAATAAAATGAACATAAGCCTTGTTGAAAGTCTACACACCCCTGTTCAAGCAAGTTTCACCATTTCAGAATCAGAACATCTTCCACCTGTGGCCTGTAAAACTCAATTGGGGGGAAAAAAAAAAACTGCGTTTTCGTAAAATATATTTCAAGTAATTTTTTCGCCCCAATTGCGCTGTACATGTTATTCATCACTTTAAAAAGGTGGAAAAAGTTTTTAAATAATTTATACATTTATCCTTTTGTATATCACAAAAACAGGGGTGTGTACACTTTGCATATGTACCGTAAACAGTGTACATTTTACAATTGAGGCAAAGTGCATGTAACCAGAGCGGCAGAACCTCCCACAGTTCAGCACTCCTCGATCACGGTACCACCCGAGGACGAGTACAGTTTTTTCTTGACGATTCGGAAGCCGCGACTCAATTTCAGCGTGCGTCCGAAGGTCGGTGCAAAGCAGGTGCCCATGAAAAGCAAGTCGTGCAAGCTGGGCCAGGCGGCGGCATCTTGCTTGAACACCAGAGTCAGCTCAAAGGTTGGCACCACGCTGGCGTCGTAAACCAAACGCTCCAGCCGCTTGCAGCCCTTGTCCACTTCCAGAAGAACGTCCAGGACGCAGCCGCGCAGGCCGCACGGCTCGCAGGATGCCAGGCGCAACACTTGGTCCGCAATCCGCCGCGTGAGCTGCTCGGGGACCAGCACGGCGGTGCAGTGGAGCGTCGACCTTTTGGCTCGCGACAGGCAGCTCTCGAGCGTTTTGGCCAGCCGGAGGCAGCGTCTGTCCTTGGTGGCTTCCGAATTCTTCGGGGCCTCGGCCCAGCAGGGATCCCACGAATCCGGTTCTAGAGAGTCAATGCAAATATTTATATTCAGGACTGGAGACGGTGGGAAAGAGTCTTTTTTCTATCCTATCTAATGTTGCATGACGGCATTTTGAGTAATAAACACCATGACAAAAGGGAGCTCCACTGTTCTGCTTCACCCCACTTTTGCCTTGAAGAACTGCAACAATGTGGCACCCAGTACACTTTTTCAACACTTTTAGTTTGTTTGTATTTTTATTTATTATTTTATTATTTATATTTGCAGTGGAGAGGGGAAGCTCTCTAATCTCGTTGTACACCGAGTATAATGACATTAAAGGAATTCTGATTCAGATTATGAAAATAGTTCAAAACTTGAATCTCAAACTAAACATTTTAAACTACACTGGAACAATGATAAAACCCTTCAAACTACCATTACAAGCATTGATAAAACACCTTGAATAATGTTACAGATGCTCATTTCTATTTTACATGGAGGTTTTTTTTAAAGCATTAAATAAATGACAATAAACAACAAAAAATAAATTTAGCATTTAAATGCGCCCAAATTGCGCCAGGGTGGTCAAAATAAAAAAATATATATACATAAAATTCAAACAAGGAAGGAATGAATGCGACGCCGATGACGTCATCGAGGTGCGCAGCCTAATGAGCACAAATAAAGGGGCAACAAAACTCACCTTTTTCCAACGAAGCCTGGTCGTATCTCCACTCAGTCACATCAGTGGCGCACTCGTTTGATTTAGGCTTCAATGTGCTGGTGGCAACCATTTTGAGAAGTTTCTTCAATAGCAAAAAAAAAAAAGGAATATGGAGATTAGTTGCTAATTAAGCACCTGAATTTGAACACCACACAGAAAGGAAACAACTCACCTTATAGTTAGCACACAAATAAATTAATCTTCCTTTTTCATAAATTAGGTGACAAAACACACGAATAAATGTTGATAAGAACTTGACCCAAACTACACTGCACCAAGCAGAGCACCGCCACGGGTGCCGCAGATTATAGCCTCACCGTGGTCAGCTGACCCAGAGGCTTGACCAATCAGGTGCCGTGGCCTCCTCATTGGCTGCTCAATCAAGCCTTGGCATCAAATCATTGGCAATACCTGCGAAGAACACTTTGGCCGCTCGATGTATTACACATTAAAAAAAAAAAAAAAGGCCAGAACCCCAAAATGAATAAACGAAGGACTGAAAGCTGTACGTGGCTAATCTTACACTTTATTGCTAACATTGCTCCGCCCCCCCCCACCCCCCGTGAAAGTTGGTCACCACACAGACAAAACCTGATCCCTCAGTAACTGGATCTTGCCCCGTTTGCAGCTCAGCTGGCCCGAGGTCAAGGAATCTTTCAGACTAGAAAGTGATCCTGCACTCACATGCAGCTGCCTTTAAACAGTTGGACATATACAGAAGAGAGGAAAAAAAAAAAACACGGTGGTTATACGAGCACAACGGCATTGACCTACATTTTAAACCTTGTCATAAAATCCTTACAAGCATGTAAACTGTGCATTAAGTGGGCCAACTCTATGAAAACGCAAACATTGCTGTTCTACTTTGCAGATGGAAACAAGCGTGTTCGCGATCCCCCCCTCGGTGGTGAATGCGAGCTCGGCCAGCATCGCGTTACAAAAAGTTGCAGATCATCATCACCGAACTCGGGAAGGAGGTCACGGGAGCCGATTGGCTTTAAGGTCGCGTTAGACCGTATGACTTCTTATAAGTGGGTCACGTTCGGTTGTTTTGACGCGATGGACATTTTTCACGTCGGCCGTCGAGATCTCACTGCGACATGTCAGCAGCGTCTCAAAATGCCGCACTGGCCTATGAAAACGAGGTCGTGCTGCGCTTGTGTCCTTATTTCGCCAGTTCATCCTCACTGAGTGGTCGATGAGTTAAAAAGATAAATATAAAACACAAAAAAGCGGCTCACATTTGGCCTTGGATTTATTTGACAACAAATCCCTGAAATATAATACTCAAGTACAAAATATTGGCATAATGTATTTTTCTGACAATCCAGTTCCAAAATATTGAAACACTTCAAAAAAAGATACAAGACTCGACTATTGGATATGAGCAGGAGTAAATACGATGAATAAAAACAACGATCTGATTCTAATTGGGCTTACCTTTGTTGAACACAGAAAAAAGTTCACGTAAGATTCAAAGAGTCATGCTTGGTGCTTTTGTTTTGACAACACCAAAATTGTTATTCGATTGTCCACACGAGTTCACGGGGCGGCTTCACTTTTTTTGCGCTGCGAACATGAAAAGGTGACTTGAGGTCAAGCGGCAGCGCCACGTCTTGACGATGTCTGGCCTCTCTTCTCTTCACTTCATCTTGCAGCTGCAACATAAACGGGAAGAAAAGACGAGACTGTGACGCGCTGGCTGCCGCTGATGCAAAACACAAACACACACAAAAGCAATTTGTGTCCAAACTGGAAGGAGGCGCTTCAGTTCTACAACAGAATTAGCTTTTATCGGTCTGGAGGTTTTTTTTTTTTTTTTTGCGGGACAGTGTTTCCAAAGGAATTCGACATACAGCGACGGCATAAACACTTTCTTCCTCCTCGGAATTCCTTAAAAATGGCTCAACTTCCCTCCGAAGCTCACGGCCAAGTCAAAAGTTGATAAACCACACAAGTGCGTGTGTGTGTGTGTGTGTGTGTCTGAGCCAGGGTGACATTTCGTAGGCACACAATAGCCCCTGCCCAAAACAAATGCGTGTTTATGTTAGGAAGCGGCTATCTTTTGGGCTCCGGTGCTGGCTGGAGGGCGTCTGCTCCGAATCACAGGAAACACCTTCTGCGGCCCAGTCCAGTCCAAGCCTGAAGCGCCCCCCCTCTCCCCCCCTCCCTCCCCCGCACGCACGGAGGGGGTGCAGCACAATAAGATATTATTAAAAGGCCGCCACTTCCCGCAGCGGCCCGAAAGGCAGGAAGCACGCCACGCCACGCACGCCACGCCACGTAGAAGACGACTCACCGTTGTTGTCGTCGCCACCTGACGACTTGACGCCAAGAAGCATGACGCCGTCTTTGGTGCTCTCCGGGCGGCTCTGGAAGGACGCGCTGGGGACACAAAAAGGACGAGTGCGGCGGGTGGCTCGTTTGTGGGGGCGCTATCGACGCGAGGCGAGGATTCACGCGTGCAACTTACTTCTCCGTTCCAGTATCAATCGTCTCTGTTGAAAACAAAATAAATAAAAAAATCAAATTGAGCGCCACGTGAACATTTTGGCCACCGTAACGTACCCGTGTGGTCGTGGATCTTCTTGCATTTGAACTTGAGGATGATGACGGCGCCGGAGGCGACCAGCAGGATGAGCAGCAAAATCCACCAAAGTCGTTTGTCGGCCCCTGAAAACGGAAATAAATCTCAAGAAAATCTTCCGGCGAAGCCTGGCTCGTTTTCACGCAGCTCAATCCCTCACCTGCTTTCGCGACTTCTTTGTCACCGCCGCCGACCTGAGGACCTTTCCAATCACAATCACAATCAAAATCATTTTTTGGAATGAAATATAATCAAAATTGTTTCTAAAAATGTCAATAACGAACTGAAACTGCATCTTTGTGAAACCAACCATAATTGTATTTATTTCGGTATCGTTGCACATCTGTAAGGGAGGGCAAAAAGTCACTCCAGGATTGTAGTTGACTAAATAATCAGTGGTTTATTTTTTTTACACTCGAAAAATTGTAAAAAAATTAAAATAAATAAATCAAATTAATGCTAAAACTAATACAAAAAATAGACTAAAACTAAATATTGCCAAAAAACATCAATAAGAAGAAAACTGCTCTAAAATTTAAAAGTACCGGTAATTGAATAAAATAAATAAATAAATAAATAAAGTCAAAACTAAATCAAAAGCAACTTTGACAAAAAATCCAAAACAATTTGAACCGTGGTCTCCAGTAGCCAACCTACTTTTAGAACAAGCAAAATAAAAAAATAAAAACACACACTTTGGCCCCAAATCCAAACGATTTATAAAGTGTGCAATCGTGCAGTCAAACTCATCCAACTGAAAACAGGAATTGTGATTAAAAAAAAAAAAAAAAATGAAAAAAGATGTCAAAGAAAAACGACATCAACGATTTAAAATGCACGTTGTCGGGCTTCTTCCGAAACCTACCAAGACTTTTCTGTGTGGTCTCGTGCCGAGGCCCCTCTGAAAGTGCAACAGAGAGTTGTTGAAAAGGAAAACAACATGATGATGAATGAACACACGCGACAGTACCGTTGTCAAGTTGCATCGGGGCCAAGGTGGGGCTTGGTCCTATTTCAAGTTGAAACGCATTTCGTGGTGAGTTCCGCGCAAGTCAATCGTGGGATCCTTTTTGCGCGTTTACCTTGACTGTGGTTGCTCGCAACGTCCGTCTGGGAGCCGACGCTCTTCGGCTGCGTGCTGTTAGCTGCCGCGGCTTCTGTTGACTCTGATCACGAACACAAAAAATAAAATAATGTGAGACCAGTTGCCGCCAAGCGAGGTTCAAATGCTTTAAAGCTTCAACTTTTCACGTCCTCCCAGGTTGCCGGCGATGTCACGTTGGGCCGGGTCAGCATCGGTGAGGCAGTCGTCACCGTCGCCATTGCCGCTGTCGCCGCCGTCGGCGCCATCGGGACTGTTTTCGCTGAAGGAAAAGGTCGCTATGAATATGGCGCCGTCTTTGACGACGTTTCGCAAACTCACCGCTCTCCGCAGGTTTCCTGGTGGTTTCTGCCGGAGGCGCTGCTGTGGCGGCCGCTCGGCTGGTCGGTGCCGCCGCGGCGGGCGGGGCTGCCGACGCTGTCGGTGCTGCTCAAGGGTACAAAAGTGCAAAATGAACGAGTGGCCAAAATTCAGGTGGTGTAAACGATGGGGCCCGATCGCTGGAGAATTTTATTTGAATTTTTTTTAAGCCGACGCCAATTTGACCGATAGTCAATTAATCAGCAGATTAATCGAATCTTCCATTCGATTAATCGGCTTTCTTTCCGTTTTCTGGCAGGAAGAGCTTATATCAGCCAACCGATTAATCGGTCGAAATCAACATTTCTATTCACCCTGTTGGCTTGCTGTCATCACTTTGACCGTCGTTGGCCTCGCCCCCTGCTGCTTGTCGACATTTTCCTCTGTTGACACTTGGATGCAGACAAACATGGAGAATGAGCAGCACAATTTAGTGAACAACGTAGTATCAGACACAATTCGAATATCCGAACAGCGGTGCCTTGAGTTAAGAGCGAGCCACAATTTTGTCAACATGTAAGCACGATTTTCATTCTGGACGCAAATTTAGCGCAAAGGGCAAAAGTTGTCTTTGTTTTGTTTTTTTTTTGCTGGATGTAGCACAAAGCGTTTGTGGCTTTGTGCGCTGAAACGTTCCGTTTTTCCGGCCAATCCTCGCTACGTCGCTAATTTGCATTTGAATCACGGCGGTACGGATCGCCCCACGAGTACGCCACGCGTGAACTTGTGTGGCAATGGAAATGCTTTGCACTAATAGCGATGGGGGGACTTTTAGAATATTTTTAAGAAGATCATGATAATAATTTGTTCAGTAAATTGATTTCAACAACGATTCCGAGGGATTGCGTTCGCCGGCACGCTCGGAAAGCTGCCACATGGTCCTAAACTCGCTAGACTAGATTTGCGCTGGCACCAACATGAAGTTACGCTCGGTTTATAGAACCATGTGCTAGTATTATACTGCCCTCTGGTGGCCAAGGTGAGCACACCAGAAAGAGCAGCGCCATGTCTTTTGAAATGAAGGGAAAAAAGGGCAAAAATTGTCCAATTTATTGAATATTCTACTTTAATTAATGAACGTTTTAAAGGACTACATTTCACAAAGTGCGATTTCTTTCATTTAAAAAAAAATTATAAACATTTTGGGGTGAATTGGTTTCTAAAAGTTTTCAGAAGTTCAAACGAAGTTGGCTTGCGAATGTTACAGTGCATTTTCGGTTCCTCTGGAAAGGACGTTTGTGAGTGGTGTGTACACAACGCGTGTTGGATTTTTGACTTATTTCCCATCACACTTGCCTCCTTGTCAATGAAATTGACATCCTCCGCTGGAAGCGACTGAAGCTGCATCCTGTCCTCGGCGCTATTGTTGTCTCCCTGACCTTCCAAGCCGAACTTCCTCTCCGCACACTTGTCAACGGCACCCGATACACGACTACGTTCCAATTTAGGAATCTTTTATTCCTCCGAGCAGCATTTGCCATTCTCAGCTCGGTCGCTTGGAACTCAAAGCCGCTGAAGCGAGTCGTCAAAGTTATTTCCGGCAGATTTGGTTCTGATGCCCCGTGAGAGCGGCGTCACTTTGGTTCTCAACGCTATCTGCCGCTGGATCACCGATCGGGCCATCGCGGAGGAGATGAAAGCTCTTTTGGGAGGATAAACAAACAGATGAAGAGCCAAAACGACTCCCTTTGTCGCTCTGCCCCTCGAGGGCTCATTTGTGCGCGCCTCCTTTGATGGTTCAAAGCGACAGCGATTCTCGGGCACGACCAAATCAAAGTTGAGTGAAATCAACTTGCAAACATTCCATTGGAGACACTCAAAAATTGCCCCAAATTGTTCAGGGATTGACAGGTAGAAAACAATTCTTCCAAATTTTTTTTAATGCGACTCCTGCTCAACTTTTCGACAAATAATCGAATACTCGTGCATTTATTCTTTATCCTCCGCAAAGACCAACTCATGCTGCAGTCTCATGAGTCACATGTGAAATTATTCTGGGTGTGTTTGCGTTATACTGCCCCCAAGTGGCAGAGGCGCGCACCACACGGAGCAGCACAATGTGCATTGATTGGTCGAAAAAAATGCTAAATTTGTGACATTACGTCATGAGTGGAAGATTTTATTAAGTCCATTACTGAGTTGTTTTCCTTATTAACAAAATGTCAAGGCCCCACTGTATCGAATAATAATCATAAAATATCTAATAAGAGTTCATCCTCGTCCTTATAGATTTTCAAAGCAAAACTTAATTGTAGTTTGTAATAAAAATGCTTTGGACAACTTGGTTGAAGATGCTCTAAAAAGGAAGAAAAAAAAACAATGAAGTTGATTTTCTTACCTGGTGTGAAGACGTGCGCCGATGTTAGCAGGAGGACAAAAATGCTGATGGTCTTCATGGCGACTTTGTGGCTGTGACTCCGTCGGAGCTGCTTGTGTGAAAAAAAAAAAGGGGTGTTCAAGCTGGGGCGCGCCGCCACTCCCGCTTATTTCGGCACTTCCTTCCTCTGACGCAAACGCAAAGCAGGGGGGGCGGCGGCCGACACCAACAGGAGGGAGAAAAAGTGGAATTTAGGGAGAGTTCAACTCAGACACAGTTCAGGTCAAATGTGACACATTTGGACATTAAACAGCAACACAAAAAGATGCAAATGGGATGATTACCCCCCCCCCCCAAAAAAGAAATAATTTTTTAACAGCAACATTTTTTTTTCTTTTTTAAAGAGCAAATTGAATTTGATTTGTGCCAACCTTAAATGAGCGGTCATGTTTATTCTGATAAATGGCATCTTCAAGTGTAGCAAATTGCAAACAATTTGAGAGCTTGAAAATTTGCCGTTTTGCTTCATTCATTTTTCTTTCCACACACACACACAAAAAAAAAGGAGGTGGCAGGACTTGCTTTAAAATTCACCCAATTTATTCATGTGAATTGATACAAAAATACACTTTTTAATGTGGCCCAATTATAGTGGAAACGCGGCGTCAAACCGTTAAAGAAGCGCGAGCAGCTCCTTCACGGCGACGGTGGTCACGTCGGCGTAAAAAGAGCCCTCGTTGTCGCCGCCGCCGAACACCAGCAGCGTTTTGTCCGCTTGCTGCCCTGTGGCGTGGCGGCAGCTGGGCGTCTCCATGGCGACGATGGAGTGACCCGCCCGGGCGAGCGACAGCTGCGGGAGCGTCACCTCCGTCCAGATGTTTGTCTCTACGACGTCAGGAAATGAAAATGGCGGAATTTTTGGATTGTCGGGATTGCGTCCAATATTCACACACACCAATTTCTTTTTTTTAAATTAATCAAATTACATCAAATGAAATGTTTACAAAAACACAACATTGCGGGGCGACCCGCCCGCCACATAATTAGGTACACCTGTACAATGCATCGACGGCTCACCTGTGTCAAAAACAAAAGCGTCGCTGAGGGAGTTGTTTCCGTTATAGCCGCCGTGGATCAAGAACTTGGTGGGCGAGATGACAGCGCTGCCGTGCCAGCTGTGACACACACACACACACACGCGCACACACACCGTGGTTATTATAGTTGACGAAAACTAGCCCAAAAACTCCAACTAAAATTTAAAAACATTTTGGTTGAAAAAAATAAAAATGAAAAAACTAAAGCTCAGAAAATCGACAGCAGAACAAAGCATATTCAGACAAATAGAAAAAAAAGAAACTAACAAACTGGCGGTGAAAACTAATTCGAACAACCAAAGTCGACACGGAGACGACAGGCGGAAAGCGAGACAAAAGACGCACGCGCGGACGCAGACGACAACGCGTTGACGCGCAAGCACAGACAACACAACACGCGATTGCGCAAGCTTAAGACGCACAAACTCACGAAGCGATTGAAAGAGTCATTACGAAATTTTGCTTTATTGCTCGGATAGTCACGGAGTTCAAAACTAGAGAAATGATTTGGATCGATCGCAATAACTATCGACGTTGCAATGAAGAAACTTGCTTCTGCTTTTATAATCGGTCTTCCTAAAAAACCACCCCAAAGAAAATGTTAACGAAAGAGAGCAAAAGAATGGCCTCCGCCTCTCTTATCGGTGTGTGGCAGTGACTGAGATGTTTCTGCTTTTGGATCGCATGTCTAAAGTCATCATTCAAAGACATGCACACGCGTAGAGAAACAACTTCACAGTTGCTTGCTTCGATAACCCCACCCCCTTTCGATCGAAGACACCCATGTTCAGGGACTTCTGGAAATGAAGAAAAGGGAGGCAACGGAGAGATAGGATCAGAACGCAAAGAGACAAGCTTTCCATTCAGACTTTCTCTTCGTTGTCCTTGCGAGACAAATTTTGAGCGTCATTCTCTTCATTGATGGCGTGTTTATGAAATTGGCGAAACTGACAGAGATGCATACACATCACAACACACGCACACGTTTACCATCGAGGGGAGGGGCTTCTTCCACGCGTTTGAACAGCAGAGAACTCCATCAAACCTGGAAAAGAAACGGCATGTTCGTCACGGCGTTTATTTGATTTGATTTTAATGTCGGGCGCACGCCTCACCGAGGTCCAACACGAACATGTCGTCGTAGCACACGGGCGTGTCCCACCCGCCGAAGACGTAAATCTTTCCCTGCGGCATCACGCAGGCTGAGTGGCTGCAACGCAAAGCGGGACGGAATCGTTTTTCAAAACGGCCAAGGCGTGGCGAGACACGGACGGAGCGTCGGGCGGCCTTACCCCGAGCGAGGGGACGGCGCCTCGCCGATGACGATGGGCTGATACCAAATGGACAGCTGCGGGTCGAAGATGTACAAGGAGTCGCCGCAGCCGTCCGGCTCCGGGTTGGGCCGAGGGAAAACCCCTCCCAGCACGAAGAGCTCCCCGCGAAACAGGCTGCAGCTGTGGTAGGCCAGCGGGGGGACCTTCCCTTGGGCCTGGAATTGGCAGATTGAACAACACTAACGCATCATGCAAAATGCCATAGACGGGCTAACATAATGAGCATTCAAGTGGCAGTTATCACACTTTAAGCGGCGGAGACACAAACGGAAAAACAATTCTCACGTCAATTCTTTCGGGGTACAACAAATAATCGATTCATCGGCAATTCATCGGTTATGAAATCAATCGACTACTACTTTGATGAATGTTTTTGAGGAATTGAAAGGTGTTTAGCTAACATTACGGCGACGGCAAAACAATGAAACAAAGTTGATCTCGACCTCCACCATGGTCCACTTCCAGCTTTGCGTGTCCAGGATGTGGACGTCGTTGAACCACTTTTTGTTCTTGGAGCCGCCGAACACAAAGATGCGCTTGGAGTCCGGGTCGTAGACGGCCGTGTGGCCGATCCTGGCCTCGGGAGTGGGACCCTGCGCCAGCGTCTCGGCCGCCACCCAGGACAGGTCCTCTGTGGAGCGAGAAGGCGAAACGTCTTTTCCCAAAGAAGCAGATTTTCCCAAGCGTCCCGTTCATACGCGCGACCAACCTGTGCAGAGCTTCCACAAAGGATCTTTGCAGAATTGCATCCTGGCGCCTTGACCCCCAATCAAGATGGCCGTCTGGGCATCGATGGGGCACAGCATTTGACCCCAGCGACCCGACGGGCCTGACGGTGGCGCTGCTGGAACGTCACAGGAAATTTCGAGTGACGTTTAGTGTTGAACGAAACAAAAATCCCAAAAAGTGACACAACTCGGATTTCAAACTCATCTTATCGTCATGGCAACAAACAATTGAAAACACCACAGACGGGCTTGCTGCTTCGTTTCCCCGCGAGAAACGACTTCTTACTGCAGCTGACGAAGGACTTGTGACCATCTCTTTATTTTACAGCCCCTAATTTCTTATTTGCATTTTTCACTTTGCTTTATTTAATAACACGAGCGTATAGTTGTGACGACCGCTGCTGTTAGAATTCAGTTCTAATCAAGAATCTATTTGCACAACCTCACCTCCTTGACTTTTCGCTGCCTTGCCCCTGCCCGAAAAAAGCTTCTGCCTGCCTTTGGCGTGTCGTTGGACTTTGCGTGCAGGTGTGCTTTGCTGCGAGCTGCTGTTGGGACACATGTTCTCCTCCTCCGCCTCCTCCTCACCCGCCAGCATCTTGACATCCTTGCCCGTGTCGAGCACTCCGGAAGCAGCTCGCTTTCTCTTGCTCCTGCAGTTGAGCTCTCGGGCTGCAAGGGGAGCGGCGTCGTCATCCTGGGAGCAGCAAGAAGAATATGAGCTCTAGTAGTGTTTTTTCTACCGCATGTCGTCTACAGAGGTTGAGCAAAATAACAAGCCGGTAATGAAAAATGAGGGGGTAGAAAGTTCATATCAACTTAAGTATCCCCACTGTATGTTACCTTCGGCGTGTGTTCCTTGACGCCCAAAATGAGTGCCGGTTCAGACCAAGTGTCTTTTGCCTGAGGAAAAAAAAAATTCAATTCCTACCAGTAGGTGCTTGTGGTTTTATGACCTTTACTCATGAAAGCCATTCTTTTACCATCGGTCCTCCTTCCAGTGTAACGTTCAGGGTAGCACCACTTGTCCATGTCTCTTCTTCCCACTGCTCCCAAGACAGACATCTGTGGGATTGCCCAAATCATCAAAAGACTTACATAGAAGACATTTTAAAATTCTAGCAGGACATGATATAAAAATCGCATTTATATATAATAGGCTTGAACGATTTATCATTTTGCGACCGAAATCGTGATCTCAGACAACGCGATTTTGAGATCATCAAAGCCCTAAGTATCTTCTCTGTACATGTTAGTATTTTTCAAGCAGCTTTCCTTCGGCGTCTAACCTGTTATAAGGCGTCAGCTTCCCGATGGTGATGGGAGTCCGATGAGCGTCGCACAGGTCCGCGTTGACGCACACCCGCTCGCCCCAAGGTCCGCTGCTAAACAGCACCACCTGGCGGACGGTTGGCGGAACGGCAACAGAGACCCGCCGGTGCCCCTCCTCGCTGTTGTTCCCAAAAAAAAGGAAAGAAATTTGCAAACTTTCAAGTTTCAACCTTATAAAATCGACAACGTTTATTTTGGGAATGCTATTGAAGAAAATGGCGGAAAGGGCCTGTTCTGAATCGAGGTCTACGCCTACAGTAGGCACGGGAGAACCATTGTGAAATATTAAGCAGGCAAGTTAGTCGAAACCAATTTCAAGCAATATTGCTATTAATGTTTTTACAGTCTTCGACGTACCCGAGCAGTCGTTGAGGTGACGCATCAACGCCGAATACCGCATAAACTCCAAATTCCTCCATTTCTCTCCGCAGAATGTAAATTCATATATTTACTGCGGACTCCGTCTCCCGCCACCGATTCGTGTGTAGTCTCCGGTCGTTTCCACGTTTGCAGGGAAATTCATCGATTTGTCGTTTCTTGTGTCTGTGAGGGCGGTGTCTATTATGTTTTAGAAAGTGCACCGAAAACGCAGAATTTGTGTTTTCGTTTAATCGAGCGCTTCCAAAAGCATTTGGGCAGGGGAGTCGGACCAATCAACGGCCTGCATTCGTGCGCGCTGTCTGACGTCACCATGGTGCGTCCAGGAACATTTTGTCACCTCGAGACTGTTTTCTGATTGTTTGTTTATGTGTTATATTTACACATCTTATTACTTATTTACAAAAAAAATCCGTATCGTGCATAACTGGAAAAAAATTCTAGATGTCCCTATGATCAAAACCGCATGAATTATATGTTTAGTCATTATTATGTAGTAAACCTGGACAATGGCCGTGTTTGGAATTATTCATTCCTTGCTCCGTAATCTTTTTTTTTTTTTTTTTGCTCCGTAATTTTCATATCGGGCTAACTTCTTTTTCTTTTTTTTTACGTCTTGTTCTTTTTCCTGTTCTACTTATTCTTATTATTAATATATTAGACTATATTGCGCAATCATTTCTGTCGCAATGACATTGTATTTGTTTAAAGCGCAATGTATTTTAAATAATTAATACCTGCAAACTCAAGTGATGGGAAGTACGGAAGTATAAGTACTTCCTTATTATACAAGGTTATTTTTATGGTTTCTTTTGAAACAAGTAACTGCAGCCTACTTCTGCTTCAGTGCACATCGGGAGTACTTTTCCATCTCTGGCAAACATACAAACGAATTACGCTCAGGACATGAGGTGTGTCGTGTAGCGTTCAAGCTGTTCAACCACCTGCCTAATATCATAATGCCATGCAAATCTTTTTCTTGTCAGTCACGCATGTTTTAAGAAGCTATACCAACACACAAAGCAAAACTTTCTTCCCCCAGAAAGAGCACATGGTGAGATTTGCCTTTTTTGTTACACTCGTTTTGTTCTGTGATTGCACTGATTTGCAGGTTATCGTTCAAACGAGATCATCTCCAAATCATTTTTCTAGGCTTTTGACAGCATTCGCACCACAATGAATGGATCATCTTTCAGCATTTTGACCTCCGTAATCTATTTCTGGTCCAACTGCGATCCTTACGACGGTGAATCCGGAGGACCGTCTGCAGGTCTTGTCGTTCTCCACGCCACCTATGTGGTGGAGTTTGTCTTCAGCCTCCCGTCAAACATCTGGCTGGCCTGGCTCATTCTCAAGAGAAGGTTGTCAAATGCTCTCATTAGTGGATGATGAGGATGGAGGAGGGGGAAGCGGCAGCAAAACAGGCCACAATTCAGAATCTGCAAATTCTATTCTGGTGTACCATGACTTTTTTTTTTTATGTTGAAGGTCCAAAGTTGACGGCATCCTAAGTGCAGATATCCTCCCGTTCTCCTTGGCCCTCATCAAAGTGTCCTTTTATGCGATGGTGCCCGTGATGTTGGCCAATCACTACGTTTGGCGGGATGTTTGGCTGCTGGTCGTGACGACATTCTTGACCTCTGTATTCATCATGATGAAGCCGCTGCTCATGTGTCTGGTGTGCGTGGAGAGGTACTTGGCTGTGATCCGACCCTTGGACTTTCTACGGTAAAACCACTTCCTCGCTCATGTGCAAAGACATTGAAATCAGCGCTTGGTATTATCGCGTGACTTCATTTGATGTCTGTTTGCCGGCAGGTTGAAAGCCTTGCAGTACAAAAGGACAGCTCTTGCCATTTTATTCTGCCTGGACTTGTGTCTTGCCGTCTCTGCTCTTTTTCACCACTCCACCGTGGCAGCGTGTTCAGTCTTCCTTCCCATCATGGTCGTGGACACCTATTGCTGCGTGGCCGTACTCAAAGCCTTGAGAAAAAGTCCGCCAGGAGACAGACAGGAAGCGGACAAGGAGAAGAAGAGCGATGCGGTGGGAAATCGAGAGATGCGCGGCATAAAGAGGAAAGCCTTCAACACCATCCTGCTGGTCCAGGTTACGCTCACGATCAATTTCATCCCCATCATCGTCACCATTCCTATGCAGAATCGGGTCCCCGCTCAGGTCTTGAACTGTCAGTATATGGCCTTGGCTTTAGCTGCGGCCCTCAGCTGCGGTTATCTGGATCCGCTCGTCTACCTGTACAACGTCGTTCGGCACCACAAGAACACAAAGACCAAAATATGACCGTCTTCGTCAATCGATGGGCTTTTTCATTTCACGCTAAGGTCAAGTTGGTAGAACATTGCATGTGTGGGCAAATTTTACTCCTAATGTGCAAAAATGCTTTTAAACGTCCTTTGAATGTGTGGTTGCTTCACTGATGCCTACTCACATAGACTTCACCTACTTCAAATTAAGATTTAATACAGAAACACTAAAATGCCACGTTAAAAAAAGTAGTACACAGCAGCTGCAATTTTGGTCATACAGTAGAATCGAAACATTTACGACTTCTCCAAAAACGCAGCGCCTACGCATGCAAATGCAGAGCAACATTCATCAAAAAATGCAAACGATTGACAAGTGGCTTTGTGCTGCTTTGGTTGCATCACAGAATGCAAATTCTGCACGCTCTTGCAATCCATAACCTTATTTGAAGAGAGATTACATTTTTACATACCTCTGTGAAGGTAGTTGGAGATCTTATGTAGTGCGTTTTTATTTTATTTAATAAATTATTAAGTTTTATAATATATTTCAAATGAATTCATAGTTGTTGTAAAAATGTATCCTTTTATTTTATTTTTATTTTCTAATTTTCTTTTTATTGAAGAACAACATTTCCATTCCAAAATCCGACTAAAACTGAAAAGAAAAGTGTTGTCAAGAAGGAAAAAAAACAAGAACAAACAAAAAGGGATAAATAATAATAATGAAATAAAATAAAGATGATTGGGAGCATATCAAACCACATACTAATATTTTTTTGTGTCTGTTATGGCTCTATGACTATGTTATATAATGCCTTGACAAAACGTAAATGTTTTGAAATAAACCAACGTTCCATGAAAAATACGTTTTTCGTGCCGAAACGTTGTTACAGTAAGAGTTCCACATGCTGTACTTTATTCTTATATTTTATTTTTTATTTTTATTCTTACCTTTTATCACCGTTATCGATTTTGCCCAGGTTACGTCTTTACAAACTTCCCCGCACGCATTTGAACGCACCACCGCAAAGCATTTTGGGATTTGATGCCGGTCGCAAGCTTCTCGAAAGAACCGCAAAGATGATGGTGAGTCCGATACCTTCCACGCCGCTTATCGACGTTCAATCCGCGTCCATCGTCGTGTTTGGCGGCTTGGCTTTACACTTTACACAACTCGAGATGCAACAGCTTCGCGTTCTTGTTCGCGGGGAGACATTATTTCAGCAGATGGCGTCGTAAAACGTATAAAAAGATCGTTAGCACTTGATGGCTAGCAACTGTCAATGGGCGTTGCTGCGATGTTTCCCGTGATGAGAATAACGCGACAAATGAAACGATCGCAGTTGAAATGCAAACAACAGTGCCCCCCGCCCCCGTTTTTAAGAATGTCGTGATACTTGAGTCTTTTGTCCAGTCCGCGAGATTTGTTTGCGATGTAGTTCTTGGGTTAGCCGTTAGCCTTTGTATGGATTAAAGTTGCAGCATTAGCTCTGAGCAAACTTTCAAAAAAGAAGAATTGATTCTTTGATTAAAATGTGACTTTAAATCGAGCAACATACCAGTAGCACACAAAAATATGATCGTATGGGCCTGTTGTCATGTATCAAAGACAAAGAGTGGATGGTGCACAGGTTCATGGTGGTCCCCATTCTGCTTTTCCACAGCCCACACCAGTGATCGTGCTGAAGGAGGGGACAGACACGTCTCAAGGAATCCCCCAGCTCATCAGCAATATCAATGCCTGCCAGGTGTGCAAATATCTCCACTGTGGCATGCGTGTGTCCGTTGAGCTGAAGTAACCGTGCGTATCCTCTTAGGTTATATCTGAAGCTGTGCGGACAACCCTGGGGCCCAGAGGGATGGACAAACTCATGGTGGACAACCGAGGTGAGACGGACGGCGAAGGGAACGGCTTCAGGGTCGAGCCCCATGGCGCCGGCGTTAAAGGGTGCTTTGCGTTTTCCAGGTAAGGCCACGATTTCCAACGACGGGGCTACCATCCTGAAGCTGCTGGATGTGGTCCACCCTGCAGCCAAGACCCTGGTGGACATTGCCCGCTCTCAGGATGCTGAGGTCTTTATATATATCTCAAGCAGGAAGGCTCGCTAAATTCCAAAATTAACAGTTTTACATTTATGGTTGAATAAGATACCTTTCTATGTCAACAAGAAACAAAAATTTGATTTTTATGACAAAATAATGGATTTACAAATATCACTAGTGTAGCAATCTTCTATTTACCAAACTATTTGCATACTATTTAGTAGTGTGTGTGCGCGCATGCATCGTGTTATGTATAATGTGAATGTTCCTGAACTCAGGTCGGAGACGGCACCACCTCGGTCACACTGCTGGCCGCCGAGTTCCTGAAGCAGCTGAAGCCGTACGTGGAGGAGGGGCTCCACCCTCAGACCATCATCCGGGCATTCCGTACAGCAACCAATCTGGCTGTCAACAAGATCAAGGAGATTGCCGTTCCTGTGAAGAAAGGCGACAAACAGTGAGCACTCGCCTGCCCTTGAAATCCTGCTCAAACATTTTTTTTCTTACCAATATCGTGGTCTCCTCAGAGAGCAGCGGCAGTTGTTGGAGAAGTGTGCAGCCACGGCACTCAACTCCAAGCTGATTGCCGGTCAGAAGGATTTCTTCTCCAAGATGGTGGTGGACGCCGTCATGTCACTGGACGAGCTTCTGTCTCTTAAGATGATTGGCATCAAGAAGGTCCAGGGAGGTGGTCTTGAGGTGGGTTTCCTTTGTTTTCCCCCAGCAACGCAAACGCTTTGACTTTGGGCCTAGACGTGTCTTGTTTTCTCCCCACTCAGGATTCCCAGTTGATTTCCGGTGTCGCCTTCAAGAAGACCTTCTCCTACGCCGGCTTCGAGATGCAGCCCAAATGTTACGCCAATCCCAAAATTGCGCTGCTCAACATTGAGCTGGAGCTAAAAGCCGAGAAGGACAACGCGGAGGTTCGGGTGAAGTCCGTGGAGGTACGCAGACCACGCCGGACGCCAGATGGTCTTTTTCTTATTCGTCTGCCTCGCATCTGCAGGACTATCAGGCCATTGTGGATGCGGAGTGGAACATCCTTTACGACAAGTTGGAGAAGATCTACCAGTCGGGGGCCAAAGTGGTTCTGTCCAAGTTGCCCATCGGTGACGTGGCCACGCAGTACTTTGCGGACAGAGACTTGTTCTGTGCCGGCAGGGTCCAGGAGGAAGACTTGAAGAGGACCATGATGGTAGGACCCCAGAACTCCTAAAATGTTTTATCTTTACAGGGCAAAGTATTTCCGCAATATGAATGTGGGCTCATTGAGTTGGAGACAAACTATTATGTTGTATGGACGGCAACAAACTGATCAATCTGCCATTTCGTCAAGTGAATTTTTCTTCCTGTCACGATAAATCACTGTCATACAGGAACAAATATAATAGTTGGCAAATAATTTACAATGATTATGTCATTGTTGGAATCAGTACATAAGAATGATCTGAAGGAGACCACGTTGTGTCATGTGACATCCAGGCCTGCGGGGGCTCCATCCAGACTTCCGTGAGTAATCTGACAGACGACGTCCTGGGCCAGTGTGAGCTCTTCGAGGAGGTTCAAGTGGGAGGAGAAAGGTCAGATTGTTCGTCCTCTTAGTTTGTGTCGCGGCCGCCCGTCGGTGACAATTTGGATCTCCGTTGTAGGTACAACTTGTTCAAGGGTTGCCCCAAAGCCAAGACGTGCACCATCATCCTGCGGGGCGGAGCCGAGCAGTTCACCGAGGAGACGGAGCGCTCGCTGCATGACGCCATCATGATTGTGCGCAGAGCCATCAAGGTCGGAGAACACGAAAAGCAATTCCTGCTCGGTGAGAGAATCACTCCGAGGCTGAGTGTCCTTCCATTTGTCTTTTTGCAGAACGACTCCGTGGTTGCAGGCGGAGGCGCTGTGGAGATGGAGCTGTCCAAGTACTTGCGGTATTATTCCAGAACCATTCCGGGGAAGCAACAGCTGTTGATCGGCGCCTACGCCAAGGCCTTGGAGATCATCCCCAGGCAGCTGTGCGACAACGCCGGCTTCGACGCCACCAACATCCTGAACAAGCTGCGTGCGAAACACGCTCAGGTAGGAAGCCATCTGTATTTACGAAACAAAAGCATGTTTAAGTGGAATGGAAAAATCGGCAAAAGTGGAAAGTGCAGCGAGCTGACAAGTTACTTCCCACCACCGCGCAGGGCGGCATGTGGTACGGCGTGGACATCAACAACGAGGACATCGCCGATAACTTCGCCGCCTGCGTGTGGGAGCCGTCGATCGTTCGCATCAACGCGCTGACCGCGGCCTCGGAGGCGGCCTGCCTCATCCTGTCTGTGGACGAGACCATCAAGAACCCGCGCAGCTCCGTCGACGGACCCCCGGGAGGCGGAAGGGGCAGAGGTCGCGGAAGACCTCACGCCAATTAAGGACGCCATACTACTGCATTTGAATTACTTTGACGCTGACACACGCGCACGGCAAACAGCGGTTGTTACTTAAAAACACGGGTGTCAGCTCACGTTCTTTATTTGAAGACATTTATTTTTTTTCCCCCACCTGTGAGTTTCCGATTCATCTTGCCAAGCACCGCCTTCTTGTCGCAGGTCTGTCGTCATCCTCGGGGCCGGCTTCTTCATCTCGCGTTCTGTAACCGCTCATCTGGTTTTGATTTATGTGACAAACATCGAAGGAAAAGCACTGAAAGGTTCTGCGCCGTGTGCGTGTATTTATTGGACCATTCTTAGAAACAATAAATGCAGCTCTGAAATCAACTTACCGCTGTCTTGCGTGCGATACTTTCAACATTGGGACACGATCCAAAATGTGGTGCTGTTATGGCAAATAACTTGAAAACACTTAATTAAACCCGGAAAGTAAATCCATTTCCTCATGAATGGCTGACACTTTATTGAACTAAGACGTGGTTCTGCTACATTGGAGGGCAGGTGCTCGCATTTGGAGCTTCTTCCAGATTTTAGATCATTGATGGACGACAGCCATGTTGGACTGCGCTAGGTCGTGCGGCGGATTCAAATGAGGTAAAAGGATATTTTCAGTCCAGGTAAGAAAATAAGATCAAATTCAGGAAGATTGAATTTCCCCCAATTGAGTTTTTTTTCACACCAAATGTTTAAATTCAGTTCTTGGGACACCGTTGCACAACAAATGCTCATTATTGGATTCTATTTGGATTTCTTGCTCCTCAGTTTGACAGAAAATCAATGGAAGCCTTGACGGCACGTTTGGACATGACGTCCACGGCCGTCACTTTAATTTCGGTATCCCCAAACTGCATGGTGGCCCTGATCTCCCTCCTCCCCGGGCCTCCCGCTCCAGCTCCCGTCGCGGGCGGTAGTAGCGGCTCCGGCAGTTCCAACGTGACCATTCCGCACTTCCTGACGCCCGGGTCGGAAATGTACGTGACGTCGTCGGTGGCGCTGCAGTAGATGTTGATGACGATCTTCCTTTGGCACGGGCGTGCGGGCGTGTAGCTCCGGCGCACCACCTCGCCCAGAGCCACCGATTGGTCCACGGACACAAAGCGGTCCAGGATGTCGGTGCACCACTGCCGGTCGTCCTTGATGAGAAGCTTGTCCCGGGGGTGGCGCCCCTCCACGAAGCGGTTCAAGACGCCCACGCCGTATGTCAGCGGGCATCGACGCACTCGCACCTGTGAGGGACCAGACTTGAAATGAGATGATAAAATTGAAGAAAGTTGGACCGCACTTTCAATAATCCACGAGTTGGTCGGACGTTGTAATGTTTAGCGATCGAATGTTTGATTGTGTTTTGTTTTTCTGTGTCGGTGTTGGTGTGCTCACCACAGTGGGGTCCAGTCCAAACAGCACCGCCCCCTTCAGGATGGTCAAACCGACGTTGTGCGGGATGATGATGCGACAAGTGCGTCCGAGTGCTTTGTGGACGGCTTTCTGCAGCATGGGCGACTCGGCAAATCCGCCCACCAGGAAGAGGAAACGCGCGCCGCGCACCTCTGGCTTCGACATCAGCTCCTCTAGAACAGTGCAACAAAAAGTACAGAACAGCTTTTGAATGTGGGATTCAATCATTTAGTGAACATTTTTGGAATGTATTTTAAGTACTATATATTGTTGAAATCATATCATGCAATAAGTACAATTGCGAAGAATGTCAAATTGATGTGCTGTTTCTGGTGTGTGCGCTTTGGCCACCGGGGGGCAGTCCACATAACCATCCTTTCCATTTTCTTTTCCGCTTCTCCTCACCAGAGTGTGGGAGTGCTGGAGCCTATTCTAGCTGCTTTCCGGCACCCTGAACTGGTTGCCAGACAATCGCAGGGCACGCAAAGACGACCGACCACACACACTCACCTATGGTTAATTAAGAGTGTCCAATCAACCAGCATGCATGTTTTTGGAATGTGGGAGGAAACCGCAGCACCCGGAGAAAACTCACACAGGCACAGGGAGAACATGCAAACTCCACACAGGAAGGCCCGAGCCGGACTCAAACCTTTGCACTTCTGCACTGTGAGGCGGACTCGCTAATCAGTCGTTCACCGTGTCACCCCCGCGGTAAATACAAACATACAGATATTTATACTGTACATGGGGACGCGTTTAGTTTCTCAGTAAGCACTGGCCCCTAAAAATATAAAAAGTTGAGATCTGAAATTATTTGATTGATTTCTGAGTAAATCTGGGCAAAATTTGAAGCCAAAAATGACATTGGTTCCTTTTATATTTTCGACAATTAATTGGTAAATAATTAATGTGATTTGACAGTTGACATAATTACTAAAATGAGTATGCGTTGACGTCACCTGTTTTTGCATTACAAAAATCTGTTGTTTACTGCCATGGTGTCATTTTCTGAATTCTGACTTGATTTTCGCGTGAAACATGATTTGCATAATATAGAAGGCTATTGTATTAAAAAAGAAAGAATTTTGGATGGACCTCTCAAAAACGACAGCAGGAAAAAAAAAGTCGTTATCGGGTTTCTGCAAAATCAAAATACTTTAAAACCATTGGAACTTTCTTGGCACCAAAATGTGCGATTATTATTCATGTTCATTTTCTCACCAATGTGTCGGACAATATTGGCGATGGTGGGCTGGAAGAGTTCGTTCATGGCTTCCTGGCTAAGCCGCAGCATGCCCTGCGACGACCACTTGACGATGTTCATACTAGAACACACAAGAGTTGCAGTCAAGCGAGAACAAACTAAGCTAATAAATTCGCCCCTCTACTAATCTCCCCCTCGACTTTGGGAAGGTGATTCCGAAGTCGAGCACTCACTTGCTTCTCCTCAGAGCGGCCTCCACGCTCTGCCCCCTGTGTCTTTTGTAGAAGTCGATGAAGGAGAAGGGCAGCGAGATGTTGAGGGCGTTGGCCCTTCCGGGCGCCGCCGTCCGCTTCCTGGCCTCGAACGCGATGGTGAGGTCCACCCAGGCGGCCGGCCGCTTGGCTTTGAAGCTCCGGATGAAGTCGTCTCCGAAGATCTGGCTGAGCATGGACTCGAAGGCCAGGTCCACGCCAACGGCGCCGTGCGGACCGCCTGAGAAGAAGACAATCTGGCTATTATTTGTGCTTTCCATCATTGGTTCTATTTTGGTGTGGGCTTCTCATCAACAAAATATGGAGTCACTTTTCCCATTGCCAGTTGGAAAGTGGAAAGAACAAATCGAGATTGTGGAGTGACCCGTGGAAGTTTTTGCAATTTGCACCTGAGGCCTTGTACAGTTCTTTAAGCGTCCCCTGCGGCTGCTCGATTTGGTGGACCGTCAGATCCAGCGTTCCTCCTCCGCAGTCTGCGACAACGTACTTGTCACCTGCGGGACACGTTCGCAATCAGTTCGAATGCTACTTGAAATAAACAAACGAGGGATGAGAAAGCACCGATACCAATTATCGGAACCGAAAGATGCCCTCCGGTGGCCATTTTTACGATCAGGAACTAAACGGCAATCATGGTTGACGGAACGTTTTTCTAAGTAACCTTTCCAGAAGTATATGGATGGTTTAAGTTGATATTATTATTTGTGTGCTACGATCAACATTATGCGTTTATTTGCCAGCTCAATTTGGGTGCTACGATGACTTTCTGTATTTTGCAATTACATGGATCTACTTATTTTACAAATTTGCTATCCTTGTTTTCATGGACTGAGAAAAATCGAACATTATTATTATTCCGTGCATCCATAAAGTTTATTTTCTCCAGCTGGATGCAGTACAGGCAACATTCCGCTTTTTTTTTTTTTGCGTCTTTTCCGTATTCACCGTCTGGATGGTTGCATTTAATACATTTTTTTTTAGCTTTAATACATAATCCATCCTCCTCACAAGGGTTGCCTATCCCAGCAGTCTTTGTGCAGTAGGCGGTGTTCACCCTGGACTGGTTGCCAGCTTTAATACATTTCATAGTTATCATATTCTGAATCGGCAAAAAAAAAAAAAAGTCATATTCATCCGTATTTGCAATTGTGATAACATTTTCCGCTGTATCGCCCAATCCTATTTTCACACGCTTAACAGTTGAAACGATGATTTTGCTGCTTTTTGTCAGAAATAAACAAAAACACTTTCTTCAAATGGATCCGTCATTGCTTTATAAAAAGAAATATTATGCGTCAAAAGTAAAAGTGGTATCGGTTGCTTGGTATCGGCATCGATGAGTATCCAAGAGTTCAGAGTTTATATACTCGTGCTGGTATTGATCTGATAAAAAAAGTAACCTCCCAAAAAAAAAGAAAAAAAAAAACACTTTGGTTTTTTTTGCCTTTTTTGACCAGCATAAACAACCGTCAGGAATCTTAGATTACTGCGGTCTCTCCGTACCAGTGTTTATGATCTGTCTCACGATAAGACTGCTTTTGCTTCAGGTATGCTGAGTGCAGCAGAAAAAAAATAAGTGTGTGTGTGTGTGTGGACAGGAAGGGGGGCTGTGAGGGTCAACGGGGAGGGTGTGTGTGGTTCTGCTCAAGACATTTCATCGCAGCGTCGTGACTCACTTACTTTCCTATTTGACATCCCTTTCATTTGAACTGCTGCCATTTTGCTCCTCTGAGAGCGCCGATCATGTGGAAATGCCGTCTCACGACCAGCCAGCGGCAGGGCCAAAGTTCAAAATGTTCAATAAAACCCAAAGAAGGTGATGATGTAAATGGTACCGGTCTGCAGCTCGGACCACAGCTCGCCAGTTCCGCTCTCCACTATGAAGGTCCTGCTGTGTCGGGATCGCCTCAACTGCTCCCTGGCTGCGACACACCAAGACAACGAGGCACCACTCGGGCTGGCATTCATTCATTTAACAAGATGGCGATTTGCACATTTTTCACTCTCCATTCGGTCCACACACGCACGCGCACACACACACCATGCTGAGCAGATCCGTGCACAAGCAATGAGATGTCGAGATGATTAACAGTCGAGGACGATGTGGAATTACAACAATAAACATCCACTCTGTCTTCTGAGGGGAAACTGAATAAGGGAGAGGGTGTGTGTGTGTGTGTGTGTGTGTGTGTGTGTGTCCAGTCAGGTTTCACAGTGCGGCGTGTTTGTTTAAGTTCCCGCAGAACCCCCTCAGGTTTGCAGAGTTGGAGTAATAAAGACCAACATGCGATACGACTTTTGTCCTTTCACGTCACGTGTGTGGCCTCCATGTGTGAGCGTGTGCGTGATGCAAAACAAAGAAAAGGACAATGACATACAGCCCCCAAAAGTGTGGATGACAATCCAAATCTGGAAACAATTGACATCAAAACATTTGTGCACACGCGTGCGTACAAATGACGACTGGTGGAAGAATCGCTCGAGAGCGCAAACCTGTGACGAGGAGGCCGAGTGTGTGAGTGCGGCATATTATTAAAATCGACGACAACATCATAGAGGCAAGTGAAGGAAAAGAAATGAGAGTCAAAATGACATGGCGGGAAGGGGGTGAGATCATCGTTTGGCTGCATCTTGTTCCAATTACAATATCGTTGCGCGTGCGTGTGTGTGAGCTTGAATGGCGTCGCAGTGACTTGTAAGCGGAGCCGTGCAGTGAAGGGGGGCCGCAGTTTGGGTGAAATATTCTTATGCTGAATAACGCGTTCGGTTCCTATTTTCACATCTGCTTTGTCTTGCTCAAAACGAGAGCGACTCGAGCGCACGCGCACTCGTCGCTCTACCTTGTCTGAAGCTGGAATCGAAAGGTCGCGAGCCGTTCACGTCCACGCCGTTCGCCATGGGCTGCAGGCTCAGGTCGATCACCTGGTGGAGGCGGAGCTTGCGGCAGTAAATGGAGGCGGCCTCCGGTTCGAGAGCGATGAGGAGCTGCTCGGGACTGTCCCGGGACACCAGACCTGCCTGGAAGGACGAAGAATGACTTGAAAGTGCCTTTGGCGTCCTCATCACAATCCCGCCTACTGCCCGAAGAAGCGGTCCAGATAATGGATGGAAGGATGCAGCTGGTGGCACACCTGAAACCAACTGGTCACTCCCCCTCCCGCACTGATTGGCTGGCTAAGCTGGAGACGAGGGCCACCAATCAGGAAGGACCCACTGAGAAACAAATTTGCTCTAAAAAGGGGTGTGCAGGATTGACCAATATGCATTTTTAACATCTACTTCATAAAAACTTTTGGGGGGCGAGATCTCAAATGCACCGGATGATGACGAGAATCAGAGCAAATTGTAAGATCGCGTTGGAATGAAACGGAGGTCAACAAGAAGGAGGGCATGCTGAGTGAACTACACGCACGCACAGACAGAGAGCTGTGCAACATAAACATGTGTGAGCGTTCAAAAATAGGGTGAAAGGTGGTGCGGGGGAACTGAGGAGGAGCAGATGCAATTGGAGTGGCCTGTCCTGTACATACAGTAGGTGTGTTTGTGTATGTGGCTGAACGCAGGGCGGTGACTGCTCACAACTTCCCGTGTTTGTGTGCCGGTCTCGCTCATTGTTCTGCTGATGACATCATCACCACCAGGAAGTACGCGAGCGCACGCCCCAAAAAAAAAAGGCTCAGAACGTGCATCCACGTGCGTGCCGAGTAAACGCAGGTGTAGGCGGCGCTAGTAAGGTCCACTCCAAAAAGGCGGGGCGGTACCGTTCGCGCCACTAACCAGGTAGGCGGCCTCCCTCATGAACTGTTTGGCCGGTTGTCGCCACACGGCAGGGACGGTGATCACCCATCTGATCTCGTCCCCCTCCAGCGTGGAGGACGTCTGCTCCTTCACCTCCTAAAACAAAGACGGGGTCAGCTTCCTTTGCCTGCGCATATGAGCGCGTGCGGTACCTTGAGGGCGTGCTCCCTGAAGAAGCGCAGGGCGTGAGCGAAAACCTCCATGGCTGGCACTCGCCGGCCGTTGACCGCCTCCAGCTCCGTCTCCATCGTGAGATCCTGCGACAAGCACACACTTGAAATATGTGCGTGCGTGACTTGGAGTTAACAGAACAGGTGTGATACATACCTGACAGGAAAACTTGATTTGTACTTTCAGTGCATTTCAGAGAGCTTCTCCGCCATTTTGAAGCTTCATTTTGTACACTTTTTTTTTTTTTTAAATCAAATTTGGCACAATTGTTAAAAACACTTCTGACTTCACAGCAGAGCTCCGGACGTGAGCGACACGAAATTCTTGTCATTTGACTGGCAAAATATTTGTATTGACCGACCGATTCCAACTATGTTTTCATACCTGAAAATTATCGCCGTCTTTTGAAAGAAATTTGAAAGAATCAGATGATCAAAATCGCCATCTGATTGGTTAACCTGACTGCCAACAGTGAGGTTCTAAAATTTGGTTTTACTCACTACGGAAAACTGGCGTGAGCCATGTCGTCTTCAAAAAACAAAAAAAAACACGAGGCAACCTGCAGATGACTACAATTGGGGACATATTTCCGGTTCCGGCGCCGCGCGAGTGGCTGCCTGTTTACAGCAGCGTGGCTCACTATTGAGCCTTTTTCGTGTGTTTTCTATATCTTTGCTGCTGTAACACTTCAAATTTCCCCATTGTGGGACTAATAAAGGACATCTTTATCTTTATCTTTATCTTTATATACGATACCAGGTTGAACTTTGTTCCAAACAGGCGGAGGCACCGCAAAAAAAGATCATTGAGTGTTGAGCATCATGAAATTTCTCTAATTTTGTGGTTGCAAAACTTTTATTTTTGTCTTAAACTTTCCTCTTGATCTCATCTGGACTTAGACTTGAACTCGGACCTTCTGGACTCTGACTTGACTTAAAGTTGGACTTGACTACAGTCCTGCCTTACCAGAACTTGAAGTGAAAGACCCGAATTGGTACTTTTATCTGTCGCGTACTTTTGCCACTTCCGCACCGACAGTTTGTCTAAAGTGCGCTTACACAAGTGCTGTGGATCTTCATCTTGAACTTATCAAAGTAGAGCCAGTGCCGGGCCTCGTCCGGATCCAGGTCGTGGTAAAAGTCCCGTGCCGCGAACCCGAAACTGTGGAAGCGCAGGTCGGGGGTCAGCAGCAGACACGTGGGGCTCTTCTGATTGGCCACGCCAGGGTCGCCGCCCTCCCAGCGCCTGCACGCAACAAATTGTAAAAAAAAAAAAAAAAAGTCATTTAGGATAGAATGGATTCATGGCGAGGAGGCGGCTTACTTCATCATGTGTATGGCTTCTGAGTCCTCAGTGAAGCTGAAAGCGTAACCGCTCGAGGTGGTGCCAAAGTCTATTGCCACGACAACAGAGAATGGACAAGCCATGCGTGGTCTGGCCTCCACCCTCTAAGGACCAAAAGCAGAAATTCACAAATGACGAATGCGATGTAAGCAATGCGATCAAAGTTTACAATTTTGCAGCAATCAAAAACACGTCAAGCGTTATTTATTGCGTGTGTCCTTACCGGTGAGGGTGACGGCGTGAGCGGTGCGATGCTGCACTCATTTCTCCAACTGGCTGATGACGAGGGAACTGATAAACTGTCACCTATGAAGACGAGAACAGATGAGGAGATTCTGTGTCGGAGTCGGATGCCCGGAAAAAGCTGCACTTTGGGAAAGTCCACTGAAACGGTGAGTGGAAAGTCTTATCGCCGGGGAAAAAAAGAAGGCTGACGCGCATTGCTAAATGTATTGCACCACTTCTTCTCCCTTCTCATTAGCACTTTAGCGTGTCAACACACTTGGCTTGAGATGCGGGACGAAATGAGAAGAAATGACTGGAATGTCTTGGGAATGCCAAGCGAATAATCAAAGAGGGGCGAAGCACACGCAGAGGTCAGCGTGTGTTCACATCCTCAAAGATAAAGCGTGTCGCCGTTGCCATAACAACATGGCCATAGAAATGTATCTCACCTGACAGTGGAAGGCTGCCGGCGTCCGGCTGCTCCGCGTCAGCCATCTTTGCAGGTGCCACCACCTGGGACGAAGACAAGACAAAGTCATGTCATATTACTTTGGACTATGATATAAGACAATTTTATTTCTCGAGCGCATTTCACAACAAAGCGCTTTTCATATGCCGTCATCTAAATTAGCAGGTAATGAGAACGCAAATTAAAACACATTTACAATAGATACCAGAAGAACAGCAGAACAGTGACAGCCTCATGTTGAGTCGAAAGCGAAAGAATAAAAATGTGTCTTCAAACGGGTTTTAAAAATGGACAGCGACACATCGATTTGACTGAAACCGAGGGTCAACAAGTATACCGAAGACAGCAAGAGCCCCAAAACGGAACCTTGTGGCATACCGTCCGTGGTATGGCGCAAAAGGTTCGATTCCCGCCTTGCACAAGGGCACTTTCAGCTGTAATTAACCGCTCGCGAGAAAATGTCTTCAAGTATGCAAGATTACATGACATGTGAACGATGCAACACTTTCACTGCACCATTGTTTACAAACAAAACTCTGACGAAGTGAAAATCTGCAATCACTCACAGTGCACCGACTTGTCTTTCAAAAACATGCATTCGGTGAAAGATGACTGCAACAAAATGAACGCAAATGTCATTTTCAAAACTCACCCTCTTGAGTGGGGGGGCGGGGGGGGCTGCAACCACAAGTTTTCGCGCCCCTCACGAGTGAGGGTGCCTTTCTTCGAATCCAAAACTGTCGAAGAGTTTCTTCCTGTAACAAAAGGGCCACTTTTTTTTCCCCTGAAGGGGGGTGGAGACGTTCACTGAGTGCAGCCTCAAACTCGCTTCTCTCCGCTCTGTACTGGAGTGGTGAAGCACGCTCGAGCAACAGGAATGGGAGGACTGTGACAGCGCAGGGGAGGGGATTTACCTACATTTGTGTGTGTGTGTGTGTGTGAGAGAGGGACGGAGACTGAGGGTGCTTTCTTGTTGAGCGCAGGGGCGGATGTATCGCATATCACATCATATCGTTTCGCCTTCTTTGCATTATCGGCCCTTCCTCCGTTTAATTTCTTCTTCCTGTCATCGTTTTTGCTTCTCATTCCATTGATGCTTCAATGAGGATGAACGCGCTGTTGTTTTCATTCTCATTTCTCGACTCCAATTGTGTTTGCAAAATACATTAGCTGGCCAGAACACGCACGCACACACACAACAGAGTAATTCAATTTCAAAATCTGGAAGCCATTACCTGGCATGTATCCCCTCACTGCCCCAAATCCAAGAGGCCCCGATACGGACCCCTGCCATCACGTTGCTTTTCTTTCGAGTTTATGTCGCCTGTTCTCTACTATGCCTTTGTGAATGTCTTTTAATCGTGTGTTTGACGTGTTTTAGCAGATGAAACACGAGCTGCCGGCCAGCTTCGAGACACAAAAACATAAAACAGATGCCAAACAGCTCTGGATATCTGTGTTGCACCTTGGAGATCGGCCGGGAAGCCAAACATAGGAAGTGATGGAGTCAGGTGACAGGAAGGGACCCATGTCCAGCAATCCTCTCATGAATTCCACATTATCTTTGGGACCCTGGAAGTCCTGAGCAAACCGAGGCACACCCCTAATACACACACATGCACACCCATTCAGATACAGTGAAGCCACTAACACGTTACTAACGTTACTATTCTCAATGAAATAATTTGACGAATGTTACTTTGCAAGGTCATAAATCATTTCTGTATAACAATGAAAAAATGATGACAAGAAGATCACAGAAACTAACCGTCACTCAACCTTTACCAGTGAGTGTTTTTTTTTGACAACATTTAAATAGGAATCACACATTTTTCAATCATGGTTTTCCCTCATGCGTGTATGTGGAACAAAATGAAAAATTAACAAACAAAATAAAGGAGGAGCCCTCATTCCGAGATAAAGACAGACAACACACAACTATATGTTATAGAACACATAAGAATGGGGCTCTACAGTGGGAGTGGGAGCCAACCGCATGGAAAATAACAACGGAGGAAGGAGAGAGATTTGCGTTTTCAAGTTGGAAATGCAGTCACTAATTTGTGCCAGCAGGATAAAATAATAAGGTATGATGAACACTCTGTGCTGTTGATGAAGTGAAAAGGGAATTACAAGTGGCAAAATTACCCAATTTTCACACTCTATGTTGTGGGGCAGTTCAAGTCAGAAATAAAACAGGTCATGTTACCAAAATACGGTTTGTTCATCAACAATCAAGCAGTAACTCTGACGCCCGTGCTAGCATCAGGTGGGTCACGGGAGATGTGAAAGTGATGTGAAAGTACGTGACAGGCCCACTCATTAAACAATCTCACTCTGAATCACGGTCGCCCCCTACTGTATAGTTTAGGCACTGCATCTACATAGAAGATGAAATGCAGATGTTTCCTGAGCTGAGCACCACTGGGATTCAAACCCATGACCGTGTGACTGCAAAGCAACCGCGCAAACCACGACTTCACTTGTCAAAATGAACTTGCAACTATTTTCTATTTTTAGCAGATGGGAAAATAAACCATAACAACGTTAACTACATAAATTAAAATGAAATTAATGAGTGGCGTTAAGTGGGGCAATAGCTGCTATGTAAACATTCACTTTGTCAAATATTAACAAGCCACATTGATTAAAAATAGCACAGCAAGAACATAGTGTAATTTTGTTTACTTATGTGAATGGGCAGGGGCGGGGCAAGTGGGGTTAATGACCAATAGTATTGCGTCAATGAGCTGATTGACGTCCCTTTGACCAATAGGCGGAACATTCAGCAGGACAAACGAGACACGGCACAAGGCAGAAGGCTGCGGTGACTGTATCTTGCTTAAAGGCCAACAAACTGTCATAGAAGACACGTGTTTAAAAAAAAAAAAAAACTTGGAAGTTAACACGGCGTGACATTCGGCCGCGAAGACGATCGTTTGTTCCAGCGGATTCGTGCCCTGTTTACGCCTCAAGTTGTTCGGTGAGTCCGTTGTGTCTGCTGTGAGAAGTTCGCCACAAGAAGACAATAGTAAAGAGCGAATCTGGCTCTTCGTGGTATAGAAGAACTACTTCCCTCCTCTGATTGCATAGAAAGACTTTTTAGGACAATTCCCAACAAGTCAACATGTGGCAGCTTCCCCTGCGCATAAATGTCCTGATATGGCTGGTCGTTTGTTACGTCTGCAGTACTGATCATTCACAAGTCAAAAGAAATGTTATTTACGGGCTATTTGGTGATGCTAGCGGTTTTACGAAGCCACGCAGGCATTTGTTTTTGGTGTAATGCCACGTTCCCGATACCTCGGAATTTTGGCTAGTATGGCGTCACAAACGAGCCGTAAAGTGAACAAACGGGCAATCCAATCCGTTTTAAGAAAACGATCACTCTTATCGACAATCGACATCACGGACATTATAAACCCGGTCTAAATAAAGACATCAATTATCGCACCATCACAGCCATGAAAGTCTTGTGACAACTCTAGGCATCACTGGAGCTTATTGGTGTTACGTCACTCACGCGTGAGCGCGGTTCGGCTCTAAGTTTGTAAATGTATGTTTATTGTTTATTTTAATTTAAACCGTTTTTTATATACGTGCAAAAAAACATAACCTGGACTTATTTTAAACGCGACGTTCTTGTTCCGTTCCCCCAGGGGAAAACACGAGAATTACGACTTTAAAATAGAACTTGAATGCAGCACAAAGACAGCGAAGACGGCATGTTGTTTGTTCGCATGCTTGCATTCAATGCCCTTTCTTGATTCCGTATTCATAAAAAATAACTCGATATTTTGCTTTGTGGCAGGACTTAACCCAGTTTGGGTAAACAAAACAGACTAAAAATGGCCACTAGTCAAAACGACCACAATGACAGTAATAAAAAAAGTGCGAATATCCATTTTCACGAAGCACGTCAACTCAATACAGATCACGTGACCACCCCAGTTTGCTCGCGCTAGCAAGGCGGCTAACAAGATTTAGCTAACTCGCGCACCATTGCTTCGCTGCACTGAAATCCCGACGGAAGCAACCCGCAACGCTCAGCGACAGAACCGACGTTTGTGTCACGTCACACTTAAAATCGCACTCGGAGAGCACGATGCCAGGTAACCCGAGGCCAGCAAAATGTCGAGGCGCAATGCTTTTTGCCTTTGTCCGCGAAAAGCGACTGCAATCCCGTAGCGCTACCTTGTTTTTGTTGACCTGTCTCGGTGATGCTGCCATGCTGTTAGCATCGCGCTAACACGTAGCGGATCTCTCGTCTTTTGTTTGCCGCGCACAGCGATCAACTTTGGCCTCGACTTGTTTGGAGGTGCAGTGACGTTGTGTTGATTGTGCCGTGTGTGTTTGAGCAGCCGCGCGCAATAGTTTGGAGCCAGCCTTTTGTTGTTGGTGGGATGGCGGCCGTCTTTCGGCCTGCTCGTTGACAGCGCCGCTCTGCGTCTATTTGCAGTTAGCCTCTTAGCACCCTCCGGCTAAGACGACGGTGCAATCCCTTTGCCAACTTTGCAGGTAGGCCCGTGCGAGCACCTGCTTTAGCCCGTTAGCTGTGTGCAGATGCTAACAGGCTCGAAGCCACGACGACGTCCGCGTTACATAACCTGTTATGAAGCCGTGGATGCTATACGCGGCGAAGACGTCGGTTATTTATCACTTGAACGCCTCACAAGACACCACTGTGGCCTTATTTTTAATTGTGTTCAGCATTTTATTTTGGTACGCAATGTGCATCATTGCGGCAAGCAGTCTGACTCCTACCAGTGGTTCTGGTACACCTCCGAATGTAGTCTTTCCAAACCTTTGTTGAGCCAGGGAATGTTTTACATTGAAAATGTCTCATATACTTAAAATAAACCTTCTGTAGCCTAGAAGAGGAGCATTAAAATGTTTTACCCGCCACCATATGTCGCTGCCATGGATAGATAAACAATTATAAAATCTTATGAGATCCAAAATTAAAAAAATATACATTTGTTTCACAATATGCAAAACAGTTTTTGTACAACAGCAGCTAGATGTACCTTGAAGTCGCACACCGTTCACATGTTTCTTCTTATCTGGCAACTCTGTAGGGTGGAGCATATTGTCATGTTAAAAAAAAAATGGCTATAATGATATTTCACGCTTCATTTTTACAACCTTGACTGTCATCCATCCTCCCATGCAGAGCCGGCTGAGATGAGCGGTCCGGAGGTGGCCAAGACACCGGGAGGAGGCGCGCCAGGGAAGGAGGGCAAAGAACCGGTGGCTAACGGGCATGCGGGCGACACCAACGATGCCAACCCCTTTGCGGAATACATGTGGATGGAGAATGAGGAGGAGTATAACAGACAGGTTTGTACGAAGTGTATTTGTATGGGGAAAAAAAAGTACCACTGACAGTTTCTGCAAATCTAATTTAATGCAACTTAAAACTAATTTAATGCCCACGTCGTCCTGCATATACACACATACATATGTGCGTATATCAAGGACTTCTGCCCATTTTTGGCAGTTGGCCGTTACAAGTAGTCCCCATAATCATTTTAATTATTTTTGTACGACCTTATTTAGTTGAATTTTTTTTACTGATGTCGCATTGCGATTAGTGATGCGGCTTTCCTGCAAAAGAGCTCGAAATAACAACAATGGTGTTAAATGGGCTATCTTCTTGAGTTGCTGAATAAAAATGTGCTTTGAGTCTAAAGAGCAAGTGACTGGGGTCACTCCAAGTGACAAGCCAGACATACACTTGCTTCTCGGCTCTCACTTGATTTTTAACGAGCTGCAAAACCACCGTGATGTCCTCCGTACAGGTGGAAGAGGAGCTGCTGGAGCAGGACTTCCTGGACCGCTGCTTTCAGGAGATGCTGGAGGAAGAGGACCAACACTGGTTCATCCCATCGCGTGATCTCAACAATCAGGGGGTGGAGCAACTGCAGCAGCAGCTCAACGGCCTGTCTGTCAGCGAACACCACAACAATCTGGAGGAAGTGGCGGTGAGCAGAAGAAGAAGCAGCAACGCGGACAACATCCGACAGTCTGCAATTGTTAATGTTCCTCCCTTCTTTTGTGCAGAGGAAGAGCATTTTGAACCCCGAAGCGAAGGAGTTTGTCCCTGGGAAGAAATACTAGGAGTCCCCCTCACCCCCATGGAGCCTTCACACACGTGCACACACACACACACACACACACACACACACACACACGTCTTCACATACTCTCAGAGACTCTGGCGGCCATGAGTGAGCACACTGATTCTTACACACACTTGAAGTACCACTGTGTGGTTAGGCCCAGTTGGGGGGTGGGGGGATAATTTCTTCATTTTTTTTTTTCTCTCCCCATTTCTTTTTATTTCCTGTTTGTTTCTTGTAAACCGAGTGACATTTTGGAGCGGAGTGTTAACATGTCCAGCCCAATCGCGGGCGCCAGTGCATCGCTGCACTTCTGAATACACGTCAAGGCTTCACAGAGCACGCAGACGCCCACCGACGTCCCCCGGGAAATGAGGCAGCTACCACGGAGCGATGCCAGACTCGACAACTTGAACCCCCCCCACCCCAAAGTGTAACAAACTTGAAAATTGACCTCATGTACATTTTGTGTTTCATCAAATTGGGGGATCAAAGCTGAAAACGAGGTTGAAGGTTTCCATATCAGTGAGGTGACTTGTACTTGTACTTTTGGGGGAACGCAGCGGGCGTCTCGCTCCTCTGTCCGGCTATCATAGACCGATCCGTTCACGCCTGTGATGTCACGAGACCCTTGTGATGTCACAGAGCCTGCAAATTAGCGGGATGCCGCACATGTACGCAATAACGCCGATCCAAAGCAAATACTCGTATTTGGGGTGGAACGCAGACCTTGCGTATTTGTTCAGCATTGCAACATACGTGTCCATACTCGCATCAGGTTATGAAATAGCCTCTCCTCCAGTTTGCGTTTTGTCCTTCTCATGCTGTTTCGAGGACGGGAGGTGTTTTGTGTCTACTGGGTACAGTAACCCGGGGTGTCCGCTCAGTCCTGTAACGTGGGGAGGAGATGTGTAGGGGCATATTGTCACTGTCATCATCCGCCTGGTTTAAACGCCGTTAAGTGGTGGACTGCATGGCCTCTTGTATGATCGCTTGTCATTTTGTATGAGGAAGTTCTACTCATGAACCCGATTCGTCACGAGTCATAGGAAAACGTTGCCTAGGTAAAAATGTCCAATCAGGTTCATTTCTCAGTTTTTTTCCCCTGTGTAATTAACATGACTGTTATTAAGGGGTAGAAACATTTCACTTTAAATGTCAAGTTGAGTTCATTTGGACGTCGGCTCAAAGCAGAACTTCCTCATGTGGCGTGACACCCCGGTGAAGCTAATAGGAATGTTTGCCAGGTGGGTTGTGCAACGTAAAAATCATTTTTGGGTGATTTTGTTTCAAGTTAGTTGACAGAAGCCGTAAAAGTAAAGAGGTCCAAAGACACAGAGTATTAATTTCAATAAAAATAATGAATAAAGTTATTAAAGGCAAATGCGTTTGGTGTTTTCTTCAACATGACAAGAACCAAGAATGGAGTCTGTTGCATTGGAATTTACTAATAAAAAATAAAGCTTCAAGTATACAGACGTCAAAAACAGTAAAGCGATGGATTAGCTTTTGTGTTTAGCATCATGCATGCGCACAACACAGCTGAGTGGCCTGCAGATGAGCACCGTTGCACAATCATTGGCCACATTTAGAGGAATCATGAGTGGAATTTTCTTAAACGAGTCGCCCGTCTGGATTCTTTGAGCTCGCAATATCGTATCAACTTAATAGATCAAAACGTGTTCTTACTGTCAACGTGGACGACATCGCGTGCTCGCTGCTTTCTATCGCAGGAGTGCCGGTAGAAGACGCTGACATTGGCTGCGTAGTCCATCTTTAAAAGTGCGCCCAAACTCCGAGCGCCGAGACTTGCGCCTCCCAGCGCTGACGACTGTTTCAACAACAGGAGGCTGTAGCCGTGGAAACGGGCCCGGAACTCATCAGATGACGCCACCTCATCCAGGACCTCAATGAAGCCTGGAAAAGGCACGAAGCTACTCTTGATGAGGAGGCCAAAGGGCAACGTTGAAAGATGTTGGATACTAACTCTGTTTCAGAAGTTCCCAGCTCTTCCACACGGAGCCCACGCACAGGATGGGCAGGCCCAGGTCACCGTTGAGTAAAGGCTGAGAGAGGGAGGCGCTAATGAAGGAAATCGTTGATGATGCAACGCAACGTGTGTGTTCGTCACCTCCTGTGCTGCAGGTAGGACGGCTCGCACGTGATTGGCAAGGACCCGACCCGCTTGAGAGAACACATACTGACACAGAGCATCCCCAGCCACTGCACCTTTGGAAAACAACCAAATATTTGTCATTTCATTAAATATATTTCCATTTTTGTGACTTAAATCAGATCTTACGATGGCCTCCTCACAATTTTCTCGTGACTCATTGCTTACCTTCAGCCAGCTTCTGACAGAAACCGGCAAAGTGTGACTTCTGGAAGTTTCTGTACAGGTGCGGCAGCATTCCCATTAGGTCAGACACCTACGAAGAATTCCTCATGATTAGTAACCCGCTTTTGTATTTTAGAAACCAACAACGTTTGGCTGATCTGGATCAGATCTCACCACAAAATACTCCTCCATGGCTTTTCTCACGTGGGTGACATCATGAGGAGGCGTGGCCAGATTGTCTCTGGCGTCAAACACGGTCTTGACAGCTAAATGAGCAATCCAGAACGCTGAGGATAACAGGTTCAGAGAATTAAGAGACCGATCACCTCCAATGCTTACTGCACAGTACATAAATAAAAAGAAGAGCTGCAGGATATTGGGAAAACATGCTATATGCGATGTGGGTGTTGAATATAGTGAGATCAATATTATTGCAATATTTAACATGCACCTAAAGAAATAACATCTTATTACATCATGAAAGAAATTTTTTTTTTTTAAATGCAGCAAAATAAGTGAGCTCAATGTATTCTTATTTAATTGTAATTACCCAAGATAATGTTAATGCATTTGACTGGTCAAATGCTGATAAAAGCATATCATTCTAAAAGAAAATGATTGCATGTCTTTGCAAAATGAATATTGTACCACAATATAAATATTTTTTCGATATATTGTGCAGCCCGGATAAAAAGTGTCTCAAAAGTCACCGTACGCTTCATTTTTTCTATTTAGTTTTCACTTATCATTCGAATAGATGTGGGGCCATCAGCATTTAATAGTTTAGGCTTTAGTTTTTTGTTTTTGTAAGCGAGCTTTGACCCATTGACAATGCTATCTTACGAAACATTTGCTGTCAGCTCAGCACCAGTTTGAAAAGCGTCGCCGTCATGAGACTGCTCAAACACATAGTGAACACTATCCATGGTAAGTTTCTTAAAGCAGGATCTGTTTTTGACAAACCACGCAAAAGGAAAGCCTAATGAAAAGACTCAATTCTAAAAGCAGACGTTCATGCAAATCCAGAAAAAAAGCCTCTCAGGAAACATTCAGAGGCTGAACTTCTTACCAGACCCTTCATCGCCCATCATGTGACCCCAGCCTCCACAGCCAATCTGGGACCCGTCTGGATTAACTAATTTGCAATTGGAGCCAGTCCCTGAGATCAAGACAACGCCACCTGGTGAGAAAAGTCAAACCTTCACACTCCAGTTGTAACCTTGAATGCAGCTGATCTAATCAAGCAGTAAAGCTGACAGCGATAAAGCCACACCCCAAAAAGCGTAACGTATCAAGCCTGTTTTGATAAATGCGTATAAAGTTTCGTTGTGTTTTCTTACCGCGATCACTCGCAGTGGCCATGGCACCGATCGCATCAGTCGTGATGAAATAATGTTGGCTAAGATTAGGAAAACGGCCTTTCATGACAGCAATCAGTTTGTCGATGGCATCCTTCTGCTCGCCGCCACTCAGAGACATGCCCTGCAAGCACAAACACACTTTTTTAAAATAAATAAATCACACTCTGTTTTGTGGAAAAAGATCATTTGACCGACCAGCAAGCGCAGTGGCATGTTTGGATCAAGTCCTGCCTCCACCTTGGCTCTCTGGACCATATCGTTGATTCTTTCGATACATTTGTCCATCCCCACCAACTGCACAAACACACGTTACGTTAATCAATCAATTGTAATGCATCCAAAACGAATAAGGATGTTTTGAGCTCACCCAGTGGTTGGTGGAGGGCCCCTCAGTCTCTGCGAGGATTCTTCCATCTTCTGTCACCAGCACCGACTTGGAATGGGTTCCTCCACTACAAATGGTCAGGAGTTACTCACTTTCGTTTCTTATCATTCGAAACCTAACTCAATACTGCAGATCGTGCCAAAGACGATGACAAAGCAGTGACAACAGAGGAAACTTACCCACGTCTTTAGTGATCAGGATATTAATCACAGAAACAAAACTACGCGCTTACTATTGACAAGAAGAACATTTTTCAAGTGCTAAAAGTGTAGTTGGACATGTTTTCGTTTTAAATCTCACCCTTCTACGCCGCCGAACACGGATGCCATGGTCCACTTCCTGTTTGTCTCCTCATGACTGCGACGATCTCGTGAGACCAAAGAACTGGTCTGTACCTTGCAATGCTCACAAACGACCAATAGGTGGCAGCATTGCGCAGACAAAATTAAATCAACGCGGCGCGTGACGTTAAACAATTAAATTGCACTGTAAAGGTCAAAGACACCCATCTTTTAGAGATCCTAACAAATAAAGCACACCACATTGTAAAATTATTTCAGATGTTTATGTGTCTAAATGAATTTGAGTGGGTTTTTTTTTTAAGTGATTTCTTTTAATTTATGTTTTCCCCGACTGGTTGGATGCCCCTACTTTCCATGTCGTGATAAATGATGAGGGTTCACACTGCTTGTTTTGGGTTGGAATCAGGCACAAACGCTGAAAGCCAACACGAGGCATCTGCAGCCCATTAAAAAGTGATTCTCGCTACCCCAGCCAGAGTCGGCGAACCCCCCCCCCCTGCAACTTTGCTTGAAATCATCACATGGGAAAGAAATGTCTCGAGTGAAAAAGCACCTTTATTTTTTAGTCGTATTGTTGTTTTTCAGCGTGAACACCTTAAGGTGAACAACAAGGCGTGTTAAGTGTGCCGTGACTGAGAGAAAAAGAGACGTTACGCAATGGTGAGGAGGTGGGCGAAGAGGCAAGGTAAGTTAAGCGAGAGAGCAAAAGCGGATATGAAGTACGGAACCTTCAAAATAAAACAATCGCGCTCAGGTTGTTCCCCCAACCTTCATTGAGCATGGCACCTATTTTTCGGAGAAAAATTACATGCACACTGTCAATAAAAAAACCCGCAAATAAACAAACAAACGAAAAAAAACAACAATTTCTGTCTCAAATGACCGACAAATTGACTTATACTTGTAAAAACAATTATTCTAATGTAAGAGCAACTCATGGTCTGTCATTATATGTCATCAAAAAATAATAATGTCAGGAGAAATTAATTGAAACTGGATCATTTCTAATATCGCTTTGGTTTTAATCAGACCTTTATACTGAAAGGTTAAGAGGAAGATTGGTTTTTTTGATGCCAGATTTCCAACAGCCCAATCTCATAGCAGCCGTCAGATGCGTCAAGTAGAGGACTAACTTACGGTCAACGTTTCGGAGCCTTTTGATCCCTGACGGGACCACCCGGTATTCGGTTGAACATTTTTATTTCTTTGAGCCATGCCGCTTTGCACCGCGCCCCACGGCAACCGTTTTTGCCCTTTCACGGCCGAGCAGCGGAAGTGAGAGAAGCGGGGAAGTTGTTAGGGGATGTAGAGGCGTGGGGGGCGGGGGGGAGAAAAAGAACAACAAACTCAAGAGGATTTTTTTTTTTTGCTGCTGCTGTCAAGTTCAAGTCAAATTTGTGCTACCCGGAGGGGATAGTCCCTGGAGGCCGGGGGCATGGACACCCACGTTAAGGAGGGGCAACTTTATGTGCAGCATCAAAAGTTTGGCAAGGTAAAAATTTGCTGTTCTTATGATAGTCAGACACCAATAAAGCCTAACACACTTTAGCCAAATATTACAAATAAAAACAATTTATTCTCAGGATATTCTAAAGTAGTTAATTAGCATGCTATTTTACCATTCTTTGATTTGAAGAAAGTCCTTGCTCTGAATTTGGCTGATAACAAATAAATGAAAAAAAAAGCACATTTGCAGCTGGCCTTGTGATGAGCAAAATTTGCTGTGTGAGCCACACACGACAGTCACTTTTTTTTGTAACCTTTGCTCATTCTATTTTTAACAAAACTGCCTTTTATCAGGAAGTGACACCATTCTGACAGTGTGAGGCACCGTGGACACTCATCACTTGTGGTTCAGGCTTGGGCCTCCATGCAAACTTGTGTTTGCTCTTAACGCACCGCTAGATAAGAACGCATCTCCTCGCGGGGATTTGAAAGAGGGTCTTTGTCTATGTGGCGCGCCTCTTTCTGGTCATATGACATGGACTAACAAAACATTCTGACCCTGGCTCCGGCCACCCCACAATAGACACAATTAGTCGTAGCAAAACTTGACACAGTATGAAGTCCAAAGTACAATTTGACCATTTATTGTTTGCGGAAAGACATTGAAACTAAGACGTTTCACACACTATTTCGGCGTGTTCCTGAGCCCACACAGCTTCCCGATCTCGCCTGCACACTTCCTTCCCGCGCTAAACAGATGTGTAAAGCACAGATATGTTCGACCTGGGATGGCAAACTCATTTGAGCTCAGGAGCCACATGGAGGAAAATCTATTACCGAGGGGGCCGAACCAGTAAAATTATAATCTATAAAAAAAAACAATTGGCATCAATATTACGCAGATTATCGTTATTTATGAATCATATTTAACTCGTTTATGTCGTACAGTTTTTTTTGTTTTTCAATAAAACCGTGACTTCAGTTTCTGTTGTGAATAGTGACATCAAGGCTACTTTCTTGTTCAACTTGCTGTACTCATCTGAGCATTGCTTGTAAATATCAAAAATTACACTTTGAATGAAATGCTTACGGATTGACCGCCACATTGAATTTTAATAAACATATTAAAAGATCTGAGGTTGTGCTAAAAGTCCATTGAATTAAGTTTGCAGATGTATCCGACTTGTGTGCAATTAACATCGGCCATTTGGTGAATTTTGGGGCGGCTGTTTATTCAGTTGGGCCGTACTTATTTTTATACTTTCGTAAATCTTCTCGCGGGCCGTATTAAACCCGATTGCAGGCCTGATCCCGCCCCCGGGCCATATGTTTGACACCTATTTTTCAGTTTCTGTTTCGTCTGTTGCTCAATTTGTGTCATCCGCCCATTTTTCTGTGTGCCAGATGGGCATGAAATAGAACAGGACTGCTTTTAGTTCATTGGCATCTAAAAATGACTAACATAAAAAAAACAATAAAACAAAACATCATGTCGAGAGAATTTGACAGTGGCTCATTATGTTGTTCTGTCCGCCAGAAATGGAAGAAGAATTGGTTTGTCCTCTACCCGGCCAGCCAAAATGGCATCGCACGCCTCGAGTTCTTCGACTCGTCCGGGTCGGGAGGTGTGGGCGGCGGCTCGGGCGGGAATTCAAATGAGAAGACCAGAAAGCTGGACAAGAAGATTATCCGCCTGTCCGAGTGCATCTCCATCCTGCCGGCGCTGACGGAGAACTGTCCCAAAGACAACATGGCCGCGTTCTGTGTGGAGACGAACGACAAGACCCACGTGTTCGCTGCTGAGAAGAATGCCGCCAAGGAGTGGATGAATACCATGTGTGACATTGCATTTCAGGTATCCTTTTTTTTTTTCTTTGGCTCCTGTTGGTTTGCTTTTGTGGGCCAATGGCTACAAAATGTTCCCTTTCGCAGTCAAAAATGTTATTTTCAATTCATCAGAGATCCTGCAAGATACCGCTTACATTATCCACTTTGGCATTCAAATTAGAAAAGGTTTGCACTGCCTAGTGCTCTCCCGTTGTTATTGAAAATCTACTTTTAGACGAGGGGAATTGCCAGCAACGTTGCAGTCAATTGAAAAGCCAATTCATGAAGACGAATTTGTGTCCCCGCAGGGTGGCAGCGGGGGCAATGAGGATTCTGACGGTGAATCCCAAAACATGAAGATGTCTGAGAACCTCATCTATTATTCCAGAGAAGAGGGTGAGTATGCAAAAAACGGATAGTTCATCGTTCAAAAAACCAAATCATTCATAAACTGTGTCCAAAATATCGGTAGTGAACGAGTTCTGGGTGAGCGTTCAGCGAACGGAGGCTTCGGACCGCTGCAGGCTGTCGGGCAACTACTGGCTGAAAGCTGAAAGCAACGTCCTGATCCTAAAAGAGCCCAAAACAAAGCGGAACGTCTTTGTCTGGCCATACAAGCTGCTGAGGCGATACGGGCGAGACCGGGTGGGTGCAAGAACACGTCAGAGTGTGTGCGTGCGATCAGAGCATTTTCGGAGCCTGCGTTTGCTCTTCTGACACTTTGATGCTGTGAAGCTGGGGTCTTCAATCCTGTTCCACGAGGGTCACCGTCGTGACTTGTTTTTCCATCTCTGCCGGCTGCAACGCGACCGATTCAAATGATCACGATCGTTATCTAGCTTCTGGAGACCTTGCTGATCATCTGATCATTTGAATCAGGTGTGTTGCAACAAGGAGTGATGGAAAACAGGCGGGACAACGGCCCTCTGGGAACAGGATTGAGGACCCCTGCTCTAAAGAGTGAAATGATGTTTTAAACGTGCAGAGCAGACAAGACAGCAGAATGCTCAAGAAAAGGTCGCTGGCTTAGAGTTGGGGAAAAAAAAGGCTGCAAAAACTTCAGATGCTGGAAAATACAGCATCTTGGTTTATGCCAGTGCTTCCCAAATAGTGGGGTGCGCCCCCCTGGGGAGGCGCGGTGCGATGGTGAGCGGGCGCACGTGATCCTAGGGAACATGCTTTTTTTCCACCGTACTACAATAAAGTGTAATTGCACATCCACTCCACTAGTTGGCAGTGGCGCTCTCCTTGCCCATTGTGCGCAGCGAGTTTTAACTCTACGGCATAGGTTTGTTTTGCAACGAAAATGCTATTATTTATAGTTGCGAGAGTGGGTGGTGGTGGGAGGGGCGCAAATTGTTTTCTTCTTGCTAGGAGGGGCGTAAGAGAAAATAATTGAGAAGCACTGGTTTAAGAAGTCAAGGTCTGAAATGAAATTCGCTAACTTGACTTTCTTGTGCTACTTTTCTAGGTGATGTTTTCCTTCGAGTCTGGCCGCCGCTGTGACTCAGGCCCCGGTAACTTCACTTTCGACACCAAGCAAGGAAACGAGATCTTCACCCTGGTGGACCAGGCCATCAAGTCCCAGAAGGCCCTGGCTGAGGAGCGTCCCCTCAGCTGCCCCGTCTACTTTGACCCAGAGTGCCCGCCATCGCTGCAGCACATCCGTAACGCTGGTGCCGCGGCACCCGCCAGCGGAGACAGCAGCAGCTGCAGCAGCTGGGAGGCGGACGGCGATTCGGGTGGCAGCAAACCAGGCTCCGCAGATGGTGTGCTCGGCAAAAGAGAGGGAGGAGATGGAGGAGGAGGGGCAAGAGGACAAGCAAGCGCTGGTGCTGAGAGACACAAAGGGAGGAGTTTACCAGAATTGCCTGCCATACTGGGAGTTGGAAGTGGAGGAAACACACCTCCACGCTCTCCGAGAGGCCACGGCGCAGCTAAGTGTCCTTCCTCGGCTGACGAACACGTTGCTCTTTATTCGGAGCCAGCGGATGCCGTCCGTCTGCATCTGCATGCGGCTGATGGCCTCTACTCTGACCCGGTGGACAGCATTACATCCGCGCCAGCAGTGCAAACCCCTCGCCTGCGTCCAGTGGGGGACGAGTCCACTGGAGGTGGAGCCCAAACGGAGCATCACCACGGCGGCAGTAACCACAGGAAAGTCCAGGATCTTTATTCACACGTGTACGACCGCATCAGCCTGGAGCTGAGCCATAAGACCGATGTGTTGAGTCTGAACGGGGCTGGGAGTGCGGGAGGGGGTGGGAGATGCCGAGGAAGAGGGGGCCATAGTAACAAGCGAACCCCTGGAGTTCAAGCGGAGGGAGCTCTGCCCCCTCCTCCTTCTCTGGAGCATATTTACGACGAACCGGAGGGTTGCGCCAAAGGAGTTTTGAACTCGAGCAACACATTGGGGATGAGTATTTACAACGAAGCCCGTTTGGAGCCGTACAGCCACAAGAAGCAGGAGGAAGTGGCTGCCTTCACAGGGCCGGAAGGAAATTACAGCACCCCCACTCATGGGAAGTCTTTAGAGTCCCACAAACATTCTCCCCCGATTCGCGGAGGGCAACACCCGCCGGCACCACGATGGCCCAAACCGGTCACCGCTCCCAAACCCGTCTGGGGCAATTTTGCCCGGAAGGAGCCCGTCCGATTGCCTGCCGGGAAACAGAGCGAGCCCGACAATAATGTGAACAACAATAACAACATTAAGGGCAGAGAGGGCAGAGGGGAAATGGATCTTTACAGCAAAGTCTCAAAACCTTCCAAATTGTGGTCTAATCACTCCAAAGCGACGCCAGTGAGCTCTCCTGATATTATCTATGACAACTTGGGAAATGTTTGACAGTCACCCTAGACCAGTGCTTCTCAATTATTTTCTCTTACGCCCCCCCTAGCAAGAAGAAAACAATTCGCGCCCCCCCTATAAATAATGGCATTTTGGTTGCAAAACAAGCCTACAGCAAAGAGTTAATACTCGCTGCGCACAATGGGCAAGGAGAGCGCCACTGCCAACTACTGGTGTGGATGTGCAATTACACTTTATTGGAGCACGGCAGTAAAAAAGCATGTTCCCCAGGTTCACACACGCCCCCCCCCCAGGGGGGCCCGCCCCACTATTTGAGAAGCACTGCCTTTGACCGTAAGTGATCAAAAGGAGATTATTATTTTATTTTTTTTCTGTTTATCAATATTCCATGGTTGTGCCTCGCCTTAGGGGGGCGCCACGTCCTTTTTTGCGAGGACAAAAAAAAAAAGTAGTGAAAGTATTTGGGCGGTTTTAATCCCGAAGTGGCGAAGCAAGCTGACGTGCGCTTGCAGATGCGTGACCACACTGCCCCGTTTTGGTTCCGTGCTGCCCTAGACGAGGAGACGTTCATTCACGTGATCGAGCGTTTATTGCACCTTTCATGCCAATCCAGGGAGACTTGCTACGGTTCGGGTCCAAGGCTAATACAGAAGCTGCGTTATTTTTCGGCTCCATAGGGTGGAAAAAGCTTTGCAGGAATCTTGCAATGTGAAGTCAAGCCCTCATTTGGATCGAGGAAATAGACAACAAGGGGTCATCTGGCTGTTAAACTGGAGGGGGAAGTTGTTCGATGTTATTCCACTTGCATCCACAAAAAAGACTTTGCAATATATGTGTACATGTAAGAAACAGCTGCGCTGTCTGTACATATGACTAACAATAAAAAAAAAAAAATCTTTATCTTTGTCCATATCGTGGACATCTGCCACCAATGTCGCAGTTCTTCTTGGTAAACAGACTTTCTGTTCTGGGGTGAGCAAGCCTGACCTCAACCTCAACTTCCCTTCCCCTACCACACTCTGTTTTTGTTGTTTCGGGCCGTTTCCAACCACTTAATCGTATCGTTAAGGCATGAAGCAGCAGCTTTCATTCGTACTTTCTTCTCTCTTTCTCTTTCTCTGCATTGATTGGCTTTTTGGGGGTTGCCATGGCGTCAGCGAATTGCTAGTGGTTTGTGTCTTGCATTTCAAGTGCAGACGAAGGTCGATCGAACATGAGCTTGGAAGAGGAGGTAGGGGCCAAACGTGCTAATGACAGGATGAATAAGATCTAAAAAAAAAAAGTTTCTCCAGCGCTTTAGCAAAGGCAAGATGAGAAAGACATTGACACGATGAATGCTGGCAAGAAAGTGCAGCATGTGTCAGTTGGCTTGCAAAACAGGCACAGACTGTTCCAGTCACGGCTCCAGTTCTGTATCCTGTTCGTCCCTCTGCTTTTTTTATTTTATTTTTTTAATTCCTCAACAGCTTTTTAACAGATCTTGAGATACTTGGATTACATTTTTAAGGTCCTTAACTCCACCTGTGCTGCATCAGCACAGCGGGCAAGAAAGGAGAAGCGACGGTAAAGGGATCGATTGTCGCGCGTGGTAGCACATGTACTCATTTCTTTTTACCTTTGCCCCTCTTTACACGACTCGACACTTCATTGCTGATATCGGAAACGGATGGATAGCAACAGCTGTCAGTAAAGTTGACATGCTGATGAGTTTTTGAGCAGATTAAAAAGCAGCTTTTTGGAATGAAATCTTTTTCAAAAAAAGCCTTTTTTTGTAAGCGATGTCACACACATCAATGGAGCTTTTGCATGCTTAGGAGGTGTGTGTGCTCATGGCTGTTTCTTTGTGGTTTCCGCACAGAGGGCCAAAAGAGTCATCATAACGCAACAAACAAAAAGTCCTCGCATACCTTGCTCAAGATCAAGTCACAGTCAAGTATTAGGAAACAATTTGTATTACGTGTTAGCGGCTTCCTTTTCGGGTGATTCGATGATGTCGATGTTCTTACATTTTCAACTGAACTGCGATTTGGTCCGCAAGCACTCATAAAACGGATCTGATGCAGACCACCAACTTCTATTTTTAGCGCTGCGTGGGCAAGTCATTCAATTCGTCTCCGAAGATGCATGTGCTCAGTCGTGGTTCTTTGTTGTAGTTTCATTCACCTTGTTTTTGCTTCCTTGACTACTAGTAACTTCAACTCATTTCTTAAAATATAAGACTATTTAATTGAAAGAATCCCATTCTGTTTTGATAAGTTTAAGTGTAAGGTAGTTCAAATTACTTTTCTGACTGCATAGGCATGCAACCTTTTTTTTTATATTTTGATTCGTCTGCCTCCTCAAAGTCGATGCACTTCATTATTGTCTATCTGTGACCTGCATATGAAGTGCGTTATGTGTTTTATTGCTATTCGAAATGTTTTATCGCTGAGGCCAGAACAGACAACTGCAGGAAAGGCGCAGCATGAGTCAGAGCCAAAGATAAAGACAAGTTCTTCCGTGCTGCTTATGGCGAAACAATGAGCTACAGTGTCTTTCAAGTCTTAAGACAATTTATTGATAACTAAAGTTGACAACATGTGTAAACAGGTTTCCTCAAACGGGATGTATAATTTGGGTCAAAAAGTGTCCAAAAAAACAAAGTGGACTTCAAACGAAGACGCTCGGCAGTTGAATTCAACACACCCGCCCACGCAAAAATCACACTTTTGCTATCCTGGTTCTCCTTTATGGTTAACAGTAAGAAAGAGGAACTTCAGACTTGACCTTTTTCTATTTTCTTTTCCAATTCAACCCAACAGCTAAGACTGAATAAATCCAATAGTAAAATAATCACTCGGTAGTGAGCTGAGGGAAAGCACAAAGATCACGAGTAAGAAACAAGCGAAACGGGAGTAAATGTGCTCGAAATGCCCTTGGAGACAAAAGAGTCGTTGTGGTCGTGATGTCTGAATGCGGAAGTCCTGTGACATCACAGCGACATGAGGTAATTTGTCACTGGCTCGCCCCTTGTGTTACAAGGTCCAACATGGCAGTGGAATGGCGGGAGACTCATTACAGTCTGATTCTGTGCATGTGCGTGAGAGAGACCAAATTCTGATGTGTGGAAAAGATTAATAATAGCGTGTCAGAAATACGAGCATGTCTCTACTTTGTGAGGAATGCATTGACTCAAGGGCTCGCAAACCTAGAGGACAATTTAATGTTGTTGTCCCAATTCTAGAATGAATACTTGTTCTTTGATATCTGAACCCTTCGTATGGCAACTTCTCGAGAAGGCGAGAACTCAGTGTGGTGCTGACGGAGAGCAGAGAGCCATTTGTCTACTGCCCCCCCCACTCTCATTAAAACAGTAACGCTGTGTTCCAAGAGGAATGTGAATACTTGTCTTCACGTCAGTACAATATGGATATGTAAATTCATTTTTTTCTTGCCTCTCCCCCCTTTTTAAGCGCAAGAGAGAGTTATTAGCATGTCCCTCAAAAAGAAACAGCAGTGTACTTGTTGAAACAGGAACAACGTAACTGTACGCTGGAACTTATATTCAGGACGTCTTAGGCAACCTTTTGACTCTTTGAAACTAATATTCCTCTTTTATCTTTAATCTTCCCTCCACCAGCCACCCGTCAGTGATCTCCCAGCGTTACCGCGTTATCTTTGTCCCATCCCTCCTGATGAGCAGGAGCTGAGGCCCGGCGGCCGAGACGGCATGTGCTGCTCCTTCTAACGAAGGTCAAAGCTCGACGATGTGGTCTGAAGGCAGGCAGAGGCCTCAGCGGGTCAGAGCGAGCGTCTTCCAGGGTCCTCGACGAGGAAGAGGGATCGGGGGCGGCAGTTGAGTTGATCTTGCTGCGCATTCCAAGCTGGCGAGCCTGGTTTAGAAGGAAGGCAACAGAATACAGTCATGCCTTGTTTAATCACGGTTAATTGGGACCAAAAAACTCGCGCGAAAGCGGAAAAACCAGTAAGTAAAAGGTTGAGTTTTTATTATTATTTGTATTTTTTTATTCACGCCTCTATTACGCTATACACAACAAATTTAACTTTAAAAATGCAAAATGAAGTAGAAATTCCAAGCTGCAGGCTTCTTTGATAAATATTTTGAAAAACCCACAATGCACTGAAGCCACAAAATGTGAAGCGTGAAGTGGCGAGGGAACACAGTATTTAACTACTCAGTGTTGCACTCTGCCGAGGTCCAAACGTCCTCATTTTTACATCCACCTAAGCGTGCCATGTATGTTTAAAATTTGTCATAAATATATTGCATTGTTCATATTGTAATTGGAGCATACAGAAGTTGATCTAGTTTACCGAATGCTCACTTTAATTTGAGTGACTGACTATAACAATTTGATTTTTAGCTTCTCTGAACATAGGAAGAAACAACAGCAGTGCGGTTGAGTATTTTTTCCGCCTTTCAAACTATTTGCAAGTCAGCAGCCTTATCAGGCCCAATGAGTCACACAGCCAACAGCTCAGCGCTTTCAGGTCACTGCAGGCCTCAACTGACAAAACACAAATGACAGTGAAGTTCCGAAGCAACCACTGCGCGTTATTATTTCAACGGATTGAAGATGGATTGAAGGTTTGTTACAAGCTACGTCAACTCAGTGGGGAAGAAAACCAAAAAGTGTTTACCTGTTGGGGTTGACTGCTGGCCGTGGCAACAGCGCTCCCTGGTGGTTGACACGGATATGTCTGGATTGTGGGGCGCACATTTGAAGCACTAAAGAGTACAGACGCATTTTCACACGTTCACGTCTCACATCTTGATCGCATATATTTAGCCCACCCCAATGGGTAGTGCAGCTTGGTGACGAGGATGCTCCTGAGATGCTGGTAGAGGTTGCTGCTCAGAGAGCAGGGGCTCAGCGCCTCCTTCTCTTTTATCTGGTTGAGGCAATCCTGATAGAAACCGACACAGAGCATGAGCCAAACATGCCTCTTATCATCCATTTTGGTCAAATGTAACCGCAGAGAACACCAAGGTCATTTTACCGTTATGACCTGCACGGCTTCAGACGGAGGCTCCTGTAGTGGCTCAGAGTATGCGCCAGGCAGAAACAGTTCCCTGCAGACAACTGGCTTCAGGAGCATGGCGAGTGATGGAGAGGGATGGAGGAAATAGAAAGAACACAAATCTGTGGTGCAAGCAAAGACACACACCAGGACGCAAAGCATGAATTCATGTTGCATATATATGAGTTTGTGTTAAGAGTTTCAAAGACAATAACCCATCATTAGCATCCATCTTCTGTACCGCTTCTCTTCACAAGGGTTGCGGGAGGGGTGCTGGAGCCTATCCCAGCTATCTTCGGGCAGTAGGCGGGGAACACCCTGAACTGGTTGCCAGCCAATCGCAGGGCACACAAAGACAAACAACCATCTGCGCTTCACACTCTTAGTGTCCCAATCAACCTGCCATGCATGATTTTGAAATGTGGGAGGAAACCCACGCAGGCACGGGGAAAACATGCAAACTCCACAGAGGAAGGCCGGAGCTGGAATCGAAACCACGACCTTTCCACTACGAGGCCACCGTGATAACAAGTTGTCCACCGTGCCACCCCATTATAAGCATATACCACAAGAATAATTAACATCATGATGTGAGATTTTGATATTGTCACATCCTGAATTTTGAGTCAAAGTCAAGTCAGGCTTTATCCATGTCTGACGCTAATCCAACTACTACTGCACATCACACAGTTGTGTGTTTAGCAAGTCCCGCACCTGAGCCTCCATCTATTGGATCCACCTGCAGCAGCAAAATCTGGCCCTGATCCTGAAAAAATAAATCAGACAGACATTTAACACTACAGAAGGTGAGACAGTAGCCGCATTTGTGTTTACCTGCAGCGTGCGGTTGAGCGCCTGAAACCTGTGCTGGTTGGTCTCAATCTCCTCCCAGTTCAGCCGCCAGCAGGTAGTCGGGATGACGACTAGCGGCAGGCCGTACAACACACTTTGACACACGCCAGCCTTGTACAGGGCCCTGCAGGCAAGCAAGCACAGACACACACACACACAACCACACACACACCCCCGCACACACACACATAGAGGCTCTCATGACCTTGATGAGAATAAACACAGAAACAAGATAGGCTTGTTTTTTTAATTGCAAATGTCTGAGCGTTTTGTGACTTTGTTCAACTAACAATTTACACAGCCCACAAACATCCCATTTTGAACCTGTTTTGAATGCTAAAGATTTCCTCACAAACAAGTTGTGGACAACATAATTGGAGAGCAGGACATACAGTAAAATGCTCTGCACAATCAGAATGGGAGCATTCATAGACACAGAATACAAGTGACAATACATGCATGATTGATGGAACACTCATGTCCAGTTCATCGCTCCAATCAAAAGATTAAGGGTGGACATTTTTTAAATATTTTTCCTCACAGCCACTTGAATAAAAAACAATCACTTGATTAGTCCTCAACCCTACTTGATTGCTCTCATCCTTCGGGGTACTTGAGTGGCAGAAAAGACGTCACAAAGGCTTTCCGGCTTCTGCGGGGGGTTCAGTGGGAGGAGGACGGGGCTGATAACACGCTCCCGCATGTCGCACTTAATGTACACTAAAAAGCAGCAAAAAGCCACGTCATGTCAATGACAGCAATAATGACATAGTAGGAGTGCTGACAAACCTGGACTGGGACTCTCCCGTGGGCTTGGCAGGACAAGGTGGATGTGTTCAGAGTCCACTCCATATTCTTGAAGCCATTCCTTAAACACTCCCTCTACTGCAAACACATTGTTGTCCACCTGCTGCAGGTCCACCAGCACCAGATTTTCTGCAGGAGGAATTTCACCAATCTTATAAATCACATTCTGTTTTCTGATTCAAAGTCCGCTGAAAACAAACGAGCACCCATTGTGGCCACTAGATGGCGACATATGACCGCAGACTTCAAATTAATAAGGTGGTCGGCCCTCATCATTGCACTAATAAAGAGATAGGAGGGAAAATATTGGATGGTGGTTGCAGATAAAGAAAACATAGTCAAAGCAAATCGATTGTCTCTGATAATGTGTTCCTGTGGAGTGAGAAAGCAGAGATAACTGGGAGAGGGAAAGAAGAGTTATGAGAGCGTGAGAGAAAATCTTTGTAAATGTCAGCCAGGAAGGGAGGCGCGAGATAGCAAAGAAGACAGACGCTGGATAAAAGGAGAATGGACTCAAATTAAGTGTGAATTACTGAAGCTTTTGTGAGGGATCTCCTTTTCCCAAAGAAGTGACTCAGCATGATGGGTGACAGTCATCAACTTCTAACGCACTTGCTTTGTTACGACAAGGAGAAGAGCAATTATCTTTAAATTTCTAAACCCACACTGTAGCGTCTCCGTGTATAATTCTTCAAAATCGATCGCATTCCTTGTTACTGGTTTCATACCCAACCCTTTGATTTGTGCCCTCATCACAATGTGCGACTACTGCATCCGCCTTTTTTTTTTCTTGCGTGGCCTTAAAAACATGTTGAAACCAACAGCACATGTTTTGTCCGTCTGCAGGAACACTTGTGTAACACAGCCGTGAATAGGCCATTGATGTTGTTGAGCACTGAGACAAATGCCACATTGATCGTCCGCCATGCAATATGGGTGCTCGACATACTAGTGGCAGTGTGACCTAATTGCCTCGCAGGCACGTTTGCTCTTTGGCGGGTGTTTGACAGAGACAGAGACTTGTAAAGGACACTCGAACAAAGAGGAAGACAACTGCACTATGTATTCTCAGGAGAGGAGGAACAGGAAAGCGAAAATGGCACAAAGAATAAAACACTGACTGGAGCCTGTGCCACAACTTAGACCTGTTATCACCTAGTCTAAATTCTAGTCTACTTTGAGAGACTTGGTCATGTGAAGACTTTGTAAGCTATATCAAGATACAAGAGTCTGCAACACGAACATGCAATACCAGCCTCCATTCTGATTTCCTCCGCATTCCTGCCACTGACTTTGAAACCCACATATCTGGGGAGTGTGCAGTGCACTTCCTGTCTGTGTCTACGCTTGTGCAGTGTCTGTGGTCAGGTCTACCAGCACTTGGAGGTGGGGTTTCTTCCAGAAAACACATTTCGATACCACAGTGACGGTTGTCGCAAGCAAAAACAAGAAACTTTAGTGTGCGTGACTTGTGAACACACACACTTTTACCAGCTTCCACAATGCTCTTCTGCTATTGTTAGGAGCACAATAATGAGATTTTAGTTATTGTTATCTGTGAGTCAGCAAGTTGAAATTATTTCGGCATCATAAAGCATGATTGTGTTTTGGGTGCTCATCCATAAACATGCGTGGGGTGTAAGAATGGCCTAAGTGCTTGCAAGGAGGCGGGGCAACAATTATAAATAGAAACGAGCGTAAGGCTTTACAGTTTTGCATGAAACAGATCGCCCACAACATTGGTTGCTTTTACGAGATAAGCCGTTATGTAATCTGATTTTAGGTGTCTGCGAGGAAGACTCGTTTTGATAACTGTTTATGATCTATTGTCATGTTTACCACATGCATTGGACTGACTGGTAGTCGTCATGCTGAACCGCCACATCAAGTTGTAGACTTCCGTCAAAGAACAAGGAAACATTTTGAGGTTAAATTACAAGTGATTACGACCACAGTTTGGATTTATGAGGACATGAATCGGCGGTAATACAAAAGATATGGAGAAAGAGGTTGAAAGCAAACGGGAAATGGGATAGGAGTAAAACACCTACGTCCTATTACGCCTCTTATGAAGAGGGGTAAATAGAAGGAGGAAAGAGGCGGAGACAGCAATGAAGTCACTGGAGAGAAGAGCGGGTGAGGGGGGAAAAGAAGCCCCCTCGTGTAAGGCTTTGATGGAGCGAGCAAGAGGCCCTGCGGCAGACTATGATTAAAGAAAAAGTGAAAATGACGGTGTAATTACACTGATTTGGGGCCACACACACACTTCCTCTGATGTAGAGGAAAGGTGCAAAGAAAAGCACTAAAAGGTCATTTCCAGCATCTGTGCATTGCAACTGTAAATTGCAAAATTTGAAGCAGTATGAGCAAAACAAACCGAACGGACTGGACGGTTCCTCAAATAGCATCTACCTTAAGCTTTCACGGCTCAGACTGAGCGAACACTAGAGGATTAGCTGGATCTTTAATTGAGACTGACTTGATGACATAACCCGATCCTCATAAATAACGCACTCATTTTAATGCGAACACGATTTTTGACCAAAAACAAACACAGTTAGACGGCGTTAACATCCAATTCTTGATTCGTTAGAACAGCTTCCCGTCTTGCTAACTCGACTCGTTCATTTGTTTGCGTTGCGTCTCCTTTTTTCATGACCCATTTCTTGAATCCTCTCCCAAGAGAGCAAGTCCAATAGCACGGAATTTGTACCGAGGCCCTTAATAAACACATTTGATCTTTTTTTTTTTTTTACTTAAGGGAAGAAGTGTTGCCTTGTTCTTGTGTTACAGAACCGCAGCACGTTCGTTTCCTACAGTGACTTTAGTGGTTGACGAGAGAAATTGGCACAGGTTCTTTGGCTGTGTGAGGCAGACACAAGTACAATCGTAAATGGGTCAGTCCTTCCCGACCATGAGGAGAGAACAGGGTGGGAAAGTACGAGGAACGTGAGGGGGAGTCAAGTCTGCTCGAGAGAAAGATAGCAAGGAGTCAGTCTCTCCTTCCTACCTGCACTGCAAGCCAGAGGTGGCTCTTGAGATGGGAGTCCATCTTGACCCCACTCTACCTGACTGTAGAGCTGCACCACCAGGAAACTATTGATTGGATCCAGGTCGTCATCCTTGAGCACGTTTTTCAAAAGGCTAGCCATGCCTTTCCCTGGGCGGCTGGTCACCACGGTAACCTGTAAAAAAAAAAAATCCCCTTGAATCTCTGGAGCTTTCTTCGGAATGTTTACAGCTGTTTTCTCTTCACTAAAACAGACTTTGAAGCCAAGATTTCACTTTGGGGACAAGAGAAACAATAAAACATTGTTTGTAAATGTAAGATGCTTTGTGAAAAACATGACTTCATATGGTATCACCACACAAGGAACACAACAGCTGCTGGAGAAGATCTGTGAGGCTCTCTTGGGTAATTTGTATCCCTAATGAGAGAACATAAGAAAAATCATTAATGGGATTATTATAAGATCTTGCTGAGCTCACAATAGAAACAGTTGGTAGACTCATCGTCGGCACCCTCTGCCAGGTGCAAGATAGTTCTGCGCAACAAGTGGGAGTAACTTCAGGAGTAAAACGTTTGATAGCAACAACTCGGCTGTAGCTTCTCTGATGTCCGTCAAAAAAATCAGCAGATGGCTCAGCTGTGGATGAAACGAGCCCATTTCCTGCACTGATGTGTACATAAGCAGCCTCGAGGTGAGCATGCTGATAAAAGTAGCGAAGGCTTTTTAGAACAACACTCACACTTGCCGGGGAAACCATTTTTAAATTCATATCAACCACAGGAGATATTTAACAAGCTCCTGGAGAGCTTTTCAACAGTCCTTCCAAACTAAATAATCCTTTCATAATAATCCTGTTTGTTGGTCAGCCCCGCCTCACCTCGACAGATATGTTGGCCTGGATGTCCACCCCACTGAATTTCCTGTATTGGTTAAATTGTCTCTGGCTATCCAGCACGGCTTGTCGCAGCATCGCGCCTACACTGGCCAGTTCTGTGGTGACGCCTTCGCTCGGGATCGCCCGCAGCGCCTGCATGCAGGAAAGCAACCTGGGCAGGTTGCCACGCACTCTCTGAAAACGGGGAAAAAAAAAAAGATGAGAGGAGGTGAGGTAAAAACAGAAGTTTGGATGAGAGTATGGTCATGTGTATTACAACAAAAGGAAGCAGACACTCCTTCTGACTGCTGATGGCAAACACGGAGAGGAAAGGAAGCCTACAAGGTCCCTTCAGACTACAGACCAGGGTCAGGACATTTTCAAGAGCGTCACAGAGAACGGTACAGGTCTCAGACCACCAGGGGGGCATTGCCTCAATGATCAAGACCCGGGCTGGTTGCCGTAGAAACGCGGTGTTGGAGGAACCAGAACTCTTCTTGTGATTCATGTCACCTGAAAACATTGAGGAAAAAAAGTGTTTATATTGACTTCTTTGTTTTAACAACCTTTTGCATGTAACCTGTTGAAAAAGAAAATGCTGAGTTGAGCAAAAACAAAAAATGTTAGGAGATACAGAGGCAATGTATAATAAAAATAACAGCCTCAGAGTCACAATAACTGTGAAGCACTATGATAAAAAAAACTATAAAAAAAGAGCTTTGAAACACTTAAACCTAAACAGAATCTGGTTTATCAATGCCTCACGCTTCTTTTTTTTAAACGCTTCTCTATTTATGTCTTGACTGGAAAAGTCATCAGGAAATTCAACCTGGACAGGAAGCTGCTGCTAGCCTTCTACCACTCGTCCATCGAGAGCCTGTTGACGTACTGTGTCTCCACCTGGTACAGCGGCTGCACTGAGGCGGACAGAGTGAGGCTCCAGAGGACAGTCAAAACAGCGCAAAGGATTATTGGCTGCCCTCTCCCCTCACTGTCGGACATCTACACCGCCCGGTGCCTCAGAAGGGCTCTCAACATCGTCAAAGACAATACCCACCCAAACTCACACCTGTTCGACCTGATGCCCTCTGGCAGGCGCTACAGATGCATCAAATCGAGGACCAATAGACTGAGAAACAGTTTCTTCCCGAGAGCCATCTCCATTCTGAACTCTCACACACACACGAGAACACCCTTACCTTGCAGAACAGCATCGTGATGTGTTTTTATATACCCTATTCAGTACTAAATTCCATTGCACTCTCTTATTTATTTATCTAATTTATATATTTGTCTGTATTATTGTTGTATTGCACTGGAGAGGGGAGCTCTCTAATCTTGTTGCACACTTGAGTACAATGACAATAAAGGGATTTCTAATTCTAATTCTAATTCTAATTCTAAATCAGTGCAGCATGAAGATTTCATGGATAGACAGACTGAAGTTTTTTTTCTCGATCTTCCTGAAGATTATGTCATGGTCTGTTTTCGTCTAGTTTAGTCATCTAGTTTCAGATTTTCCTTGTGTTTCTTTGTCACGTTAAGCTTATGGTGTCCACCTGTGCTTGTCATGTTGTCCCATCACTCTAAAATCTCAAGCAACTGACCCAATGGGAAATACTGTCAAATGAAATGTACTGTTCTGCAGTGTATTTGTTTTTATTTATATATCCATTTATAAAAAAAATACACATACATCACGAGGTCGAAGAACCTTTTCCCATAGAAATGAATGGCCTGCGGTACTTACTCAGTGGTGGACTTGTGAAAGATCCTTTTGTTTCCCAGAAATCAATTTTCACGTACTAACAAGCAAGACAGCGAGGACATGTGGTTGGTGTTCTTATCTGTCCTTTTCACGACCCACAAACTTTTTTTATGTGGTTAAGCGTATTATCTCATAATTAGCAAACTGCTAATGAACGAATGCTAAGGTTCTCCTAAACAACGTCTCCGAAGTTAATGTTAGATAATATAATAAAAATCGTTAATATTGCGTTTAACAACGGCTCATTACGTCGATGGGATGTTACATTAACCATATAATAAACGTTTAGTTACCTAATTTAGCAGGTTTATCTCGTCGATTCAGCCAAGTCACCCAACGAAGGTTCGGTACACCCTTGATTGGATAGTTCAATCCACTCTCCACTAGGGGCGCCAAAATGCACAAGTGGAGTCAAAGTACACGAATAGCATAATCACAGCGTTATTTACATAAATAACACATTTGGCTTTTCTCAAAACGTAAATTGACCACAGTAAATGGGGGACCATTTTATATGAATAAGAAAGAATTTGGTCACTGACCCTGCCAGTAAATACATACTAGAACATGAAAAGTATATTTAGAAAATTAATTAAATTCATATTTTATATGGCAAAGCATGAAATAAAGGAAGCTGTCGACTAACATTTAATGGCAGCTATTAACACAGCATGCAAATGATAGAACTCCGAACACAAAACAGTGACAAACACCGTACCTGCAGGGCCATACTCGGAACAGTATATTTTGCCACTTTCAACGTCATACTTTCAGCCAGATTGAACCCCGAGCATATGCTTGACATTCATGCACATTTATATTTATTGTACACTTGGATATAAGACTTTCACTCTCACTTATGGCCCCTTTGTCAAGGGGTGAGTTTAGATCCAGGCACAAGAATACACTCACATGCCTCGTCATTTAGTTGTGACGCGCACAAACAATCTTTTAGGTCAATGGCGGCTTTTCAGCAGCAAACTAATCCGGTATGCCTTTTTAAATGTACTTTCGGGGATTTGAGGGAAAGTTTTGACTGTACTTTTGCTTCTCAATTCGTACACCATTTTTTTTGTGTTGGTTTAATTCCATAAAATGGGAACTACAGACCATTACTTAAAAAGAAATCCCATTTTCAAAAGTTCTTGTTTCCAGTTCCAACATTCACTTTTTTGTACAACTACATCAGGATCAGATTTAACAAAAATCAATGTTGATGTATTTGTGAATCATTGTCTTTTATCCATGAGACATCTCAAGCCGGAAAATTCCTATTTTTGTGGCGAGTAGCAAAGGCACACGTTTGGACTTAGCATTCCTATATTAGAGGCTTGAAAGACATTTTCAGCGGAAGGCATTTTATTTTGACGACTGAATGTACGATGCTCACTTAGGGGGGGGGCAAAGTTGCAAAAGTATTATTAGACAGGCAAACAAATGGAAGGGAGGCTTTTAAGATGCGGCTTAATGGAATAATGGGTGTCGTGCATCGGCGAGGAGAACATTGTTGCCAGATCGTAAATGAAGGCCTGTAAATTGCAAAGATTGGTGGGGTTGAGGTCAGGACTCCGTATGATTTAGGGGAACTCAGAGTTTTAAAACAAGTCAATTGATTATACTTCTACATTGTGATTTGTGCGCGTGTGGGGGTGTGTGTGTGAGTGTGTGTGTGTTGACGAGTGTGAAAACAACAACAAAAAAAAACAACAGAAAGCAGAAGCTGTTGATCAGGTGACTGCAGTCTCATCAATAAGTCGTTGTTCCCAAATTTTTTTCATGCGCATGATAACGGCAGATGATTCCATCATGAGTGCGCTTCAACAACTTTGTGGCTACTTGGGACATTTTTTTAACAGGACGTCATTGGGTGGACACGAGCGCGTTAACGACAAGTACAGCGACGCTACGGAACTGAATGCTGTCATCTGATTCTGTCCAGGAAGTAGCATCTGAGCTGGCCCAGCTCGTCAATGGTTTCAGAAAGGATTTACCACTTGCAGATAAAAAAAAAAGCCTTATTGAAGGCAATACAATGATTATTTTTAGAGACTAAAAAGAGTGTGAGGCATCCTTCATCTCCCACGAGATGAATTGACTTCCTGGCCGCGCTTTTGGAATTTGTGGGAGGCGAAGCTTCTGCCTAAGCAAGATTAGGCTGAGCAGAAAAGAAAACCTAAAAGTGTCAAGATATTCTTCTAATTTAATGTATTTCTCGCCAACAAATATATTTTTCTCTCTTTGTCACATGTTTTTGAATTTCAACCAATTTATTACGCATGGACCGAAAGTTTACAGAGTGATTTATTTTAAACCTTGCAGAACTGGGACTAGTTTTTACTTTTACTTGAGTCATATTCTAAAGTGATGTTATTTTTACTGCAGTTCAATTTGTGGTTTCACAAATCTTGCGTTCCACTCCTCATCCTTGTGACTGCTCCTCTGCATCACTTTTGCTTTGGCGTGCTCTTGTGCGTCAACGTTTCACTCTAATCCTCGACCCTATTGTCATGGAAATTAGGGCTGTCGCTCCGTACCAATCTTCATAATAAATATGAATGATGAATATGGCTTTTTTTTTTTTTCTCAGGCACGCTCATTGTACAGTGTGTGTATGTGCCGTTAACGGGCAATCGTCGGCACTTTATCGTTCTTGTCATTTCAGCAAAAGAGCGAAAAAGAAATAAGGGGGGGGGAGAAAAGGATGTGTGAATAGAGAAAGATGGTCGAAAAATGTGCCCATTGATTTGGTTCTCAACGCATAGAGCTGCTGACAACCATGCTCAAGCCATAAAAAAAATAATAATGATCATAATAAACTCGGCTAGGCGCTTAGCTTCCTCAAAATATTAGGAATTAAAAAAAATATATATAATATAAAAATATATATATATATTTTTTTTTTCATTATCTTCCTCAAAATAGATGGCATTGGGTGTTTGCTGCACACACAAAATAGATAAATCCGTTCTAATGAGTAGCATAAAACTGAAATGCAGAGAGTGAGAGTGGACAGAAAAAAAAAAAGTCATTTTACTTTTTTACATTTGCGTTGTAATCATGTTGCAGTTTGTTGCGCTTCCATTTCCCTCCGAATTTAGACATGCTGAAGGGACAAAAAAAATTTGCTAAAAGGTCAACTAAATGATTTCATTTTCATGCCGTCGCTCATCTGAGCACTATTGTGTTCACCCCACCTCGACACTCTTTTCAATATTCAACCCAGTCGATCGTAAATGGTGCGCCCTCTTGAAAGGAGCGAAAGAAACCCTCCCGCTAATCCCGTTGTGGGAGAACAAGGGCCAAGGCGAAAAGAAAAAGAAAGTCGTACGCAGTCCTGGAGAGTGGGTGACATTATTTGGATGAAAGCTTATTTGAAGAGGGAAGGGATAAGAAGACGTGGATGCGAGCGGGCGCCATAGAGGGGTCTTTGTGTGTCAACTGTTAAATCAGGCACGTCACGGCACCTTTTTGTTGCAAAGCCTTTTTCGACTGCTGCGATAAGTGCCTCGATTCTCTGATGTGTACATGAAAGACACGAGCGCGGTGGCGCACGAGGGAAGTATTTGTCAAGCAACAAGTTGACAGAGTTTTTGATTGTTGAAGGTTGTGAAAAGCTGCAACATACATTTTTATCCCAAGATGGGTGGGCAGTGGGCACTTGACCCTTTTTTGCCGGTCAGTCCCTTGCCCTCCTGCTGCTATTTTGGTACGGTTCTGGCTTCAACCCACCAGCCTTACTAAGAAAAATTGTCGGCTCCCGAACCCGTTCCGGGCCCTGGCCCACTCAGCCCCACCAAAAAAAAAAAAAAAAAAATGCCTAAAAGAGTTCTAGGTCATAAATTCTTGATCCTCTTCAAAGTATGACTATTATTAGTGCTGTACTGATGAGCTTAGAGCAGTTGCGATGTCTCTATCTCAAAGAACAGTTTAACCATCCGTCTATGTTGTCTTTCTTATTTTCATTCATTTTTACTTGATGTACTTGTGGGACCTTCAGGAAGAAAAATTCAAATTTTTACATGCGTCAGATCTCGCCGACGATCTCGCAATACTTGACCACAGGGACGCATTCCTTGTCCTGCCTTTTTGAAACTTCTCCTCTCTTCTCACACACTCGTCAACGCAGCTGGCGCCAACATGCTTCCCTTTCATTGCCTTCACTCCCATTTTCATCTCTTCTCGCCCAGTGGGAGGTTGAAGGAGATTTATACCAACTCATGTGATATCATTGTTAGCGTCCTCTCTCCTCACACACTGCACAAAGAATGTGTGCGTGTGCGTGTGTGTGCGTGTGTAAGACAGATAGATCATGATCACACAGGTGACATCAATAACACTAAATGCATGTGTGTGTTTTCTCCTTCTGACCCAATGGTTTGTTCCCACACCACAGGGACTGGCCAGCTGTGTGTTTGTGTGTGCGTGTATTATACAAGGTGCCCCTCGGGGTGGGGATTGAATTTGTGTTTGAGTTTTGAGGATTTGCCATCCGTGCACTTGTAACCAGTCTGTTAACCTCAACACTCGCTCTCTCTCTTTCGCAATGTGGTGCTCGCCGGACACCAAATTAGGTGCACCTGTGCAACCTCGCGACAGTAATTGCAAAATTGGAGCTGAAATTCCAACATGCACTGTTCAATGCATTCACCAACCAAACTCTGACTTCACTTTACGGTGTCTTGAACATTGAATATGTTCTGTACCTAATGTTGTGTCCTGCCAGGGTCATTCTGCAATCTTATGCAGTGAAGCCGAGCAGTCTTATCATCTAAGCTGATTATGTAGGAAGTGTTTTTTTGGAGTGAGTGGTGAAAGATGCTTACAAAAAAGGGGGACAGTGGGTATTAAGTTGTTTTCGTACATGCTACTGCAATCCAATTTTTATGAGACCTTCCAAGGCATTGATGCCGGCCGGTCTTGTTGTCGGAGTGCTTTTAGGTGATTCACAATATGGCTATTTGTGTCATACTGACTAATACCTTGAGGCCAGTTGTTGTGTTCTTGATGTTGTTTTGAGCGTGCAATAGCAGATTCCATATTTTCATATGATGTATTTTATTTATAGATATATATATATTTAATTATATATATATTATATATATTAAAGAATACAAAAAATTATTTTATTATTAGATTATATATTTTTTTAGACTGTCACAGAAAAGATTTGAGTTTTGCCTGCCTGTAAATAAAAATAAATGAAAAACAATGGGAGTGCCACTGCCACCTATTGTGGTGGATGTGCAATTACACTTGATTGTTTCACTACAAAAAAAATGTTTCATGTTCCTTTGGCCCAAATTCCTGTCGTGCAAGTATCACATATATGACTTTATAAAACATATTTTCAAGGACACATTAAGTAGTCATTCTGAACATTGCAACCAGTGAAGGACATTGAGATTGTGTCCGTACGGAAAGCGCTTTGTTACAACTCCAGCTGTTGTGAAATGCGCTTTTTCAATAAAGTTGTATTTTATTGTATTGTATAACTCCTTCAATGCATCTTGCATTTTCTCCAAGCCAAATAACATCTTAACCTTTATCTGTACGAAGAGCCTTGAGCACTGAGATGAGGAGCAGACGGTCATTTATCTTTCATGTTTTTTTCCGACGCATCTAAACCACTTAACCACAAATTGCACTGATGATATTGACATCGCTGCCTGTAGAGTGCTTGTCATCGTATCGACTGACGTCAAGCGCGCATTTGCCCATCAAGCCCGCGTGCAAAACAATTTACTCACATTAAAATACTTTCGGGGCGTTTTTAGTGATTTGAGATATTTCGCTTCACTTATTGTATCGAGCCAGTCATTTTGTCAGTGTGTTTTTCCCTGCAGCTCTTCTCTCATATTTTCAATTTTTTTTTAGAGAAACTTGAAAGCTGAAAACGCAAAGGCCTCTCAGAGGCCACCACGCACCAGTGGAAGACGTTCCCATCCCCTCCCTGTCTGGAGGAACTTTTTTTTTTTCTTACTTGACTGCAAAACTCACTTAAGCGCAATCTCCCTCCCCCACGGAAGGAAATGTCAGAAATCATTGATGCACTGAACAGGAAGCCACATGCAAAATCAGGTTGACTGAAAAAAAAAAAAAAAAGATGATGAAAGTTAGTGTGCGCTCTTTGCTTGTTACGACACAATTAAAACGACAAATTGATTCACTTCGGGCCGCTCTCGCACACTCGTGTCAATCTGTACGATGGCGCCTGCTTGGTGTTGAATTTAATCTCGCTTTAAATCCACTAATCTCGCAGATGAATAAAACCCTCACTCTGTTACTCTCACACACGCGCACACACACACACATATTATTATCATAACCACCATTGTTATTCTATGTAACCATCGCCTTTGGGGGAGGACACTTGATCTGATATTGTCTCTTCGCTTTGCGATTCCAAGCATATTGTAAAAACTATCGCGCAGCGTGGAAGCAGATGGATGCTTTTAGAAATTAAAAAAAAATAATAATAAAATCAATCTAAAAAGTAAGTGCTTGGACTGCGCGAAAGCAGGCGCCGTTCTGGCTCAGCACTGCTTCATTGGACCGGAGCCAAGATGGCAGATGGCCGCTTGTCTGCGGGGTTTGGATTCCGGCAGGGCCTTGAACACGGCAAACACAGACAACTGGTGGGAGGAAGACCATATTTATTGTTTCTTCGTCCTTCTTTCTCTTGTTTTGACTAAATTTGGGCTCTTTTGGACACAACTTTCGGAGGTCTCTTTACATTCCGCGTCATTGCAGCGCTTTTTTTTTTTTTTTTTTTATTCTTTCAGCCGCAAAATGATCACCGCTTCTTATCGAGCGTCTTTGAATCGCTCGTCGACTATGACTATGACGCTCTTCCCCTCTCAAGTACATCCCATTCCCTTTCACGATTCGTCTGCCTCAACGGTACGTGTGTACAACACCCGGTTGCCACGGCAACGGGAGCAGGCCACATGAGCGGGCGGATGAACAAAAGACCCAGAGACCCTCATCAATAGAGCGAGAGAGGGAGAGAGATGGGGGGGATTCAGATTTCTTTTTTTTTTTTTTTTTGGCTGTGTGCAGGGAAGATGGAGGTGGGGGACAAGGTGCATGCAGTGGGGGGGGGCATAACAGGCGAGAGGAATTCATAGTCCTTCATTAGCAAAAAGGAGGATCGTGATTATGTACTCAGCAATAGAGGATTTTGTACCAGTGATTAAATACGGTGAAAAAAAAGCATTTGTAGTCCAACGCATACTGATCAATAAAATAATAAGCCCCCCCCCCCTAAAGACCCTCTATCAAGACATCTATCTTTGTTCTTATAATGAACACGTGACCTGGTGGTAATTAATTAAATCAACACAAACAGCCGGATTCAAGAGATTCTCGAGGGTGCTCACAAGGCCAACTAATGAATATTAGAATAATCCATACGGTTGCTTCTTCAAATTTTGTCACGTGTGAGCATAAATTGCCCTGCAACAATTTGGCCTTATGCAAATATTTTTACACCAATTAAAACGTGCAGCAGCCTGGAGGGATTTGGTGTGTGTGTGCGTGTGTGTGTGTGTGTGTGCTTTCACACCTTTCTCTCCACCGCCCATCAGCATCGCTTACCACCCCCAAAGCCTACTTTGCGTCTGTCTTCAGGGAGGAGAAGCTTAGGCAAGACTGGCATGGAGATGGAAGCCTGCAATACTTACAAAAAGAAAAAAAAATCAAGCACGTACATTTGCACTGAAATGCTCAGAACATCAAAAGTGTCGACATTAGAAGTGAGTCAACGCCTCAAATGTGTTCTGACATTTTTTTTTTTTTTCTCTCACCCCCGTTTGCTCAAGGGGACACACCAGCGTTGTCAGGTTACATTTCACTACCTGAAAAATACTTTTCCACCTCATTCTAACAGGAGTGGAGTAGATTTATTTCATTTAGAACAGGGGCGGGCAAACTTTTTGATTGGCGGGCCACAATGGCTTCTAAAATTTGACAGAGGGGCAATTTGAAGGAAGCTGCTTTTCTGTTACAGCCTGACAAGCAAGCTTGGATGAGTTTGTTGAGGAACTTCATCCTAAGAATAAGAAGAATTGTTTTCTTGCAGAGGATCAAAAATATATCCCTCTGAGTATTGTGAGATTGTCTGTCTCGAAGTGTTCCTGTCCATTGCCTAAACGCATGGGTGTGAAAACTTTTGTTACAGGCCACGTGGTGAACAACTTCGATTTTAACAGTGAACGCAAATAAATATCCGATTCCCTCAAATGAGATGAAAACAACGAATTTGCGAACACCATATTTTGAAATCAAATATTACATTAATTTTAAAAGCGGGATTGGTAAGAAAAATGACTGCAAATATTGCATTGTTTTTAACAGGGAGGACAATTTGCAATTTTGCTATTTTAGCAAGACACACAACGTCAATGAACATAATTTGCATTGATCGGGCCAGATGTGGCCCCTGGGCCTTGAGTTCGACACCTGTGGCCTAATGGGTTAAAACAGCGCGACTGGCAATGCTAATCGTTAGCACGTCTACGCTGTTCTTCATTATGCGTTAGCATTAAGCTAGTGGGGGCATTTCTAAGGTAACGTTTGGTTGCTTGAGCCGCACGACTTGCCGTTCTCTTTGTTGTATGAAACGTTTGACATCTGCTAGCTTTATTCGACATCTTGACGCTTCTTTTTTGAAGACTTGATGACTGTCTAAACGACTGCTTCTTATGTGGTGAGTTGAGCTAATTTAGCGACCATGATACAGCGCTCGCTAATAGCTAATAGCATTTGTTTCTCAACGGTCCACTTCTTCATTTATTCAGTTTTTTTTTTTTTTGGTATGAAGTCTGCGTGATATCAAAACAAGATACAGAGAAGAGCTTCAGGGACAGTAATGACGCTAACAGATATATTTGATGTAATTTTTTGAATTAACACCAACCAGTTTGATTCTCCACGATCCATTTTATTTTTTTTCAATCCTGTTTTCGGGTGGCTGCGACCCTCGCGGCCAACCCTCCTCGGCCCCTTCCACGCTGTCAGGGTGGCCTTATTGGATTAAGGGGACATTTGCATCGGGATCGCTACAAGGTCGACCACTGCTGCATGGTGGGATAGCACTCGGAGGGCTCGCTGGGCGCCGTATTTAGGTCACGTTGAAAGATCGCATACATTCAACGAGAGCACAGACACCTCAGGGGTGTGAGTGATGGATGAATGGATGGATGCGGAGATTCCGTAAATAGAGAGCGAGACAAGGAGGCGAAGTTGGCATCTTCTACTTCATGTGATTGAGGCCAGTGTCGTCCTCTCCAGTTCAATAATTGATATCACCATCTGCTGCGGAATCAATCCTCCACAAAGGGACACTTTAGGAAAATTTCTGCGGAATGTGGTAGGAGGCGCAATGGTAAACTGAACGTGTCATTGGTCGGTATATTCGGCCCTGGATGAGTCTTTTAGTGGCCTGAAAATGTCTTCTTAGCTTTTGTGGTGCAAAGCGGGGTTCCTTTGTGTTTGAGGAAAGCCGTCATTTCCCAGGAGATTTCAGGCAAGATGCACAATCTTTGCGACGCGGAGATATGTCATCAATTTTTCTGAGTGACAATTCATGCGTTTGAGGATGATTTTGTTCATCAAATGCTTTAAGATCCAATTCTGTGTGATGTGACCCCAATTTTTATGATTGGTGCTAAGCAGGTTTGTTATTGTCTGTTAAATGTTCATATATCCATTTCATTAGTCACAAAATTTTATTTCACAATATTTTTCATGCAAACCCCGAGTTGTTTTCAGTAAAATGTATTTTTTGTCAATATTTTGGGGTGTTTTAATTTTCATTATTTCTTATTGGAAAGAATTGTTGTTTTGGATTTCGTACAATTTGGTTTCAGTCAGACTTTCTGTACTATACCTTTCGGAATTTGTCGTTTCCTGTCCACAAGCAGGCAGCCACGTACATTATAAACTGATTTTTACGAAATCAAATTTGACAAAAGTCTTTTTTTTGTGACATTTCAGCTTTAAGATGAGACACGACTCTAATCAGACTAGATTGGAGGCAGCGATATTGGCCGTTTTTGGCTTTTCTTTCATGTCATTCCCTGACCTTTGACCCCCTCTCCTCCTCGCACACCATCTTGGGCTCTCAAAACCTTTAATCCAGGCTCCAACGTGACCCCAAGTCTTTTGTCCCAGACTCAGGGGACATGTCTGCAGCTTTGCCCCGTGAAATTGCTCCCTCGGTCTTGCCGCTCTTTATCGGACTTAAACTGCAGCAAAACAGTACCGGGCAGCAACGAAGACGTCATTTATCTGAGAGCAGGAAGAAAAGGCAATGGCTTCCCCTTGGCGACTGCACTGATAGTTGTGATTCATACCGTATCCTTGTGAGTATTGTTAAATGCCTTTTTTTGAGGTGGTGCTTAATGCAAAAAGTTTCAGAAACATTTTATGCAAAATAAATGTTTGGTTTCTACGTTATGTTTTTGTTACCTGTTGTGCTGCGCGCCTTCTTCCGGGGGGGGCGGAGTCTTCCATCCCCATGTAGGCGTTCGAACTGTACTGAGCACTCGCGTCTGCCTGCGCGCAGACCTTCACGACAAACGTTGTCTCTTCCATTTTTTTCTCTTGTTTTCTTTTCAATTTCCCCACTTATTTTTTTTACGAAACAGAACCCGCGTATTTAAGCGTGTGTTTCCTCGGAGCATTACGCGATGACACCACTCTGGATTACTTTTGTTGTAGTTTCTAACCACAGGTAATACAATTCAGCATCTTTTTTGAAGGGGGTGATACAAAAAGACACCTTTGCAATGAGTGCACCGCGCACTCGTCCTCCTCCTGCAGCTGCGGAGCGCACGCACGCGAGCAATGTGGAGGCAGCTCTGGACGAGTTGTTCTAACAGGAATCGCGCGCGGCTTTATCATCCTGTGCAATTCTTTACTCGGTCAAGAATCAAGGCGAGAATGCCCCGCTAGCTGAAGAAACGGCACTGCAAGTGGAATAAATATCCCAAAGCGAGTGGACCCCCAGCCGACCCTTGGACGGAACAGAAGCCGAGTTCGGATGACTTCTGCCGGCGTGATGTTCATCCTGCTCCCGGTGTGCTGTCTGCTCCCTGGAGCCTCCTGGGCAGCGACTGTGAGCGGACTTCAATGTAAGTTGATGTTTTCTTGGATTCAAAATATCTTTTTAAGGGACATTGACCACGAGATACACTTGCGATAAATATTTCGTCCTTTGCAAAGGTTTTCACTGCTGAACGATGTTTGACTCAAATATTGTTCAAAAACACAAACTTGTCTTGAAAATGGCAGACGTTACACTCAAAAGTTCACATTTAAAAAAAAAAAAAAAAGAAATTACAACTCGTCATAACCAGCATTTTTATTTTATTGAGTCAAGTCCAATTTATTTATTTAGCCTAAATCACAAGAAAAGCTCAAAGGGCTTCACAGTTGACAAATATCGAAGACATCCCCCGATCTTAACCCCCAGCAGGGCTAGGAAAAACTTAAAAAAAAAAAAAGACAACAACTATCTGAGGGGGAAAATGAGAAACCACAGATGGGGGAATCCCTCTTCAAGGCTGCAACGGATGCTGAGTGGGCATCATTTAGCACAATGTTAGTTGAAATCGTGTGAAAGTCAATCAACTTTGAGATGAGACTTTGGCGGAGCGGGTCCTCGCCCAGTTGATCAATGCTGTAATCTCCATAGCAGCGCTTCTGAGAATGTGGTCAGCTGCCGATCTTGCACCGGTCAGTTGCTGTTGAATCAAAACTGTGACTTCCAATTCGTTCACTGTCACCTAAATTCCCAAGATGGGGAAGAGGAGTCTGAAACGGGAATAAAATTAGTAATTTGAAGTAGTTTTTTTTTTTTTTTTTTTTTTAAACAATCTTGCCACACATTTCACTTAAACGAAGCACAACTCGTTTCAGGTTTAACTCCAAATGATTCGCGCAATTACACCTTTTTTTTTTAATGTGTGCGCATTTACCACGATTTATCATTTGTTAAATATTCAATTCTGCTTGTGAATTGTTGAATGTGTCTTTGTGGCTCTGTGGGCACGCACATTTCCTTTTGAGACAAACATCACACAGTTTCAAGATATTCACTCTGGCAGGTTTCAGACCTCCATCAGTCGAAAGGTCTGTGAGTCCTCCAACCACTAGGCGGCAGTGTTGCTGTGTCCACTGCACGTGATCGACTCATCTCCCGTTTTCCGTTGAAAAATGTAATATTGCAAAACAGAAAACAAGACCTTTTTTTGATATTCTATTGTGATGATTTAACAGAAGTCTGGAAAATAAATATGACCGCTATTTGTTTCGCTTAAGCTTACTTTACCTTGAAGCCCGAAGATGTCCTTCTTGTGCTGCAAAACTGTCAGAGCAAAGGGAGCTTGAGGCATTTGACAGAAACCCACAGTTAACAAGTCACAAGCAGAATTGAATCTTTACAAATGATAAATCATGATAAATGCTCACACAACAACAAAAAATAATATCTTGACTGTACTTGTGGACATGAAAAACACGTGTTACTCACGGTTATATTTCTATACGTAAATAATTTTGATTCAAATCTCACCCCATAGTCTCAAGATTAACATCCGGATCCACAATGCGCAGTGTCGCCTCCCTGAATGCTGATAACGTGGTATCAGTGTATTAGTATCGGAACATTTTTTTTCCCCAAGATTGAGTACGACTGCCGAAGTACAGTATCGGCAAAGCAATTAGAAACTGCAATACAACACGAGGCAGTTGCAGACCATTGAAATGTTTCAAAGTAAAATTTGTGTGCTTTGATTTCGTAAAACGGACCGCAGCGTGGTTAAGTGAAAACAGAGTGATGCTAATTCCGTTAGCTGTCGCTGGCAGTTTTGCATTATATGTTAGCATTGAGCTAACAGACTTGTTAAATTCTTCTAACATTATGTTGTTTAAGTAGATGTTTAATTTTTATTTGTGTCAGCTTTACAGTTACCTTAAACTAAGAGTGCCAAAATAAACAGCTTGAAGCATTTTATTTCATTTGCTTCCTCAATTTCATGTGCAACGATTGTCTTCCATTTTTTTAACAAGTTTCAGCTGCCGGTGGCTCAGGAACGTAATACTTGCGTTAAACGGTGTTTTCGCTGGTCTCTGTTTTTCCAGATCATAGGTGGCAAACTCTGGCCCGCGGGCCAAATTTGGCCCGCAGTGTCATTATATTTGGCCCGCAAGGCTATATACCAAATGACTACTATGCCATTTTACATTCCAAATGATAATAGTAATTTTAAAAACTAAACCTTGTATTGCATTAATAAAAAAACAATTATAATAAAAATTTACAATAAAAAAATCTGTGTGTCTTTGAGTTTGACACCCGTGTTCTAGATGCTTCCCCTGCTCGAGTGGCCCTTTTCAGGCCAGTCACGTGAAACTCGTTAGCCCCACAAGGGGGGTCGGAAGGCTCCCAGCGGGGCGGCGGCTGCACGGATCCATTTACAGTTGAGCTCCCGACACACACGATTAGCGGGCATTATGTTGTGCTTAATGCCATCCGGTGTCCATCTACTGCCAGGCAGAATCATTTTTTTTCATCCTCGTATGCGGGCTCGTGGACTTTCTATTCAAACGGGAGTCGTTCGAGAAAGCTCCAGAGATGCATCATGGATTGTTTCCGTGTGTTTCAGTGCCAACATTTTCACTTGGCAAGCGGCCAAAAGTGTGTATGTGTGGGCGTGGATGGTGATTCCTTTTGAAAAAAAAAAAATGTCCCCCTGAAAGAAATGTGCCTTCCAGCGCTGCGGATGGAGATGAAAACTGACACTGGGAGGGATTCCAAAAGCGCAACAAGGAGGATTTGATGCTGCTGGCCGGTGTTTTTGTCCACTTGTCAAGACTCGCGGTGGCGAAACGCACGTGACCTTACTGTGGATTGTGTCGTCACACGAGTGGGGATTAAAAAGAGGGACGCTTTCTGCTGGATGTCAGGACAAGAGACGTGTTTTTTATCCGTGCGTGTCATTCTTCTCCTACCCTCCGCCCGTTATTTTCTCATCATCGTGGTTCTGAAAGAAGCCAGTGTGGTTTTCGTTGGAGGGCTTTTCGCATCTGTTTTAGTCCCTTCTGAGACACTTTCACTGTCTGACCTCCTAGTGGCCCTTCCTTATCTCAATTTTGCTTGAAAATCAGTTCAATCGCATGCTTTCCATTTTTATTTATTGGCAATTGATAACCCCAAAAGAAATATGAGACCATGTTCTTGTTTGATTTGGAGTGCGAGCAAATCAAAGCTAGCATTAGCACGATACATGAACCAGCATTCGCGATGTTGGCAGCATGAATGAAGATGAATTTTTATCGGATTGGTTATTTTTCATTTATTGTTTTTGTAATTTCAAAGTCAAAAGGAGGTGATAAACTTGCTAATTCCACATCTCTTCTGAATCTGCTCCGATGCTTGAGGTCTGTTTGCTAGTTTTATCATTGTACTGTCATGACATTTTTTTCTGTTTTCCAGAGGTAGATATTCCGCTACAGTTTCAGCAAAGCTGCTGAAGTAACAGGTCATCGTGAGGCTCAACGTGTGGTGCCTACTTTGAGTGCGCCCGCGAGCACACGGCAAATTATCGACATCTCTTGTGTCACCTTTGTTGTCGCCGATTGGTTGTTCTTTCTCGGACGCTGTAGTTTCATTTAAAAAAAAAAAAAAGGAAATTAGGGACCATTTTACTCATGTACTACTGTTCTTGAGTGTTTAGCAAAATATGTAAAATATTTATTGAAATTTGTAAATGCTCCGTTTAATTATGAAAAACATCTTTTTTGTGTGTTACATTCTAAAACGAATGACAAGCTAATCAGAGACTTTTTGTTTATGGCCCAACACATTAACCCCGCCTCCTCTGAGAAGGTCACCTCGAGTCAGACGTCAAAAGGCCACGCAGTCTACACGGGCCCGTTTAACGATCGTGACTCGGCGTTCTTTGGTCGTCATCGTCCTTTGTCTTGCTTGATTCTGTGTCGTTCAAACACAAGCGCTGAAAAGGTCAAAGCAGTGCTCAGATGGCATTTGCCCCCCCCCCCTCCCGCCCCCATCTTAATCCACATCCTACCACATTCATCCATCCATTCTTCTCGCTCTGTTTCCCACTCACTTATCCAAATCCAGATCTTGTGTCGCTTGTTGATGTTTATCTAGTGTCTTGATTCATTTTTTTTTTTTCCACGAAGCAAAGCGGGTCTTAGAAGATTGCACTCAAATCATTAATCATCTGCTCATTGCAATTCCTTCCAAGCATCCCCTGTTTCTCTTCGCCGCTCTCCCATCGGAGAGAAGGTGAAACCAATTCTTATTTATTGAGAGCGGTTTTGGCCACCGAGACACAACCAGCAACATTTAAGTAGTAGAGCTTTGTGGCACTTTTTTTTTTTTTTAATCAACCTCTCTGTGAAAGTCCGACATCTTTTTTGCATCTCTTTTAATCAAATCAAGGCAACTCCGGGACATTATTGATTTGAAATGTAGTTGTGATGATTCTGTACTGGAGGCAATTTCAATCATGTTAATCGCGTTTTTGTGATTTTACGGCCTCTCAAGGTGACACAAAAGGAGAACCGTTACGATTACGTGGAAATGAGCACTTAACCCTTTTTCGCCGGTCCCTCCTCTGTCCTCTGTCTGTGATCTCGATACCCTTCAGTCATCGACCCCCGTCCTTATTCATAAAATAATCAGCCTGCATACCCGACCGTCCCTGCATCCTTTCAAAAGAACTTCCGTCCTTGCATTTCAACATCCGAAAAGAAAAAGCGTCCATTGATGACGAGAAGCTAACAGCTAAAAGCTCATTAACTGCTTAATTTCCTTTTCACATCCACTAATCGTAATTTCTGGACTACAAAACACTCCAGTGTATTAAAAGCCACAATCGCTAAATTTAGCCATTAAAAAACGGATTTGTGCATACGTTAGCCGATAAATAGTCATGGGTCTCCACATTATTAAATGGGGAATTATTTCGATTATAACACCAGGAGATGCATTTCATTTAATCTTGAGAAGGCCGCTTTTGTTACACAGCGTACCGGAACCTTCCTTAGATTTTCACGCGAAGCAAATTCACATATGAGCTCGGTTTGGGGTCGCAACGGAGAGAGAGATGGATGTATTTATTGCACTTCATCCCTTTGCTCAAATTAAACACAATTGAATCTGCTTATTTTAGCTCTCAATTGCTTCTTCACACAGACGTGCGTTGCTTCCGTGTTTTTGCTCACGCTCTCTCTCTCTCTTGAAGTCTCAGTTGGGCCGGTATACACTGAAGCATTTGTCTCATTCTACTTGATCATTTTTGCTTTGAAAAAAAATAATACTGGTGATAAAAGGGCTTCTTGCGTCCTCCTTTTGGAGGCGACTACGCGGGGCAGCTGGATGCACGCTCACACTTTCCCTCTCCAGTCAGGACCAACCTGTTTGCACGAGCACCTTGGGCCGAACCGGTTTGGATAGAAAACAAAGATGCACTTGAACTCATTTGCAGCTCAGCGAAGCGCACAGTCACACACACACCCAAACACGGTTGCGACACACCGCTGAGTAATGCGTCCTCGAAGGTAAACCTGCAATATTTGTGCGTCGGCTGGGGGGGGGCGCTAAGGAAAACGTTAATGACAGGAAACTGGCTGAGGCTGACACAGGAAAACCTACAAGCATTCCTCATTATACACGCGGACTCACACAACAACTTCCCATCGTGCCTAAGTGCTACTGTACGGCCTCGTAAAAAAAAAAAAAGTGCGTGTTGTTTAGCAATTCCTGCTGGTGCAAGCAGGATTGGTCGTTGTGTGTGTGTGTGTGTGTGTGAGCATACGTGGCGGCACAAACCCTCTCATTAAATCCCACCCTCTGTGCCTCCCCTTCCGAACCCCCCCCCCCTATTCTTTACTGTGGTTGCTTTTAATTGGAGTGTCAGGTGGAAATTGGAGGCACCAAGGGGAGAAATGACCTAAACTGCTTTTCTCAGATCAGCACTGGTGGTGGGAACACCCCCCGTTGTTTAAGGCGTAGCATACTTATATCTTTGTCGTTGCAATGTTAGGCAGGTGTGTATTGAGAGGCCTGTCAAATGAAAATAGCAAAAATAATTAAAGTACATCCTTTTACGTGCAATTCCAATTCTCAAGTATATTGAAGATTTTTAGAATTTTGTTGGCTGTTTACTCGTGACACTTTTTCTAACGTAAAATAGGCTAGCAACAAAGGCTCTTTTCCCAATTGTTCTAATCAATACTCTCCTAAATAAACGCTGAAGTTATAAATAAGCCCTGAAAGTCGCCAGTCTCTCTAAATTTTTGACAGGCATAGCAAATGTGTGCCGAACTGACATTTCATTCCATAAACAAAAAATGAAAACAGCACCGTTTTGTTGTTAGCCAAACATGGTTGTGCCGGCTAGCATTAGCGCTACTCGGCTATTATTAGCTCTATTGTTCACTGCTGCTGATCTACTCACCAACGCAAGGGAACTACGAGGGAGTTGCACGTGCCTGTGAACTGACGGGGCACATTCGAAGCAAACTCAAACAGTCAAACGTTTAAATTGTTTACAAAATCGGCTCCATTGCTAGCGTTTATGTCTGGCTAGCAAGCTGGTGGACAGGAGTGTAAACAAAGCAGAGGAGCTGAATGTAGATGACAAATTGTAAACAAATGCATGGAAATGACCATTTATCAAGTTCGGAAAAAAATATTTCCATTTATTTTCATTGCGAGAAAAGCTGATATAGTAAATATTGTGACAGGTTTATGTGTCTCCTATAAGCGTGACGTCACTGCTGTGAACTTGTTGCAAAACAAGAAGTGCAGCTTGCCAGCCAAATGATTGGAAATAAAGGTAGTTAATGGGTTGCTAGCACGGAAGCGTGTTTGACTTTGGAGTAATATTCCGCCCGCTGGCACTGTGACGTCAAGGAGCATCTTGAGTAACCTCATCAGTTTAAGTGCTTTTCATATAACAACCTCCCCTCCTCGGCTTTTTGTGCTACGCCATTAACCCACATCAGATCCCCGAAGTCCAGATGAGATAAAAATGCTTCTTGTCTTGATGACTCACAATGGATGCAACAGAATTAGCTTGTATGCATTACAAGCATGAATTCATCTTAGATGATCAAAGCCTCGGACAAATGAGATGTTTGTGACGAGAAACGTTTTTTTACTGCCAGGTAGATAGGTCGGTCATGTGGGCATTTTACAAAATTTTGGCAATCCGTTTTTTGTCATCCATCATTTTTTTTCAAGCTGAGCCAAACTGCAATTATTGCTTGGTCAGTCCATCCGTCCGTTGGTCACGTAGTTCGTCTGGTATTATCCATTATGATTTTTATTAGCATTATTGTAGTCCGGCAGAAGTCATTTATTCTGTCATTGGATTTACACTTTGCAAAGGTGGCCATTCACTCACTGAGTTTTGCTGATGTTAGATGATGGACGGGAAAGTTAAAAAAAAAGATGGACTAATCACGGCCGGAAGTGGGTTTTTATCCATCAGTGTAATCGTTACTAACCGGGTCAAGTCCCGACGGATTTGCGGCCGTTTTGCTGATTACTGTCAGAAATACGTCCCACTTGTCTCGTGTGTTTATTTGCAGGTTACTTAGCAAGGACTGCATCGACCAAATATATATATATATATATAAGCGCATGTGCGAGTGAGCGCTCTTATTTTTAATAGGATCTTTGCACGGCCTGTGATGGCTGGCTTTGATTGACGCGGAAGACGCCACTTTACACAAATCCACAAATGTTTGCTTGAGTCTGGTAGTTTACCCTTGTTTATTTAATTATTTGTAACTTCCGGCCACGTACATTCAGCCAATCACAGATGCTAGCGCTCGCTCGAAAAATACTGTTGATGACGTATACTGCGGTCGTGCCGAACATGAGCTCGCTAAGGTGGGCAAACGGAGAAAATAATCATTGCGGTTTTTGGGCACCGTTCGGCATTTCCGCAGGAAGTGAGCAACTTGAAGCTGGTGAGTACATACCACTCGGCCGACTGTGTATTTGAGTTTGACGCCTCTGCTATAAACTGACTGCCAAACAATCTGCTAATGGGTTTGTGTTTGTGTACGTTATTTTAAAAGCTTGGCTTTAGCATTAGGGAGGCATCGTAGTTAGTGTGGACTTATCCTTGGAAACATATGGGTTAGTGTGTGTGCGCGTGTGTGGATTTAAGATTTAATTTCCGGGCGTGGCATCCTTTAATAAGCTTTTAGTATGACGTATAACGCCCGTAAAACTAAGACATTGACATGGTGTGTGTGTGCGCCCTGCATTTTATGCCACCACGACACACATGCACACACAATAGGCAGCACTGTTCAGTCCCGATAGTCTGAACTTGTTTGACAAATGATTAACCGTGTTCATGGCTTACGACGCTCTCGGCTGTCTAATAAGCAACCGATTTTCTCGTGTGCCGCTTCCCTTTGTTCTGTCACATGCAACTGCGCTTCAAAAATGTTTTGTCAGTCCGCACCGACAGTTGCGCTCTGAGTGTCTTGTGAGGTCTTAATTCATCGACTTCATGGGCCGACGTTCCCATGAGTCGTTTTGTGCCAACACAATAGTGGCGGCGATGACACGATCGCGTGAGGTGCCGGAGGCGTCGTCATTCGAGTTGTCGTATTCGTGTTGCGGGCGGTGTGACTTTACTGTGCGCAGGTAACAAAGACACAGGAGATGACCTTTTGTGTGTGTACGCAGCGCGCACAGTCAGGGAGCTTTTGTTCGTCGTGCGCGTGCGCGTGCAATTTAGTCCCATCAAGCTCGGGTTGTTGCTCTTGCAGGTAAAATTTCAGATTGAACCCCAAAGAATTGAAAATGAACTTTTGTAACCTTTGAAATACACACGTCATCCAATTATGTGTTTCACTACTTTCATCACACAGCTTTCGTTTCGTTTATTTCTGCAGCCTTTTGTCATTTTGTCAATTCTCCCTTGGCTCTTTTGTGCGTGTTTGCGTGTCTGACTACCTGTTGTCAGATCAGCCATTGTGAAGCAGTTAGCACCTGTTGTGTTAATCAAACAAAAAAAAACATGCAATCTGCACGCAAGGCTTTGACGGTTATCGAGCAAATACGGCATGTTCTATCTGAGCGTTATTTACTGCGCTCCACCCTTCGTGTGTGTTCGTGAACCTAAACTACACAACCCGGTGTGTTGTGTTGTGTTGTGATGCAGAACCAAAACTTGGACCGTGCTGCACCACTGGAATTCCGCATTGTGCGGGGATGGCCTCAGCTGTACTTGTTTTTGTGGTGTGCGAGTGTGTACTTGACACACGTCCTTGTTTGGGTGGTGGAGCAGGTTTTTTTACTTTTAGATCTGATGTTGACAGCAGGGGGTAAAACAGATTAAATGCGGTTGCTTTCCACTTGCTCGAACAGTGGAGAGAGTCTTGTTATTCAATTATAAAACACGGGACAATTCCGAGTGTTCAGTCAACCTACCGTGCATGTTTTTGGAACGTGGGAGGAAACCGGAGTACCCGGAGGAAACCTACCCAGGCACAGTGAGAACGTGCAAACTCCACACAGGAAAGGCCGTAATCGAACCCACGACATCTGCACTGTGAGGCGGACGTGCTAACCAGCGCCCGTCATAACATTGCATACCCAAAAAAAGCTTAGTGTAGGACCTCGATTGAGATGTCTCAGCTCCTCTCTCAGCTCATCAGTGCGGCACTTATATTAGCAGTTCGACGTAGAGGAAAAAAAAAATGTCTGTTATTTCAGTTAAATTCTCTGTCAACATATATGTTAAAGTTCCATTTGTGCAACGTAGATGCTAATTAGCATTAGCATTCAGCTTGAGGACTTGAAATGAAGACAATGGCTTCAAACTGACAAGACATGAGCAAAGCAGGCTTCGGTGTCCCTCAGGTTGACATAAATCATGACAGCCCGAGTGGAGATGAGCTTTCACGTCTCGTCGGTACGAGAGGAGATGAAAAGGGAGGTCCATCTTTCTCGCTTTGGCTTGAATCAAGCAGACAGTTGGTGTGAGCGGGTCGAGGGAGGACGTTTCTCATGAGAGGCGGTTCATCTTAGCAATGAGGGCTCATTAGATGAGTGACCGCCTCATCGACGGCCATCGCCGCTGAGGAACGCACAGGGAAGTGGCCGAGGGGACAGAAGAAACCATCAGCGCGCCCCGATTGTCAACAGCCGTGCGTGCGTGCGTGCGGGTTATTTTGAGTGTTCCTGCTCGCCAGCTTTCACACATGAATGACTGATCTGATTACATAATGGGACAGCCGCTCTCAGAAGGGCGTGTCTCAGTGAGCAAAATAAGACTCATCTTTTCAATACTTTATGAAGAACCTGCTTTTTTTTAGTGATGGGCTTTCAGATATGGACGGTCCTAATGCACACATTGCAGTTACTCAGCATCATGTGAGAGTACGCTGACGCTGCAAAAAATATGCTGGACCAAAAACCAGCCAAAATATTTGAATGTGTTTTCTGGTGAGAAATATAGCACTGTATAATGTTGAAATGCGCGATATAAATAAAGTTGGATTGTATTGTATTGTAATAAAAAAAAAACATACAGAAATAGAATGTAGAGAAGTTAAATGTGCACTTTGGTCACTGGGGGGGGGGCAGTAAAATTTGCTGTCTCATTAAGCCACAGTTATTAATTGTTCTTTGCAGGGGATAAAGAACATATGCCTGTGAGTATTGTTATTTTATCTGTTTACATGTGTTTCTCTATGGATTTCATTCAACGATACATCGAATCAAGATTTATAAGACCATCACATGGAGGCTATTTGTGAGCACGTCTATGGAATTTAGCGTTGTTTGTTAGCAATAAGCTAAAATGACGAAAGCCATTTTAAGCCTGAAATCGAAAGCCAAGGCATATGTTTGTTTCAAAGACAAGTTGACTGTTTCCTGAATTTACGGTCTGAACTATCAATATTTTTTGCTTGCGTTATCTCACCGACTGGCTCTGTTGATTTCCACCAACCTTATCAAGCGCCACAATGCTTGTGAATGAATATTGACCCCACTCGGCGACCCACTTTTACTTACGTGGGCCGACTGCTCTCGGAGGCTTGCACTCGCCCGCCCACACACGCACACGCGCTTGCCAGGCAGGTCGTGCAGGTGCGTGCCACTGGCGGGAAAAAGTGAAAGTGGGCAGATGGAAGTTTCACTGTTTCCTCCTGTTCTCATAAATAATGACTTTGTGTCGTAAACGGCAGAATGGAGCTGATAAAAGACGGCGGACGTGCTCATGTTTACAAAAGAAGGCCGTCAGGGAACGTTTCCTGCTCTCGGTCGCCATTGTATCGACCAGGAAGTAAAAGCCCCGCTTCCTTTTTCCTCCTCTCGTCGAGCAGGGTGTCGATGACATCACAGAAAAGCCTCGACGTACATCGTGGGAATTGCCCTTTTGATCTCCCGCCAAATAAATACAGATGAGAAGTCATTGCTACGCAAGTATCTCCATGTCTACTTAAGTACAGAATGGCGAGTACTTATTTTTTTATTTTATTTTTTTTTACCAAAATCTGCTTTCAGACACGCAGGATTATGTGTGCCACGCTGCCGTTGAATAAATAAAAGCATGCGATTATTATTCGAGGGCCGTCGCGTCTATGCTCATCTAGTCTATTGTGTGTGACAGACGAGCACGCGTGTAGACGCGCACGCTGATCCCCTTGGCACATGTTTTATTCATGGCTGACCACCGGGCGTCTGCGTGTGCGCAAGTGTAAAAGAGGTGCGGCTCTCAGGGAATTCAAGTAGATGCAAAAAAGGAGACGATGATGAGGGCGAGGGAGTCGTGACATAACACGTGCACGCGCACATGCAAAATGTGTTCATCTCTGACGCGATGATGTTTGTGTCGCACTCTCTCCAGGGATTCTTAAAGACACACAGTGCATTGGCGTGTTTGCAACAATGTTGTGCAAGCGTGTGTGTGTGAGAGAGAGAATATTAACATTAACCTTGTGCACTTTGTGCTGTGAGTCTTTATTTTTATTTTTTTGTTGTTGCGGCGGCTGCATGCCAGCATCCGTTGAAGTGCCGCACTTACTTTGCAGTTTTGTCCAACGCCTCATCTATCACCCAAAGTCCGACACTGGAAATAAAATGACTTGATTGGGCCGAGACGGATGAAGTCCTTCTGGCCTTTTTCGTGTGCAAACTGTTGCGGGACATTTAATTCAAACATACTGTTAAAGGTCGTAACTTAGTAATACTCGAATACTATTCTTACATAAACTCCACATTTATCCTGTTCTTCTTATTTCATCTCATCAGATGTCTTTTTTTATGCAACAGTAGGCCGAGGTACGACTTGTATAAGATACAAGTCGTTGGATTCTCATTCACAGAGAAACATTGTGCGCACATACATCCCTTGCAAGGACTGCTGCAGGCTCTTGTGTGCACACACGCACACACACAATTCTGCCGGGCATGGGTGAATTTAGGGCAAGCCTGATTAGTAGTGCTACTGCTTATCAGCACGAACCAGTCGCCTGCTGGCCTGGAGAGAGTCGAGAGTCGTGGGAGGAGGAGGAGGAGGAATTGGGAAGCGGAAAATGACGAGCGAGGTTGGAAGCTGGGATTTGCGAGGTGAAAAAGAAAGGGAGCTCTCATGCTTGACCTTGTCACTCATTTCTCGCTAACATCGCAGATTTTAACAGTGACCTCATCAGACACTTGTTGGGTCGTTCTGGTTGTACAATGAAACCACCTTTCAAAAAAAAAAACTTTTTCAGGTATTTCTTCGCACCTGCTTACGTCACTAGTCAGGGTCGTAATCCATGCGGAGGTATGGCAGAGTGTGTGTGTTGGTGGTGGTGGTGCGGGGGTGTCTCACAGCTGTGTCCTGTCTCATCTTGTGGTGCGTTTCGGGTGCACCACTCCGACTCTCTCGTCACTCTTGATTGACTCGTGAAGCAGGCACGCTGCATAAAAATCACTTCCTGGTTGGTCCGGTCCTGCAATGCCCTGCAGACACACGCACACACACACATACACACACACACCCCCCACACACACACACACACACGAACACCGACTGCCTCCCTCCTGGCCCGTCATGTTTAATGTTTCATGAATGGATGAATGATTCATGCCAGGGAAGCGAATGTTTATATTTTAAGACTACTGATTCATTTATTCACTCAGCCGTCGGTTCTTCAAAGTGAGGGGTGGGATTTTGGATAAGGTCTCTGCTCGTCTCCTCAGCTTTTTCCATTAGAAAATGTTGCTTTTTGTGCCTTGAGCACGCTTATTGTCGCACAAAGGGGCATGCGGTGTCGCCCGAGGAGTGCGGCCGAGGCGGCGGGCGGTCTGGCAGGTTGAGGACCGGCCCAGAAGGACATTCCAGAAGACCTTGCCTTTGGTCTCTGTCACCAGCACTCATGTCACACGTGTGCATTATTGCGCGTGTGTGTGTGGGTGTGTGTGCGTGTGTGTGTGTGTGTGGGTGGGTGGTTTGGGGGTCACGGTGAATGAATGGACTGTTTGGATTTTGTTCGTTGCCACTTCTGAACTCTTATGCAACGTTACCGCCTGACAATGTGAATGAGTTTTTCTTTTATTTCGACTTTTTTTGTAATTAAGTTCATTTTATTTGATTTTTGAGTCTGTTTGTTCTTTTTTTTTTTTTTTTTTAATTTTTCAAAAATACTTTGTTTTAGTTTTCATTAGTTTTAGGATTGGTCTTAGTTTTTTAATATATCGGGAGTATTTATCAAGTGGAAGATAAGAATTAAAATTTTGTGGCATATAGTTAACTAAACTACAATTTTTGCATGACTGTTTTCCTTTCCCTTCCTCTGTACGAACATAAAGGAAGAAAAAAAATCAAATCAACCCCAAAAGCTCATGTTTGATAGTAATTGACAAAAATGGAAACAATGGACATTTCCGCTATAATTTGGTTTAGTTTCAGTTAAGTTTTTTTTTTTAACGCAAAATCTAGTTTAAGTTAGTTTTCCTTTTTTCAAAAGCACTTTTATTTCAAGAACACTTTTTTTCCCTTTTTAGTTGGATTTATTTTGTTAGTGTTCTTTACCTATGATAACCTTTCTTATTGTGTGTGTGTGCGTGCGTGCGTGTGCGCGTGTGTCCGTACAGAGGGGCAGTGGAGTTGAATTATAGAAGCAATTACTATGCATTAGCGCTCACATCACGACGAAGAAAATGACGTCACGATTCAGCATCTTCCTGAACTCATTTTCAAAGGTCTTCGAGCCACGAGTGATGCAATAAATAAAACTGACTAAGTAGTTTAATCAGTGGAAATGATTCTGGACACCTCACCTTCATGGCTGACCAATTCCTTCATATTTGGACGCACATCTGTTTTTTTTTTCCCCTCATAGACACTCTTTTAGGTCGTCGTGAGTTTGGGACTGTGACCAACTTCAGCACATTCCTGTTGGATCCCACATCGGGCGTCCTCTACTTGGGCGCCAGGGACACCATCGTGGCGGTGAACACCAACAGGCTGAATGAGACGCCGCGCATGGTGAGCGACCAATTTGTTTTGGTTGCGAGAGTCAGCGATGCGAAAGTGATTCCAATTGAGTGTGTTTCCCGTTTCAGGTGAATTGGGACGTGCCCCAGGAGAGCAGGAATATTTGCATGACCAAAGGAAAGACCGAGGTGAGTCTGATGATGTTTTGCGAGTGTCACAATCAAAAGTGAGACGGGAACTGACACGGTGGCGTCTTGAGCTCGGAAACCAAATGTTGCTTAAGAGGAACTGCTGAGTCATTCTTTGTCTTGCTACAACGTACGCTTCTGCATTCTGGAACACCTTTCAGTAGTTCACTTTAAAAAGAGGAATTTGTGTCTTGCATAAATTCTAATGTTTCAGTCACAATTTATGGACTTGCTGTATTTGGGTTTTTGTCTCATTTTTGCATACATTTTACAGAGTGTTTTCCAGCGTTTTGACATCATCAAGTTGCATCATTGTGAAATAACGGAAATATGTGTAACTCTTAATCACCAGTCTGCGTTTTTATACAGTGAGCCGTTGACACTCACAGTGTTACTATTGTTTGTTCTCTGTACAGCATCCTTGAGTGTCCTGGAAGGCGCTTCAAATCTAATTTGTTATTATTATTATTATTATTATTATTATTTTATTATTATTAAAAAAGTTTCTTATTTTAATTGAGTACTGTTATGTGTGTTCATGTACAATGCATATCAATCTTTTTATTTCATACTGGCCCAAATTTCAGCTTTTTTTTTGTTGTTGTTTTTTTTTCAGCCTCCAAAATCGCATATCGGTTAAACTCTCGTGTGTAATGACTTTTGGATGGAACTCAAATCACTTAAGTTGACCCAAAAATCTATTTTATTGAGCTGAACCTGTTCCTTCCTCTGAATAAAAATGCCCCCAAGCGGATGTGTTGTCAGTGGTCATGAGGTTAATTGGACTCAGTCCTTGTACATTAATCACAACATGTTGGCGTTGCGCTCAGACTGATGGTTGTTTGTCTCCCTCTGCAGGGTGACTGCCGGAACTACATCTTGCTGTTGGAGTTTCACGCCGATGGACGCCACATTTACGTGTGCGGCACATACGCCTTCGACCCCAAATGTGCATTCCTGGTGCGTGTGTTTTGGTCAATATTTTGTGGGGGTTTTTTTTGTGATCATTTTATACAAGCTGGCTATTCCTTCCCGCAGGAGATGTCGTCCTTTACCCTGCAGACGGACGCCGATGGGCAGGTGATCATGGAGATGGGGAGGAAGAAGGTGCCCTTTGACCCCCGGAAGCCCTTCACAGTTGTCATGACAGGTGAGTTGCCGCCGGTCGTGATGTCGTTGAAGGCAAAATGGCTTTTTTCATCCGTCTGTGGTGTGCTAAGGCGACGTGCTGTATACCGCCACCTCCATCAACTTCCGCGGGACGGAGTTCGATATCACCCGGGCAACGGGACCGGAGCAGAAGCAGGTCCGAAGCGAGCAGAAAGTGCACTGGCTTGATGGTGAGACTTTTGCCCAATTGGATTTGCCGAGGCAAGAAAACGTTGCACTCATGCGAGGTGCACTTTTTTTTTTTTTTTTTTTTTTGCCTTGCAGAACCCGACTTTGTGAGCTCAGCTTTTGTGGAGCTGTCGGCCGACAACAACGTGACGGGAGAGGACGACCGGATCTACTTCTTTTTCAATGAGGCGGCGATGGAGTACAATTTCTATTCCAAAGTGCGGGTCCCCAGAGTGGCACGCGTTTGCCGGGTGAGAAGCCTGCTTGGGTTTTTTTAACGATTCTTGGTGTCAATGGCGCTTGGCTTGTGTCAACTACATCAATTAGACCAGGGGTGTCAAATATATGGCACGCGGGCCGGACCTGGCCCACAGATGGGTTTAATCTGGCCCGCGAGCAGATTTGGTAAAGTATACCTGGGTGTCTCCAACCTAAAGGGGGTGGGGCTTTCAAGCGCGCCATTGGAGACACGTGAACTATGTGTGTGCATGTATTAAAAATGTGTCAAAGCATTTTAGTCACATTAACGACATCGTCTACGTGGCTGCTAAAGACAGATAAAGAAAGTTCAGGCCTCTTTTTTGCTTCGCCCTCTTCCTGTTTTCCTTTCTCACTTTCACTTCGGATGGTTATTATAAAAATAGATATGAAAGCAGAAGTCACGACACACTCCAGCACTCCAGCAGAGGGCAGGCTTCACAAGCCATCAGGGCGCCACCGCATCTCATCTCCGGGTGCGCCATAAGAGCGGAAAGGGAAAGGCGCGGCCAACTAAGGCGTTGTGTATTGTATTTGTGTGATCATATGAGTGTGTAAGCGTGAAGCCGTGTCCTCAACACGCCGTCTCGTTGCCACGGCGATGGCCCTCGGCTGGCTGGAGAATCAAGAGATGAGATGGTCTCCAGGAGAAAGAATCCAAAATCATTTTGGTTTTGGAAACAAGCCGAAACAATCTTTCACTGAAGTGGCCATCAAGCGGGCGAATTAGCGATCCGTTCTTGCTCGAGCTGTTGTCGTCTTTTCCACATTGCAATCTGATATTCGATATTTCTCTCATTTTCAGTCCGACGTGGGAGGTCTCAGAACCCTGCAGCAACATTGGACCACCTTCCTCAAAGCGGAGCTGGTGTGTGAGGACAAACTGCAACATCAGCGATTCGACGTCCTGGTGGACGTTTTCACCTTGCGACATTCACCCGGAGAAGCTCGCAGCACGCACTTTTACGGACTTTTCACCACACAGTGGTAAGATGAGGGAGCGCACTCGGGCCTGGAAAATCATCCACGATTCAGTGAGACCAATTTTTTTTTCTTCTCACCTGTGGTCTAGGGAACCCGAGTTGTCAGCTGTGTGCGTTTTCAGCGTGTCGGACATCATCACGGCAATGAACGGCCCGTTTAAGAAGCGCACTGACAAAACCAGCACGCCCACGCCTGTGGGCTTGCCGAGGCCTGGCCAGGTAGTGACGTCTCCGCGTGTTGCGGTCCGTCTTCTATTATTTTGCAATTAAAGAGACCGACACACAATAGAACCGGAGCAGGTCACAAAATATAACACCCACAATTTTTTGGGGGGGGTATTTCTATATGTCCGTATAGAAGAAAGGTCAGTTTGGAAATTGTTTTCTTGATTACACAATACTTAGTAATGCCGCACAAGATTCATTTGTTGACTATAGCGATATCGTTGCGATTTTTAAAATGTACCGACTTTTTTATTATCTAATGAAAGAATTAATTTTTTAATAAACACCCTCAATGTATTTTTAGCTCATTAAATGTAATTATCCTTGATAATGTTCAACTATTTAATGGTGATGCACTTTTTAAGTTTGTATCCGACTGGTCAAATTTGTATAAAAACATAACATTTCAGAAGAAACTTATTGCAAGTCTTTCCGAAATGCAAACTGCCCAGTGCCAATTTTGTGAGATTATTTTTTATTGTTAATTTTTTTTTAATCTATTGTGCGGCCCTAATTTTCTTTTTTAATTTTGCACTTGAAAAAGACTCAATAAACCTAAAAAAAACTAACATTAAAACTAATAATACCTACACTGAAACTGAGCATTTAAAATAAATAAAAAAAGTGCTCTAAAATCTTCGGAATGTTATCTGAATTTTCAAAACAAACGTGAAAAAATGAAAAGTGCCTCTAATGACACATGCATAACTATTACCTTGTTCACACTCAATATTTATCCACTAACGTTTCAAAAGTATGAATAACATTCAGCATTCAAATACTCTAAAGTCAATTCAAATTCCTGAAATAAATAAGTGCATTTTCTGCGTCGATTGTTTGTGGTGACAAATAGCCTTTTCTTTCCTCCTCCAACTTCCAAAGTGTCTGAACAATGCGCTGAAGGCCGAAGGCTTTGACTCCTCCCTCAAAATCCCCGACAACCTTTTGGCCTACGTGCGGAATCACCCCCTCATGCAGCAGAGCGTCAACGCGGCGCCCCTGCTGGTCAGAAAAGGAATCGCATACACCCAACTGGCCGTCACGCTGATCGGCCGCCGAGAGGACCAAAAAGAAGCAATTTTGCACCTCGGAACAGGTGAGAGCGAAAAATATTGAGCAATCGTAGAAGCGTAGCGCTCACGTGTTCATGCTTGTCGCATCGTCAGACTATGGCGAGCTCCATCAGGTGGCGGTCATTGGCGAGGATGCCACGTTACTCCGCGAGGTTCCTTTATTTGAGCTGACAGAGCCGGTCAACAACATTTTGCTGCACCAAGTAAGTGGCGTGCGTGCGTGCGTGCGTCTTTAGCGGCATGCACGTAACGCGCTAATCGGCGGGCTGGTTTCCTGTTCGTCAGGGTTGGGCCGTGGTGGGCAGCCCGCTGTCGCTCGCTCGCATCCAGTCCGAAGAATGCACGCTCTATTTAAGCTGTCAATTGTGCGCCCGATTCCGGGAACTGGGCTGCGAGTGGGACGCGAGCAAGGAACGCTGCGCTCGCTCCACTGTGGCGTAAGTACGACCATTCAAGAGCCTACAAATTCAGCTGCTGCGCTAAAATGCAATGCTCGTGCTAAGCGTGTGTGGGTGTGTGTGTGTGTGGGTGTGTGTAGCCCTGGAAATGGAGACATAATCGAAGAAGCCTTAAGGAAATGTGACACCCAGGAAGGTATTTTCATCACACACGTGCCTGTTTGAAATTTATCGAGTGCTGCTAAACTCAAACGGGCTACTCTACGGAAATATCAAGTACGTATTTTCCGGACGATAAGCCGCTACTTTTTTGTCTTGATTTTGAACCATACGGCTAATAAAACAGTGCGGCTTTTCTGTGGATTTTTCTTTCACCAGTAGGGGGTGCTCTATAGTTCTGAAAATACGCTAAATAAATCTCGATTTTTTAATTTTTTTTTTCCTTTCTTGGGTCTGTTCTGTTTTAATGAGCAAAGTTGTTGCCGTGGCAACAGGCACTGTTTTAACAATCTGTTCATGTACCTTTATAGACATTCACAGTACAAAATCGTTCTGTACATGCAGTCAACAACAATTTTTTTTTCAACATAGAAAACTGCGGCTTATAGTCTAGCTTGTATATTGTTTTTATTTATTTATCTATTTATGTATTTCTTTCTTTCTTTATTTATTAAGAGTCTCTGCGGCTTATATCCAGGTGCGCCTTATAGCCCGTAAAATACGCCACTTGTGAACCGTTTTACAACAAAATCACTGAGTGCTTATTTCGATTTGTGGTCTGACGTGCGCCCCAGAGCGCTGTTCTCCGTCCATCAAGGAGGTGCGCGTGTCCCTGGGTCTGCATCTCCTGTTGCCATGTGCCCAGCTGTCTCCCAGGCCCTGCGGCTGGGAGCACCCCCCCAACAGTCTCACCAAGCAGCGACACCCCGACCTGGAGGTGACCGTCACCAAAGACGGACTCGGAGATTACGTCTGTTCATGCCAGGTATCGTGATAGAAAATGACGATGTCACATAAATCTCCACGTCCGTGGATAAACGTCTTCGTTCCCGAAACAGGAAGGTCAAATCCATGACCCCACCCCTTGCCGTCGAGCGGCCTATCAGCTGACGCTCGAGGACCCGAGCGCTGCGGGAGCCGTGGCGGGATGCGCTCGTCACCTGGTGGCCTTTTATGTCCTCTTCTTCTTCGCGGGCTTGCTGTTCGGCGTGATGCTCATCCACTTTGTCAAACGTCGGCGCAACCGAGGCCGGCGCGAAGGCGCGGGGCGGGACTTGCTAGGCCCCTCCTCCTCCGCTTCCCCACCGCCAGTTTTCCGTTTAACGGAGAAACGCAACGGCATCGCGGCCACGGAAGCCAATGCCAGCCAAGTCCTCAAGCAGGGAAACGGTCACCATGGCAACAGCGTGAGCGCCACAACAGCCGGCAGCAAAGCCAGAAACGGAAGCGGAAACGCCTCGTATGCAAATTACAACATTTTATCTGCGGACGTTCTGGACGGACGGACTTCCGGGAAGGAGAGAGGGCGTCTGGAGGCGGGGGAGAGGGAGTCACTGGACGGGGTTGACATGGATGAGAGCCTCGGGGAAGGGATAACAGGACTAGAGGAAGAATTTGCCAACTTTCCCATGTTTAAATCATCAGCACCCCTCGCTCCGTGCGAAGAAAGCTCCATTTGAGAAGCAATTTGTCCCTCTGGGAGCTGCAGTCGCCCACAAAGTTGTCACTCAACTGCCTTTGGATGGTGTCATGAAGGTACGCCACACAAATCTATTTAACTCTTTAACTGCTATTGACGGCGAAAGACGTCAAAGATCCTTTTTTTTTTTCTTTTTTTTTTAACTCAGCTGGTAGTGAATGAGTTAATGATAAGTTTTCCTGAGCAGACCGGAGAAAAACGGGATCATGTGCAACGGGAGCGTGACCGAAGGACTCCAAGACATGCAAAAGCCATATTGTCCTTCACATCCTTTCCTCCAAACCGCACTGCCCTGCAAAACACAACTTCTCTCAGTCCGGAACCTTCGCCGATCCGAAAGGCGCCTAAGGAACGCCGAGCGGGTCGGTGTTTGTTTTCGGGGACCAAAGTTGTCTGGCGATCCCGACGGGGTTTCTCCGTCAGTGACTGAGTTGGCGCCAGCGTGCAAGTTGCGAGGAGTCACCATGTTCTCTTTATGTGTATTCCTAATGTATTGTTTTGTCTTGTTTTTGTAATAAATCTTATTTGGAAACCCAAAGACAAGTGAGGCCAACGTGGAACTTTTATTGAGCCAAGGCACTTATTTCACATAAAAAAATTTGTGAAAGTAACATTAGAAATGACTGTTTTTCGCAATGCTGTTGAATTATGCTCACTGGCGTGGTTTGTATTCCGACATGACTCCTGACCACCTGTAGCTTACGTCGTCGCACTTCCGGTGCTGTTGATTGGTTCAGTTTGCCGTCTATATTGTAAACGGATGAATGGGCTGCTCTCTCTAAATTGTCGTCCGGTTTTTTGGGGTAAAATGGTGCAAAATAAAAAAAGACACCGGCCCACCAGGCATTTGCCACGTTGGCCCCTCCAGCCCTGGCCGTCATGAGCCGGGTGTAAAAACAATCCTTTTAAAAGGTTGCTACATCATATTAGATCAATATATTTTAAAATATATTGAAATTGCAAGACGTGAACGAGAACGACTATTTTTATTTTTTTGTGACTTTCAGTGATTTTTTTCGCTTGCAAAATATGTGCTTTTATTTTTGCGACAAAGGCTGAAAAACACCTACGCCAATTCATTGTCCTGCCCAATACGCTGTAAACATAAATAAATATCTTCTATTTGGAATTTTCCATTGAATGCTTTGAAGACTGCCTTCTACTCGATGACCACAAGGTGTCAGCAAAGACGTCATAAAACTCTCCATTGGCTTGTCGACGCCAGTTTGTCCCAACCTTTATTGAACAAACGCAATATTTTACGAGCACGGGTTAATTCTACCACTAATAAAAAAATATTTGTTCTTTTTGTTACTAAATTTCACCGCCATCGGGTGATGGACTAAGATGCTTTCGCTTGGAGTTATGAAATCGTTTGATGGCCAAAATAATGACAGAACCAATGTGAGGAAGCTTCCGTCACCACTGCGTCAGCACGCCGATGAGCTCATGATGATGGAGGGTGGGGGGGGGGGGGGGGGGGGGGGCTGATGACGAGCATGAGGGAAGAAGCACGGGTGGGCTGTGGGACGCACACACACACAAATTCAAACGACAGAGGCAAAGCAACAAGAAGAGAACAAACAACAACCTTCTCCATCCTGCTTTTAGTTATTGACGTTCATCTTTGAGTAGGAAGCCAAGCTCCCGCCCAAAAAAAAAAAAAGGGAAAAAAACCGAATTTCAGCACCGCGGAGAGCGACCATGGCGCCAATGACGCTGGGCGATGCAGCCCAGCCTGGTGAGTCTGCCTCGCCTTCCCTTTTGGACCTTTTTTGCCACACCCGATCGCCGTTCAACATTTTGTTTGGCTGTCAAAATGGCTGCGGCGCTGGAATGTTTTGTTTTACGACGAGATCACTCGTGTAGACGCCATGCGAGCTTGATTCACTTTCATTTGTCTGACTTAAATCGAGCAAGTGAAGCAGACGACAATTGGCGTGACGAAAAATCGCGCTCCTGTGCATGGAATCGGTTTTTGTTGGCTTAATCGCTTATTGTTGGACGCTAATTGTGCACGCGACACTTTAGGGCGGGGCAGCTCATCAACAAACATTCAAAACAGTCCAAATGTGAGGGGAAATGTCCGTGAAATAAATAAAATTTGCGTTCGTTTCTCATATTCCATTCAGCCGAAGTTTCTTCCTTTTGTGGCTGGAGAGCAAAAAAATTCTTTCATTGTAAAATGGAGTCATCAGGACCGAGAAGGCCTCGCCGTCGTTCTGTTGAGTCACACCAGCTGACAAGAAGCTCGCCGGTCACGCGTTACGGATGGAAAAAAAAAAGATATTTAGTTTGAAAAAGAATTGTTTGAAAAGAAGTCACAATTGTTGGACTCGTGCTTAGTTTGAATAATCACACTCAAGTGCTTAAATCCCCATTGTGTGTTACATAAGATGCTGCTTTTTGCTTTCAACAAGCTTCCGCGTGAAAAACATCTGCCCCAAAAGATGACTGCTGATGTCTTTAATCATCGCACGATTCGTGACTAACAATTGAAACTGCGAGCAGTGATGAACTGGCGAATCCTTAAAATGATCATCAAATGGCGCCGTCTAAAAAAAAGTTTGTGTCATTTGTGGTGAAAGCTCCTGCTCATTTGGTGGAATTTCCAATTTGGAGTTTTTCAAAATGCAATCCGCGGAGGTCCTCTAAAATGGCTGTTTCAAACCAAAATGGCCGACTTCCTGATCATTTCAACACTTTTACTGTAATTGATGGAATAGTCCATTGCGCGAGAAGTGAGGTGTGAGCAACACGATCACCATGAAACAATTTTTTTACATCAATATAAATATTTGCAGGAATATTATCTCATTCACTGCCAGCCCCGGTAAGATGAATTAATTTTTCGACTTCTATATCCGTCAATGGCAGCGAATGCGTCAATGAGAATGTGTGCAGGTGTCACCAGTCGCAATATGCGTCCGTGATCCACTTCCGTCTCATTCCGTGGCATCGCTCGACGTTCGGCGGGTTTTAGTTTTGTACGCACGACAGCCACCATTTTTCACCGTTTTTCTTCCGATGTTGCGCCACGCTCCAGCGGTGGTCCCTGCAGGTGTTGCGGTGGTGAGCGTCTTCGGCCTGATCTTCACCGCCTCGGCCTTTGCGTGGATCTGCTGCCAGCGCAAAAACACCAAAGGCCAGAGGACGCCGCCGTATAAGTTTGTGCACATGCTCAAAGGTGTCGACATTTACCCGGAGAGCCTCAGCGGCAAGAAGAAGTTTGCTTCGGCCGCCGGCATGATGACGAACGAAGTCAGTAAAACGGACGTTAATGGGAACTGCCACACCGCCATGACGCCCATGGCCAGTCCCAAGATGGCGTCAAGTCTCAGCGGGTCCAGACCGGCGCTGCATCTGGACCTGGAGCAACGGGACCTCAACGGCAACTTCCCCACCAAACCTTTTCACCACCACAAAGTGCGCAGTTCGCCCGACTTGGAGCTGTCCTCGCCGCACGCCGGCTTCACCCAGCCTGGCGTGACGGAGCGCCGGGAAGTCCCGTCGCCGTCAAGCGCCATCTCCAGCCAGGCCCCGACCCCTGCGGTGGACGAAAGAGAGGGGACGCTCGGCACCCTCCACTTTGCTCTGGAGTACCAAGCAGAGAAGAAGGCCTTCATTGTCCACATTCAGGTGAGCCTTTTCGGAAACCGCGTCACGTCTCGGCTGCGCTTTGGAGTCAGCCAGCCCTCACTCGGACGTCTCCAGTTTAAGATTGTATTAGGGCTTTTTCTGTCGCTGGTCCCGACTTTCAGAATAACCTACTGGGGCATCCCTGACACGCCCCTGCCCACTTTTTAGTTTTTGGTGTTCCACAGAGCTCAACACTTGAGCCCTTATTTTAGTGCCTTGCTTTATTTTTGTTTTTGAAGAGCTTCTCAAATCTCTGCCTGATTGATTTGACTTCAGGAAGCCCATGGCCTGAGCCCAACTGATGAGCAGTCCTTGACCTCCGACCCCTACATCAAGCTGACCCTGTTGCCGGAGAAGAAGCACCGGGTGAAGACCAGAGTGCTGAGGAAGACTCTGGACCCGACTTTCGACGAAACCTTCAGCTTTTACGGGATCCCGCTGCCCAGAGTGTCGGAACTGGCTCTCCAGTTTATGGTGCTGAGCTTTGACAGATTCTCCCGGGATGAGATCATCGGCGAGACCCTCGTGCCGCTTTCGGGAATCGACCTGTCCGAAGGCCGCGTGCTGATGAGTCGGGAGATTATCAAGAGGAACGTCAAGGTGAGGAGCGAACAATTCCAAATCGGATAGTTCAGGAATTTGATGCGTGTTTGTGCCGTCGCAGAAGTCGTCAGGCCGAGGCGAGCTCTTGCTCTCTTTGTGTTACCAGTCCACCACCAACACTCTGACCGTGGTGGTCCTCAAGGCCCGCCACCTTCCCAAGAATGAAAACAACGGGCCATCAGGTGCAGTAGCTGAAGTGTTGTCCGCCGAGTCTTGTGGGTCTATGTTTCATGGTGTTGTCCCGCTCCATTCGTAGAACCGTATGTCAAAGTCAACCTGTACCACGGGAAGAAGCGCGTGTGCAAGAAGAAGACCCACGTGAAGAAGTGCGCCCCCAACCCCGTCTTCAACGAGCTGTTCACCTTCGACCTGCCCTCCGACGAAGGCCTGCGAGACACCAGCGTGGAGCTGCTGCTGATGGACTCGGACGCAGGCCACTCCCGCTGCGCCAAACCAGTCCTCGGCCGCCTGCTGATGGGCACGACGGCGCCGGGAACCACCGGCGAGCACTGGCGGGAGATCTGCGAGCACCCGCGACGCCAGATTGCCAAGTGGCACGCCATGTCTGAGGATTAAGATGGCAGGAGGCGTGCCGGAGCTCTCGTCGGGTACAAGTGAGCGACTGAATGATGGAGGCGCCATTTGGCGTCCGGCTTGCTTTTGGACGGTTGGAGGGGGGCGGGGCTGGGTGTGATGTCATCAATCCATTAATAATCACTCTCCCATTTTGGAACTGACAGCGCTACCTTGACTTGTGAGTGTCGCAACTTCCTCGTTTCTCACGAGACATCACTTGGACATTTTTTTTTCATTCTGCTGCTCGACAAAACCCGAACAATCGAAACAAAAGTGTTTGCATTCACTCGCATATTGTTGCTGTCGGCCACAACCTTCACCTCTCCAAAATATTTAGCCGACGATAAGCCGCTACTTTTTTCCTCGATTTTGAACCGTGCGGCTAATACAGCAGTGCGGCTTTTCTGTGGATTTTTTTTTCAGCGCTAGGGGGCGCCCTATAGTTCAGAAAATATGTTAAATAAACGTCGATTTTTTTTTCTCATGGGTCTGTCCTGTTTTAATGAGCAAAATTGTTGCCGTGGCAACAGCCACTGTTTTAACAATCTATTTATGTACCTTTATTTATTTTTTTCAACATAGAAAATTTCGGCTTAAAAATCCCTCCCACCCCAATAAGAGTTGCAGCGGCTTATATACAAGTCCGGAAAGTACATTTTGAGGATACAGCTTTTTATCTTCCCTCCTAACTTTTTTCAAAGGTCTTCGAGCCACGAGCGTTGCCGTAAATAAAGTCGAGCGAGCAGTTGAACCGGTTATAAATAATCTGGACGTTTTACTTTGGCGACTGACCACTTCCTTTTGCATTGAAGCATTTCAGGGACTGTTTCATAACGAAACTCAAACGTATCCAACCTTGCTTATATTTGCTTAATTACAAAAAAAATGTAAATGTTGGCAATGTAGCGTTTCTTTAAATAAACCCAAAGACTGTCGCCCAACGGTACCTGGTTACATCATTCTGGTTGTCATAGTAACCGTGTGCTTAAGCGTCTTTTCATCTTTTCTTTTTAAAATTGAAGTTTGCCTTTTGACCAAAAGCTGAAAGAAAAATCTGTTTTAAAAAAAAAAAGGCATTTATTTATCAGAATGAACAAATGTGCTGATTTAATCGATTAGCTTTTTTTTCAATTTATTTATTTATTTTTTTTAACTTCTCTGGTTGGATTTGTGGAGTCTATTTCATATCACGCCTAAATTAGGTGGCGTGAGCTCGGACTGCGGTAGTGATGCACCTCGGCTGTGAGAATGTTTGTGCAGATGTGCGCGATTTTGCGTGCGTACGTGCGCGTGTGCGTGCGCGCGTGCGTGTGTGTGCACGCACGCACATTCCGATGTTTACTGCCTGTGTTTTGTCCCCTTTACTGTGCGAACAAAGACAGCTGAAATGAAATGTAAACTGTACGTATGCTCAAATTAAACCGATCAAGTGATGACAAACGGACGAGTTTGTCTTTATTTGTCTGATCTATTCTCCAGACGCCGTCCATACAAGTTTTAAATCGTGTTCGCATCTCAAATCATCTTTCCGCATTGTAATGAATGGAAACGCAATTAATCTGTTACGAGTCCGCTGAAAAGATGTTGATTATGAAAAGTATTCGTGCGTATACAATAGCCGAACATGCCTTACTCAGTCCAACCAATCAGAGGACGGGAAAATGCTGATGTCATCGAGAGTTCCTAATCTGATTGGTTAAAGAAACAGCTTTGTTTATTTTGTCGTTTTTAGTTTGAGTGGACAGCTAATGTTTGTGAGGCCGAGGCCGGAAAAGAGTCACATGGCGACACTTGAAAGCTGCAATCTGATTGGACAAAAAAAATCCAATCGCACATTCACAGTGCAGAGAAATTCATTCATTGCCGCCAAAGCATTGATCCGGTCCGTCTGCACAAAGTTGGTGCATGCTGGGTAAAGAGCCGATGAGTCATCATGGAATTGCTCTTCATGCCGGCAGACTTCTTTCGCAGTCAGTTTTTCTGCCCCCCCCACCCCTCGTGCCCACACGTCGCCTCGCCAGCCCGACGGCCGCCATCCATCTCCGCGCCTCAATTTATCGTGACGCAAGGCCACGCGATGTTGCGTGATGCTGTCCGATGGTGGACCTTGTGGAAGGAGTCATACTTGTTGCCGTAGCAACAACATAAAGGCAGCAGCTGCCCATGGCTGACAGGAAAACAAGACAGACACAAACATCTTATTTGGTTGTCGTGAAGTCATCAGCTTGTGTGTGTGCGTGTCGGCACAAACGAACAAGGCCCGTACCTCTGCCGCCATGGCAACAGAGCCCTTCAGTGGGAGGGAGCGAAATGAAAGCCAGGAGGACAAAGGAGGAGGAAACTGCTCGCTTTCTTTACAATGTCGAGTCAATCTTGAACATTTTATCGAGCGCCGAAGGGGAAGTCGTCATTCCAGCCAAAAAAAAGCAATTCAAGGTGAGCCCGGCGTGGATTTACTGAGCGTTGACAACTTTTCTCAGCCTTGGACCACTCACTAAGAGCTGGGATAGAAACGGCGCTCCCGGGGGTGTGGTGTTTTTTTTTCTTTTTTTTTTTTAAAGGCCCGTTCATCATGTCATGTCACTTCCATTCCTCTTCCTCCCTCTTGGCCTTCAAACCGAGTCAGCAACCGTTCATCACCTTCTCTGTTATCGATTGGTTCTCACTTGTCATGCTTCTCCTGACTCCTGGATGTGTAACGCACAAACACAAAGTCTCGCCTGAGCTCGCTCATGCTCATCACGGCAGTCGCTGAGTGCGTCGTGCATTTCACACGGAGGCCTTCAGTGACGTCTTACTTAGTCCGACTGGAATAAATCCTGCTCAAAATAGCATCATTTATGGTAGTGAGCGACTTTTGGACGACCTTGCTTTACATGAAAGGTCCGTGCAAGTGTATCTGCAATTAAATGCACACTTTTCCCTCCTTCGGCCGTTGTGGTTTAAAAAAAGCAAGAATATATTTGAGATTTTCGTTACGACTTTCGGGTGTGTTGATTCTGCATAGCGCAACCGCCCACGAGTGAGTATCCAATCACAAAACGCGTTCATCACCTTCAACGTAAGGCCAGCGAGAAGGCCTGTGATCAACTCGTGATCTGATTGGCTATCGCAACCGTCTGTCCACGGTAAAAGCCCACTTGAGACACAGAACAGACGCCCACATGGTTGTGTCCGAAGGCTTCGGACGAATAATGCGTGCGACTGATATCATGAAATCTGCCTGGCAACAGAAACTCGCTGAATTCTGATTGGATAAAAACTCTCACCTAAAAATCCAACACTAGGATCAAAGTGAAAATATGATTTTTTTTCTCTTGATTATGTTAGGCCAGCAGTGAAGGCCTTGTAGGCCTTGACCACTGTGTCAGCCTATTTGAATCCATCAGAACTATAATCAATAACCAGTCGTTTTGTTGCCCATCCAAGCGAAAACAGGCTTCCATCTTTTGTTGAAGCACATTCCGCAATGTTTTACTTTTTATTTCCTTTCGGCCTTCTTGTGGCCTGACTGGTCAGCCCAGCTCAAGCCCCGCCCTCTCTTCTCCATGCAGCCGAACTCATTGTAGAGGTTTTTTTTTTTTTTTTTCAATGCTAAGCCCCGCCCCCTCAGCCACTTTCTGGCTCAACAACATGACTGCTGCAACTGATTCCAATTAGCCGGTTGACAGACGTTTGTGTGCTGGAGGTTTGCCTTGCACTGTGCGTTGGAGCAGTGTTCTGGACGTTTGCTTGTTTTCAATTCCAGTCATTTTGCTTCAATTCGCATTCTGCCGCTCTTCAACGACTTCAACCATTCAAATGTTGTTGCGGGTCGACATTCGTTGGCTTGGCAGTCATCTTCTGCTTGTTTTTCATCGACGCGGTCGTTTCCCTAAGATAAAACAAGTCGCAGCTGCCGTGTCAGATGTTCGTTGACCTGCAAACAAAGCCAAACGCATGCTAATAGCTTTGCAAATGAAGCAAACAATGGTGGGGAGAGCGCCATAAAAAAAGTGGATGAGTAGCCTAAATAAGCAATAAGTGATGAGATGATTGTGACCTGCACGGCCTCATCTTCTTCCCGACGGGCTTGAACTTTGTTCCTTTGTGGCTCATCCAAAGCGGAGTCAATACGTTACCCGGTCGACCAGTTTATAAGTCATCAGCTCGGCAGCAACGGGAGAGCGGATGGGGTGAAGGGGGGGGGATTGGAAGGCTGAAAGAGTTGAGAACACTTGCAACTTGTCACCGGAGCGCCAACCATGTGGACGGACGGTGAAGGAGACGCGCGGAAAAGCGGCAGGAAACGAGCCAGCGACAACGGCCGTGTCGTCAGCGGTCTGATGGCGCTGACTGGCGACATGTTCTACTTGGACAAGTTCATGCAAGGTAAGGAAACTCACCAACTTCTCTGGATTGGAGTGATGGGAAATATGAAGGCACTCTACTTGTGTGGTCTCGAGGTCGTTACAAAGTGAAAAAAAAAAAAACGGTGACGTGTCAGGAGAAAGATTTGGGATAAATTTAAGACACCGCAGAGAAGAGCGTTGAAAATGAGGCTTTAAAATCATGAAAATCTTGCCATGCTCGTCTCGCAACAATAAGGCGCTCTAATGTGTCCATTGCCTGCCCGCATGCTGTCGGTCAAGTCAGACTTGATTAAAAAAAAAAAAATAATAATAATAATAATAAATCCTCCGTCTTGCTATTCTGCCGTTCTCTGCTTGTCACGCACACACTCAGGGTTGACAACGAGGCGCTCTACCAGATGACCCAAAGGTAAAATGCAACTGCACATCACAATTGCGCCGGACAGCCATCAATCAAACGCACGCGCTCGTGTTCTTTGACAGAGCCAGAGTGCTTCACGCGTGCGTTTGTACATAGCTTGAATTCCATAATTAATTCTTAGAATCAATTCTGGTTCTTTAAAAAAAAACAAAAAAAAAACTAGCTAGCCATATGAATGTGTCTGTTCTTTAATTTCATGACCTTTGTGAACTTTATTATAACGTGACACGTACTAGCGTAGAGTGTAATAGCACATCCATCACAGTAGATGGCAGTGGCGCTCTCATAGTCCGAGAGTGTGCTAGCTCCTCTTCAGCGGTGTGTGAACGATCATTTTATCGATAAATGACACTCATAATAGTTGCCGTGGTGAGTTGGTTGCATGCACACAAAATATTTTCTTCTTCTTGTCGTAAACGTAACGAAAAATATTTCTGAAGCACCGCATTATTCATACCTGATTTTGGACCTCACAAAGCTGGGGAGATCCGCGGGAATGGCTTGGTGTGGGTGCCTGACAGGGAGTGAGGAAAGAGGCGTGGCCAGTGGGGATGGGCGCTCACATTGCTCTCAAGGAATCGAAATTTCGCGCCGATGTTTCAAATTCCAAACGATTCCGGGGGAACGGACATGTTAGTCTCGATTTCACTCGATTCTGGGTCATCGATGCCCGATTTCTAGTCATGCCGCACTGTTTTAGCCACGCCCCCACAAACCAGAAATACTGAAATGGGGAAAAATACCACAACGGCGTACGATGCAATATATTTTTCAAGCTTTGCTCAAGTTTTCACGGTCTTTGTTCTTGAATTATTGCTTCAAATCTCCAGTGCAGCTTTTTCTTTTTTTTTTTTTTCTTTGCCGATGCTGTCGCAGACAAGTGGTTTGTGCTGCAGCTGGCCGTGTGGGCCCTGCGAGGGGTGACGCGGGTGATTCTAGCCAACAACCCGCTGAGTGGTGCCGTCATGCTGCTCGCACTCTTCTGGGCCTCCCCCTGGCAAGGCCTGCTGGGAACACTGGGCCTGCTGACCTCCACGCTCGTCGCCGTCATCTTGGGACAAGATAGGTTCAAGCCACAGCCGCTAACACACACACAAGCTTGTTTAGTTTTTTTTTTTGGAGGACATTCCAGAGGAGGGAGTCGAAGTTTCATGCTTGTGCAGATTCTTGCCCAACACCCTCATAATACACGCTTGAGCAACAATATCGATCCTTATTTAAAGATGGCCGAATGAAATAGAGCAGACTGTGAGCCACTTGAATCACGCCTAGGTGTGTCCACACTGGGGTCCTTAAAAAAAAAAAAAAAGAAATTCCACATGACTCGAGTCTCCCACCTCTGTGACTTTCTGAAGTAAGCTTTGATTCGTTGACCGTTTTGGTCACTGAATATTATTATTGTTTGTGCTCGCAGCGCGGAAGTGCGGGCAGGACTCCACGGCTTCAACGGAATGTTGGTTTCCTTGCTAATCGGCGTATTCAACAGCGCCGGAGACTGGTACTGGTGGCTGCTGCTGCCCGTTTGTTTGGGCTCGGCTACAAGGTGAGAAATGCACGTCCAGTGGTGGGCGGTCGAGGCCTTCAAGGCCTAACAAAATCAAGAAAAAATGATCATATTCTTCACGTTGATGCCATATTATATCCTAGGGTTGAATTTTTAGGTGAGAGTTTTTATCCAATCAGAATTCAGCTAGCTCGTGTTGCTAGGCAGATTTCATGATACCAGGAGCACGCACTATTTGTCCGAGGCCTTCAGATACAATCTGCCGTCTGTTCTGTGTCTCAAGGGAGCTTTTCCCGTTGATCGACAGTTGCGATAGCCAATCACATCACAATTTGATGACCGAAAGGCCTTCTCTCTGGCCTAAAGTTGAAGGTGACAAACGCGACTTGTGATTGGATACTCACTCGTGAGGGGGCAACGCTATGCGGAATCAACACACCCAAAAGTCGTAACTGGCGAATGTTTGAAAATCTAAATGATAATTTTGCTTTTTTAATCCACAACGGCCGAAGGAGGGGAAAGTGTGGATTTAATTGCAGATACGCTTGCGAGGCCATTTTCACGACGGACCTTTCGAGAGAAGCTAGGTCGTCCAACACTCGCTCAGTAGTGCGTTAGTGTGTTTCTGTTGATTATTTGTCCAGCCGTGGAGTCATAAATGATGGTGATATGAGTGGAACACATCAATATTAATTTTGAAAACTAATTTCGAATCCTTAACCTGATTTGAAACCAAGGCCCAAGTTTAAAACATTTCTTTTTTTTTTTTACGAAGGAGCTGATATTGCCAGACGGATTAATCAGTCACGCCTTTTGAATCACACCACTCCATTTATTTGTCTTTTCCCCCCTTAGTGTCTTCTTCTTCAGTGGTCTCTCACCAGTGCTGGACCGCTGGGACTTGCCAGTTGCGGTCTTTCCCTTCAACATCGTCATCGTCCTCTACTTCCTGTGCACCGGCCCCTACAACCCTTACTTCCCGCACCGTCTTGCCGTAGCGCCGAGCGCCGTGCCGCCCAACGTCACGGTTCTCAGTGCCGTCCGGGTATTATTTTCAGTGTTGAACCTCCAAGTTGACTTGCTCAGACGAGCCAATCAGAGGACGGGAAAGTGCTAACATCATTGGCGAGCTAGCCGGGCACGAAAAAGTCTCGTGGAGTTCGAAATCTGTCGATGTTAAGATGTGGAATAAAAATATCACACACACATCTACACACTCTCTGTTGGCGTCCTAAAATAGTGTTTGCTCCTCCCAGCGGCCTGTTTTCCTTCTTAGCTTTCGCGGCTGCTTCTTCACTTGCTACGTATAATTCCTCAATTCCCGTCTGAGGATTTCAAAGCATCTGAATTTCACTCGGCATCCTCAGCTTTTGCAGTTTAGAAGCTTTTTTTTCATAAATAATCACCTCCTTCCCTTCCCAGTTTTTTTTTTGGCTCCTCCCTCCCTCCCTCCTCCTTTCCATCTCTCAATTCCATTTCCTGGTAGCCGTTCGCGGCGAGACATGACGATGACGTGGGTCCTATTTATATTTCATGTCTTCATCTTGCACTCTGCCCAAGATGGCTGTGCAAAAGCGGCATATCAAAGAGTCGGGTTAGGGAATCTGCCACTTCCACTGGTTGCAAGTAATCGAAATGATCTATTGTATGTAACAAACAGTCAACAAATTTGATGAAAAGAAGCCAAGTGGCCGATATAAAGTGAGGCTTCAATACGCGCCCCGCTTAACTGTTAAATGCCAATCAAATATCACAATCAGTCCAATCATTTGTCTGCCTACACTTAACTACTCCAGCCCAAAGTCTCTCGCTGGTTGGCGCACACTCGCTCTCCAACGAGGCACTCTAAATATATCACATCCCAATGCTGCGTTTTGGTGCACAGGTGCTGCAAGGTATCCCCCTCGGCGTGGGCCAGATCTTCGCCTGCGGCTCCATGGGTCCCTCGCTGCTCATCCTGGCTGGACTTTGTCTTTACTCCCCCTTGCAGGCCGTCCACGCGCTGGTGGGCTCTGCCGTTGGAACGCTGGCTGGTGAGTGTCAGTGGACAACAGGAAGTCAAAGCCAACCGGCGGGAGGGGACGCGAGGTGGATATTTTGTATCCTGCGCGTGGAGTTTTTTAAATGAGACTTTTTCATTGCAGGTTTATTAGCCTGTTTGGCTGGCACCCACATCACTCACCAGAATTCCTTTTAGAGTCATACGTACACACTCAAAAGTCACTGAGAAGAAAGTAGACCGTGATGATGGACGGGGAAAAAATTGACACCCCACATGGATATGTTTTTGTGTTTAACAACACAAAATCTATTTTTATGAAATGTCTCACTAATGCAGATTATTTTTTTTCACTGATACATGCTACTGAAAAGCTCTCACACAATACTTTTCCCCCTCATACACACTACTGGAATGTCTTCCTACTGATTTTTATTTGAAATATTTAGAAATACTACTTAGATGCTCTCATGCATGACATGTCATCCATGAAATGTATCCCACTCCTATACAGCTGAAACGCACTCATGCACACCACTGCAATGCTCTCACACATGACTAAAAGCCTTTGTCCAATATGGTAAATTTGCAGTTAGTGTACGAAAGCATTTCAGTCGCGTGAGTGGAAAAAAATCAAATAAAATCTGCTGTTGCGCGTGTAATGATGCCACCTTGTGGATTGTTTTAGTACTGACAAACGATTCCTGCGCCTGCACACGAAGTGTAACCGTGAGCGTGCACGTCGTTGCAGGTTTATCCGTGGCAGTGCGCCACGAGCGTCTCTACTCGGGTCTGTCCGGCTTTAATGGCGCTCTGGGCTGCATGGCTGTCGGCGGACTTTTCTTCACGTTCGGCTGGAGGACGCACCTGCTGGCCGTCGCTTGCGGTAAGTCGCAACACGTGCGCGACAACAACCGCTTCAATGTGCCGGACGTTGCAAAAAGTTGTCCCGAAGGCCTTCATGTGCGGTGCGTGTCCTCCTCAGCGTTCCTCTCTTCCTTCGTCGACATCGCTTTGGGCAATCTGCTGGCAAATGTGAGTAGAAGGCGCTGCGAGCCAACTTCGTTGTGTGACGAAAACATGGAAGGATCGTGCATCTCCACACGAGACCCCTCAATTGATGAGGAACATTTGCTCGTGCAATAAATGTTCAAAAACGACATTCATGTCACCCAAAACAACCCTAAAAAAAACATGCACAGTCACTGGAAAACATCTCACTTTCACACACAAAAAAACTCTCATATACAGCAAAAAACATTCACGCTCGCCAAAAACATTTGAGACCAACAACTTTCATGCTCACAAAAACACAAAAAACAAAACAAAAGAACCCTCTCTCACTCCACTCACAAAAAATGTTTTGTAATAGAAAACTTTCAAACGCACCCAAAAATTCTCATACTCACTAAACAAAACTGTTTTGCTCATTACAAATCTCACAAAAAAGCAGAAAACTCACTCACCAAAAACTCTCCTGCTAATAAAAAAAAAAAACTCAGACCCCACCCAAAAAATTCTCTGTAACCCCAGAACTAACTCGCACCAAAAATGATCACGTCAATCAGATCAAACGCGCACAAAAACTCCCACTCACACTTAAAAAAAATTTCAAACGTCCAAAAAGCTTTTGCACACACCAAAAACAAGTCATATAAAAAAAAGAAAAAAAACTCTCACTCCCAAAATACTTTGATTGCCCAATTTCTCATCCTCACCAAACACATTCACACACAAAAACTAAAACAAAAAAAAAGACGATCACACAGGAAACCTCCACTGCATAATTTTGACTCACCAAGACTTCTCCCTTTCATGTACAAAAAAAACCCGAAAACAAACACACCACTCTCACACACGAAAACAACTTTCAACAAAAATCACTCCAAAATGTATTTTTTTTGGTGTTAATTTTGTCGTCTGTGTCACATGAAATGGCCGCCATTTTGAGTGAAAGCCGCGATGGCGTTTGCGCTCTCCAGATGGGCCTGCCGGCGTGCAGTTGGGCCGCCACACTGACGGCGACGCTGCTGCTGCTGCTCCCGGGCACGTTATCGGCGCACCGAATCCCCCTGGCTCGGGTCAAGGCCCCCGAGCGCAATTTGCGATCCCGCAGCCGCTGGCAAGCTGCCGGCGCTGCGGCAAGAGACACCACCGACGTCTAGCGGCGGACATTTTCAGCATCCGTCTGGCGCCGACGATCATTTGCTGCGACACAGTCGAGACGGCTCGCAGGTGACAACTGAAGGCAACTTTTATTAGCACTGTGCACAAGTGAAGGAATTACGGCGACTTCTTTGGTCGCAATGTTACCTTTTGTGGATGATTATTGCCTTCAAGTGGTTTTGAATCGCTTCTACGAATATGCTAATGAGCTTTGCTGCCCCAAGGCTTCATATTTATTTGACGTCTTGAATCAACATGCTATCAAACGCGAGACGCGATTCCCTTCTCACAGACAGCGGTGACGCGTTTGGTCATAAGAAACATATAAAAAGTGCTTTTCAGGCTGGAATTGATTGAATGATCGAGCGTGAATTGTGTAAAAAAATAAAATAAATCAACAACAACCAAAAGCAAAGTGTAAATACAAAATACTTTCACAAACATTTTGCCTCTTGAAAGAACATTCTTCGTGCGTACTTTCAGTTGACGGATGACGTATATATATTATATATATATTGTGCATGATTGTTTCTGAAGTGGTTTGTCTGCACATGCACAAGCATTTGAAGTGTTTTCTCCTAAAACTACATTAAAGCTTTTTTTTCTTAATTCCATGAGTAGCCACAAACGTTTCATGCAAGTCAATACCCATCTATACTAAGCACGTGTAAAATTTTCCATGAGCTAGCAAAGGAAAAGTACATCAGTTTGACTAGTTTGAAAATGCGTATGTTGTGCGGCGCCTGCGTGTGCCCACCGCATTCGTGCAAATCTTACGTCGGTGTGCGCTGCGAGTGCGTTTGATGGTGACTTTTTTTTCGCCGTGTGCGTGTCAAGTGCCAATGTCTTCAAAGCAACCTGGCCATCACCACCCCCTCTCTGCTCCTGGCTTCCCCTCTGAGGATCTCCAGGAAGCCCAGTTTCGTCAGGAACTCCAGCCTCTGGCGGTCCGTCGGCTGAACCTCGCAGAACACGCCCTGAGAACCTGCGCGAATGCACCCGGGTTAGCGGCAATGTTTGACAAATTCGCAACCCGACGTCCTCACCGTTGGCCTTGAGCGCCACCAGGAGGGTGACAAGCAGGGTGCGGCTGACGCTGACGTCCACCAGCTCGGGCAGGGTGTCAAGACGCAGCTGGGAGGGGAAGTGATAGAGGAGCGAGTCTGGATACTCTCCCTGGTCCTCCTCCATCAGCTTAATTAAGTCCTGTAAGGAAATAAAAAATTCTATAAAATACAACCAGCAAATAACTGTCTTTGTTCAATTACAATTTTATTTTCCGTGGCCATTTTTTGTTCAAGACAAAGCCTGTCTGTGGACAGGTGTTGCTCCACTTCCTTGTCTTTGGTAGCTTTGGCAATATGCTCGGGGTCGTTGACCATCTGCACTGTCGAGCGCCATCAATCAGTTCTTAAGTATTTGGCTGAATATGAGCAGATAATATTGCCCCAAACACATCATTCATCCTGCGGTTGTCAGCAATTCTATGTTCATTAAACGCAAGGGAACCTGACTTACGCAGAATTAGCCACATTCAACAGGTATGTTTTATCACTTCTGTTTGTTTCTTTGAATTGGTTGTTCTTTCCAAAAAAATTAAAACTTCAAACCAATAACCAGAGCTGGGCACTTGACCCTTTTTTGCCGGTCGGTCCCCCGTCCTCGGGCTACGGTCTTTGTAGCCCTCCGGCCTCGACCTTCCGGTCTTATTCATAAAAATTGTTGAGAGTGATGCTAACGGAATTGATTTATTTAAAGATTGTTAGCGGGCTAATTTCCTATTCAAATGCGCTTACCTTATTGAGGTCTGCAGTGTTTGGTGTTTTGTCTTTCTTCTCCACGAACGTGCCGATGTGGCTTGTTTTTTGATAAAGTTAGACAATCTCGCACTCGTTGTGCCGCAAACTGAACTGCTTTATTAAACTTCTCTGTCGCAACTACTCCGCATCTCACATCGAACAACATTTCGCTCCCCCGTAACATTAGCCAATCACCTTCGTGTGCACTTCAGGGACCACACGGAAAACATTAACTCAAAGAATATTACCCAATGCAAGTAAGTAGCACAGTTGGTCGTGGCGCTTTTGACGTGTTTGGAGACAATTTTTGTCGTTTGCTTATTTGGACGCGACCACATCACAAACCCAAGGGCCGATTCGTGGGGCTGACAAAAATCCACCACCGGCCGGAATTAAATGAACCTTTTTTTTTTTTTAAATTGTCACCCCCCCTGCTAATTGAACCAATTTTTTTAGACTTTGTCCCCCCACTCCCGCCCCCGCCCCCGCCCCGGAGGGCCGGGCCGTTTCTGCCCCCGCGACGGACTGCCCAGCTCTGCTAATAACATTTAGCGCCACCATCTCACATGCTACAAATGTAGCAACTTTGGCTAACGTCGGCTTGTTTACAGTGCTAATGCTAGCATCGTATTGCTAGCTTTGCTATTTTGAATCTGATCCTCGAGCTCAAAACCACTCCTCTGCAATTATGCGCGTGCAGTTTCGAGGACATGAAGGACAATCAGCGTGTGCTTTGACGCTCATTGCGAGTAGCGAGGATGAAGCCAAGTCCTCCGTTGATGTCAGAGCCTGTTTGGCTCAGCCTTCTGCCTATTTCTCACCTCCATGCGTTCTATTTTTGTGCCCATTCAGCATCCAGGCTCCTCGGCGCCCACACGTGTTCGCACCTGTGTGTTTGAGTGTCCCCCGTTGGGTTGGTACTTGTCCCTCATGGCGGGCAGCCAGCTGGCTTGACACCTCTTGGCAAAAGAGCGCACGTCCAGGATGCCCAAAACGCAACCGCACACGCCCAGCTCATCCTCCAAGATGAAGCTGAACTCGGGACACAAAGCCAGGCATGGCCCCAAACACCTGAGCAAGCAAAAAAAAAAACCAAAAAAAAACAGTTTTTAGTGTCTGTGCAGGACGTCTGATGAGGTTGAGATCTTTCGACACACCTGTCTCCCACAACATCTGGATGAGACGCCCCGGAATCTTGGCCACATTGGGACCTCAGGTGAAGCTGACGCACCATCCGGTACAACTCCACCTGGAAGAGACCAATCAAATGTACGATGAGTGTGAGTTGGCCCAAGAGGAAGTAAACCAGAGATGTCAAAACTAGGGCTCGACCGATTTATCAGCCAATGGACGGACAATGTTAGTTTATTTTATAATTATCAAAATCGGCTGATTTAAAAAAAAAAAAGTTTTTATAATTGGCAAAATTGACAGATTTTTTTTTTTTTTGGGGGGGGGTTGTTTTTATTTTGTTAACACATTAATACTTTACAATATATGACAAAAATAATGACATAAATTCACACCGCCTCCTCAAAAAAAAAAAAAGGTCAAAGTATTGTAAAACGGTCAGATATTCTGCCTTTTGTTCATATATGTTGTGTTGTAAGCGTTAAGGAAGTCAGTCGATGATCAGAATTTTCTTCCGACAAATATTGGAATCATATTTAAAAAAAAAAAAATTATAATAATAATTGGTTGGGCCTTAGCCAAAACTTTGTGGAATTTGTACTAAAAATAAAAAAAAAAAAGCTCCCTACCTTGTCCTTACTGTGGTAGGGCCTGATGTTGTAGAGACGCGAGGTGGGGAACAGCGGAGGAGGGTGAGTGAAGAGTTCGCTGCTGCTGCCTATTGGGAGAAGCATCTGCGCTCATGCACCAGATGCACAACAGAGTTGAGCCCCCAAATGGATATTTTTTTTTTTTTTATGTGACCAAGCGGACGACCGACCTGCACTTCCCCCGATACGCCGCCTTTGAACGCCCACGGCTCCGACTCGTCCCCCAGCAGCTCGCTTCCTGTGGTCTTCCCGCACACTATCTCAAATCAAAAATACTTTTGGGTCTGACCATGGCAATAACAATAATTGAAAGACGCCATTACTCACAGTGGAAGCAATTCCTCCAGGAGGCCAAGGTGGCGCTGTCATTCAGGACACGACCGTCTGAGCGACAGACGAGCAGAGCGTGTGAGAGCAGAACAGCTGAATTGCATTTCCATTGATGATTTTTGAGTTACAAGCAACAAATTCAACTTGTATCTCAAGGCACCATTGTATTCTTCTGTACATTCCTCACCCAGCCAGCATACGAAGGCCTTGGCCACAAGTGCCGTGTTCCTCAGGTCCCACACATAAGGGTAAAGGTCATACAGCACCGCCCGATTGGCTCCGCCCACCACACTGCAGTGCAGCTGCGCGATGTCTTCGCACAGAGACAGAAACTCAGAGGCCCGGTCCCGCCATTCATCCACCTGTGGACACGAACCACAATCACAAACTGGATCCAAACAGAACCTGGAGAACCGGACTGTTCAAAGTTTGCCACATATCAAGATTTCTTTTGTCTTCTGTAAGTTTAGACACCCCTTCCGTGGACGGTTTTCAGACCTTGTGAGGCAGGTTCTTCTTGCCGTTGGCGCTGACCAGGTGGCAGTTGCTCTTGAGCCAGGTCAGATCTTGGATGAGTTTCTGGGCCGACGGGCCGTGCTCGTGAGGCAGATAATGGAGGCCCACCAGCAGCCGCACCTGAGCCTCACTCAGTAGACCTTTGCCGCCCCCGGGGCCTCGATTGTGGTTCTTCGGTCCTCGGACTCCCCCTGCGGGTCTGGACGCCGGAACTTGATGACTCGCTTGTCCAGGCGGCCGTTTCTCGCCCTCTCGGACCTTGCTCTCCCCTTGGCCCTTGGTGGGTGAGGGAGGGGGAGAGCTCGAGTTGAGCGGGAAGACGGGAAGTTTCGCCACCGTGGAGGAACCTCGAAAGGTGGAAGTGCCGTCGGATTTGTCCGGGGTTTTGGATCGAGAACAGCGCTGATCGGCTCGTGCGCTCTGCCGACCTGAGAACGAATTCAGATGCATGCATTTTTGTGGCTCGTCACGGCCTTCTCTGCTGGCCTAACATAATCAAAAAATCATAATCATATTCTTCACATTGATGTCATATTATATCCTTTAGGTTAGTTTTTATCCAATCGGAATTCCCCTGGCTCGTGTTGCCAGGCAGATTTCATGATACCAGTGGCACTCACGATTCGTCCGAAGCCTTTAGATACAATCTATTCTGTGTGTGTGAGGGCTGTTTAGAGTTGATAGATATTTGCGATAGCCAATCAGATCACGAGTTTGACAGTAAGGCTTTCTCGCTGGCCTTACGCTGAAGGTGACGAACGCGTCTTGTGATTGGCTACTCACTCGTGAGGGGACAGCGCTACGCGGAATCAACGCACCCAAAAGTTGCGACCGTTCGAAAATCTAAAATATATTTTTGCTTTTTTAAATATGTATATTTATATATATTTAATATGAGGGGATTTATGCAAGTCGGACTAAGTAGGACTTGACTGAAGGCCGACGTGTGAAATGCACGGCCCGCCGCCGTTTTGTGAGAAGAGTATATTTACCTGCTTGTAGCGGTTGGTTGAGTTCTTCCATCCAGTCATGCAACGCCGACGACAAAGCTCTGTCGGGACAATAATCTGTCTCCTCATCTAAGGGATAAAATTTATTTTTTACACGTCCCCTACTTTTAAGTCACAGAAACAGCCGAATGGGAAATAGACGACAGGATGTCTGATATTTGTCACCTTTTCTCTCGTGGCTTCCAGCTCTGTACCAGCTCGCCAGCGTGTGCAGCGGGATGTAGTTGGCCTCAAACTCGCAATTGGGATTGAGGAGGAGGCCCCTGAGGTGGCCCCTCAGCCAAGGCTCGCGGCCCTTGAAAGGACCCAGAAAGAGCCGGCGGGAGTCGTAGTCGTTGGCGTGCAGGTTGTCCCAGATGAGCGGCGGGCGCTGAAGGACCGACTCCACCTCGGCCAGACGCTCCACGGATAGTTTCCTGGAGATGACCTTGTTTCCTGTAAGCCACGGAGGGGATGGACAAGTACAGGGTGAGTTTTCTAAATCTGAATATATAATCAGTTGAATGAAAAAAAAAAAAAAAGGATATCACAGGGAAGAAAATACTAATTATAAACCAAACGCAAAAAAAAAAAAAATGAACAAACTCCCCAAAATCTTCAGAAACGGACGGGGGAAAAATTTCAGGAAAAAGATTGTGTGTGTGTGTGGGTGGGTGTGAGGGGGGGGGCGTCCACAAGCTCATTTCAAGAGGGGCGGGGGGCACCTGCACCTCCACCCACCTTCTTGCTCCGCCAGTGTTTTTGACACTTAACCAGAGCTACTCAATTATTTCATGTTACGCCCCACTAGCAAGAAGAAAACTATTTGCGCCCACCCCCCCACTCTCTGTCGCAACTTTAAATGATAGCATTTTCGTTGCAAAACAAACCTACGCCGTCGTGTTAATACTCGCTGCGCACAATAGGCAAGGAGAGCGCCACTGCCAACTAGTGGAGTGGATGTGCAATTACACTTGATGTAGTACGGCAGGACAAAAAGCATGTTTCCCAGCCTAAGTTCCCGTCGAGTCCTCCAGAAGAAAGAAAAAAAACAGCGCCTCACCAGTCCATATAACTGTGATGTCGGGAAGCAAGTCCTCGCCGACCGTTTGCAGGTAAGGAGACTTTTGCACGCTGGGGGAACACAGAGAGCCGCAGTACTCTGAAACGGAGAGAAGACGTTTCAAATTTCGCTCCACGAGAGGAGCTTCGAAAAAGCCGCGCGAGGACGCGTACCGGTGGGGCAGAACAGGAAGACGGGCGGCTCCCCCAAGTAGCGATACATCTCGTTGGTCACGGTCACCTGAGCGTGCGCGAACGAAGAGAAGGCCTCGCTGTCGGCCTGACACAACGAGTGATCGATGTCGTCGAACAGGATGGCGAACGCCCGGCAGCCGAGGTCGGACACCTGCACTCACCCGCCGCAACGCAAGTTGATGGCAGTCCGAGCGCGCGCGGCTTTGTCGAGTCTCGAGCGTTACCGACTTGTCTCAGCTTGCGTTTCAGAAGCGTCAGGTCGCACGGGGACGAGAAGACGATGTCCTGGCCGGGGGAGAGCGCGTAAACGAAACGCAGGCCTCTCGTTTGGGCCTCTGTGATGAGAGCGCGCAATTGCCCTGCGAGGATCACATTTGAACATGCGCAAGAAGAAGAAGCTGGACTGGACACACGCAGGAATCGGACGTTCTTACCTTCCTCTTCAGGTGAATAAACTTCTCTCCACAACAATCTGTGCTTCAAGTCATCTTTTGGACCGTACAGGTAAGTGTTCAGACCCCAGTTCTGCATCCTGGCACAGAAAACCAGAGGGAATGTTGACTCTGGTGCGAAGCTACTGCCAGGATGGCCGAGTGGTCTAAGGCGCCGCGTTTCGGTCCCAGTCTCCCCAGGAGGCCTGGGTTCGAATCTCGAATTTCCCCATTGTGGGACTAATAAAGGGAATCTTTTCATCCGCTCACTGAGGAGTCATCGTTTATCATACAATCCGCAGCCTGTGTTTCGTGAAATAAAATGCGCACAATGCAAGAACACATGACAACTCTTGCCCCCCCTTCAATTTGTGAAAGTAAAAAAAAGCATTCCCGCTCAGTAGTTTGGATTTAGTGACATCAAACGTGAGCTCGTGTGATCACCTCCACAAAATCCAAAATACCGTGAAGATCATTTCTGCACATACACGGGCTGAAGCAGACACGAGCAAGAATGCGCACACGAACCCCGACCGGTTATATTTCGGATTTTAGCTACGCTAAAGTCGCTTCGCACATTAATCAACCACGGAGAGTTTCATCCTTTTGACATGTTGAAGTGGTCATAAGTTGACGCGTCCACATGAATTTTGGTGGCAGTTGATCACCGTTTTTATAAGTAATCAAAGTACAATGATTTCCAATGGAGGGTCCCTGAAGTGACTCTCGCAGGACATGGGAAGAGCGGAGGGGGGCGTGGCCATATTCCTCATTCAAAGTCGGCATCTTTCAAGTGCTCATTTATTTCCTAATTTCTCATTTCCGTTTCCTGATCCAAAAAATATATCAACTGAGCTTGAAGCACATAAACTTGTCTTTTTTTTTGTTGTAGGTGGATGTCACTTCCTGAAAAGACGTACCCAACCAGCATCTCATCTCCGCTCGGTCCCCACTGTGCCGAAATTATGCAACCCTGAGTTCCGCCTCCATTTGAGCCGAAACAATTGGATCTAAAAATAACGGCAGAGCCCACACACCGCGCCAACACGGTGACGGATGACTTTCCAAGCTTGTGTCCACGCACTGACGACGACGACGAAACACGCATTTGTGGCTTTACGCAGGACAATTGGAAACTGTAGCAACAGTCATGATTACGCAAAGGCGATGTCGGCACACTTACCACTGGAAGAGAAATCTCCTCTGGTCCATCGACCACGGTCTCCCATAGAAACCTAAAAAGGGAAGATAAAAGATATTTTTACGAGCCAGGTTTTTTTTTTCAGACCGGTACGAATATTCACTCTTTGAGTTCTCACCGACACTGAGCAACGATACCTTTAGTTCTTTTGATAAATCAATGTTAATTTTATTTTATTTCCGGCGCAGATGATGATGTTCCAATGTGTTAAATTGCTCTAGTATAGCGCCATCTACTGCCGAGGAGGGCGTATTCGATGTCAGATTATGCTTTTTTTTTTTTTGCCTTAAGTATCAGTGGCTGGAATCATCCATGAGTGCCTGATACATTAAATCTTTGAGTTTCCTTGACGTAAAATGACATTAATTGTCATCATCGTTTTATTTATTTATTTTTTTATGGGAATGGACAAGCACAAATTTAGAAGTGCAAGCAAGTCATCCATCCTTGTACATGATGCAAGTTGCCATCTTGTGTTTGTATTTTTGATCCCTGGGTAGCATATTGCGTCTCATTTATGCATCATTTCACACCGTCGTCGCTTGCAGCTGTGCAAATATTCACGGGAACAAATGAGCAATTTCCTCCAAAATATGGCCAAAGTCAACGAGCTCATCCATCCTCTGGACCCAATTTATCTGTGGCGACGCTCTCCATCATGTCTGCTATTTTTAGAAATGGGAGCATCTCCAGTGTTTCTCTCCTCCCTTTGTGATGTCTGAATATGGATGTGTGTGAACGTGCAATGTTGACCAGTCACAATACTGCGCTGATAATATTCACCTTTCGATCCAGAAGTTCCTTTCTAGCTGCCCTGTGATGAGTGTGTGCGATAATTACAACAATTCTAACCTAATTACAGACAGTACCGGACAACCCCAAAGGAGGATGGACAGCTTACGTTGATAGAGATCTTGCGCATGTTTTTGTGCATCTCCTTCATACTGAGGGCTGATTCCATTCTTCTGTCATCTTGCTACTAAAAGAGACCACTATAAACCCATCTCACAATCAACACTAAGCCCTTTTATCTTTAAATGTACACACCAGTCCAATCACCAGCATTTGCATTTTCAACATCCCATCCATGGCTACCAGTGCCTTTTTTTTGTGTGTGAGCCTGCAGCCATTGGAGCAGACTGCATGAGGCATTTCACACATCACAGGTGGGATGAGCATCCCATGTCTTGGTGCATGCATGCGGAGTCAAGGGAGATACACATAGAATGTAGGTCAATGGAGAAGGAGAAGGAGAAGGGGGAAGGGGAAGAAAGAAGGCACTGAGCACACGACGTGAAGGATGCTGAAGGCGAGCGCGCTTACCTTCCACCACCCCGCAAAGAAAATGCTGCTTCTCCTCCATCCTGCCTCCCTTCCCGCGTCCAAGGCAACCAGGGAAGCCGTCTTTTCGCCTAGTTCACGCTTGAACACTTCATTCTGCTTCTTCTTCCTCCCCCTCGTTCATCCTCTTCATCACTGCCGCCGCGCTCACCGCTGGATCGCGGCGATGCGTTCAAGTGCGCAGCAAAAGCTCGTTCTTTCTAGCACTCGCCATCGTCTTGCTTTTTCGCCCCGTTTCCACTCTTGCTTCGTTTCTGCATTTCAACACGCTTATTGTTGAATTAATACCTGACAGAATAGAAATAGTGGAAGAATTAAATGCTGACGTGTTTACTCCTCCCCTCGAGTGGGCGTGGCTTGACTGAAAAGTGGGGTAAGTGCACAGCAGGACTTTGTAACTGCTCCAAGTGTTTGCTTACGTTGCCCCACGGGGACATTTGACTTTCGGACGTCAAGGTAGGACCCAAAATGCGAAAAGTCATCTACGTACATTTGTCCTAGATTAAAGTAAGTCTAAATCGGCGCCTAAAAATTCCATTAGGCAGGTGAAATTTAATTTAAGAGAGGAGACGTTCACATTTGACGTGCATGCCAGCATGCTGGACTTTGAACAGCTTTGAATGTTAGTTAATGATAAGGAAGTTGTGGCGACTGCATGTGATTTGAGCGTCGAGTAATTAGATTGAGTTGCTCTTTTGAAACTTTGCCACTCAATTAACGCCCAAAAGGCCGCCAAACGTAATTAAAGGTCAACGAAGCATTTTTTGCATCTCACATGTTATCACCTCGTCACCACCATCATTTAGTATTCATTTGACAATTTAGATTTCATTCACTAGTCTGTTTTTGTACCTTTTGAAGTTGTTTCCTATCTTTGATTTGTTGTTGAATGTTGCTGATATTTGTCAAGGTCATGACCTCCCCCGGCACTCTCTTGTCCGAGGCGCTGCTCCAGTGCGGCATCTGTCAGGATGTGTTTTCCGAGCCAGTGTCCATTCCCTGCGGCCACAGCTTCTGCCTCAGCTGCATTGCATCCCGCTGGGACCGCAGCGCCGCCTCCAGCTGCCCCAAATGCGACACGCTCTTCGCCACCCGGCCGGAGCTCCGAGAGAACTCTTTCGCTAAGGAAATGTCAGAGCGCGTCCGAGCCAGAAGGAAGCAGATGGACTCGGAGGTTCAGGAGATGATCCGTGACAGACTCCGAAAGTTGGACGAGATCAAACACTGCGTGGAGCTCAGCAAAGTGAGTTGGCCTAACACACAATACAGTATGCCAAAAGATGGCGCCAAAGCCCAACGAATAGGAAAGTAGTAATTGGCTTCCGGCACATTTTGACTCATGCGCTACCACCAAGTAAAAAAAATGGATCTTTGAAGTCTTTAACTGTCAATGGCAGTAAATCAGATAAAGACCATTTAAGGGGAAAATATATCCTTATAAAATTTAATTTCACAAGTATTTCACCAAAATCTCCCATAAACCGCATTTTTCCCTCTGTACTTGTTTTTAATATAGTTCCGTGATTTGCGGGTATCCTTGGTTATCAGCCGTGTATCAGAAGCTAGGCTAGCCAAATTCACATTGAACTACATAAACACGTAAAAAAAACAGAAAATAATTGAGAAGCACTGCCTTAAGAGCTCCGTACAATCCTGAATGTTGGAAAAGAAAAATGTACATAATTCGCAACTTGTTACTGTAAATTGCGAATTATGCAAATGTTTTATGCGTGCAGTCTGAGTGGTTTTGAAATTGGCTGGATGTGATATTTGAAAGAATTAGCATTAAGCTAGTGGGCTAAATGCTCGGGTTGTTTTAAATACAACATGCATTCTCGTAGAGCAGTTTCATATTTAAATAACTTTGAATTCTGCCTTCAGGAAAAGGCCAGGCTGGAAGTGGACCGCGGCGCCGAGATCTTCTCTGCGCTCACTCAGGCGCTGGAGAGAAGTTGGTCCGAGTTGCTGGAGAACGTTCAGAGGCAGCAGTCGGCGATGGAGCACGCCGCCCGGCAGCTCGCGGCGCAGCTGCAGTTTGAGGTCAACGAGCTGGAGAGGAGGAGGAGGGAGATGGAGCAGCTCCTGCACACCGACGACCGCCTCCTTCTTCTGCAGGTCGGCGGCGAGCCCATTCACTTTTCGCCTTTTTATTTTTTTCATACGCCTCAATTTGTGTGCGTCAGAGGTCTTCAGCCTTGTCTTCAGCGTCCGAGTCCTGTTGTGACAGCGGCGTCCACTCCGAACCGTGCGTGGGAATTGTGAGGAGAGCTTTGACCCACGTTGATCAACAACTCTGCTCTTTTCTAAATACGCTTTCCGGACAAGGTCGGGAGAATTGCACGATTTTCAATGCAAGGTCTAAGCTGCTTGATGTCTTTCACGTATTTTTCTTTCTACCTTGCAGAGCATGACGTGACGTTGCAGTATGCAAGTAAGCAGACGTTACGACTACAAATCTTGCTTCTGGCTCAGGATTGTTCATAAGAGTTCCTGCGCTCCTTTGTAGCTGATGTTTATCTGGACCCCAGGACCGCCAACCCGTGGCTCGTTCTGTCTGAGGACGGGAGACGGGTTCAGGACGGCGACGTGGAGCAGGACCTACCTGACCTGCCTGAGCGCTTTGACACGGTTCCTTGCGTGCTGGCCACCGAGGTAACTCGAAACGCGACAGAAGGAGCAAGCGAAAAGAGGCGCAGGAGACCCATCTGTGTTTTTTTTTTTTAATGCAGGGTTTCACCACCGGGAGGCACTATTGGGAGGTGGAAGTGGGGGACAAGACGTCGTGGGACCTGGGCGTGGCTCAGGCGTCCGTCAAACGGAAGGGATTGGTGACGCTTAGCCCACACGACGGATTCTTTGCTGTGTGTCTGAGACGGGCCACAGAGTACCGGGCCTGTGCGGAACAAGCGCAGATTTTGTATCTCCCCCAAAGGCCGAAGGTCATCGGGCTCTTTTTGGATGTGGCGGACGGGACGGTGTCCTTCTATGACGCCGATGCCAAGTCGCACATCTTTTCGTTTACGCGGGTTCACTTCACCGAGGCCGTTTTTCCACTTTTCAACCCGGATGTGAATGACGACGGAAGGAATAGCTCGCCGCTCGTCATCCGGCCTGCGGATGCAAGCATGAGTTTTGACAATGTTACGATTTAATTCAAATGATACAAACTAGTAATAGACCGATTATCGGCCGGGATGATTATCAGGGCCGATCCTTGCCATTTTGCCGATAATCCGCATCTGCCTTTTTAATAACTTTTATAACTTTCTCTCTCTCTGCTGTGCTGGTGACCCTGTTTGCTTGGTCACTTGTGCAGTGGGTCGCAGCCAATCAGCTGCCTGTTTGCTTTTTCATCTCGAGTCACACGCACTACGACACTTGAGTACAATGACAATAAAGGGATTTCTATTTCTATTTCTATTTCAGACTTTGCCAAAATTTTAAGAAATGTCAGTCTACTATGACTCACAACTAATAGAATATTATTTTCCATCGTAAACTTTAATGAGATTTCTGTTTTCATTGAACTATAAGACGTGCAGCTGAGCCTGGGAGCTCCGTGCACTTTTTGTTAGACTTTTAAAATAACGTTTTCTATTTTCTAAAAAAAACTTTAACATGTTGTGAAACACAAAATTTGTTTAATAAACGTGCTTAAAGGCATTGAAACTAAGTCAAGTTTTGGAGTTTTTGTTTTTCCAAATTTTGACACATTTTTTTCAACTAATGAATATCGGCTTGAGATAACAGTTATCGGCCTCCATGACTCCTAATAATCGGTATCGACCCTGAAAAAAGTATATCGCTATAGCAATAATACAGACACAAAGCAAAAACGTTTTTGGGATGAATATCTTTTTTATTTAATACCTGGAATAAAAAAAAAAATCTACACCACCGAAAAGGGTGTTTTGAACAACCCTGACAAATTTTAATGTTTAAAAAAAAAATTGTCAAGTATGTAAAATCAAGCTTCATGGTGAAAAATCAGGTTGTTCACTCGGCTGTTGAACGCTAAAGGCTCATCTAGCATCTTTTTTACGTCTTCACAAAACTTCATTTTTCATGACCGAAAATGAGCCCATTTAAACCTCTCATGGCTGGAATATATCTGAATCGGTCCTCGTGGGAGTTGTCCACACGGTGACAACGAGGCGTTCTACAGCAGCCAAACCTACGCCGAGTCGCAGTCAACATGCCCAACTTGACAGATCGATTTCTTTTTTCAAATATTTCATATTGATACACCCACAAATCAAATCATCGGGTCAGTTTTTATTTCGCATTAAAGTGAAATAGTCGTTCGGTTGTGACAAGCCGATGTTTGCAAATGTCTTATTTTGATGAAAATGAATAACCATTAAAAACCAGTTTGCTGTCTTGAACGACTTCAAAAATCGGACAATTTGCTGTTGAGAGGCTCCGACAATTACGATGGCTCTAAAAGATTATTAAAATCCATTATTAAAATAATTGTTGATCAATTTGATAATCGATAAATTGTCGATGAAATGGTTTATTTTTACACCTCTAATCCCAATCTTTAATCCCTGCTCTGCTTCCAAGCCTCACTACCGGCAAAAAAACCCCCAAAAAACTAAAAATGCAATCATTTATTTGGCAATAATTTACTTCTTAATTCATTTACATTGATGGAATTATATCTCCAAATATATGCGCTTACTTTCAATCCAAGCTATTTGAAGTCTCCCCTTGAAAAGCGACCCCAGACCAGCTCATCTGCCTGCCTCTAAAGTGACCCGGGTGCACGCGACGTAATCGGATTAGTGCCCGGGCCGGATTAGCCACGGGAGCAGATGGAGCTGTGAGGTGGTCGGCACGTTTACTTCGAGCCAATGAGAACAAGACGACGACGGATTACAACGTAGACATCTTGGATTTCGTTCCAAAGCAAGGTAAGTTCCAAAACACCCACGGTGCCGTTTTATTTTTCTCACGAGAACAACAAAGTGCCGCTTCACTTTTTTTTTTTTGCATGATTGCATCTTGTACTGTCATGAGTACATTTTAATGCTGCACTTGTTTTTGGCGTTGTCAATGCTCTTAAACCCCCCAACCAGGGGCTTGAAACTGTCTGCTCGTGTGGCTCGTTGGTGTGATGTCGCCCATGGTGGACGAGACGGCGGGAGATGTCCCGGTAAGAGACGTGGGTCCGATGAGGGGAGGACTCATGCCCGCTGCTGCCGCAGGTTTGTTCTCACGTTTCATTTGAGAAGTTTAAACTGCCACAACTTCATTTCTGAACATATCATTTCTGTGCAGATGCCACATGTGATGTGAAGCCATGGAAGAAGCATCACATCATGATTACGAAAGGTGAGAGCGATTTTTTTTTTTCCCGTCACGCTTTTATCGAGCCGTCATCTCTCTGGTCCTTCCAGATCCTCAGCGGCTATTTCGCCTCCCAAGAGAGCAACTGGAGGATCTTTGTCTCAACATGCAAGAAGAAAACGTCGTGCTGAGAAAGCACACACGAACGCAGGAGCAAAAGATGCGCAGGTGGGCGCCATGGCAACGCACATCCAAAATCTTGGAAAAAGTCTTAAACTTGAGCGAGAAGTTCATTGTCACCTCCAAGGATGTCGACGAGACTGATGCGCCTCCGTCAGGCGGGGCCGGGGTCCGGCAGCGCCAAGGAGAAAGACGCGGAGGACGCGCTGCAGGAGCTGGAAAATCGCGTGGCCACGCTGGAGAGCCAGAAAATGGTTTTGCAAAATAAACTCAGCCTGGCCAAGCAGCACATTTTGGACTTGAGCGCTCGCACGCCGTACAAGTTGAGCAAAGGTGCGGCGCTCTTCTGCATGTTCCGGATGTGCTTTCACCTGCTCACAGTTTCAGCTTTCCGTTCCCCCCCCCCCCCAAAAGGTGCAAAAGGTACCGAAGTGGATCTGGGACTCAGTCGGGCGGCCCACACAGCCCCACCCCGTTACTGTCCTCAGATGGAGGACAACAGAGGAGACGTGGACAAATTGTAAGTGTGAAATAAAACAAAGCAGTTGATTTTGCAACGCTCCTCCCGCCGCCGTCTCCTCTCCAACTTCCAGCGGTGCGAGCGAGCAGATGAGGGTGATGGAGCTGGAGCTGACCGCCCGCAGCCTCCGGGACTCGCTCCGAGATAAAGAGAAAGAGATGGAGGGAACCGTGAGAGAGATGAAGAGGCAACAGGCGGAAAGGCACAGGTGATGACAGCGTGAATGTCACAGAAAGATTTGGCAAAGGTTGAATCTGGAAAGTTCACATCTGAAAATGTGGAAAATGCGGAATTTGGATGCAAGTAAAAAAAACAAAAAAAAAACAAATACCAACAAGGAAGCCTGAAGGGTCAGTAGACGGCACCCCGATTTGATTAAATGAGAACGAAAGGAAGAAGGAGGAGGGAAAAAAAGGGGTGCGCCACCTCTGACAAATTCCACCTGCATAGCAACAAAGGAAGGGGCGGGGTCGTGCAAAGCGACAGGAGGCCTTGATGAAATGTTTTCTTCTTTTCTACTTTTCTGCTCAGGATAAACATCAGAGAGAACGTGGACGTCATCTGTCTGCAAAAGCAGCTTTCTGAGAAGAGCGCCACCTTGAGGGTCACGCAGGAGAAGATCGCTGATCTGCAACAGGTGCCGCGCTATACGCCGCGATGTCTGGTACAAGAGCAAGACAGTACTGATGTCTTGTTCTTTCTTTCCAGGCCTACGAGAAACAACTGGAGGAGGTAAACGCACTCACTTTGTACAGCTCTCTGACTGATCGTATTTTTGATTTAAGCTTCATCTTTCCTTCCCTGCCCTGTCCTGTCCTGTACAATCCTGTCCTTTTCCTTCTGTCTTTTCCTGTTTTTTCCCCTTCCATTGCTTTGCTGTCCTGTCCTTTCCTTTCCTGTTTTTTCTTGCCCTTCCTTTTCCTTCCCTTTCCTGTCCTGTCTTGTCCTGTCCTTTGCTGCACTGTCCTTTTCCTTCCATCTTTTCCTGTTTTTTTTCCCCGTCCTTTGCTTTGCTTTGCTGTCCTGTTCTGTCCTGTCCTTCCCTGTCCTGTCCTGTCCTTTCCTTTTCCTTCCCTGTCTTTTCCTGTCCTTTCCTTTCCTCTTTTTGCCTATCCTTCCTTTTCCTTTCCCATCCTGTCCTGTGCTGCCCTGTTCAGAGTCAGAGGTCCCTATGTGAAAGTCAGACGACTCTTCTGGAGAAAGTGGAAGAACTGAGCGAGCAGCTCAAGCAGGAGCGTGATAGAGCACTGACGCTGGAGGCTGAGCTGACGACTGCCGGCCTGTCTCTGCAGAACCTGGACAAGGTCTGGAGCTACCGAGAATCCTGCAGGATTTTCATTCGAGGATCCGCCCAGCAACGCCATTGTTTCTCTTCCAGCTCCAAGAGCGTATAACAGACCTGGAGGGAGAGAAGGATCGCATCAAAGAAAACTACGACTCCCTACTCGAGAGGTGAAAGACCGGCTAATATATTCAGCGCAATTCCAAAGCTTCCACCGCATTTGTGTCCGTCTCCCCCCTCCCTAGTACTTTTTCGACTTACAGTCATGTCGGCCACGTGGACAAACATGTTGAGGTCAACGTGCGGAAGGAGGAGCCGGAGGACGACGCGTTCAGGATGGACATCCAGATGCTGACGGCGACGCTGCAAACTGAGAGGGAGGAGCGAAGCCGACTGCAGTCGGAGGCGGAGAAACTCAGACAAGAGAAGGAGGGCCAACAGAATGGTACGAGTAGAAAGATTTGAGATCAGCGTTTAATCGAGTAAACTCAATATGGGTCCACGTATGGTCTTTGCTTTTGTTTAGCCAAACTAAAACATCTGGAAATGGAGATTCTTCAGTACCAAGAAGAAATCTCCTCCCTGCAAAACCGACTGGACTCGGTCACCAAGGTTCGGGAACACAGAAATGAGACACGACCCAAATCGTTTGACCGCTTTTCAAATGATTCCTTCTCAATTTCTAGGCGTTTGACATGAGCGATGCAGAGCTCAGCGAAACACTTTTACAGATCAAGGTTTGCAAGCAAAGAAAATCCGATTTGCAGAAATGCCGGACCTTCACACCAAATTTCTTGCGGCAGACCTTCCGGATGCAGCAGGAGAGCAGGGAGGGTTTGCGATTCCTCGGGCCTGACGGCGCAAAGGAGGACCCCGACCTGACCCGCATCCAAGCATCTCACGCCGAGACGGTGCTGGAGTTGCAGAAAACCAGGAGCCTCCTTTTGCTGGAGCACCGCATCAGTAAAGACCTTCAGGTGGTCCTCAAGAGCGTCAAAGTCACAACACTCGTCCACGATCTCCTTTTAACCAAAAGTGCCTAAACCTGCAGGGGGAGTTGGACACGGTCAAGGAAAGGCTGGAGATTGAGAGGAAGCAAGTGAGGATGGCCATGGCAGAGAAAGACAAAATTTTATCCAAAAGAGTTCTTCAGATTAACTCTTTACAAGGTAGGAAAGATCCAACGTGTCGTGATGGAACCTTCATTTCGTGGAAAGGAAAATTCATTGGACCTGTTTGTGTGTTCTGAAGCCCAGTTGAAAGATTTTGCATACCGGCGCAAAAATGTCAAAGGGACCATCCCAATACAGTACACGTGGCCAGCGGGAGAGCAGGAAGTAGTCCAGACCCTTGAGGATGACATTTTGTCTGCTCCTCTGAGGCTTGGAGAGTCCTTGTTGGAACTTCACATAAAGGTAAAATAAAAGTTGAAAGTAAAAACGCCTTAGTATACTTGGTTGTTTAAAAAAAAAAAGTCTAACACATGCGGCCCGTTAAACGTTTTCATCCAGCCCACCGAACATGAAAAAAATGAAATGAATAAACCTTGTTAATGTTCTATTTTCTAAATATTGTGTATTTAGTTGTAATGCTTTTGTTCACATTCATTTAAAATTAAATGTATTTTTTTACCCGATGAGGTGAGGTGACCAAAACACTCCACCCATCTGCCTCTCTGTCAAATTTTACAACCCACTGTGGCCCGCCAATCAAAAAGTTTGCCCACCCCTGCTATACATGCTCATTTAAAAAAAAAAAAAAAAATCCTTACTATACATGGTCATTAAAAAAAAAAAAAACCTTACTAGACGCAGTCATTTAAAAAAATAAATAAATGAAAAAACGCCTTATTATACATGCTCGTTTAAAAAACAAAACGGGTGTATTCAAGGCTGGACGGAAGCACTGTGCTCTCTAATCTGCTGTCTTTCCATTTGAGGCCGTCACCTTCACCCCAGGCGGCCTTCGGAACATGGCCGCCGACCACGCTGAAGAGATGGTGACCTTCTGCACCTACAGCCTTTTGGACTTTGAAGTTCACTCCACGCCTCTGGTGGCCGGAAGCCAACCCAAGTACGGCTTCACTTCCCATTACGCCTTGACGGCCCGTGATCTGGGCCGGTTGCGGGTTCAGGGTGCAAAGGTCAGAGTGGAGCTCCACCAGGCAATAGGAGGGGTCCGCTTTGTGACGCACGCGAGTGGCCACTTGGGCCTCATGGGGGCCATGGAGAGGCGGGGGCAGCGCACCGACGGACGGGTCAACATCACAGGTACACTGAAATGTTATTTTATATTGTATATATTTAAAGTCGTTTAATTTATTTCAAATTTCCAGTAAACCTCCATGGGAGGTTAGATTCCAAATTGTAAACTTCCCATGAAAAGAAACTGAAAATTTGGGCAAAGCTAAAGAAAATGTGTCTCTTTGAAGCGAATCATTTCGCAACCCAACATTCCCGTCTCGTTTGAAGGCTGCGACGGGGAAGTCGTCGGTGTTGTGGATTTCTGGGCCCGCTTGTTCCCGCCTGCGGAGCCCACCGAGAACATGGCGGCCAGAGACGGGATCACATCAACACAGACAATACCGTCTCACGTCACCCTGGGCTGGCGAGAAGGCAGCCATGCTGTAAATATAAAAAAAAAAAAATTATAATAATTAAAAAAAAAATCTCCAAGCGTGACTCTTGACTTTCTACCCACAGCAGGAGTCGTACGACTACGGCGGCGGGATCCCCAACGAGCTGCTGCTGTTGCTCGACCACTGCGAGGGCCTGAGTGGGCGATGGCCCGGGCTACTTCCTGATGCGTACCTAACCTACAGGTTCTATGACCTGCGGCCGCACGTGTCCAGAACTGTCGCGGGCACCGCAGACCCGGTCTTCCACGACACCGCCAGCTACCCACTTGCCGTCACAGCAGATGTGCTGCGCTACCTGCGGTATGCTGCGGAAACACGATTTCAGACTTGGGATGGCTTTTTTTTGGCAAAGTTTCAAATCGTGCATTGGTTCATTTTGCGCAGGATGAGCAGTCTTTGGGTGTATGTGTTTGACGACAGCGATGACCAGATCCCACCAGCCTACTTGGCGAAAACGCCCATCCCGCTGAGAGCACTGGCCACGGGCAAGGAGATCACAGGTGAGAAACAATTCGAGGGAGAGGGAGGGGGAGGGCGAGGGAGGGAGGGAGGGAGGGAGAGAGAGGGGGAGAGAGAGAGAGAGAGAGAGAGAGGCAGGGTGATCTAGAGAGAGTGAGTTAGAGAGAGAGATCGATCCGTTGTGCCAATGATGAAGCGAGTTGCCCGGATGATGATTTTTACAGATTTCTCCCTCTGTTGTAAAATTGAACATACTGAAGTTCTGTTTAACAGTCACATGTTCTGCCATTCATATTTTTATTTTTGTAAGTGTTAAAAGACCAAAAATTAGGCTATTTTTTTTAATTCTCTGTGTTTTTAACTCATCCGCCGATTAATCGGTTATCGCAGTCTTATTCTATACAAGTCGTCTTGCTCTCCAGGCGACTACGTGCTCCGCGATCCTGCCGGGGGTCCTCGGGGCACAGTCAGGGTGCTGATTAAATGGAAATACCCGTTTCAACCGCCAGTGGACGCCGTGGGACGCAGTGAGCGGAGGCAAGAAGCGCAAGGGCCACAGAGGCCCATAGCCAAGCCCAGAGTCACGGTATTGTTCACATTCTTCCGCCGGACTTCACCAAACGGTTGTGAACATTCCATCGTTTCGCTCCTGTCGCCGCAGACGCAGCAACTTGGGCCAGGACAACCCAAAACAAGAGAGAGGAAGACAAAAGCTTGTGTGAGGTTTCAGAAACACGACATCAAGACACGCTAGATGGCTAATGCTAACATTCCGAACGTTCTTTGTTGAAAGCCCGGCACCAAGAAATCCGACGAGAGGTCACCTGGCCGACACGACGAGGCACCGCGTGTTGCGCTCAACGCCTCTTCTGAGTCACCGACGACAAAGTAAGTTACATCTACAGGAATTAAAAACAAAAGCATTATAGACGTTAACACAACATTCCTTGAATTCTTAAGATCTCCACAAACCTCTTCCAGAGAGTCACCAGTGAGAAAAAGCTCAGCGAGAGAAGGTGGCACTCTGGTAGGAACCTGCAGGAATTTGGTCAAATATTTCCCATGGACCGAGCTGGGCACTTGACCCTTTTTTGACGGTCAGTCCCCCGCCCTCCGGCCGCTATCTCGGTACCCATCCCGGCCTCGACCCTCCGGCCGAATTCATAAAAATTGTCGGCCCCCGGCCACGTTCCAGAACACCCCCTAAAAAAATGCATCAATGTTTGATGCCGCCACTGTGGGAAAGATTCTAACAGCGTTTTTTTTAAAGATCTGTTTGTGTAAGAGAGTTCTTCTCAAATAGTGGGGCGGGCCCCCCTGGGGGGGCGCGGTGCGATGCTGAGGGAAGCGCGTGTGAACCTGGGGAAACATGCTTTTTTTTCTGCCGTACTACAATAAAGTGTAATTGCACATCCACACCAGTAGTTGGCAGTGGCGCTCTCCTTGCCCATTGTGCGCAGCGAGTATTAACTCGACGGTGTCGGTTTGTTTTGCGACAAAAATGCTATTATTTATCGTTGCGGTGGAGAGTGTGCGGCGGTGGGGGGGAGAAAATTGTTTTCTTCTTGCTGGGGGGGCGTAACAGAAAATAATTGAGAAGCACAGGTGTAAGAAGAGACGTGAGACAGCAGCATGTGTTCAAGCGGGCCTATATTTCCGTATTCTGACATCACGTGACTTGCGCCTCCCACCTACTACTGGGGCATACCATCATGAGAGGTGGGGGCAATACCACAATCCCTGTAACAATCGTTAGCCGGCTATTCCCACTAGGGTAGACTATTCCCCAAAAATGGGGACGGACTGCCCAGCTCTGCCAATGGAGGCTAAAGCAAAAAAAAAAAAATAAAAAATTAGATGAGCTGCGTTTTGATTTTTAGAATATTCCCTCTGTGGATGTGGTCTCAGTGGATGAAGTGGAGGAGCTGGAGGAGGAAGTGGATGGGAGCGAGAGTGGTAAGAAGGCTGACTTTGCGCATTGGTTTCATTGACAGAGTAGTGAAAAGTTTTGTGTTTTTGTTTCCAAAACTGAGGAGCAGCAGAAGATTCGTCAGAGTCATCGCATAGTTCAACAAGCCACCTTGTCGTCATGCCACCCAAACCTACGAAAAGATCGGTAAAATCGATTTCAAAACTCATTGAAAAGCATCTCATTGTAAAATCAGTTTCTCTCCCTTCAGGGAAACAAAATGAGAGTGGAGATCCTGTCCTTGACCTTTGAACCCTCCTCACACGTGGCGCTGGACGACTCGGTGCAGCGCGTCTACGTGGAATATCGGTTGCTCGGCGTCCCGATGGAGACCACCGAGACGCCCGTGTCGCTCCGCAAGCCCACGGCAGGCGAGGAGATTCACTACAACTTCACACGAGGTGAGAGCAGAGGAAAATCAAGACGCCGTGTGGATTTCAAAGTTTGCTTTTCGCTGATGGTCAAATTCCTCTCTTGCTCTGTAAGTGATCTATGTGGATGGTTCGTCGTCAGCCCCCCTCAGACGCTATCTGTACACCATGTTGGAGGGCAGTGACCCCAATCGGCGCCGGTATCGTACTCTCCCGCTGACCGTTTTCCTCACATATTCCTTGTCACAAATGTCGCCGCGCGCTTTCGTGCAGGTTAAAGTTTACAGTCGTCAGCGAGCCGATGGACGATGAGGAGGAATGCACGGATGTGGGCTACGCTTTTCTGGATCTGCAGGAGCTGCTGCTGACAGGAAATGATGTCATCGAACGGCAAATTGACAGTAGGCGCTTCTTCAGCAGTTCATATCGCTGCGATGACGGAGCAGATTGCGTCACTGTTTCATTTTTCGTGTGTTTTTTTTCCAGTTGTGCGAGTGGATGAAGAGCAGGAGGTGATTGGATTCTTGAAAGTCTCGCTGGAGGCAGCGAAAGCCCTGAGTGGTATTTACAAGGAGTTTCAGCGGTCAGAGAATGCTGAGGAGGACGGCGAGAATGAAGAGGAAGTGGAGAAGGAGGAGGAAGAGGAAGAGGAGCAGAGGGAGAAAAATAACATTAAAGTTATAGAAGATGATGACAGTGACTTCTGAGTAAAAATAAATCTATATGTCTGATTTCCGACTTTATAAAGCCTGTGTGCAGTTTGATTTTGCATTAGTGTACTGAACTATTTCTTTGTTCTGGTCATTTCACTGTTAATTGTTTCCATAATAAATCATTAAAAAGTTCAGGGCAAAAGAGATTAAGCTACTAATAACTATGATTGTTACCAATTAATTTCTTTCGACTTGATCGTAATTATGTCTGTGGTTGTGAATATAATAAAAACTCGACAAATTTTGCATGGAGACGAAATGTTGTGATTTCCAAGGCCGCCTGAACGCCTCTCTCGTCAGCCCAATTCTCCAATCACAGTCGCACCTGCGGTCGTATTTCGATTAATTTAAAAACAAACACCAAAAACAAAAGTGACATTGGCAACATTTTGTGTTAAGTCGACGTCAGTTTGACGGTGGTACGACAATAAACTGTCGTGCCGGATTAATTAAACTGGAAAGAAGGAACTACGAAGCTAAAGGAAGGTAAAGTTCGCTTTTCCCTCCCCTCACCAATAATTGTTACCAAGTTAGCATTAGCATTAGCGACTAATATTCATAAGTCATATTTTTTTTATGAATATTAAATTTATTAAAAACATTCTATTGAAACAGATTCCATTTATTTTTTGTTTGACAATAAAGAGTGAAGAAATGAAGTTTGTGAGCCACCAGCACGTCAGTCAGCTTTTCCACAACAAATTTATTGTTGTGTTGGGAGACTCTAGTAAGTGTTTTACTTATGTGACTTATGCTTCCTCACATGTAAAATGTGTTGCAAAAAAAAAGCCCATGCAGGACTGGCAGGCCTTTCCTTTTACTTTGGAGTCAAAACCAGAAAGAAACGTTGAATAATGTGTCGCTTTCTGGCCCTAATGAATGATTCTCTCTCTATCATCAGTTCAGCGGTCTGTTTACAAAGACCTTGTCATGCTTCTACAGAAGGATGAATTCCTCCACACGGCACAACTTAAAAGAAGGGCAAGTGATCTGGAGAGATTCCTGTTCGAATAATATACAATTTGTGCTGTTTCCGGTTGCTCTCTCACCTCCTGTCATCTTTCTGCAGGGTGAGATGAGCTTTGAGCAAGACTGTCTGGTGGAGGGAGGTTGCCTGAGCTTCATGCACAATGGGACAGGATACCGGGAGGTCCGGCAGTACCAGTCCCCCCACCACTTGGTCCGCTTTTATTTTGTGACGCGGATCTACTCGGACTACATGAAAAGCATCATGGAAGACTTCCGTCATGGGTTGAAACCAGATTTGGTCATCGTCAATTCCTGTGTTTGGGACATTTCAAGGTAAATCAGAGCTTATCCTTCAGGTGATTGCTCATCCGATTTTTCTTTTTTCACTTCTAATAGTTCAGTTTGGTTTTAAATGTCTCACTTATGCTGCTACTTGGCTTTACCCGACCCTCCTTGTAGGTACAATTCAAAATGGGTGCACAGGTACAAGGATAACCTCAGTAGATTCTTTGAAGAACTGCTCGGGATCCTGCCAGAGGAAAGCTTGATCATATGGAACCTCACCATGCCCCTTGGAGAGCGCATCAGAGGAGGGTTCTTGGTTCCTGAGGTACAGTACGGTGGCTTTGCCCGTTCATAGCAGTAAAAAAAAATAAAAAATCCACTAAACATTTTGCTTACATCATATCAAATATGATTTTCTTTTCAATCGAGTGAGGGCATTCAGTATTGTCGCTCTGCTCCGAAAGCAGATCTCTCACAAGGCGTCCCATGTGCGGGATGACGTGATCAAAGCCAACTTCTACAGCGGAGTCCTGGCTGAAGCCTACAAGGTGGACGTGTTGGACCTCCACTTCCACTTCCGCATCTCCCTGCAGCATCGCACCAGCGACGGCATCCACTGGAACGCCCTGGCCCACCGGCGAATAAGCACACTGCTGTCGCTGCACGCCGCAGACGCCTGGGGCGTGGAGCTGCCACTTTGCTCTCTGGGTGACAACAACGACACATTGCAAAGGACGGCTGCTTTTTTTTCTTCAATGCTGACGCTCTCTACTTTTTTCATTCAGCGGATTATTGTGTTACTCAAAAACACGGCATGGAAAGTGATGCACGTGTTGGTAAGATGCACGTTGAAGTCAAAGCAGCTGTTAGTTTGTGTGTTGTTCTAAAATGTACGTTTGCTATTCCACAGTGAGGCTTCAAAGAATCGCCTGGACGCCTCGTCCTCGCCACGGTGGCTTTACGAGGTTTGAAGCTCACGAACCGCCATACAGGGATGCGACTTACCACACACCTTACCCTCGTCATGGCTCCTCTCCAAATGGTGCGTTCTGCTTTTTCCTGACATTCTCGTGCTGTGTGCCAAACCCGTGTGCACTCAACAGTTTGTGTTGTGCATGTTGCAGATTACAACGGGTCATACGTGATGAGGACGAGGCGCACCAGATACCACTACATGCCATACGCTCATCACAGGCCCAACTACCATTACTAGACTCCTACGAGGGTGACCTTTTTTTTTTCCTTTTATCTGTGTTTAAATGTCACTCGTGAAGGTGTGGTTCTCCGCAAGGAGCGTCAATGTTCGTTTTTGAGGGTCAGTACACACGCATTGTTCACTGATATTGAATTCTTAATGTAAGTTTTATATTTTCAATATTTTTTTATTAAAGTTGCTCTTAAAGCTTAAGGTTTTTCTTTTGTTTTATGCATAGTATATGGCTGTGAGGTTGTGCAGTGTCACCATGGCATATTTAACAACAAAAAAAGACGCTTATTTAATCTTTTTTACATATCGACGATTAATGAGATGAACGGCTATTCAAAATCAAGAGCAAAACGGCAGCGATTCCAACCCAAATTATCTTTGCAAACCAGATGAAAATAATACTTACTTTTTAAAGAATGAACAATTGCATTTTGACCGTTAATTGACCGTTTAAAGTTCATAGTTAATTTTAAAACAGGAGTCTTGGCATTAAAGATCAAGTTTAAAGTGTGACACCGTTTCATTCTTACAGGTCATAACAGACAAGTACCACCAAGTGAATTGAATACTATACATATTACAAATGGAATTATAATGAAGAATGTTAACTCCCATTATATATATAATTTTTTAAAGGTGCAGCAGAAGCAGACACTAGAACTTTAACTCGTCTGTTGAACAAGCATTTGCTTTTTATTAGAGAAATTGAACATACAACAAGGGGAGTGTATTTGCTGCAAGTGGAGTACAAATGCCAAATGATCGAATATTCCACCGTAAAGTGAAAGAGTGAAAATATGTTGACGTGTGCAATCATTTGGGGCATGTCCAAATGATCATGTCTTCATTAGTGCTAATCGTGTCTTAAGCGTACAAAAAATTTAAAGTCGGAATCGGAAGCTGCCTCAGCCCATGAGGAGGCGATGCACTTGTTGTAGTTGCTGCTGCGACAGGACCAGCCGGTGGACTTGCTCTTGTCCACGAGTGCAAGGGATGGCGACACGACCGACAAACACTGTCCCACCCTTCTTCTCTTCCTTTGCCTAAGAGGAGACAACATGATGATTTATTCATGCGTCTAAGTGTGCGAGTTTTTTTTTTTTTCCATTTCACCTTGACGAAAGAAGAGACTGGGAAAGTCGCAAAGTCGGAAGTAGCTTTTGCTCCATGTTGATTGGACACAATATGTTCAGCTACTTCACCCTAGAAGAAAATAAATATTCAGATGCACATTCAAGTGTTGCGCGAGCAACTTTTTAAAAAATTTTTTTTATATATACACCTTGAGTTTGGATAGAGCGTTGCTGAGGTTGTGCAGTCGGGTGGTTTGCTCCAGCAGCTGGGCGCTGGCGCTGACTATAGGAAGAAAATGTTAAAGTTGGGAAGATAAGGGGGAAAAACAAAATGGGATCCGTTCGCGCACCTGACGTCTTCCCGGTGATGTCCACCACTTTGACTTCGGCGCTCAGCTTGAGTAGGGTGGCCAGCAGCTGGTCTGTGCGGCGGTAGATGCCCATATTGAGTCCCTCGGGTGGCATGGAGCTCTCTTTGGACACTTGGGGCAGTTTGGCCGGGCACAATGGAGGCAGGGAGGCCAGCTGGGCACTCATCTTCTCGGCCTGGATGGCAAACGCACGTCTTGGTCAAGCCCACACAAGATGCATTCCCACCCACCAGAAAAATAACTCTTTTTCTTTCTTCTACCAGGACACCTTAAGTCTGATGTTTTCTGTCTTGAGGTGTTTAATGCCCAGTCTCTGAGCTTCAAGCTGCTGCTGGAGGAGGGGAGAGTCCCCCACTTGCATCGGGCCTGCCAGGGATTGCGACATACCGACCGTGGGTGAGGAGACGGTCACATTGATCCCGAGGTGAAATAATGCAGCCTTCGGCTCGGCTCTTTTAAAAATGTACCTCCTGCCGGCCCTTGAACTACGGAGGCTATTCCGGAAGCAGGCACACCTCGCAAGCCCTCGATGGTCATATTTGATTGGTTAGTGATGCGCAGTTTCAGCTCGGCTTTCTCCGCTTCCAACTGGTCGATGTCAGCTTGCAGAGCATCCATCGTCTCTTCGAATTCCCTGCGTTTGGGGGGAAAAAAGGAGCGTAAGTGAGATGCTGAGCACACGAGAGAAATGATCATCCATCTCACTTTTCTTTCTTCTTCAGCAAGTCGAGGTTCTTGTCCAGTTTGGTCTGGATCTTCTCCACGCGCTCATCCGCATCCTTGGTAGACGTGTCCAGCTTCTTCTCCAGCAGGCTCAGACGGACATTGGCCTCGCTCAGCTCTTCTCCCTGCAAGAAAGGAACATTGATTCTCGACGTTGAACGCCCAAAACGAGCCATTTCTACCTGGCCTCACCTTGATCTTGAGGGACTTCTTGAGCTCCTTGATGACGGCTTCTCTGTCCTCCAGCTTCACTCCAAGGCCCTCCGCATCAGTCATCTCCGCTCTAACTGTGGCTGCTCTCGTTTCCACTGGAGGACTCTGAGGTTACAATCGCAGCACCAAAAAAATTGACTACAATATTCCTGATTCATGAACAAAAGAAAGACACAAGTACCTTTGCCTGTGGCCTGTCTGCATCGTACTCTCCTTCCTGCATGGCGGTGGCCATCTTGTTCATAGTAGCAACAATAGCACTGCAAGACTGACGCAGGCACTCGGTGCCATTAAGACCATGAGCGCCATACACCTATGTGAAGGTCAAAAAAACCTTTAACGCACTACCTGGTTGCATTTGAGCCAAATGGAACATTTCAGATGCTTCCCAACCTGCTCCACCGCCTGGCATGCCGAGTCCTCCAATTTGAGCGCATTCAGTCCTTCCTGTTCAGGCAGCGGTGCCACCATCTGAGCTCCGGCTGCCGCCACCTCTTGGAGCACAGCCACCACGCGGGTCAGCTGCCGTCTGCACTCGGTTAGCGCCTCAGACACCTGATGGCCACATTTCTGCTTGATTATTTATTGGAATTAAGCCCCATTTGAGTTTACTCCGTGTATGTTGTTACTTGTGTTCCAAAATTGAGAGCAGCTGGCGCACCGACGGCTTCTGTTCCAGGCATCCGGCGGCGGATTTTCTTACAAAACTGCTTGATGTCTGAGCAGGATGTGTCCAGGTCCTTCAGGAGAACAACCAGCGTGGAGCTCTGCTGACCAGTGGCGAGGAACGCACGCAGACGGGCAACTTCCACTCCCATGCAGTCCAGGGCACTCTGGGTAAACTGAGGGTCAGAAAGGTCAATTAAATCCCTTGTAGGATTTCTTTCATGGATCACATCTGAAACTGCAACACTAAAGAAAGACCGGTACCTTAATGTGGTCCGATAGCTGCACGGTGCAGTCCTCTTTGTGGTCTGCCAGATGAACACTGTACAATTGCTAGAGGACACAGTAAAACTGTCGCGGTAAGATTTGATTGTCGAAGAGGAGGACACTTCTGAAATGTAGCGCGTGTTCTGTTAACTGCCAGAGGTATTGGATTAAAAAAAACAGATTTATCAATTGTAATAGATACACCATTTGGTAGCCTGATATCGATTCATAAAACCCTAAAATCGGTATGTAAGCCGCATAAAATGTATAGTTGGAAAACGTGTTTATACTTTTTAGAGGTAATGCCTCATTCCACCACAAGGAGGCGCATACCTCTAATACTGTATATAGTCAGGTCAGGATTGTGATCAAATGAAGCAATCTGCCGTGAAAATCATATCAAACAATGATCACTCATAACAGTATCTAACAAGTTACGTGCGCGTTTATTGCCGTGAGGAGCTTTTTTATCATGTTCATGGATATTTTAACGAGTAAAAAGATACTTTGAGAAATAGAAGAAAATTGATTTGAGGATATAAAACAAACATAATAGCTTGATAGCGATTATATTTTCTACACTGTGTGTAGATTTTTTTTTTTCTTTTTAAGAATCGAACTTGGATTCAGAACCCTGGTTCAATGGTGTTCGAAAACCCACATGTATATATTTATATATGATATACGTAAACCCACACCCTGCCCTGTGGTTGGAATTATTTTATTTTGTGAATCGAATCGGGCCCTTGTGAATCTAATCAAATCGAATCAGTTTAGGAAATCTTGCTAATCGATACCCAACCCTATTACCTGGTAATACTTGATGGCCTTGGTCAGCGGTTCCACCTGAACAGTCTCGTCCAACTGGTCTTTGTGCAACAGGTCGATGAAATAATCCAGAGAGCGCTCGTGAAAGCTCATTTCGGAGTAGAGCGTGCCCATGCGCTTAAAAACCTCCACTGAGCACATATTCAAAGCCCTGGAACCAAACCGGACAGACTCCTTTAATAAGTGGTTTCTGTTGATGCCGAAATTTGTGACGTGACTACTTACTGTTCATATTTGTGCAAGGTAGCCTGCAGCAAGCTAAGGGAGTAGACGAGTCCGGAGGCAAAACTGCGTTGTTCTCCTGGAGGACCTTTGAGTGTCGAGCCTTGGGCCAGGTTCCCGTTCAAGTCGAACTTCTCCTGCGCTTGTTTGCTGATGAGCTCGGCCTATGGGGGACAAGAGCGTATGCTACAGCAACCGGACGGACACAGCAACAGCGCATGGGTACGCTGCTCTGAAATGGCCTCGCACCTTGCAAATGATCCTGGGGATGAGCAGGAGCACCAGGATGCAGTCGTGGTCTCCACCGTGACGAAGGAAAGATTCCGGCATGAAGGAGGTGAGCAGAGACACCTCACGGTTGAGCTGAGCCACTTCCATTTTCCTCAGCTCCATCTCGATGGCCTGAAAGACGTGCACAATTTTTAATTTTTATTTTTTTTTAGCATGACTGTCGTGGAAGAACCACTGTCCTTCACCTACCTTGGCGTACGCCTTTGTTTCTGCGAACTTGATCTTGAAGTCAAACAGCTCTGCAGGAGGCTGCTGCACTTGCTCGCTACTTTCATTCTGCTGGGTCATGAGCTCTTTGTTGGCCTCCTGATTTGTACGAAAGCAAAATCAAGCTCGGAGCATCCACGGGGCAACACCCGCACCGATCCGAGACGCGCCCCCACCTGCAGTCTGTTGGTGAGCTCTCGGTATTTGTTGATGGTCTGCTGGTAATCAGCCACCGTCTCCTGAGCGGCCTCCACCCTCTTGTCGGCCTCCCGGACCTTGGCGCCACTCAGGTCCAGCTGCTCCCTCAGCTCCATTTCCGTCTCCCTGGCGTTTTCCTGTAGCTCGTCGTTCATTTCGTTGATCGCCTCCTGCGGAAGCGGAAAGATCACCTGTGACTGAACGACAGCGGCTGCGACTAATAAGCGTGAAGCCAGACTGACCAGATCGGTAACGGTTTCTCTCAGCTCTCTGACTTTCTCCTCCAAGTCGAGGTTCCTCTCTGTCAGAGTCTCAACCATCTCCTCTGATCCCAGGGCGGCGTCCACCTGGCACACGGAACGGACACTCAGACTGGGAAAGCTTTTGCATTTTGGAATCGCTGTGTGAGCGTCACCTGCTCTTTCAGTTCATCCACTGTAGTCTCAGCCTGCTTGACTTCCTCCTGCAGTTTTTCTTTCTGAGCCCTCAGCGTCTCCATCTCTGCGTTCTTCTTCTCCATTTGCTTCTGCAGCTTTACATGCTCCTGTTTCTCAGAGGCAGACAGGTCACGCATCCTGCGAGTGGGAAAAAACAAAATTCAAAAAGACGGTCTCAGATTTTGTTCTTTGTATCGACTCACCTGACCAAGGCCTCCTTCAGTTTGCTGTTCTGCTCCTCTATCTGTTTCACGTGATAACTGGAGGCGGCACCATCTGAGCCTGCCGGGGAAACCAAGACGCAGACCACGGTGCTTTCACGTCAGTCGGCGACGAGACATTTGTTAGATAAGCGAGTAGAGAAACTGACCTTTCTCTGAAATGTCATGTCTAAGGATCTCCAGGTCCATGGACAGCTCCTCCACTTTCTCCTTGAGCGTTTCCACCTCCACCTGCAGCGACTCTGCTCGCTCTTCAGCCATCTCTTTATCCAGAGTGGCCATTTCGATGGCGTCGGCTGTGTCCGACATCTCCTCCATGTAGCGGTCCTTCGCCTCCTGAGCGTCACGTGCTTCCTGGACGACGCACGTTTGGTGAATACGCTCAGGTTGGGCAATTCACATTCTCACGTTTACTCCCGGAACGGAACTGTTATTTGGACAAAGTGATGTTACCCTCTTGGCTTCTTTGAGATTTTTCTGAAGCTCGGCCTGCTGCTCCTGCATTTTGGTCTTCCACTCATGCAGCTGCTCCAGTTGGATCTTGTGTTTCTCCAACTCTTTCAGCTTGGCCTTGTCGTCCATGCGCTTCGATTTCAGCGTCTCCAGCTTCTCCTCCAGGTCTTTGACCTGCGCACGGAGGGATTCCTCCTCCTGGGGTCAGAAGATGTAGTAGGTTGGACTTATTCTTACTTCAAGACTTGGCGTAAATAAATTGTTAGGATCATTTTTTTTTTTTTTAATAATCGTAAATGAAAACACATTGAATTGAAAATGATAGGTTCGTTTGACTGGCAGTGTATCATCCACACAAATGTTGGTTAACAGAATTCTCCCTCTCAAAATAATGACCCACCTTGCTGGGAGTAGCTAGCGCTGAAGTTGGAGTTCCCTCTGTCAGCGTCCCACCAAGCTGAGGAGTAATGGGAGTGCCCAGCGCATCCTGGTGGGGCGATAGGCCCACGTCATGGACATCGCCAGATGACAGATTCTCACGAGACGCCTGACAAGAAGGTGTGGGGAGGAAAACATCACTGCTGTCTTTAATTTTATATGGAGAGACCAAGCATTTCACCCCCCGTGTGTTTCCTCTCAATGAGCTCATCAAGTAAATCCCATCTCCGAGCCAAACAGGCCAAATGCACCCGTGTTCATGGAGCACACGTTTCACCACTTCCTGTGATCCGTGACGTGGCGGCGCATACCATGAGCGGCAGACTGGAGCGGCCCGGGGGGCGCATCAAGAGAGAGGGGAGCGAGATGGCTGATGCCAGACGCTTTGGCGTACGCCACTGCCAGAGTACGATCATAAAGAACGTGTTACTACACGTAACCATCATGGAAACAGATTTGTGTCGTGTACAGAATCAGTGCCCTTTCCGCCCCTTAAAACTTTTTTTTTTTTTATATGAAAAGATCAACTTTGACCATTATCTCACCTTGACAGAACGACGGGTAGAGGACTGGAGGAGAGTAGGAATGCACGCACACAGCCAGCGTCGCAAGATAAGAGATTAGCAACACAGGAATAGCAAACCAGGTGAGTGCATGTTGACTGTTAATAGTTTTTTTTGTATTTATTTTATTTAAAGCCCCACTTAGAGCAATAGAAGAACAGGAACATGTCACCTCATGCAACTGTTAGTGCCTCACAACCTCGCACATGTGTGCATGCTTTCACAAAAAAAAAATTGCAACAGAAAGTGCACATGCAAAAACAATGTAGTTCGGCGCAAGAGTGAATGACCAAAGAAAAATGTGTTTTTGTAGCCTTGTATGCAATACCAATGCTTTTTTTTGGGGGAGGGAGGAGATGAAGAATGTTAATAGTTATGCGAGTGGTGTTAACAGAAAGCAAACCACAAAAACAAGACTATCATGAACATTTCTACCTTCTTTGCGCTTATAGGTGCCTGGGGGGAAAAAAGGATTTAAGGAGGGGGTGATGAAAACAGCTGTTTTGTGTTTATTTAAGAATAATTTCTAAATCTTGCTCTGAATACTGGTGGCATACCTGTTTCGCTGTTTTGGGAGTCTCTGGTATATCTGGTGGAACACAGTCATATTTCATGAGATTGTTTTATCACTTTTAAGGCGCTGTGATTAAGTGCATGCAATGCACAAAATGGGCACCTTTTTGTCTGGGGATGCTGGAAGCGCCAGACTCAGGAGTGTCTGGAGATGTTGCACTTGAGCCGTCATCGACCACTTGGAGCTACACGTGGAGCATACGGAGCGATGCAAACGCATGACAAAGTATTTGTCCAAAATCACAAATTGCTGCTTGTGCGAATTGTACTTGACATCTCACAAACCTGAGTCTGTTTGACAAATATTCCATGGTTCTCCTCACAGGTGAAGTAGCGTTTGCCCTGCACGGAGCCGTCATTCTTGCCTTTGGGTTCGTTGAGGATGACACCCACCCATTTCCCAGGGGCAAAGAAGGTTGCTCCAATGAAGGCGACAGTGCCACGTTGACCTTTTCCCAACAATTCCACTACAGAACCAATCTAGATGGAAGGGGGCAGGTATTTCAATCAAACACTTACTTTTACCATTGAAATCTTCTTCCTGTCAATATTTGCAAATTACCTTTGGGGGTTTTCCACTTTCCACAGTTCCCCCGCTGCTCATCCTGCTTATCAATGGGGTGGTTAGCTGGTGGATTGTGGAAAAAAAAAAGACACCAATGTAGTTAATATGCATCCTTAGATATTTATGATCGTGGTCAGTTTCATATTATTTTAAATCATTTGGATCCATTTTCTTCGAACTTTGGGTTAGAAAAAATATCTGAGAATATCACTTCCCAATCACATGTTGCATAAAATCTTGTCTTTTACTTGCCTCAGCTCACACAAAGAACCCCATTGAAAACTAAGCAGGTCATGTTATCGCATGCCGCCTAATGGTTCTCACCACAGGGGAGAAAAAGGGATACAAAAGAGGTTTCTTCATACGAGCAGGAGCTAATACAGAGTTCAGCATTATACACTTTGGTAAAAGGTGCTTAATTTTCTCAAACGCACACGTTTGTCAACATGAAGACAGCGAGGTGAGTCACACAATACGGTGAGTGTCCCCAATGAAATATCTGAATTTCAAAAATGCATTATTTTAGTCAAGACTGATTTTACGTACTCTAGCTACTTACCATAGGCGTATATGAATGTCTCCTGTTCATAGCCATGATAATTACAATTCAACAAAATCCAAACTAAAGTTCCACGAATCCCAAAACTTCTCAACTCAAGTGTTGTTTTTTTTCCTTCATAATGATTTTCCTTTCCAGAAAAGGGCGAGCATTGAAAGGAGGGGCCTAAGCGGAGCATCACCAAACGCCACCACGGAGATGACTCCGGAAAAGGAGGGCGAGACTCAAACAGCTGCTGAGTGAAAAAGGTTTGGTGACGTCGCTCGGGGATGCCACCTTCTTTTGCGCTTGGAATTTAATGTTATTTGTATAGCACAATTTAACAACGGGAGCCATATTAATAGAATAACTAACAATTATGTCATGGACTTGAGTACTATTAATTGTATCTCACGTTGATCCACATCACTCCCGTTCTGTCTCATCCATGCATGATGGATTTGGTGTCATTTTATTGCCCTGTTAGGTCAGCTGACTGCCTCGCTTAAAAAATCATTTCACCCAAAATAAATAAAATAAGTGAGGGAGCAAGGCGTTAAGGGACTCCGGTTCCGAGAGTACCGTGTCCTGCCTGTTTTCGATCCTCCAACAAATGATCAGGATGTTTATCAGGCTTTTCTGCTCGACCACAATAACGACATTTTTCCCATCAGAGCCGCCTGCTATTCTTATGTCAGTTTGTATCCTTGTTATGCTAATGTCAGCAGCGCTAATGTAACGCTGGTCCCTTTTTTGATTAGCCAAACAAAACGGCACCCGAGACACTATCAGCTTTACACGATGCCTCTTCACACTCACGCTAAAAATACAACCTTTAAGTGTTTCTCTTCGGAATGTTGATTCTTCTTGTTGCTGCTTCGTCTTTTCCCTTGCTCCGCTTCTTCTGTGGTTCTTGGCTGGTACGTTTCTTGTGCACGACCGCCACCCTCTTGTATAGAATGTCAATCACTGAACTGGAGTTTGTGGGCGCTGCATTTCTTAGTTAATAATATAATTTATATTTATTTTAGTTTTAATCCTGTGACACTCCATGTTATTTAATGTCATGGTAAAATTACCGTTTCATTTCTCACAAAACGAGTCTTCCGGTGGCTTGACGTGCACAAAGGTTGTTTTGAAATAGCGCCCCCTTGTAGCGAGTAGAGGCACAGCGCGCATTTTTGACATTTTTTAAATAGTCTTCTAATCGTGTCCAACGCAATAGAAAATATTCTGTTCCGTGTTTCATGTTTCATTATTAGCTTTATTTGCGTATTTGGTTAAATAAATATGTACCGATCTCTCAAACCTTCAAAAATCATTATAATTGCGATTGTGTTCATTTCCTCGAGTAAAACTACAAGAGGTTGTTTTCGTCTGCAGTAATGTGTTGCGCGTCAACTTGTCATGATCCAAACTGAGGCCCAGGCTGAACTGACCAATCAGGCTGCGGAGGAGAGGCTGTGCTTGTCCGGCTTGGAAGCCACACACACCGGCTCCGCAGCTCCAGTCTGAGCTCCAGAGATCCGGCTGCGCGGCTCCGTGGTGGTGACAAGCGTGTCACGACAAAGCCTGGACCTGAGCTGCCAAACTTGGAATTGTCGAGGCAAAGGTACGAAACACTTTGAAGGGGAATTACGGTGACTTTTTCTAAACTTGGCGTTGTTTGTTGGTTTTGTTTTCGAGTCTTCTTGGACGGATGGTATTTTCAAGCTAGCGTGGTTAGGATGTAACTTCCTGTTGGGACTGGAAAAATAAAATTACGTGTATTGCAAGAGCACTAAAATTGGTCGCGCTCATGGGTTTTAATCAGAAGGAAAAATAGGCTCGTTTCCGGTTTTGTGAACAACTCCCCAGGTGGCTTGGTACTTTTATGGCCGGAAGATTTTAAATTCCGTGCCATTTAAACGCTCCGGTAATTTCTCTAGGTTCATTGCCAACGAGGAAGTGAAAAAGCAAATATTCGTGACTAATTAAAAAAAATAAATATAAAAAAACAAACAAAAAAAAACAATCTGAAATCCATCCAGATAGTTTGGTGTCGAATGCAGGGCGTGGACCTGGAGTGTGACACGTTACGTCATTCTTTAAGTTTCATTTCTTGTCTTCACAAAAGTCAAGCCGACCGAATTTACTGTATATTATAAATCCGCAGTATGTGTTGTACTTTTTTTTTTTTTAATCCCTGGGTGGGCAGTTTGACAGAAATTAGGATTCTTCTGACAGGTGGAATTTACTGACTTTGCAGCTTCACAGAATTTCCTTTCACAAAATTGATGACGTGTTGAAATTGATTCTTTTACTGTACCTGTAAGTCAAAATTCAGCAAATGTATTGATTGACTTAACATTTTGCACTGGTTCATTTAGATCATGTCTGACGGCGAGCTGGTCAAGAAAATGCTGAGGGTCATCCTCCAAGCCAACAAGGGCGGAATGTCGCTGTCCCGTCTGCAGTCTGAGTACAAGGAGCTGACCGGTGAACAGATTCCACATAAACAGATGGGACACAACCATCTGGACACTCTGCTGGCCAGCTTGCCCTCAGTCGTCCGCATGGAACGTAGCCGCTCTGGAGAGGTGCGAGGTTACCTGTAAACAAATCCATGGCGATTGGAGATGATTTAGAAAACCTTACCAATCACATCCTTGTTGATAAAAGTAGCCAGTCATCACTCATATGGGCATTTGTATGTCTCCAGATAGTGTATTTTGCCTCTGTGGACAAAAAGACGGCCCATGTTGCAAATGTGATGGCTCGTCAGCGTGGATCCAAGAAGACTGGGCGACCCCACATGGTGAACACCCAGATGAGGGTCAAACCAACGGCCCTGCTTGTCTTTAATGGTATAATCCAAGTCTTCGTAGGTTTACGTTTTGTTTGACAAACATGATAGATCCAAGCTATTTATTTTACAATTCTTGAGACTATTGAATGATATTTGTTGACAGGATAAAAAAAAAAAAAACAGCAGACTTTGTGTGACTTAAAATGCATGAGTGGGTGCAATATTCTTTAATTGTGACACACTCAATATTTAATATGCTTCAAAATTCTGTGAGAGTTTCATATCAATGCTTTTGCAGCCAGAGACTTACAGTTGCTGCTCACATAGCCGCAGCCCGATGCAACGTCTCCGCTAGGGAGTGTGATTCTGCAGAATACTCTTGGAGTCGCAGATGCTGCTGGTGGTGGTGGAGGGGAGAGGAGTATTGTAGGAAGGAGAGACGCAGCACAATACTGGTGTGAGGCTCAAAAGGAGCTAGTGAGCAAGCATGACAGTGAGCCTTCGAGCCTGAGAATTCCCCACGAGACAACAACAGCTGATTCATGCATCAGCCTCTCAGTCGCTCCTCCGGCACCTGCGATTTTGATATTCAGGGAGAATAAGACCTCGACGGTGACGTGGTGCTCGTCTGCGGGATTAAACGTTTGCTGTACGTACGCATGCCTGGATGATTGATTGACTATCAAGTCTTTGGAAAATGTAGTCAATGGGATAAAATGGAAGCAGAATCTATTGATTGATGATGGTGACTCTTGATTGTGGGCAAAAGGCAGACCGCACCCTGGATTGCTCAAATAAGTTTTGACTGACTGGTGGAAATGATTTCGTGTAATAATTGACGCGAAGTGTTGCGTTGAGAGTTGACCTCCTGTATGACACACGCCTTGCAATCCGTTATTGCCTCGTCTCAGCAACCTGTGTGCGTGTACGTGTGCCTCCATGCAGCGAAACCTCAAACCTCCCTGAGACAGCCGAGCCACCGCGGACGAGGTGGCGGTCGAGGAGGCGGCGGCGGCAGCCGAGGCTCCGGACATGGTGACTTCAGACACTCCAAGGACTCGAGGGATGGACAGATGGAGGGCCGGACGACAGCACAGCAGTTGAAGATGTCCAACCAGAACACACCCAACAGGTACATTAAACACGTGGCACTCTGGAATAAGTTCCAGCCACGGTTGCCTATTGACGCGGAAAAAAGTGACATCACCGTTGGCCCTCGTCAGCACAATGGGGCGTCCTGGTGTATTGGCGCGTTTCCTGAGCCCAGAGTAGAGGGGTGTAAACCTTCCTAATCCCCTTCTATTCTCTGGTAGATGAAAGCATCTAAACCAATACAGAATGAATCAGCACATCTAATGGATGGAGCCCTCTCGATCTTTCATTGAGACAGCCGGCATGTTGTAGCGCGTGTGCGTTCATGTGTGCAGGAACTCAATTTGGTTTTGTCGCAGGAAGTAGTCAATTCCTCACGATGGAAACAAATGCAAAAAAAAAAATGCTACCTGATGTTGATGCTATTCTGGATTCTGTAAATGGACTGACTTTTAGGTTTGGGCTCCTCGTGATGTGACACACAGCCCGTACTAGCTATTTTTGGAAAACTAAGACTGAGGTCCCGTGTCCAGGTCGGAAAAGAGGATGACGCTCCCGTCACGCTTTCGGAAGGAGGTACAGGCTCACCTTTCCAGAAACTCCCCACAGACTAGTCGTAAGTCTGATCGCCTCTGCGCCAGAGATAACACTACTCAACACTTTTTTTATAATATTTTCTTTTGTTGCACTGATTCAGAATATTTAGTCATCAGTTTTTCATAATAACGACATGTACTACAGAAATATTTAAGATGTATTTTTTTTCCCGAGCAATTAATAACAATGCATGGTAAAATCTTGCACAAACTGTTATAGGTCAAACTTAAACAAAAAAAGGAAAGCATCTCAAAAACCTGATGTGCTAGGAAAGTAAGTCCAAATAAAAATCAGTGTCCAAAATATTTTAGAGACGCGTAAAGTCATCTGATTCAAATTTTCCGTGGACGATTGTAATAATAGCAATAAATCATCAATCATTGTTGCCTCTGTCTGCATTTAAACATTGTGGACATGTCCTCTTGTATATTGGCCTCCTCTAGAACCTTCACATTTAAATGAGAATTTGGACCCCGGCAAAAGCAAAGTCTACAACCCTCAGCAGGTCCAAAACTGCATCAAGGACATCCTGTCCCAGTACCGCAACGGCTTCTGGGTGTCCAAGCTGCCTCAGCTCTACAAAGAGCTTTATAAACAGGACCTGCCGACCGAGGCCATCCGAGACCTGGAGACCTGGAAACACATCTGCACCGTATGCTCTTTGCGAATATAATCCCACCGTCTCCAGTGACTCGTCTAATCGTCGCGTTCCACTTCCTTCCAGGTCGAGCGTACATGCAGCAGTAACCCATCGGAGCTTCTTCTCTACCCTGCCAAGGAGCAGGCCGCCGCACCCGCACCCGCTTCAGCTCGCGTCCCGTCTTCCAGCTCGCCACCAGACAAGCCCTCGCAGTCCGCCGACCACCCGAGACCCCAACTCACACGCTCCGGCTCGCACCCTGTGCCGTCAATGTCCTCTTTCTCCCCCAGTCCTCCCTCCTCGCCCGCTTCCCTTAGCCCCGAGCTGAAGCAGAAGCTGGAGGAACTGCTGCTCAAGTATTCCAGCGGCCTGTGGGCCCACGCGCTGCCTAAACTCTTCCAGGACACTTACAAAGTTTGTGGGAAAAAAAACAAAAATAAAAAGCTTTTCATTCATGTCTTGTGGTGCGCTCAAAATGTTTTGCTTCTGTTTAATCAGACCAAATTGCCTGCACACGTCCTTGAAAACCTTCACCTCCTCTCCGACATCTGCACCGTCGACTACCCGATGCCCGACAACCCCAAGAGGGGCATCATGTACAGGAGGAGCAGGAGGAGCGGCGGCGGAGAAGACGATAATTGTAACAGCAGAGGCTCGCCGGCCAGTGAGGAGGAGCAGAAAGTGAAGCAGGAGGCGGGGAGGAGACAGTGTGATTCCTCGGTTCCTCCTCTGCAGATCCCCAAGGAGGAATATCCGTCTGTGCTGGTGGTGGACGCCACAAACACCAATGAAGTCGTTTTGAGGTACACGACAACCTTTTGAAGCAGATTCAAAGGATACTGTCGATCTCACCGTGTCCTCCTTCTGTCTTTGAAGATACATAGGCGAGAACTACTCGCAGGCTCAGGAGCGCATGGAGGATGAAATGCGGGAGTTTTACAACGTGGACCAGCGCAAGTCGACGGCGTGCTCGTCCCCATCGTCGGGCCAACTTGTGGCTGTCAAAACCGAGGAGGAGGAAGTTCTGAGAGCGCAGGTGTGCGAGCTTGTCGCTGAAAAGGTTAAGGTGAGCGATTCTCAAGGTGTTTTGTTTCCGAGTCGTTCCGAGCAGGTCCGTTTACGTGACTGGAGAATTTTCAATTGCCCTCTGTGGCCTTATAGGTGCACTTTGTGGATCACGGCTTCTCGGAAGTCGTTAGTAAAGCCAAACTTTTTGAGCTGCACGAGAAGTTCTTCAAACTTCCTTTCCAAGCCACCAAGAGCAAACTGGCAGGTGAGATAAAATCATCTTGTTGAAAGTGCTGGTGGAGCTACAGGGGTGGCACTGGCACCCCATGATGACATAATTGCCTTGTGGGTACTTTTCCGGGATGTTTTTTCCATTTCAGAACGAACCAACAGGCTGCTGCCAGTCGCTCATCCTTGGTATAGATCAATGCTTCTCAATTAGTGGTCCCCCTTCACCCCTGGGGGGGGGGGCGTGTGTGAATCTGGGGATCATGCATTTTTCCCGCCGTACTACAATAAAATGTAATTGCACCTCCACTCCAGTAGTTGGCAGTGGCGCTCTCCTTACCTATCGTCTGCAGCAAGTATTAAATCTTTGGTGTAGGTTTGTTTTGCAACGAAAATGCTGTTTATAGTTGCGACGAAGAGTGGGTGGGGGGTGGGGTGGGGGGGGGATGGTAACAGAAAATAATTGCGAAGCACTGGTCTATATACTCCCACAGCAGAAAATTTGAACATTAAATGAACCATCCACGTTGGTCTATTTTCCCTGACGCATTTTAGACTAAAAGTGGACATTTTATAACATCATGTGACTCTAAGTAATACTAGAAATATATATATATATATTTAAAGTCTCGCTACGCCACTGGTGATAAAGAAGCGAAAATGCAACCCTCCTCCTTATCGTGTGTCTCCAGGTTTGGAGCCCTTCAATCAGGAGCCCGCCGTGCTGAAGACGTTGGAGGCGATGGCGAGCGGCCGCATCCTTTTGGCTGAAATCCTGCAGCGAGGTCAGACGCCGTTGATGGTGTTGTACGACACGTCGCAGGACGACGACGTCAACATCAACGCCGCCTGCATGAAAGCTCTGCAGGACAAAAGCCTCACCAGTCCCTTGCAGGTAAACGTCGGACGCCGTCCGGATGGAAAGAGCGCACTCAAGACTCTGATTGGTTGGATTCCTCAGGTGAACAGCGCTTACATGAACGTGAGCGTCACCAGCGTGTGCTCTGACGGGACCATCTACTGTCAGCTCCCCTCCAGGGGTCTCGTCAAACTCAATCAGATCCTTGACAGCATGGAGACGTGCTTCCACTCGCAGGTTAACATCGCCGATCATATTTTTCAGCGTTTATTCCCTGCTGACATTTCAGCCTTTTGTGAATGTGTCGTTGGTGTCTCAAATTAGTGGACAGATTGAGATTAGGTTGATAATCTGGATTTGATGCTTGGCCAAGCCACTTAGGATGCGAGCAGCGCCGTGCCACCGCTCTCCTTTAAAGCTTTGCCTCAGTGTTTAGGTAAACATGGCTTTAAGAAAGCGCAGGCGAAAGAAAGGAAAACAAAACACTTCATGTGTCGCGTCATGAAATTGATATTTCTCCCAGGTAACGTCAGAGCTTTTGGTGTCCCGGCCGTTCTGCGGCAAAGGATGCGTGGCTCGGTACAAAGGCAAATGGTCCCGCGTTGAAGTAAGATGACATTATAAGGAAGAAATTGGCGCGCCGCAGATGTGAAAACGTTTCCATTTGGGGTTTAGATCACAAATCTACACGGCAGCAGAGTGTTGGACATCCTCTTCCTGGACGTGGGAGTGCAGGCTTCCGTTGAAGTGTTTGAGCTCCGAGAGATTCCACAGAAGTTCCTCCGTGACCTCGTGGCCATCCCGCCACAGGTTGGCATGAATTTAAAAGAAGGCAAAAGAAGCAATTCAGCACATTCTCAACCCGTGTTTAGGCTGTCAAGTGTTGCCTGGCAGACCTTTCCGTCAGCGTTGGGTCCTGGACTCCAGATACTGTCCAGTGGCTTCGGGAAAAAGTTCTCAACACCACCGACTGCAGCATGAAGGTCATTCAGTTTTTACGTTGCCTACTGAAAATGTCCGTGCGTCACCACATTAAAAAAAAAAATAATAAAAAAAAAGAAATTCTCACAAAATTTGCACTTGAAGGTGGCCAAAGTGGACAAAAGCAAACAATGCGTCTACATTCACCTCTTCACTGACAAGAACTTCCACGACCCAGCTTGTAGTCTCAACCACCAGATGGCCCGGTCGGACCTCTTCAAACAGCAACCCGATGTCTACCTGACGAGCCACAGGTCATCGTCACGCCTCTGAAAACTAACTTGAACCATTTTGCCTTCATTGAGTCATTCCCCTTTTTTCTTCGCGTGTCTCATTATTCTCACCGTTCCATCGACATCTCCACACACAACACGTCCAGCAGGACATCGAGCGGCGGTGACATCACCAACGGCAATCCCAAGTCAACCTCGGTCGCAGCCAAGCCTCAACTCAGAAAGGTTCCATCCGGACCCAAAGGAACCGCCAGCAGCCCACCTCGGGCTCAGTCAGTCCCCTCTTCCTCTTTCCAGCTGCCACCCTTGCTTACGCTGCCCCCTGCAGGTCATCATCTCAATTAATTTTTAAATTCCTTATTTAAATGCAGTCCAGTGACTCGGAACTGCATTTGCACTGAAGACAAACCTGGAATCAGGCCAGTGATTTTAGTTTGGACTCATTTTGGTGGCACTTCTATCGCAGGAAATTCACCATTTTTACTGCAAAATAATCAGTTCAGTGAAATACAAGCACTGGAGTAACATAACACATACTCTGTGATATACATCTAGAAATATATTCCATGTTGGGATGTATGCTTTAGATTGTTCGACAAAAATTTGGGCAGTGATAATAAAGCGTCTCTCCTCCCACTGTAAACAGTTGGCAAAAAAAAAAAAAGTGGGATTTCCAATCTAAAATGTTGCTCTGCTACCCTGTGCTGGCGGTTTGGCTCATTACCACTCCTCAAGCTGCTTACAATTGCATCAGAGCAAACCCTCACAATAAAAAAAATAATACTAAATTACATGACATAACTCGTCATTGGCACCAAATGTTTTGATTGTAATGGACTTCTTAAGTCGTTCTTGGCAATTAATGAATTGATCAACATTGCTATATATATATATATATATACACACTTTTATTTATATATATATATATATATATATATATATGAGACTTCTTTTTTTTTTCTGTCACTTCCAGGAAACAACATGGACGTGTACGTATCAGTGGCATGTCATCCAGGCCACTTTGTCCTCCAGCCCTGGAAGGATATGTACAAACTGGTCGTGCTGATGGGAGAGATGATCCTCTTTTACAATCAAACCGAGCAAAGGCCTCTGAACGTTCAGAAGAATCACATCTACGCTGCTAAGGTGGAGAGCAAGTGAGTGAATGGAAACACGTGACACGTCCGGCGTGACAGGACTGCGCTCCCGCTGAATGTGTGCGTTCCTTCTGGGTGCAGCTGGTATCGCGTCCTAGTGAAGGGTGTTCTCAGCAACGGGCTGGTGTCCGTTTACGAGTTGGACTACGGGAAGCACGAGTTGGTCACCTGCACGCAGCTCAGAGCTCTTAACAAGGAGTTCAGACTGCTGCCCTTCCAGGGAATCACCGCTCAGCTAGCCGGTGAGTCTCAATTCCAAAACCCGACTTCAGCACCACCTGGCGGCCCTGTCCGCCCGCCCACCGTTTATATATATAAAAAAAAAAAACAAAGCGTCTCGGTCCTCAGGAGTGAAGACGAGGCAGTGGTCGGAGGAAGCTTCCATCGTTTTCAGGAACCACGTGGAGAAGAAGCCCCTCGTGGCGCAGCTGGAGACAACGCAAGAAGCGGCGAACCCCTGGGACAGGAAGCTGACCGTCTTCCTGGTCGACACCTCGCAGCAAGATTGCGACATCTGGGTGCATGACATCATGGCGGAGTTTGTTGACGAATAAAACGGGCGTGGACGTTCTTAGCTTAGCTAGTTTGTCTCTGAAGAGTTGATCCCATTTCAAACAATTTGTGGGACTGAAAAAAAAAAGAGACCAAAGGAAAAGTGGAGCAAAATGTCGCCCCCTGCTGCCCATATTTGAGACTCCAACTAGGACTTGACCTAAATGTGATTAGCGTGGCTGTGGTGCCACAGAAATAGTGTGAAACGCTGCTTAGCTGCGCTGTTTCAGTTGTAGTGGCAATTATTTGCATCCTTTGCAGGTAGTCCGCACATATTATTTGAAGTTCATGAATGCATGTCAGTTAGAAAGGATGCACCACATTCCACTTATTTTTAAATGCTGTCGACCAGACAAAGCTCTGAGCTGCACTGTTAACAAATTTATTATTGAATGGAATCTTACACTGCTCTTTGCGATTTTATTTAACAATTAAAAGATTGAAAGACTTGTGGCATGAGCTCAATTCTTGTGTTCATTTCTCCATGAAGTGAAAAAAGCCACTTTGGATTTCTTTATTAAAATAGCAAAACCTACTCAGTCTTCTTTACATCTTGCATCAAACTTCAGTCGTCACAATTAGGCACACGATATTGTGTATGTTGCACTACAAACGGTTGATCCATTTTTTTTGTTGCAGGAGTCGATTCTGTGCTGGCGTCCGGTCGCTAGCGGATGGAGAGCATCATCACGAACTCTGAGGAGGAGCGGACAACTTTATTGAAGCAAAATACAACAAAAAAAAGGTTGACTTTCCCTGATTTTTTTTTTTTTACCTTCAAAATCAATATTTCCATCAGCGTTGATGTCCAACTCCTTCAGGATCTCCTCCAGCTCTCCTTTCTTGAGCTTCTCCCCGAGCAGGCTTTTGGCCGCCTCCTTCATCTCGTCCTGCGTGATCTTGCCATCGCCGTCCAGGTCAAACTTTGCATGACAGCAGCAAGACCTTAAAGCGTGTGTTCGTCCAATAATGTGGTGGAAAATTGTAAGAATGCCACCTGCAAGAATGCCGACTGGAGCTCTTTAAGTCCCAGCATGTCTGCTGTCTCGCCCATCATTCTGGGTCCCATCAGCTCAGTAAAGTCTTCAAAGTCCATGAGCCCGCCCACTATGAAGGGAGGAAATGTGACACTTAAGAAGTTTCAGTCGCTAAACTAAAGGAGGCATGGGGAACTGGTGGACCACACGCTTGAGTTGGCGCTTGAAAATAAAAAAAACATTTGAATGAGTCAAAGGGTGACTCAGAGTGATTTTTTTTTTTAGGGATTCTTTATTTTCTGATTAAAATTTAATATGAATTTTCCGCAAAGAATTGGGTGGAGGGTATTTACCAGAAAAAAAAAAAAAATAATAATAATTTTAAATGGGAAAAAGAATCTGCAAATAGGAAGAGGTTGACTATAGTTGAAATTTGTAATACCATCAATCACCACAAGATGGCCCTAATGTCTTAATTGCGTTTGTACTGCCCTACAGTACAACATGAGAAGGCCTAATATTTTTTTTATATTCATCTCATTACTATAACAATTTTGACTGACTTATTTTTGCGAGAAAATGTATAAAATGAGTTCCTGCACGACTTCAAGCCTTTTTTTTTTTTTTTTTGCGAGAGGCTTTTGCAATGGAAAAAAGGTCAATTATTTAGAGGAGTAATTTTGCCATAAATCTGGTTGGGTCTTAAATGCTGAAAGGTGAAGGGGGGGGGCGGCACATAAGTTTGTTTGTGTCCTCACTCCTCATTTTGATCTGCTGCACTATTTCCAACAGTTCCATCTCGGTGGGCATGTATCCCATGGTCCTCATGCATTCCGCCACGTCTTTGTAGTTCAAGTAGCCGTCCTGGTCGTAGTCAAACTCCTTGAATGCTTCTTGCAGCTCTGCCAAAACAAGGCAACAAGTTTGACAGCGTGGTTCCAGGAGCGGATTAGCGCCACTAAAACGTTAATTGGGCTGTGTTGTGAGGAGCTACCAAAAATACAGCTACCTGGGATAACGCTTTGTTTTAGTTCATTCGATTTGGGAGGCTTACCATCTAATTCGCCTTGTGCTAATACTCTCTCCTGTTGAAAGACAGCAACACACATTTTTCATGTCAAAAATGTTGCCATATTCCAAATGCGATAGATGATGCACATTGCGCAGCAACTTCAAATCACCTTTCACCAACCAAGTGTGGCGTTAAGCGGCCGTTAACGAGGGACTAATGCGACGGACGAGGCAGATTTACACGGATCAGCCCGTGTGCTGCTTGACGCCACCATCATGTTTGACATTTGAGCACAGGTGGCAAAAATATTCATACGCTACTTAAATAGAACTAGCTAAAAAAAAAAAAAAGAGTAAAAAATTCAATGCTGTAATTAAAGGGGGAGTTTGTAATTGCCCCCCCCCTCAAATAAAACACGTTTTATTTGTTAAAGCAGTCATCATGAGTAGTGCGAAGTCATTTGTGAAAAATGTAGCCGTCCCTGGCATCAATTTGATGCGCGAATACATTCGACTGAAAAACCCGAAGACGTGCTTTACGGAGCGTCAATTTTATTCATAATAGTGTTACTCGTTAGCCTGACGTTTCTTTTTAAATTAATATGAGCATTTTTATGATCCACTTTCCTGCATGTAATTAAAAGCTCGCTAACGTTGGCGCAACCGTTATGCTTGCGAGACGTGTTCTCGTAGCTTTGTTCATGTCAACTGACAAAAATGTTTTCATTTCTTAAACCCCCTGCTTCGATTTGGGATTTTTAAATTTATTTCTTTATTTGCAAAAATGTGTTAGCCACAAGAATGTACAGTAAGTATTTACTTTTATTTATTTATTTATTTATACGAAGTCAGGAATAGAAACATAAATATTCAAATATTTGTTTTATTATTCTCCTAAAGTACAAACCATTTCTACTTAGTTACTTCAAACCGCCGAAACATAAAAAAAAAGTAAATACAAAAATCATCAATCCTCCATTTTTTTGTGCATGTGATGAACGCGGCGATTGTCAACTCACAGCCCCGAACACGCTGTTCAGCACCGAGTTGTAGACTTTGTTCATGCTGTCGTTGTGTTTCTTGGACTTTTTGGACGACTTCTTTGGAGTCTCAGACACCGAGCCCGATGGAGACGCCTGAGACGAGGCCGCCTCGCTTTTGCTGCAACCAAAGACAATGTGGTTGAAAGTTCACGTTTGGTGTGCGCGTGCGCGTCATTTAAAATGACAAATGGAATGAAAGGAAACAGACCCATCTGTTGAAGCGGAGTCCGCAGAAGTCGTGGATGTCGTTCTCTCGCCAGCCTTCGACATGCTGAATTAAAAAACAAGCAAAAGTGTTTCTTGTCGCTTCCACTTGTCAAATATTTTCTTACCTTTTACGTGTCTCCCCGGAAGGTGAGAAAAGGAATCAGGACTGAGTCTAGAGTTGTTCGTCTCTTCCAGCCGTCTCTGATCTCTTGCGTTTGTCGTCTCGTCTTGACCTCGTTCCATCCGAGAGGCTTAGCAGCTCATTAGCGGGCCGAACGTGCTGCCAAATAAAGCGCGACGTGCGAAGGCCGCGCGTGTGACTCCCTCGGATGCCTCCGACTTGCTGTCGTTATGAAAAGGAAATCATAACATAATAGCGAGTAAAATCATTCTAAACATTGATATGTTGTGTAAAATGACTTGAGAGAAACTGAGCCACTTAAAGAACAAATGCATTATTTTGATGATGATGATGATGACCACACGGTGGCGCTAACAGTCTGTGGTTCTGATCTCACCTTTTGGTGATGAATGGCAGGATTAGACTGACATAAATTTGGCATTTACAAATGAATAAATAAATAAATCAATACAATTGAGAATGACGTGTGACCGTATAAGTATAATTTTGTTGCCGAAAACGTCATGTATAGTTCGGCATTTTAATTTCAAAGAAAAAGGCATTTCAAATGAAATTTATAGAGATCTTGTGTAAAATGACATGGCAAGTCAATTTTAAAAAATCTACTGTAAAACATTGAAAAATGACAAAGACTTAAAATGTGAAAGTATAGTAAGACAATTTCTTTCATTTTTTAAACACGTTTAGTAAGACAACTTATGACAAGAAGTTTAGGGTTAGGCTTTTGAAGTAAAGTTTCAAACTAGCTTTAGGGTTTTGAAATATGGTTTCAATCAAGGGTTAGGGTTTCAAACGAGGGTTATGTTTGGAAGTAGGGGTTCAAACTAGGGTTAGGGTCAGGGCTAGGGTTAGGGGTTAGGGGTTAGGGTTAGGGGTTAGGGTTGGGTTCGGGCTAGGGCTAGGGTTTGGTTTAGGGATAGGGTTAAGTTAAATTAACAAAAAAAAGTTATCAAAAAAAGTTATAAAAAAAGTTGTAAAAAAAGTTATTATAAAAAAGTTAGCAAAAAAGTTATCAATTTTTTTAAAAAAAAGTTAGCAAGAAAAAGTTATAAAAAAAGCTAGCAAAAAAAGTTAGGGTCAGGGTTAGTGTTAGGGTTAAGGTTAGGGTTAGGGTTACGGCTAGGGTTAGGGTTAGGGTTGCGGCTAGGGTTGCGGCTAGGGTTAGGGTTAGGGTTACGGCTAGGGTAAGGGTTAGGGTTAGGGTTAGGGTTAGGGTTAGGGTTAAGGTTAGGGTTAGGGTTACGGCTAGGGTTAGGGTTAGGGTTAGGGTTAGGGTTAGGGTTAGGGTTAGGGTTAGGGTTAGGGTTAGGGTTAGGGTTAGGGTTAGGGTTAGGGTTAGGGCTAGGGTTAGGGTTAGGGTTAGGGTTAGGGTTAGGGTCAGGGCTAGGGTTAGGGGTTAGGGGTTAGGGTTAGGGGTTAGGGTTGGGTTCAGGCTAGGGTTAGGGTTAGGGTTAGGGTTAGGGTTAGGGTTAGGGTTAGGGTTAGGGTTAGGGTTAGGGCTAGGGTTATGGTTAGGGTTAGGGTTAGGGTTACGGCTAGGGTTAGGGTTAGGGTTATGGCTAGGGTTAGGGTTAGGGTTACGGCTAGGGTTAGGGTTAGGGTTGCGGCTAGGGTTAGGGTTAGGGTTGCGGCTAGGGTTAGGGTTAGGGTTAGGGCTAGGGTTAGGGTTAGGGTTACGGCTAGGGTTAGGGTTAGGGTTAGGGTTAGGGTTAGGGTTAGGGTTAGGGTTAGGGCTAGGGTTAGGGTTAGGGTTAGGGTTAGGGTTAGGGTCAGGGCTAGGGTTAGGGGTTAGGGGTTAGGGGTTAGGGTTAGGGGTTAGGGTTGGGTTCAGGCTAGGGCTAGGGTTTGGTTTAGGGATAGGGTTAAGTTAAATTAACAAAAAAAAGTTATCAAAAAAAGTTATAAAAAAAGTTGTAAAAAAAGTTATTATAAAAAAGTTAGCAAAAAAGTTATCAATTTAAAAAAAAAAAAGTTAGCAAGAAAAAGTTCTAAAAAAAGTTAGCAAAAAAAGTTAGGGTCAGGGTGCGTGTTAGGGTTAAGGTTAGGGTTAGGGTTACGGCTAGGGTTAGGGTTAGGGTTAGGGTTAGGGTTACGGCTAGGGTTAGGGTTAGGGTTAGGGTTACTGCTAGGGTTAGGGTTAGGGTTGCGGCTAGGGTTAGGGTTAGGGTTAGGGTTAGGGTTAGGGTTAGGGTTAGGGTTAGGGTTACGGCTAGGGTTAGGGTTAGGGTTATGGCTAGGGTTAGGGTTAGGGTTACGGCTAGGGTTAGGGTTAGGGTTGCGGCTAGGGTTAGGGTTAGGGTTGCGGCTAGGGTTAGGGTTAGGGTTAGGGTTAGGGTTGCGGCTAGGGTTAGGGTTAGGGTTAGGGTTAGGGTTAGGGTTAGGGTTAGGGTTAGGGTTAGGGTTACGGCTAGGGTTAGGGTTAGGGTTAGGGTTAGGGTTACGGCTAGGGTTAGGGTTAGGGTTGCGGCTAGGGTTAGGGTTATGGCTAGGGTTAGGGTTAGGGTTGCGGCTAGGGTTAGGGTTAGGGTTACGGTTACGGCTAGGGTTACGGCTAGGGTTAGGGTTAGGGTTACGGTTAGGTTTGGGGTTAGGGTTACAGCTCGGGTTAGGGTTAGGGCTAGGGTTATGGTTAGGGTTAGGGTTAGGGTTACGGCTAGGGTTAGGGTTAGGGTTGCGGCTAGGGTTAGGGTTAGGGTTAGGGTTAGGGTTGCGGCTAGGGTTAGGGTTAGGGTTAGGGTTACGGCTAGGGTTAGGGTTAGGGGTTAGGGGTTAGGGTTAGGGGTTAGGGTTGGGTTCAGGCTAGGGCTAGGGTTTGGTTTAGGGATAGGGTTAAGTTAAATTAACAAAAAAAAGTTCTCAAAAAAAGTTATAAAAAAAGTTGTAAAAAAAGTTATTATAAAAAAGTTAGCAAAAAAGTTATCAATTTAAAAAAAAAAAGTTAGCAAGAAAAAGTTATAAAAAAAGTTAGCAAAAAAAGTTAGGGTCAGGGTTAGTGTTAGGGTTAAGGTTAGGGTTAGGGTTACGGCTAGGGTTAGGGTTAGGGTTATGGCTAGGGTTAGGGTTAGGGTTACGGCTAGGGTTAGGGTTAGGGTTGCGGCTAGGGTTAGGGTTAGGGTTGCGGCTAGGGTTAGGGTTAGGGTTAGGGATAGGGTTAGGGTTAGGGTTACGGCTAGGGTTAGGGTTAGGGTTAGGGTTAGGGTTAAGGCTAGGGTTAGGGTTAGGGTTATGGCTAGGGTTAGGGTTAGGGTTACGGCTAGGGTTAGGGTTAGGGTTGCGGCTAGGGTTAGGGTTGCGGCTAGGGTTAGGGTTAGGGTTGCGGCTAGGGTTAGGGTTAGGGTTAGGGTTAGGGTTAGGGTTAGGGTTAAGGTTAGGGTTAGGGTTAGGGTTAGGGTTAGGGTTAGGGTTAGGGTTAGGGTTAAGGTTAGGGTTAGGGTTACGGCTAGGGTTAGGGTTAGGGTTAGGGTTACGGCTAGGGTTAGGGTTAGGGTTGCGGCTAGGGTTAGGTTTAGGGTTAGGGTTAGGGTTAGGGTTAGGGTTAGGGTTACGGCTAGGGTTAGGGTTAGGGTTAGGGTTACGGCTAGGGTTAGGGTTAGGGTTGCGGCTAGGGTTAGGGTTAGGGTTGCGGCTAGGGTTAGGGTTATGGCTAGGGTTAGGGTTAGGGTTGCGGCTGGGGTTAGGGTTAGGGTTACGGTTACGGCTAGGGTTACGGCTAGGGTTAGGGTTAGGGTTAGGGTTACGGTTAGGTTTGGGGTTAGGGTTACAGCTAGGGTTAGGGTTAGGGCTAGGGTTATGGTTCGGGTTAGGGTTAGGGTTACGGCTAGGGTTAGGGTTAGGGTTGCGGCTAGGGTTAGGGTTAGGGTTAGGGTTAGGGTTAGGGTTAGGGTTAAGGTTAAGGTTAGGGTTTGGGTTAGGGTTAGGGTTAGGGTTAGGGTTAGGGTTGCGGCGAGGGTTAGGGTTAGGGTTAGGGTTAGGGTTAGGGTTAGGGTTAGGGTTAGGGTTACGGCTAGGGTTAGGGTTAGGGGTTAGGGGTTAGGGGTTAGGGTTAGGGGTTAGGGTTGGGTTCAGGCTAGGGCTAGGGTTTGGTTTAGGGATAGGGTTAAGTTAAATTAACAAAAAAAAGTTATCAAAAAAAGTTATAAAAAAAGTTGTAAAAAAAGTTATTATAAAAAAGTTAGCAAAAAAGTTATCAATTTAAAAAAAAAAAGTTAGCAAGAAAAAGTTATAAAAAAAGTTAGCAAAAAAAGTTAGGGTCAGGGTTAGTGTTAGGGTTAAGGTTAGGGTTAGGGTTACGGCTAGGGTTAGGGTTAGGGTTATGGCTAGGGTTAGGGTTAGGGTTAGGGTTACGGCTAGGGTTAGGGTTAGGGTTGCGGCTAGGGTTAGGGTTAGGGTTAGGGTTAAGGTTAAGGTTAGGGTTAGGGTTAGGGTTAGGGTTAGGGTTAGGGTTATGGTTACGGCTAGGGTTAGGGTTAGGGTTAGGGTTGGGGTTAGGGTTAGGGTTTAGGGTTTGGGTTGGGGTTAGGGTTACAGCTAGGCTTTGGGTTAGGGCTAGGTTTAGGGTTAGGGTTAGGGTTAGGGTTAGGGTTGGGGTTAGGGTTAGGGTTAGGGTTAGGGTTAGGGTTAAGGTTAAGGTTAGGGTTAGGGTTAGGGTTAGGGTTAGGGTTAGGGGTTAGGGTTAGGGTTAGGGTTGGGTTAGGGTTAGGTTCAGGGTTAGGGTTAGGGTTAGGGTTAGGGTTAGGGTTAGGGTTAGGGTTGGGGTTAGGGTTAGGGTTAGGGTTAGGGTTAGGGTTACGGCTAGGGTTAGGGTTAGGGTTAGGGTTAGGGTTAGGGTTGGGGTTAGGGTTACAGCTAGGCTTTGGGTTAGGGCTAGGTTTAGGGTTAGGGTTAGGGTTAGGGTTGGGGTTAGGGTTATGGCTAGGGTTAGGGTTAGGGTTAGGGTTAGGGTTAAGGTTAAGGTTAAGGTTAAGGTTAGGGTTAGGGTTGGGGTTATGGGTAGGGTTAGGGTTAGGGTCACAGCTAGGGTTAGGGTTAGGGTTGGGGTTATGGTTAGGGTTAGGGTTAGGGTCACGGCTAGGGTTAGGGTTAGGGTTGGGGTTAGGGTTACAGCTAGGCTTTGGGTTAGGGCTAGGTTTAGGGTTAGGGTTAGGGTTAGGGTTGGGGTTAGGGTTATGGCTAGGGTTAGGGTTAGGGTTAGGGTTAGGGTTAAGGTTAAGGTTAAGTTTAAGGTTAGGGTTAGGGTTAGGGTTATGGCTAGGGTTAGGGTTAGGGTTACAGCTAGGGTTAGGGTTAGGGTTAGGGTTAAGGTTAAGGTTAGGGTTAGGTTTGGGGTTATGGTTAGCGTTAGGGATAGGGTTAGGGTTAGGGTCACGGCTAGGGTTAGGGTTGGGTTAGGGTTAAGGTTAGGGGTCGGGTTAGGGTTAGGGGTAGGGGTAGGAGTAGGGGTAGGGTTAGGGTTACGGCTCCGGTTAGGGTTAGGGTTAGGGTTAGGGTTAGGGTTAGGGTTGGGGTTAGGGTTAGGGTTAGGGTTAGGGTTAGGGTTACGGCTAGGGTTAGGGTTAGGGTTAGGGTTAGGGTTACGGCTAGGGTTAGGGTTAGGGTTGGGGTTAGGGTTACAGCTAGGCTTTGGGTTAGGGCTAGGTTTAGGGTTAGGGTTAGGGTTAGGGTTGGGGTTAGGGTTATGGCTAGGGTTAGGGTTAGGGTTAGGGTTAGGGTTAAGGTTAAGGTTAAGGTTAGGGTTAGGGTTGGGGTTATGGTTAGGGTTAGGGTTAGGGTCACAGCTAGGGTTAGGGTTAGGGTTGGGGTTATGGTTAGGGTTAGGGTTAGGGTTAGGGTTAGGGTCACGGCTAGGGTTAGGGTTAGGGTTATGGCTAGGGTTAGGGTTAGGGTTACAGCTAGGGTTAGGGTTAGGGTTAGGGTTAAGGTTAAGGTTAGGGTTAGGTTTGGGGTTATGGTTAGAGTTAGGGATAGGGTTAGGGTTAGGGTCACGGCTAGGGTTAGGGTTGGGTTAGGGTTAGGGTTAAGGTTAGGGGTCGGGTTAGGGTTAGGGGTAGGGGTAGGAGTAGGGGTAGGGTTAGGGTTACAGCTCCGGTTAGGGTTAGGGTTAGGGTTAGGGTTAGGGTTAGGGTTGGGGTTAGGGTTAGGGTTAGGGTTAGGGTTAGGGTTACGGCTAGGGTTAGGGTTAGGGTTGGGGTTAGGGTTACAGCTAGGCTTTGGGTTAGGGCTAGGTTTAGGGTTAGGGTTAGGGTTAGGGTTGGGGTTAGGGTTATGGCTAGGGTTAGGGTTAGGGTTAGGGTTAAGGTTAAGGTTAAGGTTAGGGTTAGGGTTGGGGTTATGGTTAGGGTTAGGGTTAGGGTCACAGCTAGGGTTAGGGTTAGGGTTGGGGTTATGGTTAGGGTTAGGGTTAGGGTTAGGGTTAGGGTCACGGCTAGGGTTAGGGTTAGGGTTATGGCTAGGGTTAGGGTTAGGGTTACAGCTAGGGTTAGGGTTAGGGTTAGGGTTAAGGTTAAGGTTAGGGTTAGGTTTGGGGTTATGGTTAGAGTTAGGGATAGGGTTAGGGTTAGGGTCACGGCTAGGGTTAGGGTTGGGTTAGGGTTAGGGTTAAGGTTAGGGGTCGGGTTAGGGTTAGGTGTAGGGGTAGGAGTAGGGGTAGGGTTAGGGTTACGGCTCCGGTTAGGGTTAGGGTTAGGGTTATGGCTTGGGATAAGCAAAAGGTTTGGAGGGCCATAAAATCACCAAGTAGAGTAAGATTCGAACCAGGGTTGCCTGCACAACAATACGTGTCCTATACCATTCAACCACCCCTGCTGGCTTACGTACTTGGTTATAGAGATAGTGTTTAGCTTTAAGGTTAGTGTTAGGTTTCAGGATTTAGGGGTTAGGGTTATCGTTTGTGATAAGCAATAGGTTTGGAGGGCGATAAAAACACGAAATAGAGTAAGTTTTGAACAGGGGTCGCCTGCACACCAAGTAGTGTCATTAACCGTTCGGCCACCACAGGAGGCTTAATTCTCGGGTTTCATACTACGGTTATGGTTTTAAACTAGTGTTAGGGTTTCAAAGGTTCGAGTTCAAGAGTAGGCTTTCAAACAAGAGTTAGGCACACGAGAGCCTTCACTGAACCCTTCACCTCTGCACTGTGAGGCCATCTTAATTAAAAAAATAAAAATCTTTATTTTTTATTAAAGCCTTACAATAAAACCGAGCCCCAAAAAGTAAGTGTCATTCGACATTGATAGAAATCAAATTCCGGTATGGTTTGGCGCCATCTTGTGGCCAGTCACCTGTCCAACTGCTGAGTTCTACAATTATTTTTTGTATTTGTAACTTTTTCTTAGGCTTATCCTAACTCTTCAAAGATTTTGCCACACTCCCCAGTATTTACCTCATATTTTGTGAGGCAACTTTGATTGTAATTCTAATCATTTCCGTATAGAAAGTTGCGTCAACTTAATTTTGAATTGTTTTAAAGTGTGTCAGAGCGATTGCGCAGTAAAAAGTGCAAGGGGGGTTCAGCAGCGTTCGAAAAAATATTTGCAAGTCACATCAGCACTTTCTATCCTAGCCATAGCCATAGATGCTCCTGTGACTTGAATGATACGTAAATAACGTCGCCATCTTGAATGTGGCAGTGCGGCGCGTCGGAAGAAGAAATCTCACTCGTATGCTGCTTAGCGATGTCGCACTGTGACTTTTGTTTGTATTTGGTCATTACATCATCATCCTGACTTTGTGAGGCATTTCCAAGCGTAAATTGCCCTTAAGCAACTCCCAAAATATGTATTTTTTTTTGCCAGTTTTATCACATGATGGGCACTAAAAAGGGCTGAAAAAGCAATTCGAAGTTTTGTATCTTTTCAAGACCGACATGCTTGTATTTCTTTTTCAAACAGCAAATTCTTCCAGATGTAATATAGTGTAATAATAATAATAATAAAAAAAGAGCACGCTAATGGCTGTGAGCTACTTACCGTAATCAATGTAATGTATTGCTGGTCTTGTTTGTATTGAATTGGAGGTGTTTGCACGAGGCTTAAGACCGAGGTTCATCTTTGGGGTGTGGACAATACTGCGTCTGTCTTTGCATTCTTCCAAAACATTCTCACGAGGACGAGGATGGTGGTGGTCGCCATGGTAACTAGGCCAAAATTGTTGGGGATGCAGACGCTCTCCCGTCTCTGCTTGCAGCACCCGTTTCTCCGATGCTTTGAAAACGACGCACACCAACTGTTTTACGATTCACAGCCGCTGTTCGACATTTCGTATGTGGCTGGCAACCACATATTGCTCCCATCATGCTTGCAGTCACGACGACCTGCCTTGTATCCCCTTCCTTTGATTCCTCACTTGCTCTTCAAGCTTCTTCTTCTGCATACGGCGTATTAAACCTGCAAATTGTACTTTGGTCTTGCCAACAGGATGCAAAATGTGCCGTCTTAGATAAGTTTCAAAACATGTCGTCATGCTACAGTGTTTACGTGGCTTGAACTGAAAAGTCAGACAGAACTTATAAAGTTTGCCAAATGACCTTTAAAAGTCATTAAGCAACTCAGGAAAGAGCACCGTTTTGTTTGAAGCCACCCACTTTTCAAGTGAAGGACGGTTGTTTGTAGTTGCTCAGGTGTTGCTTTTTGGATTCATTGCTGAAACGCTAGATAGAGATGGTTTTTTACTTTAGGTTTCACCTGTGAAATCAGCACTTGCTGTTTAGCAAATACAAAAAAGAGAAGAGAGAAAATTGATCAGTGCTATTGCACAAACATTGAGGTTGCCAATATAACAATTTGGAATGTCCCGAAAAAGAAAGAATTCTCTGTTTTATGGAGCAAACCACATCAAACAGCTCGGCCGAGGGTACAACAGCGGATGATGACAAGGAAATTTGTGAGAGTTGTAAAGAACACCCATAGGTGAAATTTTGCGGTGTGTGTGGGGGTGGGGGGGGGGGGCTGTACTATCACAAGGAGTAGCCACCAACACCGCAGACGTGTGTCGTGCCAAACAATGACGACGTAATGAACTCACCGTTTGTTAGCGTCCTAAATTCGCAAGTGAATATGATTTTGGGGTGGCGTTATGTTGATGTTGATGGCAACTTTGTCATGTCAATTAAAATTGCGATAAAGCAAGCCCAAAGGTCAGAAACGGAAGTCAAGTTAGTCGCTACGCCATCACAGGGTGACTCATTTCAAAGTAAAAGTTTGCTAAGGCGATCGCAATGGCATCAATGACGCAATGTATTTTTTTGGTAAATTTTATTTTGAAGTTAGCCAATGTGGAAGAGGTGTGTTCGTTGAGTATATTTGCAGCTTCCTTGACATGTCTGTCGGAAATGACAATGTCGGGACAGAAAAAAAAATCATTTGAATGAATTTGAGTACTCTTTTCATCTCAAGTGGTCAAAATGCTCCCATACGTGCGACTTACGTGATCCATGTTGGCTTTCAAATTACTCCACCGCTATTATCGTGATTGCTGACAAATCACGTTGCCTTCACGTGATTGTGTGCACAACGTTTTTATTTTCACCAGCCGTTCCGCCGGCCGTGGTGTACGTGGTGCTTGATCCGTACGAATCACGGGTCAAAGATGACCCGTTACATCACGAGTCGCCAGTCCATCATAAAAAAACAAAACAAAACATTTTTTTAGCCTCAAATAAGATATGAACCAGAAGTCCTGCAGGTTATTTTTTCTTTCTCTTCTATGAAGCCCAGTCCAAAGTGGCCCATAGACTGGTACCGGGCCGCAGGCCGGTGGTTGGGGACCACTAGTTTAACACATCAAGATGTGAAAACCAGTAAATAAAAGCTGGGCTTCTCAACTTTTGTCTGACACGAAACCCAAATATCTTCAGTCCAAACGACTCGACCGTGACGCTCCAAAACTTTTGGAGGAGGACCGTACAGAACCTCTGTAGCAAACTCTTGTGTTTGTATCGCATTGAATGCAAAAAACAGATGGCACCACACAGGGAGTAAGAAGTATATAACCAAGTGTATTCCCTCTGTTAATGTACACATATTTAGAGTCATCTCACTGGAACACTTTACAATAACATTTAGAAAGAACATGGCGATATCGAGGGGGTGGGGGGGGCGAGGGGGGGCTATGGGGTGAGACAGAGAGTAAGAAAAAAAAAATGTGGCAGCAGAATGATGCCGCTGGTCTGTCAGTACACAGACAAGGAGATTGAAAAGCAATCATTAGAAAACAGTCGGGTGGATAAAGGGACATACAAAAAGAAAAAAACAATTGCTGGAGAAAAAAAATGGATTTGATGAACAAGTACATAACCCAATTTGACCAACACAAAAAAAAAACTAAAAAAAAAAGATTTTCCCCATTGCCCAGGATCGTGGACATGTTTTTTATTTTCGCAAACAGGAATGATCGTCAGGAGGGAACACGCTTCTCTTTGTGATGGCAAATATTTAGACATTTCACAAACTTTTTTCAGCTTTTTTTGTCTTATCGTGGTACATTTGTCTTCTTTTAATAGAGCTGAGAAAATTGGAACACTAGAGTACTTGAGAACTCCCGTCTTCCAGGGAGCCGACAAAGAACCGCAAAGGCTGCCCTTCAGTCCAGTCAGGCCCTTCCAGGCTCGCTCGTCGCCGCAGAATTCCCATTCTGTCCTTTCTCAAAGCGAAGAGAGCGACGGACGCCCGGTTCCTGACCGGCAGCCTCTGCGGATTTCAGGCGGTGAAATGGTTCGGACGTGGACAGAGTCAAAGCTACACTGTCTCGGCCCACTCTCCGTGTCCGTCTTGAATATTTAGCATCATATAGCGCAGAGGCCGACTGGTTGGCGAGCTTTTTTTTTCTGCTTGGTTGCCGTAGAGACAGTTTCTCCGCTGGCCCACCAGGGGGCGCCAGAAACACGACACAGACGTCCAAGGGGGGAATTTGGCCATCTGTTAGTCTGGAGTCTTCCGTGGTGGTATCTCACGTAAAATTGCTACTATGTGTCGGTTGTTTTTTTTTTTTTCTTTTTTTTTTTCTCAGAACTCCACGGAAAGAAAAAGTTTATGTCTTTGTCCTCGATGAATACTACATGCTTGAAACACGGCACAGTTAAGCGTCGCGCCAGCTGCTGAGCACCGTAGACATGGCACGAGGGCGAGCGAGAGAGAGGAGAGAGATGGCGAGGACGTGGCACTGGATACTGTTATCGCGGATACTGATGGTGCTTCTGTACACTACTGGAGAAATAACGGAACCCAATCGGTTGTTGGCACAGGAAGTGGCGAGAGGCGACTTGCGAACAATGCTAAAAGTTAGCTTGGCCGTCTCCCTCTAGAAAGGGAAGGTCGCGCTTCCCGCCTCTCTTGTTCTCTCTCTCCCAAACGCGAGCTGCCTCCCGTGTCTTGTGGCGGCGCTCCCTCAAACGTAGTATTCTTTGTCTTTGTTCTTCTTGTTCTTCGGGGCCGTCTTGGCGCCGCTCGCCTGCTTCTCCTTCACCAGGGTGCCGTTGCTCTGCGTGGCCGAGTTGCTTATGTAATTGCGGCTCTGGTCCACCTGGTAGGAGCCCTCGTCGCGGTTGCGGTACTTGTACATGGCGTAGAGCAGGATGAGGATGCAGAGAGCGGCGGCGGCGACGATGCCCACCACCATCCCCGTGGTGCTGCTCGACTGCTGCACCTCCACGGCGCCTGGTAGTCCTCTCTCGGGGGACGTGGGGTCTAGAGTGGGAACGAGGGGGAAATCGGGAGGGTAGGTTATTCCCGACACTCTGCGGAGGCCCGGGTCCGACGAGGGCTGCGCCGGCGGCAGCAGCACCTGATCCCGAGTGTTCATTTTCCCGGCCGGGATGTTGTTGCCGCTGCCGCCGGCCGCCCCCTTGACGCGGGGGCTGAGCTGATCGGGGTCCGCCGTGGGGGTGGAGGACGCGGGCGGGCGGTGGTCGTAAGGGAGGCGCGAGAAATGCCGATCTCGGGGGTTTTGGCCCTCCGCTCCCGGCGGGGGTGGGAGGACGGTCCTGTCGGTGACCAGGGGCGAGTTTTTGTAATAGTCCTCGTCATCCGACTCGGTCATCTCGCCCGAGCCGTACGCGGACACCTCCACGTTTTCTTCGCAGTCCTCCTGGTCCATGGGGCAGGGGGGGCGCATGTTGGGCAAGGGGAGGGACTCTTTGGTGGTTTCAAGTAGGGTCAGGAAGGGGCGATAAGTGGTGGGGGGTGGAGGGATTACCGGGTAGCGGGTGGCCATGGACGGGGGGTCTATCGAGTCCACCGTTATAATGGGCAAGACTATTTCGCCTCCTAGGACAAGAAAGAGAGAGCGGGGGGGGGGGAACGGGTCAGAAGTCGAGACACAACTTTGACACGTCATGAAAACAGAAACATTAGTACAGCACTACAACTTCACCTGATGTTAGTTCTACTCATTAAGTCTAAGCTATCTTACTAGTTGACAAGCACTAACTGCCGACAGTGGCGGGCCGTGCATTTCACACGTGGGCCTTCATTGAAGTCCTGCTCAGTCCGACTTGAATAAACCCCCCCCATAATACCGTCATTTTTGACACCACGGCTGGAGAAATAATATACAGACGAACACTTACACACTACTGAGTGCTGGATGAACTAGCTTCTCTTGAAAAGTCCATCTTGAAAATGGCCTCGTAAGCGTATCTGCAATTAAATCCACACTTTTCCCTCCTTCGGCCATTATGGTTTAAAAAAAAAAGCAAGAATATATTTTAGATTTTCAAACGGTCGCCAGTTACGACTTTTGGGTGCGTTGATTCGGCATTGCGCTGCCCCCTCACGAGTGAGTATCCAATCACAAGACGCGATCGTCACCTTCAACGTAAGGCCAGCGAGAAGGCTCACTGTCATCAACTCGTGATCTGATTGGCTATCGCAACTGTCGCTCAAATCTGAAAGCCCACCGGCTTTGACAGAAGAGATGCCCGCACGATTGTATCCGAAGGCCTTGGAAAAAATAACGCGTGCTACTGGTCTCATGAAATCTGCCTAGCAACACGAGCTAACTGAATTCTTATTGGATCAAAACTCTAACCTAGGATATAATATGACATCAATGTAAAGAATGTGATCATTTTTTTTTCTTAATTATGTTAGGCCAGCAGAGAAGGCCTTGAAGGCCTCGACGGCCCGCCACTGACTGCTGACTGAGCTAAGCTACAAGATGCTAGAACATTCTCAATCCTACACCTGGCTAACGCTACATGCTATGTCAGTGAAACAAGTTAAAAAAGATAAATAAAAAAAAAAAAGCAGACTGTAAATTACACTGAACAATATCAAATGCACTGCTAATCTAGACATGAGTCTGACCTAGCACTCTGATGTGTTTGGTTGTGAAAGATAGCAAACCACGAGGTTCAGGTCACTTACATCAACAAATTGGCCGCATGATTTTTGCATGAAAAAAAAAATTACAAAAAGAAAGCTGCGTAAGATTGTTCTTGGATAATGAGCAACATCCCCCCTCCCTTCTTTACCTCCACTTGTGTCTTTTACCTTCAAAGAATAACCCTCGAGCGTCGCTCTGCCAAATTGGCGTGGGGAAAAAAAAAGAGGTGCAGGTTGGCCTTAAGGGCTTACGTGGCTCACCGGTCATTAGCGTCATTTCGAGATATAGAAGACTAGGGGGAAAAAAAACAAACTGAAATGCAGCCCCGCTCGTCCCTCCCCAAAGCACATGTAAAACAGAACAATGACATTTTGAATTAAAGTTTCGTCACGATCCAATTTACTGTCAAGCCGCACCGTTCCGTCAATTTGACTTGAGCTCAAATTAAAGAACGTTAGAGCACAACATGAGAACAGCACAGTGTTGGGGTGGGGGCGGGTCACGGGAAGGGGGGGGTTGTTCAAATCAGAGCAGCACATGAGCAGAAGAAGAAGAAGAAGAAGAAGAAGAAAAAGAAGCATCAAATCACGATTTTCACGGCTTGGTTTTTACTTGGGGTGAATCGGGGGTCACTCAGAAGGGAGGAAGGGGATGGGACGCCCGCCTCGGGTCAGCTCAGCCCCCGCCCGAAAACAAACATTTTTCAAATCATAAAATGCTTTTGTTATCAAGGTTGATGCATTCACAGCCACAGAAATGTCAGCACACAATTTACCCCCCCCCCCCCCCCCAATGCCTTGAAGAGAAGAGACACGTGAGAGCTGTGAAAGAAACAAACTTCAAGCATATTCTTCTCTCACACTTTTCACTTGCGGAAACGGCTCGTTTCCATGGCAATGACGTTCATTTTGCCCCGTTGGTGTTCTCGCTCGCGCTCGTGTGTTTGCGGGCTGCGTTTCACCTTGACGCCTGAGAGGACAGCCGATCACATCGGAGGAATAAAAAAGTAGAAGTGAGCCGGATTACTTTGGATTGTTTTTTTTTTTTTGTCGTCAAAGTCAGACGCGTTTCCGGAACGAGGCGCTAGCACTTTGAGCTTCGCTTTGGAATAGATAAGCGAATGTACGACTTGGCGACTCAGCCCTCAAACACACCGAGAGGCAACTCGTAGGCCCGACCCCGCCCACCCTCCGTGACCCAAAGCGACTGCGCCCGAGGGTGATTGGCGCCCTCGTCCCTCGTTACGCAGCTCAGACAAGGCCAGGGAACCCGTCGGCGGACTTTCAATCCAAAATGGCAAAAACGTGAAGAAGAAGAATGCGTGATTGTCTCCGTCTAACGCGAGCACATCAGCGATGAAACAGGAGCGACTGTGGGTGATACCGCCAGATGGATTGGGCTTGACTCCCGTGATTGGACCGCCGCACGTTCGGCCCGCATGATGAAACATCTTCTTTATCGCCGCGCACGCAGGTCGATGAGTCACCCGTGCTTCTATTTATTCGGAAAGGAGCGCGGGGCAGATGGGCGCCGATGCGGCCGTGTCGTCCTCCTGACAAACATCGTTAGCCCGCCCGTCACGCGGAGGCCGCTGGCGGCCCTTTCAAATATTTACAGCCAAGAGGTTGTCGGGAGTGCGAGGCGCTCGGGTAATTTGGCCGTGATTGGGCCGGAGATGGAAAAATCCACAGCGGGCTTCATATCAGCTCCGCACTGGCGCTCGTCACGAGATGTTTACAAATGCGGGCTCGTGAGGAGGGATGAACGTGTGTCACTTTATCGAGGAGCTCCACCGAGATCTTCTCTCGCCATCGTGCGAAGGCTGAAAAGGAGCTCGGAGGAAAGCCAGATGAGGTCGTTTCGAGACCGTTGAGAGTAAAACGGGCCTTTCTTGCTCCATTTGTGCGAGTGCATCGCCTGCATTTCCTAACACTTCGTCTTTAATTTCAAGCGCCCCCCCCCCGCGACCCCCGTCTCATTAACATTACTGGAGGACCCCAGCCAAAGTTTAATTGGCTGATGTAATTAGTGCTGGCCAACAAAGTCAAAGTTTAATTAACCTGCCGGGGACGGCGGCAATTTCAGTCTTGCGTCCGAGTCGGAATTCTATCCTGAGCTGTGCCACGTCGACTTAATGAGGCTTAGTGGTTCCCACCGCAACGCTTTCCCTGCTTCTCTTCCTCCGCTGAATCGGCTGCTTCGACTTATTAGCGTCCACTGAGCTTCTTTTTTTTCTGCCGGTAGAATAACTTGCTCAGTTTCTGGAGCTCCTGCGGCAAAAATGTTGAGCTAAATTATTCACGACGGATATTCGATCGGATATTTGTATTTAGTTATTTTTTTTTTGCAGACCGATACCAGTTCGTGTGTTCTGCCCCCTGAAACATGTCCGGTAAATAACCAGCTAAAAAAAAATCTGTCTTTGAAAGCTTTTTAAGATCTTAGAAAATAGAAAACTTGCATGTCTTATAGTTCAATGAAAACCAATGGAAAATAATTTTCTATTAGTTGTGAGTTGTAGTAGACTGACATTTCTTCAAAGTCTGTTGTAGTGCGGGGGACTCGAGGTGAAAAAGCAAACAGGCATCTTACTGCCGATTGGCTGCCACCCACTGCACAAGGAACCAATCGGATGGTGCCGTAGGCGGGCCAATCAGCTTCTGCAGGCGGTGTCACCAGCACAGCAGAGAGAGAAAAAGAAATGCGCTGCAGCGAGCCGAAATAAGCTTTTAATTTATTTGCCTTTTAATTAAAAAAAAATCCCGATGCCGATAATCGGCAAAATGTCAAATACTAGCCCGATAATCATCCCGGCCGATAATCGGTCCAACACGACTGCCATCTGTCGTCGCCCATTCCTATTACACGCAGAAAAATTCCAATGACGAAATACTCCGTAAAAACTTATTTATAATAATTTCCGTCTCAGCAGAGCCGATCTGGCTCCTTTGGCTTTTCCTTTGCTGGCGTCGCTTTTGGTGTCTGGAGGGCGCGATAGGGAGCACGTTTGGTATTCCGCCATTAAAACTTCCAAACACCCACAAAAGGGATCATGAAAGAGAGAGACAGGTGTCTTTCAGCGTAAAGGAGCAGCCTGTCTGCCAATCACGGCGCGCATGCACCTGTGTGGGCATATCAGAGAGTTAGTTGAGCTTCTCCACGGGAGATTAAGCTCGGGCGGAGCATCCACCTCCGAAAAAAATCATTCCTGCTTTCGATAAGGAGAGAATCGAGTCTCTATTTCCGTCTCAGCCACCTACGGAGCAACGGCAGGAGAACGCTACGCTTTAAGCTTCCCGGATCGCTTTCCCTTTTTTACACATATCAAGGGCAAGATGGAGAAATCACGTTGAGGTGGGAAGAGATGCATGGCGACGATGCACAGACCGAGCTTCGTTATTTCTTTATTTGGAATGGAGCGGCTTGGATTTCGGCATTCCTTTTGTCGATAGTTTAGAGGGCGACTAAAATAAGCGATGGGTGATCGGACGTGATGATGGTCCACATCTGGCCAATCCAAGCTGCGTCGCGAGGGCGTCGCCGTCGGTCGCGTACAAGAATTCCCCACGCCGCGCAACCTCACTTGGTAGAACGAGCATCAGAACCCCCCCGCCGAGTCGACTCACCGTTTCCGGGCTCGCACTCCTCCAAATCTTCGTCATCGCTCGGACACTCGGCGGAAGCGACCAAAATTTCATCCGCATTCTGCAACAAAGCAAACACAAAGAAAGAAAAATGGTCGCCCGTTCAAACGTTTCTATTGCATCAAAATGGCTCCTGGGATGCCATTTAAAAAAAAACAAAAAACACAAAGCCCATCATAAATCATTGTGCAGTACTTTTACCCAAACAATAAATATCTTTGACTCTGCTCTTTTTCATTTTCAAGCGTGCAATATCTGCTGGCGGCATAACAAAAAAGATTCAAAGGCCTCACCCAGTGCCCTTAAAACACCGTGAATTGGAATTGTGTTTCCTGCTGCATGCGCCAAAAGTCGACAATTTTGCCTCCGAAAGCTCTCGTGACCGTCATTTAGACCGCCATCTTCGTTCTACAAGCTTCTGACAGCATAAATGGCACATTTTCATTCAAAATGTCAACGCGTATTCTTCACCTGTCAGCAAAGCGACCAGGTTGGAAAAGCAGCTCGGAAAAATTGAAATTTGGGTTGGGCCCACGCTTGCTTTGGCGGGCCCAGCTGCATCAGCGGAAAAAAAAATATGGCGTCATATGAATTTGAACATGCGGCAAAAAGACGAACAACTATTTGAACCTACGCGGCCTCCAGCGCTGCAACGGAAGACACTTTCTGTTTTCGCAGCCTACCTGAAATTCATTCGCAACGGTCGTTTACATGACGAGGCATGACACGGCACAAGCAAGCACGCAACAGCTTTTGAGAGCCACAATTTTGTTTTGTTTTGTTTCATTTCAAACGCTTGACTTGACAGGATGTCACGACAATGTTGCCACAACTTGTCCGAGTGTTGCCGAGCCAACCGGGAGGCTTGTCATCGCCTTGAGTCGTTAATTGTGGAATGCGTCTTGTTGTCTGTTAAAACCTTTTTAGCAACGTAGCGGCTTGTTGAAAACTGCAAGAAACACCAAAAGAACTCAAGAAATAACCCGGAAAACAGCCGGTCCACATGCTGGCTCTCAATATCGTATTTTAAAAATCTAAATTTTTGCAATTGACATGATTTCCTATTGGAAATATTGTTTTGGATCGTCGGCAGATGGCTAAAGTGAAGCCCTTTCTTTCCTAGCATCATTTAGGAACAGTAATCCATGCCTTCCTTACATCTAGGGTACTGTAATACACTTTATTTCGGAGTCAGCCAGTCCTCCCTCAAGCGTCTCCAGTTGCGCCAAAATACTGCTGCTCGCCTTTGAATGAGAGATCGGAAGAGGGAGCACATCACCCCAATCTTGGCCTTTCTTCACTGTCTCCTAGTGAACTTTAGAGTTTACTTCAAGATACTTCTGTTCGTCTTCTCCTTCACCCCTACGCACCTGCCCGCTGCCTCAGGTCGGCGGACCAAGTGCTACTGATGGTACGGAGGACTAAACGGAGCGCCAGGGGTGGGGAGATGGCGCCTTTTTGTTGCCAGTCCTTCATTAAATGTTAGGCAAGCCCCGCCCACTTTTAAAACCCGTTTGAAGACGCTTTCGACTCAACTTGAGACTGTCGCTGTTTTGCCCGTATTGATTGTTTATGTCTTTTAATTTGTGTATTAATGAAATCGGCTCATTTCTATGACAAATTGTTACCTCTCCAGCTGTTCGCACTGCAAATTCCTTGACATGATGAACCCACCTGCGTGACACTGTCCCTGATGGTGGGCGAGCGCTGTTTGCGGGTGGTGGTGGTGGCCATGGTGGTGGTGGTCTCCATGATGGTGGTGGACATGTCAGCCAGCGGCGTGGTGGAAGTGGTGTCGGTGGCGAGCACCGAGGGCACGTCGCCCACCAAACGCAGGCTTCCCTGCGTCTGCACGTTGGGGTCGCCCTCGGCGGCCAGTTTGAGCACTTGCAGGCCGTTGTAGTACAGGCCCGAGATCTGGCCCTGGAAGTGGCGGCCTTTCTCGCCGCCGCCGATTTTGATAAACGCTTGGCTGTTAAAGATGGTCAGCTGGCGACCTGAAAGGATGCGAGGAGAACGTCGGGAGTGAAAGTGGAGCGGATGGACATGAAGGAGAGAGAGTGTCGAGAAAAGAGGGCAAATAAGTCACAAACACACAGAGTGGCAAATACGCTCACCAGCAACGACGTGACAACTCTTCCACCAGGCAGCCACGTTTTTTGCGCTCATCAAATTAACTTGATGAACTCATTCACTGCCAGCCAAGGTAAAATGAAGGCACCTTTTTGGCGTCTATACCCGTCAATGAGTTCATTGGTACCAGGTACCAGAGGACTTTAGCTGAACTGGACTGCCTGGTGGAAAGAGGGCAGCAGAGGGTGAAGCCTTCCTGGTCACAATTTAGGTGGCTGGACAGCAAAAAAACTAATAAATAAATTTAAAAAAAAACAAACTTGGGCGGGCCGTTGCATGTCGACCTTGACGCGTGAAAGTATGCACGGGAATGGATCTCGTCAGACCACAGATGGAAAATATTCAAATGTTATTGCCCTCCAATGCATCGGCGCTGCACAATGACAAAGCATCTCTGCCGCAGGAAAAAAAATTGCCAGGCCTGTTGAAGGTAATGTTTAATTCAGCAGGGGTTGCTCATTACTCTTAATCGGGATGGATGGATGGATGGATGAAAAGGGAAGGAGCCTGATTGCTTAGCCGGGGACAAGCACCAACGTGATATCAGGAAGATGTGAGGCCAAATGAAGGATTCTACCTAGTATACCGCTAATACCGAACCCATGGGAGAGAGAAGAGGGATCATCAAGGAGAGTTAAAAAAAAAAACACAGCGTTGACGAGGTAATTATAGACGACGAGCAATCGAGCTTTCTCGTGAAATCAATCCATGTAAGGGAAGCGCCAAACGCTTCCAATCCCGATGGGAGGCCGTAATATTTATAGATGATGCAGACTGTGAAATGAGAGAAGCTTCGGGCCTGGTGGGAGCGAGTCACACCGTCATTTTACACCCTGTGCAGTCGGCGCGCATTAGCGTTTAATAAAGACTAATTAATCGTCTAAACACAGTTGCGATATTGCTTTTGCCCGCCCGCACCGCAACACCGCAGACGAGACTGCGCCATGCGCGCAGTGGGCACGCCGCTCTGGTATCGACACTCTCCGGCGACGTGCGGGGAAAAAAAAAATAGAAGACACATGCGCTCGATGACCATGTACAATCTCGATTCTTTGCAAAGGCATGTTTTTTTTTATTTGATTCTAGTTATACGAATTCGCTTTTTGTAAATAAAAAAAACCAAACAAAAACGTCACGAGAGAGGTCCTATTAGTGAAGAGCACATCCTGCAGCGTCTTCCATTTCATGCAATCAGCCTCCTCGTGGTCCGCCAACACTCAAGTGGAAGGCGCCCGCAGGTCGGCATCGGCTCCATTCGCTTGAAGTTGCTCACAGCAAATCGGTCGCGAGCGTTTCTGTCGGTGCAGTTCAATTGAAAACAATGGCGTTCGCGCGGCGGCGTGCGCGGCGACGCGAATGATGCGTTTGGATGTGGGGAGAAGCGGCGGAAATTCCTCCATTCGGGGCGGTTACATTTTTTTTAACTTCTGTCACGTGTCACGTCCAACAGCCAATCAGCTCGGGACGTACGACGTCACACTCGGCGTCATGTACACTTGGCGGGTCGTTTGAAAAAGAAAACGATCGTCTGTGGACATCCAGAGCTTTACGACACGAATAAAACGAAACCTTACCAAGATGGCAATATTGTTTAGCAATTGAACAATGTCGCCCACTTGTATGCGATGCCAACACTTTTTCTTCTCTGTTTTGTCGTTGTCACAACGCGAAGCCCCGCCCCTCTTAAAGCGGATTTGATGTGAAAGCAACATTACCTGTGAGCCAGGGTTAATGATTAGAATTCAGTTCGACCTGAGATGAGTAAAACATTTAAATATCAGTGCACATAAAGCAGTTCCCTTTTTTTTCTTTTTTTTTTAATAGAACCCCAGTCTCCGTGTGGGTGACCTACTTCCGCCCACGCCAGCGATCTCACTTGATGATTCTCGAATCGACTAGCTGACATCACTTTTAGTTTTGATTTGAGGCTGTGATGAAGCGATCCTTTTGCGGGTCAACGAGAGCATTGCGAGCCAATTTGGGTGTCGCGCCGGCGCATTACAAGCCTGACGCAAAACTTTCAGTGATGACTTTGCGTGTGTGCGTCTTTCCACCTTTACCTTTGTGGGCGCATGTGTCTCGATTGTAGCAATCGGATATGTTTCGGGCTACTCCTCCCTCCCAAATCTTTGCCAGGCGAGGGCAGCCGGCCAAGACTCTCATTAGCGCAAGCGTCCAGTGCGGTGCACGAAGCTTGAATCAACTGCAGCGACGGTCCGCCTGGTGTAATGAGCCACTTAAGGCTCTTTGGAATGGTCGCTTTGTTAAAAAAAACAAAAAAAAAAACGTATGCCTTTGCAAAGGTAATTGTCATTTTTGGATGACACAGTTGAGATATTAATTTTGCAATATGTTTAGGACTGCAGGTGTAGTTTACAGCGATGCAGAGTTAGAGCTATTATTTTGACGGCGCTGCACGGTGGAGTCCAGCTCACCAAAGAACTTAACGAGGACAGAGTTCCTGTCAAATCAAAATGTAAGGATTTATATGTGAATACAGTAAGTATTCTCTAGTACGGAATTATATTTGCAATCTTTCCGCATGAAAGAATTTCTTTATGTGGGAAACGACCACGGTAAATGTCCAGCATGAACGTGCAAGTATGCTAACAAAATTCAGCTTTTTCTTTTTTTAATTTGATTTAGTTTTTCTCTTCCGCTCACTGACTCTCTAACTTGCCTTCCCCTCCCTCACCACACAAGACAGCATCGCTCAGTTGACGTCGTGCAACTTTTAAAGCCAGCCGCTCGGAAGTCCTCCATGCCCATAGATGGCGCTATTGAGCTAGCTTTTTCAATAATTAGCAGTCCGGTTAGCGGGAAGTGTTTAGCATGACAACAGTTAAAGCATTCCAGGACAAATTAATTTACGGCGCTGTACATCGTCCAGCAAGCCTCTGAGGAGCTAAACTGCCGGAATCGTACTGAGCCACAATCGATTCCTTGTTTTGTTTTTTTATTTTGTATCTGGCTCCACTTAATCGGATGCATTTCACTCTCTCAGTCATTACCGTTCTTCGTTTGGATGCCACGATCCACAGACGACAAAACTCATGCCAAAGAAGACACTTACATGTCGTCGTTTTGGATCCGATCATGGCGGAGCGGTCAAAGTTTTTCCATTGTATGGAGCGGGAACTGCTTGAGTTTGCTGCAGACTTCGCTATGGCTTCGGAATTTAAGATCGATCGTTAATGTAGTATAGTCGTAGAAAATTTAATGCATGCGTTTTTTACCGGGTGAGGGAATTTCCGTTTGACAGAGGATCATAGGTGGGAATACTTACTGTATATTAGGCTAGACTGGGCGATATTTGTCATCTGCTTTTTTTTTTTTTTTAACTTTCAAGGAGGATAAATTAAAAGCTGGTTTATTTTGCCTCGCTGCAGCACACTTCTCTCTCTCTCTCTGCTGTGCTGGTGGCCCTGCGTGCAGAAGCAGATTGGCCCGCCCACAGCACCATCTGATTAATTCCTTATGCAGTGAGAAGCAGCCAATCAGCAGTAAGCTGCCTGTTTGCTTTTTCACCTCGAGTCACACGCACTTCACCTGACTTTGCCAAAATTTAAACTTTAAAGAGACATTTGTTTTCATTAAACTATAAGACATGCAGCTGAGCCTGGGAGCTCTGAGAAAAAGCATATCGGTCTATCACTAGTGCATATCCAACACACACACAAAAAAAAAACCTGCCGTAAGTGAAGCCAAAGAAATGATGCAAAGTCCCGCTTTGCCTTTTTATGCGTCCATCCCGAATGCAGCTCTCGAAGCGTGTCGGAATAATGACGTGCTTAACCTTGGGGAAGTGGCAGGATTGCGTCGTGTTAAAGCAGGCCAGAGGCGCATATTGTAAAGGCTTTTTACATTTACGACACTGGCTGGCCACAATATTCGAAACGCGGGGCACACAACACACGAGCCGCATCAGATGATAATATTCAGACTCGGGTAGGAGCAGGAATTCGTGCGCCAGGGCAGAGATAGCTTTTATCCGAGGATGCCGAAGGTACGCTTGATACTTTTAGCCCTCCGTGATCTGGCACGAGGGATTATTTGCGGGAGAGCAGGAGATTGAAGCGATGGGAGGGGGGTGGGTTGCCTCTAAATGCACCGGCCGGAAAAGGACTTCTTCTGGAGGGTGTACTGCACCTCACTTCTTCTTTCCTGACCATATAACAGCAAGGATTTTTTTTTTTTCCCTCTTCAAAGTTGGCCTCATACTTAATGGCTTTGTGTTTACTCGTAACGTCGCAGCCTCAAGGCTTCCATATAAACAAACGTCAACTTCCTCCTCAGATGAAAAAGTCCGTCCTAGAGTACAACGAAGGCGGGGTGGAGTTCTGACAAAAGCCATTACGAAGTGTTCCCAAGTTATTCCCCGAGCGCGACACTCTCTTTGGTAATTAAGAGTGTTTTTTTTTTTTTTTGGACTTCACAGAAGTGGGGCGGATTTCGTGGTCGAGCACCGTGGATAAATTGTGTCTGACAACGGAGACAAGCGACTAAACACAGCATGAAGTTTAAGACTGAGACGCCGGCCGGGGAAGCGGCGCCCGGTCCCCGAGGTGGCTGCGGATGTGACGACCAATCGCATCAAGTCCCGCGGCAGAGGAGCCATGGAATCCCATGTCGCGCTATTTGCTCCGCAACGAACGTCGATTCTGTCGGGGGGCGTCACACACAGACAAGACGTTTGACACAAAAACAACGTCGAATGTAAAGGAAAACGATTCTGTTGCAAAACTAGTGTTCTTTGGCTCTCAACAAACATTTGGAAAGAAGAAGCGAGACCTCCCTTGATGCTGCCTCCTCCCAACCTTTGGTACGTTTATTTTTCCAGCCCGTTTACATGTGGGGACGCATATAACCTGCACTTGAAGTCTCCTCTCGGCCAGATACCGACACACTCCCAGTTGCTATCCGGTAAGTGTTCCCACCTACAGACCTCTGTCAAACGGAAAATTCCCTCACCCGGAAAAAAAATTCATTCTATTTTCTCCAACTATATTACATTAACGTTCAATCTTAAATTTTGATATGGGGAAACCCGGAAGTGCGTGTGACTCGAGGTGAAAAAGCAAACAGGCAGCTTCCTGCTGATTGGCTGCTACAAGGAACTAATCAGTGCTGTGGGCGGGCCAATCTGCTTCTGCAGGCAGAGAGAGAGAGAGAAAGAAGTGTGCTGCAACGAGCCAAAATAAACCAAAATTTAATTTATCGGCCTTGAGAGTTAAAAAAAAAAAGTCAGATGACGAATCTCGGCCCCGATAATCGGTCTAGCCTAATATACGGTAAGTATTCCCACCTATGTACCTCTGGCAAAAGGAAATTCCCTCACCTGGAAAATGAATGCATGGAATTTTCTACGACTATATCACATTAACAATTGATTCCTCACAACGGCAATTCCGATATCGGGAACCCGGACGCCATAGCGAAGCCCGCAGTAGCGCAAACTCAAGTACTTCCCGCTCCATACAGCGTAAAAACTTTGACCGCTCCACCATGATCTGATCCAAAACGGTGACATGGAAAAATGACTTCTTTGGCATGAGTTTTGTCGTCTGTGGTTCACGGCATCCAAACCCCCCCCCCAAAAAATCAAGGAATCGATTGTGGCTCAGTACGATTAACTGTTGTCGTGCTAAAAACTTCCCGCTAACCGGCCCGCTAATTAGAGAGAAGGCAAACTCAATAACGCCATCTATGGGCATGGCGTCCCGTCAGCTCGCTGAGCAATGCCGTCTTGTGTGGTGAGGGAAGGGAGGTCCAGGTACAGAGTGCGTGAGTGGAAGAAAAAGCTCAAAATAAAATAAAGCTGTATTTTGTTAACATACTTGCACGTTCATACAGGACATTTACCGACAATGCAAATATGATTCCGTACTCGAGAATACTTACTGTATCTTCGTCTGACCTCTCTGCAAAGTTATTTTGTCTGCTTTTGCTTTATTTTAGGTATTCACTGCATCAGAAGGCATCACCCCCCCCCCCCCTCCATGATGTCATGGCATCATCTCAAAGCACTTCCACGTCTTCCCGATGCTGCCGACCACACTTGCTTTCATTTGGCTTTCACATCCACGCAATTCCTAAAAGAATGCCAATTACTTGCTCTGATTGTAATTTCCCACCCAAGGGAAACGATGCCATGAGCGGAGTCGCTATTGTCTGAGAGGATCTGAGGAGGAAACGTGGAGGGCAGATGAGGATGACTGATCCATCACGGCGCCGGCGAGAGGACTGAAAGTTTCCGAGGGAACTTGAGGGACTCTGATTTGTTCCCTTCATTACTTCGCCGCAATGGCTGCCGCTTTGGATTTAGTCAGCGGGCAGCGAATAGGAAGGAGACGCTCGTTGCGATCTGGATCAGGCTCGACAGCGATGAGATTGCGGAGATTCGGGGACTCGGGCCGAGTGGGATTATGAGATCGTTTTTTACTTTTGGAATGTGCGCCTCATGGTTTCGGGGCGCCTGGGTCAAAAGGTCGAGGCGCTGATATCATGACAACAAAGCCGGGTGGTACGAAAGCCTGGAGCATTTTTTTGTTTATGATCCAAGCTTTTTTACCACGTCCACAAAGTTTTGGCATCATTCACAAGAATCCAAACAGTGATACACCAAACATGCTCCATTTTCTCAGTGGTGAAAACAATAAATGTTAAAGGGACGGCAGTTGAAAAACAAATGGTTTCGATTTAACCCTCTGAGTCGTTTCGCGAGAGGACGACAACGGGAGGCGCAACGCCACTTGAACGTGTTCATCTGGAGTGAGAACTTTGTTCGCTTTTTCCGTCCAGCCGTCGCCGGGGCCCGTCCAATGAAGTTTAGAAGAATTTATAACGGGGTTAAAACTGAGGGCAAAGAGGTGTCGCAATCGCCGCGCCCTCAGTGGTTAGTGCGTTAGGTGGTTAGATTCTGCTCCAGCCTTTTAGAACCCTTTGAGTTCGGACGTGTCGCCCCGCCCACCCCCGCCACCGAATTCAATCAAGTTGCCAAATAAGCCAACACGCGCCATGCTAAAGGGGGGGCGGGCGATGATTCATTTATCCCTCACGCAATCCCCAACGCTCTCCCGTGAAGATGAAAGGGAATAATGCAAGCCCCGTTTGGTGGCACCAACAAATCATTCGGGAAGTGGGCGAGTCATCTCTTATTGATCCGCCGTTCGGCTCCACTTTCATCTCCCGAGCCGCTTCTGATTGAGATTTGTGTCGGAAGCCACGGGGGCGACAAAGACCCGCTTTTGTTGCCGTGAAATAAACATGCCGGGGCCTTCTTGTTCCCGTTTGCGTGACGCAACCCAACGCGTCGAAGGCGAACGTAGGATTTGCGCGGCGGAACGTTCGGCACTCAAAGGGTTAAACGAGCATCACTTTGGACAGTCCCTTTAACTTTTAGTGACTTTCTCGTGTCATTTTTTTTTTGGACCTCTATGAAATATTACTCGTCACATTCATCCAACAAAAGACACAGGGATGACACAAAGAGGCTCTTTTTTTTTTTTTTTTTTTTAAAGGGGGGGGGGGGGGGGTTATGTCAGGTTATTTGGGGGTTAGTTCTCTGAAGAGATGCAGTCCAAGTTTAAGGATGCGCTACTCAGTGTGACTTTAAATCCCGATTGCATCACTTTGGAAGACTTCAAAATTGATTGGTTGGATCTGAGTATAGGAGAGGCGTGTCGGGAGGAGAGGGGGCGGAGCTCCAAGTCACATGGTTCTGCATCTCTTCCAGAGCGACGGTTAGCGGTAGATCATTAGTGGAGTTAAAGTGATTTTATTACCTTTGTCGAGTAGCCACTCGTCAACTACCCGACCGAGGCGGTATGGGATTCTTTGTCTAGCAATAGCCAGGCGCTCATTATCAAAGTTCCCTTTAAGAAATTTGGAGAAAAATTAGGAGAGGTTACAAAAAAATAAGAATAAGACAGAAAGAAAATCTGGAAGTTGAAAAGTTAGAGGTTAGACGGGCAACATGGCAAACGTTTAGCAGAAAAGTTACGTGCGTTAAAAGGTTTTCGGGTTAGGACAGGAAAGAGCTTGAGGATGTTTTGGGGCTGCTTTGTTAAATGGCTTAAGAACATTCTAGTTAGCATGTATTTATATGCTTTTAACTCACGAAGACGTAAGACACTTTTATAACAGATTTAGACAGATTGCATTTAGAGAAGTGCCCACTCACAGCATTAAACCTGTCGCACTTCAAAGCATTTGCAGTCACGTAAACACAGCCGAGCAATCATTAGGATAGCCCGAGAATTTGGTCAGTGAATAAAAGCGCAAATGAAACAGTTCACCTTCAGTAATAAAACATCTTTCGTGGTTGTTTCAAGGAAGACATTTTGCGAGTTCAACACCTTGCGGACGCCTCCGCCCGTTCTCGGAATTAACCGAGCGCTTCTCGGAATTAACCGAGCGCTTCTCGGAGGCGCTCGGCAATTAGCGGCTCTCAAACAACTTTGTCTCCCGCAGCGCAAACGTGGTCTCGTCCCTCGACGCGCTTCAATCAACCTCGCCGGGCGCGGCGGTCCTCTCCGTCGTACCCGCTGAGCGGGTCGGAGGTCTCATTAAAAGTTGTTGGAAATCATGAACAATCGTGTGAATGCTGACGAGCAGAAGTTTTTTTTGCACCCCGTTTTCTCCTTCCTAATTTCAAAACCGTTTCAACGAACTAAAATTTCACCCAAAAATTCACAAAACATTTCTTCACCTCTTCAACAGTCACACACAAATTCCACAGAAATCACGTCAGCTCGTTAATTAGGCTAAACCACTGCTTCTCAATTATTTACTGTTACGACCCCCAGTAAGAAGAAAACAACCTGTGCCGCCATTTATTTTATTTATTTTTTTTTTTTTACATCAAAACATCCTTCCCTCCTCCATTTCCTCTCATGAGTTGTTCAGCAAAACTGACGATTTTGGTTTATCACAACCACAATAAGCATCTTATTCCTCTGCTGAAAACTTGCCGCAGTGATCCAAAACACGCTGCGGCACCATCCTGCACTACCCCCCGCCACTCTCCAGGGGGCTCTCTACCCCCGCCAGCGCCATCCGACAGCAAGCCTGCGTGACGGCGCGCTCGCAAAGTGCCACGTTGAGAAAAAGAAGAAAAGGAGAGACGACAAAGATCGGGTGGATTGATGTTGGAAAGAAATACGGTGGAGGTGCAACGCTTGGCAGGATTTGAAGCCCCAAAAAATTGTTGCAGGGTGTTGCTGCGTCCTGAGGAGCTTTAACGGCTGCTTCCAGTTCCCTTTTAGGCAGTAAACTAATTGGGCAAGAATTAATTGCGCCTCCTGTTGGTTTGTACCAAATAGTGATTAAAAAAAAGAAGTCAGACCTCAGTCATGTTGAAGAGTCGCAACAAGGCGGCAATTTCTTCAAAGTATCGTCAATCCCGAAAACATTTACCAGTGCAGATTTCTTTCTTTCTCCTGGCTTCATGTGTCGGAATCCTCCTTTTTCAGCTGAAGCGCACGTCTTAAAAATCCCTTTGCGTTGTCGTGGTAATTGATCCAAGTCTGCAGATAGCTGCGTATCATCCGCGGAACCACGACAGCCAACATTGGCGTTCTGAAGCTTTTGACCCAAAGGCAACATATGCAGAACAAAACAAAAGGGCTGCAAGGACTGACCCTTGAGGGACGCCACACATGGCCAAGTAAAGTAAAGTAAGACCTAAAACATTTGAGGGCTTCTTCATTTAATTCCACTCAAGATTCCAACCTGTTCAACAGTCCGTCAAGATCAATTGCACCAAATGCCGGACCGAAATCCAGTAAGACGCACCGACACCTGCCCTGCGTCACTCTGCAATTTTTAGACATCATTTAGCCTGCTTGCTCTCATCTCTTTCGCAGATGACGGTGTTTTGTTTTCAGGACGAGTCATGAATCATCACAAAAGCCAAGGTTAGAAATCGGTGCATGTGTTTGTGGCGCTCGTGAGGTCTCGCTGACACCAGACTGACTGTCATCTCCGTTTTAGGAGCGTGACCAGAAACTCAGCCCTCCCCTCCCTCTAAATCTCCCTGATGCTGGCCGCCCAGAGCAATGGCAGGATTTACCGCCGTGATGGGAGCCATGCTGGGCCGATATCCCAGCTGCGGATCCTGAGAGGGGCAAGGGCATGCTGATTGACTGACACCTCTGGGAAGCACAAAGCAAGGTGGAGGACAGCGACGAGACTTTTCCACCGGGCAGAAATGACTTTTCTGAGATCGGAAAAATGCATTTACTCTTGCCGTAGCAACAGGGGGCGCTCTGAGCCTTAATTATGCGGCAAATGCAATGGTCCCCTGAGATCCTTCCCCCCGCAATGAAATCTCAAGAAGCATTTTGGTTGAATAAAGCATGGGGAAAGGAAGACATTAAAGCAAACTTCCTCCTCACTCTCACTTTTCATATCCTTTCAATGATTTCAGCTTGTAAATAAAAAAAACATCCCGGTGCACATCCAGGGGTGTGCTCAGAGTCTTCAAGGAGCCGGCTGTATATCATGTGGCTCTGCAGGCGGCCAGGTGTCCTTGCGCAGGACACCCACATCGGAAATCCATCAAGCGGGGCGGAGATTACATTGTAGACGATTGGCCGGCGGCCATCCGGCTCGCTCGCTCGCTCGCTGTCACAGCGGCTTCTCTTCTTGTCAGGCAGGCCTCATTGCCTTCTTGATTTTTGGTAACTTGAGATGGATTGCTTTCGTCCCCCCGCTACAGGAAAAGAGCTGAGGCTCGGGCGCTTCATGTCTCCGCATGAAGAAGTCAAATCATACAAACAAAATGATTGCGCGGCGCAGGAAATTTGGCTTTCAGGGCTGAAAATGGATGAAAAGGTTCCAGGCGAGGCACAGCTTTGTACGGTGTAAACACTCCGCCCACTCCGCCTTCGACGCACACGTCTCCTTAACGACGTGCTCATCTTTCATCTGCACCGTTACTCTCACGCCGGCGGCAGGTCTGAGGTTTTTTTTTTTTTTTCTTTCTTTTCTTCAACGGGATCCGCAGCACCTTTCATCTCGCCCTCCTCTGGAGGCACCCCTGTAACTCGTCTAATTTGACCTAAAGCTATCGTTTCCCACTCCGTCGCACTCCCTTCCCCGCCCTCAATGCCACCTACCAAGCTCCGTCTCCATCATCCATGGGCCACAGGCCAGTAATTGGAGAAATCTTTCAAGTGTGTACGAGCCCATCAGAACAAGTTGCAGAGCTCCGGAAAACGGAATAAATAACATTCACAATTTGGACCCTTTGCCAAAATTGTTTTTTTTTTTTGCCCCACACATGGTCATTGAATACCATTGACGGCTAAATACGTCAAAGATCCATTTTTTTTTTCTTACTCGGCTGGTAGTGAATGAATTAATCAACTGGTCAGATTTGGGATTAGTCCCATGAAGATTTTGGACGAGCGCATGCTTCTTTCCCAAGCTTGTGGTAAAAAAACGTTGTTCCCGGTGACCCATGAAGAAATGCTTGTTTGAGTTTTGGGTCCATATTGCGTCCCTGCAGCCATTATTAAGAAAAAAAAAAAAAACTCCTGAGTGCTTTTATGTACTTTTTCTAGACAGGAAATATAACCTCCGGGTTGCCTGCACCTCAACTTAGAAGGCCAATGGATAGCTGGAGCGGAAAAAACAAAATGCAGAGAACACAAAAGTGCACAAAACAAAACAATTAGCCGACAATTTGCAACAAGTTCTCCACGGATTTGAAAACGGATATTTCAGCGTGACGTTGCACAAGTGAAGATTGTGTAGCCTTGCTTGTGGAGGGGGGGCGGGAGTGTGGGGGGGGGTCGACACCAAGCGTCTGCCTCTGCCACTTTGGCTTCGCGGGAGGTTAAAAAAGAAAAAGAGCCACCAGTGACACCTGACACACTGGATTAACTGGCCGGCTGCTCCTGTGACACTTTTTGTCTGCCTTTTTTTTTTTTTGTCCACACGCACGCACACACACGCACCCCCACACGCACACACACACACTTTGCCACAGATAAATGTTGACACACATCATGTCGTGAGGGCCATCAGCAGTCGCTACGCCCTTAAAAGCGCTTGACGTGTCGGCTGTCAGCCTCCTTTCTGTCGCTCCAAATCTTCGCCTCAGAGCAATCTTCAAAATATTTGGGATTAAAGTGCAGGTTACGGTGAGTGGCAGGGAAAAAAAAAAGACCTTGTCAGCGTCTTGTGAAGGATAACAGAGGTACCCTTTTTCCCCCTCTGGGAGCTTGTACAACTCTTCGAATGTGGTCTATGAAAGGAAAAGAATCCCAAAAGTGACTTCCTGGGAGCGCAACGAATTAAGCGGGCTCGGGATCGTCGCAACTTCCCACTGAGGGAACCGTCGGCAGGTCGCAGGAGTCCAGAGGGAAGGCAAATTCACTCCAACTTTGGTTTCAGATGGATGGAAACCGTCGTTCCTCATGGCGGCATCGCACACTCCATCTGGCAACATGGACATTTTGATTCGGGTGTTCCACGAGGACCCAAAATGACGGATGAAGACGGAAGAAATCAAATAGTGGCGCTGGCGTTCCCAAAAGTGTCGGCGTTGAGAGTTTTGTTCCACTTAGAGAATCAAATGATGCGATGTGGGTCACAGGAACTTGTTTCATTCCATCCGCGTCGCCACGCATTCATTTCCTGTTCCGACGAGCCTTCATCCGCCGCTCGTCTTCCTCCGCCCCCTTTGGCGCCTCGAGCCCCCCCGGTGTGAGGTGTTTGCTCTTTGAATGCTGCTTGTCAAGCAGCCGCCTGAAAATAGATTTCCTATTTGTTTGCAGTCATCTTCCAGAAACTTCTGGCGGGCTCGGGCCGGCCGCCGGATGCGTGCGCAAGTCTCATCTTGCCAACCGACAAGCGACTATCCATCCATCCATTATCTGTACCGCTTGTCCTCACGCGGGTCGCGGGGGGTACTGGAGCCTATCCCAGCTGGCTTCGGGCGTACTGAAATGGTTAACCAGGGACAACTTAGAGCAGGGGTGTCCAACTCATTTTAGCACAGGAGCCACGTGGAGGAAAATTTATGACCAAGTGGGCCGGACCAGTAAAAATCATGCTCTATAAAATAAAACAATTGGTGTCAATATTTTGATTTATGAAGTACGATGTTTTTTTTTTTTTTTTGACCAAATAAAACCAGGTTGTTTTGGAAACTGTTTATTCAGTTGGGCCGTACTTATTTTTATACTTTACCAAATCTGCTTGTGGGCCGGATTAGACCCATTTGCGGGCCAGATCCGGCCCGCGGGCGCATGTTTGACACCCCTGATTTACATGTTTATGGAATATGGGAGGAAACCGGAGTACGCAGGCAAGAGGAGGGGATGAAAACTCCACAAAGGAAGGCCGGAGCCAGAATCGAACCCAAGACCTCTGCGCCGTGAATCCATCGCGCCAACCAGTCGGCCATCGTGCCGCCACAAGCAACTAAAAGCTCCATTTTTGATCAGCAGATGAACCCAGAGAAGAGAGGGTGACACCAACACCAAAAGGACGATGAAAGTCTGAGCTGGTGCACTCGCTCACGAATGCTAACGGGCGTTTTATGCATTCCAGGCTCCTATTTGGGTGTGTGTGAGTGGGGTGGGCGGGGCCAAGGACCACAATTCCATTCCTAAAAGCAACCGAAAAGAGTGAGCTGTCTCCGTCTTCTGCGGCTTGTCGCAGCGCTGATGGATGAAGGAGGCGACGCACTTTTGTCAACGTCAAAAGAAAGGCTAAAAATACAGAATTGTTGGCGTGATGGACAATGTCACATCACAGCCACGCAATAACAACCTTAAATGTCGATGACAAAAAGGAGGGGTCATATTTAGGGCTGAACGATTTATCGTTTTCGGGTCCGAAATTGCCATCTCAGACGATGCAATTTCGAGATTGTCAAAGCTGCGGTTGCAAAAGGGCACTCGTGCCCCAACGCCCACGAAGCAGCTCACACCAACCGGCGCCATTCTGATTCAAAAAAGAAAAACGTGTTGTATAATGCTAGCTGCCAAGCTAGCTTGCGCCGCAGCAGCACAGACTTTATTTGTACGAAATGCAAGTTCGTGAGCAGCAGCAGCAACGAGGCGGGTCATCTCCTCCGTGTTGACAAACAAACGACCTCACGAACGAGCAGCGTTTTAACTGAGGAGGCAAACGAGGAATCGCTAAGCGTGCTAATCGCTAAAGTGAAATCGGGAAAGAGCCAAAATAAGTGCTTAGCTGTAACAGTCAACTTTTATAAAGAAGTCTGGCTAGAACCACGTTAGGGCGGAGAGCCAGCAGCTGGGAACAGAAATGTTGGATTTTAATCAATAGGTATCAAGACGTAAACTAAGACGACGGCTACGTTAGCAATTTAGCAGGCGCTCTCCGACCGGAACACGGAAACTGCTGACGCCATCACGACAAAGAGGTTCGATCTTGAACGTATATTAAATATTTAGAATCTCATCAATAATTTTTGCACCACATAGTGCTGAGATTTGAGATCTACACAATAATAATTGATATATATATATTTTTTAACAATTTAGCTTTGCTCAGAGAAAGTGATTTTATTGACATATAATCTGACATTTATCAGAATCAGACTCAGAATGCGCTTTATTGTCATTGTACAAGGAGATTGGAGAGCTCACCTCGTCAGTGCAATATAAGAAATAATTTAATCAAATATATAGATTAAATTGATTAAAGATGAAATAATTTAATAAAAATAAATGTACATTGTGTGCGTAGATGTACAAAAAAAGATGTAGATTCGTACGAAAACATTTTGGCGCTTAAAAAAATAATTTAATGAAATGAATTTATTTAAAAATACAAAATTATACTTGACGGCAGGTAGCTTTTTAAGAGTAAAATGGCATTTTCTCTTATGTTTGTAAATTGTACACTGTGAAGAAAATGTCTGTCTGAAAAATTACAATACAATTTTTTTCCTAAAATCATTCAGCCCTAGTTATAACCCAATCCAGTGAAAGTAGAATCTGATGCGCGTTGCTTGATAATAATGCCGTTTCCACACAGTTGACCATTGTGCCGAGCAACATTCCCCTCCTCCTTTTGGATTCGACTCATTGGATTCTTGACAGCCAAGCTAGCGCGATACCGCCCACTTTACTGGTTTAAAAAAACAAAACGTCTTCCTCTAAACAACCATGTAAGCGCAGCTTAACACAATGGTGAGAGAAATGCGGCGTGCACCCAAAATAGCCTCGCAAGTGAGGCCTAAATAGAATCGCGCTGCTCGTAGTGACTCATTTTTTTTTTTCTTTAAACTTATGATGTGGATATGAACATCTCACGTGGGGCAACTAGACTCATTCACTACAGCCTAGGTCAAATTCATGTCATATTTGACGGATATACCCGTCAATGGCAGTGAATGAGTTTAATTGGAAGAAGCATCATCGATTGATTACTCTTGGTCTGTTAAGAAATTTAATAAAACGCGTGAAACTCATTTGTAAGTCCAAGTGGGTCTCAATAACAGACTGAAGCGCCAGCATTTCTCTCCCCATTGCGTTTCTGAGAAAATAAACACTTTCCATTCATGTGTAGAACATTTGGAAGGAGCATGAAGGCCAATGTCCTTACCTGAGGGGAAGCGCTCAATGACGGGCTGGTTGTCCACCTGTAGCGTGGCGTTCCCACCGCTGCGCGTGAAGCGCACCACGTGGTACTTGCCGTCGCTCACCATCACCGCGCTCTCCTCGATGGCGATGTCGTCCGTTCCCACGTTGAAGATCACGCCGATCCTTCCCCTCTCCTGCGGACGGAAGAAATGTGGCCAAGGTGTAAGAATGAAGAACAATGGTTAGCCGATACCGGTGATTCCAAACGCGATGGGGAATGACCACGAAATTTCACGGAGATTCTCCAAAAATGACCAACGTGTGAGTCATTCTTAAATTCCAGCGTGTATTTCAGCTTTACTTCCAACAAACAGACAAACATTTCAGGCCACTTTGATAGTCTATGCGAGACTGCCTTCATACAGCAGGAAAATCGGATCTAGAAACTTTCAAGTCGGTGAAGTGATCAAATCGGCAGAGCTGGGCACTTGACCCTTTTTTGCCAGTCAGTCCCTCGCCCGCCGGCTGCGATCCGGGTAGCCTTCCGGCCTCGACCCTCCGGCCTTATTCCTAAAAATTGCCAGCCCCCGAACACGTTCACCCGGGCCGGACTGTTCCGGGTTTGTCGCATCCGCACGACCTCAGTGGACTTGTGAGGACACCAAATATTCATCCGGCGGCTGAGCCACGCCCTCCCCTCGCCATTTATTAGCACTTCCAGCTGCCCACGGTTTTGAGTCTCTCCCCGCTGACCGCCTGCTCTCCACCTCCCCCGGGCCACAAACAATCCCATCTCCTCACCGTTTCCTGTCAGGAGTCGGAGCAAAGGTCAAAGCCATTTACCGAGCGGCAGAAGCGGAACGGCATCTCAGATGCGCGGGCGTAAAGATTATGAGCAACATTAGCGCTCTTTAGCACGAACGAGGTGGAGCTCATTTGCAGACGGGGTCGTCGTCCGGAAGCAATCCAACATCACTGATTCCATGGAGCATGTACTTGTGTCCGTTCGCTATGCTGACATTCCAAGGTGAATCATGTGACTGTTCCCGAGCGCAGCTTTGCCATCTTTCACAGCATTGCAGCTATTTGCAAGGAAACTGAAACCAGCATGATGTCACCAGAGCCATATCGAGCACGTTAATGGCGTAAATAAAGTCAATTAATGGACAGGAACATCACAGTCGGAATTACAGGCATCCTAATCCCCATTTGCCGCGAAAAAGTGTTTACCACGTATTATTCAGCCAAGGACAAAGTATTCCAAAGATGCAGTGGCAGTTTTCCATTATATGGATCCGCTTAAGAGGTGAGCTGATGCTGGGAACCACGCCAGCACCTCCACTGAAGCCCTCCGTGGAATCTATGACAGAGCGCTCAAGAGCTTGCCAGCCACTTTCCCGTTCAAATAAGAGGCGGCGAGCTGGGAAAAGACAACAACACTACTCGTCAGCGCCCTCAGACTCGGACGCAGGAAATCCCAGAGGAACGTTGCGTCTGCCGGCTCAATGGTCATTGATCTTTTCGTTCTCGTGGCGGAACAGTCAAAATATTTCAGAAGAACTAAGATTTTCTAGGCCTTATGGCATGACTCCTTCTTGTGACGGGTGTCACGTTTGACCTTAGATCGCAAAAAAGTTTTCCTCGGCCAACTCTTAACTCATTCATTGCCATTGACGGATATAAAAGTCAAAAAGTACATTCATCATTCATTTTACTTGGGATGGCAGTAAATGAGTTACCGTATTTTCCGGACTATAAGGCACACTTGCAAATAAGCCGCAGCAACTCTTTTGGGGGGAGGGGAAACAACCCCCCCCCAAAAACAATATACAAGCCGCACCAGGCTATAAGCCTCAGTTTTCTATGTAGAAATTTTTTTTTGTTGTTTACTGCATGTACAGAACGATTTTGTCCTGTGAATGCACATAAAGGTACATAAACAGATTGTTAAAACAGTGCCTGTTGCCACGGCAACAACTTTGCGCATTAAAACAGAACAGACCCAAGAGAAAAAAAATTTATCGACATTTATTTAGCGTATTTTCTGAACTATAGAGCGCCCCCTAGTGGTGAAAGAAAAATCCACAGAAAAGCCGCACCGTTGTATTCGCCGCATGGTCAAAAAAAGTAGCGGCCTATCGTCCGGAAAATATGGTAATTTGTGAGCTCGTTTGCGCCTGCCTTTCGTTTAACGATGCCAAATCGGTCATCGCAATTGATGCTGACCTGTTCCGCGAACCAATTTGCGTTGGCTTTTCAAACACGACAGGTGTTATGTAAATAAAGTCTTGATTGATTGTAGTGACTTAAATGCCAAACGCAACTGTACAGGTGACCCCCAAGCAGAAAGCTTTTGAGACGACGCTGAGATAGTAAAGCTCACATTAAGCAGTCGACATTGAATCAATTCTTCAAGCGTACGCTTCCAGATTTAAAACCCACCAAGACGACTCCTCGCCATTTAGCGGCGCTTGACGGACTCAAATGATCTCACGCCACGATGAGGGCCGAACCTCTCAAATGGCAAAGTGCTCCTCGCTCGCCACTTAATCGATAGACTTGTGTTATGAACTCCCCGGTTGTGGTCCGGCTCCCCGTGCACGCTGAAACTCAATAGCGATCCCGGGATCTGAATGGGAATACAATCAGCAGGGCGGAGCGGCGAGGATTCAAAATGGAATCGCAGCTAATGATACCATTTATCTGCAAGAATGAAAAAAATAAATAAATAAAAACATCTCCATTTAGCCCCGCCCCCTCTCCCGCTCTACGCAGCTTAGAATGATCACAACACCTTTGGCAGGAGAATTAATTCAATCCGGGCTATTAAAAGTGTAAATATCCGTCAATGTCACTCTGCCGTCAGCTTTGCGGCAGATGAGCATTTGTGTTCTGCCACATTAGCGTTCATCCCGGCGCGGGAGGACAAGTGGTGTGCGTTTTGGGGCGTGTGGGTGTCAGTACATTACGACAGCGGCAAGCTCGAGCCACTTTGAGACGGGGGGGCTGCAACGACGTGAGCGTTGACGACTTCCGAGGACTCGCTCAAATGGGTCGGGGGTGTCCGCTAATGCCTACAGAGAAATGTTGAATGAACCGGAAAAGCAGTCCCGTCACTCGGCTTTTTTTTTTTTTTTCCAACGAAATCTTCCTCGTATCTTTTCCATCAAAAATGTGCAAATGTGACCTTGCAAAAATCACAGATAAGGATGGAATAAGAATGAGTCGGCGATGCGCTTTTGTGAGCGTCCTCGGAGAGTTCTCGCCGGTTGTGCAACGCAGAAAGACGAAGGCGGCGGATGGGGAAGCGAAGTGGTCCGGATAGAAACATGTTCAGATTAAAAGAATCTTCAGAAAGCTTGACGATTCTTCAGGCGCCTTCTGGCTGTGGGGAGATTTCTTCGAGACGCGTAAAAAGGAGGTTGCAAGGGCAAAAGAATAAATACAAATGTTCCGACTTGGATTGATTCCTGGTTTTGTTTTCGCAAGGACGTGATTTTTTTCTCCGCTCATTAAAGATGACCGAGTGTCAAAACAAGTCAATTAGGGAAATAAAAAAATAAAAAGTATACATGTATTCTGAACTATAGAGCGCCCCTAGTGGTGAAAGAAAAACCCACAGAAAAGCCGCACCGTTGTATTAGGTGCATGGTTCAAAATTGAGGAAGAAAATTAGCGGCTTATCGTCCGTAAAATAATCAGGTTTCGGATTTAATGCTTTTCTGAGTCAGCGATTGATATTTTTGTCAGAGATGCCAACTGCACGGATTGAAAGTGACGTCTCTCTGCATCTCCTCTTCGAGGGTAATTCCGCCCCCCCCGTGCGTCTTATCATCCTGCCAGGTGAGGACGCGCCCCACCGTGCCTCGCGGCGTGCAACAGCTGCGGCATCGGCTGCCGGCGCAACAGTATGGCGCTCATCTTTCATTCTGGATCGGCGGTGTTACGCAAGAAACCAAAGCGACGGCCGGGCGGCCTCCTTGTCGGTTCGATCAGCTCATGTCTCGTGATGGAAAAATGTCATTTTGCAAGTCATCAGACGAGCGGATGCTTGATTTCTTACTCTCCGGCCGACGCGTTTGTATTTGTTTTGCGATCCGTGCCGACATCTCCGCATCTTAACTCATTCACTGCCATTGACGAGTATAGACGCCAAAATGTACATTTTTTTTTTTTAAACCTGGACTGAATGAGTTCATAGCATGTTCCAACTTTTTATTTAACATGCTGAAATTTGAAGTCGCGGCAACTCCATTGACTGGCCAAAACATTAGGTACACCTGCGACTCCAACACAAGTCGTTAAATCTGTTGATACCGTATTGCTCTCGGGCAGACGCAGGTGCAGGTGCGCCTCCTGCTATGAACCGTGAAAAGAACGTGTGAAAACAATGACGAGGAGTCACACGCCAGAGAGATTAGACACACGCACGTGCGCATGTGCGCCCCCTGGAGTCCTCTCTTTATCTTGTTCATAATCCCATGTAATTAATTTGTAGTTCAAAACTCAACAGCCTCAGCGAGCATTCCCAAATTCCACTTTCATTGGCGATGACTGCAAAGAGTCATTGCCATCTTCCGGTTGTGTACAATCTCACCCGAAATAATGATCACTTTCTGTGTGTGTGTGCGCATCACAGGTGCCTCCTGGGAGTCAACACAAGATGAAGAACAGGCTTTGATTGCGTAAACAGTGACGCTATTTTGTTTTCGGGAGCGCGGCACATGTGGAGATAAAGCCTGCCTCCTTGTCACGTTTCATCTCCAGTTTGCGCGGAACGTTTGTCAGGCCGGTGGAAGCACGTTGAGGGAATAAAAAAACAAAACAAACTTAAACCGGAGATTACTTCTTCATTCTCCTTTTTTTCCCCGTTTGATGTTTTCCCACTTTGATGGCGTAACAGTGCATGTAGCTCAGGGCGAGCTGCGCGTTTTGAACTCTGGCGTGTGGCTGAAATGGAAAGGAATGACTGTGACCTTTGCAGGAAATCAAGAGGAAAGTGTTTTCCGTCTCCATTGTTTGCCGCTCCTTGCCTCATTTCACTTGGCCCGCTCCGGCTCTCCCTTTGCTGTCACTCCGCCGCGGATACAAAAACAACGGCACGAATCCTTTTAAAACTTGAAAAACTTCCCTCGCTGGGGTACGTGATCTGGACGTAATCAAACGTCCACCAAAGCGCACGCTTGCATCAAAACATCTCACCCGAAAGGAAGCAACATGCTCCTCGTCCGCTTTGGCACTGTGAACGTTCGTCAGCGTGGCGAGGCCGCCGCCCCCCCCAACCCAAAAAAAAAAAAAAAACGGCTGCTAATATTTGCACCGTGCCCAACTGAGCAAACGAGGATAAGGAGAAGAATCGCTGGGCGCTTGCCGTGTTGTCCTTTCATTTCTCCTGACAACATCGCAGCTCCACACCGGGTGAGGCATCAATCTGACGACATCTTTTCTTTATGCGGTTAATTGGGACCACGACCTCCGACAAATGCAAAAAAAAAAAAAAAGTAGAGATTGACTTTATGATTATTATTATTTCAAATTTTTATTTTAGCCGTATTTTTGCCCACATGGTGACCCCGCCCCCACTTGGTTTTCAACCTTTCAACAAATGGAACTTTAAAAGTACAAAAGGAAGGATGAATACCAAAATGCAGGCGTGTAAGGAGCGTCATTTTACAAAAATGATGACGGAACGTTGCGATACTTACATATTATTAAAATATGTATTGAAAATCCGACTCATGTGTTGCAGAAGTTTGAACTTAAGTGCCATTTGACGATTGAAAAGTGCATAAATTGTTTCAGTTCCTGTTTCTGACACACAGGAGTGCAAGAAATTCATTCATTAAAATAGTGAGACGGGCCCCCCTGAGGGGGCGCGGTGCGATGCTGAGGGGGGCACGAGTGACCCTCGAGAACATGACTACAATAAAGTGTAATTGCACTTCCCCTCCACTAGTTGGCAGTGGCGCTCTCATTGCCCATTTTAACTCTCTTTTTGTTTTGCAATGAAAATGCTAATATTCATAATTACGACCGAGTGTCGGTGGTGGGGGGGTGCAAATTGTGTTTTTCTTGCTGAGGCGTGGTGGGGGGGGGGCGTAACAGAATTATTGAGATCAATGAGAAGCATTGGTTAAGATAAGCTGTTTTAAGACAACATTTTAGTTGCCGATGTTTCCGAACAGAAAAAGTGACGTGATGTGGACGGCGGGACCAAGCAGATACAACAAGGGTAGATTGATGTTAGGGATGATGAGGCGCAGCCAATCAGATCACAGGAGAAATCCCGCATTGGCTTAACCCGTTTATCTTCGCTTGTTATCGCTTATAAAACATCCCGACTTTCAGTCTTGAGATGACATAATGCAGCACGGCTCCTACCGAGTTTATCAGTCCCGAAGCTATTTCCAACATTTCAACTTGTTTCGACGTGCGGACAGAGCCATAATACCGATTTGCGATCAAATATGATTGTTTTGGTGTTTGACAACTTTGCAAACACGCCTGATGATTCCTCTCCCGAATGCGATTTCATCATCCCGCGTCGGAGCCTGGCGCGCACCACACCTGCGTCTCGCCGCAACACCTGCTGCCGGTGCGGCCGAACAGGTGACAAAATGATCTCGTTTATTCCAAACGCGGCACGACTCGCACACACGGTGAGAAAAGACCACCCCAAAAAAAGTCACGGAAATGTTAATAAGGTCGGCGTTAATGAGCTGACACTGTGCGTCGGTGGGAATGTTACTTCGCACTTGACAAAGATCACAGTCGCATTCCGGGTAACAATAACGCTAATTGGGAAGCGTGTCAGGATGACGCCCCCCCCTCCAAAAAAATAAATAAATAAAAAGACGCAAGAAGATTGTGACTGTCCCTTACCAGAAAAGAACAACAAACTTTCCCTCGACCGAGTTCATTAATCTTTCAATTGGAGAGAAATTGCTGTGCTTCAATTTCTCTGCGTTTTTTTTTTTTTTTTCTCCATGCAAACGCCGACGCCCGTGTCACTAAGTGCTTCATTTGCATATTTCTCCTCAGCGGTCATCGGCAATTCACGGACAAATGAAAGCGGCCCCGATGTGAGGTCACATCGCTGCTGTCAAAACAAAAGATACCACACAAGCAAACAAATTGTTTTTCCTCGAGTGACGCGGACAAGCAACGACTCAAAAGGTCTCCGTTTCTTCATTTTCATAATTGCCAAAACTCAATTTGCATAAATAATAACCTTGTTGATTGTTATCGTCCGTCTCCTTTGCCTCGGCGAGCGACGTCAAGACGGATGACATCCTGTTTGGGTGTATAAATAAGAGCGGCGAGCGGCTAATGGCTCGTCGTGCGGCAGATAAATGTCCAGATTGAGCGCCGTGCGTCAACATGCATCGCACAGCAACCAGCCGGCACAACGCAATCACAAAGGTAATACGCGTTACAGTTGATCTCATCGGATGCAAAATGGCTTACGGGACACGTCGTGTTGGGGGGGGGGACATTAAGGCGTTCATTGCCAGGGGAAAAAAAAAGAAAAAGTTCCAGCAGCACAAATCTTTCAAGGCTAATAGAAGATTGTGAAAACACAGAAAAGACCAAATTAAAGATTAGAGATTCTACCTTGTTCCGCGTTTTTTTTTTAAAAATTAAATTAATGAATTTATTTCTTAGTAATTACAAGTTGACCGTGAGTTGGTTACACCCAAATCACTTATTTCAGACAAAAAAAAAAAAAATAAAAAATTGGTGAACTTCTTACGAACAACTTTGTCTTGTATGCTAATTTTGGCTGCGGCAATGCCTCAAACATCAAAACTATCCAGTTTCTTCTATCAAATACCAACAACAATTAAAATTATGTTTTTGATGGCAAAATATGCATTAACAAACTATTTGCATGCTATTTAGTCGTAGTAGTATTTGGTAGTGTGTGTGTGTGTGTCACTTCTACTTCTAAATTGAAATTGTCCCGCTCTGCCCTTTTGTCGTATGGTGTCCCACAAGGTTCTGTTTCGGGGGCCTTGATGTTGTCATTATTGACTAAGCGCAGCCTTAGGGGGAGATCACGCCTTTTCTGTTGCCTGGAATGACCTCCCATTGAATGTTAGGCAAGTCCCGCCCCCTCTCTGCTCTGTCTTAAAACATATTTTTATTCTTGATCATTATTATATTTCTTTCTTTCGACTCAATGAGAGACCGTCACTGTGCTTCTGGTATCTACTGTAAATGTGTTGATGTCTTGTAATTTTTCTGGCAATTTCCTGCAAATTTTTATGACACCACATGGAAAGCGCTTTGTTACAGCTCCAGCTGTTGTGAAACGCGCTCTAGAAATAAAGTTGTATCGTATTGTATTGTACGATAAACACTTTGATTAATCACAAGCTACTTATATCAATCCCATTTCCAAAAAGAGATCAAGCCAGACACAATCAAAAGACAAGGATCTGGAAGAGTCAATGGTCCGTGGGCTGCCCTGCATTCGCCCTCCAGGCTGCCAAAACGGGCCCATGGGGGGAGGGGGGGGGGCTCATTGTGATCATGACGGTGAAGAGGAACAATTTGCAATGTGTGATAACTTGTCGCAGCTGGTGATCGGACGAGGCCGTGCGCACGCCGACAAGACCACGGGATGAGTTCATTTTACGCTCGTTTGTCTGTGTTAAAAGTCTGACTTGCCGGACACCTCAGGGTCAATATTTACCAATCTAAAAGATGACAAATTTCTCGGCGTGCGTGTGACTTGTAGCCTTATTGGAAACGTTGCACTTATTTTCTGCAAAGCGACCTGACACACAGACTTCCTGAATTGTCACTCGTACGCTTCCTCCATGACAATGGCAACATGTTTTTGTGGTTCAAGAAAGAATACGAAAGTAGAGCGTATCAAATGTGACCCCTGGAATGTTTTGCCCAGACGGAGTCCTGACAAGGACGAGAAAGTCCCATGATATTATCCGGATACGAGCCAGTTTGCGTCGGCTCCCGTCCCTTTTCGTTACTTAGCTTTAAAATATTGCACGGCCTTGCACCATCTTTTCTCGTTGACCCCCATCTGGGGTCCATTCTCAAGGTTTCTTATTTTATTTTTGGGGAATTTTTCATGAGTGGGTCCTCGGAATTTACCATGCAGAAGTTATTTTTTTTTTTTGGGATCTCATTTGAGTGTTTTTATGCATATTTAAAATTTAGATGAAGACAATCCCACAAGTGCCACATTGGACTCGAAGTTGTGCCCACCCAATGCTGCTTAAGGCCAAAAGGTTGCTTCTCAAGTTTGCTCTGACAATTGATAACATTTTGGTCGTGCGCCGACAGCGTGACCCTTTTTTCCTCACACAGCAAAACAAAACAAATAGACGGGAGGTTGAAAAACACCATTTTGACAAAAAGTCTTGTGCTGCCAAGAGGTTGTTTAGAGAGAGAGAAAAAACAACAGCGAGATGCTCTCAATCGAAAGCATCTCAAAAAAACGTCTTCGTTTCCCAACGCAATCCAGGTCCACTGCAGTTGACGAGCATACAGGAAGTACTCGAGCGAGACAAAAGGCACAGCGTGTCGTACTGCAGAGCTGATTGGCCATTAATGGGAAGATGGATGTGTAAGGCCCCCCCCCCTCTCCGTCAACATTACGACGCTCTCCATGAAGCACAGGTCAGCGCGTCACGAATGCGCGACCCGCTGTGCGCCGCGCGGCCAGAAAAAAAAAAAAACTGAAGCCGAGGTGTTGTTAGCGCTGTCGCGTCTTGAGGGGAACAAAACTGACACAGACAGCAACGCATGGTGTGTTCAAGGACCACTCCGAAATGACAATGACTGGACAAAGGAAGGAATCGAAAGCACTTGGTAATTTTTTTTTCCCCACAGCGATACAGCGTATCGATACCTCTAGAACTTTCGCTATATAAAATTTCATTGAACACAATGACAAATAATTTCTTTTTTGTTCTGACACAGATGACGATTTGTAAATGTGTCAAACTGAAGCGGCGATGCTACTGCCATGGAGAACTTTTTTGCCTTAAGTATCGGTGGCCGCTATTAGTACCCGATACCTTAAAATAAGTCCGGTATCAGTCGAATAACGACACTTGGTATTGGTAAAAATTTTGATATTTTATTATGGTTAGTTTCTACTTTGTATTTCAGTTTTTTTTTTTTAAATCCAGTTAATTTTAATTTTTTCGAAAAAGCTTCACGTTAGTTTATTTTTTTGTTGGTTTAAATCTTTTCAAGAGAATTTTGTCAAGAGAAACACAAACACGAAAACGAAGGAACGTTGCACTTTAATTATGATATTAAAATGTAGTTTAAATTATTTTTGGAATTCAATTTCTGATCGGGTTTTTATTATATTTTGTAAATGAGAATATTTTCACGATTTTGGTCCAACAATCAAAATTTCTTAATCACAATCAGGGGCTATAAAAACAATTATTTAATTCCTTAATGTAATTTGTCTTTCATTTCAGACATTTTTTCCGTAAGTAACGGCAACAAAAATCGCAAAGCGACTCGACTACAGTACGTCAATATTTGTACGTGCCGACGTCACCTTGCCGGGTGTGCGTCTCGCTTTTGCGTTGCCGAGCTCCTTTCCATCAGCATCACATCAGCGCTTTCAATTGTTTCTCCTCCTGCCGCTCGGCCGCGGCTGCCGATTGGAGTCCTGACCCGATGTCTGCAGAAGCGTCTCTATCTCACGCCGGCATCCGACTGGCCGTAATGAAAGCGTTTGGGGTCTTCATCCGCCCATCGCAATCCGCTTTCGGGCCCGGCCTCGTACCTCGTACGTCTTCTTCTTCTTCTTCTTTTCCGGCTGTCCTCCGCTCGTGTTTGCCGATCCCGAAGTGCAATCTCGCCCCAAGCGGGCTCCACCGTGTTAAAGCGTTGCCTCTTAATGAGCTGGCTGCGAGTGATGGAGGGCATTATCAGCACCGGTGGAGGCGCTACTCCATTCCCGTCCACTTTGTGTATCCGAGATGTCGCCGCCCATCCACTTTTTCTTCTTGTATAAAATCCGCTTAATGCACAGTCATAAATCTTGCCTCAGAGATGCCACGCTAATGTGATGCACACACGGTAGCTGACAAAAAAAAAAAAGTACAGCGGGGCGAAGGTTTCCCCTGTGTCCGTGCTTTGCGCTGGCACGGAATGAGATGGCCTGGCAGGATTTGGGAGAAGACTGATCACCCGGCAGCAACAATTCCAAACAGGCATGCGGCGCACCTGTTGGAGTGCAGCACTGCACACATCCAGCATGGAAAAATATCGGATAATGTTATAAAGGGTAGAGGAGAACAGCCGGGGAAGATTTGGCCCCCCCGTGGGTGAGGGTTTGAGTGTAACAGCAGGTTGCGCAATAACGTCGTGCCCATCTCAAGGAATGCACCAAAGTTGGACGACAAGTTTTGAGTTTGTGAAAATTGTCCTTTGTTGGCAATAGGAATGTAACGATTAATCGGAAATATGCCTCGAAATAAAAAAGTAAAGGAATCGGTGTGTGAATTTTGATCGCAAAAGGATTTGGAACGAGAACAGTCAAATCTATTGTACACTTATTTTTTTTGTGTTTAGGTCTGGCGCTAGAAAAACACTGAAAAGTTTTTTTTTCGTCAAGTTACAAAAAGTTACTCTTTGTAACAAGGACAAAATGCAGATGTTAAAATAAAAACACATTTTAGCTCAAAAAATAGTTATTGAATTTGAAAAAAAAAAGAAAAAAAAAATCAAATCGAATCAAAATCGGAAACATTTGAAAAACGTTGACAAGCTCTTCCGGAAATGCAATTAATCTTTTGCAGCAAAAAAAAATAAATCTTTTTATTGTTAGGAAAATTTCAATCTATAATATTGTAAAAAACATAGCAGATGAATTCAATAATTTAACTGTATGATGATTTCCAGCTGCAATCTAATTCAGTGTACTGCTCCTTCTGATGTGCCCGTTTTGGCCACCAGGAGGCAGTACTGTAAAATACAGTCACACTGAAACAAAAGAAGAAGAAAAGACTTTGATGACTACTTAGTAAGGTGCCGTAATTAAACTTTACACAGATCTGATTAGCTGTCCCGGCACATATTTTGCATTGTTTGCAAAAATTGGTGATTGGTTTCATGTTAGAATTTGCTGATCGTCATTGATCCGATCCGCAAACTAAGACATTTATTCAAAAGCAATTTTGTTCACTTCACAGACGTTCTGTGCTGCCTTCGTGACGTAGTTTTTTCTTAATAATTTTGGATTTTTTTTTGCCCACATTTTTTTTTTTTCTAACGCATTAATCAGTGATCGGCTCCAAAATCCGGATCGTCTAAAGCCTAGCTGTAACACAAGTCATTTTGTGTAGAGGATAAAGAATATATGCCCGTGAGTGTTGTTTGACTATTTGTCTTCAAACCGCATTTGCTTAAAAGAGTGCAAAACTGCAACTAGCGATGCTAACTGTTAGCATGTCAAAGGCCTTTTCCATTTATGTTGACATCGCTTATATCATACACAGCCTTAATCCTTTCAAAATCAATTTTCCCCGCACGGCCCTCAGAGCTTGTGTGTCTCGCCGAGATTGAATCGGTAAAAAAAAAGAGTTATTGCTTATTGTTTTGGAAGCGGTGCGCTGGCATAGAAGACGCGCGGGATTAAATAAAAAAATGGATGCTGCAATGCGGCTCATACAATCTCCCAATAGCACCTTCTTCCTCTGGGCCTTTTCTTCATATCTACGTCCACATTGATGTTTTGCGTCCAGCGTCTTTGTACTTTGGAGCATCTTTCGTGTCAATCGGCTCAAAACGATGTTGTGTATTTCACCACCACAGCACGACGGGCGAACTCAATTCTTCGACGTGGACATTTGCGACGTGAGAGTCACGCCGTTGCGAGAGTCAGCCTGGTTTTAACGCGAGCGCGCGCGCTTGGCCACGTTTCAACGGCACCTCTGTGTGACGGCGCCAAGCCTCCACTCATGTTTTGCTTATGTAATGAGCTCCCGTGCGATCATCATCGGGCCTGACACTCAAATGCATTTTCTCGCCTTTGGCCACGTAGGATGCTGGTTAAAAATCGGGTAAGGGGGCGGGGGGAGGGGGACCGTTTGGAAAAAGGAGAAAAAATAATAAAAGCTTGATTTTTCTCTCACTATCTGCTGTTGTCCTACTTTTTGGGCGGGTGAGCCGGAAAGGCACCGAGGAGGAAGAGCTCGACAGAGATGGCGGATGGAGGAAAGAGAGAGAGAGAAAAAAAAGAAGAGTGTCTGCGAGGATGCGATAATGAAGACAGTTAATTCGGAGGGAGGCAGCGATTACGCCGCGAGCGACGAGATGCAGTCGGCAGATTTTCTGCTCTGCATGGCTGTCACCCGGGCTGAGGAGTTTGGGACCCGAGCAGGACAGGAGCGACACTTTTAATTAAGGAGGGAGAATACGCTCACTCTCGCTTGCTCTCTCTCTCTTTTTTTTTCAGGTCAACTTGTACTGCGTGGGAGATGCACAAGAGCAGCCTTGGTGGAGCTCAAAATTCATTTTACACAAGTGCGACTTTTCATTCGGCTGCATTTTGTCGTCGGGTTTGTGGATTTTTCACCGATATTAACTCATTCACGACCAGCTGAGAAGAAAAAAAAAAAAAAAAGTTGGCGCTTTGACGTCTTTAGCCGTCAATGGCACTTAATGTGTTTCTAAAGCTTCAGACCTCACATTCATTTTCTCTCGGCACTGCCCCGCGAAACTCGCATGCTGCTGCCTTTTGTTTCGGCACTTTGCCTAAACACAGCACTTTCATCTCCGTTTTTTTTTTTTTTATCCGTCAAATCAGCGAGGCACGAGTTGCACTCCTCAAGCTGAAAAAAAAAAAAAAAGTTAGAAAGTCTCTCGAATCGGGCCAGATCAATGGATAAGGCTTGGCAGGCAGAGTTAATGGAATGCAGCTCGTGGCCTAGATTAGGATGTTTTCTTTTTCGCTCGGCTGTCCTCACCCAGTCTGTAGAACAAAAAATAATCAAATCTGCTTACTTGCCGAGAATCTCAAACGAGCGGGGGACAGGTGAGACTCTTTTTTTTTAAAATTTGATTTCATTTTTTGTATTTGTGCTTTTCAAGTGTACAGTATTGGCGCTTCTCTCCAGAATAACGAAGAAACGCTCAACAAAGTTAGGACAAAAATCTCAAAATGTGTCTGCGCGAACAGCAGAGTTGTGTCCGCTTCCGCTCGGCAGTCCGTCGCAGCCCGAACCTGCCGCGCAGGGCTCGTCGCAATCGAAGCAATTAAAAGGACATCATGCAAATGTCAACGTGCTCTCATTTATCATCTTGATGGAAGTCGCATTTCGGGCTCAGTGATGGAGGCCATCAAAGCAGCATCTGAAGCCCACGGTCATTCATTTAATAGTCCCGTGGGCTCGTCTTGTTGGCATATTAAGCAAAACATCGTAAAAAAAAAATAAATAAATAATCGACAGTTTGGCTCAGGTTAATGACCGAAATTCGGGATAGCCACCCGTAACGTCCTCTCAAATTGGCCTGCGGGAGCACACCGTGAATCCCAGATTAGATTGGGAGGCACGTTTGCAGAAAGTATTCGGGGTCTCCGACAGGAAAGGATGCAAGGTGGGGAGGGTGGAGGGAAAAAAAAGTGAGGAGGCGGGGTCAAGAGCATTAAACGTAAAGGAGCACTTCAAGAGATGAGCTGCTCTGATCCCGAAAAACAATTTTAGGATGGTGCCAATCAAACAATTAATTGTGACCATTAATCACCGTTAATCAGTGGTGGGCGGTCAAGGCCTTCTCTGCTGGCCTAACATCATCAAGAAAAAAATTAGAACCTAGTGTTGTATTTTTTGGTCAGAGTTTTTGTCCAATCAGAATTCAGCTAGCTCATGTTGCTAGGCAGATTTCAGAATACAAGTAGCACCTCCAGTTGAGTTCTTCCAGGCTCTATACGTGCGCATGCGGTTATCACAAGACACATGGCCCTCAGGATACGCTCAGACATCCACACTTGCGAAATCCATTGAGTGAATGTTTGGGAAACTCAATGAGCGCTCCATCGCCGGCACTTCCAGGCAGGATGTGCACCGTAAGCGTTCTTGGAAACAATAACGGCTTATCCATCATCCAAAACTCACTTTGGGCCCAAAGCGGCTTCCTCTTCACTCCTTTAGCGAGCCGCACCTGCGGACTCGCGTGCGCCGGTGTCGCATTCAAGAGCGTGCGACATCTCAGGTGGCATCAATTCGTCGGATGCCGCTTGTGTTTACTTTGTCGCGAGGAAAACCGGAATTTGGCGCCACTCGCGCACACACGCGCACGCAAACAGCAAAAGCAATTTGTGCCACCACTGAAAGTGGGGATTAACTGCAGCACAATTAAAAAAAAAAAGTCAAGCCCATTTAACGGGAACAAATAATTGGACTTTAATCGAGCCTGTTTGAGGCTCGCTGACTTGCGATGGTGCGGAGGACGAGCTTTGGCGTGAGCCAACGTGGCGACCTCGACGGAAATGGAAGCTTTTGGAGCCGCTAAGGCGAAAATTGAAGAAATTCACTCTTGTCCTAAATCTTGTTGCGATGTTTGACCGAAGAACATGAAGAAGAGAGAAGTTCTGGACAAAAAGAGAACCATGACATGGCACCACAAAAAACGACGATGATCTCAACGTGGAAATTATTCGGTGAGGATGCGAGATCAGCAAATCCCCAAAATGCGGAGAGGGAGCAAATTGAAGTCATGACACGATTCCCGTCGGAGTCAAAGTGCACTCTTGACATTTTTCTCTCGCTCTCGCGTTGCAGTCGGCAGAATGGCAGCTATGAGGGCCAGCTCGCCCATTAGGCCGTATAGGCGGATGGGGTGTGTGTGTGTGTGTGTGTGTTTCTATTTGGGGGAATTAAAACAAAAAAAAAAAATCACGATGCCGATGGCTAATCAAAATTCAAGCAACATTTTTATTTGCAGGTCGCTGGGCCGCAAAGGTCGTTTGAAAATCTTTTGCAGAGATTAACAGGACCCAAAATGGTGTCCACGTTAGATTGGCGGAATGTACACTTTTATTATTTATTGATAGCATTCTCATCCAACAGGCTAACTTTTTTTTTCTCCTGCTCTTAATAATCGAATGCTATTTTCCCAGAACTGGGCACTTGACCCTTTTTAGAGGGTCAGTCCCCCGCCCTCCGGCCGCCATCTCGGTGCGGTTCCGGCATCAACCCCCCCCCCCCCAAATTGTCGGCCCCCAACCTCGCCAAAAAAAAAAAACCATCCGCGCATTTCCCATTTCACTTTCCGTCAGTTTTTTTAATCCGAGTTGGATGTTGTGTGAGTTAAAATCGTCCAATCAAATGCATTTTTTTTTTTTATTGCTTTAAACTTCTCTCCAAAATGTGAGGAGAGAGTTTCCTGCGGGATTTAAATACAGATCAGTTTGGAAGTTTTCAAACTTTGGCCAAATGCCACACTTGAGAAAATTTCGTCGGGTTGCCGAGAACACGATCGAAAGTACAGCCGTGTTTGTAATTCAAATTCAAGGGAAAAAATAAATAAAAATATTCCAAGACGGTCCAAATTTGCACATTAAACACTGGCACGGACAGAATGTCTGGCCGAGTCGCTCCATCGTGGGGCCAGATGCGCGGCTAATTGTCCAATTTGCCAAGCAGAAAAATGTGCAAATGTCATCAACGGCGAATTTTTTTTTTACATGTCAAGCATCCTCGGGGTCACACAGCACACATGAACACATTACAGCTTACAACATTTTGACGAGATGCACACACTTTGCTTTCGCCAGTCCTGTTCTGTGTTGATGTTGCCTCGGCAATCATAAAAGCTTATGAGGGTCTTTTGAACGCTTTCGCCGCACCAACCTTTTACGCTGCCGGGCGCGCCCACACAAACATACTAAAATAAGATAAATACATAAAAAAAAAAAAAAGTCGCTTAGCTGAAGATTTATGGGAGCAATACAAGCGATGATGCAAGTCAACATTATTTGCACCTTAACGGCCGGGTGAACGGTTTAACGTGGACAGGATCGTGCGGCGCAACTGCTCAGAGTAAACGCAGCTCACGTCCGCGCATGAGGAGGACGACTTTGCTTCCAAAAAAAAATAAAAAAGCTGTGAAATACGTTACAAAAGAGTATTTCTGAAAACGTGTGCAGAGACTGATAAGTATGTCGTGGAGATTTTGTGTTTTTCACCGTTTCAGTTTTCAGGATTTTTCAGTGGGTGTGGCTAAAACCTTGAGCGCCTTTGCTGACGTCAGCGGTTATCTGGCGTTATCGCGACATGCGCCGTTAGCTACCTATCGGTGCCGACACCTCGAAAAAACATTTCCCCTTTGGACGGTCTGCTGCGCCTCGTTGTTGGCCTCAAGTGTGGGCACGGCACCGAGAGAAGACGGAAGAGTGAGAGAGGGAAAAAAAAAATTGTCAGACTTGACAGCCGGTGTATGGACGACGGCTTCGGGCTGTCGTCACCGCATTAGAGTGCCTCGTTATTGCGGCATGGGAAAAAAATGGTAGGATTATATTCCAGGCACATAAAATATAATAATCATAATTAGCGGCGCAAGCATCTCGTTATGTAAGAAGTAGCATCCATTTTTTTTCCAGATCTAAGAAGGACAGTTGACAGCTGAGACGACGGACGGAGACGGTGTGATCTTTCGCCATTTTGACGCCTCATTTGACATAGTTTGTGATTTTCTTCATGATTCAAATTTGGGAACAACACTTTTCTGTGATGTGACAAATTCAGAAGACACATTTTCCCTTCACGTCACATCAGTAAACATTTTGCAAACATGAAATCAGTGTGGCACAACACAATGCTGAGAACAAGAGATCACCAAAGTGCTCGCTTGGGGGTCAAAAAAGAGCAATGAAGAAAAAAAAAACCGGTTTGATTTGCCTTTCACGGGTGATTATTTCGAGGCATGTTTGGATCCATGCAGTGTTCGTCTCTGACCTTAATAGCTTATTGATCCGGAGCTACTTTGCTTGGCCAGGATATAGCGAAAGTTTGAGAAAGGAGAACAGTGACCTCCAAGCAATCGTGACAACTCAACTTTGGTTTTGGATTTAGCAGCTATTTTTGGGATCCTTTCACTTTCTTGTGGTGGATTGCTCCGCTCTGCATGAACGGAAACTTTTGATCATGACGCACACAACGTCGTAGCGTCGACGTGAGGTACGAAAGTGGAAGTGGAGATATGCCAGTGCATCTCAAATAGAGGGGCACATTTTTTCTGCCGTACTACAATAAAGTGTAATTGCACATCCCCTCCACTAGTTGGCAGTGGCGCTCTCCTTGCCCATTTTGCGAGTATTAACTTTGTTTTGCAACAAAAATGATATTATTTAAAGTTAGAGTGAGTGGTGGGGCAGGGGGGGGGGTTGCACAAATTGTTTTCTTCTTGTTAGGGGGGGGGCGTAACAGAAAATAATTGAGACCGTCTCATTGCAGATGGTGGCCCACTCGTTCGTTCACAGAATGCGACTGGAAAATTGGAACTATTTGGCGATTCCGATATTGGGATCTGTTATCGGGAAAAGAATAAAAACAATATTTTTTTCTGCTTTGTTAAGGATACAGAAAACAAAACAAATATAACGTGTTACTCTCATGTCCAGCATGACCAATTTTTGCAGCGGTTGGCTCGACTTCTTCCTGACACGCGAGGCAGAAGAAATGCTCGGTGCACTTTTTTTAACCGAGCTACTCATTTCTGTCCTACTCGAAAACACCAAACAGAGACGCGGAGCTTCCGAAACAATCCCGTTCGCAAATGAATTCCATTTTCCTAATAAACGCGGCTTGGGTTCACGACGTACGCTTCTCGCTATCCAATCGTCCTTTCTCTCATACAGCATAAATGTCATTGGCAGGTACTTGGCTTTTTGCTGAAAACGAGCGCTCGCGATGACTCCAAAGTGAATAGCGATGTTAGGAAATTGTATTACAGTTTGAAAAAAAAAGAAAATAATCGCTACATTAAACATGACCCGGCCTGTGACGCACTTCGGATTTTTCCGGCTCATCAAATTATCCCCGTGATGGACAAGCCCTTATCTCATCTTCAGAGCAGAAAGTGGACAGGAAGTGATGCCGTCACTCTCGTGCGCTGGCCCGTAACGGCAGATGAGACACTTCCCGGTCCCGGTCGGAGGGCGTTTAATGCAACACCTTGCCTCGCTATAAACAAAATGACTGGCAAGTGCGAGCGCCTCCGTCTTCATTAGCAACGAGACGACGCGTTCCAAAACATAAAGAACTTGCAGAACACGGCGCTCGTTTGCAAAGCGTGCGCCCAAGCTAGCGCAAGTGCCCCAACTTTATTCAGCTCGTCTATCAAGGCCTTTACGAGGTCTTCATAAAGTGAATGACTCTGATATTTGCTTCTTTCATCGATGACTCATCTCTTTCTGCATAACAAATAAGCCACATTGGCCGCCCGATTACTTGGAGTCGGAGTGAAAACAAGTAAATAAAACACTCCGTGTCAACAGTTCCCCCGGCAAGTAGGAGTCCGCCCGCTCATATTAAAAAAGCCAGCATGGCCTATTTATTGCTTATAAGCCACGAAACCGCAAATAGGCCCCGCAAGTAAGCTATCGCGCGTATTGGAATCGAGCAGAGTTGTTTCGACGCAGTGAGAGAGCTTCTAGTAACTTCCCGAGTGGCTCGACTTCAAGCGAAAAGCCATAAAAAGTTTTTTTTTTTTTGGGGGGGGGTTTCTTCAGGTTTTGCTCCAGGGCTCCCCCTACAGTTATAAAGTGTAACTTACGGTGGTTGAGAAACGTCACTGCAAACTACACCATACAACAACATTGAATTACAACGCGATTGCAAAAACCGCAACAGAAGAGACCGAAAGTCCCGCGAGGCGGGAAAAGAAGCAAAGGAGGAAAAGTAAGAAAAATGAAGTTGTTGTTTTATTGTTGCATGAGCCTGTCGCAATGTCACAAATTATTTATGCGGCGTATTTTAAATTATTGATTTGTGATGTTCCCGTGGTTTGTCCTTGTGTACGACGGGTTCAACGCGTACGAGAGGACAGCTGTCACTTGTCAGACACGTATTAGACGTCGCGGGGCGGGAAATTGGGGGGCGGGGGGCGATACTGAGGGGGGCACGTGTGACGCTGGGAAACATGCTTTCTTTCCCGCCTTACTACAATAAAGTGTAATTGCACATCCACACCAGTAGTTGGCAGTGGCGCTCTCATTGCCCATTTTAACTCTACGGTGTCGGTTTGTTTTGCCGAGAAAATGCTATTATTTAAAGTTGCGGCAGCGAGTGGGTGGCGGCTTGCGAATTGCTTTCTTCTTGCTAAGTGGGGTGTAACATAAAATAATTGAGAAGGAGTAAAATGGCGCTTAAATGCGGTTTTGATAAGCCAAGTTGGAAAAATAACATTTAGTAAAACTTATTATTTCTTTTTTTTTTTTTACATCGTGCTTTTGGAAGTATTTTAGCGTCTTCAAAAGACGACGTCAGACGTACTTTTAGTTTTTAACGTTGTAATTGTTGAGGTTTAATATCGCTATCCCAGCTTTGCGTCTTCTCCCATCCCGCGGGAGTTTCGCAATCAACTGCAGCTCAACGTTGTGTGGCGGCGTTTTGCAATCGTCGTGACCTTTCTCAGCCACCGTAGTAACTGCCGTTTGAAAGGAACTGAATCACCAAATATGCCAACACAAGAACACAACCATCCCAAGTTTTATGGCCGACGCATAATAAATATGAGAGACAGTGGAGCAGGGTCGCTATGGTAACAATAAGCAGTAAAAATACACAAGAGGTTGCCGTGGCAACATTTACGCAACCTTTGCGATGGCTTCAATGCCTTCTCCACTTATTGCTGTCATCCATGTCATAAGTTCTTGATCAAAAGGACGGCGTTCCCAAGCTTTTCAAAACCCATCTAACATTTGCTGAAATATCCCGAATCCCGCCGGCGTTAATGTCCGCAGCGATTTGCATTCGTAGCTTCTCACCCCGCAGCCCCGAAAATGAAAACGTCAAGCAGATTGAAATCAACAATCACATAAGTGATGTGCTGCTTGGCCCAGAGGTGTGCGTACAACGTGTGAAGAATATGGTGAGGGGCTTGGGGGCGGGGCTCACATGACTCATCGGATCAAAATGAAAAAATGAACAAGAGGGCCATCACGTGTCACTTCCTGTTTGCCTGACAATGTGGAATTTCACGGACTGATGTCATGCGATGCGCGACGCTCAATCGACAAGCAACGACGAAGCCTCTCTGTTGGATTACTTCACACTTGTTATTGCGGCGCTATGGCTTGCTCGTCAGGGGGGCGGTGCTTCAGAATTCATTCCTGATGACCTTTTCGGGCAACGATTTAAAAAGAAAAAGGCCAGACAGCGTCTGAAACTTTGCTGCACTTCTAGACGCAGCCATGAAAAAAACAAAAAAATCTTTCCACGGAGATTGTTATGCTGATTAACTATAAAATTAACATGCTGATTCCCAAATTGTTTCTTCTAGCACGTCAAATTTTTTTCTCCATATGAGCACAATTCCACCGGTTAGAAGTCGTAAGACTGTAGCAAGAGGAGCGGATTACGACCGGACTCATCCACAGCGTGTGTGGCCACTTGTTTGTGCCGTCCCGGTTGAGGCAGTGCGGTGAGAGGTGTGTGCGGCTCAAATGGACTTTTCCGAAGACGGCTTCATTTCAAATTTGCATTCCAATCAACCGCACGAAAAAAACTGCCAACATAAGCAAAATGAATGCACTTTTTGGCTTCTCTACCCGTCAATGGCAGTGAACGAGTGAATCTAAATAAACGGTGGCAGAATATGAAGGCGTCGACGGATACTGCATGCACGCGACGCAATCGCGGCCCCCCCTGGGGGCCAGCCCAGTGGGAATTTCCCCGGTGCTCCAGATGAGCCACTCCCGGCTTGACACGAGCATTACGAGTGTCCCGGCGTCATGTAAATGGACGGCAATGTATCAGGAAGGAGGACAAAGATAAAGGAAGAAGGGCACATAATAGGAAGGAGATAAGAGAAATTCTATCGCTGTGGCGTGCTGCTATCAGCTGCGCACACCCTCGCTCACATTTCTAACGCGACGGGCGCGGGATCCATCTTCGAAGGAACGCCAGACAAGAAGTGGATCGCAGGCTATTGGCATCACCGACAGTCCAGAAGCACTTATGTGACTTGTCATTGGACCTCGACGAGCACACTAATAATACGTTGACACTATGTCACCGGCAGCCACGGCAACATTGTTCGCGGAGTCCCGGAAGCTAAAAGGCGCGGCGTGTTTCGGTTCAGGGTTTATCGCAGATGCCGGGACGTTCCTTCTGATTACATCCTGTCAAGGGTTTTGACAGAGGATTCAAGGACACTGCGCAGCTTCGGAGCATGTTTGTTGCCCAAGCAGAAAGAATGAAGCTCGTCTGCCTCACGCAGACCGGGAACTTGCGTACTCAGACATATTCACCACCATATATAAACAAGTACGACGTGGTGAGCAAATTAAATTCAACTCATGGCTTAGCTAAAGAAGAGTTGTAGGTGGCGAGTGTGATTTTGGCCGGGCATCCACGGCACTCACGGACTCTCATGTTTTCCCATTCCGACACCTGAGCGTTCACTCAACTGCATCCTGTTTTTCATGTGAACATAACCCAACGGGTGGCGGCGTACCGGCTTGACAGCACCTTGACCTTCTTCTATGCACGCGTGCACCTTCAAAGACGGGTTGCGAGAAAGCTTACGGCCATACTACCCTGAGCAAGCACGATCTCGTCCGATTTCGGCAGCTGAGCAGGGTCGGGCCAGGTTAGTACTTGGATGGGAGACCGCCTGGGAATGTCAGGTGGAAGACTGGTTAGCACGATGGCCTCACAATACGGAGGTTGTGCGTTCGTGCCGAGATCGTGGGTTCGATTCCGGCTCCAGACTTCCTGTGTGGAGTTTGCATGTTCTCCCTGTGCCTGCGTGGTTTTTCTCCGGGTACTCCGGTTTCCTCCCACATCCCAAAAACATGCAGGGCAGGTCGATTGAACACTCTCAATTGCCCCTAGCTGTGAGAGCGGATGGTTGTTCGTCTCTGTGTGCCCTGCGATTGGCTGGCAACCTGTTCAGGAGGTACCCCGCCGACTGCACAAAGACGACCGGAATAGGCCTCAGCACCCCCCACGCCCTTGTGAGGAGAAGCACTTCAGATAATGGATGTTTTTGGAATGTGGGAAGAAACTGGCGTACCCGGAGAAAAGCCACATAGACACGGGGAGAACATGCAAACTCCACAAGGAAGGCCAGAGCCGGAATCAAACCCTGCAATCCTGAACGGTGATGCCATCGTGCTCACCAGTCGTCCATCGTGCCGCCGATGATCAGACACACTGGAGCTAATTTATTATTGGTGTAAAAATGCCCGCAAGAATTTGACGCCATGCCCAACTAATGGCTACTTTTCACTCCAGGTGGAAGCCTCTCGAGGTTGGGGTGCTCTCGCTGCAAGTCACTGGTGCTTTTAAAAGAGAAGCGCAGCATAATTAAGAGGACCTAAAGACCCGGCGCGGGCTGAAAGGAGTCATTTAGGGAATGGCTCAGGAGGAACGCCGGCAAATGAAACGTAATTGCGGTGGGAGCAGAGGAGGCGGGTTCGTCGCATCCGAGGCACTCGAGCGTGGAAGACGGAGCGGCAGGAGGGAACAAGGAATGAATGAATGAGCCACTGACGTTTGACAGAGGACGCACCCCTGTAAAACGGGGAGAGAGGCGAATGAATGCCTAACGAGGGACGATAAAAACGGCAGCTCACCTTTACTTACAGACGATTTTTTTTTTTCTTTTTCCCAATACCAATCAGATGACAAAGTTATCTTCCAAACACAAGCGATAACTCACTTGAGCAACGCTTGCAACGTCTCTAGTTGACTTTCCCCCATTACAGTTTGTAAGTATAATTTATTAGCCAGCATAAAAATCGGCCTTGATGCTCCATCAGGGGTCAAAGCGACAATCAGAGCCGGTGACGGTGCAGGTAATGTGACTGCCGTCGCTCCTTTTAATTGTCATTTAAAGTTGTCATTAGCGTTGCTTTTTCAATGACCTTTAAGCGGAACATATGAAAGCAATAAAGGCAGATGAACGAGACTAATTGCCAGGCATGGAACGAGGTGTTAATAAGCTTGGACCCCTGCCAGTCTTGCACATCAGGAAAATATAAAATGCCGCTAATGGTACCTTTCCCCAAGAGCAATTTCGAAATGCTCAATCTATCTGCAATGTAACAATTTGGTACATCTAAAAAAAAAAAAATGTCAAATTGCCAGCTTGCCGCAGATTGTCAACAATTGCACATAAAATATGAAAAACCTTTTCACCTTTTGGAATGATTTAAGCGGACCCAAACGGCCCGCCAGGACTCCCGCCGGCGCAGGTGTTCATAAAACCAACCACAGATCAACAACATGGAAGCTTGTACTTACGACGTGCAGCTCCAGGTAGTCGCCCAGTCCCTTGGCGCTTTCCACCCTGACCAAGATGGCCTCCTTCAGCTGCGTGCTGAAGCCCACCGCCAGCCGGTCTGCCCGTGTGCTCGGCCGGTCATTGGGCGGCCACGTGTATGTGATGAGGGCTCCACCTCGGCCAAAGATGTATGTCGTCCCAGCTGGAACACACGAAGCACAAACAGGAACGTTAACGGCAATGCAGCAAATCCTCCTGAAAAAAAATCTGTGCAGTGTAATTAAATTCAGTGTGTCCTCGGACGTTCAATAGTGAATCATAACACTCAATTATACTAAATCAGATGGAAGGAAAAATCTAAATCTAAAAAGCCTTTGACATCTTAGATAAGGAAGCTCTTCAGAAAGTCAGAGGTCACATTGGCCGAACAGCTAAGATTGTCCACGTCAATCCATGGCCATTGAATGGATCCTGAGAGGAACAATTGAAAGTCAAAAGATCAGTGGACTTCATTTCCTCAGCAGGATTTGGATTTTGCAGACGACCTCGCACTGGCCTACAAAAACCACATACCCATACCCACACAGATTAAGAGTTACGAGCTAGGACGCAAGATCAACTTTAGAAAAACCAAGGCAGTGAGGGTAAATCGAAAAACACATGATCCAATCACACTCAGACCACTGAAGATGCGAGCATTTGAACTACCTGGTGAACAAACTTGAGGAGGGACACGGGCACGCATCAGCAAAGCATGGGTAGCGTTCAACATTCTCAAGCCAGACTGATTGTCGGAGGACCACCCCAACAAGACCAATACCCCGGATCTTCAACACCAATGTTAAGACTGTCCTTCTCTACGGCTCTGAAATTTCAAAGACTGCCGAGGGTCTTTCAATCAAGATCCACACTCAAGAACAGGCTCTAAAACGTCAAAAACTATCGGGGGTCTCTCAATCAAGATCCAGATCCAAGAACTGGCTCTAAAATTTCAATGACTACCGAGGGTCTTTTAATCAAGATCCACGTTCAAGAACTGGCTCTGAAATTTCAAAGACGACCAAGAGTCTCTAAATCAAGATTCACATTCAAGAACAGGCTCTAAAACGTCAAAAACTATCGGGGGTCTCTCAATCAAGCTCCAGATCCAAAAACTGGGTAGGGCACAACTTTGAGGAAGACTCAAACATCACCGGACACGTCTTGAACTTGAACCCGCAGAGGAAGAGTAAAGCCGGTAGGCCGAGTAACACCTGGAGACACTGCACACTAAAAGAACTGAAGAATATCGGCGTGAGCGAGCAAGAAGCAAAGGCCCCATCCCAGGGGAGTGACATCTTTGCCCTATGCTCCGCCAGTTTCCAGAATGTCTCACTAGAACAGCAACGGGAATGCTATGAAAAGTGTAAATGCATTTCCAACGAGGAAGGGAAGCCCTACCGTACATTACCTTTTAAAATAAACGGCTGACAGATGATTTGGTTTTTGGAAAAATGCTCTGGGAGTGAGATTGTACATCGAGTATACATTTAGCAAAGACTTTCTGTGACTTCAACTAAGAACCTGCGCTAAATTTAGCAGCTTCCCGACATCTCTCAGGCAAGATGTATCACTTCGACGTACTACCTCGACACTATTTAGACAGAGTTTTAAAGGCATCTTTTGCGACTTCAGAAAGAGCACAAAAAAGAAAACATGAATAAGTGACAATGTGAATAGTGAGCTGCGAATATGCCGGGGATTGTGGTACAATTTCCTATCTGCCCCCCCCCCCAAATAAAATTCTACGGCAAATTGCTCTTTGAATTGTTAATCTGGCCATCCGGCCGCTGCGAGGCTCCCGTTGCTGTCGAGCTGCGTTCAAGCAGGGGTGAGCAGACACACTTTGTGCTGTTGACGACGCTGTCGGTGAAACGGGCGGGTCTTAACGTCAACCGCACACGTTTTCTTAGATCTCGCCGTGAAAGGAACTCCGCCTCAGCAATCCCAATCCTGAGATTTACAGAGCTCGGCACACAGATTGCACACAGCCTCGGCAGCGCCATTGCGGCAATGTTGCAATTTTTTTTTGTATTTTTCTGTAATGATTGCCGAATTCATGACACAACGACGAAGACTTGACATAAAACCGACCTTACAAATCCACAAATTTGCTTCCAAAAGAGAAAGCTGAAAGATCGTTCCGCTTCGGTGGAGCTGTGTGCTCTCACGAATGCCAGTTGTTAGCGAGGTTCGGAAAATAAGCTCCTAAACTAAACCACATAAAGGTCACAAGGCATCCTCGTTATCTCCGAGGTGGGCTGCAATCAGAGCGAAAAAAGGAGCCGGCTGAGATCGCCGCAGGGCCCGTAGACCAGCAAACAACGGACGCACCAACACAGAAAGCCACCTGACACTTTCACCATGCAACATTCGTCTGATAAGAATTGGAAACACGCTGACACATCCCGCCCTCCCTTTCCGGAACGCTCCTCTTCTTGTTCTTCTTCCTCGCCGTCCTCGTTCATCCCGGTGCGCTTCGGCGCTTGTAATTCTCTGGCGGCTGTATTATTTCAGTGCTGACTAATTATCGCAGCATGACAACGGGGGCTTCCAAGGAGGGAGAGGGGGGGGGTGGGGGTGCCAGATGAGGGCAGTCATGCGGGAGAGGATGATGAAAGGCAACAAGGTGCAAAAACAGCCAGCGAGTGGAGACGCGACGGCGCGGGAGCAAACAGCAGGTGGACCAGCGGAGGAAAAAAAAAGAACAGACAAACCCGGCACACGAAAAAGGAAGAAAATACCAAAAGGTCCAAAATGGACGGATAAACAAAAGTGACATTTTGGCGCAGAAATGCGGAAGAGCACACTGTGTACTGTCTGCACCAACATCCTTTACTATACTTCCTCGCCCACTTTTTTTTCTCAACTCATTCAAATTCTTTTGTGCGTCATGATTTCATGCTTCAATTGAATTCCTTGTGCTGCTCCTTCTGTTGCGCCCGCCTTGGCCACAGTAGCGGTGGGGGAAGTTATTTATACAGGGTACATTTATATCTTTTTTTTCCCGCAGTGGATAAAGAATCTATGCGAAGCTAATAGTTAGCATGTTAGCATTAAGCGTCAGGCTGCGGCCAGCGAATATTTTGGTATTCGGAGACTGAAATTTTGAATAGAATAATCGGGTGTTTGGATGAAAATAAAAAAATATTTTTTTTCGCTAGATTGAACATATATTAGACAGAAAAAACAACACAATTGCACTTAGTAATAAACGGCCAACTGTTTTTACGTTTTGGATCTTCAACATTTTACATGTAAATAGAAACTGTGCTTAACAAGACACCAATTTCTTCTCTAAAAATATCAGCAAGAGTTTCGATAAATCTCCCCCTATAAATTTTGGTCGGTCAAATGAAGTGATGTCAGAACCAGAGTTGCGATTTTGCATCAAAGTGTGAAGTCATTTACGTCAACTGCCTTTGAAAAGTAATCAGCTGGCTCTCGTCAGCCAGTATGGAGCGCATGAGTGCTACCTAGCACTTGCTAGCGCTGGAGCCGTCACAAAACACTGGTGACGGGCACCATACAAGGACATTGTCAGCATGATTTAAGCGTCCTTCATTAGCAATTGAACTTTTTTTCAGGACTTTGCAGTGCCGTTGAAGATGTTAGCAAGAGTTTGGGACGACAAAATGGCTTAAAAATGAAGAAAAGTCAAGTCAGCCGTGACGCCGCGAAACGCTGCCAGGATCGACTTCAAAATAGAAACGTTCTTAGGCATTGATGTCTAGATATAGTTTGGTAAAGTCATCTTTATTTTAGTCTTCCTTCTTACTTCTCTATCTGTCATACGTACCATAAACAATTGCTGTTGTGGTTAGCGCGACTTCTTGGCAGCGTATACGTAAATAAGCGGTTACTCAATGCAGAAAAAAAATGCCTATTTTTAAACATGGTATCCGAAACACTAAGATAGGTTTCAACCCAAACTAACACATTCACGACCAGCCAAGTAAAAAAAAATTTAAAAAATGGATCGTTGACTTCTTTAGCCGTCAATGACTGTAAATGAGTTAAGCTAGCAGCGGCAATGTTAAGTTATTTAGTTGTTTTAAATTCACGTCATTATTTTCATTTATGTGTCGGGCAAACTGCTATATTTTGTCCACTTTCTAGCAAATATCCACACAAATGTGTTATTAGGGTAAAAGTAGGTCTTGTGCACGTCACTGTCACTTGCCGAGCGCTAACAGGGGAGTCAATTTCGTCAATTAACACCCCGCATGTGTGACATCTGCCGTACGACCCGTCACAGTCACTGTTTCTTGCGTGTGCGCGTGTGTGTCTTCCACTTCGGCAACATCGCTTTTGCTACGAGGGAAACTTGAATTGGAATCCCATCGCCTCCCAGCGTCCTACCACCTGCTTTGTTCAGATGATTTCTGCCCCCCCCGCTACGTTCCGATCATATGTGTGCGAGTCGGCTCCTTAATGAAGCATGGCGTCCCCGATGAGTAGCGTCTGACGGGGGCAACCATGTGTCACTGTTCTCTCCCAGCAAAACACCTGCCGCTCGGCTTCTGACAACGCCCACCTTACGCTTGGAGGAGGGGGCGGAGACAAAGGAGACGCGATAAAGATCTTCATTTCAGCAAAGAAATTCCCCTGCGGTGCTTTATGCTAGATGACTTCATAACACAATATCTGTGCACTCTGGCTGCTTGTCAAACAAAGCAAGTCAAGAATTTGCGACTCCACCATGCGATAAGAGTAAAAATTGTAGACTGAAAATGGAGGTCGGTTTACAATCGGATAGGGCTGTCGTTTTGTGGCAAGAAGGCCACGCGTGCAGGTAAACAAGATGCCAACGCTCGTAGCTCAAACAACCACAAAGTTTGGCTTTTAGTATGGTAGCTTAATGCTAATGCTAACACATGATGAGAACGACACATATAACCATTTGAGCAGTGGCGGACGGTCAAGGCCTAACATCATCAAGAAATCACGATCGTATTCGTGTTCAAGTTTTAGGTTAGAGTTTTTATCCAATCAGAATTCAGCGAGCTCGTGTTGCTAGGCAGATTTCATGATACCAGTAGCCTGCACTATTCGTCCGAGGCCTTCGGATACAATCGTGTGAGCGCATGTTTTGTGTGAGCAAGGGAGCTTTTAGAGTTGATAGACAGCTGCGATAGCCAATCAGATCACAACTTGGTGACAGTGAGGCATTCTCGCTGGCCTTACGTTCAAGATGATGAACGCGTCTTATGATTGGATACTCACTCGTGAGGGGGCAGCGCTATGCGGAATAACCACACCGGGAAGTCGTAACTGGCGACCGTTGGAAAATCTAAAATACATTCTTGCTTTTTTAAACCACAATGGCCGAAGGAGGTAAAAGAGTGGATTTAATTGCAGATACGCTTGCGAGGGCATTTTCAAGTCTGACTTTTCAAGAGAAGCTCGGTCATCCGACACGCTCTCACTAGTGCGTAAGTGTCTTTCTGTTCAGCCGTTATGCCATAAATGATGGTATTATGTTTATTCAAGTCGGACTGCGTGTGAAAGGCACAGCCCGCCACTGCCTTTGAGCAACTCATTTGTGAACATTTGGGCAGTGACATATTTATAAATTCCGTACAACACACTCCACAGTCATACATTCTTTCTCCTCTGCAAGGATCTGAGTCATCTAAACAGTCCAAACGTTTATGGCCCCCTGGTGGCCAAGGTGGGACGATTCTTTTTAATTCTGTCATCATTATTTATTATCTATATTTTTAATTACAATATTACAGTGCTCTATTCTCGTTATAAAAAATGAATTCTTGCTTGAATGAAAAATGGAAAAGCAGAGCATTTTTATATCTAAATAGCGTTGAGGTCAAATCAGGACAGAAATGAGCTTTTCTTCCAAACCGACTTGACTGAAGAGCAACTTCCGAACAAATTTGTGCTGCATGGCCTTGCAAATAAAGCACGTATAGATCTGTCTGACCTTTAGTCTCACCATGCTGACCTTTTGCTAGAATAATGATGGAGATTTCACACCCACCACGACTCCGACGGCCCGCACCTGCTAAAAATGCTCCAGATATTTATTGCTCAACTTCAATTAGCTGCGGCGCCATCGACCGCACCAATCAATGTTACCTGCAGTCCCGGAGGATGCTAGATCAATTTTTTTTCCTTTGATGATTTCCCTTCACACATGTGGGGGGGGAATTCAATAATGCGGACCGCAAATAGCCGCAACAGTGATGAATTCCAGCGCAAAACGCAAAAGACATTTTTCTTGACATGCAAAATATATACAAAAAAAAAATAAAAATCGCACTCGTCTATTTCTGTCCCCCCGCCTACACGGCAAGTAATTGCCTTTCATCCACCCGAGGTTTAGTTTGCGCCGATTTCCACACTGTTGAGGTGTTGAAATTGTTTGACAACTGCATGGCATTCTGCTGAGAGCTCTTTCTAATATTGCGTCCATCATGTGGTGAAATAAGTTGGTCAACATATTAGAAACAGACGCAAGACTGTAAAAGGCAGACAAGCTCTTCAGCTTGCGCTGGATGTCGTAAAAAAAAAAAAAAATAGCAGAGACGACCATACGTGTATAATTTGCGCTCATTTGCATTATCTTTCAACATGCAAGCCAAATGGAGTCGAGGCGTGGGCGTCTTCGAGCTAACATGGTCCTGGTAACGCAAACGTGTTGAAGGGGAAGCTCTGATCCGGCAAGTTGTGCCGTGACAAGCAACACACACACACACACACACACCTTTTCCAATTAACTCTTTTAATAACTTGCCAATCAAACAGATGAGATCGGCAACATTTGCGTGAATATTTCAGCAGTAAGACGTCATGATGTGTTGAGACAAAGTCCTGTTTTTTCAGCTCCATCCTGCAAATGCTGCAAAAAAAACATTTCAAAGTGTAAACTTCCCATCGCTGTCACGGACCTTTTGAATAAAGAGCGCACAAGCCTTGTCCAATTAGTTTGTCCGAGGCGACTCTTTGGCGAGTCAGAAAGGAAGCCCCGGAGAGCGCAGGTTAGAGCGACACAGTTTACTCGAAATCTCTTCTGCTTTGATGAAATGAACAGATTGTGCCTCAGAGCGTTTGGCAGAATACGAGTTTACGGCGCAGATGAGCGGGAGTAGAGAGGGGAAATGGAGAACGGAAAATGCAAACGTGCGGAGGCGGGGGGGGGGGGGCGATCTTTGCAATGCGAAGCCTCAGCCTGAGAGTGAAAACTTGCTTGGCGTTCCCAAGGACGGCCGTCGTGGACTTCCACATCAAAAAGTGGAGGCGGATCAAGAGGGGAGATGAAAGACGGACACGTGCAAAGTGAATACATCGCGGGCCGTACGCGGTTGGCGTGTGCCGCGTCCGATGAGCCGGCTTGGGATTAATGTTGCGCCAGTCGACGGCCAACATAAAGGATCCGTTTCCTCAGGTGCGCCGGACTTGTAGCAGGTCAATTGAAAGAGGACCCGGCAGAAAATCAGCCGGCTTCCTTTCTACTTCATTCTTTGCCTTGCTGGTTATTGTGCAGCCGACTGCTTAAAACTTTCAGCGCATGGGGGGGGGAAATTTTTTTACAGATTTGGCATCAAGAAAACCTCAGCCACGAGAAATTCGATTGCATGAAGAAGGTTATTCTCAGGAAAAGGCGTTATGAGAACAACTTGCAGGGGCGCAACTAACAACTTTCTGGGGGGTTTGCAGACACATAACAGGCGCCCCCTCCCTCCCAAAAAAAAAAAATCTCTTAAGTATTTTTTTTTATATGTAGCCTATTAATACAATTTTTCGGGGGAATCCATCCATCCATTATCTGTACCGCTTTTCCTCACGAGGGTCGTGGGGGGGAGTTGGAGCCTATCCCAGCCGAGGCGGGGGGCACCCTCAACTGGTTGCCAGCCAATCGCAGGGCACACAAACAACCATCCACGCTCACACTCATACCGAGGGGCAATTAAGCGTGTCCAACTTGCGTATGGTAATAATGATTAGATCAAAAAATGACTGCGAACAAAATGGCCACTCCAAAATGATTTTCCTCCCATCAGTTTGGCGCCCCCTCTGGCGTGACGCCTCAATGCGCCGCATACATACGTTTTGCGCCACTGCTCACAGGCCAAAGCGTTTGTAAACACGGATGATTTGAAATATGCCGTAACCATGTTCATGTTCACGGATGTGGCTAATAATGTCAAACGGGCCTCGGAAAATGTCGGCATGAATAAAATCCAGTTTATTGTACTCCTTTTATCCGTCCTCACTCATTGTACTGACCGCAAGGGATTCCTGGATGCCGGTCCGGGTGGCCTGCCACCGTGCTGATATCTTACAAAGGGGGGCAGGGAAAAGCCGGAGTCCAAACAAATGACTTTCTGCACTCTGCTGAGAGCTCTTCATTGAAAAACAAATCAAGCTGAACCAACGATGCGAGGAGACAAAAACCCAAACACGAGGCCAGAGAGGGAGATTTGCTTTGCGCCTTGTCCAGGCGCAAAACTTTTTAGCCAAAGGCCACTCAAGGCGTGCCTCATTTCCTCTCACTTTCTCGCCTCCTTTAGCCTTCGCTGCATCCCCACTGGCCCGTCTTTTTCTCTGTGGCTATTACGCAACCGACAAATTACGTGAGAGGCTCTGAGAGCGGGTTCCGCCGCCAGCGCATGAGCACTGAAAAGGGGTCCTAATGAACGGAAAATGAAAACAGACACGTGGCGTGCGCTCAACTGGGATGATAGCAACGACACTACGCTGGCATGTGTCGTCATCAAAGGAGGCAAGAAATGCGACTCTGTTTGCCAACTGTTTACAACGTCTGGGGGACACGTAATCACGGACAAAACTTTAGTCGGACAATCTGAAGCATACATATGAACTGGGAACATATGTAGAAGAAGTAAGTGAGTATCATAAAAGCTAAAACAGCAATCTTGGAAATGTAACAAGGTTGACAAGGTCGTCCATGATCATCCACTAATGTGAGTTGGTGTCACTCCAAAGTTTGTATTTCACTAAATCGATTTCGCAATCACAAGCGAGTCCAAAATGTTTGCGTCGGCAAATCCAAAATAATTGCATCATACTCAGTGTTTTGCTTAATATATTTGTTTACTCGGGTAGGGCAATATGTCTGAAACTTGTGACACAAGTATATTGGTCGATATCAATATATATCAAATTATTATAATAATAGTTATTATTACTAACGCTTCTCAAAATTACTACTGATTGATTCTGATTAGACAACACAAAAAGGCAGACGCAAAACTTTTTTTCCTATCATTTGGTGGACTCAATGTAAAAAAAAAAAATCATCGTACACAATATTTTGTGGGCCATGACAAATCAGTCAAAATGCTTTCAAATTGCCGGCACGCTCGGTTTTAATGTCAGCCATTTGCACTGACAATGAATGAGTTAAAGATGCGCGCCATTCAAGGTGGCCCAATTGTCAGAATGGCGGTACCGAGTCGTTCCGCCAACATTCCCGCTTTAAACGTTGGATCAGAGGCGTAAAAAAGAAGCGACGATTTACGCTTCTGAAATGTCATGACAGCTCAGTTCTGCGCGGGGAGAGAATTTGATCAGCCCTGAGAAAGAGCGAGTCGCACTACTCGGCGGTGATGACATAATTTGATCGCTCATTCAAGTGCAAAAGAGCGACGTCGGCCAACGCTATCTGAGCTTGCCGAAAAGATACGTTCGCAGGTAAGAAAAATCAAATTCATATCTCGTCTTGTCAATGGCAGTGAGCAGATAAGAACACCAAGAATAACGAAAAGACAAATTTTAAGGTGAGCACGACCAAAACCTTTTTGGTTTTCCAACGACCGGCACACCAAACCAAAACGAATCAAGATCAAACAGCGTAGTACGTCCCCTGCCCGATTTTTGCTCCCTCATCACTCGCAGTCAAAAGATTTAGAAAAGTTTCACAGATGTCAGGAAGCATTAGCTTCACGCGAGAGGCGATGAAGATGAAGGCAAAGACCTGCTAATCTCTTCGCTTCCCTCCACAACGCTCATAGGGAGCTCCCGCGCCGGGCAGGAGCTCCGACAAGATGAATTCACGCGGGAGCAAGGAGCACGATAAAAAAATAAATAAATAAAATAATAGAAATAAATAAATAAGAAATTAAATAAATAAAGAAATACATTAAATAAAATAAATAAATAATTCTAATTAATAACGCAATTTTTGGGGGGATTAGCAATGAGTGCAAAAAAAAAAAAAAAAAAATCACACCAGGAATTTGCGTAATCGTCATCTGCATCAAGTCCGACAGATGAATTGAAACGTCCAAACGAAGATATTCATCATTCCACGTTGCGCGCATGGCACGGGACGAATGACTTGACAGCAGGCGAGAAGTCGACATGTTGAGAGCAGGCTGACATTTTGCTGCCGATTTCCTCTCACAGCTGTTCCTGACAAGATGGAGCGAGGGGAAAGACCGAGACAACCCGGGCAAGACACGGAGAGCTGTGAAAAAAAAAAAAAAGAAATGGCAGATTGCCAGGCGCCACCTCTGCATGCTGCATTTTTTTTTTTTTTGGGCTGAAATGGCCTTACTGGCCTCCTTGTCCCGGCACTTTGCCACGGTGGGCAGAGATGATGCCCTGCGAAGAGACTCTTCTTCTCGGGGAGGTGTGTGACGCTTTTCTTTTCTAATGAGGTACCCATCGGTGCGGGTTTCAAACAATCCCCTCAACTCTGGACCACCCACGGGAGGAACGCGCAGCGAGGAGATGGAGGACGTAAATGAGGCCATCTCGAATCAGGAGGGAAAAAAAGGGCTTGGCAAGGAGGTTGTGCCACAGCGCAGACCAGTAAAATGACTTAACTAACACCGAACGATTGTCCTCATTTTTTTTTTTTTTGTGGATAGCGGCTAAGAAATGACAAAGATTAACGGTGGAGAAATAATGTGAAGCATTGACAACGCTGACTGCGGTACAAATGTGACATTCAGCGAGACGAAACAATTGTGCGTCGCTTAAAATAGGGAAAAACGAGAAAAAAAAAAGAGGATGAAAATGAAATGATTCATTCGATAAATGCTTTTCCAGAATTTTTATGATTTGTAAAAGCATTGAAAGATTGATTTTTTTACCCCCCCCCCCTATTTATCCACAACAATTACAAATAGTCAACGATTCATGGCTGCAGTTTTGACACACGCTACAGTAAAAAAAGGCTCCACCATTTGAGGCGCAGCGAAAACACAAGAGCCAAACGGCGAAAACATCGCCTTAATCTCATTAGCCGCTCCTGCCGTGGTTAATTTAACCCGCAACGACGGCCTAACATGATAACATTTTCAAATGTCCCCGCAGCTTCCTGATGATTTGGGCCCGCGTCTGTACTTTTGCAGCCCGAGATGTAAACAAGCCGCTTAACAGGCCGACAACATTCGGCACGCTTGCTCAACCTGAGACGAGACGATAACGCTCGCTTTCGGACTCGTGACCTCAGAGAAACGCAACAACAACATTTACAATTGTAATTGGCAAAATGAACGTTTTTTTTTTGGGCTTCCATATCCGTCAATGCCATTGAATGAAAAACGGAAAGTGTTTGCTCCCCCAAAATTGTGCAAAAATAAAGAACAACAACCTCGACAAATTGGGGGGGCGCAATTGAGTCAGTTCTGTGGGGGAAAATCTCTTGCTTGATGATTAACGTTTAGACGGGAATTATTAAGGTCAATATACGTCAGTGTCCTCTCCAAGCAGCGCGACTGCGGCGACAGCCATTTTGTGCCCCAAATCCTTAAGAGTAAAAAAAAAAAGGCAGCCATGATAAATGACAGTGCCCGCGTGGCTTCTCCTCAAAACGTGTCAGGCAACTCAATTTGCACCCCGCCCCCTCCTTTTTAATTTGAAATGTTTGCCGTCTTGCCCCCTTGACTTGTATCATATTCTCATGTTTATGCAAAAATCGTCGGCCGTATGCATTGACGCGTCCATAAATCATCGCCTATTGACTTTTTTTTTTTTTATGCTCGGCCGGGCGTCGCCGTCGACAGCACTTGACTTCCTGATGATTCTCTGGCCCCGCCCCCCCCAACCGGCTCGCTCGACCACCGAACCCACTTGAGGGCAAATCATCAAACATGCAAACTTTCCTTCGGTTGCGATTACGTCTGCTTTGAGCGCTTTGACGACTTGTCTTGAAAAAATGCCAATGAGCACTTTCTTGCCGGCGTAAATAAAACATCCCCGAATCTGGCTAAGATGCCGTTTAATGTCTGCTCAAGTGCACATGAAAAGCTTCCGAGGAGGTATTAAAGTCATTAAAAAAAAAAAAAGGCGCATCCATGTCTGGTCAATGTTTCACTCAACCGCATCGTCCTATCAAAAGTTTCTGCATGAGGACAACCCTTCAGGAAAGTTAATTAAAAAAAAAAAAAGAAAATGTGCCGGCCGCATTACATCTTTCTCCTCCGCTCGCCACCGGCGAAGAGTGAAAAGGCAGAGCGCTAATTTGAAGCTATTGGAGGGTAAGCGGATTGCACAGAGTGAGGCTCGCGGCTTAGTGCAGATTTCAGGCCAGCGTGTTTAAAGCGGGGGGGGGGGCCAGCGAAACTGCCCGCTCGGGCCCCTGCGGCACAAAACCTTCCCGCCGACGCTCCTTGGCGCTCATCTGTCCATCTTTACGCTTTTTACCCCTCGTGTCGACATTTACCGTCAAGGAAGACGGAATGTGACGAGAATTACGAGGAAATCAAACAAAACTGATTTTTTTTTTTGGCGGTTGCATTCAAAGCGTTGGAGGGAGCAGCAGGAGAGCCGAAGAGGAAAGGATGTTAGTTTCTGACCGCCTCTGCACAATGTACAAACATTCCAGCAGTGATAAGCGTGGCACTCATTTGTCATACTTTGCCGTGGCCTCGCTCGCTTTCGAGCGCATAATAGCCGCCGTCCTTTACACAAAGTCAATCATACAAGACAAAGCGGCATCCGCGAGAGGGTTTGGAAGCGCCGCACGCGACTGTGGACGGCAATCTCGGCGACTCAATGCCAGAGCAGTCCTCACGGCAGAGATGGGGCCCGACAAACGCACACTTTGAAAAAGGATGGAAGTGGATTTTCGTACGTCGCTGTCATCGTCCCTAACCGCGTCAAGTATAGAATATGCAAATATTTGCACACGGCCCTTTAAGTGAGAGTTTGTGAGAATTCGTCAGCGTGAGAGAGAGAGAGAAAGAAAAAAGCAGAAGCCGTCTTTGTGAAGAAGCAAGTGAGAGTCAAAATAAATATCTTAAGTTACGTTTGATTTAAGTAAAGGAAAAAGTGCAATAAATGCAGTCAACGGGTGGCCACGTCGCGGACGGAGGACGGACCGGCAAAAATAGAGTAAAGTGCCCATCCTTGCTTGTCATATGATAGAAAGTGATGCAGGGTTGCCATGACAACAAGAGTTTGCTTTTTTTTAGGAAATGCCACAGTGCAGTTCCTATAAACTCACGGCAGTAGCGCCATTGTCACATTCTACTCTGAAATAATTCCTTGAAGATGATGCGACACCGCACATCCAGCCGTGAAGCTCGTTTGAACTCAGAAATGATGGATCTAAAAAATGAGCATACGAGACCGAACGACTGACTGGCTATTCCGGGCTATAGCGCTAGCCGCTGCGATGTTCCGCGACGGCGTCCGTTGAGGCTACCGGTCGGTGTGCCAAAAATGTGCTTTTTGATTATTGAGTTGAAGCGACCCAAAGAGCATCAGCGGCGGTTTCCGTCCTCCCTCTTTGTAAACAAGCAGCTGCGCACGACAATTCGTTCCAAGTAGTCGATGGTGAGCGACATTCGATTAGCTAACAATGTTTACGTTAGCGCAGTTGAGGAACTGTCCCGTACTGTGCTGGAGATTCAAATCGATCATAGCGGTCAGAGTTCTTTTTCACTCCACAAGCACCTGAGATAGAAACGGGTAAACCAAACACATGACAGGCTGCTAAAAGGTTTTTGGGTTTGGAGTCGCAAATCGATTTGACTATTTTGCATCTGAGAGACGACGCAGAATGGAGTCCATATGTAAGAGTCAGACTTCCCCCACACTGCGATGACCTAGTTTGGCTGTGCTGGGGTGCTTCCTTCATGTCCACATATTTGCAGAGAGGATGCGCTCGTGGGCCCGCATCGACGGATCAGACATTCGGATGGTAATAGTTTACAATTTCATCCCGTAGACCATCAGGATTTGTTTTTGGAAAGTGGTGGTCATCAGTGCCGCCGCCAACGTTACTGTTGTCATATGCAAATATCCATTGCAGCTCTTTATGCAGATTCCTTTTTTTTTTTTTTGCTTGCGTAATGTTTTTCCCCTCATTTATCCCCGCTTCCCATTTTCTAGGTCAGCGATGGAGGACACTCGGAAGACGGGAATAAAAAAAAGAAGTGTGGGTGTTTATTGGCGTTTGTAACTGCTTCTTGCCCCCCCCACAAACACTCACACAAAATATAGCAGGTGTTGCACGTCTCTTTTGTTTTTTTAGAGACCAGCGTCAAGATTGTCACATCAAATGTGACTGCGCTACATTCTAAAAAAAAAAAAAAAGCGTCAAATTCACGAGCTAATTCAGTGCTTCTCAAATAGTGGTTGGCGGCTGGGGGGCGTTGTGCGATGCTGAGGGGGGCGCGTGTGACCCTGGGAAACATGTTTTTTTTTTCTCCGCCGTACTACAATAAAGTGTAATTGCACCTCCATTGCAGTAGGTGGCAGTGGCGCTCTCCTTGCCTGTTGTGCGCAGCGAGTATTAACTCTTCGTTGTAGGTTTGTCTTGCAAAAAAAATGTGATTATTTATAATTGCAGCAGAGAGTGGGGGGGGGTTCAAATGATTCTCTTCTTCCTGGGGGGGGCGGGCGAAACAGAAAATAGAAGCACTGAGCTAACTCGACGTAGCGCGAAAGGGAGGAATAGAGTCACTTGAGCTGCTCACTGGCAGACAATTGACATTTTGCATTTCTTTGCCTGCGCGCAGCCTCCATTGCCATGTCCTCGCTTTCCGCCCACTAAATGTCAGGTGGAGCCTCACGGGGGAGTAATAGTGTTCGGAGTCCATAGACATAATCATAACCATAAAACCATGGCGATTGGGCTTTCAAAAAAAATGGTGCTGCTCTCTCAGGGCACAGGAAATACAATTAAAGGCGAAATGAGAATGGCAAATGCACAAATAATTTAGTGTCCTTGTCAAGCCCGGAGCGGCCGATCAGGACGTTTGACGGGTGCCAATGATCGCGGAATAGCGGCGGTTTGTTTTGCCGGGGTTGCCCTCTTGCTTACCTTTTAAGTCAACAAAAGGACGTTGTGCTTTGCGTCGATATTTTCAACCAGGTAAAATAGATGATTCATCGAGCGTTCGCTCTCCAACGGATCGAGGCTCAACTCAACTTTATTTATAGCGCACTTTAACAACAAGCGCAGCTGTAACAAAGTCTCTTGGGAGAGCTGCTCAGAAATATATTGTCCCTCTCGTGGAGCTAATCGAGGCGATATTCTCAACTCGCAACGCGGTGGCACAAAAAAAAAAAAAGAAACACCACCAAAATATGGTTCGGATGTATTAACGATGCTGCGGTGATGGTGACTCGAATTAGATTCGATTTGAAATCAAAGCAGACCACCTGAGCGAGGGTATCCGCTGCTTGAGTCACACAATAAACGGAGACGGCCAGGTGCGCCGAAAATCAGGAGACGGATTCTAGAGGCCCATGATCACCCGGGGCCGAGAAGGGCCCCGAATAAAATGATAATATTCATTTACAATGCATTGGTGAAAAAATTCGGTCCACCGGCTCCGGCCAGCAGAGGGCGACAACTTTTCACGTTGCCAAGACAGTGATTGGAGGCGGAGATGGCAAGATGGCCGTCATGTCCGGTAGCCCAAAAACGGAAAGCGAAGAAGCTTAGGCAGGAGAAAGAAGTCAAAGGTGGACAATATGTCGCCGAGTTCATTCGTAGGCAAAGTGGGTAAGCGGTTCATGTCATGGAAAGTTCTGGAGCAAGAGCTTGGTGATTCTAGTTCTCGAGATGAGAATGTAAAAGGCAATCGGCCATTTTGTTTTTGGTGGCGTTTGCAGAGATTTGATTGGTTTCTCCACGGATTCGAATTGCATTGCAAAATCTTTTTGGTCAATGAGACGAACTTGAGGACTTGATGAATTTAAATAAAGAAAAAGCGTCTCACTCTTGCAGCAAATAATTGAATTGACACAAATGTCATAATATTTTTGGTAACTGTCAGAATGTTTTCACAAATATGGGAACTGTCAAAAATATCAATAAAATGCATAGTTTTATGTAAAACGGTATCAAAATTTTCCAGGGGGGCCCCATTAAGATTTCTTTCCATGGGGCCCAAAATCCCTGGCGGCGCTCAAGGATTTCTAAAGTGGGGGGGCTTGACCGATACAAAGCACGGTGGAAATTTAATTTATAAAAATTCTGGAGAGGCTTAATTACGGTGACACATTTACCCGAGCCGTGTAGCGGCGTCCTTGACAGTAAAATATCGTTAATTATTATTATTTTATTTTTTTTTTAATGGGGGGGGTGGTCATCTGTAATGTATGAATTGCAATTTATTCATTTGAACTTTGAAGGCCATTTGATACGAGCGCGGTTAAGCTTGTATCTCAAGGCGCTTCTGTATTGGTGTGATCTGATCAGTAGGGGAACAAATAAATTTAGCTGTTGGGCGTTTGCGCAGCCCTCAACAGCGATGATCGTCATTAAAAAAAATAAAATAAAAAATCCCAGCGTGGCTCCTCTGATCCTGCATTTCTTCATCTCCATTTTGATCTAAACGCCATCCTGTGCATTTATTTAGCCGTCGGATGCACGTGAGGGAACTTGCCGGGTTCTTTTTTTTTTTTATTAAACATGACGACAAGATATGACAAGCTCGCCCTGCTTTTTAATTTAGCAGCCACTGAGGGGTGACAAGACAATTAATTTTGCTTGCACAACTCTTGGGGGAACCGGGACGGACCGAGGGTACTGCCACAAAGATGGCGCTTAGATTTTGACTACATTCCGAATCTCAAATATTCATTTGGGAACGATGTCGCGCGCTTTATTGTTTGGACTCTCCGAAAATGGACTCCAGACCTCCACTCCCCCCCCCCCCCCCCCCCGCAAATGAAATGATTGAAGTTCTGCGGCTGCTGCGCCACATGCAGGCTGCTTTGCATGCACGGTGCTCGGCGCCGGCGCGTTCTCTGCCGTCTCCCCTCGCTCTGATCTCCAACGCAAGCGCGCGTAATCACAGATAATCTCACCTCTTCTCTCAATCACTGTGATCTGCTCCGTTTCGCCGCCGTTAGATCGGCCGACTCGAGCGCAACCCCTTCGCGCCCACCACCCGTCGCTCACTCTTTGCATTGCAATTTTCTTTTGGCCCTCGCCGCCCCGCGCGCCATCGCTCGGTGAGCCTCTCCGGAGTGAGCTTCGAGTGCCCTCTTCCTCTCTAATTCGACTCTCCCGTTCGCTCGTGCGCTTGAGAGAGAGAGGAAAAAAGAAAACAATAAAAAGTCGCATCCGGGCTGACATATTGTCTTTAGGCACAGCAATAATGAGCCGCGAGTGGAAGATGTGAGGGGGTTGGGAGATGGGGGAGGGGGGGTGGAACTTTGGCGAGCAATGTCAGGAATATTAAAATATCAAACAGGCGCCCTCCACCCCACCCCACCCTGGGGCATCCGTCCGCCTCCCATCGCATCACTTTCATCCCCAGGCCAAGCACCTCCCCGAAGCAGGCGGCGCAAAAAGAGAGAACACTCGCAAGAGGGGAGCTGCTTAAAGCTCGGATGGGCGTCAAATAACGAAGGCGTGCGCGGCAGATAATGAGTTTGGAGCATCAGTGGCTGCGCATTATTCCCCCGTCTTATCACCTGCTGCTGTCACTCACTAATGAAGTTGCTTTTTCTAATTACTGCTTCATATTAGAGGCACTTTTTTTTTCATTGTTTATTGGGACTGCTGCCTAACTACGGGATAAAAATGACGCATGATCCATCATTAAAAATAATGATTGCTTTGATTTGGATGAAAAATAGTGGAGAGTACGGAATGGATGGCGACAGTTTTTCAGAGTGCTTAGGGGAATTTCAATCATTTTTATTTATTTATTTTCATCAAATAAATAAATATATTTATTTATTTTAATAATAATACTGTTGCTCACAAACACATATTTATATTGACCATGGCAAACGTTGCACTCCAATAGAACATTTCACGCCAAAAATCAAATGTCTTGAAAAAGTTTTAATGTCACGAGAAAAACAAACAAAAAAAAAAAACGGTGACAGCACACAGTATTTACGATTCAGTCCAATCTTTTTTCTTGAATAAAAAAAAAAAGACTTTCAAAATAACGACGCTTAAATCTGGAGCTGATATCCGATTATGATAATTACAGCAGCCAGCCTCCAGATAACAACATCAGAGGGGATGAGATTTACCAAATGCCACGTTAGATTAGCCAGTGGCCACTCACTGCTCGTTTAACCGCCATCGAGGCAACCGCATGCGTCTTTGCTGCATTATTAGAAGAATTTTTTTTTTATTTTCTCACACATTTTCCAAGGCGGCGCTGCGGTCAAATGTTTGTTTGCAAGCTGCCAAAAAGTGCAGCGGCCATGTTTGTCAACAAGCGCCTTCCCGCCGGGCTCGGCTCGTAATATCCTTTGCTTATCATTGTCGGAGCGCCGAGCCGGTTCCTTCCTCGGCCACTCGGACTATCAATAACCGAGGGATGATCGTTTATAGTTTGGATTGCGACAGTCAGGGGGAGCTAAAAATAACCAAATGCTACCACCTATGCATGCTTTCAGCACGCTAATAAAAAAAAAAAAAAATCAATGCTAGCCAGGTGCGCTTGTCGCCGCCCGGCGGGACCAGTCCGATGCTTCTCATTTCACAGTTTTGTGTTTTGCGCCGTACAGCACGCCGAGAGAGCTCCTCCTTGGAGGCTTTCATTCATGGGCCAGCGGCTGCACATAAATTACAGTTTGGATTAGAATACAAACACTCCCTCTTATGGCTTTTAAGCTCCCCGGCACACGTCGGCGCGGCGCAGCTGGAAAGGTTTGCTAATAAACCGAAAGCCACATTGATCGGTGCTCTAATTAATATCGACTGGAAATATGCCAGGAAAGAGCACACAACTGCGCCATGTAAATCAACGGGAACGGTTTGCAATCAATATTTATGACAAAACAGAAAAATTCTAATGAAATATATATGACTGGCTGGTCAACAACAAATTTGAATCCGAATCGACTTGGTGTGTCCCAAAATGGATTTTTGACACAGCTTTCAAAAATGGAAATCAGGTTTTTGAGAGATTGTCATTTTTTCTTTTTTTTAAGTTTGACGTATAAAATCTTGAACAATTTTACCATGCATTGTAATTTATAGATTTGATGGTTCAGAAACAAAATTCCACCTGGTACATTTCATTCATAAATATTATGAAATATATTTTAGCTGGATTTTGTGATTTTTCTTGCTAAATTTATTCCTTCTAAGTTGGAACAGTATAATTTTATTTTTTTTTTTTTGGCAAAATTTATTTGACCAAAACCGAGACGGCAAACATTTGCACTCATCGCCCTCAAAATTGCCGTTGGCTCATTGTGGGTGCGTTGGGAAATATGCAAATGTGTCGTTGGGTTATTCAGAGCGCCAGAGTCCAATTGAAGTACGAGCTTGAAACTGCGAATGGACTGCGCTCCGCCTCCTGCAGCTCACGAAGACGACGAAACGTAAGCATAATAACGAGGTTACAGTTTTTTTTTTTTTATGTTCGTTAAAAATGGTTTATCTCAAGCAGAATCTTGCGTCACATTGAAGCCAAAGGTACAAATTTGCCGTCAATCCTTGGTTGCTATGACAACCGTTCTTCTTTTATTTGCCATTTAGAAGAACTTCCACTGGAAGTACGCAAGTAGAAGAACGGTCGTCATGACAACCAGTTTACGTTCCCGCAACACAGATTTAATCTTTATTTAGAATTTTAAAAGTTACATTTATTAAGAACGCAATATGAGACTGGCGCTGTTCTGCTGTTTTACTGCCATCCACTGTTTATGTGTTTTCATTTGTGTTCTAATTTCCCGCTAATTTATATGACACCATCTGGAAAGTTCTTGGTTACAGGTCCAGCTGTCGTCAAACGCGCTATATAAAGAAAGTTGTATTGTATTGTATTAAGAGTCACAAATGTTTCGAAAGGTGGGAACCATGTGGGGGAGGAGGGGGGGGGTCGTAACAGCTTAATAGAGTCATCGCACAACACCCATTTGGTATACAGTAGAGGTAACATGAGGAAGTGCAATTTAGGGATGCTCGATTATGAAAAAAATTATTAATCACTATTTCATAAACGATTTTTTTGGTACAAAACAAAAAAAATATATATAAATGGAAATAATATTCTGACAAATCAAATGCATTTTAACTTAAAATAAAAAAACAAAATTATGAATCTGAGTATATATATCTCAAATATACTGTATAAAATTATTTTTTTTAACGATTACGGCAAATTTTTAATCGTTGAGGATAATAAGTCATTACAATTACTTGCACAACACGAGCGCGACTGATTCTGAAGGCCCTGGGCGGCTGATCTGAAACGAGATTGGGTGAAAAATCACAAAACACTGCAGCCAAAACAAACACGATGAAATAAAGCAAATATTAGGACGGAAGAGGAAGGCCAGAGTGCGAATGTGACTCTTTGGGAAGCGGCAGCATATTCATTTAAGTGGCGAAGTGCCTCGGGGAGCCTCCCAGCGGTGGCCACGGAAGGGGAAGAGAAAGGCTCGTCTTCAGCGTTTACAAGCCAAAGACAACTCAACTGTTGTGCCGTGTTGTCGTCCCGTGCAGCGCTGGCTGTCAATTAAACATGTCTGCTAAGTGCATTTCGAAATTTTCTTTGTGTCATTTGTGGCGTCTGAACAAAAACATCCATGCGTGTGGTTTAAAACTATAATACGGATTGTAAGAGATTTCATATCGAATGTACCCTCCGGCAAAATAAAAAAGGGGGGTTAGAGGGCAGTCAAGTGAATAATTCATCCAGTGGCTCCAGTTGAAGGCAGCACTTTTGCGTCCACTTAAATGACCTCAATCAGTGGCTGACATGGCCAGAGGTCAGACTGCTTCGCATTCGGAAAAAAAAAAAATAAATAAATAATCATAATAACAGCCCAGGCTGATGTGGTTTCAAACGGAGCGTTTTCGCCACTCAACGACAATTTGGCATTACTTCCTCCTGGTCAGACAGCAATAACAAAATCGTTGTATTCCTCAAATGAAATTACAGCTGTCGGAATGCGCACAGAGTCACAATGCAACAGCTTATGTGTCCAATTACAGCAATTTTTTGGGTGGACCCCGCCCACCTCGCCCGGGGAGCGGGAGTCAGCACACGATGACCTCTGGCACCGCTCAATTATGGAATCATAATCCAGGGGAGCGCTGGGCACGCCTGACTAACTCCTAATTGGTGCTTTTTTTTTTATGTATGAGGTTGACTTAAAGATGGAGCGATGGCGCTGCGGGGGAATCAAGGCCCCCTTCGCCAGGACTGTCACTCAAGCGCAATTGCTTAGGACTGAATTCATTTCCATCTTTAAAGAGACCGGGTCATCGCCGCGCATTCCCTCAAACTCCCGCTTTCGAATTTTACTAACAAGCACTTCGTGCCCCCCCGCATTAACTTTGAGGCGTGCGAGTCACCGCCACCACACTGCCTGACCGCAAACATCATGACGGAGGGCGAAAGGTCGCTGGGTTGCCAGTCGAAATATTTATTTCTTAGTTGATTTTCTAGAAACCAGGAAGTAAGAGCTTTGGGGAGGCCACGATGCGCGATGACGTCAGTCAAGGTGTCCGGGCCGAGCCACGTGGCGGTCGTCGTTGGGCTATCGTCTCTGAAAAGCTGTCAGACGGACAGTGACGGACAGGAAACACGGTTCTTCAAATCCAAACGAGTGGAGAGTGGGGAATGATTGGAGGGGGCGACGAACCCGCAGAATGTCAGCTTCAATCAAATGTGAATGACAGCCTTCGCTGCTGCAATGGACGCTTAATAAATCCACTCAAGTCAGTTTCCAAGAAAAAACTCCATTTACCACAGGTGCTGCGTTTTCTTTTTTTTTTTTTTTTCCATTTCAGTCTTCTACTCTTATTTTCCACTTTGCTACGGGCCACCTCAAGTGTAGACACTGAATAATGTGTCAAGTGGCACTCGGGCGCCAGTAACCGACCATCGACTCGACGATGGCCACTTGAAGCTCAGCTTTGCTGACGACGGCATCCTAAGCGAGAACGCTTCGTGCGAAACATCACGGCGGCACAAAGTTAAACAACTACGACGAGACGAGAGAGCGAGAGACAACGGAGGAGGAAGAAGCTTCAGAGGGCTGTTACCGCAGAGCTCCCCCTGCTGGTGAGGAGGGTCAATTACAGACAAAACAAATTGAGTGGATAACAGAAGTGAAGCAAATGAATGCGTCGCAGGTGTATGACTAAAATGGTAGCATGGGGTTGCTACGGCAACAAGAGACATGACAAAGAGTCGTGCGGTTCACACCGAGGCCTTCGGTGAAGTCCTACTTCGTCCGACTTGAATGAATAGCCCTCATAATGGCATCATTTATGACACCGCGGCCGGAGAAATAAAATAGAGAGACATTTCCGCACTAGTGAGTGTTGGACGACCTCGGCTCTCGAGAGCGAGCTTCTCTTGAAAGGTCCGTCTTGAAAATGGCCTTGCAATCAAATCCACACTTTTCCCTCCATTGGCCATTGTGGCTTAAAAAAATTCAAGAATATATTTTAGATTTTCGAACGATGGCCGAGTGAGAGTTTTTCATCCGATTTTTTGGGAGGCTTTCAAAAGATATTTACTTGAATAATATTCTGGAATGAACGTAAAACCACCCAAATGTGAAGTGTATTTTAAATCAAAGACCCTTAAAATAGCTTTCTTTGATCCATGAATACAATCTAAACGGAGTCGGGCATTTTTCTTAAAAGCAATTCTCCGAACTTCTTCAGTACATTTAGTCCTCCGAGCAAGCGCCACTTGAGCAGGGCATTTTGGCATAAAATGATGCGCTAAAGGTGTACAGCTAATATTTGAATTTGGCTCTGCAAAGCATGCAAATAATTTTTGAAGTAAATGAAATCGAGTGAAATAAAAAAAAAAATCAAGTTAATGCTTTAATGATGACAGCATATATAAAATATGTGGACCGTTTATCAAAAATCTGATCATGATTTCTCCATTTTTGTTTATGTGAGGCCAGCAGAGAAGGCCTTGACGGCCCACCACTATCAGTCTATCCTGCTCCATTTCCAAGAATGGCCTAAACGATTGTTCCATTAGCAATCCGGTGAAGGAGATTCTATTAGCCGCAGCAGCTTGTTTATCAAATAGCACGCTGTGCTAAATGAGTCCAAATCACGCAGCCTCCAGGAAGCGCACGTGGCAGCAAAAAAAAAAAAAAAAAAGGCCACGCAGGGGGCGAGTCCTCCTCATCCTTCTTAAACGTGATAGATCTGGGTGAAGCTTAGCACCGCAAAGGCCGTTACAAAGAGCGCATTTGAGGGCCAGAGTACGACGCCGCAGTCGACGCGGAGCGCTTTAAGGCTCGCCGCCAAACATGTCATTAAATGTGCCGACACGCAACGTCGTCACTCGCAAAACGCATCGCCTTGGGTTAGCGGCAACGTGTCCTACATACCGTGGGTATAAAAAGTATACACACCCCTGTTCAAATGCGTTTTATGATCATATGATATCTGTTAAATTGATAATATTCAGCACTGTGACCTATAAAGCGGCACAACTCAATTAAAAATGGAAATAAAGCGCTGACCCTCTTGTATAAACTTGCGCGAGCGATAAAATTCAAACTCATGATTAAAATGATTTTGTGTTTCTTGCTCTGGTTTCTTTGCATCGCAGAAATGCGCGTTAACTCGTTTGAAATCCGTCGTTCATGTCAGCAACAGCTGACTCAAAGACATGTCGACTTTGTTCGGAATGTTCCACAGCGCCAATATGCCAACGTTAAACACTGTCACACATTTTTTTTTGCTTTCCCATTCAGGCAGCTTGGCGAATAACATTTTTTCATTCTTCGGAATAACAATTACTTATGTGCCGCTTCCAAGAAGGCTTTTTTCGTGTTTGTTTGCAGAATTACTAATTGCATGGCAACAAAGAGTCACAACTGCTCGCGTGATTGCGCAGCCTTTTTACGGGTTTGCGCTGCCGCCATTGTGAGCAGGTAATCAAAAGTCTTGGCCGCATCGGGACAACCGTTGGCGGCGAGGCGGAGTAATGGAGGAAGCCAGGTGGAAAGTCAGCAGCGCTAAATGCTGCCAGGGGGCGGCGATGAATTTACAGCTTGATTTCGTTCACCGCGGGGGGTGTTGCGTATCGGCCACGAGGTTTCGCAAGCAGCTCTTGCCCTTTGCGTGCATTCCATCGGGTCAAGTGGGCCGCCGCACGCGCTTGCCCCGGGGATCGTCGCGGGCAACGTTTGGTAGGGAAACATTTGTCTTAGCGCCCTCCCCGCGGCGTCCGATTGGGTTTTGACGAGGAGATGAGGTCACCGAAAAAAAAAAAAAGCCAAGGATGGATCCTTCAATACGTTGTCCGGTCAAATAATTTTTCTATTGGACAGAGTTATTACACGGTTATGCACCATCTCAAACTCCAAGCGTGAAGCAATCTCCATATTGACTTAATTAAGCAACATTTACTTTTGCCGATGATAAATGCATCACGAGCACACTTCATTAAAATGTTTTGCTGAAGGCGGCGCGCCCAAACGAGCGCAATAAGTCACGCGCTCCCAAATTACAGTCCAATGAACAAGATGATTGCAGCAAAGCTCCATTACGACGTTATGACTTGCTTTGAAGATATATTTGGACTTCCTAACGACGCCGTCGGACAATTGCGATGACATTGTTATTATTTACAATAAGTTTACCGATTTGTTTTGAAATCTGTAATACATTTTTGAAGATAATTGCTGAAAATTGTGTTCAGACTGAGAACTTTGTCGTACTACATTTTGGGTGCTAAACCATTTTTTTTGTTTTCCAGTGACAGCTGTGAGTGCGCGTATGTCACGCAAACAAGTGGGGAGGAATTTAAAAGTGTTTTTTTTCAAAGTCAAACTTGACAGCGAGTGTGCGTTTTGGCCACTTTTTAAGTGCCTCATTATTGGAAAAACCCATTGAGGAACGGGGAGGATAAATAAATAAATGAAAGTAGTATTTTTGCACCTCAAATAACGCATGTAAGACACAGCAACTTGGTAGGAAAAAAAAAACTATATAAAAGCCGCTCCAGACTATAAACCGCAGTTTTCCATGTAAAAAACAAAAAAAAAAAACGTTTTTTACTGCATGTACGGGACGATTTTTCTCTGTGAATGCACATCAAGGTACATCAACCGATTGTTAAAACAGTGCCTTTTAACACGGCAATAACTTTGCTTATTAAAACAGAACAGACCCAAGAAAAAAAAAAAAAAAAAGATTTATCGAGTGTATTTTCTGAACTATAGAGCGCCCCTAGTGGTGAAAGGAAAATCAACGGAAAAGTCGCACCGTCCTATTAGCCGCATGGTTCAAAATCGAGGAAAAAAGTAGCAGCTACTTATGTGTGGCTATAAAAAATTTTAAAAAAAGAGTGGGAGCAACCATTTTTCAGGGTTAATTTGTCTGTTTGTTGACACGCGTGCTTCGCTGTGGTGTGTAACATTTTCACATTTTCACCATCAGTAGACATGCATTAATTTTGGAGAACATATTTCCAATGCGTTTTAGAGTTAATGATTTTTTTTTCCCGCTCAAAACACTGAACAGCCGCAATGTCATTAGCAATTGTTCCCTTTCTACTCTCCGTGGTGCCTTCACTTGCTTCTCCGTCACAGTAATGCGCTTGATGCGAATCGCATGAATATGCAAGCGGAGAGCTACTGTAAGTTCCGTAAGCACAACTCGGCAAATTAATGGCCTCCGTGCGACAAAACAGGACCGAGCTACTGTAAAGCGAGGCGTGCCTACATGGATTCATTTGCTTTTTTTTTTTCTTTTGGGGGGGGGGGGGGCTAAACTGGATGACAATTATCTCCATTAATTGATTTGTTATCAAGGTGGCATTCACAACATTTAATCAAAATCGGTCGCCATTTTCAGTACTTTTGCACCTGTTATGTCATTTGTAGTGTTAAATTTGCAAAAAAAAAAAAAAAGTGCTAAAATCGAAGTGGCAGGCTTGCGTCAAATGCAACGCCGTTGTACAACCGTCAGCATATTGCCAAAACGCCGACGTGGGAGGTGGCTGCAACAAACAGACTTAATCGCACATGCACGAGGACAACACGTCTGTTGCGCCACTAAAATTTCTCCTCATATTTTTTAAACAGATCACAAATTGATGATATGATGGAGAAAAAAACAAACGCATCCAAATAATATTTTCCGAGTGAAGGAGCGCCCACAGCCGCCATCACTCGTCTCCAAGCTTCTCGGTTTTTCCCCACGAGAGTCTTTTGAGTCTGTCGAGGCAGCTTCGTGATTTATACATTTTAGCGTGAATAATTGCAACAGCGCCAATTTCCTCTCCGTCACCGGCGATGAATTCCCTGGTTTGTGTCTGCTTCCACGCCGTTTTCGGCGCCGTGCTCCTCCAACCTCGTCCTTCCTGCTTCTTTATCTGCGCTTTCGAGCCACATCTGTTTTTCTCTCAGCCAAGCCTGAAGAGCAACATATCTTGGAGGAGCAAGCCAAGCAAGCGATGGCGGTCATGGCAGTCAATCACAACATGCCGCAAACACAGCAACGACTCCCCCCCCCCCCCCCCCCTCATATTGGCACCAAAAATGCAAGCTGGCCTGAAAAGTGGCGCTCTTTGTTACATTATTAGACCATTTTGCACAAACGTGTGTCATTGTGCGTTTTCATAATAAAAAAAAAAAAAATCGACAGGAAAAGGCTAATCTCGCCTAAATGCACTCGACTGAAAGCAACTTGCTGTCCAAAGTCCAACAGAGAAACATTTGATTGACGGATCCATCCATTACCCGCCGAGTCTATGTTCTTACTTATCCATTAAAGAAGAAAAATTCTTTAGGAAGTGGTAATGGCTGTCAATCACGGGAATCGGACTCCCCGTGAAACCCCAAAATGCTTTTATATACGCACGTAGGGATGAAAAATGAGTCGGAACACTTGGAAACACACGCCCACCTCACGCACGTTGGACAGGTCTTACGCTGCAAACGTGTCAAACGCTGTCTGGCGCTAAGAGGATTGGCTGACTAAGACTTGGGAGCTCTTGCATGTGGGCCGAGGAGGCGTCGGCAAGCCGGGGAAGAACTTCAACTTTGGCTCGGGAACGGAAAACGGGGCGGTGGTCTGCAAGAAGGTCTCCGGCGGATAGCCTTGGTCTTCTCAAGACGTTTGCAGTATTCTGACTAAATGACGATGTTTTCTTGTGGAACTTGAAAAACGCATTTTTGATGATGACTGCGTTGACATGAGATTGATAGTCAGGTTAAGGTTGAAATTCCGATTTCTGAAAAATACACAAGAACCCGTTTCCATGGGGCGTGAGCGGACAGAGTGAGTCCGGCGTTTGAATAACCCACTTTAAACCGTGTCATTTCAAAATATTGTGAAAGCGACTGTTTGTATTCAAGTTCGATTCGTTGCGGATAGAGCAAGAGCATTCGCAGAACACAAACCAATGCCTCGTTCGAAGGAGCTAACCAGATTTTGTTAACGTGTCACAATTTAGGGGTACCCCAGGGGTCATATTCGGGTTTTTAAAAAAACACGTTTTTGCACCTTCACACGAATATGGCCAATATTTGCGTTTTAAAAGTGTTATTAACCACATGTAAACGTACTCTACGACTATATACAAGTATCCGATATCGTATTCTGTCTGCCACGGGAAGTCTCAAAGCTATTCTCAAGGTTGTTTCTTTCTCAGGGCACTGAAACAATCGCAATTGTACTGCTGCGTTTGTCTTCCAGGAACCGATGAAGCCTTATCAGATGAGAGGCGAAACGCCTTCAAACGGTCGTCAGCCATCGGAAAGTCGGTACATGTCGTCCGTTTAACGTAGCGAGCAACGTCGTCATGTCGGAGCCGTTGTTGGGGCGTGTTCAGCCGATTGAACATGAAGAACTGGGTCGGGAAAAATGATCACCGTGATTGGCTCTTAGCTAGCGAATCAGTGGACTGGACAAGAATGGTGACATTTGAAGCTAATCGTCAAAAACGGAATCAACGTCGTTCATTTTTCACACCTGCTCTACGGACAAAACGGTTGGGTGGACAGAAGAGCGCCAAGACGAAGTAATCGCGCTCATTCACGAAAGACGGCCGTTATTCGACATCGCCGTCGAAGGTTACGCATTGAATATCGCCCCCGATGGCTTGGAGAGGAACTACTTCTCAGCGGCGAAGTAGTAGCATGTCTCATTCGGTCGCGCGGGTGAACCTCAATTTACGGCCCGTCTGTGTCAGTTGTCGTGAGTATTTCGTTCCCTGTCATACTTCAGATGTCTCTGCTTGGGCGTGAGAAACTTTCCAGCGGAACGTCGGCGCCAAAGTCGTGATGACAACATCAGAGTGGTTTTCACCTTCGGTGGCGTTAAACAATAGCGGGAACCGTTGAGCTAAAACGAGAGCGAGACTCGTCAAACGGGCCAAAAGTAAACGTGACGTGAAGGAATACGCATTTAAATGCATCCGCGAATAACCGCGCGTGGTTTTTGCGGCAAGCCGTAGGTCCATTTGTGGCCGCGTCAAGCCAAGCGTGCGCTGCGTTTTCCACACGCCCGTATTTATTATTCAGGACAGAAAAGTAGCGAGTGGACATGAGGTTCATGGCTTTCTCACTCCTCTTTTACATCAACCTCAGCTTCCCTTTCTTGTTCGGCTGCCTTCAAAGTCGTACGCCCAAAAAAAAAAAAAAAAAAGAAAAACATGTCGGAAAATCCATTAGTGTCTACGGAGAGTGAGAGGAGGTGATCTACGGCGCTGCCGATCAGTATTTTGGTTGAGAGCTAGAAGCTAGCGCGAGAAGCTAACGTAGCCGTTGACCGCCGCTGCCTGGCGGTTGAATCTTAGTTATAAGTTGAACGTACGTCTCCCGTGAAGCAAATTTGTTGTCTTCCGAACGAGGCCAAGCGTGATCATGAGGGCAAGCATCTGGGCCAGGCGCTTTAGAATTCAAGAAACCCAAGGGTGCGGCTCCAACGACTGCTCGGAAACAAGACAAGGTAAAAGGTCAATCACCGCTCGAAGGCCGCCTGATGCTCACATTAAACTCATTGGAAATGAAAAAACAAAAACATTAAGACGGTATCCCTTGTTGTCAACGTGCTTTAATTGGGAACCATTTAGCAGATGAAGAGACGTTAAGTAACCCATTTGCCCATAATTGGAGCGGCTCCATTTGGAGAAAACGAGCGTCAAACGTAGGCAGGCGAGGTCACCGTTAAAACAAGGCCTTGCTGACTCGACGGCATAAAAATATCAAGTCATAAAAAAAAAAAAAAGAAAAAAAAAAAGTGCGCCAGTGAGAGGGAATCTCTCTCTGCGTTCTGCTGAGACACCATCATTATTTTTTTTTTGGGTCGTATTGGACCTACTTGAAATGTTATCAATTATTCCTCGGCCTATTTCGTCTCCAGTCAGCTCACGTTTCAATTAACGACAAGCATGGAAACAAATCACACAAGAAAAAAAAAAAAATTCATCCTTTTTTTTTTTCTCCGCACCCGCGACAATGCCATCCAATCAGTCTGGGCTCAAGTAGGACGAGAGGCGCCAAAAACACAACACAAGTGCTGCGATTGCACTCGGCTCTAATGAGGGAACCGGAGAACAAAGATAAAGCGGCGGGCAGAGAGAGAGGGAAAACGAGCGAGAGAGCAAAGCAAAATGAAAGGCGGAGTCGGAAAGGAAAAAGGATGTCAGGATGAAATCTCCGAAACTTTGCTCTTGAATGTGACGGCGATCCAGACCAGCTCCCAGCGCAGACTTTTGTTTATTTATCTGCATTTTAAAATAAATGAAAAAAGGCGGCTCAGGTGATGCCTTCATTATTGTTTTCTTTCAAAGCGGACTGGGCTCATCTCTGCACTGGCAGTCCGGTTCGGCGCCACTGAAGGGCCCGAGTGAGCCAATTAGCAGTGACCGCTGCGTGGGTTGCCGTGGCGAGGGAATAGCGCTGCTCCGGCTGGAAAGCACACTGTACGCTCTTTGTAAGGAACGGGCGACTTTTTGGCTTTGTGCGCCGTTTAGCTGGAAAACGTTAAGCGCTCATTAGCACGTTAAAGCTTTCGTGGAGCTGTAGTTAAGCTGAAGATGGGGCGTCAAATATTTGTGAGGAGGTTTGGCCGTTATGACCCGTATAAATGTGTCATGCGGTATGCGTCAATTGATGGGTAACTAGTTCTGAAAACAGAAGCCAAAAAAAAAAAAAAATCATTGGTTCAAGGTTTCAATCTGAATTTTTGGCGTGGATCTCACATGAGCACCAGAGGTTGTTGTTTAATGCAATTTAACGTTTGATAAATTTATGTTTCACACAATTGAGTTGCACGGCACGGAAGGAAAAAATGGATTGCTCGTCTCTGACATGCAGTCTGGGAACCTGTGATTAGCTGGTTAGCGTAGCACACTTCTCGTGGGTAGTGCACACCTTTTTTTTTTTTTTTTGCACCACGGAACGCAAGGATAGATTTTGACCTGTGGCGAGTCGTGAATTTCACACGTCGGCCTTCAGTGAAGTCCTACTTAATCCGACTTGAATGAATCCCCCTCATATTACGATCATTTATGACTCCACGGCCGGACAAATAATATACAGAAAGAGGAACAGAAACAGAACTGAGTGAGTGTTGGACGACTTAGCTTCGCTCTAAAGGTCCGTCTTGAAAAATGGCCTCGCAAGTGTATCTGTAATTAAATTTCCTCCTTCGGCCATTTTGGTTTAAAAAAGTGAGAATACGGTCGCCAGTTCCGACTTTTGGGCGTGTTGATTCCGAATAGCGCTGCCCCCTCACGAGTGAGCATCCAATCACAAGTCGCGTTTGTCACCTTCAACGTAAGGCCAGCGAGAAGGTCTTACGGTCATCAACTCGTGATCTGATTGGCTATCGCAACTGTCGATCAAATCTGAAAGCCCACTGGCTTTGACAGAAGAGATGCCCGCGCAATTGTGTCTGAAGGCCTCAGACGAATCGTGCGTGTTTCTGGTATCATGAAATCTGCCTGGCAACACGAGCTAGCTGAAATCTGATTGGATAAAAACTCTCACCTAAAAATTCACCTCTAGGATATAATATGACATCAATGTGAAGAATATGATCATGATTTCTTGATTATGTAAGGCCAGCAGAGGAGGCCTTGAAGGCCTTGACCGCCCACCACTGATTTTGACAGACAGTATGAGTGACAAGGAAATCACAATGTCACTGGTGGCTCTTGCGATTTTGGCCAGCGCCGATTATGGCGAATGTAGTTGTTATATGTCATTCGCAGGAAATTCGTTCAAAAAGAATGAATCTTTTTCATGAATGCTTTACTTCCTCATGTGTTTCGTACATTTCTCCGTTTATTTGAGCTGAGCCACGCGCATGTCGTCAATTTTGGCAAACAACCAATCAGCAGCCAGCGTCGGATGGCGGATGGATTTCACTGGACATACTGCCACGCTATTGCCGTTTACGAATGATTCAGTGAGAGAACGAATTCGGGTGAGGATGGGTGGGTGCGAACGAGTCGGCGAAGGGATCTTCTGAACGATTGTTTTTGATGAACTGATTCAAACGATTCCGTTCACTTAAAAGAACGGACACGCCTATCACTTCACTGGAGCCAATTGAGTCAAGACAATCGTCACAACAACGGTTGCTCATACGCTACGCAACGCCCCGTGAGGGTCAACTTCGTACGTGGATACCAAATCTTCACTTAGCTTTTATTTTGAAGTTGACGATCGGAAGCAATCGTTGTGGCGGCTGACTTGACTTTGAATTTTTTTTTTTTTTTTTTTAGAATTAGAAATCCCTTTATTGTCATTGTACTCAAGTGTGCAACGAGATTAGAGGCCGCAGTCAAGCTGACGGACTGAGCTGCATGGTTCTCGTGCCCGAAAGCAAAGTGACAGACTTGAACTGGTGCACATCATCCAATTTGCTGTCCTTGGGCGCACCGGCGCACCACTTATGTGCATATTTGACGATTACAATATTTTAAAAGTGAAATTAAAAAAAAAAATGAATAAAAACTTGCTACATATGTCAACATTGTTAAATTGCAATTTTGATGTTTTAACAAGAAACATGAACGCTTTCGTGGGCCACCTAAAATGATGGAGCGAACCGAATGGGGCCCGCGGGCCTTGAATTTGACACCTGCGTTTTAGAGATTATCACAAGGTGACGAGAGTGACGCATTTTATTTTTACTGCTTTGCTATTTTGTGTAATATGATGAAAGTGCTGAAGGGGGGGCAGCTTCGGCTTAGCTGGGCCCCAGAGTGGGTTACCATGGCAACCACTCTTCGGTTGCCAGTTGGATGGAAGCTGCCTGTGGTATAAATGTACAGTCTTCATTGTTAATGCAAAGGCAAAACATCACTTTCATCTCTTGCGCCGTTTCTCGCTTAGAACGACGGCACCACGAGAAAATTTTTTCTTGAAAAATTCTCACTTTTGATTAAGAGGCATTTATTTGACAGCGTGTTTATGATTTTTTTTGCGGCGGTAGGAGAAGCATATCGCGTTAATACACAAAGTGTACGTTTCAGTCGGCGTGTGAGCAAGCTGCGGAATAAGGAGCCTGAATGCAGTTACCGGCGTAATCCCTGAATCTTGAGCAAATATGAGCAAAATGAATTATTATGTTGACACGGCGGCATCACAGTGCCGGGCTTAGTGCCTTATCGCATGATGAAATGAAAAATACGGCGTGCACATTTTGCTTACGAGCAGCGGCGCGGTTCTATTTCAAATGAAACTTGACCTTTCTCGATGCTTTGGAGGTGAGCAACATCACCACACCCACACACACGCACACACACACACTCATGAACACACACTGATGCATCTCACAATGTGCTGAACTTCAGGCATCTGTCGGCGCATGTCAATGGGCCACACACAAAAACACACACGGGGGCGCGTGTGGCATGACACGGTCACGCAAAGACAGAAGCACCTACGCGTTGCAGACACGCTCTCTCTCACCTCGGCGCTGCCCCCCCCCCCCCCTTCAACAAAGCCAACACGGCTCTGAGGGAGCTGTCGGAAATCTCCCTTTGTGGCGCTTTTGCTCGTGTGAATCCAAGTCACGTCCGGCCCAACATCCGCCCAAATACGAGCGACAAATGAGAGTCATCCCGAGGTGTGATTTCAAAGCGCCATTGGAGCTTCAAATGGCACGTCGTTGCTCAAGCGAGAGTACAGAGACTAATTCATTCCGACGATGCCTCACAACTACAAAGCAGGGTGTCGAGTGTTGCAAATAATATCTCACGATTAACTTGACTGCGAATGCTAATGGTCCTGCCGGAGACACGAGAGCAAGAACGCTCAAAGTTAATTGCGCGGCTCGATGGTCCACTTGAGAAAGGGGCGATTTAGCGGCTCGTGTTGACCTTGCAAGCTCTCATTTTCCGGCGAAACAACAAGGGTCTCCTCATTCCAAACGGAAGAGGAACAGAGTCGACTTCGCGAGGGGACGACGATGCTTTCTCCGCTGCGCTGCACACCCACGCTGCAGACATTAATCAAAGGGAAGGAATTGTTTTGTCTCTGCAGAACGGCACAAAAAAATAAAACTTCATCTGAGGCAAAGCGGGTGACAAGAGGAGGGGGGGGGGTTAATGTTGCGTGACATTCTCTTCATATCGCCGAGCTTAGAGGTCACCTCGCCGCACTGAGAGGGAACGACGAGCGAGGAGGGAAATGACACACCCGAGCATCCTTTTACGCTCCCGACGCGCTTTGGGAAACCAGCTTGAAGATGCAAAAATCACGAGCGGCGGGCGTCACGTCCACGCTCGCAAACTCATTTCAAAACTGGGCGTGATTGTCGCTTTGTAATTGGGACTCACGTTTTCCAACGATAACCTCAACAATTCTTCAATCCTGTTCCTCGATGTCCGCCGTCCTGCCTATCCCCCGCCCCCGCTGCTACTCACTTCATTGGAACGATCGTTATCACGCTTCTGCAGACCTCGCTGATTATCGGATCATTGGAATCAAATATGTTGCAGCAGGCAGCGACAGAAAAGCGACAGGACGGCGGAGCTCGAGGAACAGGATTGAAGACCTCCCATGTCGGGGATTTGGGATGCTAACAGTGGAGTGACCTCTTGCTCAATCTCAGACACGATACGGAATATCGGAAGGCGACTGAAAGACAAAGCGCAATAAAGAATCCATTAAGTAACTCAAGCGGTTGTTTAGGACTCATCAATAGCAATGACCTTTGCATCGTCTTGTGGAGAAAAAAAAAAAAAAGTGTTGGGGAGCGCCAAGCGTTGTCAGTGAAATATAATTATTACCGAGAGAGCACTCTGGAAGAGAGAGCATTCCGGAAAGGGAAATGGGGCCATGATGGCAGATGAATGACTGAGAGGCGAGAGAACACTCAGCGACCGCCACAACATGTCGATAAATTAACCCTTCCTCTTGTCGTAAACGCACTCTCAAACAAAAACCAGTGATGCGATGGAATAATAAAAAATAAAAAATAAAAAAATGCTCAACTGAATAAAACTGAAAAAATTCCACCAAAAATTAAACTCCAAAAGCTAGATAGATCACGTTGGATCTCGCCTGACAGGATATTTGGCTCCTCGATTGAAGAATTTGTAAACAGGATGTAAAGGCGGAGGTAGACGCTCGTACTGTCGGCGGGTGGCTGAGCTACTCGCCTTACATAAAGGCCACGAGATAAGCCTCTTGGTTGGCAGATAAAGACCCCGCCCCCCTCTCTCCATGTTCCAGTTATCATCACAGACAGATTATACCGCCCCGATGCGTAAATCCAAGATCTTGGTTGGTCCAGGATGGTTCCCGTTCTCTCTCGGTGCCGCCACCATTAGGAACGCGCCGGCTGCTCCGTGATCAATCTCGTTTACGGCCGCGCCGAGTTATCGCTCGCACTTGACTCCCTCTGAGCCGATATTGACCCGAAGCTCTTCCACAATCCTGAGACGGAACGGGCTGCGACCTTGTCCTCGCCGAACCCGAAGACTCGATTCTACCGATCTGATAAGGACAATTGCACAATAAAGAATGTTCCCCGTCAACTGGATTACGGACTGCGGGAACCGCGCCCAAACTCGACGGCGCTCCACCGCCCAATGCTGCGCATCCAGTCCATTTCGTTTCCCAAAGAATTCTTCCAAATTCTGCGGTGCTCTGATTACGCCAAAGAGAACTCGCACGTATATAAAGTTCTGAATTGCGTATCATTTAGACCAGGCGTGGACAAACTACGGCCCGGGGGCCACATGCGGCCCCTTAAACGTTTTAATCCGGCCCGTCGAACTTGAAAAAAAAATAAAATGAATAAACCTTGTTAATGTTTTATTTTCTAAATACTGTGCCGTGTCAAAGACAGATATTTTGTTGTAATGCTTTTGTTCATTTTCATTTAAAATTAAAGGTATTTTTTTTTCCGATGAGGTGACCAAAATACTCCACCCGTCGGCTCCTGGTCCGGCCCCTCTGTCAAAATTTTAGAAGCCATTGTGGCCCGCCAATCAAAAAAGTTTCCCCAGCCCTGCTTTAGCGGCACGATGAGGCAGAACGCGACCTTGGTTTGCTCCACTTAGCAGGCAAATATGTAGCACGGCCTGGCACAAACTCATCCCTGCAGTCAAATGATGAAAAGGTTCAAAGGAGATGGCAGCAGCAGAGTGGCAAGTAGCAGGGGTTCGCCTTTTTTTTTTTTTTTTCCTGGTTCCGTTCCAGTCATGCCTTGACTCATGTCTACAGCTTCTCCCCCCCCCAAAAAAAAAAAAAAAAAAAAAAACAACCCTTGGGAGAATATTTGAGTTTGCTTCCTGTGCAGTTTTGCCTTCAACCCAATTAATCTCAGCCTCTCTCTCTGTTTTTTCTCTCCCATCCGCAGCACATCTTCTACATCCTCTTCCTGCTCGCTAAACTCTCAGGTCGGAGGAAGCATCCGGTGACGGCAGATCAGTTACGGGGAGAAATTGAGGCGACGGATGAAGCGTCTGTCAGTCACGGGAGTCTCGACACAGATGTGTCAGCTGACGATCCCTCAAGTAAACACGAGCGATGCAAAGTCGTTTGGGGGGTGAACAAGCAAGCGTTACGTGATGCAACAGAAGCGGCGGCAAGGAATAATTAACAAAGTAAATCATCAAAGCCACTTGAGTGCGTTGGAAAAGATCTTGGGTATGAAAGCCGCTCGGACGATATACCGCCTCATCCCGCGGGCCGGTCCAGCCTCTCGTTTTTTTTTGTTTTTTCAGCAGATGGAATAAACAACGCGGCGGTGACGTCTGGCTCGCAGCGAGTGTTCTGTCAAGGAATTTGCATTTTGTAGTGAATAATTGATGTCGACACGAAGCGACGCAAAAGCTTTTTTCTTCTTTAAATACAATGAAGTGCTACGCAGAACAGAGCAGAGCGGAAAAGGCCAGCTGAGCGAAGCCACTTCTTTGGATGAAAGATTAACGACGCTGGCTGCATGCACACAATAGGTCGGAAGAAGTAGGACAAAAAATACGGAGAGGGAACAGCTTGGTCTCGTGTCATGAGCAAAGTTATTTGAGTAGACGAAAACGAACGACGTCACAAAAAATTGAAAAAGGTTTTTCGCGAATGAAATAAAATCATGAGTTTGTAAAACAAAAACGAACTGAAACCGCCTTTTATGTTTACATCGCTTAAGTATAATTGCAGAGAAAATGCGCTTCGTTGTTATCTTCGGCAATTCATTTTATACACGAGCCTTTGGGGTTGATTTTAAAAGCATTTCTTTCCATATTAACGACACGGACGTTTCCCGAAAGAAGAGACGGTTGCACTTGTAGTCCGTTTCATGTTTGTCGCACAGAAGTGACATCATCAAGCCGCAGCCAATAAAAAAGAAGCCAGCGAAAGATGTCGACTTTGCATGTGGTGTTGGCTTGAATGGCTCGCCTGCTCGTGACATTTAACTCGACCTGAAATGCAACGTGAGGTCAAAAGTGATTTTTTGTTTTGCTTCATGAAAAAAAATTCAACATGAAAAAAAGGTTTAATACTTCTCAACAGGAATTCAAGCCACAAATGAACTTTAGAAGTTAACAACTTGGCAAACGAGGCATCCTGGCTTTATTACAATTAGGTCACATGCTTGCATGCCGGCATCTAAATTTAGAAGCGACATTATGCACGGCAATTATTGTCACACAAAGTCCGTGGACTTTTAAAACCGTCAACTGTATTATCAAAATGTTTTGAAGTATATATATTTTTTTATCTTGAAAAATTAAAAATAATATTAAAAAGTGTTTTCTAAAAAAAAAACTAAAACTAATAAAAACGAATAACCCACCCGAAAACTCAATTTAAAAAAGCAAAACTCAAAACTAACTACAATCCAAATTCCCAAACTATAAAAAGAGCCTGCTCATTACTCTGCTCGCGAAAACGCCCCGCACAAGCGTGCCGATGGTTGATGATACTTTGTTGATCTCAGATGGTGGACACTCCTTGTGTGAGCCCTCCACGTCCTCCTTGAGAAGCTTCAATAATTCACACATCTCAGCGCCCTCTGAAGTGGCGGCGCCCTTGTCTACAAAGCCAAGGTGCGAGTCTTTCATGCCGCTCGCTGAGCTAAGCTGAGGCCGCGTTTCCCTCCAAAAAAAAAAGCTTCAGCCAACCGACTGAAAACACGCGGCCCTTCCATCGCTGCCGATAAATAGACCAAAGACGGTCCCGAGAACAAGCGATGGAGCGACGTCGCCTTTCATAACGAGCGGTTTGGGACAAAAAAAAAAAAAAAAGATTTGTGACTCGTTGCGCCTCGACACGTGGATTAAGCAAAACCCGATTCGGGGGCGCATCGTCAACGCCTCGTGCAGGTGGCGCGCGATCCTTGCAACCTTTCACTTCCACAGATTCTAGAAACCCATCTGCCTCGTCGCTCGGAACACCTCTTGAAATAAACGAGGGCTTTGCTTTTCAAGCAGGGACAAAAACGGAAACCCACTTTTGACACATCTTCAATCTGTCCGCTCATAACGCAGCGCAGGTGTAGCATGTGAGGCGGCGGCGGTAACGGCAAATGAAAAAAAAAAAAAAAAAAAAAAGCAAGCTTATCTCAACTGTCCAGGACACCTGAGGCATCCTTTTTGCTTCTCATCAGCGCGCAGGTGTCCGCGCATTCGCTTTGGAGCCTTGCACGTTGTGTGCGGCCCGCAATCATGAATACTAATGGCGCCCGGTGAAAGACTCGGGCTGTGACTTGACTCCAAAAAAGGAGACAGTTCAACGTCCACACACACACACACAAATAAATTGCGGCCGGGAGATAAAGATGCGATTATGAAACGGCAGCAGCTTGTCACGTGCGCGGCAAAATCGTAATAGAGTAACATTTGGATTGTTGAGGGCTGTAAACTCAAAAGGCCAGTGGTGCTATTCTTATATTAATTTTTTTTTTTTGGGGGGGGGGGACGCAATTCGGCGGCGGCGAGCAACTGAGGTCATTAGTATTCACGCCACCACAAGAGGAGGGGGGGGTCGCAAGTCGAAACGGTTCTGTCACATGCGGCGTGCCGGGACGAGGCAATCGATGCTTCAAAAGAGGACAAACAAAAGGGAGAGAAATTGGACCGAAAAAAAAACAAAAACAACAACAACAGGATCATAACACCTGCAGAGGAAAAGGAAAGTGCGAGGTGAATCAAAGCGCAAGTGTGACAGTAAAGAGTGGCTGGCATGGCGAGCGCCGCTGTTTTAGCTAATTGGTGTGAATCAATGTGAAAATACAATTTTTCTCCAATTAGCTTGAGAGCAGGCAGACGAGTTTCCGCGACGATGGCAGCGAGCCTGTAATTAACATCAACACCGTGCAAAGCAAATATAGAAGCAGGATGATTTCACAGTTCAGCTTGATGTGCCGGAGTGCTGTGACTGTCGCCCAGTTGCATTTTCATTTCCAAATAGGACGCGTTTATGTCACAATTATAACGATTACGAGTCGCACTCGCTCTGATTGCTTTCAACAATTTTTGTTTGGACTCATCAACGTCCATCGTCGCTTCTGAAGAGATTCCAATTGGAAAGCACGTTTGTTCATAATACATTGACATTGGCTCCAATGTGATTGGTCGCGGGCCGCCGAATGCTGTGCCTGTTCCGTTTACCCCCCCCCCCCCCCACCACCACCACCAGCGCCGTGTTTTCGTATGCGGTCCACTCCCAAGGACAAAATGATGCAGCCGGCGGTGAAATGGCTTGGAAGTGATCCATAGAAAACATCAAAGATTTCCTGAATCCAAATGAGCTCTTTAATCCCTTTAGTCCGATGCGGTGGGGCGTTCAGGTCGGATTACCTCGACATGGCAAACATTAGGCTCGCCATCTTCCGAATGAGCCATGGAAATCGGGGCAGACGGAAAGGATTCTCAGCGCTTTGTCCACGTTGTCAGGTTAAAGTCTTGCTCCAAAATGGAATCAAAAGAAACAAATCTATCAGAATTCTACACCACAACACGCCATATCGACAATATCGATTGTTTTTTGCAAATGTACAAAAAAAAAAACAAAAAAAACTACTGCATTTTCCGGACTATAAGCCGCTACTTTTTTCCTGGATTTTGAACCATGTGACTAATAAAACGGTGCGACTTTTCTGTGGATTTTTCTATCACCAGTAGGGGACGCTCTATAGTTAAAAAAATACTAAATAAATCTTGATTTTTTTTTCTTTTTTCTCTTGGTTCTGTTCTGTTTGAATGAGCAAAGTTGTTGCAGTGATACCTTGATGTGCATTCACAATATAAATTGCTTATAGCGTGGTGCGGCGTTCGTATTTTTTTTCCCCAAAAACAGTTGCTGCGGCTTATATACGGGTGTGCCTTATAGTCTGGAAAATACGGTAAAAAATTAAGTTGTAAACATCCTTAGTCAAAAAGCTCAAAATTGAGCACAGGCACATCCAGTTCCCACTGATCAACCGAGAGAGCATCCTCCAATTCAACGTGAGTCCGCCTGTGGTAAATTCAGCACACACCTGTCGACATAATTTCGCACGGGTGACCGTGCACGTCACGTCACAAACCAAACATGAAGTCAAAGCAATTCTCTGTAGAGCACCGAGAGAGCATTGTCTCGAGGCACAAATCTAAAGTAGAGGGACAGAAACATTTCTGCTGCTTTGGAGCTTCAAATGAGTGCGATGGCGTCCAGTTCTGACTGAGCAGGACTCTTTTAAAATCGGGCCCCAATGGTCAATTTGTCCGAGCTCCAGAAGTCCACTGTGGCAAGAGGAGAACCTTCCAGAAGGACAATCACCTCGTTTACGGCACCGCACGAGAGAGTGGCTAGGCAGAAGCTGCTCACCTGGAAAATTCTGTGGTCTGACGAGACAAAGATTGAACTCTTTGGCAGGAATTCCAGACGCCATGTTAGGAGGAAAGCAGACATCAACTGACTAATTCCATCTCGACAGTGAAAGTGAATGAAGGGGATCAATTGCAGTGGTCGGAAACTAGCCAATATTCATGGAAAGATGAATGCGGCAATGTATGGAGACATCCTGGAGGAAATCCTGGACCAGAGAGGTCAGGACCTCAGACTGGTGCAAAGCTTCCAACGAGACAACAACCTAAATGGCCTCTACACACCAATTCAACGTCGGCCTAGAAGTCGTCACGTCCGACCGGAAAATGAAGAACGCTCGGCAAAAGTCAAGTCTCCGGCAACTACTCCGGACCTTCTGCACATGCGTGAGAAGTAGTACCCCTCCATGCCATCCGTGGCGCTAGTCAATGCGTAGCCTTTGACGATGATGTTGAGTAACGGCGTTTATCGTGAATCAGCGTGAATAATTTGTCTTCTTCTGTCCTGCCAGCCGTCACGTCCAAAGAGGAGATGTGAAAAATAATTGAAGTTGATTCACTTCTTGAGGAATAGCTTCAATTTTTGTCACTTCCCGTTCATGTCCAGTGCTGATTTGCTAGCTAACAGCCAATCACAGTGCTCGTTTAACGGAAAAAGCCCGACCTGATTGGACGTGTTGAATCGGCCCAGACGCCCCAATAACGGCGCAGACTTTATGACCAAATTTCCGACAGCCCATCTCCGATTGGTGTGTCGCGCTTTTAAGCGGACAGCCAAGACAACGAAGGCGCGGCTTCAGGACAATCCTGCGCATGTCCTCAAATGGACCAGACTTGGATCCGATCAAACGATCTGAAAATGGTCGAACACTGACGTCCATCCAACCTGAGCTTGAGAAGTGCCGCAAATGGAAACGAGCAAAACTGGCCAAAAATCGGCGTGCCATCCTGTTTAAAAAGACTTGAGGGTAGAATTACCTCCAAGGCTGTGATGTCTTACTTTCGATTTTTAATCAATTGGGCAATTTTCCAATCTGGCGTGTCGTGTGTAGAATTTTGAGAAAAAAAAATGCATTCATTCCATTTTGGAATGAGGCTGTAACATCCCAAAATGCGGAAAAAGTCAAGCTCGAGGCACTTCCACGGAAGTTTACGTTTACGCTGCGTTGACAAATGAAGAGCCGCAAATAAACAATTTCCAAACCACGGATGAACCTCTGGCAGCGTGGCTTTCCGTTTGCCGATTTGAATAATACGGAGCTCATGCCAACAAAACAGCAACTTTCTCCCAAGTGCCTCGTTGCGGCCGGCGTTGCCACGCGCACACCTGCGGACATCGTTACAACTCCATCGTATGTTGGCGTGGGGTGGTTGTCTCACTAATCAGCGAGCAGACTCGCACAAATGCCACAGTTCAGTGGTCAAGACTCTTCAATTAGCGCTAATCTGCAAGCAACGTGGGCGAGCCACTCCAGAAGAAACTGCAACGAAAGCAGCTCAGCGCACGGAACGGTCCCGGCACAACATTGGCGTCTCGTTTCATGAGACCAGATTCTCTCGGCCTTTTTACGTTCATATTCTGTTGTGCCGGTGCGAGCCACTCGGCTCTGATCTTCAATGGCGGCCGGCGGGCGCGCCGGAAATAAATTGTTGACACCGGCCCAATCTGACATTTCACATAACGACTCGACATGGTCGCAGAAGAAGCGCCTTTAAAGGACAAGGATCCGTTGGCAGTCACGCTTCCGGCTCAGCGATGTCTTTGTCATGTTAATTCCGTGCGTTGAAATAGCCAACATCGGGACATGAGAGGAGTAATCCAATCATACGAGCTTGTCAAAGCCGAACGATGACGGGTGCCGGCGCATACGCCGCAACGCACGTGACAACGCCGCAACGCTCGCGTCCATTCAAGCAAGATTCTCATTGGTGTGCGCCGTCACACGGCCGTCGGACTGGTGGAAAATATGAAAACCATAAATCTGATGCGGCAGCGGGAAAACGGCAAGGAGGTCACGCGCCGATGCTTCTGGAAACTCAACCCAGCCAATTGACCTCAGGCAGCCCGGCGAAGCTTCTCGCACTGCCCGGCGCCAACGGCACACACATCTCCCGTGACGGCAAACTGATGGATAATGATTGAATATAAAGCGAGAGGGGGCGGGAAGATGGCCGAGGTGCGCGTTCGGGTTTAAAGACTGACGAAATCTGCAATCCCTCTGGTGGGATGGCACTTTTTGGTCTTGACCGTTCCTTGCTAAGCAAACTGCAACCGCCGTCAGTCGACATACTCGGACCGCACATAGCTAATCCAATGTTTGGATTGTAAAAAAAAAAAAAAGAAGAAATCTTAGCCCATCGGGAGCTGAGGCCGCAAGGTCGGCCGCCTCCTCTCGGCCTTTGCGGACACAGAAACACAGATCAATAGATGGATGAAGCAATCGCCGGCGCTTATGTACTCAACTTCGAACTCATTGCCACCATACGTCAACTCTTTGAAGGCAATTAACTCCGTCTGACCCGCTAAATCCACAAAGTTCCGAATCCAGGGTCCACATGTCTCACCGAGCAAATTCCCTGCGCGAGGATTGCCCCCCCCCAAAAAAAACCAACTAAAATGGTCTTACCATGGCCCCCACGTGTCAGAAAGGGCATCCGGTTGATGGCGATGGGCACGGTGCCGTGTTTGTTGTGGAAGTGGTGGACGTGGTGGGTGGTGCTGAGGGAGGACGAGACTCTGGCGGCCACGGCCGGGCACGGGTACACCAGCAGGGCAAGCGAGAGCACCAGCCTGAGCAAGAAGGCCGGACTGGCCCAGACTGCGGGCGAAGCCGCCCCGGGTCTGGTGCCTGCCGAGAGCCCGCCGTCCACCTTCGCTTGCACCTCCTGCTCCATCATGAGGGCGGGGCCCGGGAGGAAGACGAGGCCCCTCCCTCGCAGGCGACACAAACAAGGAAAGAACATTTCAAAGGGATCCGGGGCCAAACATCTCCTGCTCTTCAGCCCGGACAGGTTGGGGGAAAAGAAAAAAAATGGACTAAAAGCCCAAAAATGAGAAGATCCTTGTTTCAAAAATCCTCGAAAAAATAAAAATAAAAATCCGTCCTGAAGCTCCAAATCCCCAGACAGTCCTGTATAGATCCAAAAGTCGTATCCCACCAATGTCCTCTCTAATTTAACTCATTCTCTACCAGCCAAGTAAAAAAAAACAGTTGCCGTCAATGGCAATTAAATGATATCCAACATTTAATTGTCATAAGTGACCCTCCATTTTATCTCCTTGGAAAATACGTTGTCAACATCTGCTTGATGACGTCTCGCCCACCCACAAGTCAAGCCTACATCATGAGGAGAAAGACTCCCGCCATCGCTTTTGCAACTTTTAGCTGCCGATGAGTGAATGCAACGCCGGATGACGGCGGAACACCCTCGACGGACGCCCGGCCGCGACGCTTCGGCGGAAGGACGACGACAATGCCAAGAATCCAGACGTTGGCTTTACAATCCCCAAAGAAGATCACAACCAGTCCGACAACAAAAACAAAAAAACAGGACAAAATGGTCGGTTGCCTCCTCGTGCGGTCCTTTTTTAACTAAGACGAAAACAATCAATATGAGTAACGGAAAGCTCAGCAGCAGCACCGCATCAAATCAGCATCAGAGGAGTCGTCCGGTCCCGACTCTCGGACGTCGGCGCGTCCTTCCACTTGCCGAGGGAATAATTCCTGCGTTTGCGCTGCTGCTGCTTTTTCCCCTCCTGCCCGCTTGAGCTCTCCAGACGAGTCGAGGCTGCCGTTTTTTAGACTGCCGCAACTGCTGCATTTGCTGTGAAATTCATGCTAATCGAATCAAAAGCTGCAGCGGCAACGGCATCCTTCCTTTTCCTGCCTGCACACTTCGCCCGGCTCCTTTTTTTTTACCCCCCCTCGCGCTGTTCTGGTCAGCTCATTTCACCCCCTCCCATTGACGGCTGAATCGCAGGCGGCTCCTCCGCACTGAGCGGGGCAAGAAAAGCGAGCGAAAGGTAGAAAAGAGGGAGGGAGGGAGGGGGCGCTTTGGCGAGGCGAACACACTCTCAGGCTTTTAAAATACAAGCAATGACTGTCATGCAGAGCGGTGTGTGCGTGTGCGTGCGAGCGTGTGTCGCGAGAAGGAGAGGGCGGGCGGTGAGGAGAGAGAGAGAGAGAGAGTGGAGATGGAGTGAAAAGAATGAGAACGTAACAAGAAGATGGGAGGCAAAACATTAGGTACAGCCACAGCCAAAACACGCGAGGTCCCACTCATTTCTGGTGTCGCAATTTTACGCGGGTTAACGCGCATCATGGGATGGAACGGAACATTTGGTTCTATAAAAGCTTCAGTCATGCCGCCCTCGCCTGACACATGGCAAAGATTGGAGATTATTGTATTGTATTGTCAATTGCGATTAAATTTCGATTAATTGCTCAGCCCTACATACGAAACAGCCAGTACTTGCTAGAAATTCCTGCAGCTCCTCTTCAAAATTTTCCTCTCCTCTTTTCTTCAATTAGAGGAGTGTCGACCATTTGTTGGTCACGGCACCGTATTTCCGTGCCATATTTGCTCTACTCGATGATGACTGCGTTCTATGTTGTATTTATCATTCATCCATTATCCAAGCTGCTTCTCCTCACGGCGGTCGTGGGCGTGCTCAACCCTATCCCAGCTGTCTCCGGGCAGTAGGCGGGGTCCGCCCTAAATTGGTTGCCAGCCAATCGCAGGGCATGCAAAGACAAACAACTCCCAATCACACGGAGGGACAATTTCAAATGTTCAATTAACGTAGCAAGCATGTTTTTGGAATGTGGGAGGAAACCGGAGTACCCGCAGAAAACCCACGCAGGCACGGGGAGAACATGCAAACTCCACACAGCAAGGCCGGAATCGAACCCTGCACTTCTGTACTGTGAGGCCGACATGCTAACGGGTCCGCCACGTGCTGCCAAATTGACTATTCGCTCAAAACAATGATGTGAATTAGATGCCGAAAAACTGGTTTTAAGGTGAGGGGGAACAACGGAAGTAAGGAGTAAAATGTATGTGGCGTAGAATGACCATGTTTAAAAGATTAGATATGGGAATTAGCGCAAGTGGGGGTGCGCACGCGCGCGTGTGTGTGCGTGTGTGTGTGTGTAGTGGGAGTGGGAAAGGGAGAGGGGGTTGCGCAGCAGAACAGAGATGGAGTGAGATTGCGTATCAGATGAATCATGGCCGATAGAGATCTAAGATGAGACACAGGAAGGAAGAGGAACAGGGAGAAAAATTGCCCCCAATAGTAAAAAAAAAAAAAGCCAGCATACGTCATGCGCAATGAAGAGAGTCCAGAATGCGAACGATCGCACACGCACGCGCGCACGAGCGACAGCAGATGAAGGATCCCGGGCGAGCAGAAAGTGACACCCAAGGGTGACGGCGCCGCATCCAACACTGAACTGCTGAACTCAGACAAGGGATTAGACTCTCTTCAAAAACACGCACACACACGCAAACGTGCACTCCAAAAAAAAAGTTGGAAAGGGTTGCACCACTCGGGAAGAGCGCCTGCTGTGATTTTACAAAAAAAAACGAGGAGGGAAAGTCCAAATGTGGTGCAACAGATCATTTTCGATCCCTGATCCATACGGATCAAGTACCACGGTTCGGGCCAGGCACGATCGGCTCAATGGTTGGTTTAAAAAAACTGCGCACGATCACATGAAGGCAACATGATTAGTCGATCTCACGCTAATAACAAAAGAAGAAGTTGAAACCGCACATGGATCACGTATGTCGCATGTACGGGAGCATTTTGGGAACTTGAGCTGAAATGAGTCCTCAAATTCACGAAAAATGTTTTTTTTTTCCGGTCTCTCGTCCGGACGCCGTCATTTCAGACAGACTTGTCAAGGAAGCTGCACACAAACTCGAAAACTCCGCCTCCGCAAATGCTAACTTCAAAATAAAGATCAACAAATAATACATGGAGTCATTCATGCCGATGCAATCGCCTTGGCAGACTTTTACTTTGAAGTTGTTCCACGTGGTGGCGTAACGGCTCTCCTGACTTCCGTTTTCCACCTTTCGGCTCGCTTTATCGCCGTTTTAATTCACATGTAATAGTTGCCAGCAACATCGACACCACGCCATCCCCAAAATCATATCCAGTCACTAATTTAGGACGCCAACAAACCGCGAGTTAATTACGCCGTCATTGTATGACACCAAACAAGTCTCCGGCATTAGTGGCTAGCTGTTAGCATTAGCAACAAGTGCTTGGCTGGTCGTTCAACAGCTGGTCCTTGACTTCTTTTTTATTTACTTCCTTTTCATTATTGTGGCCCGAGATTACTTTGCCATGCGCTCCCCGTGTTTAAAGGAAGGGAATGTGCTTTAAATCAAAATTTTTCATTCAGGAAAAAAAAAACTTGAGCAGGAAACCTTGTAAATTTATACACTGTACCACATATAAAATAAGAATGTATCCTGTTTTATGTTGTCTTCTTAAATCCTCAACGACCATATGAGACAGGATTTTTTTTTAACGGGCAAAAGTGTTTTATAAAGTAAACGAAGACAAAGTTGTATTCATATTTAGTTTTTCTGATCTAAAAAAATAATCTGATCCGTGACTTAAAATCCATGATCCCATCCGAATGGCAAATTACGCGTTCCGTTGCATCACTAAGAAAGAAAACGCAGTAAACAATATGATCGAGTGCAAATGACGGCCTCAAGCCACGCTAATTTAATTATCAACTTGAGCACCATTGATCGTCTTTTCAAGCACCCTCAAGTCAACACATCACAAGCGTCCCACTGACCATCCGTAACAAACGCCGATCAGCGTGGGAATTTATGTTTTGGAAAGTTGCAACTAAACGTGCATTTTTTTTTTTTCGTGTTACCAGAGCGCCAAAGGCAAACCCATTTTATGAAAAGTCATTGACAATAAAGTCTCTTATTCTTATCTTATGTGGAAGAGCTTCATAAAAAAAAAAACTGAGCTGCTTTGCTTTTCTTCAGTCGGAGCATTATTTTTGTATTAAGAAAAAAAACCAGCCTCTTGTTTTTCTGCAAACACATGCAGGTAAAAATGTGCTTTTGTTTTATTAGGAGGCTGTCACTGACACTCTCGATGTTGCATTCAGGGGACTGAATGGACTGGGACCTCATTATTGGAGAGCTAAACAGCTGCTGTCGCAAAGAAAAACAAGCAAGCAGCACACACACACACAAACAAAACTTCAGTGGCGTGATGCAACAGTCATTGTCCAAAAAAAAAAAAAAAACAGAGTCCGTGCACTCAACACTCCAAATATTCCCTCAGGGAGACTTCAGTTCACCGGGAGAAAAAGAGGGGCGTTGTTTTGATCCAAAACGTTTATGTCATCATGGTGGAAATTTCCATTGCAAAGCGACATTGTTCCACAAAGGCGGCACAATTGCCGTCTTTTGTCGCAATGACCATGAAAGGCAAAAGCGGTTTGGAGGTCTTTGAGACTGAGGTCAGGAAACTAGGACGAGCTGTGATGTCTTCACCAAACGCACACAAAAAAAGTAAGTCATCAATTTTAAAGTCCATCCAGCGATGCGGGCGGGGCCCTTTTGAAGCAACATCTTCACACACTTGACAGAATGATTGGAATGCAGCAGGCTGCTTCCAGACTGGACTGGTCATCCAAATGTGACGCTCACTCACTAAAGCAGCGCTTCTCAATTATTTTCGGGTACGCCCCCACGCCCCAGCAAGACAAAAAGAATCCCCCTCCCACTATATCAATAAATCATAGGATTTTTGTCGCAAAACAAACTGACATCGCTGAGTTAATACTCGCTGCGCACAATGGGCAAGGAGAGCGCCACTGCCAACTAGTGGAGGGGAAGTGCAATTACACTTTATTGTAGTGCGGCGGAACAAAAAGCATGTTCCCCAGGGTCACACGTGCCCCCGTCAGCATTGCACCGCGCCGCACTATTCGAGAAGCATTGCGCTAAAGACATCTGTGGGGAGTAAACGTGTTGATTTACGGTTTGAAGGAAGCAAAAGTCTTGAAACATGCAATATTACGTTTTTACTGCAGTCGCTTCCAGTTTTGGTTTGCTTTTGCGCGTTTCGTCAGTCGCCTCTTCAAGGAGGTAAAATGCATACTCGATTGGGTTGAGGTCCACTTCGTGACTGGACCAGTCTATTCCCCCCCGATGAAGTCCTTTGTTATGTTTGGGGTCATTATTCTGTTGCATGATGGATGAAGCTTCACGTGATTGGTTTGGGTGCATTTTTTTTTTTTTCATTCAGCCGCTTTGATCAAGACTTCTATCATCAGTAAAAAAAAGAAAGACTCTTCCAGAAGCAGCCATGTCATGACATGACCTCCATCATGCTTCATAGATGAGCCGGCCTGACTTGACTGTTGGGTCTTTCTTCAAAACTCGCACACCCTTTGGCCGAGCAGTTCAATGTTTTCACAGCTGAAACCCAAAGGCAAAAACAAGCACCATCTAACGTTTAAGCAATCAATGCAAAAGGCAACGAGAATCACCAGTCGGTTGAAAAGTGACCTGAGCTGAGTTCTTTAAAAGATCTCAAAGTCAATACCGTCAAATAAAATCTGCGCTCCTCAAATTTTGATCCGAAAGCCAAATGTCGACAACAATTCTGGAAGCCACTATCAGACGTCGCAGCGACTAGAATGAGAAGCTGCGGTCGTGTTAAAATGCATTTTTGGAGTTCAATATTGTCGGATTAATTGTGGTGGGGGAAAAAAAAAAAAAAAAAAGCAGTCAGAAAATGAGCTAGAGGTGCGTTTTTCAGGACCTGAATTCGTATAATTGGTCCAAGTTCCAAGTGAAAGGGATGGCCCGAGAATTGACGGAGGGAGAACAAAGCATCAATTACGTCCTCCTCCTCCCATCGCCATGTCGGCCATTCCTGGAAGATTCCATTCCGAATCTCGCTCAGAATGGCATCGGCAATCTGGTGTCAGCTTGGCCCCTCGCTCTCGAATTGTCTTTTTGGGTAATTACACCAATCTGAAACATGTCACAGCGACGCGTTTTAAATAGGACAGGCAGGTGGTGATTAAGATGCCTCATCAGCTCTTTTTGCTCAGCCATGCTTGAAGTGGCGCGTTCAAGAAGCCAGAAGTGGCACTCGTTTTACGACATCGCCATGGTCACAAAAAAGTAGAGGAGGCGTCTTTCCGGCCAGCTCGAAAATCCACGTGGCCGATAATGAAAATGTCATCTTGGCGACAACTTTCTCTGTGGAGTGAAAAAAAAACCCAAATGATTTACACTTCCCCTGGGACCCGAGATCATTTTCTTTGGCTTTCATTGTAAAGGTAATAATCAGGATAAATGCTCAAAGGTGGGCGGAGCGGGAGCGCGCCTACTTAAGCCATCCCATAATAATACCGGTTTCACAGTAATCTCCTGCACACAGGGAGACATTTTGACACGGATTGCAGGATTTTAAATACAATTTTTAGAAAGAGTGGCGGCTCAAAAATGGTATTGACGAGCCGGAGACGAAACGTTCGGACGGGGGACGGTTGGTTTTATGGAATAACATAAAAAAAAAAAAAAAAAGGTGTCCTGTTTCTCGGGAAGATGGCGTAGCGCTTGTGACAAAAACAAAAAACATTGCAAACAAGAGAAAAAAATGGAAAAAAAAGTGCCCGGTGTGTATTTGAAGACAATCTATGGGGTGTCCTTGCAGATAAGAAGCAAATCAGAATCCTTCCGTACTCTAATCTGAAAGATTTCCACGCAACAACAAGAAGAATTTTGTAGGAAGAAAAAATTGCCGTCATTCATTTCAAGGTCCGACTGATTCATTGGTGGGCCGACTTTTCAAAACATGCACAATCAGTGGGACTTTTTTTCGATTAAATGCTGATATTGTCTTAATTTCTCAAGAAACGGCAAACGCTCTCGAGCCACTCGGAAGTTTATTTGCACTCATTTGTTCCCTTTCCCAGCAGCACTTACAAACTGTAATCCATGCCTTCGTTACATCTCGGCTAGATTACTTTCATGTACTTTATTTTGGAGTCAGCCGGTCCTCCATCAAGCATCTCCAGTTGCGCCAAAATGCTGCTGCTCGTCTTCGAACTGGAGCTTGGAAGAGGGAAGACATAATCCCAATCTTGGCCTCTCTTCACTGCCTACTTCTGTTCGTCTCCCAATCTTTAAATGCGTACCTCAGGTCCGCGGACCAGACGCTACTGGAGGTGCCGAGGTTAAGTCTAAAACCAGACTGCGGACCTCGCAGAACATTAGGTTCATCTGATAATCGTCAGTGGCCTCAAAAATTCATTGAAGCGATGTGATTTGAGCCGCAGTGAAATCTGACACCAAATGAAGCGTGTGAAACATCATTTTGGACATCAAAACTAGGGTGTATTTGTAAACCAATATGGGCTGGACCTCTTACTCCCCTCTGCCATGATGTCCCACTTCTCTCATGATCTATATAAATACAATTTTAATCCTCAAGGCTCCCACCAACAGCATCTTTTGAAACCTCCAGACTTTCTCAATCGCTACCTCTGGGAGGCACTTTCCTCGTAATCCCTTTTTAGAATGTCGTCTTATCTATCGGCGAAAAACCTCCAAAAACGCCGATTTCCTCGTCAGAGGAGAACATTTCCTCCAAGTTCTTCCCTGATGCTGGTCTGTGCTTTCAATGTGTGGCTGGAATGGTGGACCGGAACCAGGATTTGGGAGTCCATGTACACCGCGCCTGCTATCTCCTCAATGTGTCAGGACTCATTACACGCTCGGCACACACAAGACAGCCCTGCTGCTGCTGCCTCTGCACAAGGCAGCCAGTGCACTCAAGTCATCCCGAATGCACACCGGGGGAGGGGGGGGCGGCTCTACAGTAGCCTGTTGACATTATTGCACCTTTTTTATTGTTCTCGGTCAAACCAGGGTTTGAACTCGTTGTGATACACTTGGCGCGAAGAAATCCACGGAAACGCTCTCAGGTATGCAGGCCTTTTTTTTTTCCGACGTGCTTTTGCGAGAATTTGACAGCTTGCGTCGGAAGCCTTCACAAAGCCCCAGTTGGTTTCTTCACAACAGTTATTAAGGGTCAGTATGAGCTTCATTCCCGCTAGGATCATTCTATTTTCATTTTCAAGGGGGCACACGCCACTGCAGAGGCGCTCCACCGTCCTAATATATCCAACTTAGCGGCCAATTCAGCATGTCGACACTTTTTATACACAGGGGAAATTAACGAGTCAACGTATGAAGCCATTTACATAAAAAACACTTTTGCTGTGTCGAACTGTAAGTAAGAAGTAAATGATATCAATAAAGGTCCGATGGCAATTTAAGGCGGAAATTCAAAACTATTGCGACAAGGAAAGCCATGGAAAGGTATTTCCACGAGTGTCTCATAAATAAGTTAATGAAAAGTATGCTTATGGTGAGTGGAAAATGCGGCATCACAAACATACAGGATGTTGGAAATGGAGTAACCTTGGTGGCTCGTTGGGCGGAGCGGGGTCGAGGGTCGACAAATTTTAGGAATAAGGACGGAGGGTCGAGGCCGGATGGCGGGGGACTAACCGGCATAAAAAGGGTCAAGTGCCCAGCTCTGCTGATTGGCTGCCATTGACTTTGATTCAATCACGCCGCCGGAAACGCTCGCAACGGATTTGGTGTGAACGTAGCATTACTCACGTGGCTGCCGCAGAGTTTTTTGTTTGTTTGTTTGTTTTTTTTCCAATCGCAAGCTGTGCCCCCCCCCCCCTCATTTTAAGGAGAAAAGCTGCTCTGGCTCCCTCTGGTGGTCATCGTTGATTTCTTATGGATGACTTGTAACCGTCACGTGAATTCCGCCGCATGTGCAATGACGATCCTTTTGATTCATTTCATCCACAGCTGCCAGCAATCAGCGAGCTGACGATTTCCACGCGGCTCGGAGCGCAATCGTTTGACTCGGTTGTGCATCTGTATAAAACATGACACCGCCCAATATGAGACCAAACCACCAGCTTACGTCCGTCATCTCCCCTTACATGTAGCGTGCATGACACAACATGACTTATTGATGGGGGATGCTGGACAAGTGAACACATCACATGTCCGCGCTCAATAATTTAGACGCACTAAGAGGGCTGCGTGAGCATTTTTTCGAGGTGCGATCCATATTTGGAGAGTGGCTGGAGCAGAGACATCCATCTTGGCTCCAAGACGTTTTGGTGTTATCCGAGTAAGCGTCACGTGCCAGGAATTGGCAGTCGAGGATCACTAATCGGAGATAATGAGGGGAGAGCAACACTTGAAAAAAGACGAAGCAATTTCGGGAGAAATTGCATGCGAAGGCGGAAATGTTGAATGACAACGCGGGGAATGGTGTCAAATAAGGCTGCTTCGTTATGAAAAAAAATGTGAATTAGGATTATTTTAGTCATGATTAAACAATTATTTTAAAGTTTTTGGCGGGTAAAAAAACAGAAAAAAGGCTCATCGGAAACAATGTTAAGATACATTTATTTAATCTTTTATCTTGAATCGGTCACAAAAGTAGAAGAAAAAGAAACTTTTTTTTATCTTTTGCTTGGATTGGGAATAAATAGGGAAGATTTTATGGGAGTTTTAGTGTTGAAAATGTAGAATTTATGATAATTTTAGTTTTACTGAGCTGAGTTGAAAAACTTAATGTTTTTAATTTCAAATGGGAAAAAATGTGAATTTGTTTTGCTGAACAATATCTTTGAGGAAAGATTTTCTTTTCTTAAATGGTGAAAATATCAAATTTTTAATAAATGATCATCTTTGGCAAGTTGAATTGAATGAATTAGCAAAATGCTTTAAAATTCAAATAGGAACAACTTGAATCTGTTAAGTTGAATGTTAAACTGTAAAAATAAATTTTTGGTGCAAACATTTTGAAATTAGGGAAACTTTTTCAAATTTTGGGAATGTGAAAACAATCCAATACAATTTTGGTAACCAGTAGTGTGTCAAAATTGAAATGTGTGACTCAGAGAGAATGTAACAAAAGAAAGGAATCATGTAGACGACCTGATTTTGTGAACTTGGAGTGAAACTGAAAAAGTGAAAAAGGTTTTTGATTTGTGTGAATTTTTCGAATGATGAAATTCAATTGGATTGAAGGAGCAGATTATTTTGATTTGGATTTCCAGCGGCAATGCCAATCTGAATGTATTGGGAATTTTTGGCTGGATTTTTTTTTAGCGACCAAAACAAACGGGACTCTTGAAGATGTGAATTTTCTGAACGCGTTGAAATTGGAATGGAGTCAATTGGATGAAAAAAGTGAAATGAATAAGAAGTTGTTTAATAAAAGAATAAACGGCGAAGCCTTCACACAATTACACGTTGAACCCCAAAAGGTCAATTCTTTTCATGACGTTGATATCCGAGCATCCTTTTTTATTTGTTGTCTCGCCGCCTCACAGGGGTCGGATTGTTTCAGCACATCAAATCATTTTATTCAAATAAATTGCCGAGACTTATCTGGCCTGTTCTGTCACATTTGGTTATTTTCAGATTTGAGTTAGTACGTTTAAACTATTCAATTTGTGATACCGAGCTAAAAAAAAAAAATGTTCTTACTTGCCTCACGGTGAGAGTTTGGTTTATTTATTTTTTACTCCATCTGTCTCTCCTCATTAAAAACAACAGACAACTTTGATTTGTTTTAGTGGCCACGTTGAGAAAAATCTCACAACAGGCGACAATTAACGGCCGACACCCTAAAAAATGCAGCAAAAAAATCACTGGGAAGTCGCGCAAAGGACATTTAACCCTGCGCAAGGACAAAGGGGCGAGAGTTAAATCAGAGCACCCGGCAGGAGCATTTCCATCTCCACAGCCTCGTAGGTCAAAACAATGAATAAATCCATCGGATTTTGCTTTCGTTAGTGGCTTCCGCATGACAGCGGGTGAAAAAGGCAAACGGAGAGGGCCGGCGCCGCATCGACAACAGAAGACGCAAGCAGGTGAAAGTGCACCTTGGGCGCTCCGTCCAGCGACGCCTTCCCATTGGCCCTCCCCTCCCCGTCGGCGACCAATCGGCTCGCAGGGTATCCCTCCGAGGAGACGTCGCCTCCCGCAAGTCGTCAGATGGCGTTTGCGTCCGCGATTGTCTGTTCCGGTGCGTCGGCCCGAGCCGGCGGGCTTTGGTGCAGGGAGCCATTGGCGCTCACGAGAGGACATGTTGGAACATGCCAGAAATTTCACGCATGCTCGCATGCAAACACACACAACGCGCTCATAATGGCCTCATTAAGTGAGGTTGGATGGCAAGGAATTAAGGGAGGAAAATGATGCAATGATTGGCGGGGTTGGGCAAGGTACTTTCAAAAGATTTCAATTAGATGTTACTTGACTTTGTAATACACCAGTAATACACTTTTTGACGATATTAGCGCCTGTGTGGACTAATAAGTTCTAGGCTCGAAATATTTTTTATTCAGGAAATTCATGAATGAATGACTTCATTTCAGGTGAAAATTTGTGGCTCTGTGATTTTGAAGGTTAAGTTCAGGAAACTGAAGCAAGGTTTAATTAAACAATACAAATATGACAATATATAAACAAATGATTTTGTTTTCTTTTTGGACAGAATCAGTGTATTTTATTTCTGAAATTTATTCAAGCAAAGTTTATTGCCTAGAAGGTAAATTGATTTAAAAAAATAATATATATATATATATATATATAAATATATATATATATATATATATATATGTATATATATAAAAAAAATTGTTAATATTTTTTTATGAACATTTGACATTGTACAAATATATTTTATAATAAATATAGGCCACTCCTTCTGGCTGATGTACACTGTGTTGTAATGGAAATTAATTAATTTCTGGCTCCATTTCTGTTTCGCGATTATGATTTCTTTCTCCATGAGTCGAGATACTTATCGAGTCGACCGCCATTTTGCTATTCAACGATGGATGTTCGCCACATTAATGCGGTCGGTGAAAAGTGTACTCCAACATCCAAGCGCTTAATTCTGGTGTTAAAAGCGCTAGCAGTGTCAATCGTAGGTTAGCTTAGCAATTAGCATGGCCGCTCCCTTTTTCAGAAGAATTCTAACGCTTATTCACTGCCACGGAGGCGATGACTACTACTTTGGAGCGACTCCGCGACGTGTTCAGTCTTAGAAGTAGCCATTTGAAGCTTGTTGCTAGCTAGCTTCTGCGGTGTAAGTAGCACCTGGCAAAAATCACAATTTTGTTAGTCAATTGTTGTTTTAATAAGGCGCGAAATGCTCATTTTTCACCAAACCGCCTTGAAGTTGCTTATTGCTTTTAAGTTTCCCGTTTGGAGTTGCCGTAGCGCGACAACATCAGCCATGAGAGGCCAACTGATTTGCATTTGCTCGTTTTAACATCCAATCAGAGCGCTCCCCAGTTCTGACCCATTCATTGAAATCCTAAACGCTGTGTTTTTGTTCCTGCTTGTATTTTGTATTTTAGATCACAAAACATGATCTGACAAACAAAGACTTCACAGTTGGGCTTTTCTGACACGTTCCCGCCAGCGCTGGTGATTGGTCACCCGAAAATGCCGGCGCATTAAGACTGGCACAGCATCCCATAAAACAAGGTGAGATTTTAATGAGGACATTGGCAAAGCAAGATGAATGCTAATATTTAGACCTGATCAAAGCCGATTCACCCTTGTGGACCCAGAATGTAATTAAAGACGCGGGTGCCCTTGAGGGAAAGCACCCCGCTATTTGTCCACCAGCAGAGTAATTATTGTTAATTTCCTATCATGTCTGAGGTTACACAAGTTATTTAAAGCGGAGATGGAGAATGATTAAAGGTGGCTCGCCCAGACGTTATTTTTCACCGTCGCGTTGCTTCTTGGCAATGATTGGTCGGTGACCCAGCCACCTCAGCTCTTTTTAATATGAAAATAGATCTTCCAGTGGAGCATAACTAAAGCGATATGAGGCCATTTGGCAACGGGACATGTTTGCAACAAGTTCATGTTGTCACATGGAAGCAGTTTCAACACTGTACTCCAGTGCTTCTCAATTATTTCCTGTGACGCCCCCCCCCAGCAAGAAGAAAACAATTTGCGCCCCCACCACCACCCACTCTCCGTTGCAACTATAAATAATATAATTCTCGTTGCAAAACAAATCTACACCGTAGAGTTAATACTCACTTTGCACAATGGGCAAGGAGAGCGCCACTGCCAACTACTGGAGTGGAGGTGCAATTACATGAAAAAAACGTCAGCAGCAAAATAATTCAACTGAGGGGGTACGATATGCTGCGGATTAGAAGTGATGGGAAAATGAAGCTTCGTGAAGCACTTGTGATATTTGTTACTCCACTAGCTGGTGCTCTAGTACAATAGAAATCCATTACATTTCCTCTGGATCTTGAAATTGAGAAAGCCATCTAGAGGCGTCCAAAATGATCACAAGTGCTTCATGAAGCTTCATTTGTCTTGACGGCATAATTAGCCGCTGGCCAATACCTGGCGGCACGGTGGACGACTGGTTCAGTTCAGGGTGTCCCCCGTCAACTGCGCGGCGACGGCGAGGATCGGCCCCGGCAAACCAAGAGATCCATGCTTTTGTCCTCATCGGACACACACAGAAATCTGCCTAAGCAGATACTTTCTCAGCATGAATAATTCAGTGCAGAAGGAGAATACTGTGATTCACGGTCATAATAGGAGGTCCTGAAATGGCACACAGTCGCGCACTGCCTCATATATATTTCAGGCCGAGGCATCCAGGCCCTCTCATGCAAGAAACCACGGATGGGAAAAGCCGATGCGATGGAAAACGACTCGGTTTTAACTACGAAGCTTCCCGCTGCCGGAAATCCAAGTTCCCGTTGATCTTTGTGCGCTCACTCGGATGCTCCAAAAAAACCTGACGGGGACTTTCATCTAATATGGAAATGACTGAGCGCAAGGTGAGAAACTTTTTTCCCATCATAAAAATTGCACGCTTCTTGGGTGGGAAAAGGCAGCTCGAGAGAGACTCTTGGAAAAAAAAAAAAAAAAAAGCCGCGCGTTGTAACACGACACCAAGCGTCCAACTGGCCTTGTGAAACATCAGAAAGCAAAATCTTCTCTTTTCCGGCCGCTTCGCGTGTTCTCTGTCATTGTGCAGCCAGCGCAAATTGTCACCGAGAGGTTTGCACTCCAAACCGGGAACAAGATGTTGTCGATGTCGACATGCTTACTTCCGCCGTGCAATTTGGCCTGCTTGCCGGATAATTGCCAGACGGACGGAGGACGCCACCGACGCGTAATGAGCGAAAAGTTTGTGTGCTTCGGGAACACTTGTGTGAACGCTGAGTGGGCAAGTGCAGAAAATAACAGTCGACGGCGACCCGACTCATTGTTAGCGAGGAGTCGGAGGAAAGCTTTTTTTTTTTTTTTTTTTTTTTTAGCTTACGCGGGGAATTTAGAAAACCAACTCGCCCAACAGACTTTCCATACAACACTGAATCTTCCTCGCCTCGGACAGACGCCCGTTCTGACCTTTTGTCACTACCCCCAAGAGGACGGCATCGAAAACGATGCCGGCGCCTACGGAACGCGAAAACAATGCAGCGCCGTCGGGGCGCGTGGCGGTCGTGCGCAGCGGCGTTTCCATGGTTACGACGCAGAGAGCATTTCGTCTGCCAGTCTGTTCGGGTGCGATTCAATCAGGTTTGCCGCCGCTCTCAGCCAGAAAAAGATTGTTTGTGATTAAAACTTATGATTGCAGATGCGATCTGCGTTCCCCTTGACTGTTGCAAAAGGCACGATGCATTCGCCGCAACTTCATATGTCTCGCTCGCTGCGCACGGACGGGTCCTCTCATTGGACGTTTGTCCATTAGTGCGGCGCATCACATGCGGCCAGCTAATAGGGGATTGATTCATCGTGAGGAGGTGAAGCCATTAGCTTCCCTTTAGTGAGAAGAGCACTGAGAGATTCTTGAGAAAGAGGAAGGACGTCACGGAGAGTGACGGGCTTTTTCCAAAAAAGTCCATCGTTTTACACAGTGGCGGACGGTCAAGGACTTCAAGGCCTCCTCAAGAAATCCTGATCCTATTCTTCACATTGATGTCATATTATATCCTTTAGGTGAGAGTTTTTATCCAATCAGAATTTAGCGAACTCGTGTTGCCAGGCAGATTTTATGATACCAATAGCATGCACTATTTGACCGTCTGTTTTGTGTACCGTTGATTGACAGTTGCGATAGCCAATCAGATCACAAGTTGACGACAGTAAGGCCTTCTCGCTGGCGTTGAACGCGTTTTGTGATTGGATACTCACCCGTGAGGGGGCAGCGCTAAGCGGAATCAACACACCCGGAAGTCATAACTTAATCTTATATTCTCGCCTTTTTTTAACTAACAATGGCCGAAGGAGGGAAAAGTGTGGATTTAATTGCAGATACACTTGCGCGGCCATTTTCAAGACGGACCTTTCGAGAGAAGCTACGTCGTCCAACACTCGCTCAGTCGTGTGTTAGTGTCTTTCTGGATATTATTTATAAATGATCGTATTATGAGAGGGATTTCTTCAAGTTGGACTAAGTAGGACTTCACTGAAGGCCGACGTGTGAAATGCACGGCCCGCCACTGGTTTCACATGAGAGCATTATTCAAATTCACAACATCCAAGATAGTGCTCTAAGATTCCCATCCGTCTCAGAGGTCATCATCCAATGTTTCAAAATCATCTTGGACGCCAGCGCGAGCGAAGCGCAATTCATCACGGCTTCGACGGCACTGGATCGGCACTTCTACTGACACGCTCGCTCGTTTCAGCAAACTGCCCACAGGCCCCGGCAGATGCCACGATCAGATCAAGACACACTTCTGTTCTCTTGACTTCTCCAATTCCACTTATGAGAGCCACCATTTAATGAGCACGCAGCGGAGTGTGAAAAAAAAAAAGAGGGTTGGCATTCTATGAACTTGCAATCTCTACTCAGCGGGTAAAAAGTGGTGCTGCTGGGTGACAAAAGGCTTCGTGTGGTGAACTGAAGACCGGCAACAGCAAGGAAAGAAAAATAATAGGAGACACGCGACGGCAAGAAGAATGCCTCGGTAGCAACAAAATCTGGATTTCACTTCATTTCTTGAATTTCAGAATCAGAATGCCCTTTATTGTCATTGTACTCAGTGTACGACGAGTTCCCCTCTCCAGTGCGATATAACAAATAATGGAATAAAATATATCAAGTCAATTAAAGATGAAATAATTCAATAAAAAATAAATCGGAAATTAAATAAATAAATCACATTATGTTGCAGTTCTACAAGGCTAGTTGCGTGCGAGAGTTCAGCATGGTGACGGCTCTCGGGAAGAAACTGTGATGGTGCACCTGTAGCGCCTGCCAGAGGGCAACAGGTCCAAGAGGTGCGAGCTCGGGTGAGTATCGTCTTTGATGATCTTGTGAGCTCTGCTGAGGCACCGGGTGGTGTCGATGTCCAACAGGGAGTGGAGAGGGCGAAAACAAGAAATAAGTGATGGTGTTCCATCCCAGAGGTCCTTCTACTCCCAACCCTGTTGACACCCCCGCCCCCCCCCGGGCATCTTATCTAAAGCCAACCGTCTCAAACTTGGCTTTTAAACTGGACAGTGATTTGAAATTAGATCGGCAAATTATTGTTGTTGTTCGATCCAGCTTCTTTCATCTTAGGCAGCTGGCGAAAGTGAAGCCCTTACTTCCCCAGCAGCACTCAGAAACTGTAATCCTTGCCTTCGTTACATCTCGGCTAGATTACTGGAGTACACTTTATTTTGGAGTCAGCCAGTCCTCCCTCAAGTTTCTCCAGTTGCGCCAAAATGCTGCGGCTCGTCTTCTAACTGGAGCTCAGAAGACGGATCACATGACCTCAATCTTTACTTTTCTTCACTGGCGCCCAGTGCACTTTGGAGTTGGCTTTAAATTTGTCTTCAAATCTTTTAACGCCCTCGCCCCAGCGTACCTCTCCGAGCTCCTCCACCCGCCCACTGCCTCAGGCCTGTGGACCAGACGCGACTAGAGGGACCAAGGACAAAACGGAGCCTCAGAGGGGGATCGCGCCTTTTCTGTTGCCAGTCCTTCCCTAATGGAATGACCTCCCACTAAATGTTAGGCAAGCCCCGCCTCCTCTCAGTCCACTCGTTTTAAGACACATTTTTATTGTTCCGCTGTTATTCTATTGTTTATGTCTTGTTCTAATTTCTCACTAATTTATATGACACCATATGGAAAGCGCTTTATTACAGCTCTAGCTGTTGTGAAATGCGCGATTTAAAGAAAGTTGGGTTGTATTGTATTGTATTACAAAACCTATAGACAAAAAATTACTTTCAAAAAAACAATGCGTAATAGGCTTTTGACTTAAAAATCATCCCCGGTCAAATTCTGAGACGCATTTTGTCATGGCGCATTTAAAGCATTCGCCAGCAAGTTTAGAGAAAAGCCTAAAAGTCTGTGCAAATATCAAACCTTTAGAAATCGGTGGTATCTTGCCCCCCCCCCCCCATTCCCTCACAAGCAAACAGCCAGCTGCGGAGGTTGCTAGGCAACAGGAGCGGTGCTTCGGATTGACCAACTTGCTCATCCACGCTTGCTTTGGCCTACCCCCGGCTAAAAAAAATTTTTTTTTTTTTTAAAAAAGACATAAGAGACAACCTCCCAATGACACGACTGCCGAAGCTCAGCACGACAGACAGACGATTTGTATTAAAAAAAAAGCAAACAAAAAGCTCGCGTCATTACGCCGAGGCGAGAGCACAGCTGTCATCGCTCTTGAAGGAGCGTGTTCATCGCACTTCACCGTGACAATTCTTCAATGACATTGATTGAAGAGCCGTTGCCGTCTAAATAAATCCCATTACCCGTACCCACGCATGACTCCACTATTGACAAACATATGATGGAAACGCAAGCAAACGGGAGGAGGTTGTAACTGTTGTGTCATCCTATCCCCCACCACCCCAAAAAAAAAAAGCGTCTGATGAAGAATGACGGACTAAAAGATAACGGAGGAAGCCTGCGCCGCTTTTACAATCTAATGGAACGTGGTTTAGGAAGCTAGCATAATGAGCCGATATTAGCATTTAACCTCACTTGGGGACACAATCAGCTAAATATCAGCACTTCTCCGAGACACGTTACGACTCGTAATGGCTGCGCAACGGCCGCCGAGGGTCACTTATTGCTGAGGCGCAGCAAAACATTTCACCAGCATCACATTTAAACAGATGTAGCTCGCCAGCTAGCCGGAAGGAGACGGTCTAGCTTCTGATTTAGCCGGCGATGGCGGGGGCCGCAGCAGGAGGAGGGGGGGGGGTCATTGGAAAACAAAACAATCGTGCTGAGAAGCTATTAGAGCGATGGCAAGAGAAATTAGAACGTTCAAGTGGAAGCTTGCGGAAGGGTGGGCGGGCGACCTTATATCATCAGAATGGTTTTTTTCTATTTTTGTATCCTGCTGCAGTCATCAGACATCAGCGTTGACAATCGAGCGTCAACAGCAGACGCCATGATTCCTCATGCCGTGTTAAAACGCAAAACTTGTGAGCTGGAGGCTCTTCGGGGCTTAAGGCAAAGATTTATGATGTTGACATCCGACTGCATCGATGCCCTCCGTCACGTAGCAGTAAGTCGAAAAAGTTTCCATGCTAATGCCATAACGGGAAGCTCTCGGGAAGACGGAGAAGGATCTGGAATAGCTTCGCTCTCAACAATTTTATGGGAGAGTTGTCTTTAGTCAGCCGGATTGATTGTCTGTGCACACCAAGGTTTTTATTTTTTGTTTTTTTTTAGAAGACGAAACTAATGAAATTACGAAAACAAAAATAAAAAAAAAACACTTTCGTTAACGAAATAAAATGAAAACTAAAATGATTTAGACAAATTAAAGCTATGTTTACAAAACGTATATTATTTTTTAAAAAAATGTGCTTCATTTTCATCGCATTTAATTTAATACACGAGTCTTTGGGGTTGATTTTAAAAGCGTTTCTTTCAATACCAGCCAAGTTAAAAAAAAATGGCTCTTTGACGTCTTTAGCCGTCAATCGTATTAAATGAGTTAACGGAACGTACGTTTTCTATAAAAAATAAAGAAATAAATAAATGGTACATTGTCCACCCAGGTTGAAGACTTCTTGACAAGAATTCAACCCCCTCATTTTATTATAATTAGGGCACAGGCATGCATGCTACATCAAACTTTAAAGCAAAATTATGCACAGCACTTTTTGTGTGTATCTAGAGCTTATCAAAACCATAAATGGGATATTCACAATATTCTGAAATAATATTTTTGTTGAATTTTCACTGCACAACACTCAATTTTGTTTTGTTAAATCTTTTTGGGGAAACAAAAAACTAATACTAAAACTAATCTAAAATTAAGTGTTTTTGAAAAAACTAAAACTGATAAAAACTAACAAACCCACCCTAACTAAATGAAAAAAAAAACCAACTGAAAACGAGATAAAAACTAACTATCATTAAAATGGCGAAACTCTAATAACCCTGAAAGAATATAAGCGGAATGAAAAAAAATGTCACTCATCAAATTTTGCTGCTTCTTCTGATTATCATCATATCCATTTTTTTCATTCTGACTTTAGTGGGTCAAAACTCCAAAAAGCAAACGTAACAAAGCGCCAACTGACTTCCACCACAGTACGCAACCAACGTCCCAAAGAATCATCGCGGAACGGCCCAGCCGAGTCGAAGCCAGTCGAGCCGGAGCCTCGCATATGACTAATGAAGTCATTACAGGAAGACGCGGCAAAAGGGAGACCGAGTCGGACTTCTGTGAGTGAGCATCGACTTCTCATTTGTATGTCGGCATATCAGTGACGGCGGAACAAGGCTCAAGATGGAACCTGTGAGCCTGTCGGGCGGCGACAGGCCATTGAAAGCTTAACAGAGTTCTCAGGCGAGGCTTTTAAGGCGACCCGGGGGTGCTTCGGAGGAGGCAAAACTCAAATATGGAAAACGTTCACCAGGTCAGAGATGGCCTCAAGTGAATTGCTTTTTGCTGCAAGACTGATTTTCGAAAAGGACCGCCGCGTGAGCCGGGTGTTGAACGGATACTCAGACACTCGGTTAGGCGCGCCGTCATTTGTCAAGCTGAGATCCTTCGGCCTCATCAAATCGACTGCCTAAATGGACGACGGGAGCACGCTGGGCTGCCGAAAAAGCGAAAACAAGCGGGAACCACACATTGACATGCTCCAAAAGCACCGATCCATACGTGAAGCTGTGAAAGGAGGTCTGAGACTCCTTGAAAGGGGCGATAATCGAGTTGAAAGCTGCACAATCGGAAACCTCGCCGGCTGAAAACAATATCGTGACGCATGTCTTATCAGTCCACATCAATATACCGTATTTTCCGGACTATAAACTGCTTATTTTTTCCTAGATTTTGAACCATGCGGCTGATACAACGGTGCGGCTTTTCTGTGGATATTTCTTTCACCAAAATATATATATAATTTTTATATATATATATAAATATATATATATATATAAAATTATATAAAATATCAAATATTTATTGAAATTATTATTATTTACATTTTTTAAAGGAAAATGTTTGTTTTGAGTCAGGTTGTATTTCCTAAATGGGAGGGAGTTTGATGACGAGTTGGGCGGTGATAGGTCGAATCTGCTCCGTTTTTTTTGAGGATCGATAATTTATCAATACCATTTTCTATTGATATCAGTCACCTAACTATCGCAATATATATCGATATCTAATTATCGTCACAGCCCTACTTGGTGTTGCATGTAACCGTTGCCAATGTCACCTCACGCGTTGCATTTGCAACATCCTGCAACCCGCCGCTTTCCTCGACCCATTTTCACACTCGTCTCCGCGCCACGGTGCCAGATATGAAAGGAAAAGTCGACACGGGCTGAATCGAGACAAGCCATAACATTAAACATTGAAGAGGCCTCGACATCAGAATAACGCCAATGCCTGAAACATAACGCTGCGAACGTGACGGCGGATACGCGCCACTCTATTTGTGTTGAGCGGCACGGTATCGTGTGACTCAAACAAAGTCGTTCGTCAAGCTTCGGCTGGCGGAGGCCATTGATCCGAAGCAGAGGAAAGGAAATGAGAGAAAGGAGCAGCAGAAAGCTTTGTGACCGCAATTTGTAATCCTCAACAGAATGCTCATCTCATCAACATATTAATGAGGATGTTTTGGGGAAATACGCGAGTTGCTTTGTCTGATTCCAAAAAACGAGTCCTGACAACTTAATCAAGGAGTCTTACTTGTGACTTGGAACGGCTTTGCAACGTTCGGAGGTGGCCTCCAATTGAATGTCATCGTTGCAACTGTACGATCTCATCAACGTATATTTGACAGAACGTGGGAACGGACACAAACGAGATGAGGTGTACCATATTTTCTGGACTAAAGGCGCACCTGCATCTAAGCTGCATCAACTCTTTTTTTTAAAAAAAACAAAACAAAAAAAAAACAACAAAAAAAACAGCAAAACTCTGAGCTTGCCATCGTTTTAGGAGGCTTGACGAAGCAACTCCAACCGTTGGACATCGCCGCAGACGGGGCCGTGCGAGCGATGGATGACGCAAGTTATGAAAAGAATGTTTGGACTAACGTTTGTGCTTGCACGGTTGTTTGAGCTTCAGCAAAAGCCGGGAAGCCATTTTTGAGGAGCCGCACGGCAGATCGACTCTGGTAATGACGAGACGGAACCTGGCGTGTTAATAAAGTAAATAAATGAAATCAACAAACTCAGCTTTGCTCCTGCTGCCTTTTAAAAAAAATCATACACGAGCATAAATGCGAGCGTACGTTTTGTTGTGCGTGTATGCTACCATATGTTTTAAGCAATGGCGGGCCGTGCATTTCACACGTAGGGCTTCAGTGAAGTCCGACTTTGTCCGACTTGAATCAATCCCCCTCATCATTTATGACACCACGGCCGGAGAAATAATATACGGAAAGACACTAACACACGACTGAGCGAGTGTTGGACGACCTAGCTTCTCTTTAAAGGTCCGTCTTGAAAATGGCCTCGCAAGTGTATCTGCAATTAAATTCACACTTTCCCTCCTTCGGCCATTGTGGTTTAAAAAAGCAAGAATAAATTTGAGATTTTCAAGTGGTCGCCAGTTACGACTTTCGGGTGTGTTGATTCCGCTTAGCGCTGCCCCCTCACGAGTGAGTAGCCAATCACAAGACGCGTTCATCACCTTCAGCCTAAGGCCAGCGAGAAGGCCTCACTGTCATCAACTTGTGATCTAATTGGCTATCGCAACTGCTTATCAAGGGTAAAAGTCCCCTTGAGACACGGAATGGACGCCCGCACGATTGTATCTGAAGGTCTCGGACGAATAGTGCGTGCCACTGGTATCATGAAATCTGCCTGGCAACACGAGCTAGCTGAATTCTGATTGGATAAAAACTCTCACCTATAGGATATAATATAACATCAATGTGAAGAATAAGATCATGATTTCTTGATTTTGTTAGTCCAGCAGAAAGGCCTTGAAGGCCTTGACCGCCCGCCACTGATGCTACCATCTGTTTTAAGTTCCCGTATGTTTTACCGTGCCTGCACCCAATAACACGGTGAGCCTTAAATGTGAGTTAAATACAAAACGAGCATCCGCAACTGAGAGTGCGCCTTTGCAAAATACGGTACTCAGAAGCCTGAAAGTCATTTCCGGAAAAGCCCATTACCATTAACAATGGGAAATGGAAAAAAAAAATGGCGACCGTGAATATGAAAGCTGAACACCAAACAATTTTAGTTGCACATTGCATCCCAACATTTGATTAGTATTCCATGTGAGCAAGAGAAGAAGAAACTCAAATGCAGCAGGGAATGTGGAATGTCTTCCTTCAACCGCACACGCTATCGTGGCGTCTCCCTCTCTCACACTCGTCTTGTTTACTCTCTGACAACCTAATTGGCATGCAATCAATGCCTTACCTGCGCCTGCACAACATACAAAGCCGAGGGAAAACCTTCAGGCACCAAAGTAGCGCTTTTGCAACATGACAACGGGCTGCTGTCAGTTGCAACGTTGCTTTCCCGTGTCCGAGCTCGGAGTCATACGGGAAGGCGATGTTTTTGTGTGCACGGCAAGGCAGCTTGGAACGCATTCCGATGGGATCGTTGCAAACCATCAGACATGTTTTCATTCGAGTTATTTTTTTTTTCCCAACCAGCATATAGTTCTCAGAATGTCTCCAGAGCGTCTTAAAATAAAATCAAAAGAAACAGACTTCAGCGCCCTGATTACATGGACTTGTAAAAATAACAAAAGCGTCAATGTCGTTACTGTGTCGTACGAGCAGACGCTTGCACGCTCAGTTCAAAGCTTCAGATTCGCTTCAACGCACATTTAAAGTCCGTCTCCTTCAAGTGGGATCCAATCAAATAGTCGCAGCCTCACAAACGCGCCTCACCATCCAGCCTCCACTGGAAGCCACCGACGTGTCGTGCCGTGAAGGAGTGACACATCGGGGAAGTGATGTGCGATTAGTAAGGCCTGGCCTGCTGTTGCCTGCGGGTGGATTGCGGGAAGGAAGCTTCGGGAGGTGTGAGAAGGGAGGCGCTCGTTTTCTGAGTCGGCCCTTCAAGGGAGCGACTGTCAGTCGTTTATCTGACGGTTAATTGCTCATTCCATTTGACATCTTGGATGATAAAATGACAGCAGGGGGTCAAGGGGATTTGGTGTAATCCCAGGATTCACCAACAGAGGGCCGAGGTAAAACGACAGCAGAAGGAACAAAATATGTAACATGAACTAAGATGTCAAGTCAAATGTCTGATGAAGTACCGTATTTTACGGACGATAAGGCGCATTTAAGATCCTTTAGTTTTTTTTCAAAAAACGAGATTGAGACTTATAATCGTGTAATTACTCGCGTATGGATGTCAAATGGATGTGGAATTAAGTTTGACTTTTTTGCTGAACTGGTTTGTTTCCCTTAATGTGCAGTAATTCGCCTTATAACCCAGTGTGCCTCATCGTCGGGAAAAAATACGGTGATGGTTTCATTAGGCGGCGTGACGGATGACGTATGTTTACTAAATGACGTCCGGAGTTACTTGTGGGTGCTGAAAGTTCCGACCCACATTCTATTTTATCTATTTGACGCGATCAGACTTTTTATGATGCTTCGCTTAAATTGCGAGAAGCGATTGTCCTTTTCATTTTCTCAATTTCATTTCGTCAAGTTGTTGTACCAAATAAAATCATCTGGATCCAGATATATAGTCTACTTAAAAAAAAATCCAGATGCTCTTATTAAGCGCAACCACACGAATAATAATAAAATGGAATAAATTTAATAAGAACCGTATTAGTGTATGTGAGTTTGTAAGTCACAGACTGATTATGCTTCCCAAGAAGTATATTTTAGTCCATTATTATCATTGCTAATTAATTTGCAGCAGTCGTTGTGGCAATCTTAGTATTGATCTTATTGTGTTTCACATTTGATTTTCTGAACGTCACTTGGCTTCCGCGGCGGTTGCTTCACAACCCGCTCGATAAATTAATTGAGTTGAGAAATGCAGCATTAAGAGCACGATTGGATGGCAGCGGTGCGAAAGCGGAAAAAAAAAAAAAAAAAAAGCTTCCTCTTGACACGTCCAAATGAGTGTGACAAGCTTCAGTAATTACTCTGCTGCGCTGTAGTTTTGTCAGCAGTCTTTTGTTGCCCCTCACACTTTATTGTTTATCTAATTTAATGGGACAAAGTAATTTCACATTTGTAACCATATCAAAAAGCAATTAGAGTGCCACTATAAGCCGCTGAACAATGTCGGCCATCAATCACGGCTGAGGGAAAAGCCACAAAAAGAGCTACGGGGACATTTTGCCTTGTTTATTTCCCCAATGTGCTGCTCGGCCGAACGCGTCATCGAGTTAACAGCTGATTGGTTGCAACGGCAAGCATTCATTGCTAATTATCTGTCTTATTAAGCAACTCAAAAAGGCATCTCGTCGCCACGTTGGTAGATGTTAGATGTTGGTGCGCAAGCTCGCATCCTACTTTGGAGATGAGAGCAAAGAGCAGCGCCCGAGGTGTCATTTTTTTTTTCCTCCATCGACTTTGCTCTCACGCAATCAAGATTAATGTGCGTGCACGTAGGCAACGTCTGAAAGTTTCATTCATGTGCATGGAAGTGATTGATGGCTTCCACCTTGGGCACGTATTCACAAGTGCATCACATGGCGGACGCTGATTCGGGCCATTATTACAAACGCAACGCATGCCCATGGAGCCGTTTGTGGTTGTGATTGGACCAAAAAAAAAAAAAGGTCGGCGTCTAACAAGCGGGTCGCATTTTCAAAAGGCAACCCTTGACTGACTTTGAATCAACGATGACCGAGGGCTATTCTGGATCGATCTCGGAGGCAGGACACCGTGAAGAGCGAGCGCATCAAGCGCCTCTCAATCTGCCTGCCTCGGCTGACATTTTCTCAGGTTGGGCCGTATATTGACAGCCCCCCCCCCTTTTTTTTTTTACCCCCTCGCTACGTTAGCCTTCCGTCTCCTCTGTGGAGTACATTATTGTACAGGTTTGGGGGGTAGGAATCTGAATGCCGTGGTGTCCTTCGGCCGGCTTTGTCTCAAAGAGGTGACGCTCCCAAACTGCCTCTTAAGATTCCAGACACGAAAACGACCACGTAGGGATGGGAGAGCAGGGAACAGGTTGCCTGGGATTTACCTCGGGGATTTCAGACAGGTCCAAAAAAAAAAAAAGACAGATTCGTAAACATGAGGGCGGAGATGCCCATGACCCCCCCCCCCCCCCCCCCCGTTTTGCGTGAGTTCCTGCAGGTGCAACGTTCGCAAGCCGGAGCTGCAGCATCTCGTCTGCTCGACGGTGAGCTTCATGGGAAGTGGCAAGGGCGGCCATGCATTTTAACACGCTGTCTCTTCGCCGATGTGCGTGCGCGTCTCTCGCCGCCACTCTTCCTCACTCTCATCTGCCTCATCTGTTTTTTTTGTTTTGTTTGGTTGGAACAAGAGCGTTGCCACTCAACACAACCGAAACAAGCCAGAACGAGTGAGCAAGGACGACGCAAAGGAACGCCAAGCACGGTGTCTCGTCGCTGGCTCTTTTTTTTTTTTTTTTTTTCCACAATATTGACAAAAGCGCATCTTTCTTGAGATTCAACTTCAAGTTTTGCAACTGCTGGAGCTTGTAAGATTTTTTTTTTTTTTTTGTAGCTTAGATAATCAATTTTCCACAAGGCCGACCGATGCTGATGTGTGTGCAACGAAAGTGCTCCCAAAGTGTTTGTAAAGCGTGGCCGTTGCTCACTTTGGCTTCACTCCATCGACATCGGCTCGAACATTCTGTCCATGGATGCGTGCAATCAATGCGTACCGAAGCTACTTTTTCTCAATTTACCGTCTCCACACTGGTTGACTTGTCCCCAATCGCACTAACCACGACCGCCTAATCTTTTTTTTCCTCCTCCTTTGAAAATCATCATCTTGCGCGAGCTACAACAAACAAAGGCGATGTCGGAGAGTCCCCCTTAAGCCTATCGTTAATAATTGGCCGTATTTTTTAAAACACGCAAAAAAAGTGGATTCGAGAAGTAAAACGCAAATGTGGAGATTGTGGGCTGAGCGTAACGTAAATTCCCGTCTTAGTTTTGCCATTTTTTTGTCAAGTGGCGAAATTTTGAATGCAGTTTTCTTTCAAGGTGCCACTTTGGCGTGAGAGAGGCTTGGTGGTCGAATGATGTCGACCTAACCCAAGCCGACTTCATTCCCGCACTGAAAAAAAAACATCAAAATTTGTCATTGTGACGTCTTTCAAATTTGGCTCCTTTCCTTCTCATGTAACGGACGATTCCATCTTTTCACGGCTCAAGTCTGGACTTGATTCAAGATGAAGTGCAGAGTGACACGCTTGACGCTTTCCATCACCAAGATGTGCATTTTGATGCGGTTGAAACGGGAAAAGATATTCAATTGCGATATGTGCATGTGAGCCGAGTTTCAGGTCCCGATTTTTCAAATCTTTTCTTTTTCAACAAGAAAAAATCAAAATATGTTTTTGACCACCTGCATTTTGTTTTTAGTGTAACAAAAAACATTTTTTGCCATGCTTTATGTTAAAAAAAAAAATTCTAAAACACAAGGGCAGATATGTCAATGGCCGGCATTTGTAATTTTTGTCTTCATCATAAAGCTTGAAAAAAAAAGTTGCTGTTTGTAATGCAGGTGTTAAAAACATCTTTTGTTTCCAAAACAAGAGAGGCGACTAAATACGGAAAGTCCGCAGAAGAAATTGTGTAAAAGTGTCGATGCAAGGTGGAAAAGCTCACCTTCACATCTTGAAGTGCAATATATGAACACTCGTGACTCTGCTGTGGGCTGAAAACAGTGTCAAGAATTTATAAGAGCAATATAGTGCTCTCAAATAAAGCTCGATTTATTTTTTTTGGGGGGGTGGCCTTCCTCGTAGGAATGTTGAAGGCCAAAATGCCGCTAATGAAGAACAAAGGATGCTGGAGTCACTCTTTTGGCTCTTTCACACTCCACATTTTCTTCTTCTTCTGCGGATCTCAGCCGCACTTGCAAAATGGCTCAATTAACACTTAAAAAAAAATAAAAAAGAATGCAGCAGACTATCCTCAATGTGTGTAGACATCAAAAGGCTACAAGGAGACGTTCCATTTTCTTTGCCGTTCTACCAGATTGGAAATACGGCCTCGGAATGCTTTCGCTGGCCTCAAATTAAAAGTCAGTTAGTTGCACCCAACTGAGATGAGATGAAGGCAGCCTTGTTTCATTACAACCTTATTGTCAAATTGATCCGAGCTGCAAACACCAAACAGACGAAAAGTGTGCGTTTCTCTCGAGACTCAATTGAACAAAAGCACAAGTTGAGCCGTTGAAAGGAATCAAGTTTGAACTGACCTTCACTTGCACCGAAATGAAGTCACCCACACGTCACGGACAACTCTCTGCAGGGCTAGGCGCTCGAAATGGATTCGTGATTTAGATTTTGGCTTTTTGCGATCTTAAAAATATTATAATCGAAGAAAAATCAATTTGCCAAATGCTGAGGTGTCTTTGCAAGTTTCCCACATTGTGAAAGTACCCTGAATGCACCATTACCAGTGCAGCAAGCTTGTGACATTATGCCGTCACTGAGCGGGCTTTCTATTGTTTAACGACAGCCATGTTTTCGTTTACGGTAAAAAAAAAAAAAAAAAAGAATTCCATACATCGTATACATTAGTTAAATCCAAGCAGTGCTAATGCTAAACTCAATGTAAAATCCCATTGACATGCTAGTGGGAATTAGCATCGAGGTCCGGGAATTCCTTCAAATAACACAAAACTTAACAAAATTTATTTTCATTTAGAATTTTATTTTAATTGTTATTATTTTAATACATTATTATTTTCCTTTCTTCAAGCAACTTTTTTCATCGTCGTCCACATTTTCACACGATATATGGCATGAGATACGATACGCAGGTTAGCCCGGTAAGTCCCGTGACAAGAACACGGTAAGAAAAAATAAAAATGATCGCGGACTGAGGGAGACGCTTATTGACGTGTTTGAAAGATGCAATGCAGCCAAAAAGGTGCAGCCGCAGTAGAATGAAAATAAAGCGGCTTAAATTTCGCCTCATATTTTCAAGGTCATTTTGTACTTGACACAAGCAATAAAATGTTATGGTGTCAGTTTTGACTCGTTGAATAAATACGGTTTTGAAATCAATGGCTAGTTTTTAATCAAGTCTGATTTCAATCTCAATAAAAAGAAAAGTGATGATTATTTTTTTTCCCCATTAAAGCCCAGCCCTGAATCTCAATTTGTTGCAGTCCAGATCGCCACCAATGAAAAGCAGACATTCCACTAAAATGTAAACAAGTCAACAAATGGCGCAAACGTCATAAAAACCGCCGAGATATTCCATCAAGTGACGCGGCACCGAGATCCCCTGAGCTTCGTCTTGCCACAAGCTTCCAGCAGGGTGCATGTTGAGCAAAAAGTGAAAAGCCCACGAGATGGAAATAAATCCGCCAACCAAGTGAACGTACGGCCAAGCCATGTGAGGAAACGCAATGAGGCTATCGATCAAGCGGAAGGCGGCTCGTTGTCGATACCGGCGATGATGCTTTTAAATTTGTACAAAACCGTTTTTTTTTCTCCCCCCCCCACCCATACCTCTTATGAAAGTCTTTCAAAGCATTTTAAAAATGTTCTGCAAAATCCATTTCTTTCAAAATCCTTTTCTTGCACCGTACGTTCTGTTGCCAATTTTAGTAAGCCACATTTCCATCTTTACTTTTCAATGTCTCTGTTCCGCTTGTAAAGGTTTTGAAATGTTGCACTTGTAATTTTGTGAAGCGCATTGAGTTAGCTCACGTATGACGCCGCCTTGCTTTGCCATTTCGATTGCAGCGTTCCCTTTCTCCCTCCAGGATGTGCGACATCACTCGCAAAATGTTTTCATCAAATGTGCTTGGGGAAAGGAACTCAAACATAATATAATATAGAACCAAAAGAAAACCCTTCTCCCTGTTTTGTGTGAGAGTGGAAGGGCTTTTGGGGTTTGGGGGTCTGCCTTGACTTTTATGTTGCAGTCAAACGTTCCCATGATGAATGAGGAAGAAAGTCTTTGAAAGTTTAGCCTCTCACATAGCTTCCACGGGTACTCGAGTGCATGTAGCATGTCAATCGTTCGCAAAAAAAGGTGAAGGTGACCAAATAAACACGACCGAAGGCAACCTCGCCTCGTGAAATGCAACGTTAAAGGCGGCGCGAGACACACGGCGCAGTCTGTTGAACGGCGGAGAGAGATTGGAAGACGCCATGTCGCTTACTTTGTCACGTTCCCGCACTGAGGGTAAGGTTGTATCATTCCGTCTGTGAGACTTAAGCCCAATAAAATCCTCCCCAGGACACTGGAATCATCACAAGGACGCACAAAATTCCACACGGGGGCTCGGGCGGAGGAATCTATTAGAGCGACTCCGCGATGGGGAATGAAAGATTATCGCCCTCTTGGAAAGCCACCATTTATCACCTCATTGGCCTCCGTGTTCACGCCCGCCTCGGCGCCGCCGTGCTCATGCTACGGAAAATCCATTAGTGGTCTCGGCACACGGCGGAAGAGAGTTTTAACAAGCTACAAATATGGAGAGCCACGATTCCGCGGATAAGAAAATGGCTTTCTCCGAGGCTCAACATTTGACTACTTTCCACTAATTACCGTGAATTGTTTTGTGGAGTGAAAAAAAAGACATTTCAATTCTCATGAGATCTCAAAATGTGCATCTTCGCCATATAGCCTTGACATTGATTATTAGTATAATTTCCTCAAAACATTTTCCAACAGCAATCGTGCTTTTTCTGACAAAAACAATTCAATAGCACCGCCGATTTTTCCGCGTTAGTATCCTTTTTTTTTTTTTTTAAAGAACTAATAGACACACGTCTGAGCGAGGATGTTTCCTCCACCATTTCAAGTTTCTAGGTAACGCAATCAATTTGGGCTGCTGGAGAGTATCCAAGGCCACGCTCAAGGATGACTGTCTGCCAAGTGAATCCTTCAAGGGAGCTGATTGGATTGTTTTGCAATCTCACAACAAGGAGAAACTCTCTTCATGCGTCAGGACTCGGGCGGAACGATTTTAGCATTTAGCAAACATTGGATTGCAATTTTTAGGATACAAATAGGACCAAATGCCAATTAAAAACAATCAAAGCTGTTCTTGTCATAATGCGAGGACACTAAAGAGGTTCTGTGAGGGGGGGGGCAGTTCTATTTCAAGTTTTTAAAAACGACTTGTGTCATCGTATATATGGAAATGCATTTTTTTTTTACATTTTGTAAAAATTGACATTCTTTGTACATAAAAGTCAGATTATATGTCAATAAAGTTAAATCTGAATTGATTAAAATAGATTATTTTGAGACCCATTATTGTGTAGCTCTCAAAAGTCAGTGGTGCAAATATCATTGATGAGACTGTAAATATTTATACATGTTTGACATCGAACCTTTTCGTCATGATGACGTCATCCATTTACGTCTTCCGGTCGGAGAGCGTCGGCTAATTTGCGAACGTAGACGTCGTCTTATATTATAAAAAAATTAAAAATGAGCATGGAGCACAAGATTCCTTAAAAAAATAGAAATAAAAAATAAACAACGCCACTTTGACGATCTCAACATTGCCTTTTGTGATCTTGCACACGTCAGGAAGTGAATCGCTTTCATTTGCAAAGCACAGGTGGCATATTGGGCTTGGGCTATTTTAGCCAAGACAACCCAATAGCAGTCTTGTGTGATGTTTCTCTGAGCCGTCGCGAACGAGAGTAACCGCAGAAGAGAACACGGTTGACGCGGAGACGGCAAGCTCGGCTTTATCGGCGCCCACGGGATCAAATCTGAGGAAGTCATACAGTGTCAGTCAGGATTTGACTGATAAGACACACTTGAGATAGAATTCAACCTCTATTATTATTTGACGCGTCTCCTCTCCGCTCTCTTCCTCGTGTTCTCCTTCCCAAATGGAGCCGAGGGGCTTTGATGATGTTTGCATTTGTCTTGAGTGGTCTCAAAGCAATTAGTAAGCCTTGTTAGTTGTCCTTTAATGCACATTGTGGCTTAAAAGCCATCCCGTTCTTTAATTAAAGTCGGCAAAGTGGCGGAGGCATCGCAAGCGGAAACTCATCAGGAGCAAAGCAAAAGTTTTAGGCGGATGATTTCCTTGCTTGTCTAAAATACAAGAACAAAGGCCCGACGGTGACGAGCGTTTGTTGGCGACCATTCCCGATCATGCCGACAGCCAGCCACCCTCAGTCGGTGCGTTGCTGGCTCCAGACTTTTAACACTCACAGGGTTGATTTTTTTTTTCTTTTTTTTTGGGCGGGGGCGCCAAGATTTCCTTTTCAGTCAATTTAAGTGTCCTTTCATTTGCGCAAGCATCTGCAAATGGCGAGATAGCTGCGGCCTCTTCCAAGCGTGCGTTCGGCGCTGCCAGGCCGGTCGGCGTGCGAACGATAAAAGCATGCCAGGAAATTACGCATGCACCCACGCCGGGTGGGGGCTAACGAGGCGGCCGATAATTGCAGGCCCGCCTGGCAAATGGTGACGAGAGGCAAGACCAGGTTTGAGGAGCGAGTATCACTCTTCGCAAAACACACCGGAGAGCGAAGCGTGCCAATGAGACGTCTTTCATTTATATACGGCGGGCGGGCATCCGGCTGGCCGACACTGCGCGCTTGCGCAATCAGTGAGGGCGAGGCGATGGAGGACAAATTACAAATCTAAACATTGTGACTGTAAACGCCCAAATCGGCTTTGTTTGTCTCCTTCCTGCCTTCCCTTGCGGCCAGCATCTCCGTCTCCGTCTTCTGGCTCGCAGGAGAACGTTAACGAGGAACAAAGGTGAGCGCGCGGCGCATAATTGCCGTTGAAGAGGCTTGGAGATGAAGAATGCGCAACACTTACGCTGCGCTTGGACAACTGGACCAGTCAATCAGCGCAGGCCGTCAGTCAAGAACAAATGCTCCGTAGGCTCCAATAGAAATAAATATTGCCGTCTGATTGGCAAGACCCCGCCCTCCCTTTGCTCTCTTCTCAAGATGCATACCACGACCCGCACCAGTTTTAGTAACGTGGTTTTTTTGTTGTTGTTTTTTTTCCTGCTGTCTGCTGCTAGCCCGGAATTACAAATGACAATCACTTCTTAAGTGCCTTACCTGGATAAATAAAGCTGAAATTAAAACCATATATTTAGAAATACATCAACAGGGCACAACTCAGCCAAATTGCTTGCGATTGAGTTTTGAACACGACTCTTGTCAAATGTAGAAGACATTTATTTTGACTTCGCAAGGACCAAGCCTTCGGGTTCCCACTTATCATGTTGGACAACTGGAAGCTGCAACACAACGCCTCGTATCCCGTTAGGTTTTTGCAGGGAGGTGCTGTGATTTATTTGGGCAGCCCTGCTTCTGTGCTCATGAACAACCGCAAGCTCGGCGTGCAACCAACACTGTTTATTAAGTCATAAAGCACAGCTGCTGTGTTTGCCCGCAGTAAGACAAACAGAAATATGATTGAAGGTGGAATAGGAGAGCAAATAAGAGACAAATAGGACAAAAATGGAAGAGGTGATTGAGCGCCAAAATATTCCCGACATAACATTGCGTGTCTGCCAAGCAAAAACAAAGATGACGCAGAAGCATCTGATTTGGACACACACACACACACACTCATAAATACCTCAACATTGAATGCCCTACCTTGGTTTCCAAAGAAGGACGAATCCCAGAGACCGACTCAGACGCAATTTGTCATGAGTCAGCTGACGCCAAGGAGAAAAGGCCGATCATTTGGCAGGGAAAGTAAAGAAGGCCAGGAAGAAGAAAGGGCCGGCTATAAAGCGAACAAGGCGATGGATTAACCTCGTCGTATTTGGGGTCAAGTGGATAAAATATGGTTGCGAGGGATTCAAGCTGGCAAGGGGAGGACGCCAAAAGAATCCGAAGACGCGACGTCCCCACAAGGAAGGGAAAACGTGTACGTGGGTACACACCTGAAAAGTTGAATGTGTGCTCTTACCTGGGTGGCTATCACAAGCTATTAGCCTAATCTTCACTTGTGCTGAAACCATTCATGCGATAAATCCGAATTTCAACGCTGCCTGTGGATGTTTATCAGAACTCAGAAAAGCACCACTGGGGGCATTCACACACACACACACACACACACACACACACAAAACGAAAAAAAGTGAGAGACTCACGGTCATTGCAGAATGAGCCTCCGTAGGACGTCATGGTGCAGTCGCAGGTGAAGCCCTCCCACTGCTGGAGACAAACCCCTTGATGGTAGCAAGAGTCCTCCGTACAGGTGGTACTTGGTCCTAAAGAGGGTGAGAAGCTTACTCAATGGACAGCTCACAAAGTGAAAATAAATATTGCTTTTATCTCGCATCCTACATGTTTGAGTGGCAAAAAAACAAAACCAAAAAAAAAAAATCAGTTGAACGCCTCAGAGGGTTGGGACAAAACAACCGGGGGGGTATTTGCACGGCGTGACAACGAGGCGCTCTAAAGCAAACAGTCCAGTGTGAAGCCTCTCGAATTCGATCCGTAACATTTGACGTAAAAAATAAATAAATAAAAATAATAATGCATGTTCTCTCCCTGACAACAAGGCGCTCGAAAGCGGCCACGCACATTCTCCTTTCAACACAAAACCATGAGCAAGGGAACAGTTTGTTTCCGCGTCACAAACTTGTGGCCCAACAGGAAGGTTTTGCTCCAAAAATAGCAGCTTGCTTGTTGGGATTGTCGGGTAACTCTCAGCATAAAACAAACACGCACGCACGCACGTACGCACATGCATCGGTGCCAGACTAATTGGCTCGCACGTAAAACACGTATCTTCCTATGACTACATTATTCATTTCAAACAAATCAATACATGAATCAGGAGATGTGTTAATGCGAGATAATACTTAAAGACATTATTTTATTTTTTTTTATTTCCAAACAGTGTTGTGAGTTAATTACCCAGCACGATAAAATGATTCATTGTGGAGTTAATTCAACATTGTGTCATATTAAATACGAGAAGATTGACTATTGATCAGCTGCTTGAAAAGTCAGAGTCCGTCCACATTCTTGAGTGGAGCACAATGCGGCCAAAATGTTTATGAAAAACAACAACAACAAAAAAAGCCAGAATAAACAATATGGCTGTCTGGATACGAGCTCGCGGGCTGAAAATGATGGCGTCGAAAACCCGGTTGATTTTCATCCACAATACAATACAATAAAACTTTATTTATATAGCGTATTTCACAACAGCTGGAGCTGAAGCAAAGCGCTTTCCATATGGTGTCAAATAAATTAGCGGGAAATTAGCACACAAATTAAAAGACATAAACAATAGATTGCAGAACAGCGACAGTCTCATGTTGAGACGAAATCTAGCGAATATAAATGCATCTTCAAACAAAAGACACTCATGTAGTTGCTATCGTAGTCTTAAAGGTGATATCGATTTATTTTGCAAGGTTGATTGGAAAAAAAAGAAAAAAAATCAAGGTTATTGCGCTTTGATTTACAACCCGACTCGCCGCCAAAGAACATTTTAAGTGAAACGTTCCAACTTGTCCACTTTTACGTGCACAAAGAATGAGCCCCATCTTTTTTTGTTGTACCTTTGGCTGGGTGGCAAGGAAACAAAGTCAAAAGAGGACAACGCTGTTTGCCGTGGCGCAAACAGTCGTAAAGTCAGAGATGTGTTATCTTCATCACGGCACCGAGCAGCTTGAACTGGACTCGCTCCACAGAGACGGACTGCACAAATCTCGAATCTCGCCCAAGGCCGGTCAGGTGGTTGAAATGGAGCGGCTCAGCTCTCCGGCACGTCCGATTTTGTGTTAATGTTAGCATCCGGCAGCATTTTGTTGTTAGTGGGACTTGTCAGGTGTCAGGTAAATGCGGTGAATCGGTCGCTAGCGTGCATCTCAGAGCAAGGCATTCTGCCGGCACACGTAAACACGGCTGTTTCATTATTGCATTTTTCTTACCAGTTCATCTACAACCGCGACATGGGCAAAAGGTTAGTGTTTGGAATAGTGAAAGACCAACTATTGGCCGAGCTGATTATCAGGGCAGATATTTGGCATTTTGCCGATTGTTGGCCTTTTTTTTTAAACTTTCAAGGCCGATAAATTAAAATCTGTTTCATTTAGACTCGCTGCAGCACATTTCTCTCTGTCTCTGCTGTGCTGGTGGCCCTGCCGGCAGAAGCTGATCGGCCCGCCCACAGTGGCTGGCAGCCAATCAGCACTAAGCTGCCTATTTGCTTTTTCACCTGGAGTCACACGCACCACGGAGAAAAAGGAAAGGCAACAGACTTTGCCGAATTTTGAATAAATGTCAGTATTATCATTCAAACTATTTGCCGTCGTAAACTTGAAAGAGATGTTTGTTTTCATTGAACTCTAAGACATGCATCTGAGTCTCGGAGCTCCGTGCACTTTTGGTTAGACTTTAAAAATTACGTTGTCTATTTTCTAAAAAGCTTTAACATGTTGTAAATCACTTAAGTTATAATACATATAGCTATAAGTGGCTTGCGGTTATTTAACATGATTTCTCTTTTTCATCATTATTGTGGTTGATTAAAAAATATATATATATCATCACTTTCATTTCAAAGGTAAACAAAGTAATTGGTGCACACACGAGCCCAAACTCCGGACTGACCATGGCGGTCGGTCTGCACAGGCGATGTTACTCAGCCACTTCGCTTGCCGTATTTTAGACATGACACGTGTGATGCAGAATTATTGTTAAAATGCGAAAGAAACATTGATCTTTTTCCCTCCTGGGATTGTTAGCGACCCCAGTGACGCAGCAACCGAGTAGCGTGTTATGCAATCAAATACAAACAGTCCAACGCTATCCACCCAAGATGGTGAGCGAGAAAAAAAACTAAGCGGGAGTGACTTGACGCGCAAGCGGCCGATACCTGTAGGCAGGTAATAAGTCAGTCTGGCAAAAAAATAAATAAATAAAATTGAGCTCAGTTCCTCATTGTGTCGGCCAACGTGGCGCTGAGGGAAATCAAGCCGGTGCTCTTTGACGCTCAGTGCGCCATTGAGATGTGGTGGAGGGATAGAGGGGAGGAAAGGGGTGAGGAGCGGGAGGAGGGAGAGAAGGCGGGGCTTTGCTATTGCCAAAATCCAGTGATATATCCCAGATTTAACCGGCCCTGACTCTACGGGCGCATGCGGCTGGAGACTGCGGCGGAGAAAAGTCGGAGCAAAAGCAGAGGTAAACACGCAGGAAATGCAAGATTAATGAGGCAAGCGGCGAGGAAGGCGGGGGCATCGCTGAGATTAGCTACACTGAGAGATTCTTCGCTCATGCAGGTTTTATGGCGCAATAGAGAGGATTTACAGATGACAGCGGCTTAGACTGCAAAGGCTGCCCCGGGGGTTGTGGGAGCATGGGCGTGGCCACTGGTGTATATCAGTAAATAACATCCACACAAGTGCACCATGCCAGGCTCCGGGGATGCGTCGAGGGCGGCGGGGGGGGGAGGGGGGAGGGAAGAGTAAGAAAAAAAAATTTACTTGGATTTAATCGAGACGCAATAGGGCCGAGGTTGGTGATTTTAAACAAATCAAGTCACCCGCGGTGTGATGAAGGCAAGCCACTTACCATCGCAGCCTCGGTCCACCTGGCCCACCCGGTGGAGGGCATCTGCAATCATGTCAGGGAGTCTCCCGTTCAGGTCCACGGAGGCCAGGCAGCCCTGGTACCCGTCCCGGGACGCAATCAGCTTGGGCAGATTACTGTACATGTTCTTGATCACGCCACCGATGTACAGCTCTCCTGCAAGACAAAGTAACAGGCATATTCAGACCTTGACACACAAGTGAGCCCACTTACCAATATTCAGAATAAAATTTTTTAAAAAAGTGAACTCAAATCACTTAACACTCCTCGTCAAAGTATATTGTCAAACGAAACATGAAGCGAACATGTTGCAAGGCTTGAAATAAGTCTTCACGTCGCAGTTAGCGGAGCTATATTAGCATTTTGCACCTCAAAGCACAGTACATGGTAAAAAAAAAAAGAGTCCCAAAAAGCTTGGCTGGCCTTCGTCGCTCACGTCACCCGCCACGGGCAGTTGGAGGTTGAGGCGCAACCTGGTGCTAGTTAGACTGCACCGGCTAGCTAGCAACAAACTTTGGTCAGCGACTGCTGTGGCTCAACATGTTGTGGACTCGCTGCAAAGTTCAAATGAATTGCCTTCATGCCGGCAAATAGGCTACATTTCTGACAAGTATTGTTGTGGGGAAAGGAGAAGACATGTTGATTGATTTCTAAGATAAGCGAAGAGTAACACAGCTAGCAAGTTCAACAGCAGAATTAAGTGCGTGGGTGGTGAAGACCACTTTGCAGGAATTAAACATCGACCTTTGAAAAGCAAAGTAGCAGACAAATTTATTAGTATCTGCAGTCTGGAGAGGAAATCTCCTCGCTAATTACAACCGGAACTGCCACAGAATTACAAAGTAATCAATCAGGAATGCTATTTGTTTTTTGCGGGTTTTTTTTCACAATTGAGTCCCGAGTTTTCATCTTGATTTGAGGTCATCAAAATTAAATAAATTAAAATGAAAAAAAAAAAAGTTATTTTTTGGTTTTCTTTTTTTAATCAATTAATTTTGCTTTTAGACAAGACAATGCACTTTGCTGCTGTACACAATGTGAATTTAACCGAGCTCAAATTGGGGCACAGAATGGCCTTTTTTTGTTTGTTTGGTGACAAATTTTAAAAAGGGTTTAATGAAACAAAGCCGGAGAAGGATTTTAGTCCAGTCCACAAATCAGCCCTTGCACGTGTGATGTCGTCGCGAGGCGAGGCGTTCATCTCAAAAATTGCCTCTGAACACATCAAAGGTTCCTGTTGTCTGTTCCTGCTTCGGTCGCCTGACTGTGGTGGGGGGACGCACGGGAGATCCCTGCAGGGGCTGACAATTTTTTTATGAATATAGCCGGAGGGTCGAGGCGGGAGGGCGGGGGACTGACTGGCAAAAAAGGGTCAAGTGCCCAGCTCTATAATCTAAGATACAAAAACTGTCGATTATTTAAAAAATATATATTTTTATTTATTTATATTTTTATTGTTTAATAACATGCTTGCTTCAGCTTCCTGGGATTTATCTGCCCCCCCCAAAAAAAAATAAAAATAAAATCTCCACAAAATTAGAAAGTTGCTCCTCAACTGAAGTAATTGATTTTCAAAACTGCTCTGCATAGAAATATTTCACGTTTTGCATTGTGTATTTAAAATAACCAATCAACGATGTCTTGAGAATGGCCTGGTAGCTTAATGCTAACATATAAAAGAAAATGTTATTGACTTGCAAAGAGTTAGCCTCGATTGACGCACTGTGAGAAAACTTGAAGCATTTTATATTTGAAGAGAAATATCCAAAGATAATCTAACAATACTCAGTGGTATATATTCTTTCTCCTCTACGACAAACGACTCATATTACGGCACCTGACTGAGTCATTTAGAGCAGCAGTAGAAAAACGATTCTTTGTTTTTGCTTTTTTTCTTTGAATTTGACCTCATCTGTCATTGGACATGTTACACGTTTCTCCAAATTAGAATTGCTCATCTTTGCAAATCCCGCCGCCACGACGCAAGACGTCTCCCGGGAGACTTCCACGTGACGAAATGCTCGTGCAGGCAAAGGTGCCGCGAACATGATCCGACGACTCAACAATCCGGAGAGGGAAGCTTTATGCTCGACGTGAGCCGATTGTACCACGACCAGCTACTTTATCGGACATGACGTGCTGCTTTGAAAGACTCCTATTGCAACCTCTGCAAGGGGGCAATAACGCACGCAAGACAGATTTCATGAGCAGCATTTGTTGATCCCGACCACAAGAAAATGATTTTTTGGTTGAATATATGTAAAAATGTGGTGAAAGGCCTCAGAAATGTTCGTGCCAAAATACTGCGTGGCAAACTTTTTCCTCGCAGCCTCGAGGAAGCAATGAGGCAAAAGGTCAATTATACACGGACTTTGTGTAATGGAATAAGTCAATGATGTTTGCAAACTTGTCTGCAGAATTAATGAGGACTTGACACTTCATGTTTCCCCGCCTGGGCCTTAAAATCAATATAATGAATTCATTAGTCTGACAGAGTGACGCAGTGAACTCGCAGCTGGGAGAACCATTTAGCAAATATGAAATTATCTGTATGGAGTTAATCTCCAAAGAGCTTTGTTTGAGACTCCGCCGGTTGACTGCACCGCCGCAGAAAGACGGATTGGGTGGCGCCGTGCAAAAATGACTTTGGCAAACTCTTTTGGGCTTTTTTATGAATTGAGCAAAGAATTTCTTTGTGGGGAAATGCTTTTTTTCCCCCCCACAATGGAAAGCACCTTTCACTTACTCTAAGACCCTCTGTGATAATAAATGAACCAATTCTGCTTCTGCAAAGGGTCAATAACAAAAGAAATGAAAAACAAAAGATCCAAAGTCCAGAGGGAGTATTGTACAAGATCCAGTGGGAAATGAAAAAAACAAACAAACATTTTTCATATTGTAATCATGATACATAATAGGTGATATAATATATAAATAACAGAAAATTTAGAAAATGATTTTGCTGTTTCTCAGCACTGAGTAAATGTTCTGTGCTTGAATTTTGCAGTTATAATAGTCCGGATGTCCATTTGCCAGTTAGCCGCATTAGTCATTTATTATCGAGTTAGCATTAGTCATTAAATGGCACACATGATGAAGGCTTGTTGTGGTGTATTTGCGTTCTGTACAGTCACAAAATGTTGTAACAAAAGTTGCAATTTGCAAACCTTTATGTGGGAGGGGTGAGATTTATGCTAAAGTATGTCAACTTTCCACATTGCGTACCTAAGTACGGGAAGCAAGCGTAATTATTTTTCTTTGGCTTTGCTCAGATTAAACCAAGTGAATGCCAAGAAAGTGTTCACTGAATACTGTTAAGGATGGATCGCAGTTAAATATTTTAACTCAGTTTGATTTACTTATAAAATAATTTGCATACTTTGCAAATATTGTGCCATATTTGCTGTCTTTAGCACGTCTCAGAACAAAACACTGTGTTTAAGTTACCACAGGGCCTTGCAAACCAACACTGCTGGAGTGTGGCGCTTGTGGGCGATTTTGAGAAATGTTTTCGAAAATAAATGTCTGCAAAGATGTCGCCATTTAGATCGTATTCAAGAATCCAAGAAAGCTATTAGAACAGTCTTTGAATTAAATAGACTTCATATTTGGTGATTTTGCATCAATTCCAAGATATTATTCAAGTAATTATCTGTTATAAACTTTGCCAAAAATAGTAGTTGAAAAATGTGATTAATCACAATTAATCGTGGATTTTTTTGTGATTAATTAGTTAGCACTAATATATATACATATATATATATATATATATATATATATATATATATATATATTAGGTCCTTGAGCACGCCGGCTTTTTTTTATTTTTTATGACGTGAGTGACACACACATACATAAATAGAGAGAGAGCGAGTGAGAGAGAGCGAGAGAAAGAGACAGAGAAAGAGAGAGAGTGAGAGAGAGGGAGAGAAAGGGGGAGAGAGAGAGAGAGAGAGAGAGAGAGAAGAAGAAGAAAAGACGGGGGGTAGTATCATTCTTGCTATCCAAATGTGATGTTTGACTTGACCGGACCAACTTTTTTTTTTTTCTCCACAGCATGTACTGTGCGTTACAGTGATGAGTAGCCACTTTCCCCGAGTGTCCTGGTCTGACTCTGCAGTCCGATCCGTGATGAATGTTTGCGCTGCGGAACAGCGCAGAGCGTTCCAAAAGGCACGAGCAATTATAGGCGTGCAGACATCACCAGAGACCGAACACCTCCGCGTCTCCATGGTTACGGTAATGACCTCTCCTGGGCCAGCGGAGGGAGACGGGGGATGCTAAGATGCTGAGCTCAAACAGGCCCCGGAAAGCAAACGTGGAGGGCTGTGCTGACATCGCATTTTTGGAGGCTAATCAAGAGTTTTGGGAGGTCGCCTTTCTGCACATCTTGTTTAGGACAACTTAAAGAGGAACGCATCTTACCCGTCGGCTGATGTGGCACACGCAAGTGCAGCAGTTGCTTATTCTCCCTCATGTAGAGATCAATTTGCACGGCAAAATTCCCTTAAAGGAAGACAAGATCGAAGATGGCCCATTTTTTATGAACAAGCTCAGTTAATATATTTTTTCATCAGGAAAATTAAATTAGTTATCATTTATTTTTTTGTATCTATTTATTTGGGAGAAATGAGGAAATAAGAAACAATTTGGAAAAACGTATATGGCCACGCCCCCTCCGCTCTCTGCATGTTTCTGTCAAAGTCATTAAAGGGACTGATTACAAACTCTCCAGTGTAAATCATTGTACTTTCTTCACTTATAACGTGCAAAAAGATTTATGCCCCCCATCTGGCCGCTGCCAGTCGGCGTCTGCCTCTTGATACAATTTTAGCGCAGCTAAATGTCCGAAATGTAACCAGTCGGGGTTCGTGTGCGCATTCTTGCTCCCTAAGTGGAGAATCGATCGTCACGGTATTTTTGATTTTGTGGAAGTGATCACATGAGCTCACGTTTGACGTCAATAAATCCAAACTATTGAGCAGAACGTTTTTTTTTTTTTACTTTCACAGGTTTACGTGGACGAAAGTAGTCATGTGCATTTGCATTTTGCTGGCGATCGGGGACAATTGGAGCAATATTACCTCGCTTGCCTCCCTGCTGTGACATAGACACAGAAACCGGAAAGGAATAACAAGCCGAGCTCTAAAAGGGGGCGTGCCAATTTGTCATAAATCTCATTACAAAAAAAAGCCCATAAATCACTACAGAGTCTTTTAGGGGGGACATTTTAGTATTGATGTCGTTCTTACATGCAAAGCTATTCTATAAGTGCCGTCAATCAACCGTCCCTTTAATTTTGCAGACTGAAATGAAGTGATTCATTGCAACTTGTGAACATTCTGACAAATATATCTTCATCTCTTTGTGAAGTGGTCTCGAATGTTGCTGAACAAAGAAAGCAAGGATTCCATTCCGGCGCTTTACCGAGCAACAAATGAGTGACGCCCCGGCCAAAGTGCTCGTTTGGCATTAATTACTGTTTTGCCATTCCGGGTGGCAGTGCGGGTTTGCGCGACTAATTGGGATCAAGTCTTTAACATGCGCACGTTGCCGACCACAAAATGAAGAGAATAGAGAGTGGAAATGAGATTGGCGCCTAATAGCTATTGATCACTTGGGTGTTTGCGTTCACTCAACGGGAAGCGGTTTCGTCTTTTGCCTTGGGACATCAGGGGAATCTTCAACTTACGGCTCATTAATGACTCAAGGCAGCAGTCAAGACGATTGAATGAATGTTCATATTATTCCTCTTGAGATTCGATTTTGACGGGGTCCAACAATGTGGTGAGAAAGGAAACTACGGCCAACTGCACAAGCTAAACATTGGCGACGTTGGACGTACGGCTTTTGATCCGATCAGAGTTACGATTAAAATGATCACGGGATGCACTGTTTTCATGGAGACGACATGCGCAATATACCGGAAATAGTAGTAGTAGAAGAAGAAGGTGTCACGACTAGTGACGGGAAAATGAAGCTTCAAATGTGCTTCATGAAGCAGTTGTTGTATTTTTGCGTCCTCTAGATGCCACTGTTGCTTTAAATAACGGGTTTTAAAAAAAGTGCCGTGTACTGGAGTCCAAAAAATATTACAACCGGTTCATGAAGCAGATTTGAAGCTTCATGTAGCCATCACTAGCTAGCGCCAGTGTGACGTTAGCAATGTCCAACCCTCAACGTCCAAATCAAGCAAGTCAAACGTCAAACATGAATGGACTGCGGCAAGAACGAGTCCGCTCGAAAGTAAAACAAGTCCGAAGACGGTTGGTTGCGCAATGCTAATGCTAAGTGGAGCAATAAAATTTCTTTGGGGTCGCAACGACTGCACATTAGTCTAAAATTGTTTTGGTTTTTTTTTTAATTAAAAAAAAATCTTGATCGACTGAAATATTTATATTGTGCATTTTTTTTTATTTCAATAATTTTTCAATCTGAAATTAAATGAAATCGTAGTGATGGGAAAACAAAGCTTCATGAAGCACTTGATATTTTGTACTCCTCTAGATCAGGGGTGGGCAAACTTTTTGATTGGCGGGCCACAATGGGTCCTAAAATTTGACAGAGGGGCCGGACCAGGAGCAGATGCATGGAGTGTTTTGGTAAACCTCACCTCATCGGAGAAAAAAAAATACATTTAATTTTAAATGAAAGTGAACAAAAGCATTACAACAATATATATGTCTTTGAAAAACCACAGCATTTAGAAAATAAAACATTAAGATGGTTTATTCATTTCATTTTTTTCAAGTTCGGCGGGCCGGATTAAAACGTCTAACGGGCCACATGTGGCCCCCGGGCCGTAGTTTGCCCACCCCTGCTCTAGATGGTGCTCTTGGTTTTCCACGGCATCTTTAAACCAAGAGTGCCATCTACAGGAGTCCAAAAATACTGCAACTGGTTCATGAAGCAGATTTGAAGCTTCACGTAGCCATCACTCGTGGCGACCATTTCAACTTTAAAAATATTTTTCCCGTTTGTTACAGTGAGTTAACACTTCCTAATAAGCGCTGCAATCTATCCTCCAAACCACAATTTTCACTCCAGTCTTTCACCCGCCATGCCTTTTGCTCGGTCTGCTTCTACTAGTTTCCAAGAAGAACAGAAATACTTATGTTGACGTCATTGGCATGCACGGTAACGACGCCAAACTGAATTTATTTCTCCATGAACACAAACCCTATTCATTTTTTTTTTTATGATTTTATTTCCGTCCATTCAGCGTCTTCAAAGAGTCAAAACCCCCTACGGGTTGTTGTGTTAAAGCTGTGCCTTAGTTCCGCACAGGAGAGTGTAAGCAAGTCAGAGGAAGAAAAAAAAAACGGCATGTGAGCATAAATATACATGGAGGTATTTTCTTGGAACATTTCAGGGAGTCTTTCAAGGGCTTCAAAACGGTGCAGGATCATTACACACTTTTCAACTCCACTCTGTCAAGGTTGTCCTTGTTCATAAATACAATCGAAAGAACTCAATCTAAAATTGAAGAACACTTTTTGTGAACAAAATCGGATAAAAAGGAAAATGCTCTGAAAGAAATGAAAACTAAGTGGAAGTACATCTTAACAGTTATAGAAAGGTAATCGTATGAAAAGGTATTTTGTTTTCAAATTTGTCAATGAAGAAGAGCTTTCGGGGTTCATTTTAAGCACATCTATTTCAGGATTGCTGTCAATCCGTTCAGGAGAAGGAAGGTTGCTCAAGAATTGGAGTTTACTGTAGTTTATTGCGCAATACTTGGCGACCTTTTATCTTGCACTTGACAAATACTCCATTTAAAAAAAAACTAACACTAAAACTAAGAATGAATTAAGCAAAATTAAGCCTTTTTGAAAACAAATAAATAAATAAACAAACAAAAGTTGCTCTTTGAACAAATTAAATTTAAACAGAATTTAGAAAAAAACAAATGTCAAGGAAAGTAAACACAAAAATTCAGTTCTTTTCAAATGCGCATCACTTCTTTGGCCTGTCATTGGCTTTTATTCTCCACTTGCCCATATTTGTGGGTCCTAGTTGACCTTGTCGTCCTACATCTCCATACTACACACTTTCCTTTACTTGGTTCTTTGTCTACCAGTTTCACGACCGCCATCGCGGCTCACGAGCTCCAAAGCTCCCCCGGAAGTCATAAAGTAGACTTGTAATGGAGTACACTCAAAGAAAGGTACATTTGTGGCGGCAGGATGTTCATTTTGGCTGATGAAGAAAACCACGACAACCATTCAAATAGTTAAGGATCAAAATCGCCAACCGAAACCGGCGGCAGCATGCCACCGTGAAGTTAACATTCGGCGCGTCGTCTCCTCTCCGGCTGAAGTTGAGACGTTCATACTATCTGACGTGAGGCACTAATCCAGTTACGCTGCGTGCCATTTGTTTGGCTATTATCATGCAAATTCATCCAGGCCCGGCTTTGACGGGGCTTCATTACAAAGCCTTCACCTCCGTCATTTGCGATTCAACGGCAGGTGCAAATTGAAGCGCTGCTCAAAAGCAAATTATGCACAGGTTGCATTGCATATCCAATGCAGGCATTGCACTCATGTCATGCTTGCTGATTTATTCAGCCGTCAACCAGATGTAAACATTGTTCTGTTTTGGGGGTTTTTTTTTGCATTATTTTTAATGAATGACTGCACTTGTGTCACTTTTATGTTCAACATGTCTCATCTTTATTCACCGTCCAGCTAGTTTAGGCGGCAAAGTCTTGATCTCATAGCCCTTCCTTTTTTCTTTTTTTTGCTGACAGATATCTGGAAGCTTATTTTTGTTTTTTATTTTGCAAGCCGAAAGAATCTGAAACCTGAGATCTCACACACACACACACACACACACACGCACACCCCCGCACAAAGCGACTTTCCACGGGAAAAATAAAAGCTGTGAGAATTGTTTCTTTTCTTTGATACGCAGGTAGAAGCATGCCAGGGAGATTGTGGGAATTGCTATATCTGTGCTTTATTCCCAGACCGCAGAACGCATAGCAACGCTGCATTCAGCATATTTCCATATTTCCATGTACAAAGGCGGGTAAATAGCTTGAATATGCGTTTGTATCTTACACATTTGACAAGAGCTGTGTTTATTCAGGAGTACAATTGTCTCCTATTCCAGTGGAGGTGAATACTGATTGGCTAGTTAAGTCCTTGTACAAACAGGAGAGATATTTCAAATGGTCCCAATTGAGCATCCGTTAACGCTTTGACGTGAAATGCCGTCAATGGGAATTGTAACCAGGTGCGCCTCGAGTGCATTTTATTAAGGAAATGGGCAGAGAAATGTCTTGGAAAACTGTTTTTTTAAGCGGGGTAAAAAAAAAAACTAAAAAAAAACATTTAACATGGCCAGCAGATGGCAGCAAAAGACGGACCTTTGGAAATGTGACTTTTACAATATGTTTGTGATTGATCGATGACGTTTGTCATGTTAAATCTACTACAAATAAATGTGAGAAAAGAGAAACGATGAGAGAAAATATCTAATTGTAGAAGTAGAAGCAAATATGGAATTACCATAGATACACACGGAGCACACACACGCAAACGGCACGCACACACACTACTAATTATTACTACTACTACTATTTCTCAATAGTGTGCAAGAAAAGGACTGTTCAGATGTTTGAGCTGTCAAATAAGCAAATATTATTAGTAAGTGTTTTCACGCACACACACTACTAATTATTACTACAACTATTTCGAAATAGTGTGCAAGAACAGGATTGTTCAAATGGTTGGGACGTTATGAAAGCAAAACTTATTCGTAAGTGTTTTATGCTGGGTTGTTTTTTTTTTTTTTGGTTCAAATCAAATCAATTTATGGTTTACTGCTGATGACTAAAAATGGAATAGGGTCGAAACAAACTTATTTTTGTGATTAAAATTAAGAGTTGAAGCTTTCATTTGGTCGTTTCGGTATTTACATTATTCCGTGAGCCTCAAAAGATCAGTCAGAAAGCTCTAAATTGGTTCTCTTTTTTTTTCAAAATGGCTGCCAGAGAGAGAATTGAGAGGCCAGATGCTGGGCAGCTGGCGGAAGCCGACTTGTTACCTTTGAGGTCCAGGTTGCGGGCTCCATTGGAGTGCTGTGTCACGGTGCGCGAGTCGATCTTGAGCGTGTGGACGTTGTTGGCGTCCCGGGACACCACCACATTGTGCCACTGGTTGTCGTTGAGCGGCTTGTCCGAGTTGCCCTTCATTAGCGACGGGCCGTTGCCAAGGTCAAAGACGTAGTGGACGTACCTGGGGAGCGAGACAGTAACAAGGACAAAGATGATGATGATGATGATGGTGTGTGTGAGGTCTTCCAAATATAATTCAGCGGCAGTCCTCTGTGGCCCGTCACGCTGCAGCAATTTGTCTGGAGGTGCTTCAAGATGGATGACGCTTCACTCTCAATGCTTAATGGCTCCATATTTTCCATGTTGCCTATCTGTTTGCATTTTATCCAAACTGTACATCAACCGCTTGTTGGCATGCGCATGGAGGACCTTAACATTTGCGGCATTTTTCCGCTCTCTGGTTGTAAACGTTTCTGCTTTAATGCGAGAAAATGGGTGGAGTAGCCAAATATGGTACTCAAGTACTGTTACTTTAAAATAGTAGGACTCAAGTAAAAGTACACCTCCAAATAATTACTTGAGTCAGGGGAAAAAAAGTACTCAAGAAAAAAAAAAAAAACGAGTCACTGGTGAGTAGCAAAAAGATGAATCTAAAAATCTAAATCTATTTTGGATGTTAAGGGGGAAAAAAAACGGAAACTAAGATACATCATTTGAAAAGGTTTTCAACCATTAATGTGACTACAAACCTGTACGACTAAACAGACTTTTAAAAAATCTTTAAGAGGATTGGTAAAGACAAAACTAAAAGAATGTGGTTGAAGTTGAAGGAGTGTGCACGCCCACTTCCAAGTCACTTCAACAGCGACGCAAGAGTCATGTGACTGCCTGACGCCGTAGCGAGCGGTTGGATCGGATCCACAGATATTTTGCATTTTATGCAAAATTGGCGGTCGGATGTAATGTCATAATGACATCACAGATGGGATCCGCTCACGATCTAGTTCCGTCATTTTGTGCTGCCATCATTAATAATCTAAGATTTCTCAGGATATACACTCAAATAACAAAAAAATAAATATCTTGAAATAATGTTGCGGTTTCCAACGCCCAAAACCCCGCCCCCAAAAAATAGTAATAAAAATCAGTGTTTTGAATGTTTATCAGCCTTTTGAGGAGGATTAAAAAAAAAATTTCCCCCCAAGGGATTTCAATGGGTGTCAGTTACCGCATTTTTTCGGGCTATAAGGCGCACCGGGTTATAAGGTTTATTAGGGAAAAACACCCGTACAGCTACTAAGTCAAACTTCATTCCACTTCCATTTGACATCCATACATAAGGAGCGACTATAAGGTTCACTGTTGATTTGTGAGCAAATGAAAGGATTTTAAGTGGGCCTTCTAGTCCGAAAAATACAGTATATGCAAATTACGGCCGTTGGTGAGCCAGGCCTGAGAATTGAACTCAAAAGAATGCTGCATCACAATGATTATGGCAAGTAAAATTCATCCCAATAGTATTTGAGGAAATTTAATGGAATAAATGTGATACATCTGTTAGACGGCCATTTTAGTCCAACGAGCAGTGATTTGTTTTTTTTTTGCATTCATATTTTAGGTTTTGGGTCGAGGCTATTTTGGCTCTTGCATTCACAACGAGCGCAGCACCAAATCCTCTGCTCATTGTCTTCATAACATTGCTAAATAGGGAACAGGAAGGAGCAAAAGCCTCTTTCCTATCTCATTATAAAGAGCTTTAAGAGGGAAAATAGCTTTCCATTGAATTGGTCCTTGAATGCACACTCACCCTTTGACCAGTTCCACAACAATGAAGTCGCTCCCATCGCCAGAGTTGAAGAGCATCAGGCCGTCGGGCGTGGTGGTTTTAAACTGGAGGAAGAGGTGCATGGAGGCGTACGCTTGCAGCGTGGCCAGCGCCAAGTAGCTGCCTTTGCTCCGGAACGTCACCGGGTCAGCGATGATGTGGCGCATGCCGAAGCGGGCGTTGAGCTCGCAGTAGGAGATGTCGCCGTTCTTGCACTGGTCCAGGTACGGCACGCCGTTGAAGGCCAGGCCCTGCAGGTGGCCGATGAAGTTGGACGGCACCACCGAGATGAAGCGGCGCTCGGTCATGATGCCCGTCTCGATGTTGTGGAACTCCAGACGGGTGTGAGCGCCGGTCATCTGGCCTGGAAGGAGGATGATGACGATGATGATGAGGAGGAGGAGGAGGACGGATTGATTCGCATTATTCATTTAGGGAGCGTAAATAACGCCGGTGCGCTGCTGTGCTACGGCCAACGGAAGGTGTCCAGGGAAATATTGCACTTCATGTTATGCCACCATAATTACACGAGTTCCATCAGGGTGCAAATTTATGAGATTGCAATTTTTAGTTTGATTTGCAGTGACGGAAATGAGACGAACAGAACATAATGCAGATTTGTGATTAGGGCTGAACGATTTTAGGAATAAATTGCATTGTGATTTTTCTGACGGATATTGCGATTTCAATTTGTTTTGCAATTTTCTTCACAATGTACCGTGACATTTACAAACATGACAGAAAATGCCATTATTGGATTAAAACAACAACCAAAAAATCCTGGAATAATGCAAAGACACTAAAGAGGTTTCTTGAGAGGCAGGGGGAGTTTTTAAAAATGAAGTGCGTCAAGAGCATTAAGTATAATTTTGGATTTCCGTGTAATTGCGTTTGTGAAAATCCATCCTTTAAACCCCAAAATGTTTGACATTTCGTACTAATGTACATATTCTTTGTACATAAATGTCAGATTATGTCAATAAAATAATTGTCCCTTAGCAAAGCAAAATTAATTAAAATATATCAATTTGAGACCTATTATTGTGTAGATCTCAAAACTCTACTCCGTGGTGAAAATATTATTGATGAGATTCTAAATATTTCATATAAATTTGACATCGTACCGCTTCGTCGTGATGACGTCATCCGTTTACGTGTTCCGGTCGGAGAGCGTCTGCTAAATTGCTAATGTAGCCATCGTCTTAGTTTGTCTTTCGAGACGTATTGATTGAAATGCAACAATTCTGTTCCTAGCTGCTGGCTCTCCGCCCTAACGTGGTTCCAGCCTGACTTCTGTTAAAAGTCGACTGTACACCAAAGCACTTATTTTGGCTCTTTCTCGACTCTTTTTTTCACTTGAGCGATTAGCACGACCCCTCGTTCGCCTCCCCCCGGTTAAAAAGCTACTTATTAGCGGGGATGTTTATTTCTCACCACGAAGGAGATGATCCGCATCACGCAGCTTATTTGCTGCTGCTGTGCACGGACTTCAAGTACAAATAAAGTCGGTACGGCTGCGGCCAACGATAGCTTGGCGGCTAGCACTCGAGTAGCGGCCAAATAAATGACTTCCGGGACTACGGGCAACAGCGGGACGCCTTTTTTCCCAATCAGTGCAGCGCTGGTTGATGTGAGCGCGAGGCACAAACGCCTTCATAAAGGAGACGGCGGACCTTGACTGGGTCATCCGTAGCTCGCGGACAAACCACGCCCACTCCATCCCCTCTATCAAGCTCACACCTTTTCCTTCGCATCTGTCCTTATCCTCGGCTACAGTCCTTCGCCCCGGGCCACAATATGCGACTCTGCCTCATCTTTTCGACCTTTCCTCCTTCCACTCGCGGTTTTGCGAGCAACTCAATCGCCGCATACACCTCAGAGCTTTCAATTCCGTTTATTTAATTTTTTTCCCACGCTTTTGTTGATGCGCAACTAACCTTCCACGGTGACGTTGTCCACGGACAGCTGCAGGCTCTTGCCTCTTCGCACCACCTTCACCGTGTGCCACTCGTTATCGTTCAGCTTCTGGCCCGCAAACAGTGTCTCGGGTCCTTTGCCTGCGGATGAGCCAGCAAGTGAAATTGCGGCATTGCAGGAGTTGCGTGTGCATGTGCGTGTGTGTGAATGGGAGCACGATCAACACACGATCAACAAATTCTTTTTCTGTGCAGTCGGTGACATGAAGTAGAAAAAAAAACTTGTTTGCAGCAGTTTTTCCAACATACATAATGGAACATATCACTAATGGGAAGAAAAAAACATTTCAGGCTTCAAAATGATGAAAAACCAAGCCGTTCTCACAGCTCTGGAGCGTGTCGACTGAATGCGCTGAAACCGCAACGTCACTCAACAGTCAATCAAGTATGATTTCTATGACATGCAAAAATGGATGCGACATCATCTAGCATCTTCGGTCGACAAAGCACCATGTTTGAGACGTGAAAATATAGCAGATGAAAGCCTCATCGCCTCTACAACGAAGCACTCTAAATCGTTCACGTCAGGACAAAGTCGTCTTCTGGACGCTGGCTGTCACAACAGATTTTTTCCCCCCTTTTTTCTCTCCTTAATTAATGCAACATTCACCATATCATTTCATCCAATCAGGTTGGGATTGAGAAACGTCCACACGTGCACACACAGAGGTAAGAAACCTTGAGCACGGTGTGCTCCACTGAACATATTGTCAAATAAATGTGGCAAAATCACACGTGGGCCATGAGAGCTCACAGCCAGGCTGAGAGCAATCATGACTGCCCGCCAACATGGAGAGGCGAGAACGACAATGGCACACAACAAGAGGCGCCCCCGGGCACTTCCTGGCAAGACGGCAGCTCAAACAGCCGTGTGACTCACGGTCACACATGGGCGGCGGGGAGGAGGTGGCGGCGCAGACATTTGTCAGGGTAACTCAAGCTTAGTTTATGCAGGCAGCATGTCGGGAGCCGAGGAGTCACGGGTAACTGCGCGGGGGAGGAGGGGAAGAGGGGGCGCAAAGGGCGCCAAGTCAAAAGGTCGACGTTTGCTCGGAGGGGATGTTTTGATGCCGCTAAGCTAACAAGACAGTTTGAAACGCAAATAGTAGTTCAAACAAGAGCAATAGGCCATCACCCAGTCAACGGGCTGGAAATAAGTCCGCTCGGCAAATGCCTTCTGCGCCAGACACATGCGAGAATGAAAGCGGCCAAATGTGCGCATGTCACTTTGGGGTTTATTTTTGCTCACTCGTCGCATTTCACCACCAAGTGATGAATCTCAGGTGTTGCGTTTTCACAGTTTCACCAAACTTGGCCATCACAAAGTCTTAAAGTGACCTCGGTAATTTTCTGTCCATCAGTTGGTTGATTCACGCTAACTAGTCTTGAGACTAAAACGTGTGGAGAAGGAGGACGAATAGCGGACATTTTTTTAAAACATTTTCAAAATGGTCTGTTGCAGAAAAACTGCGCATGGTGATGATAGGTAAGCTAACACCGTAGCAACTAGCTAGCGTTTGTTAGCTTAAAATCCCAGCAGCGTTTTAGACCTTTATTATTCGACCCCTACTTAAATGACCCAACCTTGACCCGGTGAGTCTCTGTAATTCGAGGTTGGTGACATCAAATCTCGCATTTTCTGTGAACATTCTTAAAAAAGTTGTAGCGCAACAGGATCACAGCGCTAACAATCAATTTGAGCTTCTTGAGTCAACATCGAGAGCAAAGCAGTCCACTGAGATGGCCCTTGCTAAAGTGATTAATGACCTGCTCCGAGCGCCGGACTCCAACACCTCATCAATACGATTATTACTTGGCACTGCCCTTTTTGGCGCCGTCGATCAACATTACGCGGCAAAATATGTGTTGGCATTACAGGGTCAGCACTTTTTTTTTGTTTCGTTCTTTTCTGCCATAAAGGACTCCCCGTGTAATCTACAGCTATGTGACCTCTGTCAAATGTAATGTGACCTCTGTCTCTTGTAATGTTACACGAGGAGTCCCGCAGGTGTCGGTACTTGGCCTTTTATTGTTTAGCATTTACTTGTTTCCGCTTGGCGACATCATACGTAAATATAATATTCTTGTAACTCTCTTAACAGATTTGTAACTTTCTCATAAAATATTACATGGCTTAGCATCTTCTAGTGATATGTTAGAGTTCCGAAACCTTTGTTCACACACTTTTGGTGATCCCAAGAGCCAAACTGCCGTAGGTTCTAGAGAATTTTCTATTTGGGCTCCGGGGCTCTGGAATGCCCACCCCACAGAAATCAGCGCTGCTTCCTCAGTAGAAATGTTTAAAAGTCAACTTAGTTTTCTCCTCTTGTATTTAGTTCAACTTCACGTAAGCCAGTTTTTGCGACCACTTCTTCTGTCTTCCTCCCATGCTTGAGAAGATGCTGGACGGATTCTGCTTTGACTGACTGGGCCATCTTCTGGAGGACGTTGCCATGGAGATTGACCAACCAGGCTAGGTTTTGATGAGGACTCACTTGTTCCAATGTGTCTTCCTACTTCCCACGTCATCTTATTAAAAATGGCACGCACACTCTTCTAGTTAACAGCGTATAGTACCAGAATATGTGTTGAATGCCGCCCACTCAGCATCCTTTGCATCCTCGTGGAAGGGGAATTCCCGCCGTTTGTGACACCTTCTAAATGTTCTGCACTTTGCCACATTTGGAGGGAGAAATATGTCGCTCTTACCGCTTGCTCCTTGGAGACGATTCCCACCCACTTCTAACAAGCACTATTATCCGCATGCGTATTCCCAGCCTCATCAGCATGAATATTAACAATGACTGCTGTAATGTTAAGTGAAATGGCCTGCAGGCGTGCACTCAGCTCGCTCCAGCCGCACCTTGTTTGTTGTGCAACCCCCTCATGGCACTGCTCACTTCCTCCTGTAAACAAGCACAAGCTCGTTCACTATTGCCCCCTAGTGGTGACAAGGAGCTCAGCCGCCGGCCCTTCTGTGAGGGCTCCCGAGTGCCAAGTCCACTTATGGCAGATGGGCCGGTTCTGCATGGTATCCTGCGGGGCGACCCGGCAGCATATTAAACAGGACCTGAGCATGCCAGGCACATACGCGCAAGCGCTACAATTTCGGAATATTCAAATTGGATGGGCAGACAGTGAGCGCGTGAAGACGCGCGCGCACGTGCACGCAACAGCCCCTCCCTTTCTAAATTGGGGAGGTTAATGGCCGATTAGTCCTCACAACCTTCACAGATGATTACGCGGGGTCGGCTGGTGGCGAGGCCGAGGCCAAAACATCCTGCCGGCCATGTTGCGCGCAAATCATGTTCGCTCCTGAAGAAGTGCGCACGCCGGACGAAAGGCCAGCTGCACATGAAGTGACGCGAAAGGACAACAATGCAGCTCATCAGACGGATAATGTGCGTTAGGAGGCATTTGATGCATATTGCTGACTTCCGGAAGCATCTTGTCGATCCCTTCTACATGTTAATTCCAAATAAGGAAATGCACCAAGTAGCAATTTGTCCCAGTTTCCTCAAAAATAAGAAGGGATATTAGTTATTCTTCACAAAGGAAAAATAATATGACTGTGAGTGTTGTTATATTTTCTGTCTGGTAATCGTCCATTTGTGTTGAAATATTTGTTGCTTCAGGAGGAACGACGCCAACACTATTCGTTAGCACGTCTTTTATTTGTTAGCATAAAGCTAAACAGTTTGTTTTATGTTTAGCTTGACAGTAAATGTTTAACACAGAATGGCAATAAAGAGTTGGCCTCTTTTTTTTTTTTAAAGTATGCTGCAAGGTAATTAAAGTTGATGGAAACCAAAAATGTTTAAATATTTTCGTTTATGAAAAAAAAATGAAAATGCTTTTCAAAAATGTAAACTGCACTGATTCGCTAGCTGACAGCCAATCACAGTGATGATTTAACCCGACATCCCGACCCGATTGTACGTTGAATCAGCTGAACAAGACAACCCCCCCCATCCCCCTCCCATACACTCCGAACAATGGCTCTGACTTGGCGCGCCAACTTTACGATGTGGCATGCTACACCAAACGGACGCTGTGTACCGATTTTCCGCCAGTCGACGTCCGATATTGCGCACAAGTAATACACAAATTAAAACAAACTAAAACTAATACTAACACTAAGAAAAATGTTACTAAAATGAAGTAAATATTATCTAAAACAATATTTGATTTGAGGATGGTCGTTTTTTCAAATATTTTTTCTTGAGTTTTTTTTACTAAACAAAACTTATAAATGTTTTTTCAAATCTTCCATACGAGTAGACAAATTTTAAAAACAGCTAAATCTCATACTCACACGAAGAAAAATGCAACTAAAATCAAACAATTGATGAATAAAACTAATAAACCTATGAAAACAAAATAATACAATAATTGCAATACAACTTTATTTAAATAAAAAAAAAATAAAGAAATCAAAACTAACGATAATCAAAATCCCCAAACTATTGGAGCTGACCTGCTGCTTGTTGTCAAGTGAGTCAGATTGAGTTCAATGCTACTATAAAGTGCTCGTCTCAGATTTTCGCTTACAATTAAAAAAAAAAAATCTCTCAAAACATGCAAGTCCCGACAATCGTACGCCAAAGCCGCGCTCGTTTTGAGCAATGCTCCATCTTCCACAGACAACTCACGCGTCTCAATGGATGGTGAACAAACAACACCAAACAACATTTGTGAAATGAAACGAGCCTCCCTCCGGGCAAACACCTGCTCCACTAAAATGGAACGTTGGCGTGCTTCTGTGAAAATTCTTCTCCAAAACCCCAGCGGTCAAACGTTTGCATTAATGGCCAGCCACTCTGTTAACTGACTGCCAGATTTTAATGAGCCTCTTTAAAAAGTTGGACGGCGACAATCGATATACGTGAGCACGTTTCACTCAGGCTACATCTGATGATTGGATGGAGGGAGGCAAGACTGCTGCCAGCATGACTGACCAAATGGCACGCACACGCCCACGCACGCACACGCACGCACGCACACGCACGCGCACGCACACACTCGCCACCGACTTTTTACTGCTGAGCACACGCCGCTTTGAGAGGGTTGAGAGTACCAGCAAGTGACCCGTGAGGACTTGTTACATGTGTTTTTTGGGTTTTTTTTCCCCTTTCTCCTCTTCTGCCACTAAAAGGAAAGGCCTGCAACGGTTACGTAAGGCTGCACAAGTTAATGCGCTGTTGTTTTAACAAAAGGCAGCTAGAAGGCCTCCTTTTTTTTGACGCTAATGCCATTTGGCTCCTATCTTAAGATATCACATTTTCCATCTCGGGCACATTGCCCGCCGGTCTAATGAAAAGCTCGGCGCACACACACACCAAAAAAATAACACTCGGTTGGGAAAAGACACAGGAATAAAAAAAATCTAATGTTTCTTATTGTCATTTTAGAGGACTGTCATGGAGGAGGTGCTTGTAAAAAGTGGGGCATCTTGTATGCGGTCGTGATTGAATGAATAGGAGCGGCAAACATCATTGATTTAGCATCCCTCGGCTAAATAACGGCCGGCGATATCTCCCGCATGCAAACGGAAGGCGCCGGGAGATATTCTCGGCACGGCTGGGTGAAAGCAGGGAATTAATCCTACTTCACACACTGCATAAATCCGACTTGAGTCGTGACTTGAGCTGCGGTTCCGCGGCCATCTTGTCCCACGAGGTGAGCCGGTTCCCTCGTTTGGGCTCATTGTCATGAAATCAAGCCGTCTGCAATTCGGCCCAACACGGCAGCGAGAGTGACTTGGCCATGGCGGAATATTGCTGGACTTTGACTTTATAACAATTAAAAAACTCCTTGGTGGCTTTTATGTCTGCTTCAGGTAGTGGCGAGCAGTCAAGGCCTGCGAGGCCTTCTCCGCTGGCCTAACATCATGAAGAAATCATGATCATATTCTTCACGTTGATGTCATTTTATATATCAAAGTGTTGTATTTTTAGCTGAGAGTTTTATCAGAATTCAGATAGCTCGTGTTGCCGGGCAGATTTTACGATACCAGTCGCACGCACTATTCGTCCGAGGCCTTCAGATTCAGTCGTGCAGGCGTCTGTTCTATGAGAGCATTCGATAGACAGTTGCGATAGCCAATCAGATCACGAGTTGATGACTGTAGGGCCTTCTCGTTGGCCTTACGTTGAAGGAGATGAATGCATTCTTGTTTTTTTTAAACCACAATAAGGAGGGAAAAGTGTGCATTTAATTGCAGATACACACACGAGGCCATTTTCAAGACGGACCTTTCACACCACACTTTACTTTTGAGTCAATCTTTTCAAGTAGCAAACTTGATTTTTATTTTTGGGCTACTCTACACACCTCACCAGGTGTGCCTAATGAAGTGGCCGGAATAGTCGTAAAGGAATGTTGGTTTGATGGCGTGTGCCTGTTGTTGAAAATATTGATCCGAGTATCAGATTTGTGCTTTTCCAGGCACCGGAAGACCCGAGAGGCGGGAAATAGTGATCAAAAAGATCCTCTTACACGGACCCATGAATGATCTTCAAACAATTTTTTTGACCTTCTCACCAGTTTTGGAGCTCATTCGTCGACTGCAGGTTATGTTGAGAAGAATTTGGCATTTTGCATTCTAGTTAGCTTATATTTAGTTTTGACCTTTGTTTTCTTTTTAAATTTGGTGAGTTTTTTGTAATCAATGTGTTAAGTAGTAGAAGTAGAGCAAACTACAATTCTCAAACGACTTTTTGACCTTCTTTCTTCTGCACGGTTGGTTGCACAGCAATTCCGAACTAAATATATTTACAATGAACCCCGAAAGCTCATGCATGATATTAATTGACGAAGATGAAAACGAGGGATATTTTGCTACAATGATAGTTAGTTTTAGTTGGTGTTATAAATATATGATGTAATTGTAATTAATTGCCATTTTTTAAAATGTTTTTTTTTTATTTATTTATTATTTTCATGAACAAAAGTGTTTTTCTTTTTTTTTTTTTCATTAGTTTTTTTTTATTACATTAGTTTTCGTTACCTCAAATAACATTCCCGCAGGTGCACCTCAGTGGTGAATAAGCCGTTTAATTATCTGGGAAAAAAAAAAGTGATATTGATGTCACCCATTTTGAGCCCGGTGATTATTTATGACATAAATCTTCATATTTGAACAAGGTTCAGTCTCCTCTGTTGGCGCACGGATTTCGAGAGTCATTATGCATGCAGAATATTATCGTCCGACTCCATCGTATGTGGCCTGGAGTGGTGGGAGATCAAATGAGCATTAAATAAAAAATGGCTGGCCTCCATTGGAGCGTTAAATTGCCTTAACAAATCAAAATCCAATTCGAGCATCTCCAAAATACATTACACACAAGTCGAAGCCCAACGCTGACGGGAGGACTCAGTGCAACTTTTATATCGAGTGGACGTCCTCGGGGAAGATCCGGCGTCGCCATGGCAACAAATGAAACTCGCGTCTAGACTCCCAATCCTTGCGCAACAGCGACTTTCTAGCCTCGAAAAACATGACATAGAGTTGCTTTAGCGGCGCAAATGAAAAGAGAGAAGAGCACAGGAATCAAATAAATATTGATGAAACAGCAGCCACGACAAATTTTGCACTCACTCCAAATTAGTTTCAACAAAGCACCGTTACAACGCAAAAAGGTTGCTGAACACGCAAGGCGCCGTGACTGAATAAATATTACATGGTTCGCGTTAACGTGTTTGACGATGTGAGTGAGCGCCCGATGTGGGAACGTCACACCAATATCATGAAGGCGCCACATCACATCTTACTTGCAACGTGCAGCGCATAAAAACCTCCATTTGGGTCATCAATCCCATCCAAGAAGTCGGACTTAAACCAAAGCAACATTTAGTAACAAGCTTCCCGGTCGACAAGTCTGGGAAACGTCGGCATGAGTTGTGAATAAAACCATGCCTTGCACAAAGTGGCGGCACAAGACTTTTATCCCTGGTGGGGTCATGTGGTGGCTAAGTCTCAAATCTCAGGAGGGCAGCAAAACAAAAATGTCCATTTTTATATTGGATCAAATTTGCAGGCGAAATTGAAAAGTTCCAAATAAACAAGAAAAAACGTTGTCAATAGCTACAGTGTAAATAATAATAATAATAATAATAATAAAGTAATTAATAAATAAATTAATAAATTAATTAATTAATAAATAAATGAAGCTGTCATTTATATTTTCTTTTTGAAACCACTTATATAATTTTCTACGCACCAAACAAAAAAAGATAATACGGTTGCCTATTGTTAATTGTGGGTGGCATCAGCAGATCCAGAAAGTTCTAAAAATCTCCACTTTCAGACCAGAGGTAAGCCAATATTTATTCATGTTAATTTAATCGATTAACGTTAACTTTTCAAATAGTTACAAATATGAAGCTCCGCCGATGATTGTCGAGCACACCTTACATAAGTTAGCAAACAATTAACAAAAAATGTTTTTCGATTTTTTTTTTCTTTTCTTCTTTTCAAAGTCTCACCACTTGCCCAAGCAATACTATCACACCCCGACCTGACTCTGAACATTTCCTCAACAGTGCATGACTGGGAGACCAAGAAAAGCTGCTCAGTCAAGCAACATCAGCCACTCTCGTCTATTAATAACTTAAATAACCACATGTCGTTTCCAGTGCATGGACAAATGCACAAACTGATAATTCGAGTCTTTATGTCGCTTCATGAACCGAGTGTCCCAATACTTTTGTCGAGGTTGCCTGCGCGCAAGCAGTTCTCTGTCATGGCCTGACATCTAGTGGTAAGCACGAGCGTTGCACTTCAGAGCCCTCAATTGAAAAATGGCTTCATCAAATACAATCATTATGTATGTGGAAAAACAAACAAATGTCAGTTCCCCCCCCACTCTCGTCACCGAGCTGGCGCCGCCACCACTTACCTGCGAGGCCTCGTACAATCAAGACACTCATATTAAAAAAAGAAACATTTTGCAATTACTCCGTTCATGAGGTGGAAAACAATGCTTGAAAAATCTAGATTTAGCAGTTTGTGCGTGTGTGTGTTACATCTTGCATGGTCGTGTCAAGTTGCCCTTTTCCGACACAATGAAGGACGTTAAAGGATGAATCGAATTGATGTTAATGATTAATAGGCATAATTATGCTTTCTCTGTCCATAATTGGAATGAGGCCGAGAGAAAACGCATGCAGTTAAGAAGAAAAGAAAAAAAAAGTCTGCGGAATAATTGTGGGGAGGGGCATAATGAGGTGTCACTGATAATGAGATCAGGGGGGGAGCAGAAAAGGGCCACCGCACTGAATTTGGATCAGATGATACATTTGAGTCATAAAAATGGATGGAGCAACTTACTGAGGCTACAGTCTATCCTGATACAATCTGGCGGGAAGAGAGAGCGCAATGGTGAGATCAAATCAAAAGAGCAAAAGAGAGAGAGAGAGAGAGAGAGACATTTTACATCCTTCAAGGTATACATTCTGCAGACAACCAAGTATTGCTCTGGGCCCACCATCCGGGGACGGCTCTGAGTCAGGATCACCCTTTCACTTCATCATCAGCCCCCCCCCCCGTTCCACCCACTCATCGTTTGCGGCTACAAACGCGCAGCAGCAGGCAATATTGCACCACAGGCTCCAAGTTTGGCGCTCCCAAAGTCGTCAAGCCTTCTTTCTCACGATACGATGTATTGCGATGTTACAGCATAATGAACGAACACTTTCTACTGGGGACTGTATAGGTATGTGCAATATTTATAGTACAGTACAGTTTATTTGTGTACGTGCGTGCACGACAAACCATTTGAATAGCAATTTTGGTTTTGATTTGACGAACCAAATTGAATGGATACATTTTAGCATTGTCACATCTTTGAATCACATGGCAAGCACGTTTGTAAAGTGACACACATCGAATCGTCTTTTATGAGATATGTATGCCAGATTTAAATGGGTTTCACGTTGCCGATGATTTGTTCTTTGAATTGAATTTGCTTGGATTTTGATTCATTAACACGCACACTGGAGTGCGGTGCTTATAAGCAAAGGTACTGTATTTAGATCACAATCAAGGACCAAAGAACGCGATTAAAGAGTTCATATTTGGTGATTTTGCATTAATTACAATATATTATTCAAGCAAATACCCGTAAAAAGCTTCACAAAAAAAAATGTGATTAATCGCCATTAATTAAAATTTTTTTTGCGATTAATTAGTTGAAAAAATGTAATCGCTTGACAGCACTAATAAATTGTGAATCTCGTCACATTGCAAAGATTGCGTATAAACAGATTGTGTGTCACGGTAAGTAGCAGAATGTGTGTGTTGCAATAGCGAAAAAAGAAAACGCAGTTCCAGGAGTCAATGATGAATGTCATGTAAAAAAAATAAATAAATAATTCACTGAGGTCAACGTCGCTCTCAACGCGTTTCTTAGTTGTTTTCGTAAACAAATAATTTTGCCATCAAAGGACGTTTCTCAGTCTCCACTTTGTTGCTTTGGCTTTACAGTTTCCCAAATGTGGTAATTGAGTGGTGCACTTGCCTCCTGCTGCACTTTTGAAAGGCCGAAGAACCACAACAAACAGTAAGAAAGGGTGATCTGCACATCCCAGCCACTTCATTCCTGCTGCACGCGTATGATGCATAGCATAAAAGTTACGTTAAAATATTTTCAATTGAGCTTGAGCCACAAATTCTCCTCGTTAGCGCTTTATATGAAGCATCGAAACATTGTGCATACAGGTGAGAGCCGCTGAGATGCGTTCTCGAGCTGTCAACCGCGACAGAATAGTGGACGCAAACCGTCGGGGACCTGCACCACAGCGTGGGCGGGGCCTAAATCATTCCCATTTGACATGAGCATTTCCTGGCGCTCCGACCTGATCAGAACACGTCGCGTCATTTGGAAGCGTTACTTGAAAGTTATCGCGCTGCGGGCAGGTCTCCCTGACAGTTTGATCCGAGGCCGCAGAAACACAAGCCATTGAAGGGATGAAAAGTTCCGTGGATGGGGTGGGAGGGGTGCAGATGGGCTGCAGAAAAAGAAGGGAATATATGGCTTGTTGTATGTCCCTTATGTGGTGGTCAACTGGAAAAGTTGCAACATTTTCACAGAAGCGACTGTGAAAATGATGCAACTTTCAAGTTGTGTTTGCTTGCTAATGCAACTCTTAGTGCGATGACACTTTGGAGCATCCGAACATTTAGAATCCTAAATGGAGGAGCTGTGATGTGATAAGAGGGAAGAAGAAGGAGAAGGCGAGATCAAGAGGCCAAAGAGCGCCTGAACAGCTTTCCATCCGGAGACGGCCAGGAAATTGCTTCCATCAGACCGACAAGCTAATTCCTGCTTTTTGTCGACATCTAGTGGTCAAAAGATGGAGTACGTCCTCCTCTCAGGAGACCACACACAAGTAAAAAAAAAAAAAAAAAAAATCCTCTAAATGAGCAGATGAGGAGGTGAGGGATGGGAGGATGGAGAGGCGGTGGAGGAATGACGGCGGCCTACCGAGATTGACGGTGAGCTTGACGCGACCCCCGTCCAGCTCCAGCCGCAGCGTGTCGGCCGACTCCTTGGAGGTGCTGGCCACCAGCAGGCCGTAAGCACGCTGGGACATGAAGCGCAGCGCCACGTCTTCGGCCTCCGTGTGCATGGTGACGGGCATGAGAATCTTCAGGTACATGCTGCCGTCGTAGCTCAGCACCGTCGCCTCTGCGAGTGGAGGCGAGCACAAATTAGTCACTTGGCGCAGGGCGAGAGAAATGTGAGGAAGACGTGCTAAAAAAAAAAAAAAAAAATATTTCCTTGAGGAAAAATGAAAGAAAAAGGAATCAAAAGTGAGCGCGTGTGTGTCTGACCTTGCAGTAACAAACATGACCACTGGATGGCAGAAAAAGCTCACTAAAGGAATCATCATCCCTCAAGACATTTTTCATCCTGATATAAAAATAAATCTTGCTCAACCGCCGCTGATTGGGCCTCAAATGTGCCAATTTGCATGCATGGTTAAATAGATCATCATATTTTATAATTAGTAAGCCATTGATGGAAGATTGAGGTCAAGGGCTAAATAAATTAAGTAAATATAAGCAGTGTTTCGCAGCCACAGTACATTCGCCATTTTCCGTTTTATTTACTCCAAAGAATGTCTCCGTTCATCTTTGTCAGCCACAGCAGGCCCGGAGTGGTAATCGTGATTTTCTGGGAATTTCCCGGTGGGCCTGGTTGCTATATGCACGGCCGAAGGTCTGCTACAGCAGCCCGTATGTTACTTTCCTACATCTGTGGAATCATTTTGACAACTGCATTATTACATTTTCGAATCTCTTATCAGCTTCTCTTAAAAATGCACTTGTAACACGCACTGTTTAAGTGTTTTCGATTATTACGGCTCAAATCGTTTTTCTTCATTTAAACGTTGCAAACTCAAGTCGGCCGGTACCAGCTATGAAACTCCGGATGTGAAAACGAGACCCAGTGCGGCCCTGACGACACAACAATTAAATGCTTTTTGACACACACACACACACACACACACACACTCGCACACATATGCCTTATTAGCATTAGCCCTTACTTGTACCAGAATACGTTATTCATGCATTTATGTGATTTTTTTTTTTTTTTTTAAGGCATGGGTAAATATTAGATTCTGAAAGCATGATAACTGTGTGTGTTGTCACGGTATTAAAATGATAGCTTTTGACCGTTTTTTTTTTGTTTTTTTTAAACATTTGGGGAAGTAAAGACTGTATTTTATTAGTTGAACGCATTTAGTGTATCTAATTTGGTACAAACAAATGTTACGTTTAAAAAAAAAATTTTTTAATTCTTCCTAAGTCACAGTGACCAATCACTGATGAGTCAATTTTAGAACACACTCGTCGCCTACTCACGTTCCCCTTGGGGCTAACTAGTACACGCTGGCACTTTTTTTTTTAATATATATATTTTTTTAGGACAATGACAATCAACACAGCAAAAGGCTTCTGTTTTCGCACAATGTGCCTCCAACCTCCTCCTCCGTCTTTAACTGCTCAACCCTCCCCTCTCTGCTTCCCCAGAAGGATTTTAAAAAATTAATTAATTAATTGGAGGTAATCAAGTTCAAATAGGTGACTTGTTTATTCAACTGTGCAAGCGGCCCATCATATTGTGCCGTTTAGAAGTCCCCTCCAAAAAAGAAAGTTACCAGAGCACATTACCAATGACAGCCAGTAATAGCGGCAATTGAAATCTTGAATTTTGAAAACCAGGTTAAAATGTCAAAAACATTTTAATATTATTATTACTGCGTGTGACTTGACCATCCTCGATAATTGGAGGTTTGGCTCATTGAATCGTATACTTGTGGCCCATTCGGATTGTTTATTAACTTTTGTGGCAGTTTGGTTTGGTGGCATACCATAAAAGAAAAAAAAAAAGAAAAAAAAAATCTATAAATATTAAAGTCCCCGTAGATATTCTCGCAACACACCTATCTCGCAGTTGGTGCCGAGGGATCCCGTGCTGGTGCAGTCGCATATGTAGCGATTCCAGCCCTCTTTGCACAACCCGCCGTTGCCACAGGGGGTGCTGCTGCATCGCTTCTGCAGCTCGCGCGTACAGAAGCTGCTCACGCCCAACGCGCTCTGGATCTCGGCCAGGCGCCGAACGTCGCGGCTCTTGCCGTCGATGAAGAGGTCGCGGACGCAACCCACGTAGCCGTAGTTGAGCAGCGCCGTCCACACCTCGGGCGGCAGAATCAGCTCCGTCTTGGACTCGGGGAGGCCGCCCAAGAACATGTCGCTGTCCAGGTCCAGGATCTCGCTGCCCTCTGGGGAGCTGAAGGGCATACTGCGGCTGTTGACCGAGATGGACCCTGAAACGGGATGAAATGAGGATTTTGCGAAAATGTGACGGTGCAAAAAAAACAAAAAAACAACCAGTGAGCGTGAGACGGGGCATCTGTCTAATGTGTTGCTCACAAGTTAAATGGAGGAGAAGGAAAGCAGAATGCAGCAGGGAGCGGGCGGCGCAAAACCCCTCAACCTCCCCACCCCCCCCCCTTCCTCTTTCTAGCTCTCTTTCTGTGATTAACGGCTCTGTCTTCATTTTCTATTAAAAGCCAATTACAGCGGGAGCAGCAGCGAGATCACACGCCGACAGACGCGCACGCTTCGTCACACACATTCTCGTTTACAGCGCGCCATTAGAAGGAAGACCACATGCACGCTGTTCATCAGTCACACGTGCAGATGTTCCCATTTGCGCCCGCAGACGGAACGAGGCCTCGCAAGAGCGGCTTCAGGCGTGGAAACAAACAAGTATACAAAGCCGGCGTGGCGCCCGAGGCCGCATTTCATTTGGTGACGCCTTGCAGCCAAGTAAATTTATACGTAAAGATTTCATTCCTTGGACGGCTTAAGATTGACTTGTTTCTCTGCAAAAAATGAGGCAGCAACGGTGGTTTTAACTTTTTAGTTAAACATTAAATAATAAATGTTTTCATATGTTCTTAATCCACGTTATTATTAAATATGTTTTACTGAAAATGATATAAATTCAAATTTCATTTCTTAATCATGGAATCATTTTCACGTAGCATTTAAAGAGTTAGTAATAATAAATTCCAAGTGATTTTCGGTGCCCACTAGATTCCACGGCACTCCTTTAGCGTGCGCCTATCTTGCCGAATGGACGAGTCGACCCTGTCGGCACGTCTAATTGAGAGAAAGATACTTTGGAAAAGTAACTTAGTTACTTTACTGATTACTTAACTTTAAAAGTAAGTTAGCTAAATTACAAATGACTCAATTTTAAAAGTAAGTAAGATAACATGTTACTTTATTATTTCAATCCGACAGGTGCGGACAACCCCGCTTAAAAAACTTGGCAAGTTTTGTCAATTGGAAATCATTTTTTAACACGTGACATGATGAGTAAAATTTCTTTTCCAATGAAACAAAAAAGAAAGACTTTTTGACTTCAGATAATTATTTTTATCTGGAAAAAATAGCCTATGGATTTGCAAGGTTGCATGTATTAGACTTCACGTAACATAAATATTTTTTTAAGGCTGTTTGTTTTGGCTTTATATCTAATTTTTTTCACACGGTCCAAACATGCGTGACGTCACTTCCTCAGCTGGGAATGCAAATTGTGAAGTCCCCGATAGTTCCTTTTTCTTTTTCTTTTATATCTATAATATATATAAGTCGTTGCTCATTGAGGATGATGCTCCGTACCTTTCCTCCCTTCTCTCTGGAAGTCCACGTGACACCATTCCCCGTCGTTGACCTTCTTGTTGCTGGCCTTCAGCTTGGTTTTGCCGGAGCCCATGTCGATGAGCAAGTACAAATAGCCGTCCAGCAGCTCCAAGGCAAAGTAATCGGTCTTTAGCTCCCTCCCGGGCTTCTGCTCTTTAGGACCCTGAGGGCGACCGTGGCTGAAGAGCAGGAGGCCGCTGGGCTCGGTGGTGCGGAAGTCGAAGGAGATGGAGCCCGTCTTCTTGGTGTTCCACTTGGGCAGCGAGATGAACGACTCGGCCGTCTCGAAGGTGACCGGGTCCAGGGCGGCCACGTCTTCGCAGCGGAACACCAAGTCGCCGTTCAGCGTGATTTTAGGGTCGCGCTGGATGGCCAAGCGGGAGAGCTCCAGCTTGAAGTCGTTGTTCTTGTACACCACCTTCGGAGGAACGACACAAGACGAGTACATTATGGCCGGTGTTGTAAAACGCAACATTTATAATGTATGTTGTTTATAAATATAACAACAACACTCGGGGAGGGGCATCCTGCTTTTGTTGCAACTTGGAATTTTTAAGCTCGACTGTACTGTGCTGCGATTCCAAATGTTTCTTCAAATTCGTCTATTATTTTAACGCTTGATTACACTTTAACACAAAAAAAGCTTAATACTTTCATCTTTAGCTGTCACAAACTCAACATTGGGAATATATTTCCGGGTTGAAAAACGTGACTTGGCGCCGACGTGACGTCACGTAGGTGCCAAGACGATCGGGCATAGTGAACCTCATCTCATCATGTTTCACTCGTGAGGGTATAAATATTTTCCCTTGAATACTTTTAAGGTAAAGTAGTTTGTAGTGTGCCCATTAGTCAGTAAAATGGTGTGTTTTATCTCCTTTATTTCATTAATTATGACCTATTAGGTTTGACGGAATTTGATTATCAATGACTTGCGTGTGACTCACTTCTGCACCCTAGTGGCAATTGTCCGCTATTACATTACATCTAGAAACACACGAGATGAGTAGTTACTGGAAAGGCTTTGCCATTATTGCGCAATCACGTGAGAAGACGTCAGGCGCAAAGACGGAAAATGCTCCGTTTTGCCAAACGATTTGCAGAGAATGCCTTTCACGCTTTTGGACGACTCCCACTTGGGATGTCAGTGTAGTGTAGCTCGGGGGGGGGGGGCTGCTGCCCAATAACGATGACGATAAGCACAGGAGAAGAAAGAAAACGGCTCAGGAATGTCAGCGCGTTCGCCATAATAGGCTTCTAGGGAGCCGCAGACACGCGGCGACGTTCTCCAAATGTTGCCTGCAGCCGTTGATGAAAGGAGGCTCTATTGTTCCCACTCAAATTGTGTCTTTGCATTCATCATCGATTCGGAGCCACGGGCAAAGTAAATTATCCCTGCTTCTGGTTGTTTTCCTCATATTTGTTGAACAGCATTCAGAGACGCCGGCTGTCCTCCAGGTAATGGCGCGAGGCGGCTGCCGCGCGTGTTTTCCTCTCGAGCTGCTGCTTCACGCGCCCTCATCACACGCAATGGGCTAAGACGCTCTCTGCATCTGTTTTCCTCAGCTGCGACAGCTCTGAGGTTGAAAAGGTTGACTTTTTCTTTTTTTTTTTTTCCACCATCTTTAGGTATTTTTGGAGTGTTAAAAAAATACAGGAGAGCAATGTGGCAGTTGTTGCAAAAAGAGGTACGCCACTTCATGGTGCATCTGCAAACTCTTGACTAAGATCATTAAAGTCAACAAAAAGTAACAATAAAACAAACAAAAAATTCTATTAAGGATATAAAATTAAAAACAGAATGCTTAAAATACTAAAACAATACAAAAACTAACAGAAATAACAGGTTATGTATGAAAAAAAAAAGCAAAATTTAAACCCCTTTTTGAGTTTGCGTATAACAGCTCAAACATTTTGCCAAGCCTGATTTATGTGTAGTTGGTGAGTTTTTGTTCAAATTTACGTCCTCAAAAATGTGCCATATTGTGTGGATAATAATCATAAAAATAATAAAATAAAAACCTCTGCACAAACGACCACACAGCGTGCACTGCTCAGACATGGTCCTGAACTGAAATTAAAACAAACTAAAATGGAGCCATTTTGCTGTAAAAACGATTTTAAACTAACTCAAATAAGAAAAGAAAAAAGTAAAAAAACTAAAAGGAAAAATCCCAAACTATCACTATGTAAAAGAAAATGTTTTTTTAATTTGTGCATAGTTGCCTTCAATGTGTTTTCATTCCTTCAATAGTGAACGGCAACTGTCGGTTTAATTACAACAAGAACAGACTCCAGTCAACCTGCTGAAGAAAAGTACCAAGAGCCACTCAAAAAGTTCTGTTATTATTTGATTTCTACTGACGGCTCCAACATGGAGCTCCAGAGTACCTAATAAAGTGTCCAACAAGTGGTGATGAAAGTGAGGATTGATGAGATGAATAGTGAGAGCGTAACTCTAAAAAGATGTTATCACACACACACACACACACGCATTCTGAAAAAAAAAAAAAAATCTAAAGAAAAGTGACACGAGGAGGAGGCTGTCGCCAGAACGTCAATATGAAGTTGAACGGTAGTCAGGGAGGTGAGCAAATTCAGCCAGTGTGAGGAATCAGTCAAAGAAATCAATTTTTAATTTCGGCCGCAGCTACGATGGCAAAGCTGGCATCGCGGCGGCCGCGGATTTAATTACACAAAAGTGGCCTCGAGAAAGGCAAATGAAGAGTGATTGAGAGCTGAGGAAGGTAGAAGAGGAGGTGAGGGAGGAGGGGATGGGTTCTGGGAGGAGAAGGTTGGACGGTGGGGGGGGAGGGGGTACGGATGGGGGGGGGCGGTCAGTGCGAAATGGGAGATAGCAAGGTCACAGTCTCGGGCGACTGCAGCAGATGGCGCCGAAAAAGAGTAAAATTGTGTTGCACGGTGCAAAACACACAAACTGTGATCACACACACACACACACACGCACACACACACGCGCTCCAGTGTGTCCATCCCCTCCATTACGTTGGAGACTGATCAGAAGCATGAAGACTGACCGTAACGGCGGCTTATCTTCACACTCTCAAACTCATTGATGCACATTATAAGGTCGTGCATTGTGCAGCTTTGTGTCCCACATGGACAAACACACACCCAGACACACGCACACACGCACGCACACGCACAAACACGTTAAAGGCGTTTAGTGCCCTCCTTTTTTTTTTTTTTTTTCCGGGCTTCAGCAGCCTGCAGGGTGCCGCCGAAGCGTGTCAAAGGCGTTTGACCACGGCGGTTGCATGAAAGCCTCGCCACGGGCCGGAGCTGCCGATAAGCCCGGTTGAAACACACACACACACGCAACAACCACACACACACACATCCCGAAAACAGTGATGTATTTGTCAGAGCTTGACTGAAGCCAAGGCGTTGAGCCCCGACTCGGAAAAAAAAAAAGCTGTGTCTCAACTAGCGATGCTCGATAACGCTTTGATTCAATTCGCCGATATCGAGAACCGAGACCACTTGTACTTTTGAAGCATGCATTTTAAACGGCAAAATGGCAAAAAAAAACACAGATCAACAGCAAATTTTACGCAGCGGTGGCTTTATGTGTCCCGAAATATATTTTGGATTTGAAAAATGTCTTTCTCGCATATTTCCACATTTTGTTTTTAAGTTTGACCAAAAAAAGCTTGCGCAATATGGATTTTACCATGCATTGCAATTTATAGCAAAAAAAAATTCCACCTTCTGCTGAACTGAACCCTTCATTCAAAATTATTAGTAAAAAATATTACATATTACATTTTATTTCCTTTTTTTTACATTGTAATTATTATGAAAACTTGATGTGCTAGAGAAAAAAAACTAGGGCAGATTGAGAATCAGTGCAAAAAAAAAAAGAATCTTTGGCTTAAAAGATGAAATAAATAAAAAAGAGAACATTTGTTGACCTTTCTTACTTTGTGACACGCAAGGATGAGTTTCAGTGGCTCGTATCGGCGGCCTTCACGAGTATCCGATACATTTAATTAAGCCCGGTATCTCATTTCTTTCATCTTTAATTTCAACACTTTAGTCCAAAATTTGCCTTCAATAATAACTCCCCCCCCCCACAAAAAAATCTTATGCTTATCCACTTCCAAAATGTTTCCATTTTTACACATTTAAAGTTCTTTCCTTTGACCCGCCGAACATTTCTTCTTCGGTGTTGGCTAAATTCCTCAGCAACTTTTCGTGTTGGGGATCCCTCTTATGAGCAAACCAAATGCTCAAAACTGTCTTTTCTACAAGCATAATTAAGTTGGAGAGGGCGATTACGGCGAGATCCATTAAAAGCGATCGCAAAAGTAATTACTTATTCAATCAGCGCGGCTTTATGAGAAAATGCGGCGGCGGCGGCGGCATGTTGCCGTGCCTCTACACAAGTCATTACCTTTACAAGGGCATAATACTTTCAACTGTGATTGTGCCTCTTGATAGCTTGTTAAACACTGATGTAAAAGCCAGGAAGGGGGAAAAAAATCATTTATATTCTTTGCGTGGGTTTGTTGGCGTGCACCTTTCTGTTGCGCTTCTTCACAAATCGGGTGAGAATCTCCCCAAAAAAAGAATCATTACAAGATTTGGAATACAAATTTGGCCGGAATAATGGAATTGATCTCACCCACAGGGGAGAGGACAACGAGGCGCTCGAAAGCCATGCCAGCCACAATCCATAATGGTCACGCTTAAGCCTTTCCCACAGAGTCAAGCGCACACTCAGGGCTGACAACGAGGCGCTCGAAAGCAGCAAAGCCAGCGGAAGTCCCGGTCCATGCATGTTGTCGAGTCGGACTTTTTTTTTTGGGACTTTCCCAGTGTGGTGTGTGCACACGGCCAACAACGAGGCGCTCTAGAGCACGGTCCATCAGCGTCTACACTTCTTGAGGGTCGTCAAGAAATCCAACCCGATCAAGACGCTGCTGCTGGCCTTCTACCGCTCGTCCATCGAGAGCCCGCTGACGTACCGTGTCTCTACCTGGTATGGCAGCTGCACTGAGGCAGACAGAGTGAGGCTAACCTTGTAGAAATGCAACATTAGGTGTTTTATTTTTTATTTAAGTCATTCAATTGATATATTAAATTCAATTACTTGTTCTATTGCACTGAAGAGGGGAGCTCTCCAATCTTGTTTTACACCGACGACAATGACAATAAAGGGCATTCTGATTCTGGAAAATGCATTTGGGTCAGAGCGACAGTACCTGGAGTCGATTTGGTAACAGGAGTTCTACTTCCACCAGATTTTTTTTTTTTTGAGACTCACGTCTTTGAGGCAGCCCATGAAGTTGTTGCTGACGGGCGAGCCCGGCAGATCGGCGGTGTTTGGGCTGCCGCCAATGTAGAAGAAGTCGTCGGAACCGAGCATGGTGTAGTCCTCCTGCGTGTAGCCGGTGGTGGTCAGGATCCCGTCCACCGAGATGGTTACCTGGCAACAGGCGTGGTAGCAGAACAGATAAAGAGGAGGGGGGGGCAGGGAGAGGGAGGGGTCAGGGTTACATGGAATAGACAAGAGAGGAATTAGAGCAATGACGATAAAAAAAAAATGGGCGACAAACAGTTGAGTGGCCGAAGTGCTGGTCCATGCTTGTTTTGAGGGTTGAAAAAAAAATGGGCGTTTCCCTTTCGAGTGCAGTCGTATTCTCTGCATCACACTTGCTCAACGAGCTAATTTATTTTAGATTTATGGTTTCTTTCATGCCTGGTTGCATATTATGGGATGCAATTTGTTTTTTTAATGCAGACAGAGCAAAACGTGACATTTATGTCTTCTAACATGTCTGAAGAACATCGCTTACATGATTTGGTTTGGCCAACAAATTGTTGGTGATTCACAATTATGTTGTGTTATTTGTTATTCTTTTCCTGCCCGGCATTTTCTTTTTTTTTGGGGGTTGTCTTTTGTTGCTCCTGCACTCTACAGGTCTTACTCAGCTGAAGGTCACATTTCTGTGTTGTTGTTGTTGCACTTCCCTTGGAAACAGAGCAACTCATTTTTATGTCTGTTGCTCCCCCCCAGCGGCTTGTGTGTTGGGAGCGTGCGGGTGGGGGCCAGCGGCGTTTCGTTTTTCTTTTTTCCCCTCCTACGTGGCTTTTTGAAGCCTGCAGTGAAAATTTCAGCTTAACTCCTTGGGTGTGCATTGTTGTGTTTTGTTTGTGGTCGGGTTGTGTATTGATAAACTGCCAGACACCTTTGAAGGTCTCCTCATGAGGACGGAAACGCAATCAAATACAAAAAAAGAAGCAGTCAACAGTCAGTCAAAACGTTACATATTTTTTTTCCCAAACGATAAATACAAGCATTTTCAAACAAAGCCCCAAAATGTGTTGTTCAACAAAACTCCACACCTGCAGGGGGAGCCGGTGGGAGGACAACATTTGTAATCAATGCAAAAATAAAAACAGTTGAGTCATAATTAACCCGATCACGGGTCAGAAAGGGACCGACTCACCTCGGGTCAATTTTGGGGTTATTCATTTAACACCAAAGGTTGGGTCAAAAGAATAACCCAAAACATTATTTTGGGGTGTTTTGCGGGTTCATTTCAGCCATCATTTGCGCCAAATGAATCACCCACAAAATAACCACCCAAAAAAGGGGTTGTTGGGCACTAAACAACACACAATTTTTCGGGGGTTGTTCCTTCAAAAAAAGAATAACCCAAAACACAACTAATATATTTGGGTTGTTATGTGGGTTCTTCATTTGACTTTTTAGGTCGAATGAAGAACTAAACAAGTTGAGTCAAACGGACCCGCCATTTTTTCCCCCGCATTCTTTTGACCCAATACGTTGGGTGAAATCAATAACCCAATTTAATTTACTCATTTATTTATTTATGCATTTCGGGTGTAATGAATAACCCCAAATTGATCCAAGGAGCAGACGGTCCCTTTTTGACCCAATTATTGGGTTAGTGTTGACCCAAACTGTTAAAACCGTAAAAACATTAACTTACCTCTGCTGGCAGCACGTCTGTCGAGAAAGTCAATGTTAAATGAGTAAAGATCAGTACGACAAATACGCAACGTCATCGTCAATGAGCGAGTGAGAGTGGAGATTCAAAAGATGTCTGGCAGATTCTCATTTTGTGTGTGCGTGCGTGTGTGTTTGTGTGTATCAGCGCCAAGTGTGTTAGTAAAGGTCCAAAGTGCAGGGGCGGGTTAGGGTTTGTTTGGTTGCGAGCACAATCGGTTAGTACTTTGGTCAGTAAGGGGAGGTCAGACACAAAAATGGTTGTTAGTACACTTGCAACAACGTACGTTAGATTAGTAGCACATTTGCGTGCGTGTTTTTTTTTTTTTCGGTTAAATCTTGTGCAAAATTAGTCGAAAGAATGGGTAACGGATTCTTTGCTCAAACCAAAGCCATGTTTGGACTGCAGGTGTTTGATCGTCATCAGAACAGATATATAAAAGAATCCATTGGAGTTCGGAAAAGGTGATGCACACAAGCCATGCACTTCACGTGGAAATACGCGACTGGATGTCACACGGATGAGGAGAATCAGTCATGATTTCTTTTTTTTTTGGAAAACCCGGTGAGGATGGACACCACAGGAGACGCATGCAAAGAGAATACAGGATGGGAACAATTTCATGGATATACTCTGCAGATTGTTTTTTTTTTTTTTTTAAGAAGGGGGGACAAGAGAGCGAGGAGCATAAGGACGTGAGCGCGTATTACATCATCACGCCAAATTCTCTTTCACTTTAAAGAATGCAATTGTTTACTCTCTATGCAACACATTGCAAAGTGGGGGTGCGGGGGGGGGGGTCGTTCAGTCCTCTCCCCCAAGCTCCTAGCCCCCCTCCTTTTTTTTTTCCATGTGGGAGGTCATTATTGGTTTTAGTTGGTTGATTTCAAACGGAACCAAAAAAAAAAAAAACATCACAAAAGAGGGAAAGGGTTGCGGCGAACGTGTCGCGTGGCCGTATTGATTAGATTAGAACCACGGATATATGCATGTATATATGTTAGCCGTGATATATACATCTACATATATGCTTAATGTAATCTTTGGAGAGAAAAAAGAGGGGGTGTCATGCAGAAGTGTACGTTAGTGTTAGTAATTAATGACGGCTCGCGTGCACACAGTGCAGCACTTGCAACGGAGAACGCCAAAAACAAAAGTGACGGCGGCCCCAGTGGAGATCATCGGCGAGCAATGCACGTCTGCTGTTAGAGTGCCTCGTCGTTGCCCGTGTCACACGGATATCATACAGAGAAAGTCTGAGATTTCAAAAAAAAAAGTCTTGAAGGAGCTTTAGAGTAAGGCTGAACAATTTGGCGTTTCGGGGCCGAAAACGTGCGCTCAGAAAACGCGATTTTGAGATGGTAAAAGCTGCACTTTGTGCCCTTCGCTCAAGAAGCGGGTCATATGAACCAAAAAAAAAAAAAAGGTAGCACGCTGCAACGAGCTGTCCGACGCGGATCACCTCCTTCGCGATGCCAAATAAACGAGCCCGCTCACAAGCAGCGTTTTTAATTGAACGAGGAGTCGCTGAACGTGCAAAATTGAAAAAGTGAAAAAACAGCGTCAGGAAGGACCTAAAATAAGTGCTTAGGCGTACAGTCGACTTTTAAATGCATTTTCACACACACAATTGCAAAAAATGATACTTGACGGCAAGTCGTTTGAAAAAACTTGAGCAAGAACTGCCCCGCCTCTTAAAACCTCTTTCGTGCCCTTGCATTATTTCAGTATTATTATTATTTTTTTCTTTTTCAAGCTAAAATGGCATTGACTGCCATGTTTTTAAACGTCACCGTACAAGGTGAAGAAAAGCGCAACTCAAAATTGCAACGCAAATAACTAAAATCGCTCAGCCCTACTTTAGAGCGCCTCGTTGTCACGGCATGGAAAACCTCGCAATGACCCAGTGAGATATATTCCAACTCGGAATTAAGTGAAGATCAAAAATGTTGTGTCGTTAACAACACTTCTCCGTACTGCGTCAAATTTACAAGACATTTCTTTTCACTTAACTTTAATAAAAGCTCTGAATGGCAACAGATGGCTACACCTGGTAACCGCCAGCTCGCGGAAACGCATCTTCCCGTGCCCATCACGACGGTAAACGTTGCTGGCGTATATCCGTTAGTGGGAGTAAATCATTTTTTGAACCAATTGAGTTAAAGTTGGCTAATTTCTGGTGACACGTGGACGGCGGATGGCTCGGATCGCTCGTCGCGGCATAGCGCTCGGAAATCACGGCTCCAGTCCAAAGTCATTTTATCAAATGAAAATAACGACATGAGCGAATGTTTGACATTCACTGGAGGCGCCATCAGAGGATGTTTGTTCCCCCGCTTTACAAGTCGGCTGCGTGCGCTCACGTCTCGGGGTTGCTCACGAGAAAAAAAATAAATAAATCAGAAAGGGGGCAGGGATCAGGTCAAAGAGAAAAAGAACCCAAAATGAAATAACTTTTCTAATGCTCAATTGAGAAATATTGGACTATAATTCTTTATTTCTTCATAGGGATAATAATAATAAAAAAAGTCGAAAAAAAGAACCAAAGGGGAGAGAGGGGGGAAAAAAAACGAGCAAAAAAGTCTGGAAAATACACATTAGATTTTTTTTTTTTTTTTATAGACCTCTTTGGATGTGTAGATTAAAAGGGAAGGAAGTACTGGATGGCAATCAAATAAAAAAAATAGATCAAATAAAAACAAGCAGAGTTTGGCAGCTACCTGATGGCGGATTGAACGTTGAAAAGCAAACAGAAGAGAAACGGGGAAAAAAAAAAAAACCCAGAAGGACAAACCAAACTAGAAGACAGTTAGAATGATAACTACCATATAATGCAGTTTGTTTACCATAGCGTGTCCGATGCCTGCGTGCTACGGGAGAAAACAGGGAAAGGGGGGAGGAGGAGGGAAAAATAAATAAATAAATAAATAATGACCAACCTTAAACTCAGGAGAACACACGTGTAGCCCCGCCCCCCCCCAAAAAGTGGAAGAAAAGCCATTTTCTCTCAAAAAGTAAACTCGAGCACTTTAAAAAAAAATATATATATATCTCCCTAACGTGCTCACTCACATCCAAATCAAGAAAAAAAAAAAAAAACAGTTGAGCAACTATGCTATCTATGCTTTTCTAGAAAATCAAAGTAAAAACGAGAGAGGGGGGGGGGGGGGGGGGAGGATAACACATTTGTTAGTACGTTCCGTTGTAGGTTAAGTAGAATGGTTGACATTCCGTGGATGACACAGTGTTAGTTTTGTGGAAAGCGAAAAAACTGCAGAGGGCAAAAACAAAAGCACCAATGAACAGAATCAAACTGGAACAAATTCAGACTTTTTGTTAGTAAAAGAGACAAGAGTTAGCAAAATTTGGACACGGGGACTTGTGAGTGGTGTGTGTGTGTGGGGGTGTGCGTGTGTGTGTGTGTTCAGTACTGGACAACACACCACTATCTAAAGCGCCTTTTTTTTTTTTTCTTTCTCTTCCTCATATTAAATTGCTGCTATGGACACAAAGCAGCCCAAGTTCAGATCGAAAGGTAATCAATGAAATCGGCAAAATTAATATTCATGAGAAAAGCGAGGCTGTAGATTTTGCAGTACCCTAAAAAAATAAAAATAAATAAAATAAAAGCAGTTAGTTCATTTCCATTCGTCACAGCATTACCGGCAGGGGAAGATCAGCAAAAATATCAACATTACAAGACAGATGTGTGTCATGGCAGAGGATAGAAAAAGTCTACACACCCCTGTTCAAATGTCAAGTTAAGATCATTTTGAAATGTTTTCCACCTTTAATGCGACCGGTACGACTCTGTTGAAAAATTGGACACATTTGCGAAATTCTTACTGCCCGATGAAGGTCAAACATTTGCGCCTTAATTCCAAAAGGGAAAACATTGAAGAATGGGGGAGGGAAATTATGAACACAAAACAAAATTTTAGCTTCGGCTAGAAAGCCCCACCCAAGAAAAAAATACTCAAAAATCCTACTCGAACAGCGACATGATTGTGATTGTTTGTTTCCGACCAGCCACAGATATTAGAGGGTGTGCACACTTATGCAATCTCATTATTTATTTATTTTTTTAATTGAGTTGTACAGGTTAGAGGCCACATGTATGGAAGCAAATCTGTGCCATTGGAGTTTGAAATTGAAATTATAACACCGGATTTTGTTTTACAATCAAAAATACTAAAACTGCAAGTAAAATAATTCACCTAAATATTTGCGCAAAAAAAAAAAAAAGCCTTAAAAAAAGTTCAGCTGTGAAAAATTCAACTACAAAAAAATCTGCCGGCAATTTTTTTTTTAAATGGCAGCTGAATTTTTTTTCATGTTGAATTTCAATGGTGAGGATTTTTGATGGTATAAAAAAAATTCACTATTATAATTTCAAATTCAAACTCCGCTGGCTCAGAGTTAATCTCATACACATGAACGGTTGGAAAAGTGTCAAAATGTTTTCCTCACGTTTCCTTCTTTTTAATTCACCAAAAAGCTTTAAACAGCGGCGTGTCGACTTTTCCGATCCGCAGCGCGTCGCAAATGCATTTCCTCATTTTCTTGCAATTTGTCTTAACCGAGTCACAATCTAAGAGTTGATCGCCCCGTCGAGTTTCCCTTCATCACTGCGAACGCTGCAAACGTTAAGTTATCTGATTTCAGGTGTGCAAAATGCGAGCGGAAACGTCACGCAAATGAGCCCGGCGTCGACGTTTAAAAGGCGAGAAAGAAATAGGAGCCACGCAGCCGGTTGCGCCGCCGCCTGTCTCTTCCGACGCTGGCTAAAAAGCGACTGGCCCAGTTCTGTCACTTGGATGTTGAATCTCCGACTTGTAAAGTCACATCGGGGATTACAAGTCGCCTGTGTTGTGTTTGGCTTCGATGAGGAACAAACTGTTGTCTCTCCTTTTGCTTTGCTCTCACGTCGCGGTGCTAAAACCTTCTCTTATCTTCAAGTCTCGGATTCCCGTTGGGACAGCAAGCGGACACGTGGAAAATTCCACTTGCAACTTTCTGATTTGGGGGAGTTTTGTGTGGAGCAACAACACGTTGCACTCGTCACTTCACCACCACCAGGAGGCGCTCCGACCCTGTGCGTGGTCATCTGGCAGACCTTCACCCAACCCCCCCCAATTCCCTCCCAGCTCCTGAGAGTCACCAAACCGTGTGCTTTGCTGACAGCTACATTATGCTTATGCAAAACAATTATTGCAAAAAAGGCGAAGATGACAAGTTATTTCCTTTTGGAGCAAAATGGAGGCCTACGTGGGGACGTTTATTCATTATTGGATGACATGAGCAACACGGAGAAATATAAAGCAGATTAAAAGACGGAAAGGGCACTGGGGCCATCTGTTACAAATTCACGCAGATTAGCTGAAATGGTTTGTTAATTCTGGCTCCAAATGAATTTACAGGAAGTTTTGACTCCATGGCGAGGGTTGACTGCCAAACCACGCCCAGCTGTCACTTTCTGTCGGCGTAAAAAGCAGGACGGAAGAGGATTTGATGTTTCAGAAAAGAAGGCGATGAAATATTTGCTGCCTTTATTCTTCATTTACATGCAGAATGTTTTAATATTCGTTGCAAAAATTGAGCCAAATTTTCCCAATAGAGCTGAAAGGAGTGTATTTTTCGGGTATTCACTTATCGCATATTAGGAATATAAACAATTCTACATACAGTTGAGTGACTTGACTTGGTGTCGTTTGAGCAATTTTTTTTTTTCTTTGGTCCTCGAGCAAAAAAACTTCAACTCACTTCCTAACAGGCGTCAGTTTGGCAGATTTAAAACAATATTTCCAAAAAGAGGCGTGGTGCCGTTCATAGTTAACGTTTGCGGTCAACCTAAACACAAAACTATTTCATTTTAAAATTAATTAATTAATCAATTAATTAATTTTTTTTTTATTCATTTGTTTGTTTACTTATTTATTAAATTTTATTTATTTATTTTTAGAATGAAACACTGAGTATTTCAACACACCTACAAACTAAACGTAATGCAAACATGTGCCGTGGAGCAACACATGTAGACAGACAAGTATGTCGTCTTTTTCCTCGACGCAGAACGATTAATATGACGTCCTTATTTAGTTGAGAGCATCTCCAGGACTTTCTATCTGTATTATATTGCGTCCAAGTGGCCAAAGTGCTCACACTAGCAAAACTCAATTGAACGGAATAAAAAAAATAAATTGCAAATACCGTTTAATTCTATTTTGTTGTTTAAATACGTTTTTTTTTTTTTTAAATCAATGGACCCTTTTCGGTCGATTTTCTTTTTATTTAAAAATGAATGATTAGTTGATTATCAATTCTACACAAACTTCAATGAATGAGCTCATCCACCTTTGCATTGAACCTCAAATGTCCACATGTTTTGTCCACAAAACGTTTTCCCATCCCTAATTTATCTGAAATATTCTTGGTCAGAGAGAAAACATCGACAAATCTGATCCAGCATAATCCTCCATTTTTCTTTTTTTTTGTGGATCCACGCAGGAATTGGCAGCTGAATAAACAGCGTTTCTCAATGTGTGATGCTGTTTGATCCTTTGAACTAAATTGAGCGAAGAGACAGACGTCTGCACGTGTTGCTCATTCTGGCGCATTCGGCGGCCCGCTTAACGCCGCAAATCGTTCGTCTCGTCTCACACCGCACGTTGGACCCGCAATCGTCCGGAGTGCAACGTAGAAACTTGCTTGACTCGAACACTCGGACGTGGGTGGCGGTGTCAGCGAGTTGGCCGCAACTTCACTCTCGGGACCGCTGTTTGCTTTTAATGCTTGTCGGCCCGTTTTGGCATTCTGAGCCGCCCGCGCTGGCCATTATTAGCTCTGACAAGCCATTCGTTCCAATTACAATTATCCTCCAAAATGTGAGCTAGTAAGCACGGCGAGTGTAAGTGAAATTGATTGTGTCTCACCGCCACACTCGCCAAAGCGCCAAGTGATGAGCTCAGCACATAAGGGATGTGCAGGTACTTGCTGCACGCACGCACGAAGGCCGTAAAACCGGGTGAACGCTCTCAAGCAAGTTTGAAAAATGCATGGACACGACTTGCGGCTTTACCCATTAAAATGAATGGAAACTGCCGACGTGGTTTGACTACAGAAAAATAAAACTGCTTTGTATTATTAAAAAAAATAAATAAAATAAAAGAATATAAAGACTGCTAACGGCTTTAAGAAATGTACTCCAGTAATGGAAAATTGAACAGTTCAGCTTTCACAGTAAATCAGTGAGTTCCTTTATCGTTAAGTGGGAATCGCAACAAATCAAGAAACCAACGGCATGGATGCATTTCTTCCTTGAGACACTTTTCTGTTCCGTTTGACCAAATGGTCTGAACAAATTCACATGCATGAAGATATAATTAAAAAAAAAAAAAAAAAAAAAAAAATTGATATATAATATATATATATATATATATAATATATATATATATATAGTAAATATATATAATATATATATATATATATATATATATATATATAATTAGCATGTTATGCCCCTTTTTAAGGCCTTGTGAGCAACATGCATGCAACATCATAAGTTGTGCGATCTGTGGCCCGTTGCAGCTCCCCACTAGTTCGCATTTTGTATTTTTGTGTTTGAGTGTTTGTATTGTTCAATAAATGACTCAAATTGATGGGTGACTGTGGCGCTCTGCAACCCAAAGCAGAAAATATCCACCCCCCCCCCCCCCTCCAAAAAATCTCCTAAATCCGTGTTCCACTCTACTCCATTCATATTCTGGAAGCAAAAAGGAAGAAAAACATTTCATTGGGTGCCTTGTGAAGTGATAATGCGCCTTGAACTTTAATGGGGAAAGAGCCGTTGTTAGTTTTCGCAAAGAAATAAAGGGAAGCAAATAGCCCAATGTCAACCTTGAAAACTAAATTTAAGTCAAAGTGACAGATGATTAGACAAGCGGAGATAATCACAGGTAGCCGAACGCCATTCAAGAAAATCCAAAAGTGGCGCATTTCTCGGGGGGGGGGGCACCGCGGGTTTACCTGGCGCAGGTTGCGGGTGACGCGCACGTCATGCCAGGCGTTGTCGTTGAACTTGCCGTTGACGGGCTCCACCAGGGCCTCGAAGGCCCCCGAGCCCAGGTTGATGACCAGCCAGACGGCGCCGCTCTTCAGCGACAGGTTGACGTAATCGGCCGACTTGCCCGTGTGCAGCATGAGGCCGTTGCGCTGCAGCGTGCGGAAGGACAGCGTGATCTCGTCCGTGCTGCTCTGGATCGGCGTCAGCGACAGGTCGTAGCAGAAGAACTCGTTGCCCTTGAAGGTTGCTACGGACTCTTCCTTTCCTGTGAGGGTGGACAAGGCCAAGAGCTTGAGTAAGAAACACCAACAGCACCAAAGAAGAAGAAGAAGAAACCAAAAATATATCTCAAACTGGGACAATTTAAACTTTGTCCAAGTTTACCCTTAAAAATGCGAGTCTCCTCACAAAAAGACAAAATCACACACTTGGCAGCAAACCAATTTGTAAACGGCAACCTCCCCATTCAGTGGCTTCTCCACGCCCGCATTTGTACACGCCTCCAATCGAATAGCGCCAGAAGAAACCAATTAGCTGCGCTTATTGTCTGCGATGATGCAGCTCGTATAAAAATGTCTCCGATGATAAATCAGCGAGATATTCTGCTGTGTTTCATCTGTGAGATGATCTGATTTGCATCACAGCTGAGTGGGATACAAGAAACGAAGTGAGGTGAATACAGAATGGGCCAACCAAAAAAAAGCTGTGAGGAGAACCCGGCTTCCTGAACTCATTTACCGCCAAGATTGTCTTAAGTCTTCCGTCTGTATCAAAAAGTGGAGTTATACCGTTTTTTTTTTTCCATTGGGATGACAAAATGAAGCTTCACGGTACTTCATTTGCTCAAGTGGTGAAGAAGACCAACGAGTACAGAATGAAATAAGATTGTAGGCTAGACCAGTAGCAATTTTGCCAAGTCTGACTCGCAGGCTAACTTGAAGCTCGCAAATGCCGACAGAACCCGCAATGCCCAACAAGTCTCGAGTGTTATTATGAAGTAACAATACGTTGAATGAACCAAAGAAGTCATGGGCAAAATCCCATGCCTCGTTTGAAATCAGTCATCTGATTTTCTTGGAAACGTCACACACGCTCTGAATGGATGCTTCCTTTGGCTCGAGACACGTTCCGAAGAACCTCACCAATTGGGAGGGGTCGAGATGCGTCTCGTGCGCTTGATCTTTAAATTGCAGACACTTGAGGAGTGGTAATGACCCAAATCTCCAGCAGAGGGTGGCGTTGTCGCATTTCAGTTCGAAAATCGCCTCTGTTTGCCAACTGTTTACAGGAAGGGCAAGGGGGGGGGGCCTCAGCGTCATGGCGGCTGCGCTGGTGAAATAAGAGAATATTCTTTCATTTGGTAGCTTCGACGTAGAAATGATCAGAGAAAACAATATAGGAAAAATGGCCGCCACTGAAATGCCAAAAGGACTCGTTTCCGGTGGAGGACCATCCAATCCGGTTCACCCCCAAGGTCCATTCCGGCAAAGACCCGGATGACACGGCGCTCATTTGTCGTAGCTGTGACGGTTAAAGATGAGAAAGCGTCCTCGTGGCCCCGGAGGGCGAGCCAACACACAAACAAACGATTGATGGCGGCGGAGATGGCGAAAACGGCACTTTAGAGGCGCATCGTCTCTCAAAATTGGCATTCGGCGCCATCGCAAGTGAAGTGTGAATTGACACCGAAAAGAGCCATTAAAGGAGAAACAGAAACGAGATCGACGGAACGGTGAGAGAGAGGAGAGGGGGGGGGGGCGGCGGGGCGGCGCCTGAAACAAATATAGAGTAAATCCCCTTGAGGGAAGCCTTGCGGCAATGCTGATGAGGGCAACGCAAAAACGCCGCCGCCATTTTCAATTATGGACGAGCTAAGTATGTTAACTGCGAGCGGCGTGTGATTTTGCCCCGGCGAGCGGATTGCGCACGTTCTCTTGTTTACGTCTCTTTCGTAAAAACACGGATAAGCCCGAAAAGATGCCGGCCGCTGTTATTCCCGAACGCCGGGGGGAGGTTACGTCTCCGCTGGCTATTATTTGCTAATAGCGATGAGGAGATGTCACCTCAGCTTTCGCAAAATCTAATTAGAAGCAAAAATTGGCCTCCACCTTCCGAGGTGTCGTTATATACCTTGCGCGGCGCCGTGGAGACAAAGGCTAAAAGTGATCGCTTGATGGAAGTCAGGACCTGCACACATGAAGAGGAGACTAAAGTGCCGTCAAGGTCTTAATTAACCTCGCCATAACTTGGAGGAAACTGCCCATTTGAAATGGAGCGACACATAATCGCCTCTTTATTATTCATTTACTGTCTGCTGTCTGATTGCGGCGCCTTCGGGACGCGGCGAGGAGGATGATCCGCCATGTCTTGAAGTCCTGGACAAGTCCAGACTGTGGTGGGCGGTCAAGGCCTTCTCTGCTGGCCTAACAAAATCAAGAAATCATTTTCATATTCATCTCATTGGTGTCATATGATATCCTCGTTTTGTATTTTGAGGTGAGCCTTTTTAGCCAATCAGAATTCAGATAGCTCGTGTTGCTAGCCAGATTTCACAGATTTAAAATCGCTGAGTGTTGGGAATTTTAGAGTGGATAGACAGTTGCGATAGCCAATCAGATCACGAGGTGGTTAAAGTGAGCTTTCTCGCTGGTTTTGCGTTGAAGGTGATGAACGCGGCATGTGATTGGATACTCACTCATGAGGGGGCAGCGCTTTGCGGAATCAACCCACCCGATAGTCGGAACTGGCGAGCGTTCGAAAATCTGAAATAGATTCTCGCTTTTTTTAAATAACAATGGCCGAAGGAGGGAAAAGTGTGGATTTAATTGCAGATACACTTGCACGGCCATTTTCAAGACGGACCTTTCCAGAGAAACTAGGTCGTCCAACTCGCTCAGTAGTGCGTAAGTGTCTTTCTGTATATTATTTGTCCAGCCATGGTGATCGTATTATGAGGGGAATTGATTCAAGTCGGACTTCACTGAAGGTTTACGTGTAAAATGCACGGCCCGCCACTGAGTCCATAGTACCTTGATGTCAAGCAAGCATCAACGCCAAAGAGATTTTCCAACACATCTTTTGCAATCCTTCCCAAGACAGAACGTCGTTACGGTAGCATCTTATGCCACGTACTAAAATACTCCGGCAACCGAGGCCGCAATGGCATCGAGGCTCCCGGCCGCCTCGCTGAGTTTCTGAAGGGCCACTTCACTTTCAAAGAGCCAAGATAGAGCGGAGGACAAAAATGCTCACCCACGTAGCGAAACGGCGCCGCAGCGCGAGCGCGCGCTAGCTCGCTCGTCTATTGTGGCCGACATGACACGCGTGATCCGCGGATATTTACAACGCGTCTCCACTTGACACGCACGCGGCGACACAAATGGCGCTCATAAAAAAGGCACAAGGAGGTGCACATAAAATGTTTTTTATCGATGTCGTTCTCGGCGCCTCTCGCCGATGTTACAGTCGTAAAGGTGCAACGTGTCCTAGCTTGATTAGCCCCCCCCCGCGCGAGACCCCGCCTCCCCCACCCTTTTGGCGAAGATGTCCTACTTCCTTGACATCATAACCTCTCTCTTCAGTGTTTCTTTTTTTTATCCACCCTTGTATAAAACGGTGGGACAATTTTGGATTGCGTCTTAATTACGTGAATTACGGTATTTTCGTTTCCAGCGGTACAGCGTTGGTTCCTAATGAAGTGTCCATGAATCTCTGACACGGTACAGTCGATGCAGCGATCCCTCTGATCAGCCACTCGACTTAATTGGCAAAAGCGAAGTCAACGCGGCATTGTGACGCTTTAGTCAAAGCCGTGACTAAGTGCGGAGGCGGATGTCACGCGTTTAAAGAGCCCTTCGCGTTTGAGGACTCTTGATTGCATTTGTTTTTTTAAATTTATTTATTTACCCCCCTCACACCCCCCCTTCCACCTTTCAGGTCACGTTTTGATGGTGTGTTTGTGTTCATTTAATCTTTTGAATGACAGCAATGGCAGTTTCTTTTTTGCATTTTTTTTCACTTTTGGGCTAATTTGCAGTAGAAGAGCGAAACATAAAACCTTGATCCTGGGGAAAGAGTTGCCTTGAATTGTCTGTCGCCAGCAAGTGGCGCGGAAGCGTTTATATCTCCAATTCCGTCTTTGTTTTTTCAGCTAAGTGTGATGAAGCAAATGTTAAGTTATGAGGCTTTTTACCGTCCAAGCAAAAAAGAAAGACTTTGAAACTTTACGCAAACAAAGGTGGCTTGTCAAATGTGCTCGGGGGGTTTTGAAAAATAAATTATTAAATAAATATAAAGAGCATTGTACCAAATTCACAACCGGTTTGACAAGCCAAGAATTTCATTTTCCCGATAGAGCGTCGCGAGTGTACTTGGAATCTTAATGAAAACCAATTTAAAATGAATAAATGAAATACAACAATACATGAATAAAGAAGCACGGTGACAGTTCTGTGAGTGCGGAGGAGAAAATGAAAGAAAAATGATGAATGAATTGAAAGCATGGAACACTTCCTTTTGATCGTGTTTGCAGAGGTGATGATCCCTTTTTTCTGTTTTTTCAAACTGGAAAAATATTGTAGAACTAACTAACAGGTCATGTGTTTGCGCTACGGCACCACAAAAATTCTATTTTGAAAATGCAGTCAAGAAATCTGGATCATTTTCTTCATATTGATGTCATATGATGTCCTAGTGGTGAATTTTTAGTGAGAGTTTTTATCCAATCAGAATTCAGCTAGCTCGTGTTGCCAGGCAGATTTCATGACACCAGTAGCACGCACTATTCGTCCGAGGCCTTGCGACAGTTGTGATAGCCAATCAGATGACGAGTTGTTGAAAGTAAGGCCTTCTAGCTAGCCTTCCGTCAAAGGTGATGAACGCGTCTTGTGATTGGATACTCACTCGTGAGGGGGCGGCACTAAGCGGAATCAACACACCCGAAAGTCGGAACTGGCGACCGTTCAAAAATCTAAAATATATTCTTGCTTTTTTAACCCAAAATGGCCGAAGGAGGTAAAAGAGTGGATTTTATTGCAGACACGCTTGCGAGGCCATTTTCAAGACGGACCTTTAGAGCGAAGCTTGGTCGTCCAACACTCACTCAGTTCTGTGCGAGTGTCTTTCTGAATATTATTTGTCCAGCCGTGTTATGAGAGGTATTTATTCAAGTCGCAAAATCTCGCCTCTGCAGTTTCACATCAGCAAAAGGCCCACATCGTTTTGGTACCGGTATGTGAAGGTTCATTGACACCCTCCGACACACACACACACACACACACACACACACACACACACACACACACACACACACACAACGCTGCAATAACCGGCTGGTGCGATTGGACAAATGAGCTGTTAGTTGCTTACTCTCGGGGGTTATTGACAAAAGAAGCTGCAGTTGTGCCGGTGCACTGTTTGTCTAATAACCAAGGCTACGTTTCAATTTCACATCTCACTGAACAGCCTGCTTAGGCTCGTGAGATTGATATGACATCGGGCTCTGCAAGAGACTTTGTGGCCGTGCGTGTCCGTGTGTGCGTGTGTGCGTGTGTGTGTGCGGTTGAGGAGACACTCACGCAGTCAAACAAGCTGAAACTGACACCAGTTTGGCACTCCGATATTGAATGCCAGGTCCTCGCATTGGCTGCAAGCTAAAGTTTGAATGTAAACAAACAAGTGCAATTTTCCGAACAAATCCAATAACACCAATAAGCTCCACTAAAAGAAAATATCACCTCTAAAATGTTGTGTTCATGCAATTAAGCAAATAGAAGGGAGGACTAAAACTACAAATTAAGGAGAATGTTAACAGAGCTGCTGTAAAAGAGTCGCTCATTCTCAGGCACACGCAAAAAGCGCAAAAATCCGCCGAACAATTTCCCTGCTGAAATCCTGCAAAATGGACGAGCATGACGCAAAACAAACATAAATTGGTCAAATTTGAAAAGCATTATTGACGACAGAATGAAAGGCAAATTCCACATTAGAATTTTATAGCGCACTTTACAAACTGGAAGCAAAAAACAAACGTCCATATGGGCTTCGCCATTTAAAACAATCACGCTCTTCTTGTGACAAATGGGATGATAATAATAATAATAACAATTAAAAAAAAAACATTCTAGGTCATTGGCAGCGAGTTTGTCATGATGGAAACAAAGCAGCAGTAAACACTTTTATCCTTGCATGCATCTGGCGCTGACACATGGAACAAAAAAAAAAAAAAGTCGACGCGTGCGATGGCAGAGAGAGAAAGAGCGAGAGAGAGGAAGAGGAGGCGACAATGTCATCGTGTCAGCTATTCCCTGGAACGAGGCAAGCCTGAAGAAGAAAGGAAAGTGTGTTAACCTTCCATCACTTCTCGCTTCCTCTGATCCCAACGCCGAGCATCACAATTCCCTCCAGAAGCAGTTCTATCATTTTCCGACAACCGCTACCATGAATATTGGACGAGGGAGACTTTCTACCTCGCTACGCACGCGCACGCGAGCGCACACGGGCACCATGGCGATTTGATCCAAAGCATCCCTGACAAGCACAATTAAAGAGTTACCGAAATGAAAATCGACTGCTCACCAATTTGCGGGGAGCCCCCATCCGTTTGGTGACTTTATTCAATTACAGCTCGCTCTTGTGACTCTCGCACGTAAAACCCGAAAATATTTTCACTGCGTACACACACACAGGCTCGGTTTGGACACACTCGACAGCTCGCTGGCAAGATCTACTTTTGTTTTTTTCATAAGCTGAGCTTGTTGGCCTGAATTAAGGCATTTATCCATCCATTTATTATTCATCACGGCTTCCGGCGTGCTCGCGCCTCTCATTTGTGCCGCTTCATTCTTGTACGCGTGCAACACTCAATAGCTTCCGCGGGAAAACTCGTCTACTTGCCACTAAGTTCCTGCTAATAAGAAAAAATCATTAACGGTACGCAAGTGGACCAAACCGAACATGGCGTACACCATAAATAAATATAAATAAATATATATATATATATATATTTATTTATTTGATTTGATTTTTCAGCAGCAGAGACATGCGAGAGCCGCTCTGGTTAACATGGCATTGTGAGTCGATTCTTTGATTTTGCATGTTTCAATCAATGTATATTTTAAGCAGTTCAAATCATGATTAAATCAATTTTCGATTCATAATATCTATTTAAAAGGCCATAAAATGAGGTGAGGTACATTTATATATGTTTTCCACAATTGTAGTGGTCCACTGAGGCATCAAACCATACGTGCGCATAAAGTCAGCTACCCTTTGACTTCCCGCGGCATCCCTCCACGGATATCTCCGTGTTCATTTCCAACAGCCTTCCTCCTCGCGCGCTCCTAATCCTTCCCAATAAGTTTGTCGCCTGCGCCTCTGCACGTCAGCCCAGCGCTACCTTTTCTCGGCAGCCCACTTTCCCCCTCCTGTCACAGCTCATTCTCTCCCTCCCACACCAGCTGCGTGAAGAACAGGCCCGCCATGCCAAGTGCCATTTGATTAGCCTCTTTCTGGCAGCCACAGTAATTGTTGGGACAAGTCCTCTCTTTCCTCTTCTTGTAGCCACCCCCCCCTCCTCCCTTCGTCAATGCATCTCTTTCTTTTCTTCATCAACGCCGCGTGATGGGATGCATCCTCATCACTCGCTTCTGCATTCACGCCATCTCTCAGTGAATGTCTTTCTCGTTTTATCCAGGATGAGTCCTATCCGCCCACATATTCCAGGCTCCCCGTACTTAAAAACACACTTGCAGTGATTCCTCACCACTTTGAGATTCTTGCATTTATTTTCTTTGGTGTCCCCGCTTTACCCCTTGGATGTGTATACTTTGTTTGCGTAATGGTGAGGTTTTTTTTTTTTTAATAATAACGTTTTGAAGTTGTTTAACTGTAAGGGTATGCACATTTAAAACGAGGATATATGTTTATGGACGCATTTAAGGACGTATCCTCGTGAGGTCGCATTCCAAACCCATATACATGTTTTCCTATTCTGCAGGGGACTTGTTAAACAACCAAACCTAACGGTCATCCTTCATGTTTCTTAATGACTTTCATGTGCGGCTTGATTGACACTTGACATCAGTGGTCTTGACAGCGCGGACTGCGGCGGGGGCAGAAGACACAAGGAAGTGACCTGCGGAGACACGATGAGCACTCTCCTTTGAAGAGAATGATGACTACATTCTCTTACGAATATCGCCCATCTACAACCTTTTGTATGTCCAAAACACGCATTGGCACCAACATAAAGTCACCTCTGCCTAAAGGCTGTTACAGCAGACTCCTCGCATGCAGTGCTTGCAAGCCACATTGATTTTACAACTACGTTTTTAAACGTGGTTGTCTTAAGGCTTCTATACTCCAATCCGACGTCGACCGTCGTGGCCAACTATCGCGTCAGCCTTCTAGTCGGCACGTCGGACCGGAAAATGACCAAAGAACACAAACTCCCGACCTTATGCGCACGCGGGAGAAGTAGTACCACTCCATGCCATCGGGGGGCGATAGTCAATGCCAACTCATAGCTCATCTCAACATTTGTTTTTCATTTTTCTTTTTTTGTCCAAATCTGCCGAACCACATCAGCTGAGCCTGAGCCGCTGCTGAGCATTTGCATGTCCAATGATTCAAACGCGTCAAAAGCAAACTATGGCGAAATAAACCCACGTTTCGAGCCTTCACTGAAAGTAACACAACAACGATCGCTCAAACAAGCGAGGCAATCAAAAGCACCATATGACCTCTTTGGCTAAGGGAAAACTCCAAGCACCTCTCCTAGGAAAAGACACCCCATCCATTTTTCAAAGTGGAGCATGCCTTATATTTTTTTGGTGTCCTCTGCGACATCCAAAATAGAAATCAATGTGTCTGGCGCACCGTCGTAGCCCGATGCATTAAACTTGGAATCGATAACTAATGTCACAGTCATTTTTCCTCATCCTCCGACCAATGGGATACGACGCACCACCAGAATTGAGACGACAGAGCGAGGCATGCTGGGATTCTGCACACAACCTAAAAACAACCTTCGACTTGCTCAGTAAATTGTTGCCTGGAAATACAAACGGCTACTTCAGTGACTTGTAACTTAAAGACTTTTACATATTCGTTATCATCAAGATCAATCACTCAGTTTCATTGGAGGTGAAAAAAAAAAAAAGCCCCCCCCCCCCTTCCTCCATATGCATCCCGATATGAATGATATTGCCAGGTAAATGGCCCCATTCTGCATCCCGCCGCAATCTAATTTCTAATCTGATCTAGTCTGAGTTCATAATTCTCAAGTTGTGAAGAGAAATTGCGTGGCTGAAAAGATATTCCATCATAATAAAGCGACCCTGCAGGAATTCACATCAACGCATCACACACACTTTGCGGCCCGGACGTGCGCCGAGATCCTGACAAAGGAATAAACCAAATCATCCACACATATAAATTGGTAAAAATGTATGAGGGCATCCCTTCAAACCACTACAATCATAAACCTCAACCCTGTAATAATCCTCCACTCCTTCAATATTTATGGGCCAACGCTCACAATCTCCCACTTCCCTTTTATTATTTGTCAGCAGAGATGATTCAGCCTCCGGAGGGCTGCTACACACACACACACAGATGGATTCGGGAAAAAAAAAAAATGAGAGCGGCGCAGCTCATCATGGCTTATTACACTCCCTGCATCTCTATCAGCAGCCTCGGGTCAACAAACATCTCCGGAAAAGTGGCAGAGGTTGTGGTTGGATGGCAGGTAAGCAGCTCTTCGTTTGCGCTTTCAGATCATTAGCGTGAGCTAATCATACGTCACATGAAAGTCGAAGAAGAAAAAAAAATGTCGGCGGGCGACCGGCCTCACAAAAGAGCAGGAGATTTTTTTTTTTTTTTTTTCTTCCATTTTCACTTTCTAGCAGTGGCGGCTAGTCAATCGAAGGCGCCACTGCCGGTGGTCACCACATTACTTTCTGAATAATGACTTGAATTGTTTTGTTCGTTTCCATTTACTGAGTCCTTTCGAAAAGATTTTTTTAAAAAATCTGTTCCTGGTCGGTAAATCACTGAACGGTTTAGGTCGTGCGGGGCTGGAAGCCAGACACCCATTTGGGCTCCGAGGAAACCTAATTTCTCAAAGTTACACCCCCGCCAAAAAAATAAAAGACTGTTGGTTGTATTTCCAGGGTTGGGCGAGGGAGGTATTTGTTACGCTCTAAACCTTTGTACCAAATATTTAAAATTTGCTCAAGTGCAATTTTTTGGGACCGGAACCTGCGTCTGTTTTAATTTTAAACATTTTAATTTATGGGACATATTTTTATTGTTGTACATTTCATAGCCAATATTTAATTTTCTTAAGAATTAGAAGGTAATTGCTCATAAAGAAAGCATATACTCCATTTAAGTTGCTCGAAAACAGAAAGGGAGTGGGAGAGACAGCAAGCTAGCTAGCTAGCTAGCTAGCTAGACGGAGTGAGAGAATGCGATAGCTAGCTGGAGAGAGAGAGAGAGCTATAGCTAGCTGGCTAGTGAGAGAGATAAAGATAAAGATAAAGATAGATAGATCGACGGCAATAAAATAGTCTGACTAACTATGACTCTATGCAAAGTCTGCAATCATGTGTCCAAAACGATGTCTCTTGAAGTGGCCCTGATATTAAATGTGTTTGAGAAAAAGTGTGGTAGGAAGTGTGGGGGGGGGGGGAATTGAGAAACCGATTAAAAAGCAAATGAAGAAAAAAAAAAAAAAGATTTCTTATTCTGAGGGCCTGCCATAATAGACGGAGAAGGTAATGGGGTGACCGCACGCTTATTTGTCTAGTCGGGGCTATAAACTCGCCCGTTGTAGCCGCTCATGATAGCACATTACCCGTTCATTCGCCACTATCTCCCTTTCGCCACCACAGGCAGAACGACAGGGACTCCTCGGACAGATTACCTAAATGAAATAATCCTAATCTCGATTCACAGCTAATTACACCCACAAGAAAACATTCCCCAACATCAGCGCACCCTTCCCCGTGGCGGAATGGTTGCGAATGGGCTATCCGGAGAATGACCTTGAAAGTTCTCGGCGTGAGGATGGCGTCGGCGTCAAGGTGACGAAGCGGCCGGGGGAGGAGTCACTTTTCATGCAAATCAAAGATCCTTGCTGTGAACTTTGCGGCACCTCGGTGAGCGCCGCATCTCCACATTAACCTTGAGCCCGATGGGGCGGCGTTGGCTTGGAGATGGCACACACACACGCACACGCACACACACGTTTGCTGCCCTCTCCTTGTGCCGGGCTGTGCACTCATCACCTCCAAAGCCCAAACTTGCTCCCTGTTTATTCGGAGGTGGATGGAATGTCACTTTCTTGACACCCGTTCGGTCCGTGTCACCCATAAATCCGTCTCCACGTGCGCACACTTTGGCAATCGCCACATAATTACATTTAAGAGACGCAGCTCGCATTGACCTCCAGGAGGAGCTTGCCACCATAAAGGAAAGGCACGCTAAATCTCCCACGGGAGATTTTATGCTCGAGTTGAGCAAGTTGATTGACTCAAACCTTGACACACAAATGTTATCTCACGGAAAAAAGTGAAATCTTAAGGAAGATACAAGTTCTTGAATGTCACCTAAATTTTGCTTTCATCGGGTTTTTTTTTGGGTAAAATAAAATTATAGATAAGATCATTCTGTTTGTTTCAAGATATTATTATTATTATCGATTATGAAAAAAAAAATAGCAACTACAATTTTATTAGTAATAATGAAAATCATGATTACCAAGTGATTTTTTTTATGGTACAAAACCAAAAAATATATAAATGGAAACAATATTAAAACACATTTATTTTAAATTTAAATAATTTTTTTTTGCAAATTTTAAAATTTGAGTATGGTGTTTACAGGGCATATATATATATATTTTTTTTTTTTTTTTGGGTTATGTTAGGCCATCAGGGAAGGCCTTGACCGCCCACCACTGATTGGTCTTCTTGCCTTGTGAACTCATTTACTGCCATTGACGGTGAAAGACGTCAAAATTCCAAATAATTCAATTTTTTTCTTTTTTTTTTTTTTTAAACTCGGCTGGTTGTGAATGAGTGAATGAATGAGTCCATACGTGGACACTCACTCACATTATGATGCTTCAAATGCATCCCCAACAACATCGTAATGCTTGAGGAGGGAGCTCGCGTCACTCACTGGTGCAAACATGTTTTCATGCTGTTGTTGCACAAGCGGGTCAGAATGACCCCACTCTCCACTGCCATGCTCGAAAAAAAAATTCTTTGGATTCGGTCTGTTTTTGCACTTGGACTAATCGTAGTTGTGAGTCTTGAATGGCGGCGTCTAGTACAGACCATCGCACATAATGAGAACCTGCGTGTGAGTGATCTGAGTCTAATGAGCGACCGTTTTGGGTCCATCTACTGGGCCCATTTGTTGCCTCATAGGTTCCCGTCCTTGCTCCTGCCGCTCAAATGGTTGCGTAACTTTAAACATACTCTTCTATCTGGTAGAACAATCTTGTAAATTCATCACACTTGATTAATAACAATAGCAGAAAATTGCGCAATTGTATTTTCAATCTGATACAGAACTCTCCATCTGTTCCTCCCTTCACAATTCACAAAGAGGCAAAAGACAGCGAAAATGGAAGCGAAAACGCCAGCAGATGCTATAGTGGGCTAATGAGTCAAAAAGGGGGCGAGTGGCTCTAATTGAGGACATGTTGTTTACCAGAGGCTGTGACAATGAGTGAAAAACAAGCAGACTATTTTCCTGCCTCTTTGCCATCAAACTAAGCAAAGCCCAGAGGACGTCTTACAACACTGGTTCAGTCGGATGGTGAACAAAGTCCATCCACGGAGTAAATACGCCTCACAAAAATGTCGCAGCGGGTGAATCAGTCACATGAACTACATCAGTGGTCCCCAACCACCGGGCCACATAGATGAAAAAAAAAACATTTATTATTTACATGTCAAGATGCTGATTGAAACACCACAACTGGGCAATTGACCCTTTTTTGTTGGTCAGTCCCCCGCCCTCCGGCCGCGATCTCGGTACAGTTCTGGCCTCGACCCTCCAACCGTATTCATAAAAATTGTCGTCCCAAGACCGCGTTCAGGCCCCCTTCTTCTTCTGCCCACAAGTAAGTATGCACAATTTGTATTATAGGGATTGAGGTATTGCCCCCGCCCTCTAAAAATGGTGTGCCCCAGTAGCAGGCAGGAGGCGCCGCAAGTTACGTGATGTCAGAATAAGGAATAAATTAAAAAGAATTTGTTCATTTGTTGTATCATTAGCCACCACCCGCCCCAAAAATGGGCGTCCGGCTCGGACCGTTTTAGCCCCCCCTGCCGCCCTCCCCTCCACCGGCTCGTCACATTATGCTACGAGCATCCGGGCGGCAAAAGTTGTGCAAAAAAATGAAATAAATGTTTGGAACCGCTGCTCTAAATGACCGAGCTCTCTTTTGACACAAAAGTGATGAGAAAATGACATCTGAAATGACTCCAAAATGGAAAAAGTCCAAATGAATGAATAAATACCGAAAGGCGGCTATTTCACGTCTGATTTCAAATGGAAAAAAAAAAAAAACTTTATGGAAGTGAAAAATCCAGAAAGTTTTGCTTTCACTTTGTGAGCAAAACATTGGCACCTGCAGAGCCGGCTTCCCCAGATGAAATGGAAGCCCATGCCAAGCCGTGGCATGGACACCGCATCGCCATGGCGACCGGCTGAATGCTCGGCATTGCCACACGGTACCGACGGCGCTGGCACGTCTCAACCGGATCACAGTGGACGCAAGGAGCCCACTTTGGCGACTTTGTGTGCGTGTGTGCCAAGCGCCTGCCAACGCTTTGGTTGTGGCGAGGATCCCTCAAAAAAAAGGGAATCAGAGTCGAGATCCAACGCCACGAAAAGCAGAGGCGGCGTCCCGAGGAAAGGAGCCGGGGACAAAAGGAAGTATTGATTTATCATCATCGACGCCGCCACCCAAAGCAGATTGGTGCCATCAATTATGTATACACCATTCAAACATGATTGCACATTTCTAATTGCCGCCCCGCTGATCTCCATGGCAACAAAGGCTCCGAGCGTCACTTCAGAGTTCCCGTTCCGCTAAACAATCAGTCTTTCTTCCCCCTCCCCTCGCTCTAATTTCCCTCATTAACTCGGAATCAGATATTGAAAAAAAAAAAAAAGTAAGTAATGCCCTCATTCATTTTTAATCACACTCATCTGAGGCTGTCATTCCTCCGACTCGTTATTTTTTTTTTTTCTCTTTTTCCGAACCTGCCGAGTGTGTCGCCAGTTGCCGCCGCTGGGATTGCGCGCGAGTGGATACGAAGGCCGCTTCCCGCACGGCTCAAGGCGGCCGGACGACAGAGACGTGTTCACGTGGCGTGCAAAAGCATCCGCTATTCCGACATCCGACCTTGAAGGCGCAGCGGATCAGCAGGTTGCGATTCATTTCTCGCGACATTAATCAAAGAAGGGCCCAGCCCGGCCTTGACTCATCGACGCATGATGTTGGAGAAGGCTAGCCCGTAACAATGGCGCCCATGTTTCCATGGACACCGATAACCTTGGAGAACTTGCGAGAAGGTCTTGGTGAGATTCGCCGAGAATTTTTCATGTAAGAAAGCTCGCTTCGTGTTTCAAAGGGAGATAAGAATGTGGACAATTGTACGCGTCGACAAGCGCTAGCTAGTTTGTAGCCAACCAAAATGAAGAACTCGCGAGATGGTCTTCAGGAGTTTCAACAAGAATTTTCCATGTTTGAGGGCTCGGTTAGCGTATACAGTAAGTCTTCTCGAGTATGGAATCTTATTTGTGTGTTAGAAAATTTCCTGTATGAACGTGGAGGTATGTTAACAATTTTTTTTAGCTTTTTCTTCCTCTCACTCACTCTCTAACTTGACCTCCCCTCCCTCACCACACAAGACGGCATCACTCGGCTAACGTCGCGCAACTTTTGAAGCCAGCCGCGGGGACGCTTGGAAGGCCTCCATGGCCATAGATGGCGCCATTGAGCTAGCTTTCGCTCCAATTAGCGATCCGATTAGCGGGAAGTTTTTAACATGAAAGGAGGACATTAAAGGATTCCAGGACACGTTCATTTACGCCGCTGTACGTCATCCGTCAAGCCTCTAAGAAGGTAAAATGCCAGAATCGGACTGAGCCACAATCGATTCCTTGTTCGTTTAATGGGATGCTTTTCACTCTCTCCCACGGTGTTTTCCGTTCCTCTTCGTTTGGATGTCATGATCTACAGTTGACAAAACTCGTGCCAAAGAAGTCATTTTACATGTCACCGTTTTGGATCCGAGAGGTCTAAGTGTTTCGGTTGTATGGAGCGGGAACTGCTCGGGTTCCGGTTATCGACATTTCCGTTGCGAGGAATCGATCGTTGATGTAATATAGTCGGAGAAAAGTTTTTTTTTTCCGGGTGAGTGAATTTCCGTTTGACAGAGGTCCGCGGGTGGGAATACTTACTGTATTCGTCGATCAACGGGTGAAAAGAATGTAAAGAATTGAAAATTGCTAGCTAGTATGTAGCCTACCAAAATGTATTTTTCTCACAAAAAGTAGCGAGTAGCATGTACTACATCGGCCCCAGCTTTTCACTTGAACTCTGCTTGACATTTGCGCAAACACCCCCACGTGTATCGTGAGGCCATTCGACCAAAGTACAGCGGCGCCATCATAACGCTTCCATCGGCTCCAAGTGTTGATTGGGCCAGCGAGTCAATAAAAGCGCGGCCAGAGCCTCGGCGTCTTATCAGCCTCGCCGCAGCCTTCACCCTCGCCAACAGTCGATAGCCGGAATCCATAAGTGAGTGTCTGACGCACACTCGCGTGATTAGGTGTCAAGTCGTCCCAGTAGCACCATTAGCGCTAGTTGCCGAGTGCTCGTATGGCTGCATCTGACGTCTTGTGGATGCAGCTCCCGGTGTATTCGCTGCACTCGTGATTTGCAGAAGCTGGCCGGCGCCGTGATGTGTTTCTCGGGAGCATGTCGGCCGCATGTGACCAGTGTGTTGCTATGCGTCGGCGCATTTGTGCAAAGCACCCTCGGCTGCCCGAGTGATGGATATGCCTCTTTGTCGCACAGGTTAGAAGGCATCCTTGATGGGAGAGGCCAACCGTTCATCACTCGCCAGCTTCCACCTCCCAAGGCCCCCCCCCCCCCCCTCCCTCGCCCGGCTTGCCACCACCACCCCCCCTCTCGTTCTTCTTGCACCTGCATGACGAATTGCTTACATGAGAAATGTGTTCTTGGACTTTTGTTCCATTTTTTTGTCCCCACCCACACAAGCCTAATTGCATCTTTTTCTTTCCCCAGCTTTTTTTTTTCAGCCCGCCTCAGCCGGAGAGTCGGCCATCTCTCATTGGACGGCCTGTGGTTAATGATTCGCCGATGTTTTTCCATTTAGTTTCAATCTCTAAGCCATCTTTGCTGATCTAAGCTAAATGCTAACTGTGCGACGGAGCTAAGCTAAGGTCGAAACGCAATGACGAATCACAATGCCTCAGCTCGGCCGATCATTGCGACGATGAGCCCTTAAGGGGGGAAGAAGACGTTGAAACGTCGTGGAGCAACGGTCAGCAGTAAAAATGAAGACCATACACCCGAAAAGAAACTACCGTATTTCCGGACTATAAGCCGCTACTTTTTTCCTCGATTTTGAACCATGCGGCTAATACAACGGTGTGGCTTTTCTCCCGATTTTTTCTTTCACCAGTAGGGGCGCTCTATAGATCAGAAAATACGCTTAATAAATCTCTATATTTTTTTTCTCTTGGGTCTGTTCCGTTTCAATGAGCAAAGTTGTTGCAGTGTGAAAAGGCACTCTGTTTTTAACAATCTGTTTCTGTACCTTTATGCGCATTCCATTCACAGTACAAAATCGTTCTGCACATTCAGTAAACAACTCTTTTTTTTCAACAAAGAAAACTGCGGCTTATATACGGGTGCGCCTCATAGTCCACAAAATACGGTGCTGCCAATGCCAAACCTCCTGTACGTGGTACCTGCTCAGAAACTTTAGCGGTGCCTTGCTCCACTGTTGGCGTTCAAATAGCTATTGACTAGCAATGCTAACCGTTAGCATTAGCATGTCCATAACTGAACTTAAATGAGCTGCTCCCAGTTTCACCGTACAGGTGGTGTTTATTTCGATTTGGATGGCTAATAAGGCCCAATCCCGTTACTTCCCCGTAAGCTTTTATCTTTGTCTTCCCCCGTTGACCTTGTTTGAATAGATGAAAACACAGATCCAATACGTCATCACTTGTGTCGTAAGAAGACGTGACATTCCTTCCTAATTATAACAACATGATATGATTGATTACGCAAGAAAACAATGAACAACAGATGCCAAACAATTCAGAAGCATATTAGCATCAATGCTATTAGCGTTAAGCAGCACGGCTAATTACAATCTCATGATATCGCGAGTGTTATTGGGACGAAAATCACGGCGTTCAGAAGCAACAGTACCGCACGAGCTGGCTTCTACAATCGACAGCCGGCTAACTCTACAGAGAGCGTTTCAACCCACAACTCCAAACACGTCATTGAAGCAAAGTCTAGAACATCCGATAAAAGTACGCGTGTCACGAATATGAAACAAAAATCTATTCCTTCTCGTTCGCTCACATCATTTCTGCAGACATTCTATTTGTTGCCGAGCGACCGCGGGTAAAATCTCAGGAGGTCGAGGTCTGATGTATTAAAGGGCCATACGCCCGTTGTTTGTGACCCAACCCTGAAAATTGACAAAGAATTGGGGCACGTCTCGTTTGTCCTGACCGCATATTTCAAGCGGGAAGGGACAAGACAAGACGCAAGTGGTGCAATTGCAATTTGGCCTTAATCTTTGAGGCAAGAATATGCTACTGGCAGGATCAACCGGGTCGCCTCAGCGCCAGGAGCTGGTGGGTGGAACGTCGTCCAATACGGAAGCAGAGAAAATACATAACTACTTTAACAACGCCAGCCAAGTGGAAATGCATCTCGGCAGCCTCCTAAACAAAGTAGGTGTTGATTATGTACACACACGTCCTCTGATGAGTGGCTGCAAAATCATTTATCTTTGTTTACCCACAGCTGACAGAGATTCTACCCTGGGATTTATGCACACGCTTGCTTCGGCGCTCCCCGAGTAAGTGCTCCCTCCACCGCAACTCATCCACTTATCTAGTCGGCGAGATGTTAAGTGAAATGCAAGTCGGCCGCCGCGTGGCACCTTGCCGTCGCCGCCGATGCTCGCTGCCGCTATTCAGCGAGCGGTAAGCAAACGCAGCCAAATGAGCCGAGCTTGCAGGCAAAGCAAACCACGTCCGGGATGGGAAGCCGGGCCTGTCAATAGGCTCGTTAATGGGGGCAGCTTGATAAACGGACTCATTCATCATCAATTTCCTCAGTAAGGCACAGCAGAGACCAATTCTCTCCTCTTCGGGGCATTCGGGGGGGTGCCCCGTCCTTGATGATTAATTTGAATATACACAGCTACATCAACATTAATACTGATTGCTGATTAAGTTCCGATCCATTATGCTCGCTCAAGCAAGACGCTGTCACCCCCCCCCCCCCTCAACCCTCTCCCTTTCCTCTTAATCCATTTATTCCTCTCCATTTTCCTTTTGTCTCATTTCTCAAGGCGCTTTTTTTCATTTGTGTGCGGCCACCCAAGGGAGTTGTTAACAGGTTTCCTTGAACCGCATGTGGAAAGGTCTTACGCTTACAAACAGTTGGCAGGATGCTTTTACATACTCGTCATAATTAAAGCAGACCTGATCTCATGTTCGGTGACTTTATTGTCTGCTAACTAGCTGGCTGAAGGATTTATTGTTTCGGGAGCGAAGTCGCGATCTCAGACAACGCAATTTCGAGATTGTCAAAGCTGCGGTTTGTGAAAGGGCTCGGACACCCCTACAAGGATTTTACAGGTTACACTAATCAACGCCGAACTAGTTAAAAAAAGAAAAAATAATCGTGAAGCTGTCGCCCGTACTCCCGGAAGTATTTTGCGGCTACTTGAATGCTCGGCGCTAAGATAGCTTGCGTAGTAGTGAGCTCCGTGATGCGGATCCTCTATGATAATAGCCTTTGATGTTTTGAACGATATAATGACATTTTCTGTCCGTTTGGAAATGCCACTAAAAAATAAATTTAAAAGAAATCGCAATATCCGGCAGGAAATCGCAATGGAACTTTTTCCGACCATCGTTCAGCCATAATGTAAACACTCTTGATATGGCTTCAAGATCATGAAATGATGGAACATTTTTCCCAAGAGAGGAAACTATCGATTGCGACACCAATTAGATCCCATCCATCACATCAAATCACCTTTATCTTAATATCCGCCGTTTTCCTTACCCGGATTATTAGGAATAAGCATGAAAAACGCATCGCTCAGATCCGTGATAGCACCCCCCCGCGTTAAGGGTGACGCGGGTTTGAGGGGTAATTTAAATCAAGCCGGCGAGATGCGCCGTCTGAGTTCCCCGTTTATCACGCTGTCATGTGGCAGCGATCACGAAGACCAAAACATGATCTCTTCCCGGCGCCAACGCTTCCAAAGGGTTCTTAATCTCCGAGGTTAGCCCTCGCCGTGACAGCCCGGCTCTTTCCGCGCATACAAATGGCTGCCCCGCTTTGCTCCCGACCCATCAGGTAGACTCGCGGCACGGCCCGACTCGCGCGGTGGCTTCACGCCGCTGACAAGTGGATAAAGAGCCTTGCGCGGGTCAAAGGAATCAAGATGGCACATGGAGAGGGCCGCATATTTGCCGGCTTCTTCGGGCTGCTCGTTTTCGCCTGTTGCCATGACGACCAGTGCGTCAATTAGTTTTAATGAGCTGGACAGGTCAACGCGGCAGACGCAGGTGAAGGCGGCGAACAGGCGCAGCAACCATCTCATCGCTTTGGCCAAATAAAGCAAATGTATCGCTTCTCGGTACCATCTGCTCGGGAATTGTCAACTTACGAGCCACGCGTCGACATCCGGAGCGAGAACGCCGCTCGACTGAAATGGAGTCCAAAATGAGTCAAGGCTCCGGGCTTTGGCTTGGACTCGGCAGGAGGGATGTGATGCGATTACAGATGATTATTTGGCGGAAACTGGAGAGCGCTTCTGATCCCAGACCAGCTGCTGAATGAGACGCGCCCCTCCATTCCGCCCACGCGCGACAAACTTAACATATCAACAATAACAAAACATCGTGTCGGGCTTTATGAATTTCCACCAACTCGTCATGGAAGAAAAGATGCTCTTCAAGCATCTATTCTAACTGTTCATGAAAGGCAAAAAAAAAAACAAAACGGTCACGCAAACGCCACTCGAGTCGCAATTACGCTTCATTGTGTTCTCGCTCTCATTCGTTTTGTCTTCACGCTCGTGCGCGAGCTTAGAAGAAACATTTGCCGAGGAGACCTCGGCGCTTTTCATGTCATTTCTCAGCTTGGATCAATAGGCGAGCGTCCAAGACGGATGCGTGATCTCCACATTGTTGGCGTTTCGCGCGTCGTCACTGCCAGCTAATTGAAGGCGCTGATAAATCTCTTTTCGCTCCAACTTTAATTAAGTTGCCTCTTTTAATCACTTCTCCAGACGACTGCAGTGCCTTTCCTTTAACTTCCAATTACTCAAAATGGGGGGGGCTGTAATGCTCTATGATGGAATCCAGAGGGGGAATCAGTCATCAGGGAACGACACTGATGTTATGTTTTTTTGGCCAAAAAAAAAAAAAAAAAGGTCTTGAGTGTTTGTTGCCGTTAACAACGGGCTACCTGCACACCTGCTGATGAGCGAGGTAGCTGAAACTATTCTTCAAATGCATGAGTCTCGCCACGCCTCAGTGCGTTCTTGACACACGCGCCCTTGCCGGCACGCACGCACGCGGCGACGCTCGCGTGTGCACGCCACTCTGACGTCACATCACAAACACGCATGTTGTGCCTCGTTAACGGCTGACACCAATTGAGTTGGGGGGGGTGGGGGGCTGAGTTAGGACGCCAATTGATCTGTGGCGCCAAAGAGACAAAGCGGTGAGCACTCCGGGGAGTGGCGGCAAGCCAGAGGAGCAGCTGCTTCGGTGCGAAGGAGGGCAGCGGACCTGATGGTGGGCCATTTGTAGTGTGTGTTGTCAGATTGACCCGTTTCTCATTACCACAAAAAAAAAAGGGCAACGGTCATCCAACACACAATTGAAGGAATTGTTCTGCCGCCCTCCTTGGCCACATGGGGGCAGTATAAGACAGACAGTACGGGAACATCTTTACAGCATTTACGTCGCATCTCGGCTCCTTGCAGAGGATAAAGAATATGCAGTCTGCGAGTATTGTGATAGCACGTCTGTTTCGATCTCATTTCACGGAGACGCCCGCTAAAGATGACTTTTGCGTCATTGCCGAAATGACGTCCGTCAATGAAGCGTCGCTGTGGCACCGCCGTTACGTTTTGCCTCATGTTTCAAGTGGGATTAAAGTCAATTAGAAATCGACGCTGTTACTTAAAATAACCTGGAGATTCGTAAATTATTGAAAAACTCTTTGCAAAGCATTCTGCGCATAGAGCTCAAATTGGGATTTTGTGGCAGAGGTTGCAATGCAAAAAAAAAATAAAAAATTTAATACGTCTCCTATTTCGGACCACATATTAAAGTGACCCAGGTAACATTAGAATAAAATGTAATTGAGCAGATCAGATTGTCTAAAAATAAATAATTAAATAAATAAATAATTTACTTATAGGTTACGTATGCAAAAAAAAAAAAAAAAATCTGATTGCAGTCTGAACGTAGCGGAAATATGTTGCTGATGTAAATGTGTCTATGTATTAGCATTAGCATTAAGCTAGTGAGCTAAACACAAAGCTATGTTTTTTTTTAAATAACAGGTAATTCTCCTTGTTTTTATGTCTTTTTTTTAACAGAAAACATTAACTCATTCACGACCAGCTGAGTAAAAAAAAAAAAAAAGGATCTTTGACGTCTTTAACCGTCAATGGCAGTAAATGAGTTAATTGTGGTTCACTTTAAACAGATTGCAGTCTGTTAGTTGCGTAAAACTAAGAAGTTGCAATCAAATTTTGGAGTTTGTCCAAAATTTATGAGACTCCATCGGCTGGAGATACACATATTCAATAAAAACACGGCACGCTATGAAGTTTCCGCCTCGGTTGAAAATGAAATGGCATTTCCTGGAAAGAACAACAGCCCCCCCGCCCACACACAAACAAACACGCCCCACCGACACAAAGCAACTCACGTGGAGGATTGTTTGACTTGTCATGAAAAAGAGTATCGCAAAGCAAATCACGGCGCTATTGTTGACTTGAAAATCACAATCAGAGCTGCATTGTTGAGAACGGCCACGCAAGAGCGAAAACGCCGTTTGGCTGAGCCATTGTTGAGAAAAGTGCAAAACAATATTACACCTTCTCGGGCCTTCCTTCCAATCAGATCACATTTTGTCCAGGACAAATTGGGACCAACCCAAAGACGAGCAGCACCAGCTCACGCAAATACAAAATGACATTTTTTTTTTTTTTTGGCGCTAATCCTGATGACTGTAGCCTACACGTTGGATGCAAAGCCAGCAAATTGGAGCCCGGAACACAACAAACACAAATTCTTTGAGGCAATGCACCAAAGTCAAATGTTGGCAGGCCGGTGTTATTTATTTATTTTTTGTTTTGTTTTGTTTTTTTCAATCAAACAAGTGGGCCAAATGCGCCATTGATTTTTGCTTTTATTTACGTTTTTGTTGTTATAGCAACTGGAAGGGAAAGGAAGCATAAACCTGCACTGATGTGTCACTGTCGAAAATCATTTTAGTCAAATAAAGTACAACATAAGAATGAATTAATTTAATTAATTAAAAGCCATTCACTGCCATTGACGGGTATAGACGCCCAAAAAGTGCATTCATCTTATCCTGGGTTGGTAGTCTGAAGTATTTTTCAATTCAAAGAGCGTTCTAAAATCTTTCTCGGACCCGTGACTATGATTCAATTTTTGTCAAATACAACCATCATGGTGTTTGAATTTGGCTTTGCAAATTGCACAAATTATTATGGATTTCTTCAAGAGTCAGCAGCCACAGGAAGGAAATAAATGAGTTGAGTTTTTTTTAATAAAAACAAACGTTTCATAAGATGACCATATTTTCCGGACTATACAATGCTAGTTTTTTCCTCGATTTTGAACCATGCGACTAATACAGCGGTGCGGCTTTTCTGTGAATTCTTCTTTCACCAGTAGGAGCGCTCTACAGTTCACAAAATACAGAAAATAAATCTCCATTTTTTTTTTCTCTTGGGTCTGTTCTGTTTTAATCAGTAAAATTGTTGCCGTGGCAACAGGCACCGTTTTAACAATCTGTTTATGGACCTTTATGTGCATTCACAGTACAAGATCGTTCTGTACATGCACTAAACTCTTTTTTTTTTTTCAACAGAAAACTGCGGCTTGTAGCCTGGTGCGATTTCTGTTGGGGTTTTTTGGAAAGAGTTGCTGCGGCTTATATGAGGGTGCGCCTTCTAATCTGGAATATATATATATATATATAATTTCCCGTATTTTACTTTCGCTGAGCTCTGACGTGCAAGGCTTCTCATGTCTCTTAAATCGGCCTAATCTTACAACATCAACTCTGTATTGCGTCTCATTACGAGTGCTGGGCACGGCAATCTTGGCGTTCCACACCCGCCCCTCCCTTCAATCGCCTGCTTACCTCAAATCCACATTAAGTCGAGCTCCTGACTGTGTGCGCAAGACCGCGGCAAACTTAAAGCACCATAATTAACGCGGCGTTACGTTTATGCCAAAAGTCTGCTTTACAATCGGCTTCTGTTTGGGGCTCTGTGCAGGTGTCCCTAATAATGTGGCCGGTGAATATGTGCACTGTCTTCACTGCCAAGACTCATTTTACACTCTTCGGCAGCACATAAACACACAACGTGCATTATGAGTCCGACCACACGTGCGTGCAGATAAAGATAAGGATGCAATTGGAAAGGGGGGGGGGGCTGGAGGGGTCGATTATGTCTCAGGAGTATAAATTTGCATCCTTCACACTCGAAACTAAGGCGACTTTCTGTTTCTATGCTGGATTTACACAATTCCCTGCCACTGACATAATGACAATTTATTTCTGGACAATTTAATAAATTTTTCTTGTTTGTGGCTTAATGGCAACAGGAGAATTGCAAACAGACGCAAAATAAGATAGCCAACCCTGCTCAAGGACACAAAAAAAAAACAAATAGACCATGATAAAAAAAGAAGAATGCGACAGCATATATATACATATATATTAGGGCTGTCAAAATGAAAGTATTAACCCATGATTAATTTTTTTTTAATTCCTGCGATTAGATATTTTAACTCAGTTTTATTCACAAAGTGTATTTGCATATCTTTCAAAGCCAAATTCAAACACTCTACCATGTTCGCTGTACATCTTTAGCACAGTCTTTGATTCAAAATACACTTCATATTTGGTGATTTTACATTCATTACAAGATATTATGCAAGTTAATACCTTTTAAAAGCGTAATAAAAAAAATTGGAGAAAAATGCGATTAATCGCAATTAATTATGGAATTTTTCGCGATTAATTAGTTTGAAAAAAAATGCTTGACAGCATATATATATATATATATATATATATATATATATATATATATATATAACTTTTGAGACACTCTGAAACTAGCGAATCTTTCTCCTGCCTTCCCGCAATTCGCAGTGCGGCAGAATTTGTCGTGATCTCCTTTTTCATCGCAGACCCTCTCGAGCTGCGCTGACACGACGTCGGCAAACAAACGCGAGCGAGACACAATAAGGCTAAGATGAAGCAGAGGGTGTTACGCAACACGCGTCAGCTTCATTAATTAGTGACACGGCTGAGCTCTTACGTGGGGGCAAAGAGGCAAAAATATTATGACACATTCAACATGTTTTGCTTTCAAAGCATCAACTTGACACAAATTTGTTTTTTTGTTTTTTTTTTGGTGACACCTTCTCAATTTCTTAATTTGATGCATGCGTATATGCATTATGTGCAGTACGACGTCGTCCGTCCTTTGGAACACATTGCACTTAATTGGTTGATCGTTTCACAGCGCATTTGTCAAGCACTTCATCTATCTGGGCGCAAACACTGACTAAAAAGTGGCTCCTTCACTGATCTGAAATGTCGGCATGTTGTCCGTCAAGGACATATAAGACAAGTGACAATAATCCTTTATTTTTGCTTCATAAGTCTACAATACTCATACATGGACCATATCACAAAGTTAACAGAGATGGGCACTTAATTCTATTTTGAGAGTCCGTCCTCCGTTTTCTGTCCACGACATGGGCACCCTTATGTCAACATCCCACCGTCCTAATTCATCAAATAATCCTCCTATGTGCCCGTCCGTCCCTGTCCTTATAAAACGCTTCCGTCCTTGCAATTCACCAGTCCGACTCCAACTGCCACCTCAAAAAAAAAAAGGGTCCGTGCACGACGAGAGGCCAACGGCAGAGGTTTCCTGATTTAATAAACATTATTTAAAGCTTATTAGCTGGCTAATTTCCTTTTCACACCCACTCACCGTAATTTCCGGACTACAAAACACACCTGATTAAAAGTCACAAGAGCTAAATTTAGCCGTAAAAAACAGATGTGAACATACATTAGCCGCTTCGAACGAATACTTGTGTGTCTCCAGCTTAATAAATGGGGTATTATCGATATCATAAACACTAGGGGGCGCTTTTTACCCCCTAAACAACTGAGTGCCGGAATCTTTCTCAGACTCTTTTTGTCATGTGAAATCTCTCTCTCTCTCGCTCTCTCTCAAATCTTTCTCTCTTAAATCTCTCTCTAGTTAATTTCTGGTGTCAATTTCTTGAACACAATCACGTGGTCGTCTTTCACTGTGTTCTACTAGGACCTAATAGCGTGAATCCCCGTCTGACTAAGAGTGACCCCGACCTTGTGTTCTCCGTGTGTACACTCGGGGTCCACCGAGCTTCATTAATCACCTGCATGTGTACCACCTCGACGCAGCGGGAAAATAAGCGCTAGCTATTGCTTTGTGGCATCTTCTTATGGAATCTTTGTACACCAAAGTAGTGTCTAAATATCAGTGCGTGCTCCTGGTATCATGAAATCTGCCTGGCAACAGGAGCTAGCTGAATTCTGATTGGATAAAAAACTCACTAAACATACAAGACTAGGATATAATATGACATCAATGTGAAGAATATGATCGCAAATTCTTGATTATTTTATCCTTGAAGGCCTTGACCGCCCACCACTGCTAAATATATTGTTAGCAAAGGAATGAACAAACTTGAGGATTCCTAACGAGTGGGGTCGGGAGACTTTTGCAATTTGCGGTGAACAAAACGCGCATGTTCTGTATGCAGCTAATGGAGCTTCCAACTCCCGTCGGGTGGCCTGTGAAGCAGGCCGCTCTCAACAGGCGACTGCGCTGTTGGAAGCGCACCGCGGTTGCTGCTGATCAATGCGCCGTGTCATATTTTGATGTGAATGACGAGAGACGAGCATTTACAGGGTGTCAAACTCAATCGCACTTCAGCAGACTTTTGGCCGAGGGATGACGATGAGATGAAACATTTTTGAACAGGGTAAAACTAAACAGAGATGACGCGATGAAGACATTTCTGGAGACATTGAATGCTGATTACAGAAATCCGTCCATCCATCCATTATCTGTACCGGTTCGCCTCACAAAGGTCGCGGGGCAAATTAGAGGAATTAAACAACAACAAAAAAAACATATGTTGGCTTTTAAAATATTGCAAATGGGTTCTAAAATTTGACAGATTGGCCGGACGAGGAGCAGATGGATGGAGTGTATTAGTCACCCTCAACTCACCGTAGAAAAAAAATAAAGAAAATAAAGGAAATCTTTTTTTTTTTTTTTTTTTTAGTTTGGCGGGCCGGATTAAAACGTTTAATGGGCCACAAGTGGCCCCCAGGCCATAGTTTGCCCACGCTTGAATTAAGTGAAGAGTTCCAACTTTTCCAACCAACTTTGTGTCCTGATACACTTTGTTATTTTGCACAATGGTGGTGAATTAGGCACTTTGATTCTTTACAGATGAGCGCCACATCGTTTGCAAGCCTGCAAATGTCACAAGGTCCCCCCAAAAAAAACATCATTAATATTTTCTGAGGGAACAGCAATTTTAAGCTGGTGCAAAAATGACTTTTGCATGACCATGTGTGAATGCAGCACAAATGTTGCGTTTCGGCTCACTTGACGAGTCTCCATCGTGCGTAAGACAATCGCATGTCGTAAATAACGCCTCAAATGGTGCAAATGAGCAACTCGTCGCAGTCGGGGGGGGGGGGGTTGAGAGCTTGGACTCCTCCAGCAGTAATTATCTTAGGTGGTTTTGTTCATTAGCACCCTCCTCTGCCGAAATGTGACCGGACGTTGTTGGCCGTTTGAGACAATTAGCATGGATAATAGTGTTTTTTTTTTTTTTTTTATGAGTCTGACTAAAGTGTGATGATCAAGGTGATGAAAGCAGTTGATAAATGAGCGATGTCGGGATTCGCAGCGGGGGATGTTCCTCGTCTTGCCGTGTCTGTGTTGGCTCACGATAAAGCCGCTTACGGAGCCGAATAATGAATTCCCCCAACTGTGGATGAATGCATAATAGCAGATGTTGGGAGTTTTAAACAAACAGCTCCAAGCGCCGCCACTTTTGTTTTTGAGGTTTGTCTGACTGTTGCCGTTCTGCAGGGAGAAAAAAAAACAACGTGTTGTGCTAAGTGCTGCCCTCCACCCAGCACGACGCCGGGATCCCCCTTCGCTTTATCTTCCAAAGCGTGCGTGCGCGTCTCGGTGAACGCTCTCCTGGGGCGGGCGGGCCAATCCTATCGCGGCGCTCGCACGGCATCCAAGGGACAGCGAGGGAGGGGCGAGGGGGGCGGGGGCTGGAAAATAAAAGGCAAAGGCGGGATGCTAATCGTCCACCAGGCGGTGAACGCTGTTTCGGGACGCCGAGACAGGCGGATGCTCACAAAGATGTTTACATCTCTCTGAATGTCATTTGATGGAGTCTAAAAAGCGGATGAAGATCTCGTCTTTCCACTAAAAATATTTAGCCCCATGAGCACGATGAGCAAATGCGACAATATTCACCGGCCTCGCCTCGTCTTATTACGGGACCGTCTGAATCACATGACCTTGTTTGCACAAAACTTCCGTAAGAGTCACGTTTGAATCGCAAAAAGTTTTTTCAACTGAAATAAATCCCAACAGATGCAAAGACTTTCTTGCCGGCAGACGCGGACTAATCCAACGTGACTTCCATTTCCCCGAAGCGAAGCTCGGATGTCTGAATTTGCAACTTGTCGGGAAACATGCCTTTGACGGCGCGGAATATACTCGACATCTGTGGTTCTCAAATGGGGGTAGGCGTACCCCCTGGGGGTAATCGAAGGAACTGCGGGGGTCCGCGAGATTTTAAATAAAACAAACCAACATGCAAAAATCTTTTAATAATTATTTAATTAATTCAATGTTTCAGGACCACTGAAGTTCATAAAACTAATTTTATATTCAGTAGGTTAATCAATTTCATTATATAAAAATTCTCACCATACGAGAATGGTTCGACCCAACTTGTCACATGACATCTCCCGTGACGTGCCAATCACTTGAAGACGCAAATAATGGAGTCGTGCTTGAAGCGGAACCTTTCGGAAAAAAATCAGTCTGCAAAATTCTGGTCGTAGTTTGAAGATTACCGTATTTTACCGGACTATAAGGCGCAGCAACTCTTTTTGAAAAAAAAAAAAACGATACAAGCCGCAGAAGGCTATAAGATGCAGTTTTTTATGTTTAAAGACCTAAAACAAAAAAAAAATAGAGATTTATTTAGCGTATTTTCTGAACTATTGAGCGCCCCCTGCTGGTGAAAAAAAATCCAGTCGTATTAGCCGCATGGTTCAAAATCTTGGAAAAAATAATAGCGTCTTATAGTCCGGAAAATACGGTTGGGTTTATTTGGATTTACGCCCACAAGTTGTAGATCTCTTCTATGATCCAAAAGAGGAAAATTTATGTTGATTCTTGTTTTTTCTGGACCTACAAATGACGTTTGAATGATTATGAAGTTTAATAAATCAGACACTGACGGAATGTTTTAAATCTTTTTTTTGTTGGCGTCGGTTAAGGGGTACTTGCCTGAAAAAAATATTTCACTGGGGGGAGGGGGGGCATCACAGAAAAAAGGTTGAGAACCGCCCTATAATCGAATACCATCTAAGATGTGATGTGCGGGACCGCTGGGCTCAGTACATACGGCCAACGGCCAACGGCGTTAAGTCATACGATTATACATTCATAGGGAAGATGCAGAAGAACATAATTATCAAACAGAAAACTGACATCAGCAAAAAAAAAAAAAAAATCGAAGAGTGGAAATGCTGCAGGCAAGAGTTTTAAACTGAGCTCATCTTGTTTCCTCGCCGCTTTTTGAGTGAGGCGCGGATACGTTTCATTAGTCCGCCCGTCCCGGCATCATCCCATCCGCCCCCCCCCCCCCATCTACGCGATCGCACAAGCCCGCCATCCAAACGACGTGTTAATCGAAAGCAAGTCTGCTGTGACGTGTCAGCAGATACGGCGAAACAGGCTCACGAGCAGGGAAATACGCCGCCGACGTTCCGTCTGTGGTTAGTAAAAGCCACACACGGCGCGGCAGCATTACAACCTTGTAAACAAAATTAATGAAACACATAATAGCGGCCGTGCGCAGGCACCGAGCGCCGGCGAAATTTAAATTTACATTGGAAAGCGATGCAGCTCGAGGCGTGAGGACATTCGGGTGTCACAAGTGCGCAGAAAATGGTAACACCCCCCCCACACACACACACCTGCCCTCAAAAGAAGGTAAAGCAAGAACAAAGGCGCGCCTTTTTAAAATGCCCCCGCACCCCCCCCAAAAAAAAATCTGACTAAAGTCCAACAAAGGTGACCTTTCCTGACGGACGAAACGCAAGCACATGGTGGCGCACAGAAAAGCAATGAGTAAAAAATGAGTTGTCTTACCGCTTTGAGACGAGTCACCTGAAAGACAAGAGAGAAAAGAAAGATGAGTATTTGGAATAAAAAAAAAATAATAAAAACAAACAAACAAGCGAGAGGACATCAGATGTGCTGGCACAGGGCGGTGAAACGATTCCACACACGAAGCCATTAAAATGTGACGGCATAAAAAGACCCATGAAGGCAGAGTTCACATTTTTTGTGTTTGTACTTATACGAGAGAGGAGGAAAAAAAAAAGCATTGAGCAAACTTCTCACTGTGGTAGAAGCACACGATAACACAATTAAATGATTTTCTTCCCCACAAGAGATGGAATTTAATGGCGTGGATAATGGCTAAATTATGACAACCCATAATTAGAAACTGCAAGTCAAAAAAGTAAATACATCATCAGTGTTAATTGCTTGTGGCCACACATGTTGTCGGGTCGCATTATTTCTAGAATACCCAACGACTCCTTGAAATGGCGACTGGCAGTCATGAGCATTTCCCGCACAACTATTGGACCTCCAATCCCAAGGGATACTGAGCTCGTCCAAGAAAAAAAGTCTCGAGTGACGGAAACTGGAATGTCGGCACCTCAGTCAGAAATGGTCAAAAAGATTTGAGATTGACTTGGCGCCTCGGCCAATGACTCTTAAGGCCTCCAATCCGACGTCGGCGCACCGGAAATGAGCGAAGCACACACAAAAGCCGACGGAGACGCCAACGACTCGGCACATGCTTGAGAAGTAGTACCCCTCCACGCCATCGGCGGCGCTAGTCAATTCGTCGCCTTTGATGGTGATGTCGAATAATGGCGGATTTTCGTAAATGAGAGCGAAGACTTGGTCTTCGCACTCTTCTGTCCAGCCAGCCTTTACGTGAAAAATGAGCAAAGTTGTTTCCGTTCTTGAGGTATAGCTTCAATTTTTACTGTTTGTCCGATTTTGCCACTTCGGGTTCTTGTCCGGTGCACTGATTGGCAAGCTGACAGCCAATCACTGTGCTCATTTAACTCGACCCAATTTTACACGTTGAATCGGCCAAACACCCCCCAACTGACGCCGCGTACCGACTTTCCTACAGCTGACGTCGAATTGGCGCGTTGTCGTCATCGCCTGTCTCTGAGTGCGAATATTCCAGATTTTGGATGAAGTCCGATAAAATTCGATTCGTTTTTTTCGGGCTGATATCAGAACCCAATCCGATACCGATATCGGACACCTTTCATTTCTAGCACCGTTAAGAATTTTACCAACTTAAAAATGAAGACGAAAGCCTTTCCTCTGGGATATGGTCGAAGCAAAAAAAAAAATGTAATCGTAACGATTGAGTCCTTGATAACTTTGCATAACAAGGATTTTTTTTTTCTTGGTTATTTATGACATTGCCGCTGCAGTGAGAGGTGACGGGAGGAAGCTCTGTTGCCAGGTAACAGCCACACAGACACAGCTGAGATGCCGGCCTTGTTGGAGGAGTGCGTCGTCCCGCCGAGCGCTGCTTCCCCTTGAGTGTCTCTCCAGATGAAGCGGGATGCGCGGTCAAAAAAAACAACAACAACAACTGGTGCGGCGTTCACAAACGGGGTGCGGTCTGAGACAGAAAGGTGCAACGGTGACGAAAAACTCGTCCAAACGGCACTCGGCGCAAAACGCTACCACCGACACCGTTTACGACGCGCCTTTGTGGACCGAGTGAGGTCATACGGAGAGGCGCTTTGGTCTCGGGGCGAACATTTTGGAAAATGAACAAGTTGGAACTCATTTTTGGGATACATGCCAGCGGTTTCATCTGAAAAATTTGGGTCTTGACGTTTATGCAAGCAGCCGGTCCGCCTCACCGACACCGATCTCGTTTCCTGTCGCATCGCTCTCCCCCTGGACGGCGGACCTCCCCACTAATCCCCCGGACTGGATGTTGAGGCCGCATCCTGTTCATTGGCCAAATCCTCTTTTGCTCAAACCTCGCTCGAGTCCTCCCCTCAAGTCTACACGGAGACTGTCCGCGGCAAATTTTGTTATTTTTCTCAATCCAAAGCAAGCAGTCAGATTTTGTTTTGGTTAATAAGCTCCTCTTTCTTCCTTTTCATGCAATTCTTTCATGAATGCCACCCCCCTTTTTTTTTTTTTTTCTCGCAAAAGTGCTCCGCAATTTGCAGCCAGAAAGCCATTGCGTAATTGGAGCCTGCCACCGAGCGTGCCAGTCAAATGGAACAATGCTAAACGCTGAATGTGACAAAATGTTTTGCTTACAACAAAAAAAATGGAGATTGCACGCATACATAATTCAAATGGCCCAAATGTCGCGCCACTCACACTATGGTATTAAACTGTCAACCTCGTCACGTTTTCATGTCGGCCAGAAGAACATTTAAAAGAGGACACTAGATTTTCACATCATTTAAGTAAAAAGATTCAAATTGAAGCTTGTTTAAATGGCTCGCAATAAACAGCGCACAGTATTCTCTTTTCTTTTTTTTCTTTAAATTCTGTAATTCCGTTTGATGGACGTTCGTGCGATCAACAAATATAATCGGTGGCGAGTGGAAGGCTTGAAGCTCATAAATGCTCCAAGGCGTCTGGTTGTACATCATTAAGTCATTCTTGATGACGCCTGTTAGCGGCTGCGTACGTGCAAGCTACACTTAAACAAAAAAAACTTTTAAATGTAAAATATTGACATTTATGTCAACAAAGTTGGTTCGCATAAAGCAAGTCATTTGCTGAGTTGTTGAAATTTTTAAAACGAGGGGGGGGAGCGTAAAAAACGAGGGATAACAGCTCTATCAACTCTTTGTTGTGATAATGCGAAAAAAGCAAAAATTAATTGAATTGCACAACTTAAAATGTAATCGGTTCAGTGGACTCAACTTGAATTTTTTTAACAGTGTAGAAATTCTAATTCTTTTGAGGCGATGCACTGAATAAAAAAAAAAAAAAATGAAGGGCAGTCCTCCAAAAGGTTGTGGTGCGCATTTGCCAGGCGGGGTGCGCCACAATCAAGGCTTCAACTGTCGGACTCGTGCTGCACCGCTTCGCCGAAGTTAATGGCGTGCGCTTACAACTTCAATGCTCGATTCAATGACTCCCTCGAGGCAGGCATTAGTCGATTAATCTACCAATTAATTGGTGAGGTCAAAAGGATGATAACTGGTTCCTGGAGTGATAGCCACAATTTATGTGTGGTTTGTCCTCCCTTCCCAAAATAAATAAATACATTAAAAAAAAAACACGAAAAACATGGTTCTTTTGTTTCATGGTTATTTTTTTTTTTTTAAATTGGGAATAGCCACAATGCAGTTAATGAGGAAGGATCGGCTACCTGCTCGGTGGATTGCGTTTTCCGACGAGGGGCTCTAATGTTATTCCGCTTGCCTCATTGCCTCTGCTCGCATGCTCCGGCGAGCATAAAGCCACTCACACCTCCTAAACTAAAACTAAAAAAAAAAAAAAAACTAAACGAGAGCAGGGTGAGCCGAGGTGGACGACGCTTACGACGATCGAGTTTACCAAGTCTTTGGCGCAATCTCCTCCAGTTTGGATTTATGACGCCATTTTGAAATTTCTGGCGCTGACGTTACTCCTTCGGGTTGAGAGAGATTTTTGCAAAGACGTGAAATGAAGACACAAACGTGCGACGGTCATCCCGTTTCCCCGAGGCCTCGTCTTGTGCCGGTTTTATGGGTTTCCGACATCTCCGCATAGTGTATCTTAATATGCGGGCACTTCTCGAAATCCCCTTTATTCAATTAGAAGAGTCTAATTTTTGCGTCAACGTATTTCATTTGGCCTTCCTCCTTCCTCACTGAAGGGATTAGCTTCTCCTTCCTTTTTATTTACTAAATGCAGAAACATCACATGCCTGCAGGAGAGGGGAAGTCAGAGCAATAATTATTGTGCATGACTTTACATCTCAGTCATCCCTCCAGTGCCCTCCCCCCTTCACCCTGTAAGGGTATTAAATGGGCCGACATTAAGTTCCCTCTACAGCTGTTCTATTTCCATACGAGCGCTCTAAAATCTTAGCTGGGAATAATTCAGTGTATATACATATATATATATATATATATATATATATATATATATATATATATATATATATATATATATATTTATTAGGGCTCTCAAAGTTTAAGCGTTAACTCTGGAGATTAAGCTAAAACATTTGTATGCAGTTAAATATTTTATCTCAGTATTATTGACTTCAAAAATAATTTGTATACTTTGTAAAGCCAAATTCAAATACTCTAGCATATTAGCTCGGAACAAAACATCCTCAAGTATCCACTGGGCCTTGAAAATCAACACTGCTGGAGTGTGGCGCTAGCGGTCAGAACTAAATGTACTGTAAAAGTTTTGAGAATTCTTTCAAAGAAAAATGCCCGTAAAGATGTCGCCGTTTAGATCGTATTCAATGATTAACGAAAGCGATTAGAACAGTCTTGGAATAAAGACAACTTTGCTCATTAAAACAGAACAGACCCAAGAAAAAAAAAAGAAAATTATTGAGCGTATTTTCTCAACTATAGAGCGGCCCTAGTGGCGAAAGAAAAATCCACAGAAAAGCCGCACCGTTGTATTAGCCGCATGGTTCAAAATCAAGGAAAAAAGTAGCGGCTTATAGTCGGGAAAATGTGGTCGTTAAAAAATGCAATCGCTTGACAGCGCTAACCGCTAAACGGCAGGAAATTTAATATATGAAATATCACAACACACACACAAGATATGATTATTATAGTTACAGCATCCTGTACGTTAGCTGGTGGGAATGTCATCGAAGATAAACATTATAATAATATTGACGATAAGTGATAGAGAAAATTGATCACAATAAAATTGAGACTTTTCAGATCTACACAATAAATGTCAACATTACCTAAGATCTCATCTTTTTATTTTATTTGTTTTGAATTGATTATGTCAGAAGCATTATTTTCATGCCTCTTATTTAGAATAATGGTGTAAAAAAATATTAAAACTTTTTTGTTCTATATTTTTAATTTGGTGATAAATACCACATAATGTGGTATTTTTTTTTTAATATAAAATAAAATTGTGAAATAACAATTAGGTGACAAACAAATTTCGTTCAATTGGAAAATTTCATGCAACTTGTTTTCTAAATCCGTAAAGCGCTCACATTTAACTAACTTAAAAATGTGGCCAATTTCTTTTCAATAACAACAAATATTTCTTGGAAGTGCAGAATACCCTTGAAGGTTGCTTTGGAAATGTTACACTTAATGAAGTGCTAAACCAAAAGAGATAAGTGCTGAGATGGCTCGCTGAATTTTATGTATTTTTTTTTTTCGGTAATGTCGTCGCTTTTTGTATTTCTTGCTTCCTGCGAGTCATTAGTCATCCAAACAGCTTTGCTCACCTCGCCTCCTTATCTGGCATATTCCTCCATCTCCTACTCCATGTCACCCATCTCACCCCCCCCCCTCACCCCCCCAGTGGCCTTAATTACAACTTGTAAAAACCCGACCTGGATCCAATTTCCACACTCCAACCGCACTGCCCCCGAGATAAATGCCCCACTGGCCAAATTTGATTAAGTTCCGTTGAAATTATGCGTGTCGATGTATGCGTGTGTGCGGTGCCATTTTTAACATTTGGGAAATGTTGTCATTGTAGTAGATCGGATGGGAGGGGGAATAGCCGCATTTATCAGTAGCAAAACTAAAATGCAAGACCTAAATGTTCAATGTCAATCAAAGAGGGAATTCAGAGTGAAAATATTGACTAATATTTCGATCAATGTATCATCCAGTTCAAAGCAAGTGTTGTGTATTATTTAAGACAGTTTGATTTCATTTATTTATTTTTTTTAAATCTCGCACATTAGACCTACACAAATCATTAAAAAACTAAAACTAATACTAAATCTAATAAAACTTCAATTAAATTGAAGCATTTTGGAGAAATAAATTACTTATAAATCCGTTCTGAAAGCTACCGAAAACTAAATAAACTAAAATCCATGTACCATTAATATTTGTTGGACAAATTATTAATTATACTGCAAAATATCCACACATGCAAAAATTAAATATATGTTTTTTTTAGGAACACACGTTGGCAATAAAAACGTAGCTTTCTCACGTGTGTTAATTGATAGGTACAGACATCTGCTCCAATATTTTTTATTTATTTTTATTTTTTTAACAAAAATAATTTTTTATTGATACAAAAAAAATAATCAAAGGCAGAATGTCAAAAGCATGAATAAATTGATTAATTGAAAAAAGTCCAGTTTGGAAGTAATTAGCCCAACACTGTGGAAGTTTTTGCATCCTCACGTGGACAAAATTTGCAGCAACAGTTAATTGTACTGGAAAATTGCAGTTACGGCCCTACGCTTGATCATCATTTTCCAAGCTGAAGCCATGGAATTTGATTGACAGTTTACTACCTTGGTGAGTGTGACTCAAAACTGCATGTAAGTTGCAGTCGATAATGATGAAGATGATGAAGATGAAGAAGGTGTTTCCGTGGCAGTGGCCAAAAAAAGCGCTAAACGAAGCACGTGCTGTGAAGAGGCGCTCGAAGTGGCGCACGCACGATTCTCGCTGTCACTTTCTCCAAGTGAGGCTGCCAATAACGGCGCGTGCCTCGCCTCGGAAACGGCCGCGCGCGCTTCCGACCCATCTAAGAGTGGCAGCCCGACGGAGCGGCAACGACCTTCACACACCTCGCCGCTCAAGGTCCCGCAGCGTAGCCTCCGCCTCGCCCTGTCAATCAGCATCAGCCCGGTGACTGTAATTATGGCATTTAAATGGACCACTCGTATAGCGCCGGCCACAATAATGAACTCGGGAGATTGGTGATTAGACCAAGTCGGAAACGTGGAAACTTTGAAATTTGCTTTTTTTGTTTTCATTTTGGAGTGGGGGGGAAATTAAATGAATGAAGCGCTGCTGTGGGGGTCCTCTTCTTGCTTTCAAAACAGTTGCGGCCTCACACAAACACAGCGAGTCTATAAAGTGCCCTCGGTGAGCGCCGAGCTTGATGGCTATCGTGACCTGGACCTAGTCTATTACATTGCGGCTTAGATAGCCATCGGGCTCAATACTGCCTTCATTTTCCCGGCGGTATCTTCAAGGAGATCTACATTAGACCTGCTGGGAGACTCTCTCGCAGGGCGCGCTAAATTTCCTTCTCAGGATGCGACTTCTGAATTTACCCATGATGGAAAGCAAAATGGACCCAGTGTGAAAAGGATCTGCAATGGAAACGGCAGAAATTTGGAGGTCGCCAAACGCCAATCGCGGCCTGGTATCGGTTATTGGGGCACACATTTTAAAAAAGGGCTCAATTAAGTAAGGCCGGAGTTGGATTTTAATCCGGCCGTCGTGCGACTTGTTACTCAGCACAAAGCGACAAAAATTGCCTCAGAACACGTTAAAAGTGCCACGATCAATGATGCAAACTTACACGTTCTTGGAGAAGAAGAAAGAAGAAGAATGAGACGAAGAAGAAGGAGATGAAGAAGGAGGAGGAGAAGGAGACGTTACCCCATTTCGGTTTAACGAAACACTCGCCACCATGATATAACCATAATAAGGAAAGCGGATTTGAATAGTAAATTAGCCAGCTAATGATTTAAATAAAGCTCTGCGTTAGCATCTCTCTTGTGGCGGCGTCATCCACGGACATTTAGTTTTTGTTTTGTTTTTTTTAACGGGGTCCGAGGCCGATCATTTTTATGAATAAAGCCGGCGGGTCGAGGCCGGAACGGTACCCTGATTGCGCCCGGGTGGCGGGGGACTGACTGGCAAAAAAGGGTCAAGTGCCCAGCTCTAGAAGCTAGCTGTTAGCATTAGCAACAAGTGACAGCGCCCCCTACCCTTCCCGACATCGGTTGCCAGTCCGCAAAAGTTATGGACTTGTATGAACTGGTCCGCGGCGGAACAAAGGTTGGCGGTCCCCAACCTTTTTTTTTTGCATTGAGAAACACTTTTTTTTTTTACCATCTTAATTCCAAAAATAGCTCCTGGGCAACTGTTCAAGACGCCCATGAGCACCTCAGAGTGTGCCGACGCCAAAACCACAATGAATGGCCACTGAACTGGAAGCATTAAACCATACATTTATTTGACTAAATACACCCGCAGGAAACTTCCTTCCATCCAACGAGTTTCAATCTCACAAAAGATTCCAGTGGCCTTATTTGGCTACACGCGCAAACATTAATAAGGATTAAACGACGACCTGAAGCGCACAAATATGAAATTGCTCTGATTTTCTCGGCGGCCATTTAATTGAACCTGTTGGCCTCCCAGCACGCGGCGGCGTTGGAGGTGCTCTTCCAGACGGCAAGATAGAGATCAGCTTTGACTGAGGCCTGGGGTTCGTCCTTGCTTCAGCGGTGAAGGACAGCCGCGGCTTTAAGGAGACTTGACATTGATTTTTCCTGGCCCTGTAATATGACGGCTGACGTGACGGCCGCTGATCGTTAACGCGCCGTGGCCACAGCCTCGGTTAAATGCACGGCTGGCTGCTTCTTGCTTCACGTGCGTGCACAACGGGGGGGGGGGGGATTAAGGGGCATGCAAAGCAGATAAAAAAAAAAGTCATTTGTTAAGGCGTCAAATGTTCGAAATAGGTTTATTGATTTTTTTTTTTTGGTCCATCCACATGGGAGCAAACCATATTAATCGTGGGAACGAGGTGATCAATAGAAATGGCCGGCTGGGCAATGTTCAATGAATAATCAGCCAGTTGCCTGTAAAACGGATTTATATTTGCATGCGTTATCCTGCCTGGCGATTTCATGTTGCTCCAAACGACTCCCAGACATGTCGGTTGGTCACGGAAGCCCGTCGGATCGATAACGTCCTAACGTACGAAATTCACATTCATCCGGTATTTTCTATTATAGGCGCTAATGTGGATGGCGGCCAAGATTTTTTCAATGTGTAACGTCGGCGCCCCCGTTGAAGTGAGCCGCGGCGCTCGGATGAACGAAACTTTCATCGTGAAGAGAAAAGTTTCAAGGGCGACTTCGACGCTAGCATAAAGAACGCAAGCGCGTAGGAAAGAGAAGACGGGTTTAATCAAACAGTCACGTGCTCGGCGACATTATATATCCAGCAGGTCCTTTTTTTTTTTTAACGTGCTGTCGGACTGATTCAGTGCTTGTGTTTTCCCGTCGGCGTGAATGAGGCTGAAGACTGAAGGCTCGGAGTTAAAGCAAAGTGATCTGTGCCCACATGAATCATGCACCGCAATAGAAGAGAGGACGTTTTTTTTTTTTTTTTTCCTTCCCTCCTCGCTCTCTCTCTCTTCCACAGCAGCAAAGGTCAGAACACTCACTGACTCCTGCTCTTGTTCACTCCTTTCGATTTTATGAACTTCGGCTTTGACACTTCCCTTTTTCTTTTTCCCGCGGACAATTCTGACTGAGCGTCCGGTGGCATCGAAAAGGTCAACAAATGAGCAGAGCGAGACCGAGAGAGGAAGACAGTCCTCACTTGGAGGCCGGCGGCGCAGAAAGGTCAACGGAAGGAGAGCAAAGTAGCCAATGGGACTGGAGCGTGGTGGTTAAAAAAAAAAAAAAAGTGTCGGAAGTCAGCTGCAAATGGATTGAGCACTTCGGACAAACAGCGAGCTACGGCGCACGATGAACGAACGCGCCGCGAATGGAGTCGACACGAAAAGAGTTTTCAGAAACAACAAACCAGCAGTGGTCATGTGACCTATCTGGAAAACCCGAAACGAGAGCCCCCTACGGGGATTGCCAAACAATCGGAATGTCAGCAGAGTGGTGATGAAAACTCTGCACATTCCACACCAACACTTTCACCTGGAAGTGTTCGTGAATGACCAGCGCCGTGATTTTGTTGTGGAAGACGCCGAAGAGTGTTACCTGAAGTGAAGTCATCGGGGGTCAAAGTTGGTCAGGGGTGAAGGTCCAGGACGTGAGCCATAGGACAGGACAAGGGGGTGGGGCGCACATACGGTGGAAAAACACAACGGCATGGTACAAGGGGGAGAGGGCGTGTGGGGAGGATTGAGAGAAGATGTTTCAAGGGTTTGGAAAAGAAACAAAAAAATGGGAGGATTTGAATGGTACAGAGGAAAGGTCAGAAAAAGGCGAAGAAAAAAAAAAAAGGCTGAGGACAAGGAGTCAAATCCTCGGGCGTCAACTAAGAAAAAGAGAACCAAAAAAAAAAAAAAAAAAAGGGAATGAACCCATACCTTGGTCGTTTAACGTCAGGTGCGCCAGACCTTGAAAGGGAACAAATAGACAAAAAAAGAACAGAAAGAGGAAGAAAAAGAAGGTCATAAAAGGCACGGGAAGAACAAAAGCATTGTCACAACGTTGGACTGCAGTTTGTGACAGACATCCTGGGGCAGACTTGGATGTCAGAGTTCAAATCAAAACAGAGAAGAGAGTGAGAGAGAGCGAGAGAGCTAGAAAGAGAGAATACCAACAGAAAACAAGCAAACACTTTTTGAGTGAAGTGTGTGAAGGGTTTTGAAAAAAAAAAAGAAGCATTTTTTTTATTTTATTTTTTTTATTTGGCGCAACGCCCGAAGGCTGTTGCTCTCACAAATGCTTTTTTTTTTTTCCTCTGGAGTACTTATGGAACACAGAAAAAAAAAAACTGTTTGGCATAAAAGGCTTCAGTTAGATTCGCTCTTACTGTAACTCAAATTGTTGGAGAAGAAAAAGCAACAAGACGTTCCACAAGGTCTCACACAGAGAAGGTCAGATCCGCTATCTGGAGAAGTCAAAGATTAGTCCAACACAGATAATAGCGGCGGCCTCAAATACGGACTCGGCCGACTGTAGGCGGCGCATCTCACGAGAACGGATGGATAACAGACAACATTGGAGTCCATGAAAACTGAAAATGCCAAACTCATTTAAGCGTCCAGAAACAAGCCAGGCAAGCGAGCGCCTTCAATTCCGCTGGAATTCAAAACAAGCAAAAAGGATGGACAGCTTCAATCTTGTTTATCAGAACTATGACCTCCAAAAAAAAAAAAAAACCTTAACTTATTGAGTACCATTGACGGCTAAATACGTCAAAGATCCATTTTTAAAAATTTTTTTTTTACTCGGCTGGTCGTGAATGAGTTAATAAACATGTAGACTGTGGTTCAAAAGCAAACGCTGAATATTTTAACAGCCACGGCGTGGACAAAAGGAAAAATAAACAAACTACTCTCGGCAGGAAAAAGTCTGACCTGAGGATTCGATTGTTGGAATCTTAAATCTGACAAAAGCAAACACAACTGGCCAAACAAAGCAATTGGATTTGACTTCAGGCGAGACATACTTTCCAGAGTCGGTCGGGCAAGTCAACACCATTCAAGTGAACCCGTCTCCACTCAATCGATAAATAAGACCGAAAGCTCATTGGAGGGTTGGCCTCTCTCTTGCCACGGGAGACCGAGAAATTTACTCGGAGATTCGTAAGAAGATTGGACGCAAAGAGAATTTCTTTGAGGCGGAATCATACGGACAATTGCGCACAATGAAGAAACTTCTGGTCACAGTCTTCTTGGATTAATCCGGAGTTCATTTGATAACAAGCTTGTGACCCGGCAAATCCAAAATGGCGCCTTTTCTGCTCGCTTACATAGAGGAGTTGGCTGACTCAAAGAAGCATTTTAGTACTGATGCCATTTTTACACGCAAACCGATTATAGAAATGCCAACGTTAACGTCGATCATCCATCCATCTTGTGTGCCGCTTCTCCTCACGAGGGTCGCAGGTGGCGCTGGAGCCTATCCCAGCTCGGGCAGTAGGCGGGGTACACCCTGAACGGGTTGCCAGCCAATCGCAGGGCACACAAAGACGAACAACCACTCACACTCATACCCAGAGGCAATTTCGAGTGTCCAATCAACCTGTCGTGCATGTTTTTGGAATGTGGGAGGAAACCGGAGTACCCGGAGAAAAGCCACTCAGGCACGGGGGGAACATGCAAACTCCACACAGGAAGACAAGAATCGAACCCACGACCTCTGCACTGCGAGGCCAACGTGCTAACCAGTCGGCCACCGCGCCGCCCAAACGCCAATCAAGCATCCTTTTAATAAAATGTCGATTCTGTAGAAATTGTAGTAGACAAAAAGACACCAAACCAAGTCCGATCCTCGGCAGCCCCGATCCAGCTTGTTTGCAGATCGTTTTCCGGTTTCTGCAAAGCTTGCTTATGAACTGATCATTTGAATCAGGAATGACAGAGCAGGGAGACATTTAAGAGGCTGGCGAAGGGCTCTCCAGGACTGGATTAGGGCACACCCGTCAAGACACATCACCATTTTTGTTGTGTCTTGATGGCGAATAAATACACGGGGAGGGTGTTTGGGTTTTTTTCTGACCGCCATCCAGTTTTCTATTGGCCCTTTACAAGAACTCCAATCATGGTCACTCCACCACCCTCTGTTTTTGTTGCCTCGCTCATAATCCATTAAGTAGATAAGGCAAAGTCTCCTGCGACGAAACCGAGAGGCCGTTTCGCTGCTTACCAAACGGCTGAAATTGTCCAACCCCGGCAGGGGAAGGAACAACAGAGGCGCCACGGCAAATACGACGGGGGAGGAAATAAGATGTGCAAAAACTACAGTGGGTCGCTGAGGAACCGCTATCGGCGGTTTTGCAACGACCTTGCCAGGCATTAATGCATCACAACGTCCCCCAGACGTGAAGACGTGATGACGAGCCACGCAAACGCACAACAGATGTGTCGGGTCTCAAGGCGACGACGACGACGACGAGGCGCTCGCATCGATCCATTGCGTCCGCCCCCTCCGTGCTCGCCTTGCATCCTCTGTCAGATGGACACATGGAGCACGTCTGCGCCGTGTTTACTTGCCAAGCCCCCCCCCTCACCCCCTCCGTGGTGATGGGATGGCATGTTAAATAGCGGCATCCTCTAAGGGCTCTTTGCGGCATATGGTCGCCACACTTGCGTTTAACTCGTTCACTACCAGCCAAGTAAAAAAAAAATCATAATAAAAAAAAATGGATCTTTGACGTCTTTATCCGTCAATGGTAGTCAATGAGTTCATGCCCAAATGGTGCGATGATGACACACCGGCGGGGAAACACCGGCGATGCATCCCGAGCGTGGCCGAAAGGCGAGCAAGTTCGTAAAAGTCGCGGAGAATAACACGAGAAGCAGAAAAGAAAAGGTTGCGGCACCCTTGGCGTGCGTTGTAAAACGAAACGGCATCTACAAATCAGCGACTCTTAGTCAGCCCGGGCACACTTAAAGTTTGAGCGTGTCATCATTGGCGTACGTCTCACGTAACCCGAAAGGTGGCGGCCGCCCGGGCTCGCACGGCGTTTGTAAGACATTTGTTGAAACACGGCTTCTGATTGAAAGTGAATACAAATTGCTCGCAGCGGGTCTCATTTATATTGCATATAGTGTCTTTTGGCGGCTTAAGTAATATGGAGACGGCTCAAATTTAAAGTGCTGTAATAATTCAGAGGGATGACATAGTGAGAGGTGAAAGATTGAGAGTTATAGAATCGCGTTAAAGGGCTCCGTGGCGCTCGCTCTTTTCAATTATTAACACAGTGCGCCCTCTTTCTAAAGTTACACGCTCTACTTTATGACTCCTGACGTTTGCCAACACACTTTATTGGTAAATACGTATTATATTTTGTACATTTTATTAATCAAGCTCAAGGATTTTTTTCTACCTCCTATAGAACTGCTCCTCTGTAGAAACGACCCGACACGCTGGAGCATATTTACTTTCGTAAACATTACATCGTGAATAACGTCGTCTCTTGCATGCGGATCATTTTGGGGATGCAATATATTCACGCACTACAAAGACCAAGGTTGCATTTCTAATGCAATGTGAACGCTTGCACAAAAAACCTTTTCACATGTTGACCGCACTTCACAGCATTGAAACAAGGGCAGTACAAAATTGCTGAACAGGAAACTAATATTAAGTACACAAAGACATTTTTATGCGTTGCTTCCACAAAATAAATCAACCCACTCAAAATATTGAACTATTGCAGTACGTTGTTTGTCCTGCATATCTCTCAAAATCCACAAAAGTAAAAAATTAGGCCGAGTCACATTGACGTCGAGGGCAGAGCCGGCGTATCCGTAAATAGCGCGTGTGCCACTTGGTGGTTAATGGAGATATTACAACTTAAAACAACAGTCTCAGTTCGGCGCTCACAAATTTGTCAGTTTTTCCATCCCTGACGTTGCTACAAAAGAGAGTTTTGGATGCGGGCTTTTCTGAAACATGTAACTTTTATTCAATGCGGCGCGTAACTTTATTCACTTCGAACGAACTGACATTACATCTGAGAAGTTAGTAAACTTTGATCACGTGCATTCAAATTGTTTTATTATTCACCGATACTATTTTTGTTTTGATCGTTTCTGTGTGTTTATGTGTGTGTGTTTGCATGCAATTGTAAAATTTCAAGGGAGACTATTGACCCCTCCCCCTGGAAAGCCTGCGCAAGCGAGTCATTAAACCTTTATGGTCACTTTCCACTTTACGCAGCAGCAACAGCCATCATCTGTCAGGAGTGATGCACTAAGTCGCTTGGAGACCCTCTCAGCATATGCGCCACTGTATTTAAAGCTTCCATTAGATGCCACCGCACTGTGTAATTAAGAATGCATATGGCAACAGACACATATGACAGATAAATCCAAAACACTCAAAATGACAAATTGGGCATGGCATTGCATGGCGCTAAATAAAATGTGTTTTCTAAAAAAACTAAAAAAATTGACTGGAATTAACATGCCAACGTTTTGCGCTGAGGTTGAGACCCAAAACGGGAGCGAGCATCTCATCTGCTCCCACACATCTCCTAATTAACTGCGCAATGCTGAGTGAATCACTTTGACGCGCACATTTTGTTCATTAAAATACAGCTAATATGTCATGGGATCCGTCTGGAAAAATAAACCTCATCACCCGGAGACTGGCGAGAGGGAAGAGAAGCCAGCAGCTGCCTCTCGCGTCGTAATGAAGCCGTTCATAAATAAATAGCACCTCCATATGTCGAGCCGGAGAGAGAGGACTCATTTCTGGTTTGAGCCGCCGCAAGCTAACGCGCGACGGGGATATTGATGATATCGTCACTTAGGATAATTTACGGCAGGCAAACGCAAGATTCTCAGTGGAACTAACGGGTCAGCATCACCGAGAAATAAAGAGTCACCTGTGTCGGTATTAGATGTGGACGGGATACTCGAAGTGGACGGGGTCCTTCGGAGGCTGCGCGCTTGCTAATGACGTCACGTTTTAACACGTATTCCCAAATGTTTTTTTTTTTTTTTGCCTCTGTGTTTGTTTTTACACCTGGCTGTTCTATTTGCATATTTTGATTCGCTGAATAAAAAAATAAAACAAAAACAACTGCATTACTGCCACGTCGGCGCTTCAGCTCTTACGTCACTTCTGCCCTTGCCCCTCGAAGCCGCTGCTTCAACAGCAGTGGAACGTTTACGTTTCTCCTGCCGAACTTGCAACAATGCAGTGGTTCACTCGGGCTGCAAGATTTTATGAATATAATTTATGTATATAGGGCAAAATATTTCTTAATAAAACATTCCTATGTTTTCCCTCTGACCCAGAACCAGTCCGATTCCCAAAGCAACGGAACATCGACATGACGTCTTTGACAGGCACGCGGTCACTGAAAGAAAAAAAAAGGATGATCCTCGCAAAAGTTGCTATGAATGTACTTTATTATTTTTTAATTGTTATTATTTAGTAACTCAGAACATACAAATGTAACAAACATGTCAAAGAACAATAAAGCATGACGTGACGTCATCAGCAGACGCGAGGATACCGAAGGACCCCATCCACATCTAGTACAGACACCGGCACCTGAACGTTGCCACCAGTTTATCTGGGAGAAACCGATAAATTCTCCATCTGACCTCCATTTTGCTTTCATTTATGAGGTCGCAACTAATCATCGTTTGCCAAGCGAGATCCGGCCAATACGACCCACCTGCACTTCCCTCTTTCGCTTTCCTAATTTTCCACGCGCGGCAACACAGATGCAGGCCACGAGCGGTCCGGCCGCCCTTTCTGCACAGGCAATTTCATGGACTGAATGCCTCTGATTGCCACTTCTGGAATGGCGCTCATTAGTGGAGTCTGAGAGCCGAGAGTGGGCAACAAAACGCATCTTTCCGACGTCCATTTTCTGTTTTCGCTCCCTGGAAGCGGTAATTGTGGTGTCAGGAGTGATGGAGAGGCTGACAGGGTCGTAAGCGGCGAGGACGTTTTTCACACTTTAAATACAAAAGCAATCAATGCATTTCAACTCAATACGAGCGCCTTTATTTGGCGAGCAGTTGACAGGATTTGAGCACGACTGCAGCACTGCTTTATATCCAGGCCAAATATATAAACAAGTGACGTGACGGCATTCCTCTTGAGTTTTGTGTGGAGTCCGGCTTGTTTTTGAAGGTGGGCAAGTTACTTTCACAATGTAATATATTACAAATTACATATTGCTTCCCATAAAAAGTAATAAGTTCCTTGATGATATTACTGTCTTTGTAGAGTAACAAGTTACTGAAGTCTGAGTTACTTTTTTTCATTTAAATCGGGCATTAATTTATTTAATAATGATCTTGACAATTTGAATTTAACTTGTAATGAATATATTAAATTATAAAGTTTGGGCTCTAATATAAAATGTTTCAACTATGGTGGCAGAACATTACATTTGATCAATATTTGTCATTTTTATTTTTTTAATATAACTATTTGAACTGTTATTTTCTCCTGTAAATAAATAACTGCCATACTATAAACCATAAATTAAATTATCAACATACTCAAATTAATTTACACATCAAAAATTGTTTATTAAAAAAATTGTAATGTGTTACCAGACGCAGCGACTGTAATATTACCAAAAAATAACAAATAAAAGTAACTTGTTATATTACTTGGTTGCTGCCAAAATGTAATATATTACTTTAACCCCAACACTGGTTATGTTGCACGCAAATAAAATAATTTGCCAACAGAAGTAAATGCTTTAAAATCCAGTTCAATTTTTTTTCCATCTTATCTTTGATCAGTGCTTCTCAGATAGTGGGACGGGCCCCCCCTGGGCGGGCGAATGTGACCCTGGGGAACATGCCTTTTTTTTTTTTTTCGCCGTACTACAATAAAATGTAATTGCACATCCACTCCAGTAGTTGGCAGTGGCGCTCTCCTTGCCCATTGTGCGCAGCGATAATAATTCTACGGTGTAGGTTTGTTTTGCAACGAAAATGCTATTATTTATAGAGAGTGGGGGTGGGGGGGGGGGGGCGCGAATTGTTTTCTTCTTTCTGGGGGGGCGTAACAGAAAATAATTGCGAAGCACAACCTTTGATTGAGGTTTTTGAAGCATTTTCCAACACAATGTTGTCAATGTACGTTCTTTGACTAATTTGAAAAAAAGCTACTTTTGTGTTCTTTGCTTTACGAATGTCTTCAGCTCTTTTATTTTGACAATGTTTTTCAGTGTTGCGCTTTTGGGTGTGTGAAGCACATTGAGGTGATTTGCTGTCGAACTGCACGATATTAAATAAAGTTGCCTTGCCTTGCCATGGATCGTTTTGATCTCACGCGCCTATGCAGGAAAAACTCAGCACTCCTCTCAGGCATGGAAGCTCCAATCAGAAAGCCACATTAGTGCACAACAAGTCCTCGCCTTGAGCCTCCGCTGACGTTTCATGTTTCATTTTGACAACTTTCTCACCGCCTCAGCCAAGCGTTTAGTGGCTGGAGCGGCGTTCTTCTTGTCGGCGAGCAGCGCGGCGGTGACTAAAATCACGTCCAACTTCCTGCCGTGAGCTTTTGCGCTCCTTGTTTGTTCATTCATTTATTTATTTATTTGATGTCGCGTAATGGAAAATTAATGTCTTCCAGCTGGGAAAATGCACTCAAGTTTGTTGTGCTCGCCGGGACGGGTGAACACCGGGAGATCTCCATTTCCAGAGCAAGGTTATTAGAGTTTAGGAAATTGAATTGTGGTTAGTTTTTTCATTTTTTTTAATTTAGTTAGTTTTAATTAGTTTTTAGGGCAGGTTAATTCATTTTTATTAGTTTCAGGTTTTTTCAAAAACTATTTTAATTTGGTTTCAGTTAGTTTTAGTCTTAGTTTTTTTTCTTTTTTTTTAATTAAATGTTTTACGCGTCTTCAAGCTTTGAAAAAAAAAAAGAATTGGGCTTTGAATTCCTGTCGAGTAATATAAAGCCTGGGTGGACGGAGTACCTTTTTTTTTTTTTTTTTCCAGAGACTATATTTAATTTTTTCAAGTATGACGCAAAAAAGAGTAGCACTTTTTACCTCTGAGGTTGACAATGCTGATGTGCTGACGCGGAGCACTGACATTCAGGAGCCAAAAATCACATTAACCAGGTAAAATCATTAGTTTAACTCATACATTACCAGGTGAATAAAAAAAGAAAAAAAAAAAGGATCTTTGACGTCTTTAGCCGTCAATGGAAGTAAATGGGTAAATTGTCTATTATTACTGCAAGCGGTAAAATGATGACGGAACACAGAAGCAGAAGGCTTTTTTTTTTTTTTTTTTTTTAAACAAGAAGACGCATTGACTGTTTGGATCGAACCTCAGACAACTTCACTAGACCAGTTGCTCAACTACGCCGTAGGAACAGAATCACTCAGCAGAATGTTCATTCCAAAAAGGTGAACCGGTCATGATTGGTAAAGCGATTATCAACTCTCATTTTGTCAGTTTGTGTTATTAGCTGCCGAGCGCAAAACGACCCGTTGTTGCCTGCTATTTGTTCAGCTCCCCTAATTAGTTCAGGGACATGAATAATAAAAAAAAAAAGCAGTCAAAAAAAAGAAAAGTCGTGCGCATATATTCAAACAAACGGGGCCCTGAATTGCAGCCAGCGGCAGCAAAGCAAAGACGAGCGAGCGCGAGCTGATCACAAGAAAATTAAACGGCACTGAACCTTGTAAACAAATATTCCGACACCGCCCGACACAATGGCGGAGACGTCTGGTGCCGCTGTTGTGTGAAATAGGCCAGCGCTGTGCAGAATGGCTTTTCACGTATGACGGGAGCGCAAAGGGAAAGCAGCGCTGGGAGAAAAAGGGAGCAACAAATCCACAGTGTTGAGAACAATACAAAATGTTAGTTCGGGGGGGAAAAAAAAAAAACGGTCTGAAAGGTTTAACGTTACAAATATGGTGAGTGAGTAGAACTTGACAACACGAGTTGACCCCTGTTGGCATGGCGACGGGACAATGAACACATTTGTGTGGAGTCTGGCAACTTTCGGAATAAAAAAAATAAAAAAAAACGCCGTAATTGGTCGAGGCTTTTTAAATAAACTGATGTTCGGCTCTCACACCTCTTTTTGAGTTTTTATTTTTTTTCCATATCTGAGTGGGGGGGGGGGGGGGGGCGTTCCTTCCAGTGTCGGAATATTCGACCTTGTTCGCAAATTTTTTTGGTCATCTCGTCGTCGTGTTTTGTCTCACGTTCAGTATTGCTTCACGTTGCTTTTGTTTTTGTTTGTGGTTCTCGCTCCGTTTTGCCAGTTTTCATATGCTTGTGCAAGAGATTTTATTTATTTATTGCAAGTCATCCCTTTTTGCCTTTTGCAAGCGTTTTGTGTTCATTTCATTCGATCCTGGCTCTTCATTGCCTGCATCTTTTGTACTTTTCTGTCATTTTTCTTTTTTAACTTAACATTCTCTACGTTTTTGGGATCATTTTTTTTTCTTTTCCGGTCTCGATCTGAACCTGACAATTTTCATTTATTTTGCGCTGACTCAGTCAAACTTTTGTTTTGCTCCAAACTTCATATTTAGTTGACGTTTTCTATTACCGAGACTATGAACTTCAGATGTTGTCATTAAATGCAGCAAAGTAATACCTGGGCCCCAAAATGCCCCCACTAGCTTAATGCTAACGATTAGCATTGCTATTTGCTGTGTTGTAACACAGAAGGTGACAAACATCGCAAGACTCAGAAGCATATATTCTTTATCCTCTGAAAAAAAATACATATTAATATTTAAAATTCTTATGACTGCAGTCGTCTGGAGTGATGTGGACACTTTTTTTTTTTTGGTACATTTGTTGTCACGCTACAGGAGGATCGCTTAATAAGAAAGGGTGGGCCACGCTCAACGAAACTGCTTCCCATCTGTCACATCTTCATCAGATCATACCAAGCGTGATACTTTCAGCCCCATGACACCTCTTTAAGTAAAGCGCTCCATCTGGTGTTTGCTCTTCTTGCGTTCCTTTACAGGTTTCTTCCAGAGATTCTCCCTTTCCCGCTCACCTATGGCACCCGCCTCAGCCGTATCTGGCAGGAGATGAGAGGCGCCCCACACCGCCTCTGTCATCATCACCGTGCCACCTGCAGCTGGACAGCGCACACACATCGCTTGATCCCCGACACTGGATTACGGACGCCAAATGCACATGAGAGAGAAGGAAAGCATGCCCAAATATGGCCATTTATCTTCAAAGGATGAGGTCATAAACTGAAGATAGGCCGACACGTCCGTGTTGATCATTCCATTGCCCTTCGCTACGCTTTTATTCCACATTAGAGCGGAGAAAAAAGCTCCACGCCAGGCCAGAGTAACAATAATAAAAAAAAATAAAAAAACACAATAAAATGAATAAAGGCTGCTTGAGGATTAACACTTTAATCCATGATGCTCCATGAATGCTAATGTGGCAGTTTGTGCCCCCCCCCTCACCCCTCCTCTTTCCTTTACTTATTAGAAGCTATTATGTGGCCATATAAAACGATTAATTATGGGCACAAGACAAGAGTTATTACTTTAGGTCTGCTCTAAACTCTTAAATCCTCCACCGAGTACGGCCGCAAAGTGAACATCACCTGCGCATCAAAATCAATCGGATTCCAGATTTCATAGCAGGACACAATATATATATATTTTTTTTTTTCTTTTTTCCTGACCATCCACCTCGACGACCTGGCTCAGGAACCCCGTCGGGCTACGGAGGTGATGTATAATTACAAGGTGCTGAAAAGGCGTGGATTACAGTCAATCAATTCCCATAGACGCTCCTTTAATTAAAAGTAATTGTCAGTTAAAGGTCGCAGCTGAGAAGCGGGACAGAGATTAATAATAGCTATAGCTTGGAAACTCAGATCCGAATCAATACGTCTTGCGGAATTTTTTTCACGAGTATCAAATAAGGAGCTAATTGTAACTTTGCCTCGACGAGCTGGCAGCTTTTCAGACTTATTTGCATTCATTGACCGTTTTCCCTCGAGGACGCCCGGGGGGGTGGGGGAGGGGGGGGGATAATATCTCAACACGACTTCATCGCTATGATCGGCCATCCCGGCCTACAGATATGGCGACTCTGCGTTTTTGAAACGGGGCCATCTGCCGCCGCCGCCATTCTCTGGGCGACTTGCCAAGCAAAAAAAAAAAATGCCAAAAAATAAATAAAGTGGTAAGAGAGTGCGAATGTGTGCGCGCGTACCACCCGCGGTGACTTGCTGGGGTCATGCATATTAATGAGCATCTGGGGTTGACAGAGAGCATTCTTGTCGAAATACTTTGCGGGACTGCCATGCAACAGGCGTGTGTTGATGCTTGTGTGTGTGTGTGTGTGTGTGTGTGTGTGATGTTCTTCATGATAATGACTCCAAAGAGGATATCTGGGAGGAAAAACTCACAACAATCTGATGTTGCAACATATGTGATGTGATGCAACCTTCAAACAAATTTTCCCAAAGCATATTTGAATGTGCAAAATGAAATTTGGGGTTTTCTGCAAACACACTTGCATTGTTTCGGCCACCACAAGCTCCAACTCCTTTCTAGGATGGACGAGTACCGATACCACGTATCGGGCCGATACCAGACTTATTTCTTACTTATGATACCACTTCTTTGGTAACTTATAACAGGACTGTCAAAATAAAAGAATTAACTAGAGAGATTGTCACGTCAATTTCGTTCAAGATCAATTTTAAAATCGTTAATGCAGTTAAATATCTTCACTCAGTCGACTCGGTTTTATTTACTTCATGGGAGCGTATCGGTCCGATATCAGACTTATTTCGAAACTTATGATCGTAAGACTGTGAAATTTAAAGTGTTAACTCTGGATATCGATTTTAAAATGATTCATGCAGTTAAATATTTGAACTCAGTTTGATTTATTTAAAAAATATTTTGCATACTTTGCAAATATTTTACCATATCAGCTGTAGATCTTTAGCATACCATTTCAGAACAAAACACCGTGCTCAAGTTACCACATGGGCCTTGCAAACCAACACTGCTGGGACGTGGTGCATACAACTAAATGTGCCCCATAAGTTTGAGAATTGTTTACAAGAAAAATACTGGTAGAGGCGGATCTGTTCTGAAAAAAATATAAATAATTCATATTTGGTGATTTTTAAATTAATTCCAAGATGTTATTTGAATAAATATCTGTTACAGGCTTCACCAAAAAAAATTGTAGTTGAAAAATGTGATTAATTGCAATTAATTACTGAATTTTTTGGGTGATTAAAAATGTTATCCTTGACAGCACTAATATTATATATATATATATATATATATATATACATACATGTTAGATATATATTCTGTATATATAATCATTTACTGTTAATGTGTTCATGGAAATATAGTATTAGTTGAGAAAAAGCAAAAAGAATGCGTATCGAACATCGCAACTCATTTCTACCCCCCCCCCCCCCCAACATGGCCGAAGTGCACGTGAGAGGGCGTGAGCGCGCACGTGGGCGGCCTCCCCTCGTCTTATCTCGCTCCGGCAGGCCACTCTGCCGACACGCGCTCCGAAGAGCCCCCTCGTTGTCATTCATGGCTTCACACGTCTCCGGAAAATGTCACCGCCAGGGGAAGGGAAAGGCAGGCGAGGAGGAGCGGCAAAGCGCAAAACACACAAACTCCAAAGTGCTTTGGGTTTGAAGTCCCGCACAGCCTCCGGTTACCTCGGCGGGGTTTGGTTATCTCTTCGGCTACGTTGTCCCGCCGACGGCGCCGACGCCGGCCACATCGGCGACTACTCGAGAAGAAATGGGTTCATTACTCAAGTGCTCCGGTGCAATCTCGTCCTCATCCGCTCTTCTGTCGGTTTGAGGCGTGTTGTTGCAATCAATTCAATGCCCTTCCAATAAATGACAACGTGTGCATTCAACGACACGTACGCTGACCTTTGCCAAAAAGTGGACCTAAGACGAGGGTGCAAATGCAACGGAATCTATTTCCGATCATTTGTACGCTTCTCCCAGCACAGCCGGCGTATCCATCCTCTGTCCGAGCGGCGTCGCATGCATTAGCGTCAGGTGGCGGGCGGCTGACAGCTCGCCAGGACGGCAACAGGCGGCTACGAGAAGAGGCGATCATAAATAATGAGGGCCATCCATTGAGAGACGTGCGGTGCCTCATAACAGGCAGGAAAAAACATTCACACACACCGAAAAAAAAAAAAAACTGATTTATGAGCCTTTTTTTTTTTTTTAACGCGCGGGGGTGTGCTGTAATTTCAGCATGCAGGTGCTGTGACTAAAACACACATTGACACTGGAAGCGCATGAAAGCCAAATTATAAATCTGTTTATAACATTTTTCAACTCAAGCGATGCACTCGGCCCTGAGTCGACTATTACTATTGACTACACTACATCATTTTACGGTTGCCATGGCGCCCTCCTTGACTTGATGGACAGTTCCAGAAGCAGAATTTTAAAATCGATTCGACAGATGACAGGCAGCCAGTGTAAAACCTTTCCGACTGGAATCATATGAACTGATCTCTTGGTCAGAACCCGAGCTGCAGCAATTTGATGCTTTTTTTTTTTTTTCAAAGACCGTTCCAATATTTGAGTCTACTGGAGATAAAAGCACAGAGAAGTTTCTCCTGATCTGCTTGGAGCATGCAATCCGTCAACCTGATTTTTTTTTTTTTTAGCAACTGCTGAAATCAATTCAAAGCTGCAACAGTGTGTCAATACATTCAGATCAGCAATCACAAAAAAAAAAATGGTGGAACATGGCAGGCTTTGTCAAGAGGGAGTCAACGAGAAGCGTCGTGCTGGGTGGAAATCACGCCTGCTTAACGTGTTGGCAAAGGGCAGGCGTTACACGGGCCGATTGCAGCCCCACTTGACGCAAACAATACGTTGGAAAGCACGTGCGGGCGACACTTGTGCGCACGACTTGTAGCATCCGCAACGCCGCCTGACTTGGTGATCGAAACGCGCGACTCCAACAGGAGCAAGCGACGCCCATTTGAGTTAAAGTATAGCGGCTGATTGGCCGCACGCTGCGTGTGCTCTTTGCGCCGCTTTTGCATTAGTGTCCATTAGATATTGATTGGGCAGAGTGAGAAGAGAGAATCAAGAGCTACTTGGAATAAAAGCTAGGAGCGTCCTTAAAGGCAGCGGTCGCTCACCTTTTTCTGCCGCAGACCGCTTTATACAAGTCCAAATATTTTGCGGACCGGCAAAACGGCGAAATGTGATGGGTGGACTATGAGGGTGCTTGGCGTATATTGTGCAGAGGGGGGCTGTTTTCTGACGTATTTTGCTAGCTTGCGGTTTTGATAGTAGCATTTTGCAACCGAGAGAACTCGCATCTTGACGTGCGTCAAGAGTCCAACTTAACTTGTCAAAATAAAAAATTCATAATAAATCCAACAGAAGTCCTGCAAGTGTTTTGTGTGCGGCCCGGTCCATAGCGGCCGATGGACCGATAGCGGGCCGTGTGCCAGTGGTTGGGGACCACTGCTTAAAGGGGAAGTCAACACCAAAAATATGTACAATGTGCCTCTCGTCAAAACTTGGCATGCTGATTGAGATTTTATTTGAGGAATACGAGTTAAGCGACAAAATCCGCCCGTTTTCAGCCAGCTCGGCGGGCGGCCATGTTGTCACTTCAGTCGACTGAAAATGACATCACAGTTGCTCAGTTCTCAGTTAACGACCAATCACGGCTCACCTGTTTTCTGAAGCCGAGCCATGATTGGTCGTTAGCTGAGCTCCGAGCAACTTCGATGTCATTTTCAGTCGACAGACGTGACAAAATGGCCGCCGCCTGAGATGTACAAAAACGGGTCGAATTTGTTGCTAAACTCATATTCCGCAAACGTAATATTAATCAGAATGACATTTTTCAACGAGTGAAGGTATGTAGAGCATTTTATTGCAAGATATTTTTTGGGTTGGACTTCCCCTTTAAGTGTCCTTTTCGTATCAAAGTTTGAAGAACGAGTAGCAAAAGTCAGACAAACAAGATATTTATAAATTGAAATTCCCTGCAGGTTTCTTTCTATTCAGCGAGGCCGTTATTTCATTCACATTTGTGTGGAAAAAAAGCTTGTCTTCTTTTAAATAAATGTTTGAAAGTTTGGCCCCCGGGGCCATTTTGATCGGCGGAGGCCAAGACTCCCCATTTTGGTGCGCTTAAGCTGGAATTTGAAATTGAAATAATATAAGCAATCTTGAGTTTGAGGGGCTGAGGCAAAGCATTTCTGTTGCAAATGTTGGCAGCTTTGGACCAAAGACAAAAGAAAATGTGTGGGCTGGAATTGGAGATGCGATTATTTTGGGACGTGAATGCAGAATCTGGGGCAAAGAAATATTAATCAAGCAAATAAATTTGCTCCATGCGGGAACGTGCCCAAACAATGACCTTGGTCGCAAAAAGTACATGCACTTATATTGGTGCTGCGAGCAACTGTTGGCTTTTATAGCGCCCATTATTTCCACAGGGCTAAAGGAGTGGCATGAAATATTTAATAGGTGTCTGATGTCACTTCATGTCTGCTTGAAAGAGAAAGTGGAGAGCTGCAGGAGAGGAAAAACGGAGATGTTGTGGTGGAATAGATTTGTTTGAATGAATGGCAGCATTTCAAGGTCAACTTGGACCGAAATTAATTAGCATTAGATACGAGCGGGTTCCACTTGAGAATTTTTAGAGAGACAAGACAACTTTTGGTGATTGTTTTGGGAAAAATGATTAAAAAAGGAGGCTTGTTGTTGGATGCAGATGTTTACTGTCAGACTAAACATCAAACTAGGAGAAGTAAGATCTAAGTATTTAAAACTAGCATAGCTTAGCCTTCAGGCTAACTAATGCTAATGCTAACACATCATGGAAACAAAGCCGATAAATCTTTAAGCAACTGATATTTGAAGACAAACGTTGCACATTTAGACATTCAATATCTCTTGACTGGCAGAAATAAGATTTGTCATGATTGTTAGTTTTTATTTTGTTTTGGCTTTTTAAATTCAGTTTTGAGCGCAAGTTCATGAGTTGTTTTGTTTTTTTATTATTCGTAAATGCATCATTTTATGTTAGTTTTTATTGTCGTTTGGGAGCACAGTGGAACCACGAGTTACAAACGAGCAAACCTTTTAAGTGGCGCGAAAATTTTTGGTTGAAAATACGTTTCGTTACGCAAATCGTGTCACCATGGATGAGCGGACGGACCAGTCCTGTGCTCATCGTGCTATTTGTTGTTTTCTTTTTACTCTTAATTAGACCGCTGAATGACTTAACACACACACACACACACACACACACACACACTTCACATTTAAACAAACAACTGCTGCCTTAACATGGCAAAAAAGACGTTTCCGTGAATCGTTAAAAAAAAAAACAACTGGAAAATACACAAAAGAATAAATATCTGAATAAGACGGTTATGCTTTTGTGCTCTTTTTCAATGGAGGAGCTGTTGTCCTTCTTGCCTTTTTTCACTGTTTGTGAAAGCACAATAAGTACTTGTTTGTTTAGTATATTCTCACTTATTTTATGCTGTACTGTATTTATCTTCAATCACACACAGATTAAAAAAATCTGTGTGTATATATATATATATATATATATATATATATATGGAACGTAATAATTACATTTCCAATCATTTCAATGAGAAAATGATCTTCAATTTACAAACATTTCGAGTTACAAAGGGAGTCACAAACATTTTTATAATAATTTTAGTCAGCTTTATAAACTTAAGAAGTTGTTTCAATGATCACATTCGTTGTATTTAATTGGGTATCAATAACGTTTTTTTTCAATTTCAGTTTTAGTTGTTTTGTTAGTTCGTTAGTTTTCGTAAACTAGAAAAATCTTGCTCATGACAAATTTTTTTATAAAGTACAATAACAGAGTGCGATTATTCCTCATGTAAAAACTACATAACATTTTTTTTGTCTACTCATATCTCAAGGCAAAGTTCTATTTTACTTGCTTTTAGTCTGACGAATGACTTCACCGCATCCATTAAAAGCATTATTAAGGAAAGAAAAATGGAAAAACAAAACCAAAATGGACCCCTACAAAGTGTATTTCATTGTCGCTTCTGACTTGGATAAGGTGCCGCATGCACGTACGCACACACGCACGCCCGACTGCTCCATAATTCAAAGGAGGGACTTTGGGCATCTGAAATAAGCTGCAACTTTAATGCCGCTCTTTGGCTGCACTCGCACATCTCGAGAGCCACACAAGCCGACGACAAAGACGACACCGGCGCACCGAGGGCGCTGCGGCCTCCGCACACCGTCCGAGTTGAAATTCCAAACTCGCGCAAGTTCGAGAGGAGTGAACCTCGGCGCTCCTTTCGGACATTCCGCCGCTTGGATGTGCTAATCGCCGCTGCCTGCGGGGGAACGCCCTCGCTCGGCGGGAGTTTGGAAACTATGTGGAAATGAAGTGCGCGACTTCCTCCAGACCGCCCAAAGAGTTTGTTTTGCCGATTGAAATAAAGCGACAAACGTGGCATCTCAACGAGATGCGACCGTAAAATCCGGCGGCGCCATATTTGGCTGGCGGTGGCCGCAAATAGCGGCTCGATGCTTCTCTTAATGGACCGATGTCTTCCCGATGAACTTTGGACGAGCTGCGACGTTCTTTGTGGAGAGCAGAGCCCGGTGGCCACGCTTTTTTATGCATCGCCGTCGCCATCGGCCCCATCGCGCTCGTCTCGGCATCGCTAAAGCTCCACCGGGGGAATGAATAAGTTCACAGACAGGACGGCAGACATTTAAGGCTGCCGCATGAAAAGTGCACCTTTTGCTTTTGTCGCGTTGCTTACTTCACGCTGGCGAATGACAGATTGCACTTTGCATAAAGAGCGTTTGGACTTTTATCGGCGCTCGCCAGCTGAGAGAAGCCAAAGGCCTGATCGACGCTACTCGACTGCATCGAAGGAGATCGTTTCGAGATGATGATGCAACTGGCGCTGCGAGAACGGGGAGACTCACGTGATTTTTCTGAAGCATCCGAGTCTGCAGTCCACAAAATACGCTATGAGGCTAACGGGCGTCTGGATGCGGGATCCGTTCCGTATTCGTTCATTTAAGGGAGCGATGACAGACGTTCTCGGCGGAACCGAGCGGTAACATTAGCTTAACAAATCAGGAGGCTGCCCGAGCAAGTCCAATGATTAAAAACAACAACAGGAAATCAGTCCTGTTATTACCTAATCAAAGGTCTCTTTATCACATAGCTGCGGGGAAGCAACAACACAGGGCGTGGAAAGAGGGGGGGGGGGGGGGGGGGCATTGAGAGAGCGAATCAACCTGTTTCTATGCATGCATAAACACAACAATCTGGGTAAATAATTATTCAGAGTGTTTGCGAATGCTGATTACAAGCATCCCCCCGGTTGGGCGTAATGAGCGTGAGACACTGGCTCATCAAATATGGATGAAATGAATGTTGACGCTTTCCACCGTGGCACTCAATCACGGGCCGCATTCAGCTAAAAGGTGAACGCCGCTTACGGGGGGGGGGGGTAATCAGGGGCTTAAGAACGTAAGAGTGACGTTCGAGAGAATGAAGGGGGGGGGGACATTTCGCTCATCTGACGCGCCGAATAAAATCGGGCATTCAGAAACGAGAGGATTTCACGTAACAGCGCTTGGAAGCCTGTCGGAATTAACCCTCCATCCATATTTGATCTTTACTTGTCTTCAAAAGGATTGGTGAACGTCAGGCGAAGGTTGGCAATCAAAGATGGGGGGGAAGGGGGGGGGGGGGGGCTGATTCTCTGCGAGAACGAGTTGTGAGGCTGAGGGCGACGTGGGAAGTAATACGGTTTCCGGAACGTCCTGCTAAACTACTTGGGAGCAACATCAAGGGAAATTAAAAAAAATAAAAATAAATAAAAAGCCCGGGATCAAGATTTGCGAATTGACTTTAGTTGAGTGAGAATTGCATAGGCTTTGAAAAATGCAGCGTTGCTTAGGTTGTTGTTTTTTTTTTAGGGTTCATGTAAAGGCCTCTACACACCAATCAAACGTTGGCCGTGAAGTCGGTACATCGGACCGGAGAATGTTGGAAGCACACGCCGCAAAAACTACACCAGACTTTCTGCGCATGCATATGAATAATAATAATAATAATAATAATAATAATAATATTCCCTTTATTAGTCCCACAATGGGGAAATTCGAGATTCGAACCCGGGCCTCCTGGGGAGATTGGGTCCTGAACGCGGCGCCTTAGACCACTCGGCCATCCTGACATTGGCCGCGAAGTCGGTACATCGGACCGGAGAATGTTGGAAGCACACGCCGCAAAAACTACATCAGACTTTCTGCGCATGCATATGAAGTAGTACCCCTTCATGCCACCGGGGGCGCTGTCCAATAACAGCATTTTTTATTTTATTTTTATTCATGAATGAACGTGATTAATTCGTCTTGGCGCTCTTCTGCCCAGCCGGCCGTTATGTCCATCGAGGAGATGTGAAAAATGAACAAAGTTGATCCATTTCTTGAGGAGCTTCAATTTTCAGTTTGTCGGCTTTCGCTCGCTGACAGCCAAGCACGGGCATCATTAGTCTCGACAGACCGTTGAATGCGGAACCGTCTCAGATGGCAATCTTACTGGTGTGCTCCACTTCACATCCGAACGACTCCACGATGCAAAAGGAGAAAAATAAGCAAGAGGCGCGCGGCGGTGCTCTGGAGGCTTGGCATGGACACCACGTCCAGAGCACTGACAACTAATTTGCCCTAACATTTCAGCAAAAAGGTCAAGACAAGTTTATGAATAGTGATGGAGGAAGTAACGGAGGCAGGTAGAAGCGCTTGGAATTGGAGGCGGGCGCCTGTCAGCGTCCGCATTGCCGAAGCCCGGAAGTGACTTCTTGACCTTTTCTCTTGTTGGCTGCGTTGAGCAAAGATTTTGAACGCCGCTCGAGCATTAGGGCACGGTCCATACGACCGAGGTCCGAGAACCTCGCTTCACCTCTCGCGTGTACGATTGAGAGCCGAGAATAAAGCTTTTTTTTTGGCATCTGCTGAACAAGACCGCCTCGTTTCTGATTACTCATCAGAGGAGAAGTGACAGTGGAGAGCGAAAAAATTGTGTGTGGGGGGGGGGGGGGCTCATGTCCATGGGAGTGAAATAGACAGTTCAGCATTTCATTTGCTCAGAAATGTCTGCTTTTGTTTACCGTGAACTCGCAGAGACGACGAAACACAAATCAGGTCGACCTTGAAATGAGCGAATGCATGAAAATGGCCGAAAACGGCAAATGCGGTTCTGAGTTGTTTTTTTTTTTTTAACCTGTGACGTTTTACACCCACCACACTTTAATTTATTAACGGCGAATAGAATAAGTGATTTGGTTTTGGCGCAAAGACAAAAAAGGGGGGACAACAAGTGCCAGACTGTCGAATAAGGACATCAGCACGTGTGGGCGTCGACAACGTGGCATTTGCTTCAACCTTTTGCCTCCGCGACGGGACAGAAGGGAGGATGAACTCTTTTTTTTTTTTTCAGCCGCCACAATCTACCCCCCCGTGTCAAAGTCGAAGCTTTTTTGCGGTCGCTGGCATTTCATGGCATAATTGAATCTGAAAAAAGGCGGCAGGTACACAAAAAGGAATCGAGTACCGTTTCCCTCTGTGTGTGTTTTTGTGTGCTTAAAAAAAAAAAAAAAAAAAGCAAGCCAGCAATCGTCTGCACATTGATTGCGCTCTCTGAATAAATCTCCAACGCGTTCCTTAACAACTCACAGATATGTTATTTAATTCGATGTCTTACCAGTTGGATATTCAAATTTGGCCCTTTCTATTTTCTTTTTTGTACACGTCACTGACAACATTTATTGGTTCACAATGACGATCGTCGACATGAGCACAATGTTCCCGAAACGACGGCAATCTGGGTTAATACCCAAAACAACATTTAATATCATCTCTGTTATCTCTTTTTTTTTTTTGTTTTATTTTTGTTTTCCACGCTTGCCAAAGTTTTGGCTTTATGATGTTTCTTTCTCACCAAATCCTTTGTCTATTACGGGTGATCCCAAACAATCTCATTTAACTACAGGGCCTGCTCAATCTGTAATCCCGTCTCTGCAGCCAACACCAAGCCATTTTCTCCACACGGAGCGAAAGGGGGGGGGGGGGTGGTTTGCGAGGGCAATGATAAACAGGTTACTGTCCTTCCCTGACGATGGGATTAGCTTGAACGATGATGCCGGAGACAGAAAAGATCATTAGCCTTGATCAGATTGATTCAAATCAGTTTGGCTGGGGCCGTACTAGATCTCATCCCAACATAAAAAAAAAATAAACTAAAAATCAGTCAAGCCAACCAGGGTCGCGTTTAATTCGTACGAGCGCGCCGCTTTGACGTCGCCCGCTCGCGCTCTGTCTAATCATCAGGTGAAGAAAGGGAGGAAATTAAAAAAAGGGCCCGCGTGTTTTAGCGCCTTTTAAAATGCATGAATCCCAATCAGCTGAGGAAACTGTTTGCATCGGATTTGAATAATTGCACCGACCAGCTGAAAAAGAAATGCAGACGGCGCCACGGCAACCGAGGCGGCGCGTTGGTCACGGGACCATTTGTCAAAGCCGCAAAGCACTTTTCAAGCGTTGGCTAATAACAATATGAAGCGTTTCAATATGGAGACTATAGATGATACATGAGCTCCCGAAGAAGGTGCGCGCTTCGTGTGAGGACACAGATGGCGGCGCACGCCTCGTTTGCCGAAGAAAACGGGTCAGTGTCGCCGGAACGTCATCAATCCACGAAGCGCAGCCTTGCGATCACTTTCCAAAAAAACCTCCGGGCTTCTGTAGCTCGCCGTCATCAATCTCGCAACACCTTTGAACGCTTTGGTCAGTGAGACTAATTAGCCCAAGAAGGTCAAAATAAAAAATAAAAAATAGAGAAGAAGTGTGCTACCAGAATCCAATTAATTGCATCGCCTTTATAAGCGCTGCTTTCTCTGAAAATAAACCGGACGACTGCCGGTGAAAATTTCATTCACATTTATTAACTTTCCATTGGGGAAATTGTAAAAGTTGTTTACTTGGTCGGTCGGTTGTTTCCTTTAAATGTGTAGTCCGAAAAAAAATTAAACGCACCATATCATGTTGCGCACTCGCGTACAAAACAAGACAAGTCCAACAGAATCAAAGAATGTTTCTTTCCAAATAGCAAGAAAAGTCGTGTCGTGTTCTGAAAGCACGATTCACGCGAGACACTTCAACACTGTATGACTCAATATGTTTTTCTCCCCAAAATGAATAAATAAATAAATAAATAAAATAACGTAAAAATAACTGGCCGAGCACTCCAAACATAATAATACGGTACAACCACGACTGGTTTCCTTGAACTCCAGCTGACACGCTCTCCCACACAAACACTGACACACGCAAACATGCCAACAACTAACATACATTTTCTAACGCCAGAAGTCAATGAGAAAATGTCAGCTCGCAGCAGCTGAAAAGTACCGGCGAGAGGAATTTCACATACGAGCCATTTTCAAACGAATACAAGCAAATGGCCGATTTATTTCTCCAATTTCGGAATATCGAAATACAACGCGCACTTGTTGCGAGGACGGAGAAATGTTTTTTTTTTTGTTTTTACAATCGGACAGGTAATCCATCACTTGCCACTCAAGCCGAGATCACGTATTGTTGATGTGGGCGAGTCGTTCGGGAGACGATCAGTCTGAACGTAAGAAGGACAAGCAACACAAACCGCAGTTCAATGCCAAGAAAGGCTAAAAGTTATAGGCTAGTAAAACAGCGTCAAAAGTAAATCCTGGAAGGACAGGAAATAAAGAAGAGAAATAACAGTGTTGCCACTTGAAACATTCCGAAACGGTCAATTTTGGCCCCCTGGAAGTCACATCAAACCGCAGTCCAGCGTGACAATGCACAGAGCGTGAGCTAGCGGCCGGCGTCGGCAGCGACTGTACGACGCGGTCAAGGAGGCGAGCGTCAGCCTTACCTTCGACGGCGTACTCCTCAGCTTCAGGGAAGAATCCAAACAGGAAGCGAGAAAAAAAGAACAAAAAAAAGGACACGTTAGTCACGTTTTAATGGGTTAAAATAGCAGACATTAGCAACGTTAGCATTAGCGAGCTAGCTTGTTCTAATTCCAGTCAATTGACTTCCTGAAACGGGCGTAAATGGCCACAAAATGTTAGGTCCGTGTCATTTCGAGGTTAATAAGGCAGACCTTGCCTCTAAACATGTTTCCCAACTGGGAATACGTTTTAAAAACCAGCCTGAGGAGGAATATCAGCGCGCACCTATGCCGTTTTCTTCCGCTGACTGTTGGCGTTGTCTTTACCAACCACGAGCTTTATCCTGGAGGTGTTTGCCATTAAAATGGAGCCCACATTGCCCGAGGTTTGAAACTTTGCTAGGAATGTGGCCAATGTCTGCTCAAGCAAATGTGTGTGTGTGTGTGTGTGTGTGTGTGTACGCGTGTGCTCTGCCAAAGGCCGCAATCAAACAATTTAAATGGAAGCAGAAGAGAGGAAAACTAATTCTCACCAAGTGATGATTTTATATGCCCAAAAATAGTCGTACAGAACAACAAGAGAGAAAAGCAACTTTTCACGTGTGCTGGAGATGTAAAAAAAAATGATGATGGGAAAAATAAGAAGCCGAAGCAGAAGCGATTGTCAAGGCAGGTTTGCATCATTTGATTTTGTTATCAGGTGCAGCAAAAAAAAAAAAAAAAGAAAAAGGCCACTTGACATCATTTTCGACTTGTTAGAGAATTAAAGACATTTACTTTTATCAAACAGAAGCTTTGCCTGAACTCCATCACACTGTCAAAAACTTTTTTTTTTTTTTTTCGGGGAGTTAATCCGTGAGTGACGGCCTTTGCAGATTTCGTATGAAATCTCGACGACAAAGGCGAAAAAGAAAAAGGAAAAAGAAAAACCTGCGGCAGACAAATGGGCCTTTGCAGTTAAGACTTTCTTCCCAGATAAAGCGAGAAATAAATAAATAAGACGACTGATTTGGATCAGCGCGACGCAGCACATTCAGGATGAAAGGAGAGCCAAACGAGACGTGCGGGGAGGTCAAACGAAAACGATGGCACTTTTTGGTGGGCAGAGGTGATCCACGCTTGAATAAAGGACAAATTTGGCACTTTTTCCATCTGTTAGGACGTGGAAATATCGATCGGTGCCCTTGATATTTCCACTCGGGAAGCGGTCGATGACGGTTTTTTTTTTTTTGTCAGTAGGATGAATTGCTCGGTTGGCACTTCCTGTTGTGTCGGTTTGGAGACGTCAACACAACAATCCAATCGCACTGTGATTGGCTACAAGCTAGCGAATCAGTGCACTGGTCAAGAAACGAAAGTGACGAAAGCGGACAAACGGTGAAAATTGAAGATTTGTCTCGAGAACTCATTTAATGTCGCGAATTTTCACATCTCCGCTCCGGATATAACGGCTGGCGGGACAGAAGAGTGCGAAGACGAAGGAATCCATCTCATTCACGAAAGACCGACGTTATTGGACATCACCGTCAATGACAACGCATTGACTAGCGCCTCCGATGGCGTGGAGGGGTACTACCTGTCTGATCCACTTTTTTTCTAAATTTGGTGATCAGTGGTGGTTGAATATTGCAAAAAAAATGTATATTTTTTTAAAATTCATACCACCTATGTGGAAGAGAATAGCGATCAAGGCTAGTATGCTTGAAAATGTTTTTTTTTTTAAAAAGAAACAAAGAAAAAAAAAAGACAGGAAACATTTCCCACGGGTGGCAGGTGATTGATGGTCGGCAACAGGCTCATAACAGACACGGCGACGAGCACTGATGTGGAAAAAAGATCAAACAAGATTTAATAAAAATATCGAAAGGAATATTTTCAGCCGACGAAATGAAGACTTTGTCCTCCGGCTGGGGACTGGACGGGAAGCAATTTTGTGCTTATCAGAAGAAAATAAACATATCGTAATCTTTTAAGCTTTTACATTAGTACTTTTTAGGACCTTGAGGTCCATTTTTTCTTACTTTCCGACGGTTTTGACCCTCTTTCCCAAACAAAAGGACTTGAGGAAGTTGAGAAAGAAGGTAAAGCAACCTTAACGTGACAGTCGAGCCACATACACGGCTCGTGATCAGATTTAAAAGACAAATGCTATTTAAAGCGATGCTTTTTCTTCTCAGCTCCGTTTAAAGTGACCCCCAAAGCCCTCCTGGCATTTGGCAAATTCATTAGAGGACAGGAGAGGGATCATGTTCTTTTGTCCTTTCCTCTTAAATCCGCTTTCAGATCTTCCGCTAAATAAATTTGATCCGTTGGATGTCCGAGGGAAAAAAAAACATTTGGCCACATTCAATTTCTGGCTAAGCACAAATTGCGGATGGAGGACGAGCGAATATTTGTTGCCGTGGTCACTAATGAAGACGTGGAACGAGCCTGGAAAGCTGCGATTCCAAACACGTGCATGCGGAATGTTGTGTCGTGAAGGTCAAGAGAGGAGAGGGGCGAGCAGCGTGGAGGCAGTCTGGCAGTTTACTGATGATAGCAGCACATTGGTATCGACACGCGGCACTCACCTGGGACAGCACAACTTATCTTTGCAAAGCCGGGGAAGACAGGAGAGATGGGAGTATGTGGGAGATAATGGCGAGATGTGGCGGGCGGGGCAGTAAGATTGGAGATATGAAACGTGCGGTAGCGGCGCATTTGAACATCTTTGCAAGACGACTTATCTGGCGTGCAAGGTAAAAAGGCAGTATGGGAGTGCCAAGACAAGAAGTGTCAAGACTCGGCAGCACCTCGCATTATTTTAGCCCGACTGCTGCTTAATGGGCCGGTGCAGGCAGCAAACGGGAATGTCCAGATCATTTCAAGGGCACCCTGCAAGGAGCAAGCAACGTGGAATCAAGCCTGCGCCCGCTTGTCATTAGAGCTAAGCGGCGGCGGCCAACGTCAGGGGGAGGAATGAACGAAATTAGGAAAAAAAAATGGCATTGCGATTTTTCTGACGGATATCGCGATTTGGATTTGATTTACAATTTAGAACGACGCTGGTTCATGTGACCTGCTCCGTGAGCTTGGGGCACAAGTGTCCTTTAAAATGAAAAAAAAACAAAAAATTATCTCGCATTGTCTGATTTTGGTTGCAAAATGATAAATCACGCATCCCTAAACCAGGATAACAATTTCATGTGAGTAAAAAGCAGTTTGGTCGCCGTCAAAATGCTAATGAGACATTCTTGCATGTGGTCCCGTTTGCTTAATGCGCGCTGGTCTTTCACCCTTGACTGGAAGGAAACATGAAGTGATGACCTCCAAGAAAGTCTCTAATGTTCCATTGCAAGTCCGCTTATAATAATGTTCTGCCCCCGCATTTGTTGCCGATTAATTGAGCTCAAGTCAACACGACAGAAAAGCTTAGACCAAAGTCCGGCGCGCTCGTTTCATGCGGTTGCGGCGTCAAAACGGCTCGGCCGCTAACTGAAAAAGAAGCCGAGCGTGGCCGTGGCGCGTGTGCCATAAATCGATCCAAATCGATAAGGCTCTTTGCTCCGACACGGACAAATAAGCCCTCAAACAAATCTGATTGAGTCCTGCCGCTTGGCATGGACACGTGTCGAGAAATTTGTTGTGAAGATGAGCCAACAAGAAGATCAACAGCCCCCTTAGATAGAAAAAGGGGCAAAACAAACAAGACCGGGAACAAAAAATATTGGAAGGCCAGACAAATCTCTTCATCTCCCCTCGCTCTCTTCTCAGCTCTTTTTATTTGGCGCCTTTTTTTTTTTTTGTTTTGTTTGATTTGGACCAGGAGTCATCTGTCGATCCCCCCTCGTAAATTGTCTTTGTCGATGCGGCCGTTCAGGCTGCACAACGGGCCAACAAAAGCCCATTCACTCGGAAGGCATCGAGAGGGAAGCGAAAGACTAAAGGGCCAGATTTAGTGACAATTATTGACCCAACACCGACTGAGTTAAGATTGAGCTCGGCTGACCGCCCCATGCATCGCCGCTTCTATTGTTCAGGGGAAATACATGGAAAGGAAGCCAGCTGATTCACGTTTTCTTTTTCAGCCAACTCAGGAGCAGACTTGCAGATAGATATAAACGATAGAAATTGTTTTATTAATGCAATGTTTAGTTTTTCAAATTATTATATTATATTATATTATCATATAGAATTTAAAATGGTAAAATAGTCATTTGGTATAGCCTCATGGGCCAAATAGAATGACCATATTTTCTGGACTATAAGGCAAAAAAAAAAAAAAAAAAAGAGACGCACCAGGCTATAAGCCGCAGTTTTCTATGTTGAAAAAAAAAATATTTTTTTATAGCATGTACAAAACAATTTTGTACTGTGAATGGGTACATAAACAGATGCATTTTAACACTGCAACAAATTTGCTCATTAAAACAGAAAAAATTAAAATTAAAAAATTGAGATTTATTTAGTGTATTTTCAGAACTATAGAGCACCCCCTACTGGTGAAAGAAAAATCCACAGGAAAGCTGCACCGATGTATTAGCCGCATGGTTCAAAATCGAGGAAAAAAAGTAGCGGCTTATCGTCCGGAAAATACGGTAAGTGGTTTTATTAATGCAATTCAATGTTTACTTTTTTAAATGACGTTTATCATTTTGAATGTTACATTTATAATATAGAATATAAAATGTTATAGTCGTCATTTGGCATAACCTCGCGGGACAAATACAATTACACTGCAGGCCAAATTTGGCCCGCGGGCCAGAGTTTGACACCTTATGACCTAACGGGAAAAAAGGAAATGTCTGTTTTGACACTTGACAGCAACATATCTGAGTCAGACGACTTCCCAGGCGGAGTTTCATCACTTTTGTCGAATTATCTCTTGTGGGTGAGCTGCTGATGCCGTAATGTCCGAGTAAGCCGTTGTAAACGCTCACAACCCGCGTCTCACTTGCAAAACTATTAAGGGTGAGCACGGCTTATAACACACACACACACTGACAGATGCAAGGTCAAGAGGAGCTAATGTGACTGTCTGAAAGTGGCGAGTGAGCCGCTCAGGTGCTGAGCAGGTCAAGCCCAGATTTGTATAAAGTCGCGTAGGAAGGAAGTTTGTGAAGAATTTGTTAGTAAAACATCAACACGAGCGAGCAGAAAAAAAAACAAAAAAAAAAACCTTGGGGGAGACGAGCGAGACAGAATTATTGTTTTGTTTCATCACGGGCACATTGATTTGTTTTGCCGAAAGTGTTTGGAGCCAAACAATGTGCGCTAGAGAACGCCTTTTGATTTTCCTCTGCAAAAATTAACTTCCCACCTCGCCAGCAACAAAAGAATAAAATAACCATGTTGTTTTTGTGTTTTTTTTTAAGTCCAATAAATGTTGCGGGCACTTTGTTGGCTCGTTGCGCAACCACCGGGGTGGCTGCAAGTCGCCGGCAAAGCTTTCTACTTCCGACTTTAAGCCAAAGACGATTACAATGACTGAACTTGGCAAAAGGGGCCTCGGGACGTCGTTTTTATGTTCCTTGCGAGTGAGTAGAGGCAAGTCATGCAGTTTATTAGTAACCCGGAGTCCTTTCTTTGTGTTTACAGTGTCAAAAGTTGACTTCCTGGTAGGGCTGAACGATTTATCATAATTGGGACTGAAATCGCAATTTCAAGATTTTCAATTCTGCGGTTTGTTAAATGTCTCCGCTCGCCCACGCTCACGAACCAGCGGCATATTACAGTAAACAAGACACACTATCCCGCGCCCAACTAGTTAAAAAAAAAAAAAAAGCGTCACGTCAACGTCAAGTAATTCGCGGCTACTTGAATGCTAGGCGCTAAGCTAGCTTGCGCCGCAGCAGCATGGATTTTATTTGTACGACATGCAAATCCATTCAGAGCAGCAGCAACGAGCGGCGTGATGCAGATCATCTCCTCCGTGCTGACAAATTAACAAACCCGCTAAAAAGTAGCGTTTTAATTGAGGAGGAATCGCTAAGCGTGCCAATCGCTAAAGTGAAATCGGGAAAGAGTCAAAATAAGTGTACAGTCGACCTTTAGCAGAAGTCTGGCAAGAATTTATGTATTTTTAAGGCTTTTAATGTTCAAATTTTCTGTCATCTTTGTAAATGTCACTGGACATTGTGAAGAAAATCGAAAAAAATCAAATGAAAATTGCGATATCTGTCAGAAAAAAAACGCGACACAATTTTCATTTTCAAATCCTTTCAGCCGTACTTCCTGGTGCTTCAAGGACACAGCGAGACAAAGCGCGGCGTGGTAATTGGTCCAGAATTAACGGAAAGGAAGTGCGACACGTGGGCCTAACGTGTGAGAATGACACGCCGACCTTTTCGAGATGCATCATCGCCGAAGAAGACGTGCCGGTGACAGTTTGCGCTCGTGACTTTGGAGGTGATTAGCAAAAAGAAAAACAAACACACACGCCACTGACGACACACTTGCAGCAGCCACTGAGGCTTCGTGCCAGGTGCTAAGACAAAAAAAAAAAAACGAAAACCCTCGGGAATTCGCAAGCAGCCCGTCTTGCACAGCGTGTACGGTCTTCATATGGCGTACGGTGACAAAACCGGATGTCCGCTCCTTTTTTGGCCCCGGAAAAAGTGTCGAACGATTTTCTAAACGGGACCTTGAGATGGAGACAAATGAGAAATTGACTCCAACTGCAACCGAGGGGTTTGTAAATGACACAATCTGACACTCTCTGTGATTAAAAAAAAAAATTTAAATTTAAAATCGCGTTTATGTATTCAAAACCACTTTTGACTTTTACATTTCAAGAAAAGAAGTGGGTCGTTTGCATGAAAGCCTTTGAAGCTCTTATCGTCAAATGTAATACATGGGAATGAAATGAGGAGCACAAGGAAGAGAAACACTTTTTTTTATTTTTTTAATAATGTACTCTTTCAGCTGTTGAATTAGTCTTTACAAGTCGGCTCCTTTTTAATCAACTAACACTTAATTCGACGGCAAAGCTGTGTGAGCTACGCGGCCGGAGAACAAATGCGACTTCAATTTCCTTCAACTAAACCGAAACAAAAGTCAGGTAATTGTTTTGGGCAAAAAAAAAAAAAGAGGATCGCTTCGAGTAAACATCAAATAGCTGCAGCTCGAGTTATGATCCAACAAAGAGATCACAACAAAGGACTCCAAATTCTGCTACTGGTCTTTTTTAGAGTTCAAAGCGAAGACGGTGAAGCATCATTTAGTCGTTATGCTGCACGCAAATTGAATAAAAAGCCGACTGAACTGAAATTAGAACCAAACTTTTAAATCCACTTTGATTTTTTTTTTTTCCATACTTGGACGAGTTGAAGGATGTCAAAATATTTTTTTTCGCTGAAACCTCTTAAATTCTTCTGATTTTGGAATGCTTTCCATTTGTTTGCTTATAAAAGTTTTATTCGGCCTCGAAATGTTTGGCAACTGTAAAGCACATTGTAACAAAAATGTGCAATATGAAGAAATGGAAGACTGCGGACAGCGCGATGTTTATTTAATGCGTTCTGCATCGCAATCTGATTGCATCTTAATCTGATCCCGGAGTGCAATCTGCGGATGAAGTCATTCCATTCCGGAATCCGCTCAATAAATACTAATCCCGTCAAACCGAGCATCAAATCCTTTTTTAGGCTTTGCCGATGAAACGAAAGACATGAGTAAGTAAAGGTTCACCTGGGTAGCTTCTAGAAAGATTTTGCAAAAACATGAACGCAACTATTTTCATCTTGGAGTTGCCTTTTGGATGAACACGCAATATTTGCATATTCAGCAATTTTCTGGAATTTTTTTGGGGAGGACTGAAAATTTTTAATCAGTGGAACGGTCGCCATTATGGGTGACTCCGCCCTTTTTTTCTCACGTTCCTGAACATGAAGCTGCGGGGGAAATTACATTTTTTTTTATTTTTCTCAAGCTGCCACATTTTTATCTCATGCAGACTCGCCTCCACTTTAATTAGCACACAGCGCAAAAATATTTTTTTCTCAAAATGGGCATATTTGATGCATTCCGGTCAGGATGATTTTTTTTTTTTTTTAAATTTGAAAAAAAAAAAAAAAAATCATCCAAGCTGATTATTTATTGACGACATTAAGAAGACCTCTGAAGCATTTGTTGTCCTGTATCGCACGCATTCAGTCGTAGGCATATCACAACGCAAACAGTTGTTTTGTTGACAGATGAGCGCTTCCTTCGCTTGAAGCTGCCAATTAAAATCCGTCCATCTGCCACGCGGGATGACTGCCACTTTGTCTATTGAACATGAAGCGCCGGGATGGCCACGGTCTTTGCGTCACATCCCACACAGACAGCCGCGTAGACGCTCTTTCATTCATTTCTTTGAAGACGCTCACGCGGGTCGTCTTCAAAGGCTTCCGTTAGACCGCGTCGGCATGAGAAGCGTAGATTTGTAAAAGGTCGGCGGAGAGTCTGGCGATCCGAAGGGGGAGATGAGAGAAGGCCTCACCTTTGACCTCGATTGACTGATGGGCTCGCAGAGCACATGCCGGACAAATATAGGCGGCTGGCAAACGTCCACGGCGTCTCCGGAGTCCAGATGGATCGCTTGTAATATGCCGCCGTTGATGGAATGCAACAATCGGCCGTTATTGCTTTCGAGTATCGTCTTCAGCGGAGTGAGTGACCTCGGCGTGTGAAGGTCAAAGGCGGACATCAGAGCCGGGAGGTGATTCAATTGGCGCAGACTTGATTACGGTCTTACGGCACCCTTGCGACTGCATCATCAGGTGTCATCCATCATTCATGGCGCCGCTTAGCCGCTTCACGACAAAGACCGAAAGCGAAGCTCGCACCCCGTCAATAATGGATGAGAGTGGAGGTGGCGTCCAATCATCTCAGTGCGGGGGCTTGAGCAAAACAATGCGCTAATTGGCTCTGAAAAATGAATTAGCTCATTAGCTCATTAGCGCTGGCCAAAGACAACCAAAGAGGGAATTTTAATTATACGGACTTTTTTATGATAATTTTTTTTTTTTTTGGGGGGGGGTGTTTAATCTTTCAGGGCAGCTTTGTTAGTTTTTTTTATTAGTTTTATTTTTTTCAAAAAGTTTTTGGTGATTTATTTTTAGTTTTAGCATTCGCTTTTTTTTTTTTTAAATGTGTGTTACATTTCTGCAAGATTAAACAAGACTGGAAGTAGTGTGTCTTGAAAATTTATCATTTTATTATTATATTATTTTAAAACATTTTGATAACACAGTTTTGACTTGCAATAAGCATGCTTGAATTCATGTAGAGAAGTACTAAACCTGCTTCTACAGTCCAGTATTTGTTTTTTTTTTTTTTTATAATAATTTCCTTTTTTTTCATATATACGAACCACAAAAGGAAAGTACTTTCCACCTAGTGTTGCAAATTTTAAGCACGTAAGCCGTTCGAGCCAAATCCTCACGCAAACTCATCTCCTCTGAGCGACGCCATTTGAGGGCTTTTTTTTTATTGGCTGCTACTTGGTGATGTCACTTCTGTGTGACAAACATGAAGAGGACTACGACTGCCAGGTGACTGTTGGACCTTCTCTCCTTCCAGCTAACGTAGGTGTCGTTAATATCGGAAGAAATACATAAAAAAAATAAATAAATAATCAACCCCAAATGCTCGCGTATTAAAAGAATTGCCAATGTAAACGCAAAATGTAGTTTTAGTTATTTTTCTTTTCTTTTTTTTATAAATTACAATTTTATTTTTATTTTATTTGGTGAATGAAAATGTTTTTAAATTTTGGTTTTAGTTATTTCTTTAGTTTTTATGAACTAAAATAACCTTGACGCTAACATAACTAGCATACGTGCGTCGAACAGCGCGTGAAATGTGCAAACTAACCCCGGAATCACCCCAATCTCTCTCCTATCCTCATCCTCATTGAAAATTTAAAAGGGCAGCTGCCAATAATGCGGCCTTATTATTTTGGAGTTTCACTCCACAACTGTTTATTGTACTTTCATTAGCCGGGCTCCGTCATTCTAATTACACTGACATCCTTTGCAGAGGATAAAAGTTAATGAGCTTTTATGAAATAATGACATGACCTTTTTATTTATTCATTTACACCGGCGCCTCCCTCGTGCCGTCGCCGCCTCCCTCCACGTTTGGCGGAACTTCCCTGGCAGGGTCCAATCAGATCGTGCTGGCAAACTGCGGTTGAAGCGCAGCCTTGATCAGAATTCCAAAGCTTTGTCCTCAGAAATGGATTCATTCAAAACGGACTTTGGAAAATTAATCCATGCACACTGCAGTTCCTCGTAAAACAAAATATATTAGGAGCAGTGATGCCCGTAACGTATTTTTACAGTCACAACTACAGTGTTATTGCTCTCAGTTTAGTAATCTGATTACAGTTACATGGCAACAAAGAGAGAGAGAGAGAGAGCTTCAGTCACGTTCTAGAACATAAGAAAATGTAAACGAAGTGTTTACAGCTTGAAGTGAAGCATTCTGGGAATTTCCGATTTCTCTCATCGCCATCTGGGAGAGTGATGTCACATAATTGCCGTGTCACGTTTTGATCACATGAGAAATAACAAGCAGAGAGAGATCCGCGTTTTCAAGCTCTAACTTGAGTCACTATTTTGAATTTGGGTCCGCTCATAAAAAAAACAAAAAAAAGCATTCGGGTAATTCGGGTAAAGTGTTATATAGCTTCAAAAACGCTACTAGTGCATCAAATTAAAGACAAATAGATAAGTAAATAAATAAATAAATGGCAGGCCAAAAATCATTGCCGTTAAGTGAAGTCACAAAATACTTTTTTTTCCTACCGAATAAAAAAAAAAAATTGTAACGTATGTTAAAGGGGAAGCCCAAAAACACGGCATTCTGATTAATATTGCGGATTATGAGTTAAGATGTAAAATCCAACCATTTTTAGCCGTCTCAACGGGTGGTTGAGGGTTGGGGGGGGCAGCCATTTTGTCGCTTGCTGACGACTGATTGTGATGTCATTTTCAGTTGACAAAATGGCCGACCCCTAAAATGGCCAAAAAACTGTGAATTTTGTGGCTTTACTCATATTCCACAAACACAATATCAATCAACGTGCCATGTTCAGACCAATGAAGACGTATAGAACGTTTTATTGCAAAGAATTTGGGGGGGGGGGGTTAATGACCCTTTCAGTCAAAAACTGGGCTTTATATTTAGTCAAGGTAACTGTGGCAACTTTTAAAATTGGTTAGATTTCCCTCCCTCCCATCGGCACCGTCGGGGGAAGATACTCACGTCAGGTGGAAAAATGTGAGCGTTCCAAGTTATATGTGCATTCTGCCGTCAACTCTTAAAGCGCCACTCAAGCGCCCCAGGAAGTCGCAATATCATCCTGCAGTTTTACATTCCAAGTCACTTCTAGAAAGCCATCAAATGAAACAGAACAAAAAAAAAAACTCCAAATTATATTGAGCTGATCAAAGAGCCGCATTGAGTCGTCTATTACAGTGTTTTAGCTGTGAGATTTATTGGCACCGGCAGCCTTTTTGTTCATTTACAACTGCAAAGAGCGATTCCGTTTCAAATATTGTGCCGGCGGCCAGTATTAAAACACAAGCATTTGGAATATTTTTTTTTTGAAAGCACCTGGCTTCCGCTTCTCCGACAACTACATTCATCGTAATGGTGCAACATTGAGTTAGATAGGAAATCATTTCTTGTTTTATTTGCTTCTAGGGGAGTCGTTAAAATGTCGACGTGACCACCGCCCCCCCTCCTTTTTTTTTTTTAAATGATGAATCTCCATTCATGCATTCAGTCATAAAAACATTCATTACATTACATTACATTTTAAATGTCGTTCAAAGAGAATAAAAAGAAAGCACGCTCTCCTTCAAAGTTAGCGGGTTGGCCAGAGTCATGCGCACTCGGCCAACGACACATCCGCTTCATGTTTGAAGTGGGATAACGTGCTTCATTGCTCTCAATGGCATGAGACAAATTTCAGGAAAATTCCCTATGCCGTGATTTACAGTCAGCGGCTGGATTTCAATAAATGGCGCCTCTCTGGGGTTCGCATTGCCATGTCAACTGCATAGGGGGGGTCGGAAGCCTGGACGGGAGAATTAAAAAAATGATTTGAGTTGACGATAGTTCACAACACCGTTTAATTGCACAACACTTAAAAAAATAAATAAAAATAAATAAAAATGAAAAAATAATAAAAAAAATCTAAATAAAAAATAAATAAATAAATATATATATATATTTATTTATTTATTTATTTATTTATTTTATTTTGCCCAAATTGCTTTAATGGTGCTTCGGTGGCTTGTTGAACTGACATGACTTGCTCCTCTTATGCGGACGCGGCAACGACTGCATCAGCTTGGCTGCCTCTCAATGAGACAGCGGCCAGTGGAGCATAAGGAAGGAATACAGAAGCGAGGGGTCGGAACGAGGCCTCTAACGACGCAGCTCCTTTTTCCGGTCTCGTTCGCAAGAGTGCGCGTGAAATGGGCTGTAGGCGTCATGCGAAGGGACGGCGTTCAGATGGGTCAGTGAGTCGCCAAATAGGACGTTTCCACGGGATGCGCGTCAGGAAGAAGCCGACAAGAGCCGATGTATCTGAGTCGAGGTTTTTTTGGGCGCTTTTAGCGCTGCAAAGCCAAAGAGATTTTTGTTGACTGCGCTTAACTCATTCGCTGCCATTGACGGGTATAGACGTCGAAAAGTACAATATTGCACGGGAAGGCGGGATGCAGTGATGACGCGGTTCCAAGTCCACCGGAGACGATAATCCACTCCTCGCCTGCACATGTTCCCCGCTTGAAGGGTAATAAGCGGGTCGGCCGGATAGCGATTTCATCACACAGCGCTCCTTCTTAGTTATTGTCATCGGGACTATTGCAACGAGTGATAAGAAATCTTTTGTTGTTTTTTTTGCCACTCTCCCTGAGGCTTTCTGCGAGGTTTAACAGCTCAAACGTTTGATTGTCTCAATGCAAGGCCAATTTTACATTCAGAAAAAAAAAAAATCTTTCAAAGATTCAACTGCGGAAGGATGAACATCGAAATGTTCGGCGCATGGTGTGAGACAAGGACACGTTGGGTTTCCTCACGTCCCCTTTGGAGGTTTCTCTCCCGTCACTCGTGTCAATAATTTAGCAGGATCAAACGCAGCGGCGGGCCGTGCATTTCACACGTGGGCCTTCAGTCAAGTCCTACTTAGTCCGACTTGAATCAATCCCCCTCGTATTGCCATCATTTAGGACACTACGGCTGGACAAATAATATCCAGAAACACACTTACACACGACTGAGTGAGTGTTGGACGACGTAGATTCTCTCGAAAGGTCCGTCTTGAAAATGGCCTCGCAAGACTATCTGCAATTAAATCCACACTTTTCCCTCCTTCGGCCGTTGTAGTTTAAAAAAGCACTACTGACGCCCGCACGATTGTATCTGAAGGCCTCGGACGAATAGTGCCTGCTTCTGCTATCTGCCCGGCAACAGGAGCTAGCTGAATTCTGATTGGATAAAAACTCTCACCTAAAAATACAACACTAGGATATAATATGACATCAAAGTGAAGAATATGATCATTTTAGGCCAGCAGAGAAGGCCTTGCAGGTCTTGACCGCCCGCCACTGATCCAACGCGATCTCCCACAGCTGTCGGCGAGGCCGAATTTATCGCGGGGTGGTGCTTTTTGACGGGCCGAGCTGATGGCGGACCCTCCACCCCCCCCCCCCCCCCCCCTCCTGCCTCCAATTTCTTAAAGGAGCGGCTGTGTGAGCGACGGATGTGTCACACAGATTTTCACTGCAGTGAAAGTTGACTGGGAGGCTGCCAAGTAACAAAAAAAAAAAAAGCGGCTGTGGAAGACGCGCACCAGAAGGAACTTGACTGGTCGGCCGCACAACAGGAAGCTTGATGTCTCCTCTATGCAGGTCAGGAAGCGGCAAGCGTATAATGATCTCATCATTTTGCCACCAAAGCACGACGTCCAAACGCGCTGACGCTCGCTCGTCCGCCTTCTCAAAGTATCTGACGCAGTCCTCGCCAACTTGTTTTTTTTTTTTTTTGTGTACAATTTTCAATGCCGCACACCTCGCGCTTTAATCAGCAGCGGAAAGTGAAGATATCACATTTGGTTGCGTGCGCGCCGATTCCAAAAATGGAACTAATTGTGTTTGTCTTTGCGCATTTGCTTGTTGAGGCGCTCGTTTAGTTCCAGATTGTGCTGCAAAAAGAAGCAACAGCGTTTGGCGCCAGGCCTCTCCGAGCCACCGAGGAGTCCAGACTGTTATTTCCACCCCAGTGAGATTCTACCTGATTGCTTCCCTGCTGCCTGCCACCTGTGTGTGTGTGTGTGTGTGTGTTCATCATACACACACACAACATACCGAAAAAAGCGGGGCCGTATCACCGACGACAGCGTAAACGCTTTCCATCATGAGCGCTTCGGCGTCCGGATGACGTTTTGGTCTCGCGTGCATTCCATGAGCTCGCCGTTTGTTTTCATGCCACCAATGTGTCGCAGATAGCGATTCGTTTGGCGGACTTAGTTCAACATTAACACCCCAGTGGAAGAGGATAACAGGATAACGCCAAGGTTGATCCTCCACTCGCGGCTTTGTGGGCGTGGGATTTGGCTGTTATTGTCATGGAAAAGCATCACAATGGATTTAGTTTCGGCCGTTTCACAAGGAGCAAATAGCAAAGTACAACACGGCGCTCTCGCGACCGCAGTGAGCATTAAGAAGGGGGGGGGGGGGTTAGGAGGCTCCATCGGGAGGCCTGCAAACTCGGATGTATCAGAATTGATACTTTTAGCGCTGAAAAGCCAAAGAGAAGATTATTATCCGTCAAAGTTGTCGGCGCTTAACTCATTCACTGCCATTGACGGATATAGGCGTCGAAAAGTTTGACCAGGGCTGGCAGTGAACGAATTAATATTGCACGACGGCGTCACGTCGGGATGCAGCGATGACGCGGTTCCAAGTCCACCGGGGACGATAATCCGCTCCTCGTCTGCACATGTTCCCCGCTTGAAGGGTAATAAGCGGGTCGGCCGGATAGCGATTTCATCACCCGGCGCTTCTTCGTCGTTATTGCCTGGCTGCGTGATTGTCAGCAGCGGCCGCCGACAGAAGATCGCGTCGCAGAGGAAATGAAATGACGCCCGTTTGGTTTCGTAGGAAAATGAATGAGCGCGTTCTCCGGTTGGGGAAAGCGGGCTGCGGTGACGGCGGGTGAGAGGCGTCGAAAAAGTCGGCTTGTTTGACCGCACGGGAGTCGCTCCACTGAGATGGGAATCCTCGTCTGCGTTGACATTTTTGGAACATTATTCCCCAATATAATTACTGACTTTGTATGACTTTGTTACGATGACAGAGTTTATTTAATCCATGGCTGCACAACGAGCATTGTTTATTCAAACTCGGAGACGTGCGTGTCGTCTGTCGTTAATGCGCGGCTTAGCATCACATCGGAACAACAGCTGGCAGAGACAACATGAGGAGGAGCAGTGTCCATTGTTACAAAAAAAACTAAAAAAAAACTTGGCACCGGCCTCCTCGCTTAACAAGATTAACCCTATTTCCGCGTCAACGGCGTTTACAGCAAAATCGTGTAATTCGCAGCATCCGGGATGACCTCGCCTCCCGGACCGATCGTCTGGCAAAAAGCCGCCACAGCCCGCAAGAGAAGATAAAGGCTGACCGGCGCCATCGCGAGCCGACATGTCCTTCTCAGTCCAGTTTGCCGCCAAAAAAAGAAGAAAAACTTTTAATGAGGAGACCATATTTACCTTTCCTGGCCAGGAAATGTGTCAATGTTTATGCTAATGTGCGATGAATTGCCCTGGCCGTGAAATAACGGGTTCCAATAACTTGGCTGCTGTAAATGGGAGAACAGATTTTGCGCAAGTAAGGTTTTCTATGTACAGCCGAGTGCGTCGAGTCCTTGTAAAGCGAAAATAAACATATTCTAAAATTCAAAGCTCCCGGTGGCTGGAATATATTTTGAAAACGTTGTCATGGCGATTTTCTCGCTGCAACAACGAGGCGCTCTAAAGCGCCCATGAACGTGTGAAGCCCCTGTCGACACAGCGGTTGCCACATTCGACATTCCTCTCACACCCCGTCACGCTTCCCCACTCCCCCCCTGGCTCTTCCGCCTTCTCTCAGTGGCATGCGCACACTCGTGGTCAACAACGAGGCACTCTTAAGTGTCCATGGTCGTGCGAAGCCCCGGAAGACACTCTGGTTGTCACATTCAACATTCCTCCCACCCCCCCCTCACTCTTCCGCCTTCCCTCAGTCCCATGCACACACTCATGGTCAACAATGAGGCGCTCTAAAGTGGATTCACCCTCATAACGCCCTGTCCACTCTGTGGCAGTTACGTCATTTTTGAAGTCCAAGCTATTTGTTCGAAAAATGTCTGAATTCTCTCTTAAACAAACTTAAGCCCCGGCATAATGTTTATGCCACAGCTGCCCTAAATTAACAGCATTCATAATTATTATTTTTTTTTCTCCAATGAGCCACAAGCACAAGCGGCGTGGGATTTGAGTGACAGCGACACGAGCAGGAGGCACTTTAGAAGTCGGCGCTCATTTCCTTTGTAATTTGGTGACTCGGGCGCCGCATTAACTCCGTAGGCGGTCCTGTCAGTTATGAATCACATTGACGGCATAAACAAATGCGTGATCAGCTTTGATTTGGGAACAACAAGATCAGAACGCGACAAACAACGCGGGCAATGCGACCATAATAATAACGATGACTGACCGTCAAGTGGGTGCCACGCCAGCCAGGCCACTTGCTCACTCCTCCACGTGGTGAAGACCGACAGCGGGATTTAATTGCACGTGACGGACGCTGGCCCGGGTGGCCGTGCACCTTGGAGGCAACCCAAGTCTCACCTGACAGACGCGAGGGAAGTGCTGGGCTGGAAAAACATTCCATTGACACCCTCGCTGGAGGCCGCTCGTATCCCGCACGGCCGGCACGCTGCACAGAATGCGCTCGGCGCAATTTCGGAGCATTTGATAGGAAATCGGCATCGTGAGAGTCGCCAGAGTTGCCGCAGTCACCCTGCAAAAGTCACGTTACTGAGTATTTGACGTTCAAAAGTAAATTAGCGGATTTTCTGGACTATAAGACGCTACTTTTTTCCCTCAATTTTGAACCATGCGGCTTATACAACAGTGCGGCTTTTCTGTGGATTTTTCTTTCACCACTAGGGGCGCTCTATAGTTCAGTTAAAATACGCTAAATAAATCATTTTTTTCTATTTTAATTAGCAAAGTTGTTGCCGTGTTAAAAGGTACTGACTCTGTTTTCATTTGTTCTCATTTTTTAAAACAGAAAATTGCGGCTTATAAGCGGGTGCGGCTTGTATATAATTTTTGAATACATTTATTTGTTTCGTTAATTCATTTTTTCCATTTTTATTTTTATTTATTTATTTATTTATTTTCCCCCTCAAAAATAGTTGCTGAGGCTTATAATTGGGTGCGCTTTATAGTCCAAAATACGGTAGTTGCTTTGAACTCAGTTACTTGGAAGTACATATTTACATTTTTGTTCATGACCTCTTCGAGAGGAATAGATGCTTTGCGACTAAAAACGACATCATTCGCTGATTTCTCATTTCTCCGACGATTCACAAAGAAGCATGTCCTGAAGTATTAAAATATCAACGTATTTTGAGAGAAAATGAGAAATATTATTTACATGTTTAAGTTACATTAGCATGAATAGAAAAACTTTATGTTGGACTGAAAAATACTTGAAATGATGTCAACATCCGCTTTCTTTGTGCTTTCATTTCAAAAGATATACTGTCGATATTTAAACTGGAGAGAACTCTCTAATTAGCCATAGAAACTCTCACTCCAATTAAGAGTTTGGAAAAAAAAATAATAAATCCAACCGCAGTTTAAGATTGAAAGAAAAGCGGAGTGGTGAAGGAAAAATTCTAGTTCATTTCACATGGAATGACCCGATAGCGAAGCAATTAGTGCCGTTTTACCACAGGCTTCATTGCGATTAGAATATTTGCGGTTAGTCTTACAGGCTGCGGCTCCCTAATTAGCACGTCACAGAACCCACCCGATTCCGTGGTCCTTTATATTCGTCAATTTCAGATCCTCTCAAACTGCCCGGCGATTTTGGGGAAAACTCTGCTTTGAAAACGTCCGGCAGTGCGTTACGTCGTAACGTCGGCGCAAGTTCATTCGGGGTTCAATGAATCAGGCTTGGATCACACATCAAACATCCCAAATAGCCTCGTCTGGTTCGGTTGACGCATGACCCTCCCAAGCGTATCTTTTCGCCGCGATCCGTCAATGTCCCGGCCCAACCATGACGACGGAAAAGCAGTCTCGCTTTGGTCAGCGCACATTTTGCGGCGGATTGACAGCAGATGTGAATGTCCCACGGTCGTTTGCGTTTACATCAATGCAAAAGGCATCTCCAATCACCTCCAACTAAATTAGACTTCCCTCTGTGTTCTTTGACTTTAGGTTTTAATAATGTACAATTGTACAATTTTGGTTCAGATTATGGCTGAACCATTTATCGTTTTGGGACTAAAATCGCAATCTCAGACAACGCGATTTTAAGTTTGTCAAATCCGTGTTTTATTTTCTTTTTAATGTCACTTGTGCCCCACACTAACGAAGCGGGTCACAATAACCGGCGGCGTACTTATTCTTTATTTATTTATTTTTTTAAAGTGCGACGCTGTTGCCTGTAGTCCCGGAAGTCATTTCTTTTGAGGCTGCTTGAATGCAAACGGTGAGGCGCTAAACGTGCTAATAGCTAAAGTGAAATATGGAGTTGGGAAATACCCAAAATAAGTGCTAAGGTGAACAGTCGACGTTTGACAGAACGGCCAGCTGCTATGAACAGAAATGTTCTATTTCATTCAAAACATAAAACAAGACGACGTCGACGTTAGCAATTTAGCAGACGCTCTCCGAACGGAACACAAACAGCTGACGTCATCATTACGAAGAGGTTTGATGTCGAACGTTTATTAAATATTCATATTCTCATCAATAATTTTGTGCATCACAGAGTACTGAGTTTTGAGATCTACATAATACATAAGAGGTCTCAAAATGATACATTTTAATTAATTTAGCTATGCAAAGGCACAATGATTTTATTGACATTTAACCTGACATTTATATACAAAGAACATGTACTTTAGTACGCGATATAAAACATTTTGGGGTTTAAATAAAATGCATTTTCATATACACAATCACAAATAAATCCAAAATTATTTTTAAAAATTTGAGAAAGAACTGCCCCCCGTGTCAAAACCTCCCTAGTGTTTTCGCATTATTCCAGCAATAGCGTTTATTGTGTTTAATTCTATAATGGCATTTTCTGTCATGTTTGTAAATGTCACTGGACATTGTGAAGAAAATCACAAATCAAATTGCAATCGTGATATCAGTCAGAAAAATCGCAATACAATTTTTTTCCTAAAACCATTCCAACCTACTTCAGACATTATTTTTCTCTACTCTGCTATACCATTTAATGTGTGATATAAAACTTAACCGTGTGAATGGTGATTACAATGTTTAAATGATGAAATCCAGTTTGAAGTTCCTTTTATCTCATCACCGTAAAAGTCATGGAGTGTGCAAGATGAGCATGCGCGTAAAAGTTGAATATTCTGGAGAAAAACACAAAAATGGGGCGGGGGAGCGGATTTGTAGTCTTGTTCGCACTTTTGTAATCATCGAGTCCCTTCAAACCTGCAGTGCACGTGTTAGTCAAAAGGAAGGAATACGTCACCGGGCCGGCAGTTTGCCAAAATGACTCAATTTAGCACCGTCAAGCGAAGAACAAGATAAATTAAGACGGAGCGAATGATTGTCCTCTCGCGGTGGCGCTCTCGTTCTGTTTGAAAAGGACAATCGTTTCCTGCAGTCAGTGTAGCGCCGCATTGCTATTCTGCTCTCAATTGAGCTTCAAGCCAGCGCGCCGCAATCTGACACGGAGCACAGCAGACAGGCGGCGAGGAAGACGCAAAATCGCCAAAGACGAGGACGAGAAGTCCACGGCAAGCCGGCGGTGACATCATTTGCCGCGCCGCAAAGGTTGCCTTGAACGAAAGCCGTTCATGCGGCAGAAGCAAACAGATTCAAAAGCTTTGCGACGCTGCTTAAAGGTTGCTCGGCACTTCCCGCGTGGAAACCTGGAGGCCTTGATCGCAATCGGGGCGACGTGACGATTACGTGACGATCGGTCCAAAGCATTGTGAAAATTCACGTCGGCCTTCAGTGAAGTCGTATTTAGTCCGACGTGAATAAATACACCTCAGATTGCCTTCATTTATGACACTACAGCTGGAGAAATATTATAAAGAAAAGTCGGTCTTGAAAATGGCGCCGCAAGTGTATCCGCAATTAAATCCACACTTTTCTCTCCTTCGGCCATTGTGGTTTAAAAAAGCAAGAATATAGTTTGGATTTTTGAAACGGTCGATAGTGACGACTTCCGGGTATGTCGATTCCGCAAAGCGCTGCCCCCTCACAAGTGAGTATCCAATCACATGATGCGTTCATCACCTTCAGCGTAAGGCAGCGAGAAAGCCTTACTGTCATAAACTCTGATCTGATTGGCTCTCGCAACTGCCTACCAACGGTAAAAGCCCCTTTGAGACACAGAATAGACGGCGGCACGATTTTATCTGAAGGCCTCGGACGAATAGTGCGTGCTACCGGTATTATGAAATCTGCCCGGCAACACAAGCTCGCTGAATTCTGATTGGATAAAAACTCTGACCTAAAAATACAACACTAGGATATAATATGACATCAATGTGAAGAATGTGATCATGATTTTTTTTTGTTTATGTTTGGCCAGCAGAGAAGGACTTGAAGGCCTTGACCGCCCACCACTGGTGAAAAATGAAGCAAAGGAAAACAATTGCGATTCAGAAATGAATATATATGAAACATACGAATTCCCACTTTTTAAAATCGAGTCTATTAAGAGTCACTAATCTTGTCTTTTTGGCTGGGAAGTTATTAGCTAACTAGCTTTGTGTTTTGTTTCAGTAATAATCAATTTGTGCGTAAATTAATTAGAGTATGTTGAAAATTTCATTTCTGGTTTATAGTCTGGGATTATCCATTTACTGGACAAAATATGTGTCAATATTTATATTTATTGATACAAATATTGATTTAAGGTTGTGATCTCGCACCATAGGATCGAAACATTTAATTTTATAGCCCACGCTATATCGTTAAATATCCTCATCGCAAGTCAACTTTACCAGGTAGAGTATGGTGGTAGATTTTGTATTTTCATTTTAAAGTGTCAAAATCATTATTAAATGGAAGAAGCCTCAATTAAAAACTAAAACTTGAGTAACTAATTACTCTACAAAGAGAGTAATAATGTAACTAAACGTATTACTGTCACATGCAAGTAACTAGTAATATGTAATATATTACTTATTTTGGAAGTAAGGATTTTTTGGTGCATGAAATGAAGCTGGTTAGGGGAAACCTATTGGGAGTAAAAGTGAACATTTGCAGAACTATAAATCATGTACAGATATGTGAAAATATGACGTACGTACAGTAGCAAATATTTTTCATTCTATTACCTCGTAAGAGCGCTCGAAAATGTACCATAGAACCCCAGCCAAGATACTGTCACATCACGCCGATACTTTACCCCATTCCGAACGATTTTAGGGCAGCAAAATCCATTTCAGAATTTGTCAGCGAGAAACAAATGGGTGGGTCGGGGAGGTAGATGTCAGTGCGGTGGGAGTGGAAGTGCTGACAGTGGTCAAAAGGTAAAAAAAAAAAGAAAAAAGAGAAGTGGAGTGAACACAGCGAGAGCCAAAGAGAAAGAGAGAGAGTATCTCGTTGGGAGGTGAAGAAGAGATGGAGAACCTAGATAGCCTTGAGAGGTGAGGGGGCGGAGACCCGGCCGAGATGGATGAATGTGCGGCGGAGGCGCGAGCGCAGAAGATATGGAAATGGGACGTGTCAGGAAAGGAGGAAGGAGGAGGTCTAAAACATAACCGAGTTTGACATGAGCTGACAGCGCAGGAGCACTTGAAGGCGGTAGCAGCAGCGAAAGAGAAAATCAGCCTGCAAAGAAAAGAAATCCAATGTTTGATATCTCAAAAGCTCCACCATCTGCGCTCTTTCCAAGAATCTTCCACTCACATCTATTTAAACAATTTAATAAAGACGCACAATCAAAATAAGAGGTCCTCGAGGAGAACGAATCCTTCCTCTGGGCCCTCCATGGCTTGAAGGCGGGGGGGGCCCTCGATGGCTTTAACCAGAGTTTAACCCTGAGCCCTCCTGGTACTCCATCTCAATGCCTCACACCAAGGAAATCAATCATGTGTGACCTCAGCGCAGGATACCTTTGAAAAGCCGAGAAAATACTTTAAACCGCTACGGCCCATCATTTTACGACAAGATCCTTGAAAGAGACCAATAAAGAATAACACGCTGGAATGTAAACTTTCAAGCAAAACATCCATTATCTGTACCGCGTGTCCTCACAAGGGTCGCCTGTCCTCACAAGGGTCGCAGGGGGTGCTGGAGCCTATCCCAGCTGTCTTCGGGCAGTAGGCGGGGTACACCCCGAACTGGTTGCCCGCCAATCTCAAGGCACACATAGACCCATACCAAGGGGCAATTTGGACTGCCCAATCAACCTGCCAAGCAAGTTTTTGGAACGCGGGAGGAAACTGGAGTAGCCGGAGGAAACCCACTCAGGCACGGGGAGAACATGCAAACTCCACACAGGAAGGCCGGTCGAACCCACGACCTCGGCACTGTGAGGCCATCTTGCGAACCAGTCGACCACCGTGCCGCCCAAGCAGACATTATAATCCAATTGTAAGGTCTTGTCGACCAAGACAGCTCTGGTTCCATATTTAAATCACCGCTAGCCAACAAATCACTGGCAACAGAAATGGAGAGACTGAAATTCTGGAAGAAGAAAGATACTCGGTCGCTTACCTTCCTTGCAGTACTTCCCCCTGAAGCGGGTGTGGGTGCAGTCGCATTGAACCTCTCCATACTGGATCAAGCAAAAGCCTCCGTTGAAGCAGGGATTCTGTTTGGTGCACAGGTACTCCAGGTCGCTCTGGATGCCTTGGCTGTTCAGCAGGGTGGGCGGAGTCTCGCCCACCTTCAGGTTGGAGATCAAGCCCATGAAGGGGGGTTCATACTTGACCGTACTGGAGGTGAGTGCGGAGAGGCGCACGTCGGGCGGTATTCCACCGACAAACAGGTCGCTGACCACCGCCATCTCCTTCCTCTTGGACTTGACCTCCGCCACTTTGGTCTCGCCGTCCACCATGAGGAGGGTTTCTCGGTAGTTGCGGGTGAGCAAGACCATGTGCCAGCGGTCGTCATTGACCCGCGTCTCCAGGTGTAAAACGGCCGGCTCGGCGCAGTGGATGGCGAAGCGCAGCTGGAGGCGTCCGCCGGCGATCAGCAGCTCCAGGAAATCACAATTGCCGCCATCGTCCAAGTAGAGCACCAAGGCTTTGCTGATGTTGGTCTTAAGGCTGAAGCTCAACTCGCCGACCGAGCCCGCCTCCCAGCGCCCGTAGCGGGCCCACTGGCCGGGCGCACCCCCAAACTCCAGCGTCCTCACTCTGGAGAGCAGGCTGAGGAGGGCCAGCGGCAACAGCGGCCAACACGGGAATCTCAAGCCCCTTATCATGATTTAAGTTCTCAGGGTCTAAATGATGCAGAGGTAGGACCTTTTTTTTCTGCTGCCGTCAATAGATTTGAAATGTGAGGAACAATTATTCACTCTTGGAGCTACCGGGGAAAAAGCCTAGCAGCGCCTTTTTTTTTTTCAATTTCCCCAACGACTCAGCAGTTCTTTTTCCAGATCTCCCTCATCTAATTCTTTGTCCTTATCCTAACTTTCCTCCGCCTCTCCATCAGTTGATTTTAAGGAAGGGAATGAGAAATAATAGAGCAGAAATGGAAGCGGGAGGTTAGGGCGAGTTCTTGCGAAGCCTCTTGGTCTCTCTCGGACCAAAGAACTCCTGATTTCAGTGGACAGCCATTCTTCTGTGGAGCAGGATGAATCATGGGAGTATGAGTCCCATCGTGACTGGGGGGAGGCAGAATCTGGGAAAGACAGACAAAACAGTTTTTTTAAACAAATGCTACTGCTTTTTTGGGATACCAACATCACGAGAGCAACGTTCGGGTCGCAAGATGCAAATGAGAATGGTTTGGCCTTGGCGGAGGTCTGCCTGAGCACCGCCGATGAATGCGCATCTCGAGATGTGAAACACACATCCATGCATCGGGGTCATTAGTGAAAGCAAACGTATGCAAACACACGCGGCATTGAATGAAATGGAATTGACGGTAATGTGCCTCCGACGGAGCGGAAATTTGAAAGACGGCCTTGACCCTGAGACTTGGCTCGCCATTCCGTCAGTCTTCCCTCACGTCGCTCCCCTTTCTTGCTCTTCTGACAGTGATGGCGTCGGATTAAAAGCGCAGGCGGGACGGAGAGTGTGTCATCCGCATAATCAACCTCTCAGAGGCGTGATGTTGATCGAGGGAGACGAGGGAGGACCGAGGGGGCTCGTCAGCTCGGAGAGGTTGGAGCAAAAATATATTTCTGCTTTTCTTTGGGTCGCGATTATATTCATGAGAAAGAGCAGTAGGACGTATTTCGGAGTTCTACACTTCACTTCAGTCCATCTGTGGTATCTGCCAATTGCGTGCCTGAATTACGTTCTATTCCCCAGGATTTGGTTTTTTTTGTCAATTTGATCCCATGTGTGCCAGATTGACAGCGTAACAAACGCGTAAGGACCGAGCGATCAAATCTGTTGTTTTTGTAACAGTCCGTCTGTGTTTGCTGACGAGACAACCCTCGACATCGGAAAGCCTCTCCAATCGACGGCTCGAATGGAATATTTAACTTTGCCATGTCAGGTTGGCGGCAGTAGGCTTGTTGCTGACTTTGTGACTGCCAAAATTCAAGGACACCGAAGAAGCTTAACAAGACCGGAGGCATAACTGGAGCTCTCTGGATGGCGCTCATGCGTGCATGTGCCAAAGCTTTGATTGCGCTTGCAGCCCTTGTGGAGTTACGGCGGTTCTCATCGGGGAGTTCAATTCATACATGCACTTCAAATATTGTCATTTGATCCAAATGGAAGGATCGCAGTCTATGTAACCATGTCAAAAACACACACGGCAGACACAACTGCGACCCGGGTCCTGCATGAAAAATGCAAAACGCGCTACAAACGACTAAATCCGCCGCATTCCGTTTTGCTTCATCCGTGAACGCGTCTCAGCTGTTGCCTTATGAAAAGGGACAGCTCTCTCACTCTCAGCGCGAGAGGCAAGTTGAGTGAAAGAGCAATCTGCACACCCTGACCCGACTCCTTGTCAAAGCGAAGCTGTGCAACGCCTCGGGGTAGCTGCATGGCCATGTGAGCGAGAAGCGACCTATTTCCTCCCACATCAAACCCCGTGGGAGACGTTGGCATCGGGATCTTGACACAACATCGCCCCCCCCCCCCCTCCCCCCATCACTTGAGGTGTCCATGGCCCAAAATGTCCCATTTCATTTTTCAATGACGTCACTTGTGGCCAAGTTGGACTTTTGGCTGCGCGGCATAAAGAATGAAATACACTATAGAACATATGAAACAGAGTCTAAATACGCCAAAACCGTCCAGCTCCTCCTCCAGATAAAACAAACCGGAATTATGTGTCCGAGCAACTTTCACATGTAGGCCTTCAGTGAAGTCCGACTTAAATAAATTCCACTCATATTACGATCAACACAGCTGGAGAAACAATATAAAGAAAGACACTATGGCACTACTGAGTGAGTGTTGGACGACTTAGCTTCTCCCAAAAGGTCCGTCTTGAAAATGGCCTCGTAAGCGTATCTGCAATTAAATCCACACTTTTCCCTCCTTCGGCCATTGTGATTTAAAAAAGCAAGAATTTATTTTAGATTTTCGAAAGGTTGCCAATTACGACTTTTGGGTGTTGATTCCGCATAGCGCTGCCCCCTCACAAGTGAGTATCGAATCAAACGACGCGTAAATCACCTTCAACGTAAGGTCAGCGAGAAGGCCTGTGATCAACTCGTCATCTGATTGGCTATCGCAACTGCCTATCAATGGTATAAGCCCCCTTGAGACACAGAATAGACGCCGGCACGATTGTATCTGAAGGCCTCAGACGAATAGGGCCTGCTACTGGAATTATGAAATCTGCCTAGCAACACGAGATACCTAAATTCTGATTGGATAAAAATTCTAACCTAAAAATACAACACTAATATCGTGACTTCTTGATTATGTTAGGCCAGCAGAGAAGGCCTTGATGGCCTTGACCGCCCACCACCGACGCGACATCACCGGTGTGTGTACTTTACGTGTTCACTTTGCCGCTCATTTGACATGTTCTTCCATTTCCGACGTCTACAATGGCTTTGAAAAAGTCCGACTGTAATAATCCAGACAAAGAATAAAGCAAGTATAGCTCAAACACGTATTTACATATTCATTCGTTTGCACAAACATCAGTGTGTGAGGATTAGACGCGCTTAATACACACTTACAACCTGACGAAACACACACACACACACACGCACACACACACACACACACACACGCCGCATTTTCAAGTCAGGCAGGAGTCATTAATCCTATCCTGTAAGAAGCTCAGCGGGGTAGCATCCGTCAGCATGAGGCCGCTGCTGCCGCGCTCTAATTAACCAGAGACTCACGCCGAGAAACTTTTAATATTCAGCATGGGCAGCGTGCAAAAAAATCACAAGTGGCGTCATGCAAATTCGGAGGCAAAATGCCACTTAGTCGTTTTGGGGCGTCAAACTGAGGGGGGCGATGACAACAAGATGGGGACCATTTAAAGTTTATGGGAAAGTACATTTCTTTCAGATTGGAAGAAGACTTTTTTTTCTCCCAAATGGGGACAAGGAAATTGCAAAAAAAACAAAAACAAAAACAAACAAGAAACTCAAGCTAATATGCTGCTTGGCGGAGGTAATACAAAGAACGTGCAAATAAAACGGCAAGCTCCCCGATGGAGCCGATCCAGATGCGAGCGCTCCTCGTTGCTTTGATGGGCCTCGTCAGCTCTAAGCCGCCAGTAGAACGGCGGCGCTAACTGCATTTATCCCCGATGAAGAGATGCTAATGAAGCAGATCAAGAGCTTTAGCCTTGCCGTTAGCGCGGCAGATTAATCTCGACTTTCAGCGGGAGTCCTCGTCGCTTCATCGTTTTGGCTCGGATACCTTGACAAGGTGAATCATCGTGGGGGGGCGGAGGGGGTCACATACGATCGCTGCGCATGCTGAAATGTAGCTTTTGATGTTTTGACCCCAAAACTGTTAGAAGCAACTCTACGCACGATTTAGTCAGGTTAGTTTTTGAATTTAAAAAAAAAAAAAATTGGATCTTGGATGTTGAGGTGAAAATCTGCGATATAAGGACACGGTATAAAAATATTTTCGATTCGTTTTCAGACAACTTAAACTCAACTTAAATTCATAAAAAATAAATAAATAAATAATCACTCTGAATTGAAGATTTGCCTTGACGATGTTTGGTTTTCGTTTTGGATTTTTCATTAGAGTTAGTTTTTAGTTTGATTTTATTTAAAATTTAGTAAATAATTCATTTTACAGCAAATTTGTTAGCTATTATCCATTTTTATTTTGGGCAAAATGTTTTTTTTTAGTTTAGTTTGAATTAGTTTTAGTTTTTTTTTTTATTTAATGTTTGAGTGCAAGATAATAAAAAAAATAGTAAAAGTATTGCTTAATAAAGTAAGCTAAAATTCTCCAGCAACTTTTGTTTGTTTGACCTTCGTTTTTCTGTACGCATGTACGAACCCCGCAAGCTCATTTACGCATTTAATTGACAAAAAACGAAGGCCATTTTGGCTAAAATTATCGTCAGTTTTAATAAATGGAAGACATTATTTCATTTTGAAAGTATTTTTTTCCTTTTAATTTTCATTGACGATCAAAAAAAAAACAAAAACAAAAAATAGCCGTGACGTAACGAGCGGCGGGAACATTTCATCCATTTCACACACACATTCAGCGCCGTTCGGATCTGGAATGCTAAACTGCTGGGGGCAACTCCAGCATGTTTACAGTATGCAACTTTATCGCTCTGTCTGAGTAAGATACTCAACTACTTCCTGTTGAGATGCAGTGCATGCGTGAAATGCTTGCTGTGGGCGCCGAGGGAATATGGCCGATTAGGTTTGAGTGCGTGGGTGGTGCTGTGTGTGCGTGCGCGTGCGCGTGCGTGCCCGCCAGCATGCGTGTGGCTGTCCTGGTGCCTGGAGATGTTTTTGGCGAGGAAGGCACAAGGCTCACTGGCCAGGCCTTGAGACTCTCCCGCTTCCAATTAACCAGCCCAGCAGCCTGCAGCTCCGCCGGCCTTATCTGAGAGAAAAAGAGGCGAGGGTTTCAGGGGCGACCGAGTGAGACAGCACGCAGGGAAAAAAAAAAAAAAGACAGAGAAGGCTGGCGCAGATAACAAGACGACGAGCCGACAGAGGGAGGGAAGAGAGACGGCGGCTTGCTTGCTCCGTATCTTTCAACTCCAAAAACCTCTTTCTTTCGTTCCATCCCCTTCATCCTCTCTGCACGAGCGTCTGTACAATAGTCGAAAATAGCCACTGAGGTGAAGAAAAGACTTTCATTCAACACATGACTTCAGAATACACCTCAGGGCTTCAAGTTGTTTCAAGCCATTCCCACTTGAGGTTCGGCGTCATAAAGAAAACAAAAAGAATCACGTCTACCAAACAATGCCTTGGGAATGCCACCGCTCGTGAAACGCTAACGCACAATTTAAATATGGCATAGAAAGGATAATAATTTAGCATTGGTTATAAACCTTTAAGCTCTAGATATTTGAACACAAATCTCTGAGTCACAGATATAATTCTCACAAGCACATTCTCTCTCTCTCTCTCTCTCTCTCTCTCTCTCTCTCTCTCTCTCTCTCTCTCTCTCTCTCT